>NW_027040683.1:10100000-11350000 GCF_037179485.1 Ochlerotatus camptorhynchus
TAATTCAGTGGATTGCTCTGGGAAAGTGCTTACAAATCATCGAAATAGAAAACCAGGAATTCCTCTTGCCTGGAGAAATACACTGATTTTTTGGAAGACTTTCGTTTAAGGGTTTCGGAATATCATGAATCATTAGGCATAGTTAAAACATTACTAAGACGCCGAGGAATGTTCAGAATTAAAAACTTGAATTTCCATGAATCTTATAGAATTTGTTGCAGTTTTTTAAGTTTTTTATTAAACGAAAAAAAAATTACTTGACCCTTTCGAAAAATTATACAATAAGATGTTTTATCGTAGAGGTAACAGAAGGTCCCGAAGAAACGTGCTCAACTTTTTGGCTCAGCTCAGGTACTCTCTTCGGTCCCAAGCTAATCGATGCACCCCTCGAAACAGGAAAATCCACGAACCCCTCATGTTATCTGTCAAACATTCATAGCGAATCAATACAAACATAGTGTAGTACTAGAATTTTGACTAGATTGGGCTAAGCTAATCGATTTGCCTGGGACCAATAGGCTAGTCAAGTAGTGAGCCAATTTAAAAACGTTAGTTTCCACCGGTTGGTTTTATGCTGCTTCTGACTAGAAATACTCAGAGGGAGAGATAAGCGGAGAGAATGCTTTGAGCCAAATGAACTGTCAAAATCTGAGCCAGTCGAACATTCTTATTAGATTTTTTTTGAGGATTTCTTAATCTTACTAGATTAAATTTGAGAGTATTGCAATCGAACAGAAATTCAATCACCTTTATGTTTCGTGTGCTTCATCAATTCAACTAGTTTTTTGGGATCAAAAACAAGATTCTAGCTCTATTGATTAATTGATCTTAGTTGGTTAACTAGTAGCACCAAGAAATGTGCAAAATATTGCGATGCACTCAATTATTATTTTGCATGTAAATCGAATCAAAAGTAAAAGTCATGTGAAATGCTAGCTTCTAGCAAGGGTTGCAAGATAATTTAGGTACAAATCCCTGCTGCCGAATTGTATTTTGTTTTCTCCGCCCATCTCTCCCTCTGAGTATTTCTACTTCTGACAGTACTCGCCACCAGAGCAGCGTTGCCAGATATACCTATTTATCGGTATTTGTATCGATTTTCCAACTTGATACCGATAAAAGGCTCCTCAGGATACCGATTTTTTAATAATCACAATTATTAATACCTGCATGTGCCCAAATGTCAGAGAAAATCATTGCGAGATACTTCTATCGTTTTGAATTTGCTCAAACAATAATTCATCTAAAAAAATGTCTGATAGAGCTCTAAGGCAGGGGGAGGGGTTGAGTTTCCCTAAAATGACGTGACGTACTTAATGATACTCTTTTGACTAGTGTTTTCATTTCATCGCCGTGTTTGTCTACCCAGAAATCTAGAAACAGCTAATGGCGGTAATTCCTGGGAATCGGGAAATAATTTTATCTTTTATGTCACCAAAAAAGTCAATCAGAATGTTATTTTTTTAGCGAAGTAATTTCGATTTTCCTCGGGACGTTCTTCTGACGTCACTTGAAAAATTCTTCCGTCTTCTCCCGCCAGTTTTTTTTCAACTTCCTCCGGAATATTGTGCTAACTTTCCCTTGAAGATGCTACCGATTTTCACCGGAAATTTCTTTCGACATCTTCCAAAAATCTCTATCTTCCGGAATTATTATCCCAACTTCTCTTAGTTGTTTTTTCACTGTTCCGAAAACATTCTGGCTTTCGCCGGGAGAAGCTTCCGACTTTCTTCAGAAATCTCTTTAAAACTACCTCAAGAAGTGTTTTCCAGCGTCTCCAGGAAGTTTTTTCAATCTTTTCCTGTAAATCCCTTTAACCTTCTGCCGAAAGTTTATTTCGTCTTCCGGCGGTTTTTCCGACTTCTATTTGAAGGTTTTTCCAAGCTTCTTATAGCTTTCCCTGGAAATTGCACTCCTGGAATTTTCTTCCGATTTCCGAAACCTTTCTGGTTCCTCTGGATATGTCATCCGCTTTTTTCCGACAGTTTCTTTAATTTTTTCCTACAAATTTCTCATAATTTTTCAGGGTTATTCCCCGGATATTTTTCCGACTCGAATGAACGGGTACTAGTGACTTTAAAGTGAAAATATTTGTCAAATATCTATTGATCCACAACCGGAAGGTCTTTATTGCGCTATTAATACATTTCCATTTAGATGTCCTACACCTTTAAAATATAGCACAACAAATTGGCATATCAAAGCAAAGCCAAAACTGGTCATGCGACACCTAGTTTTCAGATTTGCAATTACAAAACTGATGATGTACTAAAAAATAAGCAATTTTCACATAATTTTCATCTGCTGGTCGACCGTCACTTAAATTCATCAATACACCCAGCCTAACACCAAAACTGCCAACACTGCCCCGTTAACACCCTGCGCTCTCTGCTCTCTCTCTCTCTCTCTCTCGCCCTTTTTCACGAGAACAGGAATGCGTAATATACGACAGCCCTCCAGGAGGAAAAAGCCAAGAAAACAAGTCACGAAAAGTACCCTCGTCACGCACGGACTCTTCTTTCCACTAGCTGGTAACGGGATTTCATCGAATCCCCAAATCGATACCGTTTCCAATCAATCAAGCCTCGGTTTCATTTCACAGCACTTTTCTGGCAATCAGCTTCCTTGTCTTCTTGCTGGTTAAATTCTCTCCCACCACTCTGCAGAGCACGGTCCAATTTCGGTTCCTTGTAGTTCCTCACGCACTCGAACTCCTTTCTAATCCAGTAGGGATCCAAGCACTCACTTACGACTTTTTTTTCCGGAAAACTGGCACAAGGTACGAATCCTTTTGGCACGGTATTCCTCTAATCAGAGATTTTCCTCTTTCCTGACACAACTGACAGCTGGCTGTCAAATCGCAACTAGCTGTCAATGGCGGTGGAAGAGATCAGAAGAAAAAAAAAACCGAGAACGTCACTCTTCTTCACTGTCTTCTCGTTGTTAATAATTTTCTTCGTGTTCGATAAAAATCGCAAAATTTTTAGCATTCACTACGCACTTATCAAATTCTATGAACATCAAACGCAACAATTAAATCAAAACTGTCATTCCAGAGTGGTATATCCACACCTCTAGCTTCACCAACCAGACCAGCTAATACGTTTTCCGAATCCAGAAAATCGTGCCCTTTTTCTCGCGCACATACACACACACACACTGCACGCTGAGAACAACAATCCACCCGTACGATTTTCCAATAATTCTGTTCTTTCCCAAGCGCACCGAAATCCACCGGAATATTTCACTAAAAACATCAGAAAACTATGGAAAAATTACCAATAAATCACACACCAAACCGCGCCGATCTCGTCGAATTTTCCTCGCCGTCAAGAAGTTGCTCGCTGAAGCAGCAGAAGAGACTACCCAGAGACAGTCGCCCGATCAGTTTCGTGACCCATACCAGACCTCCCCATGCAGCGCTCGAAGGGTTGGTGTGCGAGTTCGAACGATTATTGCTTTCCCCTTTCCACGGGTGGTTCACTCTGCGGGTGCGAAAACGAGACAGTGCGGTAAGTTTTTCTTCGTTGTCATGACGGTTTCCGCCAAAAGGCTCACACACCGACGTGATTCGCGTACGAGAGCAATGAGAGAAGTGAGAGAATTCCGTGGATGCATTGCAAAGTGCATCCTTCGTGGGAGCGAACAAAAAAAAACAGCAAAAACTAGAGAGAGCTACACATGCGCATTGTACCATTTTTGTTTGTGTGGGTTTGTGAAGGTGAGAAAATGTTCAATGAGGTGAGAAAGGCTCACAAAGTTTGTCTCACTTTGCAATATTTGAAAGTCGCCGAGTGGTGATGTCGCGAGGTTTGTTGTGACGTTTTGACGAATTCGATCTGCGGAGTGCGGGACACGACAGCTAGGCTTGAATGTTTACGCTTTATATTTTATTATTTTGATTGGGAAAAATACTCCAGGGGTAATGTTACACACTTAGAAATTATCACCGACTACGGTAATTTTTACCGAATCTGAACAGCTGAACTGTTCGGTAAAATTTATGCAATTCAATTCAATTGCTTTTCAGCTACTTTGAAACTAAATCTCCACTAAAATGACAAGATTTGATCATTTAAAGAAGGTTGAACATGTTTTGAAATTATTTTCAAATTCAATAGCCTCTAAAATGATGGTCAATGTTTTACCGAACGTTGAGCTATTCTGATGTCGGTAAAATTTACCGAACACGAAAACAAAATCTTAGTGTGATATGTTTGATATGTATGAATAAATTTTATGCTTTTTATGGCCAATCAAAAGTTATACATTCCCGCATAAACGCGAACGATAACTTGACCTTACAGAAAATGGTTAAAAATTGTTTATAATTCCTCACTGATAAAATTTCAAAGATTGTTTTTATGTGTCCCACACATGAATTTTGCAATGTGATCAACAAATGATATTTATGTGTCGGACACATACTTAATATGTGTACACATAAAAGCCATGTGTAACCACACATACTATTCATTTGACTCATACATTTCATGTGTGCTTCTGGGTGGATTCTGTTTATGTGTGGTCACATGAAAATCATGTGGAATTTCACATAGAAATTCGTCAATAAAAATGTGTGGAATTTTATTAGTGCTGCTAAACTTTAACTGAAATGATTATGGAACTTTACATGAACGTTTGTGTGATAAAGTTATAACCTTATGTATTATGGTTTTTTGGAAGTGAACCTTACAAATAATGGGTTGTTAAGAACCATTTCACTCAAAAAATTCCACACATTTTTGTTGACGAATTTCCATGTGAAATTCCGCATGATTTCCATTTGACCACATATAAACAGAATCCACTCAGAAGTACACAAGAAATGTATCTGTCAAACTTCCATAGCGAATCAAAACAAACATAGTGTAGTACTAGAAATTTGACTAGAATGGGGTACGAAAATCGATTTGCTTGGGACCAAGTAGTGAGCCAATTTAAAATCGGTAGTGTCCACAAGTCATTTTAGGAAACCCTGAAAATTTTCCGTTGGAAGCAGATTTGTCTCTCACTCTAGCTTTTGCCCTTCCATTTTATTTTTGGCCAATGAAACACAGATATCGAGATTAATTTGTGTAGCATATACAAAAAACTACATTGTTTGCCTCGATGGTGATGATGGATTTTTAGTTTTTGGATTTTGTAGTAGTACACACAAACAACGAAAATTGTATTTATAAAAATAGTGCATTTTCAAATTAAAAGTTTCCCAAAATTTGTAGATTCAACAGCAAAAATATTCAAAATAAAAGTTAGTTTTTTTAATTGAAAGTTTTTCTTTTACTTTTGATTCGTGGTTTTAAAAGTACATATTTTAAAACAAAAGTTGTAAAACTGTCAAAAGTACCCCTCAGCGATGTTTTTACTGGCTGCACTGACATCTCATATGCCGCCTTTTCTGCTAGCCTGGCCGCTGTGAACATGAAATCCAGCTCTGAAGTTACAACAAGAGTCAGGATTCTTCTGTGGGATACCAGACACTGAAGTTTTCTTAGTTGGATATTCCGACATTATTTGCTGCTATGTAAAGACCCACGTGAAATTGGCATTCCAAATGGTAAGTACACTATTTTCATTGTTATTGTTATTGGATTTTTAGATTCTTTTTTAATCAGGCTATGGAATCTACCAGGACGAAGTCGCGACAGTTTTCGGTATAGACCTTATCAAATTCCTGTTGGAGAAGGATCAAACCCTACTGAATAATAACGAAAAAGGTAAATTAAACTTTGATCGGGAGAAGGACGAGAACCAGCTGCCCGTAAAACCCGTCACCTGTTGGTACTTTATGAAGCTGCGGCATAGGATTTACAGATTGCGAAATGGAAAACAATATCAAGCTTGCCTTGCCAGTGTCCAGATTTTGTGTTCCTCGTATCGACCTTCACTTGACGGGATGTGAATATGTGTCTCTCCGTGAATCTTATTGCATAACGCTTAATTATTTGTAAAGGAAATGGATAATAAATGTATTTTAATCTTTTTTTCTAATATCTAAAAACCTTAAATTAAATATTATTTAGAATTTAAAATGAATAAAGATGTTATTACGGTAAAAATGTGTGTTTTTCATTTCAAAATGTTACTTGTCGTTTTAACTATATCACATTTTCAAACCAAAACTTCGTCTTGAATTGAAAAGAACCTGATTTTAATTCCATCACTGCCGTGCTTTTAATTTGACAGTATCACAATTTATTTTGAAAGTTTTAACTTTTAAAAGTATAGAGCGAACAATTTTTGATTTAACAGTTGGCTGACTTTTGTTTTGAAAGTCAACCGCTTTCTACCAAAAAGAACCAATGCGAACTTTTAATTCTATCAATGATTTTTTTAATTTTAGCAATGATTTTTCTTTGTGTGTAACAGTAAAAATAGCTTTGAGTAGTCAACAATGGTTTGAGCCTCGCGCGCGGAATACAGGTATAAATGACTAATACGTAGAAATTGTGACAAAAGGCTTCAATTAGTAAAGGGTTTGGTGAAATTCATTTCCTTGCATATAGTCCTGGCACTGCGGAAGCTTAAACGTGTAAATCCCAGGTCACGTGTAAATGGAAGTATTGTCGAGGACTATACTTGGACTCTTGATAACTAGTTACACCTTTGAATGTTTTTGGTTGATGCCTATAGCGAATCAAAACAAACATAGTGTAGTACTAGAAATTTGACTAGAATGGGGTACGAAAATCGATTTGCTTGGGACCAAGTAGTGAGCCAATTTAAAATCGGTAGTGTCCACAAGTCATTTGAGGAAACCCTGGAAATTTTCCGTTGGAAGCAGATTTGTCTCTCACTCTAGCTTTTGCCCTTCCATTTTATTTTTGGCCAATGAAACACAGATATCGAGATTACAGCGTTTGCAGAATAAAGTAATGCGTTTGATTTTAAGATGTAATAGATTCACTTTCTCAACTTGTATGCTGGACGCTTTGCAATGGCTGTCAGTGAAGCAAAGAATTGAGTTTTTGACTATGGTGTTCATTTTTAAAGTAGTTAACGGTTTGCTGCCTCGATATTTGTGTGATCGGATTGAAAGAGGAAGTGATTTTCACAGATATAACACTAGAAACGCGGATGAAGTAAGAACACCACATCTTTTGAATAACGAATCACAAAATTCATTATTTTTGAAAGGTATAAATGTTTTCAATTCGATGCCTAGACACATCAAGCGTGCAACTACACTTACAGAATTTAGGAGACGCTGCATTTCACATGTAAAAGCTGTTTATTGAGCAGTTAAATTTTCATGGATGGATAAATCATGTATCTTGACAAAGTTATCTCTAACGGATTATTTTGTATGGAGACTGTCATAAAGACATTTTAGTAATTTATGTAGCATATACAAAAAACTACATTGTTTGCCTCGATGGTGATGATGGATTTTTAGTTTTTTGATTTTGTAGTAGTAACAGTAAAAATAGCTTTGAGTAGTCTACAATGGTTTGAGCCTCGCGCGCGGAATACAGGTATAAATGACTAATACGTAGAAATTGTGGCAAAAGCCTTCAATTAGTAAAGGGTTTGGTGAAATTCATTTCCTTGCATATAGTCCTGGCACTGCGGAAGCTTAAACGTGTAAATCCCAGGTCACGTGTAAATGGAAGTATTGTCGAGGACTATACTTGGACTCTTGATAACTAGTTACACCTTTGAATGTTTTTGGTTGATGCCTATAGCATATTTAACCGGACATTTATATCTGTAATTGTAACCAGCTTGATTTTGTTTGCAAACCTGGTTGAAATGTTTATCGGGAAAGAGCTTTCTGCAGGCAGTCGGTGATAATTTTGATCACCATTGCCACAGTTGCACATTTGTGTAATTTTCAATAGTGACCTATTGTAAATTGATAAAGTGTTTATTTTAGCCAAGTCTTAGAAAAATTTCCAATCGATTGGCTTGTTTAGAATTAAAATTCATCCGCTACTGACAGAGTTATAAGTGGTCAAAACCTGACCACTTTTCGTAACGCAGTTGATTTTGTTTTTTTAATTGCACCCCCAATATGTTACCGAAAGACGTAATCCTACGTCAAAAGAATCCCGGAAGTTTTCTCTATCTTTTCTCCAAATCAAACGCACAGTTCCTAATTTTGCTCATGGTATATTTTTTTTCCAATTATACATGCCACATAGTTTTGGATGAACATAGCTTCACTGCTGGTTGGTTGTTTCTGATCAACTGGCGCACTTTGCTAGTCAACCAGTTCCAATTTCATAGTTCAATCGTATCATCGCTCCTTCTCGCTCTCTCTCTTTTCTAAAACCATTATTACGCATTTTCTGCAGTATGTCAGTATGTTTCTGTGTGTGTGTGTTTGTGTTCTGCATTTTTTGCATACTATGCATTCCCTTTAGCAGGTTCACTCAAGTCCACAGTTATGTTCTGCTATATTACAGGAAACTTATCCGATAAAAGAAGAGTAACATACACAAACATATAACGCCGAATGGGTCAGAGCGTCACTGTACAAAGAAAAGGAAAAACTTAGATTAAATCATGCTGAAACCTAGTCTGCTGTAAAATTATATGGTACAATACTCATTAAAACCTACGTCACTGAGAGGAGAATACCTTAACGATAAATAAATCTATCATAATATAAATTCATTATATTACAGGGATTAGGTAATGTTTTCATTTACTTTTTGCCAAACCACCATTTTAATTCAAGCCCGCTAGTAAAAGTTTGGATGGCTGCCAAAAGCTGTTTCAATCGAACTGTCAAAATGCACTGGTTTTGTTCGATTGGAACAGCTTTTTTCAGTTTTCTGGTGCCAGTCGTCCATACTTTTACTATAGGGTAATAGCTTTTTTCCTTTCATTTTATAGTTGATCGTATGCGAGTGTGTGATTTTGTATTTTTTTTGTCTGTGTGAGAAGTAGGTTATGTTTCTTTCGATTACTTTTGGTTAGTTTGTATGCTCTATTCGGTTTTCCAAACTTGTTGCTAGTCATGGGCGTCTACGTGTCTATTTTCCTGTCTTTATTTTTTTATTTTTTTCCGAGTGATTAGTTAATGATTTGAATTTTCTGACCGAGGAAGGTGGGGAGGAACGTTTGGAAAAAGAAACACCTACAAATTTGTCGATATCATTAAATTGGGATAGGACAAGGAGGAGTTTGAAAAATTGGGTTGATGGACTGAACTGCTTCATTTTGTGTTTGGTTTGTTTTAGTAACAGTTATTGACTGACGCTGATCAGAGAGGATTGTATCGTTTCGTTTTAATTGTTTTGTTATTTTGACCTATTCTACTTACACCTCATGGTTGGTTTCTTGCTTTTATCCATTTTCATACTGTATAATTGTATATATTCTTGTTTGATTTCTATATATAATAATAGTCATAATATTTGTTTTTCAATATACTTAGTTTTCCTCCACGTCACGCACTGTCCTCTTGCCTTGTTAATTTCAAATAATAAGGTACAGATACTTATTACCCAGCAGTAGCGATAACAATTTATTAGTGTGTATGTGTGTAGTTGGTTTTGCTCTTTATCCGTTGCATTTTTGTTTTCGCTAAAATTGTATATAACTGTGTGACAATTGATTTAATTCGCATTAACTAATGTTCTTCAACTGCTATTGTTATCAGGGGGCTGATGAAGATGATCAAACCATGCGGGATTTGGTAGTTTAGAATCGAATTACCGTTATTATTTGTTTGTTTGTTTAAGTGTAAAGTTCTACACACGAAGAGCAGCACGATAACTATTTGTTTTGTTCAGTAAAAGCAGGTGTTTGTTTATCTATATTTTCACTGTTTGTGTTTTGAAATTTGAAACATCGTGGCGTGCATTTTAAGATTTTCCGATTCCGTTTGATTTTTTATTAAAATTTAATGTTTCCTAAATTTGGCTTTAGCGTGTACAGCTGACATCAGAGTTGCCAGTTGCGTGAAGAGAAATGATATAGGGCCCTATTATGTAAGTCGTGTCGAGCGTCACGGCTGGTCACTAGTCTAGTATTACTTCTGTAATATCGAAATCGTCCAGTGAACAGAAGCGACGCTCGACTCGACTTGCATAATAGTACCCATACACTCTAATATTTTTTTTAGTTTTCGAGCTTTTACGGTAGCATTGACATTTATCACCAACTCCGCACACAGAACCTGTTCAAAATTTGATAGGGATAAACCGGTCCGATGAAGCCCACCAATTGGCAGTTCTTCTATATTGGGCTGCTATTTGAAATGAGTCCTCCTTGAATTCAGTTGCAAGCATCAAAATACACGCCACCAGTTTTTGTTTGCTGCATATATGTAACTTACATAAAACAAGTTTTTATACCTTCCTAACTTTCTGTCTGTTTTGTGCGCAGATTCCGAAAACATTTCACGAACAGAATTTATTTTACCACATTAACCGTTAATTGAAATCTTGATGCCACGCGCCGTTTTTCTTTACCTACACGTTCATCCGATTATGGTTTCTCGTATGACTTTTGAGATAAGTTTCAATTGTTTGTTTATTTTTTTGTTCCTAAATTGCCTTTTCGCTAACAATAAATATTGTTCAAAAGTGTTAGTGTTTGTTTTGCTTAGTAGTGACTGTTTCCTTTAGAATAGATTTTGATTTTGCTTCATTCCAGTTAATATTTTCTTTGAGTAAATCTTAACTCATATGAACAATTAAGCTTTATTTACAAATAATATTATTAACCACGAAATGATAACAAAAAAAAAGTGGTACAAATATATTAGCTTGCATATAAGTGTAAACTGAGAATGTAGGTGATAGTTGCAATATAAACGAGAAATTAAATACTATACAATAGCAAAATAAAAACAATAGATTTCGTTAAAGATAAATAGTAGCAAAAAATAGGTAAACAAAAAGTACGTGTAGATTACGCTGTATGTTTGTTTTTTTTTTTTTGGAATTGTTTCTAGACTCTGAGAATAGGTTGCTGCATTGATTTCCCTAATATTTGTCAGCCTACAGACATATATCCTCTTCCTGGTAAACTCTTTCTCAGCTGTTTAGTTTTGGATTGTTTCGCACACCCCTGGACTAGAACTCGAAAAGTACAATATTACACCATCATACAATTAATATATACTCTTAAATAGTGTGTGTGTGTGTTTGTGTTGTTGTAGGCAATCGCATAACAAACGGTTTCCCTCCTCTTGTGTTGCATGCATTCGGGATTTTGCACGAGTCTGAAGTGATTCATCTGCCGATATGTGATTTGATTGTTGCTGAAGTTGTTATTGTTCCACTGTTGCTGTGAGTGGTTGATGTTGATGTTGTTGTTGCTGTTGTTGTTGTCTCTTGCTGTGATGGAGTTGGTAAAGGATGCTCTGCGGTAGGCAGCTTCGGAGGTATCCGTCGCTCTACCACCAGCTTCCGACACTAGGAGGGTGTTTTGAGCAGACGCTTCAGCCGGAATTCGTATACACGCTGACAGTACATGACCAGATCGGGTGCCACCACAGGTGGAGGAAGCCGGATATTTTCCCGTCGCAGGGGCGGAACAATCGACGGCTGCTCCTCGATGCCTTCCTCGAAGCCCTTCAGCAGGCGACGAAACCTAGAAATAGGAGAAGATTGAGATAATGGTTCACAGGAAGCTGTCAGCAGAACTGGCAACACTGGCGGCAAGAGTTTGACATTATTTATTTATTTAACTTTTACAATGCAGAGAGTTTGTCTACGATAGTTAAAAACCTACAATTCGATGTCTGGTGTAACTCAGTCTCTGAATTACTTTCAACGGGCGTGTACACCGCCCATTGATCAGTTCACGAAGATTTGCCGCACTCTTCTCTCACCCGTAAGTTTTGACAGTTTTGGGTGGTTTGTTTTGGCTCCCATTCGTTGCTATCTCTTTTACTCAGAAGCAAAATGATAGGGAGCAAAAAGTGAGGTTAGGGACCGTGCACTGATCTATAAAAGCATAACAATCTCATCTAGAAAGATAGCAAGCCGAAAAAAAAACACAGTTGAAAATTTATGTGTCCGCATGCTCTTATGGATGAGACAACCTAGTTTTGGAATTTTTTTTTTATTGGGTATCAAGCTGGAACTGCGTTACAGCTTGGTTTTCAAGACTTGACCCATTTGAATAAATTTTGTTTCTATCTTTGACAATACAGCAGAAGGACTAGCCTATGTTGGCAGCTTGAACACTGGATTCCGTGTGTATTGTTTCAAGATAGTTATAGAAACAAATACTGTGACAAGTGCGCGTAGATACATCCGCGTAGTAAACCGATTGAATAAGTAAATCCGTTTCCAACGAAATATCTAAATTATGGAAGTTACGAAAACGTGAATTCCGAAAGCCGTGCGAGACAACCGAAGCGATAAAAAAGGCTACATTTAAGAAGTGCCACCAAAATAAATGTGATAGCCTATGTTGGCAAGTTGATTAATTTTGATTTCCTTCCTAGATATTCTACTTATTTACTACTGAGCTTTGTATGAAATTAGTTAATATACAGAACGTATCAATCATTTTAAAATTTCGCGACCGTACCGAACAAATTCTAAACTACATAAGCTCAAAAAAACTTTTGGTAAGCTCTTCCGAATTGCGAATCACTTCTGCGTAAGCTCCGTGGACGTAGGCCCGTTGATTCCGACAGCCGCGAAAAGTTAAGCATGCATCAATACCACATAAGGAAAGATCGATTTTACAGTCACGTAGGGTTTAGTTCATAGATTAACATTGACTGCTGTTTACAAATGTAAGTACTTGAACACTAAGAAATTAGTTAACTCAAATGCTTTGACCGCATATATCAGAAATCGATTGAAATCGCGTATTGAGAGAATAATATAGTAATCGAGTATAATATGTTGAGCCCCTCAAGCGGCGACAACTTCATCAACTAGAGAGAAACCATGATACTTATGTTTGTTATCGTCTGTTTTACTTCCGCTGAATAAAACTGTCATTCCTTTTGCTGTTCACGTTCAGTACACACGTGTTTCATTACTTCCCGATCCGAGTTCTTTTTCCATTGCGATTGCGGCCACTCCAACAGGTTATGGGCCCAGATGGTTTCGTTACGGATCGTTAGCGGGAAGTGTTCGGGATCGCTTTTTGGTTGCTTTAGTTCGAGTCGGATTATTATTTTCCGCGAAAGTCGCGAGTGAGAGTTGTCCAGCTGAATAACTCTAATAACCCGGCGTGGTCCTCCTCCGTCACGGTGCTGCTCCGGTGAGAGCAGCTGTGGAAATACGTCAACCCGGGAGTCGCACCGAATCCAGTCATAGAGGTAACTCTAATGTCGTTTTCGTTTTTGCGGTGTAGCACCGGTGTAGTGTAAGCAGGAATAAGCGTGAGTCTTTGACAGCTCAACATCATTTGTTTGTAAACAAAGGTGCATCCTATATCTACACCTTAAATTATTTCGGTGTACGGCAGTGTAGCACCGGTGTAGCTACACCGCAAAAACGAAAACGACATAAGACTAGAAGGTCCCGAAATAACGTGCTCAACTTTTTGGCTCAGCTCTGGTACCCTCTTCGGTCCCAAGCTAATCGAGTCACCCCTCGAAACATAGGAAAAACCAATAACCCCTCATTTTATCTGTCAAACTTTCATAGCGAATCAAAACAAACATTGCGATAAAGCAACCAGCGAAAGAGACGTGGGATCGGGATGCATTCAAGCGGCACCACAACAAAACGTCTCTGGGGCAGAAAGTGACGCTGCTCAAGCAAATCACCAACCAAAATTACCGAGTGGGTTATCTTGCCGGCATCGAGAAGCATTACGCTCGTCTCTAGAATTCGGGCTTCGAGATGACCGAATGCTTGAAAGTGGCGTTGATCCTTCGTGGCCTCCCGGACGCGTTCAATCCGTTGACAACAGCGTTGGAGGCACGGGAAGAAGATGAGCTCACACTTGAGTTGGTTAAAGTGAAGCTCGTCGGCCAGGCGGAAAAGCAGAAGAAGCAGAAAGGTGAAACGAAGAAGCAGGCGCAAAACTTTCGAACAAGGGCGCGCGTGCCCTTGGGCAAAGTGCAAATTGCTGTACGGACAGAAAGTCGTGGTCTGTATCGGTTGAATCTGGCCAGTGAGCGTTCGTTGTTAGTGAGTGACAAAGGACACACCGGTAAATGTCAACATACGTGGCATCGCCGGCTCGGCCACAAGAATCCGGAAGCCAGCAAGGAAGCGGTGCGTAAGGGTCTGGTGTCTGGAATGTGCGTCAGTGAATGCGGAATCCGAGCGACGTGCGAGTGCTGCGTCAAGGCGACGATGGCTAGGCCGTTTTTTCCACAGGTAGCTCAGAAAACGTCAAAGGAGGTGCTCGATACAGTCGACACAGCGAAGTCTGCGGTCCGATGACGGAGACTCCGGGCGGCTGTAGGTACTATATGACGTTGATCGACACTATGGTGTATTTTCTCAAGGAAAAATCGGGGGTCGAAGGTAGGATTTGAGTATGCTACTCGACGCCTACATTCAAAATAGGTTGCCGTCCGCTGCTGTTGACAAAACTCCGTCCGAGCTTTAGTTCGTCGGATACTCTTCCGAGCATAAGGCATACCGGCTACTGGATGTGCGTACCGGCCGGATTGTAGCGAGCCGAAATGTTCAGTTTTTGGAGTTCAACGAAGCGAAGCCACCGGATGCTGCCTACGACCCGTCGGAGGCAATCAAACGAGGTGTGGACAAAGAGGTATTTGTGCAGGTAGGAAGTACGGCCAATAACGCGGAAGAAGAATTTTTCGGATGTGATGACGGCTGGGACGAAGACGGCGATGGTCGTTTTCTAAGCGTTGAGAACGAATCAGGTCAGGAAGAGTTAGGTGAAGTTCCTGACGACTTGCGACGTTCTGCCAGAACGAACATAGGAGCTTTGGGTAACATAGGGCCAGTGGTAAAACAAACCACCTTCCGTGCGGTTCTCACAGTGGCTAGCAGCCGAAAAATGTTGGCAAGGCACGTCAACATTGAAACAGCATATCTCTATGGCGAATTAAACGAAGAGATATTCATGAAACAGCCTCCTGGGTTCGAGCCCGAGGATCCAACCAGGGTATGCTGTCTCAAACGCAGCTTGTATGGGCTAAAACAGGCCCGCGTGTTGAACCGAAAGATCGATGCAGTTCTGAAGGAGATTGGATTCCAACAGTCGAAGACTCCATCTGAAATATTTCAATAGTATAATTCCCTTGCAAACCCAAATAAATATATCTCCGCAAAAATAAATAAAATAAGAGTGATTTGCGGCAAAACCCGCCAGTACCGCACCCAACGTCAGTGCCTATACGTAAGCGTACTACAACGCGGCTCTCAAACAAAGGAGTAACAAGTGTGATACTATCACTGCTGGACTAGATCTTTGGTTTTTTCATGCAGTGGTTTATCAGAGAGGGGAATTTCATTCTATCGCGGCATGGGCCAACAACGCCGGCCATAAAACTACCGTCTCCAACACTCCACTATAAAGCATGAAATTAAGCCCGCCCACCAACATCAAGGTGCAAAAACTAGTCAAGGGGAGGGAATAATAGTGGGCGTTAAGTTTTTTTTTCATTTCGCTGCAATAAACCGCGGTCAAATTGTCCTCCCACTGCAAAAAACATAAGACAAACAAAACAACGTCGTCAAAAAACTCACCTGCAATACTCGCTAAACGTCAGCACGTAGCATTTGTCTTCGATGCACGCTACGCTATTGTGATCCTTGTGACGCGAGGCAAACACTTCATCCGGCCCGTCAACCGCTTGCCTTCCCTGTTCCGTGTGCTCCGGCCGGTAGTACCAGAGAAGGGACATCATCATTTCGCCTAAAATAAGAACCCGATTCAAAACCCAGATCATGCAACCCTTGCCAACCATGTTCTTACCATCTTCCGGATTCTCCCACAGATGTGCCACCTTCGCCACGTAGGGAAGTTCCGCTCGTTTACTACCTGCCCGCAGCAGGACACAGTCTCTCGGCCGAATGGTGTCCCCCTCGGAATGTCGCATCGCAGGGTAGCAGGTTCTCAGCACAGGCGGGTCGTCACTCTGCAGAGAGAAAAAAAACGCCGCATCAGTCAAATAATTCCATAATAAATAGGGGAAATGGCTCTAATGTTGGCCTATGGATCTAAGATTGGGCCCATCGCTCAAAATCTGCTATTTTTCAATTGTATCTACATGAACGCGTCATTGAGACGGTACTAATGGATATTTTTGGTCTCTATTGAAAATATAGCCGATTGATGAATTTATGTATGGGCTCAAATTAGGGGCATTTAGGCCGACATTACACCCATTTCCCCTACTTCCTAGAAAAGCAATTCATCGTCAAATGACGAATCGATTTGATGTGACCTTCTCCGAATGGCATGGACCTTTGCATAATTTATAATTACTTTTTTGTGAAAATGTACATGGTAAAACAATTTAAGTAATTTTGGGTAATAAATCCAAAAAAAGTGCTTAAAACATAAATAACAAAAAATGACTCCCTTCAATATTTTTTTAAATTTTTCATTTTAAAGCTTATAAAAACTGATATCTTTTGTGAAATTTTTTATCAATTTTTAAGTCTATTAAATTTTTCCCTTTTAGGTAAGTGTTCAACTTGAAATTTTCATAGAAGTTAGCATTTTGTATAATCTCTATAATGTTTTATAAGTTTTCACTTTTTGATTTTTTTACCCAAAATTACCCTTTCGATTGGAAGTGACATTTTCGAGTTATAATTTCTTGAAACATATCGAATATACCATTTTGAAGTATTTTGTGATATTCAAAATGGCCGACTTTTAGCTCAAATGTGAAAGATTGACCATAACAAACAATTATGCAAAGTTTCATGAAAATCGAAGAAAGTCGAGACTGAAATTCAATTTATTTGCTATTTTGCCGGGAAATACCCGAAACTCACATTCAGAAACACCTTCCCCTGGAACGGCTGCCCCTCCCAGGTCCAACCGTTGCTCCAGCGCGGTGCACTGGTGCTCTTCCTTGGCACGAGCACTTCCTCCACCTCGGTGGCCATTCGAATCCGGTGCCGTTTCTTGATGCTGAACTTTCGCGATTTGGACTTGGATCGGGATCGGGACACCCGCTGCTTCAGCGATCCGGTCCCCTTTTTGGCAAATCTCTTGGCAAGCATGATCTCCTCCTCGTCGTCTTCTTCTTCCTCGTCTTCCATGGTGTCGTCCATGGTGTCGAGCAGTTTATTCTCCGCCGGAGCAGGGACCCCCAGCGCCACCTCAGCAGCCGAAGTTGCCGAAGTCGCCAGAGGATCGTCCTCTTCAGTGGCCATCCCTAGGGCATTCTTGTTCTCGATGGCGCTATTGTTATTGTTGTTGAGCCTGTGAATCATCGTATTGGTATCGACGCTCATCATGTCGTCGTCCACTAGCATCGTTGTAGCATCGTCAAAGTCCGTCTCTCGATCGTCCACCGTGGACTCGGCACCGACGGCATTAACATCCAGTGGGTTCGGTTGAATCTCTTCATCCGGTTGTTTCGGTTCTTCCACCTCCGGTGATGCCACCACTGCCACCGCCGGCGGAGGTAAAGGTGTAGAGGTAACACGTTTCTTGCCACTGATCTTCGGAGCTTTGGCGTTAGATTTCTTTTTGCTGCTTTGTTTTGCTTCTTTCTTCGGTTTCTTTTCCTTCGGTTCGGAAACCGGCTGCTGTTTCGTTTTCGAAGCTTTCTTCGGTTCGTTGATAGCCCGCTCCGAAGGATCAGCGTTGGCGTCCACCTTCTTGGACTTGCACTTGCTCTTCCGCTTGTCAAAGTCTACGTCCAACGAGTTTAGTTTCTTGGGCTTCTTGGATGACGAGTGTTTGCTGCATTCGGAGCTACGATCCCGTTTGCCGCGGTTCTGTTCCGATTGCGATCGTCCTTCCTGTTGTTTTAACTTCTTCAGTAGGCGCGAGTTGGCCTTGGCTTCGGTGGAGAATATTTCCGGCTCGGAGAAGTAACCCTTGGCTACTAGGTCGATCGTAAGATCGACGTTCGACATCGGCCGAGGTCGTTCTTCTTGAGGGTCCTCGACGGTTGTAGGTTTCGGCTGTTCACAAACCGGCTTTGTCTCCAGTACAGGGTCTTCCGGAATGATGATCGTTTCTATTGGTTCCGCCAACTTTGGGTCTCTCGGTACACACGAGGGCCTCTTGGCGTCACTTCTAATGCCCTTGGTTTTGAAGAGCGTCTTGTTGATCTTCTTCAAGTGATGTAGGTGTTCAGCCCCAAACACCCGTCGCGTTCGTTTCAGTACCTTCCGAGGTTTGGATAGCAGTAGCTTCCTGGGTTTGGGTTTCTTTTTCGCCACTCGTTCTTCCTCTTCCTCGTCTTCTTCCTCCTCATCGTCATCGCTGAGGACCATGATGGTGCTCTCGTCGTCCACATTTGTACGTTTGATCAGATTCTTATAGCTATTGGGTGGTGACTTCTTCGGCGTGGACTTTTTGCAGGCGACCAGCAACGGTCTCCGCTTGACCGTCGAGGCCGGAATTTCAGGTAGGACACTATCGACTAATTGTACTTTCTCGTTACTAATACTACTGTTGTTGGTACTAACACTATTGTTGTTACTGTTGTTGATGCTACAACTATCACTACCGGTAGTCTTACTTGTTTTCAGATTAGCTTCCGCGGTTAGAATATTGGATAGGATACTCTTGTCGTCGAATTTTTGCGATTCTTTGAAGCATAGCTCCGAGACCATTCCCTCCTTTTTGATGAGTGCCTCGTCCAGCAGGAGATCCGGCGTCATGGCTGGACCGTTCTCTTCAAAGTCCTCTTTCTTGCAGGTCACCATCGCCGGAGGTTCCAGTTTGACTTCGGGAAGCTCCTGTTTGATCATGGCGGCGGCCGCGGCCGTTGTCAGCGGGAGTAGCTTCGGAATGTTGTTGATGGATTTGGATTCGGATTCGAGAGTCGGGGTGGATGGTTCCTCCTTGACGTCGGTGAGCAGAGGCCCGGTGGAGGCGTTAAAGTGATGGAGAGGATGCGTTGGTGGTGGTGCCGAAGGCCGGTGATGGTGGTGGTAGTGGTGATAGCTGTACGGGTGCAGGTCACTTTCCGGTTTAACCTGATGGGCGCTAGTTGGTTCGGAGGGGGTGACTGTCGTGGTTGAGGTGGTTGTGGTGGTCATGGCGGAGGAGTTGGTACTCGAGTTACTGGCCATTGTTGTGGTGGTGGTCGTTGTCGTCGGGGTTGAATAGGATGACGGCGGCGCTACTTCGACCGGATGCATGATCGGAGGTGAATGGAGGTCCAGCGGTGCCGGCGAAGAAGACGTGGATGAACCGGAGGAGATCAAGATCGGTTCATGGTGGTTGTTGTTTGCTGTTGTTAGCGATACGACTGGGTAGATACCGGCCGTGCTCGCGATATGATGGCTGTTTTGGGTTGTTGTGCTGGCTACTGGGCCCTTACTGACCTTGATACCAATAAGGGACCCAGCATTGACGTTTTTTGGACACGATTGCATCGGACAAGGGCAATTGGTCGTGTAGTGAGCATCTGGAAGCGAGAGCAGGGAAATAGATTAGCAAGGATTCGAACCCGAAGGCACTTGAAGGCATACAAAATGGTGATGAACGAAATATGACCACACAAACACTTCAACTGTATACGAATTCAAGGTAACATAAGGTTTCAATACAAAACCAAAGAATGCAAAGAATACGGACACTCTTTTGACTGGACTCGCGGCACACACGTTTAAGGTGAAGTGAAAGGTGATTCCATACATTTGCTTACCCATATACGGCGGCGGTTGCAGGTTACGGGAGTAACACTGCCCACCGGGGCCCGGGCCAGGACTACCGTAGCCAGGATACGGATATGGCGGTGGACCGGGATAGTGCTCCAAGTGCTGGGGGCCTTGCGGTCCGGCTGGAACCAGCTGTGCACCGGACGGCGGTGGCAAGGGTCCACTCGTGGGAGGTGGCGGTTGTTCGTACAGGTGTTCACCTGGACCGGGATGACCCGGGTAGTACCGGCGGCTTGTGGGATAGTACTGGGCAAACTTGGGATAGAAGTGTGCCGGCGGATACGCATGGGCGTAGTACATCTCCGGAGGATACTGGCTGTAGGGTGGTGCCGCGTAGTAGTTTGGCGCCAGGTGCGGCGGTGGACAGTGCATCTGGACCGGACGGGAGTACAGGTTTGGTGGACCGGACGGACCGTAACGACCGTAGGGCTGCGATCGGGACGACAGATCGCCACCTGAAAGACGAGAGAAGTGGTCAGTGTGATTCAAATTAATATCGATTATCTTGGACGCACCTGTTAGCAGGACATCGCTGTCCGTGCTGTCCGCAGTTGACGAAGACGGCGGTTGGGCTAGCGATTGCACCGGGGAGTCCGACTCGGGTGGCTGTTTGGTGATGGTGCTGCTGCTGGCGCTATGCTGTGACGAGGAGCTGGGTGGCGCTTGTGCCAGCAGGTGAGGGGATATCAACGGACCAGCCGGTTGATAGTAGCCTGGAAGAGACGCAAAGGAGAATGAAAAAAAACATGTGAGTGAAAGCTTGCGGTGAGGAGTAGGTACCAGTGGACGTTTCGTAAGCTCATAATTTGACGCCGAGTACGTGCGAAACAATTTACCACCAGCCAGAGTGTAGCCACTAACAGCATTAAACAGTTAAGTTTAAATGGTTTTTGAACTAAGAGTATTTGTACAAGTTGTGCTATTCTCAATATTCTCCTGCTGTTCTGTCTGTCTGTTGCTGAGTTGCACTTTGCGGGGATGCAGTCGTCGTCGTCGTCGTCGTACGTTGTGCGATAGTCTCATGAAAGCGAAGGTGGTAAAAGCGAAAGGGTAAGCCATTTTCAGGGCATTTAATAATTCAACTTTGCTCCGTGGGGTTGAAAGCGTATTATACCGAGTATGACTCGCTCGTAGCTTTTCATTTCGGGAGTAAATTTGCCCTTGTTTCTTTCGTAGAATTCCTTTGCCAGGCTGCTTCTGGGGTGCAGTTTGCTCTGCTGTCTGGCAGAGGGTTTATTTATTAGTTTTGAACTATATGCTTCAAAATTACTACTGCTGCTGGTACTGGTGCTCGTGAAAAGTTGATTATCTTGCTTTGGCCTTAAACGGAGAAGTCAAAGACCGAATAGAAGTTTACGCTTGCTTGCTGTTAGTTTTTTTTTTTAATATTAATTAAACATCGGCATCAGATACCATTCATTTTAAGATTTCCACTCGACAATGCGATTTAAGTAAATTTGTCAGAGCTTAGGCTTAGTTTGGTTAGAAAATTTGCCTAATTTCCGAGAAAGTTAGATCCTATCTTTGTAATAATTTTCATATAATAATTAGTATTTTCCTGGTGAATGTCTTAGTGGAATACCTGCATAGAGAAAGAGAGAAGGATTAGTAATTTGGAATTAATTCCACTACCTTATTTGCTTATCCTTGACAGATACACGCATTTCGTCAATAATGTGCAGACTTATTCAGTGTATTATATTAATAGTCAAGTATTAGTACAAGACACTGAAGAAGTCTGCACATTGTAGACGAAGTACGCGTTTCCGTCAATTCTATACTTTCATCTCCTCATCTATCGTATAAAATTACCACTTTAGTCTGTAATACCTAACCACGAAGACTGAAGATTGAAGATTAAGATCCAACTACAGACCCAGGTACTCAGAAACGGTCCTCCAAAAGATTCGAATAGCCCAGCGTTGCTACACGAATGAATTTGAATCTGGGACCCGCATGCGCGCACTGGTGGTCACAAAACTGTCCTCTGGGAGATCCGGAACATCAATAAAAGTGGTCAATTCGTAATAATGATCGAAATATCTTGCTCTTCGTATGTCTTCGTATCCTCATCTTATAAAAGTTGCGCACCAAAATGCATAAAGGCTTTTTCGGATGCCCATCTGGATTAATAGATTACATATTTTAGCTTGTGAATGTATCAAGCTCGGTTGGTCGAATTTAATACGGTAGATTTATTGACATCAGAAAAAACAATTTGAAACCTTCAAGAAGTTCTGATTGATAGAAATGTGGGGAAGTTAAAAGATCTTTAAGAGTATGTTTCGACAGCTCCAGAACAATCTCATAGATTTCAGGAAAATTTACTTCAGCGAAGATCAAGAGCTTCAGGGCAGTTCCATTAAATACAGGAAAATTTAAGCTTCAATACCTATGAGTAAGTTACGTGAACTTCGGGTAAGTTCTATGAATATCAGGAAAACAGTGAGAACTTGAGGGACGTTCCTAAAACTTTAGGTTAGTTTCGAGAACTTTATGGCCGATCCATTTATTTCAGTAAAATAGAGGAAACCATGAAGAAGTTCCAAATATTGAAGGATAGTAAAAAAACTTCAGGGAATGAACTTAAAAACATTAATAAAGCTACACAGAAGATCCATGTTTAAGGGGGGAGTACACTTTGATTTTTCAAAAAAAAAATGCATTTTTTTTTGGCTTAAAATGTTTCTTGGGATGTATATTTTAATTTAGAAAAGACTCCAAGTCCGCCAGAATATTCCTTACCGCTTTACAAAGCGATTTCCTAAAACATGTACCAGCGCGTTTGAGAGAGAGCATTTTATCTTTAAACGCGTTTATCTCGAAACGGGGTTTTTCAAACTGGCGTGGGAAATAGCTCTAACCAGTTATCATCAAATTTGGATATCGCCTTGTTCAGAATTAAATTCTGCTTAGAAATACGTATCCACATTTTCGATTTTGTCAAAAATGGATTTTTAATCCACGATTTTGTAAGCATTTTTAGGGTGAAAAAATTGACTTTTTTTCCTAAGGCCACAACTTTTGAAAAAAATAATTAAAAAAAAATCGGAATACGTAATTCTAACCCAAATTTCATTACTAATCAGGATTTTTGTTCGATTTATGTTCCAGGAGCACATGGAAAGGAGTATTTTCCCACGCCGTTTTCCGACTTCCGCGCGAGGACGCCCGCGCGACCTGGTGCACCGGCCACGGGGAGACGCCAATCGAGTTCAAAAAAAATACAAATTGTAGTTCGAAGGATGACTAATAAATGGGTTATAACATATTTGCCTCCCTGAATGTTTTATTGCTTAAAAAAATTAACGAAAATGCCTTACTTTTTGGACGTTCAAAGTGTACTACCCCTTAAAAGGAAATTTAAAGATCTTCTGGGCAGTTCCATTAATTTCAGAACAATTCCAGGGACATCATCAGGAAAACATAAGGGAAGTTCCGTGAACTTCAGGAAACAATAGAGATCTTCAGGAGAGTCTGAGGAATGACAAGAAGTACTGAGAATTTCAGGAAGTTTCATAGGCAAACTGCGGGAACACAAGGAAAGTTCCGCAAATTTTTTGAAAATTATTGTGAACTTAAGGCAAACTTCAGGATTTTTAAAGCGGTTCCAAAAGCTTCAAGAAACTGCAGGAACATTTAAAAAAATTTGAGAAATTCAGGGATATTTCATTTTCATTTTGCAGCGTTTGGTGGGGCAATGGGAGCGCAAGTCAATCCAAAGCCGAGGATAAAGGACGGGTAATGGCTGAATAGTCTATGCGGACCACTTGAACGCCATGGGAAAAGGAAGGGATTGAAGAGGCCGGTTATTGGGGGTTTTGAGGAGATGACACATAGTGATGCTAAATGTAAAGAAACCGAAAATCCATCTCCCACTGATTCATCCTTTCACATATATACCAAATTGATATTTTAAAGCAATAATCAAAATAAACAGACAATACTTGAAAAGGCTAGTTGCCAGTTGCTTTAAAGGCTAGTTGCCTCCCTAAGCGGACCCTCCGCATCCTAACTCTTCTGTTAATCCACTTAATGCTACTAGGCTGTCTAAATTTTCTTATTTAAGTTCGTTTGATGATTATGATATCTCTAGTCTAATTTAATAAATAATTAAAATCTCTAATCCACCTACCATGATTTATTAAGTACCTGCACTTGTGAAGGTAATCTAAAATTTAACGTGTTTCAAGTTGTTTTTGACTTTTATTTTTATTTAATATATATTAGTTTGTCCCAGGTGACACCTTCAAGTGACTAAAATGCTTCATTTTGAAGTTAGTTTCCTAGCTGATTTTTTAATTATATAGGGTATGTGCTCCAACTATGCTCACACGCTTCCACTATGTCGCACCACAAAAATCTGTATGGTTATGTCACAATAGAAGCACGCCACAGTGGAAAGCCCGAGTCATAGTTCAAACACTTATCCCAAATCAAAATGAAGCACATATAAGATTAGTTGCAATACCATGTACAAAAATGGTGTTTAACATTGTTCCCTGAGTAATACCTCAATGAAAACAACAACGAAAGCTTGTCACGCAAGTAGAAGGAGTACTGTTGGGCACTTTCTGAAATATTTCAATAGTATAATTCCCTTGCAAACCCAAATAAATCTATCTGCGTAAAAATAAATAAAATAAGAGTGATTTGCGGTAAAATCCGCCAGTATCGCACCCAACGTCAGTGCCTATACGTAAGCGTACTACAACGCGGCTTTCAAATAAAGGAGTAACAAGTGTGATACTATCACTTCAGGCTAGAACTTTGGTTCTCTTATGCAATGGTTCATCAGAGAGGGGAAGCTCAGTAATCCTCATCGCATGCTCATGACGCTAGTCACGGCATGAGCCAACGATGCCGGACCTAAACCAACCGTCTCCAACGCTCCACTATGAAGCATAAGATTAGGCCCGCCCACCAACGTCCAGGTTAAAAAACTAGCCAAGGGGAGGGAAATTTGAGAAATTCAGGGATATCCAGAGAATTTTAGGGAAGTCAAAATAATTTCAGAGATGTGGAGATAACTTGAGGAAATTGACATTTTAAAGAACTTCCAAGTACCTCCAAGAAGTAAAACTAGAGAGCTTTAGGGAATTTTAGAGATATTAATGGCACTTCCAATTACTTCATAACTTCGAGAAATTCAAGAAATTCCAGACTTTCAGGGAAGTTCGAAGATTTGTATGCGTAAGCTCCGATAAATTCCGGTCAATTCAATAAAGTTCAGAAAAACTCAGGGAATTTTCGAAACTTCATCAAATTTCAGAAACATTAGAGATCCTACATGAGCATCAGGAAAATCTGAGATTATTTTAAGGAAGTTCCATGGTATTCAATGCAGTTTAAGGAACTGCAAAAAAAGGCAGGAACTGCAGCGACGATCAGATAACGTTCAAGAAAATCGTGAGATCTTTTAAAATGTTCAGAAATCTTCAAGAACATCTAGAGACTGTCAGAGAAATATATAGATTTTTTTGGTAGTTTCATTATATTTTGGGAAGTTACCAGAACTTCGTAGATGATTAGAGATCTTCATATCAAGAGGAAAAGGGGCAACAAGCTTTTTGTAAACAAACCTTTGTAGACCCTCTTCTCGCCAACCGAGGGTCGCCCATGCAAACTAACAACATCATCGGGAAGGGGAACCTTCCCCTTTCCGGCGATGTTGATAGTTTGCGTTGGTGTCATATGGGTGGCGAGAAAAAGGCATAAGAATGTTTGTTTACAAAAAGCTTGTATGCCCTTTTCACATGTTGTTCTTGATATCAGTTTCATTTATTTAAGGAAAATTGCAGGATATTTCAAGTAATTATGGGATATTTCAATAATTTAATGAATTTTGCGATGCTTCAGAAACAATGCGAGGTCTTCAGAAAATTTTATAAATATGATTAAAATTTTCGGAACAATAGAAAAATTAATCAACTTCAGGAAAGATTCAAAACCTCAGGGAAGCCCAAAAAAAACTAGGATTTTTACGCGAATTGACTACTTTTTTGGATGTTCAAAATCTTCCAGAGAACCACACCGCTACCTGATTGCATATGCTAGTCCTAGATCCTAATTCATACATGTACAGCTATCGCCCGAAGAACGCGTTACGCACTGAGTTGCACTCACCGCTTTTTCTCGGCGAAGTTTCAACCAGTCGGTTATGGTGGAGGTTGCTAAAATAGCTATAGCAACGCATTGGTGCGGGTGCTCTAAGTGTGTTGTGAAAAAATAAGACCATTTGCCTGTCAAAAAAGGCCACTTTTGATTGGTCGAATTGACAATCGCCTACGTTCACAACGTTGATTTAGATTACGAGTAGGCATTTGTTGCTGGTTTGGCCGTGCTGCTAGCAGTAGAGTGAGTTTTCTCATTCAGCGATGAGTTAATTTGCTTCATGTTTTCCCAGGTTTTTCCAGGATTTTCCAGGGAAAAATTCCCGAATTTTAGAAAAGTAAAGATTGGATTCACTCAGTCTATTGGTACTACTTCGAGACTGAATAAAATTTTCGACAATTTCCTCATTTTCCGGCAGATTTTTTAGGTTTTCCACAGGAAACCATGAGACAAATTTTACTCATCGCTGAGTTCCTGCACTTTTGGTGATTATGCGTGAACTAAACTCAAATTTGGGTCGTTCTCATTCGCCGTGTGTTCTTGAAGAAAAAGTGGAAGCTAAGGGCAAACAAAGTTTTGCTTTGTTTTATAGCGAATTCGTTTATTATTCAGTTCCAACCTGGATCGGGTATCAAGATTGGGTCTGCTTGTTTTCTGACAAACGTCAGTTTGCACGTTTGTTTTTAAAACCTAGCTCAGGTTGAGGTTCGCACTGGGTTGGAACTGGTTTCAACCCCGATAATAAACGAATTCGCTATTAGTGTTTTGCCTGGAAATATGATGTGTAAAGTAATTCAATATGGTCGCAGTGTTATTTCAAATCCGGGACTTTATTTTTATCGCTTCCCATTGGTCGCCGGAAGTGGATTAAAGTCTGCATGGGAAACGTAATCGAGAAATGCATTTCCCTTTTTTAAACTTTGTCCCAATAGTATAACGTGCAGCGCAAGTGTCAATTAAATTAACTGAGTTTCCTGTTACCAACATTTGGTTTGATTGGTTATTGCAGATTCATTTCTCGAATGGGAAGATTGAGAACGTTGGAGGTGATGGTCAGACTTCGATTCCAATAGGCTTCGCTCCTTTTGACGATGAGCTTCAGGTAATGGATGTGATTGAGAACGTTGGGGGTAATGGAAAAGTTCGCCAAGTGAACCAACGACGATGGATTCTAAGCAAATTCGATTCGCATGTCAGGGAGGTTACGAAAAACTTATAAAAAGAGGCTATCCACTCCCATCGACTAGGACACTGCTGCGTCGAATTTCGCATGTCCACTTTCCTTCTGGTAGTATTAAATTTTTCATGTGCTTAGTTTAAATTATTATAGCAGCTCATTATTTAAGGTATCCTTGAGGATATTTTTGAGCTCCTCCAATATAAAATAGCTGAAATTACTGAAGCCAAACGGGATTGTGACTGGTTATCGACGAGATGAGTCTGGATGAAGCAGAGGAGTGGTGTGCCAGTGTCAACTAGTTCGTGGGGAAGAAAACCTTCCCCCATCTGATAAGCTGGCATCGAAAGGTTTGGTTGTGATGGTTGTTGGAGTTGCGGAACCGTGCGAGCAAGTTATTGCCAACGAATTTACCACAGCATCCAAGCAGCTCGTGTTGTATGTGATTCGAAAAGCAGAGCGGTCGGGATTGGGAGGGACCATCAGGACACCCAATTGAAGCGATTTGGATGGGGAGAGTGATATAGTTAACGCCCTGTTGTTAACATTTTGTGGATAAAGGGCGGGCTCTTCTCCAAACTCATTGGGGCATCCTTCTGCTTGAAGGCTTGTTTTTTGACCAGTTGTATCAACTTGTATGATCATGCTGCTGGAAGGACATTCTTTACTTTCCCGTGGAGGCATATAGGTGACCTTGCCTATCGATCCACCCAACTTGTTTTTGGCCCTTCATACAGTGACATGTTTAGGACAATCAGAGGTTATTAAGATTGATCAAATCAAATAGTGAGGAGAGACCACTGCTATCGGACTTAGTTTCCGCGCTACAATGAGTGGTAGACAATTGCCATCATCATCATAATAGTATGATGATGGAAATTTGGCGCACTTTGGGCACATTTATGTTTTCCGAAGCTTCTAAAACCAGGAAATAGTCAATTTTGTGACTGTTTTCAGAAAATTTGACTCTTTAATAGACAAATTGGCGGTAGTTTTTTGAAAACTGTGGCATTTCAAGGATCATTTCAAGAAAATTGTGTGAACTTTTAAGATGTTTTAAATCTTCCAGAAAGTTTAGCAAACTTCTATGAATAGTAGAGATTTTATGATAGTTTCATTATATTCAGGGAAGTTTCAAGTGCTTCGAGGATGCACAGAGAAATTCAGAAAAAATAAGCAGTAGCTTTCAAAGAATTCCGAGGATATATGAGATATTCCAAAAATTTAAAAAAGAGTCCTAAAATTTCATGAACATTTTAGAGTCTTCAGGGGAATTTTATAAATATCAGGAACATTAGAAAATACAGGCTTGAAGAAGTGCTACAAACTTCAAAAAAAGTTCAGGTAAAATAAGAGATTTAGCGAAAGTTCCGAAAGTTTCAAAGAAGTTTTCAAAACTTCAGAAAAATTTCGGAAAATTGGGGGAATTTTTAAAAAATACCGCGAAATTCAGGAACATACCGCGAAAAAGGCACGTTAAACATCATGGAAGTCTAGACATTTGGGGAAAATTTGAGATGTTGAAGAATTAATTAGTTCCGATAATTTAAGGGTAGTTCCATGAGCATCAAACAGAACATGGAGAACTTCATTGAAAATCACTACCGTTCATACTGGCGACAACGCTCTGATGAGACAACGACACCTCACCCCCAAGCTCGTTCCCTAATCCTATCCTTCAACAATGTACTCCTCTAACCTCGGGTAATCCGCGAGTATTCGGCCGAAATCCTACTAGACATATAAATAAGTGAATTTTGTTACAACAATGAACAATTCATTGTCGGCTCCGTAAAGCTAACGCGATTGAGCCTTCCAAATAAACGAACTAGATTAACATCTAAGAACTGCATTTATTATTTCGTTTTTATTTCAGGAAAATAGTGCGAACCTTCGGAAAGTTCCGGAAATTTCAGGGAAGTCTAAATTACTCCAGGAAAGTTATGAAATTTAGAAAATCTTGAGAACTTCACTAATCTTTGACTCTACCTTCTCTGATTTGCATTAAGCTTTGCATAATAATTTGTTGGCGAAACCATTCATATTTTTACAAAAATTCTTGCACTTTGGATCTTGTAATTTTATTCAAAATGGCGTCTTTGACATTTTTCAATAAAGTGTAGTACGAAAACGTCACTTCTGATCCAAATGAAGTCTGAGACAGAGCTGTTGTTTGTTTAAAAAAAAATCCGGTTCCAAAAAGGCCGATTTTTAGCAAAAAAGTGAATTTGCAATGAATCATATCGTCAGGCTATTTTCCCAGAGATTCCACTGTTTCGCTGGTAGGAAGTAATAAAAATCTCGACATGGAAATTAAGGGAAGTGGGCATAATTCACTTTCGATGCATATTCAGAAAAAGTGAACAGTAGCCGAAAGAAATCAATCGTGGACAATCACTTATTTCACGGAAATTATTGTTAAACAAGCTACTCTCACGAGCTCAATTTTCCAACATACCGGGGTTTATTACGGGTGTCACTACACGGTGATAAGCAAGTGATACTCAGAATAAGAGCCGTGTATTTTGATGACACTCTATTTGTAATTTTCCTCTCATAGACAACAAAATAGAGTACCAAACACTGCAAAACATGTCTGGTACCTCTATACATGCATTTCGATTAACATCCGAAGTCCCCCTTTTTTACATATTCTGCAAAAAATATAATTGAAATTAAAAAAAAGGCGTGAAATCCTGTCAGGGGCGAGGATTAGAAAGCCTTTTTTGTGGAGAATATGCAAAAATGAGGGACTTTAGATATTAATCAAACAGCATTATAGAGGTACCATACATGTTTTTGACCGAACTGACCTCTGTTAGCAATTAACAGAACTAAGTGTATGCGTAATTTCTGTTAGATGTCACCATTAAGAACAGCAGTGACATCTGAAGGAAAATTAACACAGAAGCATGGTAACAGGATTAATTATGCAAAGTTTTATGCCTGGGAAGGTCGAGATTCGCCGATTCGACATTTGGCGTGGAACTGCGCAGAAGTCCAGAGAACTTCAAGAAAATTCTGGATACTTCAAAGAAGTTCGGAAAACGTTAGGGAATGTCTGAGAACTTCAGGGAAGTATCATGAACATTAGGAAAATGCGGGAGTATTTTAAATGAAATGCCGTTAGATTAAGGGCAGTTTCACAATTTCGGACAACCTCGTTGCTTTTTTATTAATTTCAAGAAAATTTCGAAAATTTTTTAGAGGTTCCCAAAATTTCAAGAAATCTGCAGAACTACAGATATGTTTAGGAAAATTCGGAAATATTTTGCGAACCTCACAGAAGATTATGGATTTTTAGGAAAGTTAAGGGATTCTCAGGATAGTTTTATTAAATTCAGGGCAGAACCAAGAGCTTCAGGATAATTGGAATTATTTTAGAGAAGTTTCGAGTACTTCAGGGAAGATCAGAAAACCCAGGACTGTTTCAGTAGCTTCAGGGCAATTTGCAATGTTACTTGGGATGTACATACACTCTATGAATATGTTTGGGCATGTTTCGTTGCAAAAGCAGTGTTAAGGTCGTGGTTGATATCGCAGAACAACAGATCTGATCTCCAGAACGGTTTGGAGAATCTAGAACATCTGATATTGCCATTACTGTTCAAGTCGTGGTTGATTTAGTAGATCATCTGATCCAAATTCCAGAACGATCTGGAGAACCTGGTGTATGTATGGAAACAGATCCTTAATGATGCGCATAGACTATATGAATACGTTTGGACATGTTTTGTTGGTAAGGACATTTTTAAAGTCGTAGTAGATCATTTCATCTGAATTCCAGGTCAACTCGGAGAACCAAGAACATCTGATATACATGAAAATTTGTGTTTATGATTTCAACAGCCTTCTTGAATATGTTTGAACATGAGTCGGTCGTTACTTGGGACACTGTTTAGTATAGTAGATCATTTTATCAAAACTCCAGAACGACTTGGTGAACTTATAGAACATCCGATATGCATGGAAATGGATTGTGGTTTATCTAGTGGATTAAAGGGTGTCCACGATGAAATTGCCACACACAAAATTGATTCGCAAAATTCGAGTTTTCATCCGATTGCCATCAAATTTTCAGGGATTGAGAAATAACTATTAAACTTCATTTTACCATTTTACTCGTATTTTATTTACAGTCCATACGCAAATGCCCGCACCTTGGCCTTAACCCCGGCCATAAGATTCTGCACAACCTGTGAATCAACCGTTTTTTGCATGTAAACCCATACTTTCTTCAGTTCCTCGACTGTCTTCACTACCTTAGGTCGTTTAAGAAGGTGCTGCTTCATAATCGCCCAGTACTTCTCGCCAAAACCAGGAATTTCTTCGCAAATTTGGACATCTTCTGAGTGCGGACATGCTCCGGAACGCTGAACTTATCCTTGGCCGTGAAAAACAGGTTGCCGGGGATCTGTTTGAAGTCGGCCTTCACATATGTTTCGTCGTCTATGATGCAGCATTCAACTTTCGTCAGCATGTTGAGGTACAACTTCCTGGCACGGGTTTTGGCGGACTTGTTTTGCTTCTCGTCGCGATTAGGGGCCTTTTGTACCTTGAACGTTCGAAGCCCAGCCTTAGTTTTGGCCTTCTGGACAAAACTTCGGCTTAGGTGCAGCTTCTTAGCCACATCCCTAACGGAGGCGTTCGGATTTCGGTTGAAGGCCCCAACTACGCGGTTGTGATTTTTGGTGTTGTACGGAATACTTTTTCCTTCACTTCTGGGCTTCCGATCGGTGGTCAACCGTTCCTCGAACCGCTTAATCACTCGCGACACCGTGGAATTCGCGATTCCCAACGTTTTAGCGATGGAACGATGCGAGAGATCCTTGTTCTCGTGATGAATGCGCAAGATTTTATCACGCACGAGCTGTTCTTTCGACTCCATTTCCGCGAGTTTTGATCACAGGACTTTAAAATGTAAATAATGCACTATGAACTAAATCCACCCAAATTTTCATTAAATTCTACCCAACGGTTAAAAAGTTAGAGCAATTTCATAGTGTGGCAATTTCATCGTGGACACCCTTTATTTGATCTACACTTCAGGACGATTTGGAGGACCTACATCATTTGATACACATGAAAAGGGATCGTTTCTGATGGACATAGGCTTCACAAAGATCTTTGGATTTAATTCATAGCTAGGACTACAGTACAGTCACTTTTGATTACATGGAGGTACATGGCATGGACTGACTCACTTTTAATTATTCATATTGTCGAGCAGTTTTTCGACAACCTCCAGACTTATCAAGCTGAGCACGAATAAGATCCTATTTTCTCGAGGTTTCAAAAGAATTTTTTTCATAATTTTAGCCCACGGAAAAGTTTGTGTGGTAGGAAACGTCAACTGCTCGAATGATGTGATCCATTAATCATATTGTCGTGCAGTTTTGAAACGACATTCTACTAGCGGTTTTAAGAAAATTAAGTGGTAAGTTCCTAATTTTTCTAGCTTAGCATAAATAAGTCCCTATTTTCTCGAGGTTCTAGAAGATTTTTTATCAAAATCTTGGCCCATGGAAAAGTTTGTGTGGTAAGAAATGTAATTTTGAACTACTCGAATGATGTGCTCCATTAACAGACTAACACTAATGGCAGGGGGTCCCGACGAAACATGCGCAATATTTTGGCTCAGGAAGTACTAGACCTTCGGTCCCAAACCAATTGAAGCACCCCTCGAACGGTAGGAAAATTCACAAACCCCTCATTAAACTCTGTCAAATTTGTAGAGATTAGTGACGTTTAACGCACGCACACCACAAACACGCTCTCACATAGCGCACTAATACAACCGGACGTGAATATCTCTATATAAGGCGAATCAAAACAATCACAAACTTTGACAATCTAGTAACAGAATGGGATACGCTTATGGACGTACTTGGGACCAATGGGTTAGTCAATCGTTAGTTTCGTATTGATTGTTGATACTACCAAGCCATCGAAACTTTCTCAAACTACCAAGGATGCAAACAGCGTGTCAACTAATGGTTGCCATGACTGATTCTCGACAATCCGTTGATCAATCGATATTATTCAGCCACCATTCGAAAGATATGGCTATAAACTTTCAATTGGAACAGTTGGAACCCCGATTGGACCTGGGATTGGCCAGCCGGAACGAAAAAAAAAAACATATTTTTAAGATTGAGCCACTATTAGCAAGGTATGACCTGGGATATGACTATCTACTTTGTGGACAGTCGGGACGGGAAAACCAGTGAGAGTTCTGAGTTATATGCGTGCGGATTGGTGCGGAACTTGTCAGCAATACAATTTTTTTGCCGGTTGGAAAAAGTTCCAAGAGGACGGAAAATATAATTTTCCTTCAATATGACCATATGGTGGCTCTGCGGAAATCCAGATTCACCGGGAAGATGGTCAATTCCCGAAAGTAGACCTAATGATCAGCGATTATTTTCTAAACTGCATACAATATTTAGCATAGAGGAAACATGCCTTCACCATATCGATTCTGCTACCGGATGACCAGAAAACGGTCTTCTGGATATCCGGATTCACCGGAAAAGTGGGTCATTTACGGAAAGTGACATTTTTTAGCAAACGGCATAGTGGAAATATCTCTTACTATATTGATTTAATCCCCCGATTGCCATAAAATACTATTCCGGATAACCGGATTCACCAGAAAAATGGTCAAAATGGAGATCCGTTATTTTTTTGCAATCACCGGGGAAATGGTTAATTCCTGAAAGCACACCTAGAAGTACTTTTCTAAATTGCATACGCTAATCGATGGGAAGTTAACGGAAAACCCAAAATTCCCCCTTCGATTACAATTGCCACATTTGAAACAAACATCAATTTGTTTTTTCAAACGTCATCTCCCGTCACAATTTCCATTCGGGAAACCAACAAGGTGATGATTATCCCAGACCACAAAACGGGCCGCTTGAAATGATACCTCAATCGATGGCCTCTTAATAGACCCGGAGAGAATCACGACGACGTTACCCAATAATTTAGATAGCCTCCCAATCGTGTTCAACACCCCGCCCCAGAGGGGAATTCAACCGACGGAGCGTTAAATGATTTATGATCAATCAAGGGTTCATTTCCCTTCAACAGCAACAACAGCAACTTTCAAGTCAACAGTCAGTCCCGGGCCCGGTGGAAGCGCATCTTCTTTCCACACTCTTTTGATCTCCCTCTGTTTGCCGGTTACCTTTCAATCGGGCATGAAAATGATTCCCTCGATTAAATTTCGATACAATCTCATCAAATTATACAACACACAGTCCCGCGTGCGCGCCTCCCGGTCGGCATCTCGAAGCAACTTCTCCTCCCCCCTCTTCTGATTCTGGTCCGGATGATGCGTCTTCTCAAATGAGGGAGCGTTGAAATTGAGGGTAAATAACACGCTTTCTTCTACTGCTGCTTGGCTGGGCTGGTTCTTTCTGGAATCCTCTGTTCCTCTCTTTCGGCCGCGAGTATCTTCATACGACGATGATGGCTTCTTAATTGAAAAATTATAACGACTGCGTGCGCCTCTACGCGCCGCGGCAGACGGGTGCAATTCGGTTTTGTGCCTGGTCTGGAATCGCTTCCGGCCGGCAGATTGGGATCATCCCATCTCAGAGGAGATAATAATGATTGGATATCTTGTCTCGCTCGTTCGTTTCCCGGGGATTATCTATCTGTCCCGGGGGTGCTAATTTGACTTGTTTGAACGAGATCAGATTGGATCCGCCGAGTGGCGGCGGCGACGGTGTGGTGGATAATTATCTATACAATGCAGGCAGCAGCTGGTGTGATGAATGCTTCCGGTTGTTTTAGGTTGTTGCCCACTGGGACGGAACCGGACAACGATGGATTGGAGAGGAAATGTGATCTTACGTTTGCCAAAAATCAGCGAAGATACACACACAGTCATTGTTTAATAAAGCAGTTACGAAGTTTTGACTATTTGCTCGAGAAGCCTATTTAATGCGTAAGGACCAGAATAGCCAACAGTTTTTCAAACATAACTGGCAAAATGCACCCGAAAAAACTGGAAGATCATAATATGATTTTCTCGTAAACATGCAAATTTCTGAACGTTTCAACATTTTGTTTACCTTGTTTCTTTTTTTCAATTTGCTTATTTGGTAAGACTCTACTACTTTGAAAAACTATAAGGAACAGCCCTATGAGGTTGTACTACGAGGTTTTATATAATAAATCTTATTTGTTAACTAAAGCAGGAGCTTGTGTTTTGTGTAGGAAAAGGAATTTTAGCGGGGTTCTTTCTGTTTATACTCTTTAGTATGAGGCGCTTGACATAGATGGCACACAAGCGACTCACGAAGAGCTACTGATTCCGATCAATAGCGGTGCGGCTTCTTCCTCCTTCTATAAATGCTCACGTGGGCTTCAGCTCACTGCTTGCTGGCAGCCTTTCGTTGTGTACTGGAGAACACTACCACTCACCACGCAGTGATTGAATAAACACCGCTTGGTGAGACCGGAAGAAATTCAACTTTGAAATCTGTGTTAGGGAAATCGCTTTTCGCCGGCAATCGGTGATAATTTTAATTTTCAAAGCAACAGCAACATAGTGAAAAATGATAAAGTCTTAAATTTAACCGATGCGCAGCAATATTTCTGATCGATTGGTGATAAAATTATTGAAATGGGTCCAGGGGCAGCTGGGTTATTAACGATTAAAATCTTTCATAATTTTGTTACATGTACCATTTTCGGTTTTCACAAAGTGTACCCCCATATAGAAATCACAAACGTATTCCTACGTAAAAAAAAACACTTTGCGAAGCCGAAAGTCTTTTAATCAATACTGACCTAAGCAGTTGTAGCATTACTAATTGTGTGGGAAAAGATCACTAAATTTTCCACTACGAATCTATCTGATCTATAAAAATTGACAAATTTATAATAGAATCCATGATGTCATTTGCGAACTTTGATCACTTAAGAACATCCAATGTAACCATTGGCAATTTATTTCATGTTGTTGCTTTACCAGTGATTGTAAGTAATGGGGCCCGTTTAAAGCGGGAAGGGCCGCTTAGTTGTCTAATTGCTTGGGTCAAATACTAATATTAATTATTAATTGGGAGATCTCGGTTTTTCTGGAAAATTTGTTATTTTTGACTTGTTAATGTAGATTTGTGATTGGTATTTCCCAATAAGCAATAAGCTTGAAAATGCAAAGAAGAAGAAGAAGAAGAAGTGTAGCTTTTAAGCAGTTATAATGACTTCCAGTAAACTTCAAGGAAGTCCAGAGAATGTAAGCGAATCCTTAGCACTTCGAAGAAGTCTAGAGAATTTCACAAATGTTTACAGATTTTTAGAGCACTTACGTGAACTTCAGAACAGTTCCGAGAACTACGTCTCAGATAGTTTGATGGCGAGCTGAATGCAGTGTCAGTTTGAGGACACTAAATTGTGTGTACATGAAGATGATGATGATATGGAACTACCACTCACTGTAGCAAGACAACTGTCGGTTGACTGTGGACTACCCTCGCTGTTCGACTTGATCAAGTTTAATAACCTCTAATTGTACTCAACCTGCCATTGTATGAAGGGAAAAAAACGGTTTGGGTGAATCCGTGGGAAACATCGCCCACGTGCATGCACGCGATAAATGAGAATCTCCTTCCAACAACAGGATCATACAACCGGTCAAAAAACAGGCCATAAAACAGGAGGTTGTCCCAATGAGTGGGGAGAAGAGCCCGCCATCTTTTCACGAAATGTTAAAGACAGGGAGTGGGTATTTCCACTCTCCCCATCCATTTCGCTTCAATCGGGTGCCCTGCATTTAACGTTTCATATACAAATGGAATGATAGTTAAGGTGGTTTGCTGTGAAATCCTTATTCTCGCTACCACTTCGAAACTCTAAGTGCACAAACATCAGCTTCCACGACACGTACTACAATGAAATTGTTACTCCATGTTTGCTGCGCTGCAGCATACATGCAGTAGCAATTTCAGGTGAGATGGAACTCTAATTTCCCAGATTTGTGTAATTGAGAATTCGAGGTAGAAGTGCATTTATAGCCTACATGGCCATTTGTGGACTCTACAAGGAATCACATTAAGAAAAAAATTAAGGAAAGATCTCACCCGATACGTTGCAAAGAAATCCATGACATCACGATGATTTCAAAGAGCTCCCATATATGGGAACGAAATTGTGTGTGCATGCAGATTTACATAAATTCCTATATTAGAATTTAGGGCGCTCCTGACTGGGGCCGCATGGCTTTGAGGTATCTAAGAAATCAGAGATTAACCAGCTCTAAATTTCCCATGACAATACTGAAAGAAGGTAGTTATGAGTAGAACTCCATGGAAATTATGAATAGGATTCAAAGCAAACGAAAAGTCATAGGTTAATTCCTGATGAATTTTGAGACAATTTGCAACAGAATTCTGAGGATTATTTCACGATAATTCTGAGGAGAACTTCAAGAAAATTCAAAGGAAAAATTCATTGGAATTCTGAGGATAATTCCAAGAAGTTTCTAAGAGATAAATAATCCAGAGCATAATTGCAGGAAAATTTCAAGGAAATTTAATGCCGAATTGCGAGGATAGTTCCAACAAACTTTTGAGAAAAATTTCATATAAATTCATGTGAATATTCAAAGGATACTCAGGTGAAATTTTTATAATGAATTCAAAAGAGAGTTCAAAGAAGGTTATGAGCAGTGTTTGTATTTATCAATTACCATCACAAGTAATGACTAGCGCTTCAACCCAGTGTAGATGAATTGCGTTTCTTTGCAAATCTTCGCTGTCGCGTACGAACGAAATGAGCAAATACATCGACGAATGTGCGTTTGTTGATATCCATGCAATATTGTCAAAATCGGAAGCGATCCTCAATAGCAAAAAAAAATCAATTTCGATTTTGGACAAAATGATTAATTTGAATATTGAATAATATATAATGATCTCAGAGCCAAAAACATCGATATTTTCATCAATTCAGGATGAGCTCGATTTTCCATCGATCTGAGCGCTACAAACGACACCTCACGTTCTACAGCGCTATATTTATGTAAAATGAAAATAATCTTTTTGTATTTGATACTCAAAATTATCCCCACCCAACGTATAGACAACAACACAAACAATAATGAACATCCATCCACGAATGAACAAACTCAAATGTTGACTCGAAACTCAGCTGTTGCCTTGATCAAGAGAATGTTGCCATGTCTAAACAGCGTTGCCAGATTGTTTTCAAGCTTATCGGTATCAAAGGTTTAACAAATCGGAATTCATCGGTATTTACTGTTTTATTTAATTTTATATTTTTGCTATGAAAGTTTAAATTTTTGGACTAAGAAGGGCCTTTCCAGGAAAGTCAGAAGAAATTTCCGGGGAATGGTTGAATTCATTTCTGAAGGAAGCCAATGAATGCTCTTCTGGAGGAATTTCTAAGAAAAGTCAAAAAACATCCGGGGAACTTCCAAGAAAAATATTGAGACATTTCTGGGGAAAATTTTCAGAAAATGTTGGATGACATGGTTTCGAAAATCGAAAGAAAATTCCAGGAGTAGCTAGAAGAAGCCCGGCAAAAACTTCCGATAGAAGTCGAAAAAAAACCTCCGGAAGAAACTCATGGAGAAACTTCCAGAAAAAGACGAAAGAAATTTCTGGGAGAATTCGACAGATACTTCCGGTTGAAATTTAAAGAAATCTTCTGAAGAAGACGGAAGACATGCTGCAAGAAACTTCCTGAGGTAGTTTGGAAGAAATTTCTGAAGAAAGTCGGTAGCTTCTGCTGGCGGAAACCAGAAGGTTTTTGCAAAAGTCGAAATAAACTTCTAGGAGAAGTTGGAAAAACAAATTCCGGAAAATAAGAGATTTCTGGGGAATGTCGGAGGAAATTTCCGGAGAAAATCGAAAGAGTCTTCTAAGGAAAGTTAACACAATATTCCTGGGGAAGTTGGAAAAACTGACGGAAGAAGACGAAGGAACTTTTCGAGCGAAGTCAGAAAAAGAATGGAAGTCGAAACAACTTTTCGGGAGGAATCGGAAAATAATTTACGGGATAAGGTGGAATTAGTGGTAAAACTTCCAAGGGAAGATTAAAGCGGCTTCAGACAGTTAAAAATTAAACATTCTGAAGGACAGTTTTTGTCACACGGCGAATGAGAACGACCCAAATTTGAGTTTAGTTCACTCATAATCGCCAAAAGTGCAGGAACTCATTGATGAGTACCTTTGCCTCATGTTTTCCCAGGTTTTTCTAGGATTTTCCAGGGGAAAAATCCCGAATTTGAGAAAAGTAAAGATTGGATTCACTCAGTCTATTGGTACTACTGCGAGACTGAATAAAATTTTCGTCAATTTCTTTATTTTCCGGCAGATTTTTTAGGTTTTCCACAGGAAACCATGAAACAAATTTTACTCATCGCTGAGTTGCACTTTTGGCGATTATGAGTGAACTAAACTTAAATTTGGGTTGTTCTCATTCGCCGTGCACATAAAAGATAAAATATTTCCCGAATCCCAAGAGTTACCCATTTCTCGATTCATGGGTAGCCAAAAACAGTGAGGAAATGGAAACGAATGAGTACCAAGCATAAGAAATGTTTAAAGATGATTTTTTTTATATGTATTTGGGGGCTCCAAAAATTGACATGGATGTAATGTCGGCCTAAATGCCCCTAATTTGGGCCCACACATAAATTCAGCAATCGACTAAATTTTCAATAGCGACCAAAAATATCCATTAGGACCGTCCTAATGACGCGTTCATCTAGATAAAATTGATAAACAGCAGATTTTTAGCGATGGGCCCCATCTTAGATCCATAGGCCAACATTAGAGCCATTTCCCCTATTCAAAAAGATAAAAGTCTCTCGCGCCTGTCCCGTTGCCGCGAAGCGAGCTTGTTCGCAGCATCGCCATGCTTTTTGCAGATGACTGTTAATCAATATTGCAATTTTAGATGTCAATTCAAATATCAAAATTTAACCCATTAACGCCCAGTGATCTATTTATAGATTGGCACTTTTTTTTCTTTTATCATGTCTTATCAGAAATTGGGAACGTAAATAGTGCTTTTAATATCACTAGAATGATTCTTGCAATATCCTTAACATCTTGTTTTCAAGTAGTCCGGGGTTAAAGTGTAAGCATCTTAATAATCTTCTACTGTCAATAATATTTCAAAATATGTTGCTATCATACTGACAAACTGGATGAATGGAAGATTTCAAACTTTAACTATTTGACTGTTGGACGCATCCAAAAAACTGGAATGATCTAGTTTAAGTTGAAATGTTGGCATCACTGGTACGGACTGTTCAGTTTAAAAAGCGGACACCGAAAAAATTCCGTCGATTTTTCATTTTACTTTGTATTAGTATAGAGCAGTTCCATGCCAAATAACGAATCGGGAAAACTCGACCCTCTCCGATTTGCATGAACCTTTGCATAATTGTGTGTTATGGGCAATGATTCATATTTATGCTAAAATTCCGCCATTTTGGATCTTGTAGAATTTTCAAAATAGCGTCTCTGAAATTTTTCAAAAAATTGTACATAGTACGAAAACGGTACTTCTGATCGAAACGACGTCTGAGACAAAGTTGTTGAGAAAATTAATATTTATCTGGAAAAGATGGTGGAGAAATATTTCTTTACCTACAAAAGCAGCGATTAAAAGTTTGATTTGCTGCCCAGGAGCAGGGCTCTACAATTTCGAACCTCCAAAATGAACTCGTGTTTTGTTTCTCTCATACATACGTGTTCGACACTTCATTTCTATAACGCCTAACTAGACTATCAGCAAGAAACGAAAATAAAAAAGCAGGACGCTTAGAAGGAAAGGCTGGCTGTGGAACTTCTCGTCTTTGCTTTGCTCATCGATTTTCTTGTTAAACGAAACCTCATTATGGCTTTCAATCCCCTTTCACGAACACTCTATCACCGCTCTTTCAATTTGTTTAAAATGCGTTATGTCCCGTTTTCGATCATTTTTTTTTAGATAAATATATGGATGGAAGGTAAATTAAAAATATTACGTGTAATCTTCAAAGGTTTTCACGTGAGAAATGCTTTAAATGTGTTATTTCATTTTCTGTCATATACGTCATGAAACCAAATATTATGTTGATGTGTTTCATAAAAGAGAAAACTATCAAAGTCGAGCGCTCTTTCGCTCATCCGTTTCACCGAAGCTTGAAAGGAAGACCAATGGAGCTACGGGAGAAAGAGAGACAAGCGATTGAACATTATTTGACTGAGGTTCTAGAATGCTGCGAAGCTGTTCGACTTTAACAGAAAAAGAAAGCCAGCAGTCTCTTCGTCGCATCGATTTGGTCGATTGAAGCTGATATTGTGACGCCCTGCCCAGGAGTATCTTTTTGTTTTGTTTTTGATATTTTATATTTGATGAGCTGAATATTTTTCATAGATCATTTCAGAAGGATTATTCTAAACGTTTGATTTTGCATGTATCGGCGACGATTTATTCTGAATGATAGACTACTTCTCTTTTTTTTACAGTGATATTTTGCTCATATGAGCGCATAGTAATCTAGACGGGCGTCCAAAAATTCTCTTATGCATTTTGGTGCAGCTGATTAGAGGAGCGCATGTTGTTTTGTTGCTTAGCAATAGACTATAATTGTCAAAGAAAGTATCATGCCAAGTAGACAAACAAAACATGAACGAGAATTAAGTTGATCTTTTGATGTAATATTGACAATGCACACTAGACTGATGCAAAATTTAAAATTTTCGCAACACAGTGCTCAAACGGTTTCAAATTGGGCCCTGATTAGCCTCCCAAAATTTGAACTCATTTAGTGAGAAACTGACTTGGCACAAACCATTTGAAGTTTATATGGGAATTACTATGGAGAAACCATAATTTCGGTTCATATCTATCTCAAAATTCACCAGTTCACTCTACTTTAGAAAATGTTAGCTGAGCTTATTGAAAATTTTCTCAGCTACAACTTTGTTCAGGACTAGTTTTCGATCAAATGTAAGGAACAAAAGTTATTAATGATTCAAGTCACTGATGTCTTATTATTTTGCTCAATCAACTGTTCAGCAGGCAACCTTTCCTGTTTATAGAATAGAGGACAAAAATCATGGCTACTATGTCACACTGCAGAATACAGTGTTGCCCACAATACAGTTGCTTAATCTTGCCATAAGATTATCAATCTCTTAAACAATTAATAAATATTTGATTTGACGTTTGGCTGAAAAACAATGTTCTGCAAAGTTGTAGTTGATAAAATTTCTCATAAGAATAACAATAGAATTTGTTAACAGAGGAATATGTAAAAAGGCCAAAAGACAATGAACAAAAAGTTTTGGTTTCCCATAGTAATTTCCATATAAACTTCAAATGGTTTGTGCCAAGTCAGTTTCTTATCAAATGAGTTTAAACTTTCGGAGTCTAATCAAGATCCGATTTCAAACCATTTGAACACTGTGGAGCGAAAATTTCAAATTTTGCATCAGTCTAATGCACACTGATCGCAATATGATCATTTGTTTTCCGAAACAACATCAGCTAGGTAATTTAAAACTTCGTCCAAAAGAAACTCTCACCAAAACTTACCCACTGAGGGCTGCTGCTGACTTCCCTCAACAAGTCACCCTGCTGAGTGTCAAACTTTGACCGGTCCGGATTCTTCATCAATCCAGCAAACCTCCCGAAGCACGACGATGTTGATCATCGTGCGGTGAAAAGCTGTGCGAGAAGTTGTCAAGATTGCATGTAATTTATTTTGCCACCTTAATCACCTCATCGCCAAATCTCTCGACCCCCCCCCCCCCGCCCCTGCATAGCCGAGTGAAACTTTTGCCCTGATGTCAGGATCTTAACTTCCGAGCTGCTGCTGCTGCTGCTGCTCGGGAGAGAAGATAAATTAATTAATTCACTGATTATGATCTTCATCGTTCCGCCATCTAGCAAGCAGCAGCAGCGCCACCCGGTTCATATTCGGTGTGGGAAGATGAAGAGGAAAAGTCATCTGCCATCTACACCTACAAACAACCCATCATCGAGTTGGGAGGGGTAAGTCGGTGGCACCCGGCCTAGATTCTTCGTCCTTGAAAGCGTTCAAGGACTTCTTTTCGGTGGCAAATGGAACAAAGATGATGATGACGATGACGGTGATGAAAAGTTTCCATAGTCTGTGGGCTAATCTCTATCCGAAAAGTTGCTCGGAAGTGAATGCCCACAATAAACCTTAACCGCGCACACTGACTCTGCCTGATGGGACCGATTAGGGAAGGAGAGCTGGAGAATGAGTTGGAAAAGTTGGTTCTTTTTGATGGAGAGGCAAGCTTATGACTATTTATGGGTTCATAATTTAGAGGGCTACCGAACGCAGGTCAGAGAGCGGTAGAAATCTTTATTGAAATGCTAAGTTTTGGATCATGAGACTAGTTATGGTAAATTATGCACGAATTCGGATTTCCGAATTTCGGGATACTCTCGAGTCGCTTCGAATCTTGAAGAGGGTTACGGAAAGGATTGGACTCGTCACTAATGCATCGAAGATGAAATACATGATGAGAGAAATAGGTTCAAGGCAAGATAGTTTAAGCCTCCCACCACGAGTTCGAATTGACGGCAAACAAATCGAGGTGGTTGACGTGACCGCCGTTAATGACACCAGCAGAGAAATTCAAAGATACATTTTGGCAGGGAATCGTGCTTAATTTGGACTCTCCGTTCGAATAAAGTTCGTCGCAACACGAAGTTGACTATCTACAAAACGCTGATTAGACCAACCCGACTGAAACAAGATTAACGGGATGGCCAAACACGCTGTAGATTACTAATAAAAGTCGCGTGTGTCCATTTATGGTGTCCCAAAGGCTCCAAAACAGCTCTCATACGAACAAAATGGCCAGTGCAAGTTTGGGAGTTGTGAACCCACCCCTTCTGCACACGCTGGTGTTGTTGATTGGAACCTTCCCAAGCCTAAAACGAGGCATTATTTTGTAGCTTTTCTGTGCGAATGTAAATCAATAAAATTTTCAATTATAAAAGATCTTCGAAAAGTGGACAAGCACAGGGGCTCCAAAGCACCGCAGCCTAAAATTACCATATCGATTTCCTGTCGATAAGTAAACACTCAGTACCTATATTTACACTACATCGACGAACCACTCCAGAGATAGCTATCAGTCTTCAGTAGAAGTATTTTTCCCATAAGTATTTTTCTTTATCCTGAATTACATCTACGTACCAACCTATGGGACTGCCGGTAGCTAGTATGTACAGTGCAGCTTTGACATTTATTGGATACACACGCACACTTTTCCCATGGCGTCCAATGAGACAGGCGGGCGCAAGGCTCATTGATTCGCGAGCTTGTGTTTATTTTTAGAGCTTTTGCACGATAGACACATAACCTACATCCTCAGTAGAGCGCCGTTGAGATTGCTCCTGGGGTGGTTGCTGGAGACAGTCTGCGTCGGTTGGAAAAGCAAGAAGAAATGCTGGGTGACAATCACCCTAGTAGAACGAAGAAACAGACGGAAAAGAAGATTTTTATTACACAATGTGGCGTAAATATCGCTTTCCGATGGGAGGTGATATGGCGTGTTGTAGTGGAAGAAAGGATGTTGAGACTTTTACTCTTGTGGCTGCTGTGGGTGGGATGTCCTCTGTGTAGTTAAGGTGTCCCTTTTTGCTGGATGCTACTCATGAACATGTCCTGGTTCGAAGAACGGTCATTCCTGCTCCACCATCACAGACAAGCAGAAGTCATAACATTTGTGTTGGAATCGATTGGAATATTTTAGTAAGCGATTCATCCGCCTGAGCGCTATCATCGGATACTTTTGATGTTACCCTTCGGGCGCTAAACTGTCTGAATGCAAAAAACGGATGTTTGTCTGTGGCACCCTCTTGAAGCCTGTTCGAAAAAAAAAATCTAGGACACGTCGGGTCTTCAAACAACCATTTTGCGAACAAACAGCGACAGACATCCGAGTGGAAAAATATAACTATTCCATTCGTTTACAGTTCGCCTCCTCCGGCCGATGAAAATGAAAGGGGAAAAAACTAGAGATCCATTGAAGCTCTGACGGGCGCGTTCAAATGACAGTGATTACGACTCAGTATAACACCGGAGAATGAATGAAGCCACGACACAACGACGATGACGACGACGACGACGGAGCGAAGGGAGGAAACATTCAGGAAAAATCTTGTGAAACCTTATCGTCGTCGTCGTCGAGTCTTTGGTCGTTTTGCCTTCTTCTCAAGAGGAGGGCGGCTTCACGTTGTTACAGTAGAACCAGAAACCAGCAAGGATTCTCGCAAGTGCAATGTTATCGAGCATACATAAAGCGAGTGAACGAGCCACTATGGCAGAGAAAGGATAAAAAGCACTATCGGGTGCCATTACGAATTACCCAACTGTTGAAAAGGGTAAATTTGTAGTTGGTATTATATTAGGGGGGAAGGATTTTTTTTTTGCGAGAGGGAATTAGATACTGAACATGTTTTATTTTTTCGATACGGCTCTTGAATGAAGTGGTTTTGGTGTCGACGATGAAATGTCAATGTGGCGTTGATTGAAAGATGTAAATTTTATAAAAAAAAAGTTTTGGAAAAGTCTTCTTACCAACACTTTGATGCATTCTCGAAAAATTCAAAACTAGCATCATTTTGTGTAAAATAACAAAAGACGATTTAAATACGAGAGATTTTTGCTATCTGAATTGATGCTTCGACAAAAACAGGTTTTGAATTTTTGGACATCGCACCAATGTAAATTAAACCTTAAATAGCATTAATTGCATCCGCATTACATAGTCATTCCCAGATATTTTCTAAAGGCAGACAGATTCTAAGTCTCCAAACAATTTTCTTCAGATACAAGAAACAGAAAATTTTCAAATTGCAATTAAATCTTAAACAGTAGTTTGTATACATATGATTTCTGCCATGGATGGGTTTGAGTTTACTCTCGCGAGATAAAGTAACATAAGGTGCGGCTATGTTTACTAATTATGAACACCAAATGCAAACAAACCACCACCGGATGTCAAAAAAGTGAGGTTAACCCGACGGTGTACCTCTCTATAAGCCAACATTGATTGTATCAGCCCTTTGACAGCTCCCATACATGTGAAGTGTAGCTGAAAATTCATGGTTCCTGGTCCCACTATGGCGGCTGATTTAATGAGCAAACATTAATTTCCATATATAAATTTATTAATAATCTAAAAAACATTTATAAACACTGCTTAAAAAAACATCCAAATAATCCATAAAACTCCGGTGAAAATTTCTAAAAAAGTGTAAATGATCCATAAAATATGTCCTACAATTGCACAAATGTACCACTAAATTTCTAACAAATAAGGATTGAAATTGTACGACTCATTAACATATTGCAAATTATCCATAGAATATTCAACAATGAACCAAAAACTAATGAAATTGATTCATAGATAACGAATGCGGACTAAAAAATATAGGGATGATCCATAAAATGCGATTAAATCCACAATATATTATGCTCAGTAAGCAAAATCGGGCGCTGCTAAGCCACTGAGCTTCTTTCATCACAACAAACCATTACGACTAACGATCGCTAAAGCTTGGCAACATGAAGCTATTCAAATGGAATCTATTTTTTTCCGGGTGCCCATCATATGTTTTTCCGGTTTTATATGAACAGCAATTTGATAAAGCAGGTTGATGTTGCAGGGAAAAAATTACGGCATTTTTTTTAAAGCAGAAAACCAGCAAACACCTCAATTGAAAAAAATAATCAGAATGTGAAAAATGGTTTATTCTCCAAGATCGCCTTAGATTGTCAAATCATATTCCATAATTTAGATAAATTTTTGAAGTCCGAAATTTTAAATGTTTTTATTGTTGCAGAATTTCGAATTTTTAACAATACAGGGTAATTGGATCAAATGTTATACAGTGATAGAATAAACTCAGAAATTCTTATAATAAAAAAAAACATATAGAACTCTTCTCAAATCCTATTCCGTATGAAACTTTTGAGATCCCGAACAAAGAATTTATTTGAAAATCACAAGAGATAATTTTCAAGATGTTGAAGCTAGGCCAGTTTTTCACATTACTAAACTTTTTGAATTCTTTTTTTGGACTAAAATTAAACTTAATAATTTTGGACGCATAAAACTTAACTTTCGAAGAAATGTGTAGAGAATTTTAATCAGAATGCCAAATGAGTCTTGGGAAGAATTTTAGTCCTCTACAATTATCTCTCTCTACTAGAGGAATACTCTAGGAATAATTCTGAAGGAATTCAGAGGACAATTCCAAAAATCCCAGATAATTTTGAGAAGCATTCCAGAAAAACAGTAGGGAAAGCTATTGGTTAATCCCAAGGTAGTGTAGAAGATACTTTTTTTAAGTCCGGATAATTCTTAAGCAATTCTGAATGATTTTCAGGTAGATTTTCGAGAGTAGAATTCAAAGTGAATTAACCTTACTACAAACTTAATTATGTTATGGAAACATTTCTGACAATATTCCTAATGATCATTTAGGACCTAGAAAATCTCTTAAATCAGATGTGTGGTCACGCGATCGTCTGTTTACTCGGCAGCCATCATTGTGTGGTCCTGCTCATTGTTCTTAATTAGCATTTTTTTCGGTCGATTCGTCGTGGACTTTGGAAAGCAATCATTTCGTTATGAGTGTTGTGAGTGATGATACTGCCATACAAGGAAACCACTGGAAGCGGATCCCTTTCTGATGGAGGAGGCTTATTGGATGGCGGAAGATAAAGTGTTTATTGTGTTGTACCTTTTGACTATAGTTTTACGATGTTTTGCATAGTGAACAAGAATCCCCAGCTCTGTAAAGTTAATTCGAATAAGCCTTATCAAATAAATCAATAAGCAAAAGAAATATTTTAAATGTTAATCAATTATTCAATTAAAAAAAGGAATTCTAAGGTGAATTCCCAGGGGATATCGAAAATAATTCCAAGAGAATTTAATGCTGAATATAACAGAAAAAAAAACGTTTCCAAATTTCAAACTGCAGATAGTTTTAAGTAAATTTCTACGAGAAATCATAAGGATTTTGAAAGAATTTAGAGAGATTTCCGAAAGAGTTTCATAGAGGAAATTTTACAGTGAATTTAGATTATTATTTTCTAAACATCTGAGATGAACTCCAGAAGATTCTGACAAAGAACAACATTTGGAGATTGCAAAAGTTGACAGGTTACAATTTGACAGTAACAGCAACAGGCAGGGTTGCTTCCACTCACTTGCTGTATAAAAAAATTGTTTTTCGGAATTATGATATTATTAGATGTTATAACAACATGTTGTACCTGTTAGAAACAAGAAGAGGGTGTAAAGTAAGTGTAAGTGGGATTGAACCCAGGCCTTTAGGGTGAGAGGCAATCACGTTTAGCACTACACCACCGGCGCCACTAAAAATAATGCTAGTTTCTTTCAGAGACTTAGATAATTTATTGGGTTCTGGTGTTTTGAAAAAGTTTCATATTCTTGGACTTAGATTTATAGATTTCAAATCTCTGGAAAATTACAATATTACAATATTACAACCCAGAGGTGAAGAAATAGAAAAGAGAGAGATTTTTTGACGTAGACTACGTCTTACGGGAAGGTACAGGGGGTAAATTGCGACCGTCACGAAAAGGTGTTAGGTTTTGAACGCTTATAACTTTGTCATTGATGGATGAAAATATAATTCAAATGTACCAACCGATAGAAAACAACTCTACAATTCTGCTGAATTCAATACTTTTCCAAATTTCCATGAAATATTTTTTAAAGTGTACAAATAGAAAGTGATAATTTTATCACTATTTCCATGAAAAAAAAATGTTTTCTCTAACCCATTTTTCATAATCGAGTACCACTTGGTTGCCTATCGTTCTGCTTGAACCTGTAAACCTATAAAACAGCACTGCTACCCCGTCTTCGCTCATTTCCGTATCGGATGACGTGTGAGCAGGGTAACAACTGAACCGGGAAATCCGGAATAAGCCGGGAATTCGAAGTCACCGAGAAAAACCAATGAATTTCGATGGCAAATCAGTTACGAAGGAATTTTGTGATGAAGCAATTTTGAGAAGATTTTACATTTTAGAATGAATGACAGGGATAATACCAATGTATTTCAGAGAAAATTAAAGGGCGTTTTAGAACTCTTAGGGATTTTAAACTTCAGTTTCAGATTCAGAAGATTTAAGCAGCTCTGATGAAAAATACAAGTCGATTGTGAAGAGGATCCCAGGGTTCGTGAAAAATACCAAGGGGATCAAAGTTTGAGGGTACATTTCCAAAGGAATTTTGGGAATAATTTTCAGGAAATTCCAAGGGCCAAATTTTGGCATGAAATTCCTCTAATCAATTCTCGGTACATATTTTAGCTACCGATTGAATAAACATTTTTCAGAAAACGAGGTGTTCCTGTGGTGGGAAAAAAGGGATTTCCCTATCACAGATTACAGATTTCTGTACCAACCACTGAAATTATCAGACGGTACCTTTATTTATGCTTTTAGGTTAAGATTGTAAGTCCCTCCTACTTGGATTTAGATTGTAAGTCCCTCCTACTTGGAGAAATATGCAATGGAACGTACCGCTCAGCCTATGTGAGCATTAACGGTGTTAATTCGCCTAGTTTCGAGATACCCTCTGGTGTTCCCCAAGGTAGCCATTTGGGGCCTTTAATTTTCATCCTGTTCGTGAACGATCTGTGTAGTCGACTGTGTTCTTCGAAACTTATGTTCGCCGATGACTTAAAGATCTTTCGTACAATTAAGTCAAGACTTGACTGTTGCGCACTCCAGAAGGATATTGATTCCCTTTTGGGCTGGTGTACATTGAACGGTATGCAGGTTAATGTCACAAAATGCTGCGCAATATCTTTCAGCCGTTCACGCGAGCCCTTACGACATGACTATAGGATAGGAGTCAGTAGTTTGCTCTTCGTTTATTCAGTTAAGGATTTGGGTGTTATGATCGACTCTAAAGTCAGATTTAATGAGCACATCTCCTTGATAACTGCTAAAGCATTCGCCACATTAGGTTTTTTGAAACGAAACACAAACGCATTCCAGAACATCTACGCGCTGAAATCACTATACTGTGCTCTCATCCGCAGTCTTCTAGAGTATGCTGTTGTTGTGTGGGCACCCTTTCACGCTATTCAAGCTAACAGAATCGAAGCCATTCAGCGAAACTTCGTAAGATACGCTTTACGTGTTCTGCCCTGGAACGATTCGGTAAATTTGCCGCCTTACGAAGAACGGTGCAGACTGATTGACCTGGACACGTTGGCAGCAAGGAGGAAACTATTTCAGCGACTCTTCGTGTTTGGATTGCTAAACGGTGACGTGGACTGCAACTCTCTTGTGAGCCAAATCTACATCAATGCTCCTCAAAAAGTTCTACGTAGTTACACGCTTCTGTGGCAACCTACCCATCGGACCAACTATGGATTCAACGAACCGTGGACTTTGTGCTGTCGTGTGTTTAATGAAACGCTTGATGTATATGATTTTAACATTAGTAAGTCTACTTACATACATAGAGTTCGACACCTAGCCTAGAAAATATCTGAACAACATTATGTTGAAGATTTTAATTAAATAAATAAATATATTTTACAAGATGCTACGAACACGCTGTAAAGTACATAATGATGATGCATGGTATTTTTTTTTATTAGTGTTGTCCTCCAAATTGGAGAACAAAGGGGTGCTTAGATAACCGCGTAAGATTGTTATACCCTCACAATATTCATGGTGGAGAGGTTCAATTGTTTTAGAGAAACATTTTTTATTTAATAATTTCCATAAAAACCCTCCAGAAATCAAAAAATAAGGTGAGGAACTTGTTTGTATTTCGTCATATGTTCGTATTTTAATATTCATATCTAATTTTAATTTAGGAACCAAATGTGTATTAACTATGTGACTATGTATTCGTATTTTTATGAGGTCCTGAATTTGGCCAAGTAATCATAAGTATGAAATCCAAAATATGTACATAGGACCGACATAATAGGTTACTTAAACTGTATTTCAAATCAATATCAAGAAAAATGCACGAGAAGTTCACTAAACAGCTTAACGTAGTCTACATCAACCATGCTGTCGTGTCTTGTACACAACCGCACAACTTTTTTAATTGATTTTTTTTAAATTAAAAAAAAAGAACTGATGTCATATGACGAAACATGGATGATTAATCGAATTTCTGCTGAATGACCCGTTTGATTTTGTGACCCAAAAACCTAATGGCATCCACCCTAATCACTCCAAAAAAATGGTCCCCTTCTATTTAAAAACCTGTTAATACCCTTCTTGACATCACTTCATTATCATCCTTCGAAGTGTTCAACATGCTTGTCACTTGTGGACGACTCAATTTGCAGTGAAAGAAGTCCTCAGACATGAATGGGCTAACACTGTACTGTGTATCAAAATATTCAATTCAAACGAACATACGTATATGCTCACTTGTGTGAAATCCAATGACAAAGAAATCATTATTATATCCTTTATTCCATCCGTACCCCTCCGTAGACGGCAAATCGGAGACAATATGTAACGACATTGTACCCAGGCTGCTCCGACAGGCAATTGAAACTTGTTGAATTTATGTATTCATAATCTCGGAACAAAAAGCTCGGCACAAAGTTTATGGAAGTCTTGGGCCGTCGTCGCTGCATACAAGGTCGATCAGACCGACTCAAAGTTGAGCCGAGTCGACTCAAATTCGTCAAAAGTGAGTTGTATTTTCCAGGATTTATGAAGAAAACCGATAGAGGTTTCACTCAGTGTATTAGTATTCTCCTGGACTGCGTAAAATGTTCATAGATTCTCCTCATATTCGGGAAGTTTTTTCCCGGTTTTCCACAGCTTTTTCCCGGAAAATTCAACTCACTTTTGAGTAAATCAACTTTCGACGTAATTGAGTCGACTCGACTCGATTTTGAGTCTATCCGATCGACCGTGTAGGTCGTACACACAACGCAGACATGAGAATGAGACATTTTGCTTTTTTTACGACACGATGCGTAGCACAATGCTCGATGACGTGGCAGAAGACGTAGCGGAAACGACGAGTTTATGGATCTCCGCATAACCGATTCCCGTACCAGCCAGCAGTACACTTCCGTGGGCAGCAGCTATTCCTGCGATAGGGTTAGCTTTGCTTGGTGAGTGGGTAGATCCTACTATGTTGTTAGACGAAACAAGAGGGCACAAGGACGAACGAACGAACGAACGAAGGGAAAAGATGAAAATGGCACTCTGTTGATTACCGTCATCTGCCACACTGCCACGGTGGGTCCCGGAAGGCTGTCTGCGAATAAAACTTAACGATCGGAGTATGTAATAACGTTATGGCGCTCATATACAAAAGTTTATGACGCCAATCTTGCAAGGTCGTTCCGAGTTTGCTCCGCACAATTGCTTTTAGTTGTATAGTGTCAAATTTTCAGTTTCTCCTAATGAGATTATGATGTGCTAACCTGTTGAAAATTTGGTGAGCAATTTCAGATTGGCCAGTGATAGAACTAAATTGCCGCCATCCACCCACCCAACCAATCAATCGCTGGCCTGTGTGTTACATCATCGCCTGAAGCTTATTTCCTTTTCCATCATTCGTCCCGTAAGTATGTTTATCGTAGGGAAGCTTCGATCAGCGTGACTTGACGGAAACCGAGCATCTCCGATCACGAAAACGTCCATATGACCAACGACAACGTCGTCGCCGTCGCCGTCGTTGCGTAATAAATTTTGATCCGTTAAAAGCCTTGAGCGAAAAGTGCAGCATAATAAACTCTCACCATCGACCAAAGTCGAACCGCGACAACGTCGGACGCGGGGAATCAAAGGAAAATACCAAGTCAGATGCCTCCGCTTTCTGCCCGTCTTCGATAGCTCGCTCGTTGCTGTCGTCGTCGTCGTCGTCATCGTCGTCTAGTTGGTGCGAGGGTGTGGGGGTAATGATGATGTAAATGAATCTGGGCACGATAAGAGATCGTGGCCGGTTCGCAGAGTTTCTTCATAACGGGAGCCAAAACGCAGAAGAGATGGATGGAAATTGTTCCCCGTCCCGCCAGAAAAGCGCGGGCAAAAGCTGTATGTATATCGAAGAGCGCTCTCATCGAATCGTTTCGAGCTTGATTTAATCATTATCCGGTCGTAATCGTTTTCGTAATCTTTTGGCAGTCGTCTCCTCGCGGATGGTGGCGATGGCGATGATGGGCCGTTAGTCAGCGATAGGTACTAATGTTTCTCGCGAGCTTCAGACTGTTTTCTTTGAGTGGGACGCTAAGATGACGACAGCCTGAAGCATCTGTCTCTGTGGGTACATACTTGTAAGTGATGGCTGGGGGGAAGCGGATCTGAAGTGAAGTATTTTGGATGAGTTTTTGACTCTGGAGAATAGCAATTAAAGGTGACAAATTTAATGGTGTGATTATAATCAAGATTTTTTGCTAATGTTTAATAGTAAACAGAATTGCAATAGATCAATTGAGGCAGAGATAAGGACGTCATTTAACTATTTTTTTTCATTCGTTTCCCATACAGCTTTTTCGAAGCATAAACTTTCGAGTACTTGTGCAAATTCCTGCTTCCATCGAATTCCTTCGAACTTCCCAGGTAACAATTTGATGCTCAGCAAGTGTTGTTTCAGCTTTAGTTTGAATAATTGTTGCACATAGATCACGTTAACCTTTGTTCAGCTTTTAAACATCTAAATCTGGTGATTTCAATCAGCCGAAAGCTTAAAAGTAATATTTATTAGAAGCTTTTTAAGGCAAGACTGTTATCTTTTCCAACCCTTGTTTAGCTTTCTAGTTGTATTTCAAAATATTTAATGGAAGACCACTTCATATGTTATATTTATTTATAGGACTGCTTTTTACCTTGTTTTGCTGACTAATTGGATTTACATATTTATATTATTATTATAAGCCTAAAAATTACCTTTGCATTTTGGGATTCGAACCGGCAGTCGCTGATTCACGGGCACCTACTGGATCACTTGAGCATATGTGGCAAAAGTTATGATCACGTCAAATTTAAGTTGAATAATGGCAACCGGAAGAGTATTATACAGCAATGCAGAATTATAAACGACAAATGGCGACAGTAAAACATTCCCCTCATTTTCAAGTGCAGTTAACACAATGTGGACGCAAGTGCGCGATTTATTTCGATGGTCATTTGGATGCTATGTTAGCGCCATAATTGAGTTATATTTTGGAATGCGGTCTGAAAATTCAGTGCAATATAAAGTGGTGAACAGTCAGAACACAGGAATACAAATGTTAATAGTTCCGACGTCGTCGTGGTCCACTTCTACCTGAAGCTATTCCTAAATAGCTCCTCTTCCTTGTTCATACTGCTGGCGTTGCTTGAGATTAAAAAGGTAGGCGGTGAATTTAGAAGACTTAAAATGCCGGAAATGCAACGAGCTAGTCTTCTATCAGGCTATCCAAATATGTGTAGCGCATTACTGATTTGTGTAGTTAAAGTTATTGTTAAAAAACCGGTTTTGGGTAAGTGACCGCATACTATAATGAGTAAGTCAATCATTTTTCAAACGATTTTTTGAGTTTTGAACGGGTTTGGAAAGCAATCCAGAAGTTGATGTTTAAATTGTATAAAAACACAATTTTCAAAGTTTTGTTGCTACGTGGCTTCGCAAACGTTCCAAACATCACCAAACCCAATAGCCTAATAGTAAATCATATGCTCAAGAACTTTGTCCTAGACCGGAAGACGAGTCGAGTTGATCCTGGAAAGTTATTAGCATTTTATTGAAGCGGTGTCTGCCTGATCTTTACTTTAATTCTTTCTTTTCTTTTTTCTTTAAAATTTAAATTAAAAAAGATCAGTCATTGCTTCAGTAAAATGCTAATAACTTTTCAGGATCAACTCGGATCGTCTTGCGGTTTTTGACAACAGTTTCGATCTATCAAAATATAATAATAATAGAAAAATTTGATCTAATAGGCAAATAAGCTATTGCTATGTTATTGAGTTGATTTATTGAAGAACATACCAATAACTGAATAAGATATAACGGCAAAATTTGATATTATTTTGTTACGATGTTGCTTTTTACTCTACTCGGGTAGGCTTGATGACAGGACATTAGCCATACGGATATTTGCCATACGTACGATTGCCATAAAGACGATAGGCATAGAGCTTCCATCCCGGGATGTCCCGGGATGAAAATCCCGGGATTGTTACATTTCCCGGGATTCCCGAATCCCGGGAAATTAATTTAAAAATCCCGGGTTCGCGTGTACCCCGGGATTTTTTAATTTGAGACTCTTTTACCACTTTAAATCTTTCTTGGAATATCTGTAGCAGAATTTGAATCCAGAACTTTCTCATCTTATGAAATATATCTCTTCCCTTTGTTTGCCATTCATTCTGATTTTTCGAAAGAATTGCACACAGATATCACGTTTTGAATATGATCGTTGTACAAGAAGCACTCGTGAAAAATAGGATCTAGCAGTGAAACAAACCGTGAACATTTTGATTCAATCAGGTTGAGTGTCGTGAGATGTCCATCATTCATAGTTGATCGAAAACCATTGAAATGCATTGTTAAGATGGTTGAAAGTACGTAGTACTAGTCTCAACTGATGAAAAGACTCAGTATTTGCAGTTTTTAGAGTCCTTCCTTAGGTTAGCGAGCGGAAGCTTGTAAAATGCTTACTCCTTCTGGATGAACTTCTATATATATATATGACTTCTATCTTGGCTTCCATAGCTCTCCCTGGCTGTCATTCGTTACGTTAAAAGGTATGCTTTACTAGACTGGCCCACATTTATATGGGGGAAATTTTTTAACATTTTTTCAAAGGGACCAACCCCTAGATTTGTGCCATTAGGTGAGAAAACCACTATCTGAAAATTTCAGCTCATTCGGATGCAAAACGAACTGGCGCTTTTGATTTAAAATTTATATGGGGATATTGGTTGAAATGTATGGAGAAATAACATTTCTTTACTCTTTCGTGCATAGCAGCATTTGGTTCAGCAAATTCGATTAAGCTCAGAATTTCAGCACACGTAGCTTAAACTATAAGAAACAACTTTCCTGAAGACAGTATCATGATTCAAGTCAGTATTATCGATATATTCATTCTTGAATTTATATGTGCATTTTGTTCGTATATTGCGACAAAATACAGGCAGCTTATAAAACGTATCAACTAGATTACAACTAAAAAAAATAAAAGTTTATATTTTCCTCAGGCCAACATCCTGACTCGTGTCAGTAGGTGAGATAACCACACTTTGAATGTTTCAGCTCTTTTGGTTTAGTGTTCATATAGGAGATTTGGTTGAAATTTTCATATACAAAATGCTCATATACATTCAAAAGCGAATATCTCAATAAAACTAACTGGATTAGTGATGCAATCTTCAGCAAGGTTGTTACTCATTGTTTGAACTTTGCAATAAGAAAACTACATTTTTTTGAATAAGCAAACTTTTTTTATGATCGATAGAGTGTAGGAGAGTCATTTTTCCATGTATTTTTACCAAATTCCCCATACAAAATTCAAACTAAAAGTGCCAGCTAATCTTAAAACCAAATGTGCTGAAACTTTCCGATAATGGTTTTCTCACCCAAAGGCACAAATCGAGAGGTTGGCCCGTGGAAAATTAGAACTTTTATTTTTGTGGGCCAGTCTAATGCATTACCTTTACCCTTTAGTATGTAATCTTTGTAATCCTAAAGCACGGCAAATTTTTTTTACAAATACATTCATGAGAGAAATTATCCACCATAATCATAACATAACATAACAAACATAATTAGGGAACTTCTTAGATGTCAAGAGACATTTATTTGATTTCAGAGAACTTCATAGAAGTTCGTGGAACTTCGTAAAAGTTCAGGGACCATCATCGATTTTCAGGATACTTCGTAGAATGTTAAACAACTTCGTGGACGATGATTACGGAACATCGCATGAATTATTTGAAATTCGTTCAAGTTCAGCAAGCTGGGCAAACAGTTAGTTGTACCTATCGAAAAATTAAAATAATGTAAGCTATGGAAAAATCTTTAAAGTACTGGGATCTTCGAAGAAGTTGACGAAAAATCCCAGGATTTCGTAGAATATTCTACATATTCAGGGAACTTTATAAAGGCTTTGACTACATGGAACTGAGATTAGGTTCAAGAAACTTCTTGAAAGTACACGAATCTTCGTATAACTGATATTCACGGATTTGTGATGATATCTCAGGATAGTATTCAAGACTTTCCAACTTAATCAAGTAATGTTCTGAAGATATGCAAGTGTTCAACAATTCAAAAGACGTCTTTTAGACATCCTTCCCAGACGGAAGTTTGATTAGAGAGTATTTAAAGGATATACAGCTGGTCGGAGATTTAAAGGCCTCTGGATATTTTTCAAGACTTCAGGTCGATCAATTATTATTCTTAAGATTTTCAACTGCTCGTAAAATTCAAATAACGTTTCTAGATAGTCTCTCACGATTACTGGTTGGTCAGATATTAGTAAATTTAGATTGATCAGAAAATCTGAAGATCTTAAACTGGTCAAACATTCAATTGGCTCTTTCAAGATGGCAAATCGGTTAGGCAGTACTTAAAAGATCTCCAGCTGATCGAAGATTTCAATAAAGCCCTATGGATATTTTTCAAGGCTTCAGGTTGATCAAGTATTATTGTGAAGATATTCTCCCAAAACTGAACGTTGATCAGGAAGTATTCAAAAGATCTCCAGCTAATTGAATATTTCCGTTAAGTCCTGTGAATATTTAATTGGATCAAGTTTTATTCTGAAATATCCGATTTTGGCTACATAATTCATATTCAACATATTCAGGAAGAAGCTTAAAATATGAAATCAAAACTTAATTTATTTAACAAAAATCATCATATGCCAGCTAACGGCGCCGGTAGCATTGGTGCTCAGCACGGAAAACAAGATCGACGGAAAAAAACAAACCAAAGGAAAAAAAAAAAAAAAATCATATGCCAGCTTACAATTTAAAAAAAAATCCATCGGAAGTCTGCTTCAGCTTCCGCATGTCTTGTAACAACTTCACGTACCATGAAATGTCTTCAAAATGTCTGCATGAAAAAAATACCTTCACAGGATTTATAATGTCTTTAAAATGAAGATATGTTGTTAAATCTGGTGTCCCTAGTATTGAAAAAAACTCCTTTTTTAATCATTCTTCTAAAGAGATGAACATACATTTCAGAACATCGTTAAAAGAAGTTAGAAACATACGAATATTAAAACAATTTACTATCTTTATTGACTTCCCGGGATCCCGGGATTTCCCGGGATATCAAATAAATATTTCCCGAATCCCGGGATGGTGGAAACCACCCGGGAAATGGAAGCTCTAGATAGGCATAATAGACGATAGCCATAATGTACGGTAGCCATAACAGATGTTAGCCATATTTTTTTTGTATTTGATTTTTTTAAATCCCATTACCCGTTATATGTATTTTGTCAACAAGCCCGAAAATGTAGTGTTGCCAAAACCGAACGGTTTTATTTTGAAATTTATTTTATGATTGCAATGATTTCGGACCACCGAGAAGGAATCATCTTCATGACTAAGATTTTAATAATTTTAATTTTATTAAAAATTGTGATCGCAACATGGTCTTCAAAATCCGTTTAATCGTTCCAAAATCGAACAGATTTGTGGTTATGTTGCCAAAATCGAACGGGCACTGTGCTCACATATAATTTTTCTCTTTAGAAAAATGCAATGGAAATGCACAAATCATTTATTGCTTTGACTTGACTCCTTCTTTATAATATAAGTTGTTCTTTAACTTTAACTTTAACTTCTTAAGCTTTTAAAAATTCTATCATAAATACTCATAAATTATGTTGCTCTTAGAGTTGACTCCTTCTTTACAGCATAAGCTGTTTTTTGACAGATATAATCCCATCTGAAATTTCTCAAAAATAACATATCTCTTGGAGTTGATTCCTTCCTGGACAGCATGACTTATTATTTGAATTTTTTTTTTATTGGAAATTCAAAAATTATTTTTCTCTATAAGTAGACTTCTTCTTTATATTAAGAGCTGTTCTTTGATAGATAAAATAGTTTGAATAACAAATCTTTTTCTATTGGAGTTGACTTCTTCTTAACATCATGAGCTATTCTTTAACATATAAAATAGTTTGAAAACTCCAATTGAAAAATCTCATGAAGTGGAATAAAATCGTTTCTTCAATAGGCAATTGTTTGTTGGGTTCCCATTCCATCACAAAATCGCAGAAACAATTTTCTGCAGAGCAATCTGCCACCAGGAGAAGACATCCGGTAATGCCGAGGTCTCCCTCCTCTAGGAGGGGAGGAGAACCCTCAGTTCCTTCGCCCATCAAGACCTCCCTCCAGTATCCAGAGTGCAAGGGAATGGGACGCACCAACCCTAAACGTGTACACCTCAATCGGTCAGAAATTTAGAGCAGGAACGAACTCCGCAGTCCTACACACACATCGCTGAAATACTGGTTCGGAAGTACGGAAACCACCACCACCGCTACACTGATGGTTCCAGGGCCCCCAACGGAGTAGGCTTCGGGGATGCCGATGCCTACTGCAGTACCTTCTACCGCCTTCCAGACGAATGCTCGATTTTCTCGGCAGAAGCAGCCGCCATTTTTTACGCAATCTCCATCCCAGCTGACAAACCGATTTCTTTCTACAACTTATGTTCTAATGTTGCGAAAAATGCAACACGACAACCATGCGATTTTTGCAATAATATGTTGAAAAAAACGTATGATTTAGAAATCCAATTTCGCCCAACGTGATCCAAAAAGCTATTATGAAATAATAAATACAGTGTGAAGCTATGTGAGTGGCTGGCTGTGCTCAGCTTTCTTCACAACTTTTCAAATCGTCCGATGTATTACAATTAATTTGGTATTTGAAACTTTAAACGAAAACAGTATGTAATAAAGTAAGTAAAAATAAACTTTAAATCATTTATAAACGATGAGATTTACAAAAGTTGCGAAAAACAGCGATTTATCAAGTTTGTTTCACCCTCGAAAATTTCTATATTCTTTAATATAGTTTTTTAATTATTTCAGTTTTTCAGCTCCCAAGTTTTTCACAATCACCAGTTGTAAAATGTGACATTATGGCAAGCGTAAATCCAACAGCAATCGTGAATTTGAAATTTTTTAGTTTATTTGATTATAGGAATTACGGCAAATGTCCATTATGGCTGTCGTACATTATGGCTAACGTCCACATACGAAAATAGCAGTATGGCTAACGTCCATTCTGGCACTTGTCCCCGTATGGCAAACATCCGTATGGCTAAAGTATTTATGGCTAACGGGGTGTCACTTGTAGGCTTAGATAACTTTCTAGATTACGAAAAAAATGCCAGGATATTGGGAGCAGATTTCGAAACCTCAGAAAATTTGTGATGAAATTATGGTGTTTTTTCGAGATCACAAGCAAGGGAAAGATCTGGACAAATTTTGAAGATAACGGACTTGAATGTCTAGATAACGAAGCTGAAAACAAAACAATATATTTTTGATTCCGTCGACACCAATGGATTACCGTAATTTGTCAGTTTTGATCTCACCCTTTGGTTAAGTTAGGGTTAGGGCGCGTTCTGCCAACTTTGACTAATTTGAACTAGTCAGGACTAGGAATCGGTGGTAGATCTTAAATCCCGTAACGTACCACTAACAGGTGATCTACCCACATTCTGGATAATATTTTGAATGCCCTCGGCTTGTTCCCGCGGTTGCAAACTACTTCAAGCAATTGACTGTATCATGGACCCTCATTGGTGAATTCATATCTTTCGATGGATAATTCGTCGAGTAAGGATCAAGATATGATTTCCGTATTACAATGGAACTGTCGTAGTTTAATACGTAAATTAGATTCGTTCAAATATTTGATTCACAATTCTGATTGTGATTTATTTGCACTCTGTGAAATATGGCTTTCTTCTGAAGATGAACTAAACTTCCACACACTATCCACCTGGACCGAGATGATTCATATGGTGGCGTACTTTTGGGGATCAAAAAGTGCTACCCCTTCTTTAAAATCTCAATCCCAACAGATTCGGGCATTGAAATTGTCGCTTGCCAAATAAATGTGAAGAATAAAGATCTTTGCATAGCTTCTGTATATGTCCCTCCAAGGACTTCCATATACCGCCGTCAGCTTTGGAGTTTAGTTACTATTCTCCCATCTCCAGTTCTAATACTGGGCGATATGAACTCACACGGTACTGGCTGAGGCGAATCATACGATGACAATAGAGCGGGTATTTTCTATGATTTGTGCGACGATTTCAACTTGACTATCTTGAACACTGGATGGGATGACGAATGTACAAAGTTGTATTTTGAGAAATCCGATGTCTTTAAAGATTATCGTAGACATGAAAGATCTGAGCTTTTTGAAAAGTATCTAAAGTTTTTTAAAAAAAAGCTTAAAAACTTTCTGAAAGCAAAGAAAATAAATTACTGGCGTACTTTTATCGAGGGATTTTCTAGAGAAACCTCGATGACAACGCTATGGGAAAAGGTTCGCTATATGCGAAACCTCTCATCCTCCAATGAGAGTGAAGAATAATCCTCTCAATAGATATTCGACTTCGCTAAAAAGGTTTGTCCAGACTCTGTATCAGCGCAACCTACTTTACGGGATACAGTCCGAAGTAACGGTTCTCTGGATGAACCATTCACAATGCTGGAATTTTCAATGGCGCTTCTTTCATCGACTAACTGCTCCGAGAAGCTCAATATAGTTCCACCAGCATGGAGACAGGTTAAAGTAATAGCTATTCAAAAGCCTGGGAAACCAGCGTCTGATCACAATTCTTACCGTCCGATCTCTATGTTATCGTGCCTGAGGAAATTATTAGAAAAAATGATCGTATCAAGACAACCTGCTTTCAAATACGCAATTAGGTTTCCGAAAGAGTAAAGGAACACACGATTGTCTAGCGCTTTCATCTGATATTCAATTGGCCTTTGTGCACAATGAGCAATTGGCTTCAGTCTATTTGGATATTAAGGCCGCATTTGATGCAGTTTCCATAGAAATACTGTCAGAAAATCTGCATAGTAGTGGATTACCCGGTATTTTAAATAATTTCTTGTAAAATTTGCAGTCAGAAAAACAAACGACCTTCAATCTACGTCAACTGACAACTTCTAGAATTAGCTACATGGCCTTACCCCAAGGTTCCTGTTTAGATCCCTTACTTTATAATTTCTATGTTAAAGATATTGATACAAAATCGGATTTGACCCTAACCTCAAGGAACTGGCGTTGGAACCCTCGTCCTGGCCCGTTGGTATCCGTTTGCGGTAATTTGTCAATTTTTCAAAAAACTGATGCTTTCTGTTGGTTCTACTGGATCAACGATCGACCACCGCAAATTTCCGGAAAAATCAACTAACAACAAAACACGACGATTGACTAACGGAGCAAGCCATGATGGACTAAGGACCCCGCGACGCATGTTGGATAGCACTTTGGAGGCCTCTTCTCAGCCCGACACAGTCCCGTCTCGTGCTGCCAGCGATCATCTTAGTCGTCGCGGTCCTGTTGTCGAGTCTGCAGTTGAGGTCCTCCAGCCTGCTCTTCCAGGCAAGTACGTTAAATATCATATGCTTTCACTACCTGATCGACATTCCGTTTCCAGCGTGTGTCTCGTCGAGGACACTATTGGCTACAATACACCGACACTTAGTTCTCCACCATTTTTCTACGCTTCGTCTTCACACCATTCTCCAACGCAACCAAGATCACCGCCATCGAACCCGGGACGCCTGACACAAAGCAGTACGGAAGCCCCTGACCCACCTAGCTCAGTCACGCCTCCAGCCATCATAGAAAACCTGTCGCAGTTCTCTCGTTCCTGCCATCCAAGTCGTCCTGGCCCTGAGTCTAGCGCTGGCGATGGGGTCTTCCAAGCTGCCTATCATGGCAAGTATCGTATTAGTAACGGCAATCCCCGCTCTGACGAATCTTCAATCCCTAGGACTGCGCCTCTAGCAAGTAATGCTGCACCTGCTTCTTCGAATGTTCTGATGTACTACCAAAATGTTGGTGGGATCAACAGCTCTCTCGCCGAGTACCAATTGGCCTTCAGCGACGGTTCCTATGATGTTTACGCACTTTCCGAAACCTGGCTCAATGGACATACCTCAACGAATCAGCTGTTTGGCGAATCATATTCCGTTTATCGACAAGAACGGTCGCTATAGAATTGCTGGCTGTTCGCTCGAGTTTTAAATCCCGTACGCTCGACCCTCCTGATGGCTCGGCGGTTGAGCAAATATGGATCGCAATTGCCACTGTCGATGCAACACTCTACCTATGCGTTGTGTATATTCCCCCTGATCGAGTAAACGATGAATCTTTGATCGAAAAGCATATCGATTCGCTTAACTGGGTGGTTTCGCAGTTAGGACCAAGAGACAACGTTATCATCCTAGGCGATTTCAACTTGAGCTCGATCTCTTGGCAGCGTAGTCCACATGGTTCCCTGTACCCGATTACATCACGATCCTCGATTAGCCTGGCATCACGGAAGCTGCTTGATGCGTATAGCACCGCTGGACTCAGACAAATGAGTGGAATTGCAAAAGAAAACAATCGTACGCTTGATCTATGCTTCGTCAGTGAGGAACTTTGCGAGCACTGCACAGTTATGCAAGCTCCATCACCGCTCGTTAAAATCTGCAGGCATCATCCTCCTGTACTGATGGAATTCAAGATAAGTCCACAGCAACGCTTCCAAGATACCTCTGAAAGCATCGCCTATTATTTTAGAAAGGCTGACTTCAACAGCATGAACGTGTTCCTCGCACATGTCGATTGGGACGAGGTGCTTCAAAATTGTGATGCGAACCTCGCTGCGTCGACCATATCTGGTATCCTGTGGTATGCCATCGATCAGTTCGTTCCCATGAAGTCTAGACACGAGCCGGCTAAACCAGCCTGGTCAAATGCTGACCTCAAGCATCTTAAGACTGTGAAGAACTCTCAGACGACATAGCAAGTATCGCACGGACTCCACGAGAACGAGATATATGGCGGCGAGCACTGAATACAACCAACTTAATAATCGTTTGTACAACGCATATCAGGACCATCTGCAAAGGCGCTCCAAGACAAATCCCAGAAGTTTTTGGCGTTATGTCAATGACCAACGGATGGAATCCGGACTGCCCTCTACGATGACCTACGGATTGTTCGAAGCTGATTCCACCACTGACATCGCCGACCTGTTCCGTTCTCAATTCAGCAATGTTTTCACTAATGAACACATCGACCCGCAGGAAGTAGCCGTCGCCACCAGAAATGTTCCTCGACTTTCGGCCTCTGGGCTACAGTTCGTGATCACGAACGATATGGTTATATCAGCCGGAAAGGATTTAAAATCCTCCACGGGATGTGGTCCGGATGGGATTCCATCGCTTGTCCTCAAATGCTGCGCGGATACACTTGCAACACCACTAGCAAGAGTATTCAACCTATCTTTGGCTACTGGTGTATTCCCAAACTGCTGGAAGCAGTCGTATGTTTTCCCAGTTTTCAAGAAAGGCTGCAAGCGGATTGTTTTGAACTATCGGAGCATAGCTGCGTTGAGCGCCACTTCTAAGCTGTTTGAGGTGATCGTTCTGCATAAGCTGGTTCAGAACTACGCACACTACATTTCGGTTGATCAGCACGGATTTATGCCTAACCGTTCGACGACAACTAATTTGACTTGTTTCACTTCGTTCGTGATCCGCCAAATAGAAAATGGTCAACAAGTAGACGCTATTTACACAGACTTATCCGCGGCGTTTGATAAAATGAATCATCAAATCGCAGTTGCTAAATTCGACAAGCTGGGAATGAACAGTAACTTGCTTTCCTGGCTTCGATCCTACCTAACCGGTCGAAGTATGTCCGTCAAAATTGGAGACCACGTTTCGCCCTCCTTTCCGGTTTGGTCCGGTGTTCCCCAAGGAAGTCACTTGGGGCCGTTTCTTCTTCTTCTTCGCATTTCAAGCTTATTGCATATCGCATATTTAGCTTATTGCGTGCTCTCAACTTAGTGTTCTAGATGCACTTCCACAGTTATTAATTGAGAGCTTTCGATGCCTGTACCATTTTTGCATTGGTATAATTGTGTGGCAAGTCCAATCATACTTCTATGCCCAGGGAAGTCGAGAAATTTTCCAACCCGAAAAATTCCTAGACCAGACCGGGAATTGAACCCAGCCACCTCCAGCATGGTCTTGCTTTGTAGCTGCGCCTTTACCGACTGAGCTAAGGGAGGCCCCGTTTCTATTCTTGCTGTATATGAACGATGTCAATTTCATCTTGAAATGCCTAAAACTCTCGTATGCCGATGACTTGAAGCTTTACTACATGATTAAGCAACCACAAGACGCGTTTTTTCTGCAACAACATCTGGAAGCCTTCAAATGTCGCTGAACGTGTCCAAATGTTTGGTTATTTCATTTGGCCGCAAGCAATCACTCTTCCATTTTAGCTATGCTTTGGGAGGCGTGAATCTACAACGTGATTCGACAGTCAAGGACCTGGGGATTCTGGTTGATACAAAATTATCCTTCAAGGATCACGTCGCGTACGTTGTGTCAAAAGCCTCATCGTAACTAGGATTTTTATTTCGCTTTGCAAAAAAGTTCAAGGACGTTTACTGCCTAAAAGCTTTATACTGCTCAATTGTGCGCCCTATCTTGGAGTATTCGTCTATCGTCTGGTCTCCTTAATACCAGAATGAAATTCAACGCATCGAAGCTGCTCAGCGAAAATTCATCCGGTTCGCTCTACGTCATCTTAGGTAGAGAGATCCATTCAACCTGCCCAATTATGAAAGCCGTTGTCTACTTATAAATCTGGAATTACTAGAAGCAAGACGCAACGTGGCAAAAGCGTGCTTTGTTGGGGATCTTCTGCAAGGCAACAACGCTTCTTAGTTTCTTGGACATCAACACACGTCGTCGCAATCTTCGGTCGCACTCGTTTATCACCATCATCCCTCCGGCAAGAACTAATTATGGCTTACACGAACCTTTGCGAAGCATGTCCCGTATATTCAACCGGTGTTATTATGTGTACGATTTCAACGTGTCACGAGAAACAAATAAGCGTAGTTTTAAACGGAAGCGGTTTCCAGCCCAACTGGGTCTAAATATTTTTGACAGAGACATTACCCAATCTTTCTCTTTCAAATACCTTGGAGTCTGGTTTGATTCAAAATGCACCACATTACGTATTTTAAACAATAGTGTCAACAAAGGATCAACTTTCTACGATCAATTTCCGGGACATGGTGGGGTGCTCACCCGGAAGACCTCATTAAACTATATAAAACGACTATTCTTTCCGTTCTTGAGTATGGCTCTTTTTGCATCCTCTTGGCAAGAAAAAGCCACCTAATTAAATTGTAGCGTATTCAATATCGTTACGTAATGTAATAGCTATTACGTATTGCCCTTGGAATTCAACACAAAATATGGGCCTAGAGGTTCTAGCGGGTGTAAAACCCCTGCAAAACCGTTTCTGAGAGCTCTCATTAAGAGTATTGCGCAAATGTAGTGTCAGTAACAACCTTGTGATTGAAAACTTCGAAGCAATGCTCGAATTGAGCACCCAGTCTAGATTCGTGCAATTCTACCTTAATTATATGTCATCGGATATTAGCCTTCTGTGCTATAACTCCCCTCGTATACGCTTTACTAAATACAGTTCCCCCATTGTCTACGATCTCTCCATTAAACAAGCTATTCAAGGAGTTCCAGAACAACTTCCACCTATTCCCCGTATTTTTGCTGAATAGTATCAACATGTAAATTGCAATAGAAGATTTTTCACCGATGCATCACGCATTGATGGATCCACTGGATTCGGTGTCTTCGTTGCCTTGTGGAAACTTCAGTTACCTTGTTCCGTTTATGTTGCTGAGTTAGCAGCAATTAACTTCACATTGGGGATGATTTCCGACATGCCCACAGACCATTACTTCATCTTCTCGGATAGTCTCAGTTCGATTGAGGCTATTCGGTCGATGAAACAAGGTAGGCACTCATCTTATTTCCTCCCAAAAGTAAGGGAGCATATGAGTTTGCTGGTCGAAATATCATATAGGATAACCTCTGTATGGGTCCCCTCACATTTCTCAATCCCAGGCAATGAGAAGGCAGACTCTTTCGCAAAGATGGGCGCACAACAAGGCGAGATTTATGATAGAAGAATTTCACATGATGATTTTTTCCCATTAGTACGTCAGAGTCAGGGTGGCCAGCGAATTTTCATCTTGAAATTCTCGGTTTTTCCGGTTTAAATCATAAAAATTTCCCGGTTGTTAATACTCAACAAAAAGCTGGAAGGAATTTACTGAAAGGATAAAAAACGTGATTTATGGAGATTTCTAAGATTCTGGGGCTTTGAAACTTGTGTAGAGTCTGAAACTAGAACTTTTATTCAAAATTTGTGATTAATAAGAATCTTCGTGATGCAAAATTTGTATAAAAAAAATAATTAAAATGTGAGATTTTGAAACAGTTTCAAGATAAAGATTTGAAAAAAAAAATACTTATGAGTCGTGCAGTCATAATTGTCACGCTCTGAGACTTGGAAGCATTTTAAGGGTTATAACAAATTACAGAACAATCTATAGAATCTTGCGGACAAAGCTTGGAATTTTTAGTAAAATTTAAAAGAATTCAAAATGTTGATTTCGAACAAATATTGAGAAGGATTCTCACACAGTTTTCGAAGGAAAAGTTTTGAGCAGAAGTCCAGAATTTGAGTCCTTAGAAATTGTTAGATAAATTTGAAGGGATTTCTGTGGAGAAGAATGCAAGTTCTAAATTAAATTTTTAGGTAAATTTAGAAGGATCTAGGCACTTTAGAGCAAAATCAAAAAAGGCGTTTGTTCATAATTCCAAAATAAGCGTTTTAGCCAAGTTTGGCTCAAATCGGTGACATCGACCACATCTTTTTTAAATTCTGTACCCACTTGAGCTGGAATGACCCCATTTGCAATATTGCTGAGTGATTAAATTTTCAAAACAATAAGACGGGAAATTGAAAAAAAAATATGCAGCAAATAGAGCAAGATATTCATTTGGTAAAGTATCACTCTGTTTTAATGGTTTATTCTGAAATTCTGGTGTAAAAAATTGTTCCTATGGTATGGTTAATTTATTTTTCCCGGTTCTCTCGTCGAATTCACGGGGTTTTCCCGGTTACTTTTCAAAATCCCTGATATTTCCCGGTATTCCCGGTTTTCCGGTTTGCTGGCCACCCTGCAGAGTTCTCTTCTAAGTTGGCAAAACGATTGGACAAGTAATGCTCTTGGGCGGTGATTACATTCCATTACTCCAAATGTTTCTTCGAGAGCGTGGTTCAAAGATCTGTATGTAAGTCGGAGATTCATTCGCGTGATGTCAAGACTTATGTCCAACCACTACTTGCTAAACGCACATCTCTACAGAATAAACCTCGTTGACAGCAATTTATGTAGGTGCAGAACCGGTTATGATGACATCGATCACGCAGTTTGGCATTGTCCGGGTAATGACGCCTCCAGAGCACGACAATTGGATACCGTAGTGGCCCGAAGAAGACAACCCGTGATCTTCCCTACATGAAGGCGATCTACGGATTCCTTTGTTTGTATGATGTTAAAGTTTGATGTGACCATCCCCTCCTTTCCACACATTTTCCAGCCATTGTGTCCCTGTCAACAACATCATCTTAAATGCCCAGTAATCAAAATGTTTTATGAAGCCAACCGCCTTCCATACACAAAAGTTACTAAACCTTTCACTACAGAATTTGCGTACAGACCACGTTTGATAACAGGACATTTTCCTAGTAAGTATCACCTAAAAATAATCGGAAAACATCATGAGGACAAATGCCGTGTGGCTGCGTTACACTATTCCAAAAACGGTTTGGATGTCTTGACAAGGGTCTTAAAGAACCCTGGGAAATCTGGGGCGCTTCCCCCAGTTAGGTAATACATTTTATAAGGAATTGGGATAATTGTTAAAAATCAGTAGTGATCTACCATTACGGCAACTTAAAAGAGGCTATAAGATGCACCACAATAGATCAAAGTAATGGTCGCGGTGGTGTCCCCAACACAATGCAAAAAAAAAAACGTCGTAAAAACCGCTCAGGACGCGAAAGAAACCAATCGATGCCACATGCTAACCGTGCCAATATTTGAATAGAATAGCAATCAAACATCTGATTTCACCAAGATGAAACCGCAATAAAACGGTTGCCGTGCATGTTTCCTAACTATCCTGTTTCATTCATAATTAATCGTACAACCCAGTAACGGAATGTTTCGAAAGGCCATGGCAGCATCCCCCAGACCAGTGATTCGAAATATCAACCGGGCGCGCGCGTAATCAAAATTCACACCGTGCCCCTGCTAATGAATATGCCGAAAAATTTCGCCTGCCACCCATGACCGAAATATTAATTAACAACACAAACGGTCAAGTGGTCATCCGTCGCTCTCTCGCCTTCTGGACCCGGTCGGCGGGTCGGTGTCTGCCGGTGTCCATGCCCCCCACCACATGCGAGTGTATTTTTTAGTTTCTCTTCCGTTCCGAGATTCCGTTCATTCTGTGCACTACCGAGTTTGGTAAGAAAGGCAAATGCAGCGCGGTTGGCGGCTCCCTCATTTATATTCACTTAATACGACGGTAATGTGTTTATAACTATAGTTGCACTTTCTACCATTCTAAGGGGCGATTAACTGCTTGCCTTGTATCTTCTTCAACTGGTCTCATTTTTATAAATTTCAACTTGTTTCGTTGTTATTCAAAATTCTCTCCATTCTGCCGATAATTATTTGCTGTTGAAACGCATTAAAATCTATTCAATTTATTACCAGATCGCCACTTGCATGCATTGTTTGGAAGTTTTATTCAACATGCATTTTTATGTTCCCATTTATTTTTTTTATCAAGCGTCGGTACGTGCCTCAGATCGTCACGCTGCTCGCTGACCAGCCGCGTGTCGCTCAATTTTAGTATGCTGTACCTACGCCGACACGACCGGGATTGCTCGTTCCCTACAGTACAGGGGTACCTACTTCTCTCATTTGAATTTGCTCGTTTTTGGCGCTCAACCATAAATATTCACCATTTAGTCCGACCAGCGGCAGCCGTTGCCCGGTGGTTTCCGATGGTCAGTGTGTTACTGGATGTGTTTATATGACCATTACTTCCCCCCTCCGCCACGCTCACGGAATCATCTCTGACCCCACAAGCTCCTGGTGTTCGTTTCATTTTATTCTCGCCACTTTCTACCCATTTCAAGCCGAAAAATGGATTAGGTCCTAAGTAACACTGACCGATTCTCTTCGTTCGGCCATTGAAAGACATTTCCGGCTATTTTCAACACAAAGAAACTAAATTATCTAGCATCTAATACGAAAGAAAAAGTCAATGACGAGAGTCGTTCAACGTTACTTAGGACCTAATCCATTGTTCGGCTTGATTTATTGTTGGACTTGTTTTCATTCTCGCCCCGCGCCGTCGAGTGCTTCGCCCCTGTTGTGAATGGCGTGGAGTGAATGAATCTGATATGCGGCGCGGCGAGGCGCACTCTTTCGAGAATCATAAATTTCATTTTCACCCATCCTGACTGCTGCTGGAGGGGCCACTGAATGCACTTATATGCAGTTGCTGGTTCACGTGATTGCGTGCACAATCGTACAAGTGGTCAAGTGCAATATGATGCCAGTCTCGTTCGATTCGGTTTGCCCTCAGGTTCGCTGCAGAACGGAAGTTTGCGTTGGTGTGGTGAGATCTTTTGTGAGTCTTACTTTGCGAGGTGCAACTGGGCGATCGTCGGGAGATATTTGGATGGCACATAGAATAAATTTTGATTAACGGTAAATCTCATGTACACCGATATCGATTTTGGCAACACGTAACACAGGGTTTATTTGGTGTTCGGTCCAAAGACGGAAGGCCGTTTAGCCGAATGGGACATTTGGTCCAATATTTTAGAAAAAAAATACCAGATTCCTTTTGGAGATATTTTGAAATTCTATATCTCAAGGTTGGTACAATTTTACGATAAAATTTTCAAGAGCCTTGATTTTTCACAATTCTAAAGTTTTACGAGATTCTGATCAAAAACTATACTAGAGGAAATGCATGTAATGTCGGCCTAAACGCCCCTAATTTGGACCCATACATAAATTCAGCAATCGACTAAATTTTCAATAGCATATAAAAATATTCATTAGTACAGTCCCAATGACGCGTTCATCTAGATAAAATTGATAAATAGGGGATATGCAGGTAATGTCGGCCTATGTGTCCATAATTTGGCCCCATACATCAATTCAGCAATCGACTAAATTTTCAATAGCAACCAAAAATATCCATTAGTAACGTCCCAATAACGCGTTCATCTTGATAAAATTAATAAATACCTGATTTTTAGCGATGGGCCCAATCTTAGATCCCAAGGCCAACATTAGAGACATTTCCGCTAGTAGATTTTTAGCGATGGGCCCAACCTTAGATCTCAAGGCCAACATTAGAGCCATTTCCCCTATTTTGAATATATTATTTTGTTATTTTTGATACATGAATCGTTCATTAAAGCATGAGTACACTCAATTTTGTTCTTACGCAATTTTATGTTTATTCGGGTTGGTCCTCATTTGGAATGAGTGCAGAAACTTCAATACAAACAATACAATACAATTTTTTTCTTTGATTATGTCAGTGTTGGAAAAGTTCGCTATATTTCACGAAGTTCACCAAGGGAAAAGTTCGCGAGTCATAGGGAATTTTGATGAACTTTTCCATCACTGGATTATGTAAAGATTTTTTGAATCAAGTTACACTAAATTCGGTTGCAATTTGAGAACACACAATCGAAACAAATTCTGTAAAAACAGAATTGAGTTTAGTTATTAGGATGGATCAAAAAAAGATTTTGCTCCACCTCACTCAACGATTCCAAATCAGGTTCTGATCATTCTCCTAACATTTGAGCTCATTTGGTTGCGAACTTGTTCTACACTGTCCCTTTGAAGTTTATATGGCAGTTACTAAAGGGTATTACGATCAAAATTTGGTCGACTTAAATTTTACGCAATTCATTTAATCGACATTTAGAAAACCTGAATACCTCTCATTCTGTAGGTGTGTGCGTGCAAAATGATGCCTCTATTTTGATTTTGAAATTTGCTCTTCATTTATCAAAATGGCGTCCAAGTAAGAGGAGCATCGTATCAAAATTTTGCACGCGCATCGCGAAAATCAGAACTACTCGACGAAACCTACGTCAAGGCAGGCATCAAACAACTTCCTGGGAAGGAGTTTTATACGGCAAACGAAAGGGAAAAGGTGTCTGACATTTTCAAGCATATGAAACTGTCGAAGTTCGCTAAGAAATATCTTGTTTGGCAGGCTCTCTGTACCTGTGGCTTGAAAAGCGACATTTTCATTGCAACCGGGACCGTCAACCAGGAAATTTACGTGAACGAGTGTCTAGAAAAAACGTCTGCTGCCTGTCCTGAAGCAACACGATTTCTCCGTGCTGTTTTGGCCGAATTGGCATCCTGCCCAATGGAAAAATATTGGGCCATCGTCAAGCGGAACCTGAAGAACACCCAAAAACTGTTGGAAGAGAGAAGCTGTTTAAGGCAAACGGGCGTTCTGCGGCGAACAATGCGGACGAGGCAACTATACAGAATCTGATGGCAGGAGTTAAACGAAAGGCCCGGCATTTAGGATTCGGTCAACCGGAAGCTAAGCTGAATATTTTTCTGTATTTTATACGAATTGAACTTAAAAAAGGTAAATAATTTGATTCACACGCATTCTAGTTTGACCAAATTTTGATCGTAACACCCTTTATTGTGAGCGGTTCCATTTCAAAGGCCGAATTTTATTCCTTTTTTTTTAATCGACCGTTACCGATTAAGTTGCAATTTTGCACAGTTGTTTGTTATAGCCCAACATGCTGCATTAACATGCGACTAACTTTTTAAAGGGGCTTATAGGGGAAATGGCTCTAACGTTGGCCTTGGATCTAAGATTGGGCCCATCGCAAAAATATGTTATTTATCAATATTATCTAGATGAACACGTCATTGGAGCGGTGATAATGGATATTTTTGGTCGCTATTGAAAATTTAGTCGATTGCTGAATTTACGTATGGGCCCAAATTAAGGGCATTAAGGCCGACATTACATCCATTTCCCCTACAAAAAAGATATCCATGAATCAAAAATACCTATCTCGAGAACGATTTGTTTAATCGCAATGGTGTCTACGAAATTCCTCTTATTACGTAATTCCTTCAATGAACAACTGTAGATCTTTAAGGTGATTGCATAAATCTCGGAAAGCGGTGCCCCATTTCACCGGAAATTGCTACTTCATGTATACTGTAGTGCAGCAAACTTGGAGTAACAATTTGAATGTTGCACGCAGCGTTGGGAAAATATAAATTTGATTATTTGATTATCGTAAACAAAAATCTACCAGCAAACAACAGCGGATGATATTTCAAGCTATGATACGGTAGCTCTGATATTATGCAAACACAACTCACCAGCTACAATTCTCACCAAACTGTGGTGAGTTTGTGCTTTACGATTTTTCCTGAACACCCGAACACGAACCGAAACCTCCATCGCTGCTGCTAGCAGTAGCTTCGTGTCTGCCAACTGTGAAGAGTAAAAAGAGATAGCGAACTATGCTTTCTCTTTCTAAGAAAACGATATGCAACGGGATAATTTCAACTGTGAGCATTCATAAGGGCGTAAGCGCGATGATCGATACTGTTCGTCAATTTTCTCTTTTGTTAATAACTCGCTAGATTTAACGTTTCTCGGTGCGTTTGCTGTTGCTTTTGATAGTCAATACAACCTGTTTACAACTCTGCATTGAAAAATTTCTAGAAAATTGTTTCGCTTAGCTGTAGCTATGCAAAGAGAAAATCGATGAAGAGAATCGATCATCGTGTATACGCCCTTATGCATGCTCACTGTCGATTTTTGTGTTGAGTCAACTCGTAGCTACAAGTTTACATGTTGTGAATAGTCTCGCAATATTAAAGGAGCCTGTAATATCAATATCATGCTTGATATTTTATTCCAATATCACGCGTGATATTGGGAGCCCTTGAGAGCGAAAGAAAAATCATTTGAGTGACGATTATGTGCATGCTTGGCATGGACATTTGTACATACCAACTGCTCATTTGTTAATAACTTTTCACTCAGTTGTTGAAATTTGATTTTCTTTAAAGTAATTGGTAGATTAGGATTATAGTTTACTGTACCTACACATTTAAAGAGTAGGTAAATCTTATCATTTGAATAAACACCAATTAATTGTTCCACTTAAAGTCCGACATGTGCAGCGAGCATTTCTCACTTCATTTTTGCAAAATCAAATACAGTTTAATACTAGAATTAAAATCTCCTTTTTTTACATATCTATAAAAAGCTTAAACTCTATTCTATCGACTGCTTCAAACAGAACTATGTTTCGTCAACTCTGTGCAAAGCTATTATCAAATGAGCAGTTCGTGAGCAAAACTGTGTATGCCAAGCATGATTATGCGATCACTGGTTGCACGTGTCGTAGAAGCTGATATTTGTGCACTTTAAGTTTCGAGAATAAGGATGTCACAGCAATTCACCTTAAGAGTGACCTGAATATAGAGCTAAGAAAAGTAGCACCTTTCGGAATATGTAGTTTTAGAACTCAATGGTGAACTAGGTTTGCTCTAATAAATAGCTGCTCTCTGAGAATTTAGATTTATAGATTTTACAGATTCAGAGACTGTTTGAAGTAGAATGAACATTGTTGAGTTTAGTAAGTTCAGATGATAAGCTGCTTAAGCCCTGCGCTTTGATCGTTGTGACAGGTTGGTCGTGGCACATTTCGAGTATGAGAGGGTGATTGCAGTTTGTTCAAAAGTGCCTGAGTAAAATGCAAGTACTTTCGATGATTACCCGTAGTTGCAATAGTGAAGATGTATACCCATATTCTCGTTAAAGTCCGGACGTGTTTACCATACATAAACCTTTTTATTTGATTTTGTGTGGGGATGGGTTTCGGGTGTGTACAGGAATATGGGTGATATGATTGGTTGGGTATTCAGATGAAACTATTACTTTATAAAACTAATCTATGTAAAGAGATATACATTGTACGTCCACGCTGTACTACCAGAATGTACGTGGGTTACGCACCAAAACAAACCAAGTACTGCTAGCACTATCCCAATCTGACTACGATGTGATAGCTTTCACCGAAACCTGGCTCGGTGCTGATATTTCAAATTCTGAACTATCACACAACTATACAATCTCTCGCTGTGATCGCAACGCCACAACAAGCCAATTTCGACGAGGTGGTGGTGTTTTGGTCGGCGTCCGTAATGCATTGAACAATGCCGCTGTTTCGATTGCTGGTACCGAGTGTCTGGAGCAAATAATCGTTCGGATCAAGCTGCCTACATTTCAACTCTTCGTCTGTTGTATTTATCTCCCTCCCAACAGCGACAATGCATTGTATGAACAGCACTGTTCATGTGTTCAAAGACCGATGGATCAAGCGGGTGATCGTGGTTTGGTTGTTGTTGTTGGTGACTACAATCTACCCTTCTTGAATTGGGACCATGATGATGAATTGCGATGTTTGCTACCTACAAATACGTCTTCTGAGCAGGAGTTCACTGTGGTTGAATCGTTCATCGATAATGGTCTGCATCAGTTGAATCATTATGGTAATGCGAATGGAAGGATACTAGATTTGGTTTTCTCTGCTGATATCAATGTGGAGCCCCCGTCACCGCTACTGCGTGTTGATAAACATCATAAACCATTGGTGCTTGTGATTGAAACTGCAAGCGAATGTGAAATTTCCCGAGCAACTGATCCGTTAGATTTTGACTTCAAGCGATGTGATTTTGCAGTTTTGAGCTCAATGATTTCGGACGTCGGATGGGTGAATCTTCTAATTGGTTGCAGTGTCGACGAAGCGGTATCGATATTCTACGACAAGCTTTATAGAATCATCAGCGAAGTTGTGCCTCTAAAACAACGGATCGACACCCACAGGAAGAAACAACCATGGTGGAACAATGAACTGCAACGGCTGCGAAATCGTCTACGCAGGGCAAGGAAGCGTTACTTTCGGTCTAGGAATGAACAGCGTGACTTAGAGAGCGAATATAACTCTTTGTATGCACAATGCTTTCGCTGCTACATTCATCGTACTGAAGCAAGTTTGAAACAGGACCCCCAACAATTCTGGCAATATGTGAAGACCCGTAAGCGATCCAATGGAATGCCTCGACATCTTCGTTACCAAGGTGAGGCAGCTGAATCTCCATCAGAATCTGCAAATCTGTTCTCGGCGTTCTTTAGAAGTGTGCAAAGTAATAACCGACCACCTTTGACTGAATCGTACTTGAGCAATTTGCCGCACTACGACTTGAACGTGACCGTCTACAACTTCTCTCGGCAAGATGTTTTTGCTAAGCTGGTTTCTATCGACACTTCAAAAGGAGCAGGTCCAGATCGTCTGTCACCTTTCTTCATCAATCGGTGTGCGGAGTCAATCGCTTTGTCTGTGAGTATACTCTTCAACAGATCTCTTTCGGAGGGCATATTTCCCAACAAATGGAAAACTGCAGCCATCACTCCCATTCATAAAAGTGGTAATGTTAATGACGTCGAAAATTATCGTGCAATTTCGATTTTGAGTTGCTTCCCTAAAGTCTTGGAGAATCTTGTCCATGATTCTTTGTATCGTAACGTTCAACATGTGATATCAAAGAGTCAGCATGGATTTGTCAGGAAGCGGTCAACAACAACCAACCTGATGTGCTACGTTTCTTCTCTTGTGGACAGCCTTGAAAAGCGACAACAGGTCGATGCAGTTTATATCGACTTTTCTAAAGCATTCGACAAAGTGCCGCATGCACTGGCAGTGGAAAAACTCAAACGCATGGGATTCCCTCAGTGGCTTACTCAATGGATTGAATCGTACTTGTCTGAGCGTTGGGCTTTTGTACGCCTCGGTGGAACCTCATCTGAAACGTTCTCAATTACTTCCGGGGTTCCCCAAGGAAGTCATTTGGGACCATTACTTTTCGAGCTGTTTGTTAACGATCTGTGCGGACTCATCAGATCACCGAAGTACATGTTCGCTGATGACCTGAAATTCTTCCGCCTGATAACCCCCATGGTCGATTGTTGCGCTCTTCAGATGGATATCGACTCGCTTCTTGAATGGTGCTCATTAAACGGAATGGAAGTGAATATTCGTAAATGTAACATCATCTCGTTCAACCGATCTAGGACAACTGCCATTTTCGATTATAAGATGAACGCTTCGAGTGTCAACCGTGTGTCATCAATCAAGGATCTTGGATTAATACTGGACAGTAAGCTGAAATTCACCGAGCACATTGCAACAACCACCGCCAAAGCATATGCGATACTAGGGTTCATCAAGCGCAACACGCAGCAATTTGAGGATGTATACTGTCTAAAAACATTGTATTGTTCGCTAGTGCGTAGCATACTGGAATATGGCGTTCTAGTATGGGCACCGTATCACGTCACGCTTTGCTTTCGCATTGAAAAGATTCAACGTAACTTTGTCCGCTACGCTCTACGACTGTTACCATGGAACGATCCGGTTGTTCTTCCGCCGTACGAGGATCGCTGTGCTTTAATTCGTCTTTCAATATTGGCTGAAAGAAGGATTCTTCTGCAACGGCTGTTCATATTCGACATTCTGGACAACAATGTAGATTGTGCTGAACTTCTAGGGAAAATCCAGTTCAATGCACCGGCTAGGCAGACGCGACAAATTGACCTTCTCCGTATTCCTCAGCATCGTACAGTCTACGGTCAAAACAATCCACTGGATGTTTGCTGCCGTCGTTTCAACGAATCACGTGAAGATTATGATTTTAATATTTCAAAAACCATGTTTAAAAATAGGATTAGTTCTTTAACTAGACGGAAGGGAAGTAAAGCCGTTGGTCCCCGGTTCATGAGTTGATGGGTCGATAGGTAGGGTCCAGGTGTGGGAGCTGCCTTCCTGGTACGTCGGTAGCATTGGTGCTCAGCACGGAAAACAAGATCGACGGAAAAAACAAACCAAAGGAAAAAAAAAACAAATTTTACTATCTCGAAAAATTACACCGGAAACGCTTTGATCTTTGTTACAGAGCCTGTGTAGATGTATTTCGTTGTGCTGCAGCAAATATTTCGTGAGAACATAACGAGAATACAGCTGGTGAATAATAATAATATTCCCTGACCAATTTCACTTTTCATACGCAAACTTAATTATAATTATTTAAATCTCCTTAATAAAGACAACCAACCTAAAAAATTAAGTTCAGCCCCAATCTCAATACTTCCCATGCTGTTCCTCGTGAAGCGTTCGTGTTTATTTACATTGCTCAATTGGAACCGTGTTTGACGGTCCGAATGGAACTTTTGGCTTGAGTCTTCGCGCGTCTCTTATTTAACATCGTCTCTGACTGGGAGCTGTTTAGGATGACAACTCTCGGACTCGTCCAGCTCTTCGGATCTTTTTTTTTCTCTCTCGATTCTTCACGATTCAGCTCCGGCTGCAGATCTGAGCTGATGATCTGGAGCTGATGCCGAGAATAGTGAGAGAAATTCTGCTGGAGAATCATCACATCCGAAATAAAATTTGAATGTAGACTGGATTGCATAGCTTGAGAAAAGGCGTGTTTTGATTGTTTTACTGCTATGTTGTTGGCACATTTTGCGCGCATTTTGGTTTACGCGATGGTTGATCAGTTGTTGCGTTAGTAGCGTTTTCCATTGAAAAGTAAAGCCATGTTGTAAGGTACGGATTTATTGGTTTAGACTACTTTTACGATTTTATGCAGAAAGTGACGAACCAGCCACTGGCTAAAAGTCAATCGACTTTTTTTGACGACGATTTTGAATTTGTGTCATAATTTCTATAATTTCAATGTGAGCTGTTCAAAAGAATCGACTACCTTTAGTGAGCTGGATGAGCTTTATCCACTCAGCCAGATGAGCTGTTTTGCCCACCTATATACAGGATGAGTACCGGCTTTCTCGGAACGAGTGTATTGTTAATGGACCTGGTCTACGATTCAAAGTTGGATTCTGTGATGATAAGTATGACATAAAAGGTAAAATAGGTAGCATCATCTTCATCGGAATGTAAGTATTATTGACAATAATCATAACAATCGACTCGCATAAGCGATGATTCATTATATATAACATTTACATAACATAAACAATTAAATACATATACAAAAGGGAAGGGAGGGTCAAACCGATTGAAACGATTTGGACGGGGAGAGTGGGAATGCCAACTCCCTGTTGATAACATTTCGTTGATAAAGGGCGGGCTCTTCTCCCCACTTATCTTCCTGTTTGGGGGCTCGTCATTTTGACCAATTGTGCGATCATTTTGCTGGAAGGAGACTTTTTATTGTCCCGTAGATGCGCATAGGCGATTTTGCCTATCGATCCACCCAATCCGTTTTTGGGCCTTTCATACAGCGACATGTTGATGACATTAACATGTTATCAACATTAACATGTTATCATTGGTTATTAACCTTGATCAAGACAAACAGAGAAGAGAGCCCACTGCTATCGGACTTAGTGTGCGTGCTACAATGGGTGGTAAACCACTATAATGCATCATGCAGGTGATAAGCTGCTTAAGGAAGTTCCAAAAGAGAAGCTTTAGGTTGCGTCATGACAGAGCGGAATTTTCCAAAACAGCACATCACCTATTTTCGATGCCTATATATTCCCGGAGAAGGACCAAAAAGATTAAAAACCACATTGTTTCGCCAAACCTTATTCATTATTAATGAAAACGACACTGAACTCATTTCTATAAAATGTTCCAATCATGATCTGCGTCCTGAGAAAAAAAAAAGCTCAAAATTTCAAACGCTGCTCCACCGCAAGCTTCTCCCGACCTTTTTAAAATGTCATTATCCTTCGAAACAAATGGCACTCGCCTTTGGCCAGAATCTTTTGTTTCCGCTCTTTTGTGAGCGTGTGCATCCGATTGTTATTTTAAGGCCATTCCTCTTATTCTTCTTCTTCGTTTTCGTCAAGCCGCGTTCCGTTATTATGTGTCTAGCCTAGAAAAGCAGCGAAGCCGCTGCAAGTGCCCGTCCTTTTCTGAATCCTACTACGAATTTCAATTATCGCAGCATCCAAAGATTCAACTGCCTAGGAATGGTAGTGGGAGGAGCAGGAGTTGAAATTTGCGGAATGAGAAATGATGTCAAACCCCCCGAAGGCTTTTCGGCGGTGTGAGCAAAATACACATCTGCAGCGCGCATACATAGGATACATATTCGGAGCTTTTGAAAAACCACCCCAGTGAGGAATGCGAAAACGAAGCACCGGATACGGGCGCCGTTTGTACGATCTTCGTGGAGTTTCGTTAATAATCGATTCCGGATGGGCGGTGGAATGGGCGAGAGTGGCTTCGGGGAAAATTCTTCCTCTCGAAAAACTCCTCTTTTCGGACGAAACGAAAACAGATTCAGCAAATAGGCACACCCCACACACCCGCACGTAATAGTTTCTTCGTTTGGTTTTCCGCTTCCGTTTGTATTCTTTTCGTTCATGCGAAGAAAAGAAGAGGAAATGGAAAATCGATTTTCCTTTCAAGTGCAAATACCGAATTCACGTTTGTCATTCACCCATGCAGACGAAAAAAAAAGCATCCTCTAACCCAGATCTAATAAAACAGTCCATTTGATCTCTGAAAGCGGGGAGAAGGTGCAAGTCAATGAGAAGGAAACTCCTACCCAGCTCCTGCACCTGCTCCGGGCGAACGGACAACTAATTTAATGCACTCGATTTGAAACAATTTACGCTAACCGGGCACTGGCTGGTCAGTGGCAGCTGCTAGTGGTAGGCCGGGGCAGTGTCGAGGGCGTAGGTGCGCCTTCAGCAAATCATCGTTCACTATCAACGGGTAGCATCTTTCGGAGAAGCCGCTCGTCCTCTCTATTGCATATAGCCACGCTCTGGCTGGCTGCTGTCTAGGTGCGCTGCAGTGTTATCGGGTAACACAATCGCTTCCCTCGACAACCTGTTCGGACTGCAGGTGGCAACGTACAAACGATGCTAGGGTTTTTAAACTATCCGCCTGGTAGGCTCTCCAGGGAAGCTTGTCGTCCTCTCTCTCTCTCTCTCTCTCTCGCTCGGATGCATCGCATATCGTACACTGGTTTGTTCTGCATAACGCAGCGGGCCTTGTCAAGTAAGAGAATGTTCCGTAGTAAGGTTAGTTTTGTAGCAAATTGAATTGGTCATACTCAGACATGTTTAAGATTTATTCGGGTTAAAATCCCCGATCCCGATAAACTTTCTGGTGGGAGATTTTCTCGACTTCACTGGGCAAAATCGATAAAACAGTTCATATCCATACACTTTACTGATGTGTTTCTCTGAATTTCTCGTACTGGCATGAACATTTTTTAGGAGAGTCCAGAGAACTTAAAAAATTATCAGAAATATTAAGGGTGCTTGACAGCAAGATTGCAAATACTCATTTAGCATATACACATGCTTTCCGGAATAATGAAGTCCAAGGATGATACAATCACATGATTTACTTGTATGTTACAATAAGTGGTTGCAAAGTATGCATTTGACACATAAAACCTGTAAAATTTTCTTTCTAAGAGACACAATCTGCGATTTTATGATCGTTGAGTGAGTGAGTGAAAATTTATAAAATCGCTGATTGCCACGTGACAGGTTTTATGTATCAAACACATGCTTTGCTTTTCAGTGTTCACTCGGTTGTCGACAGAAGCAGACAACTCTCAATGTGAGTCACGCGATCGTCTGTTTACTCGGTAGCAACCATTGTGTTGTCCTCCTCATTGTTCTTCATCAGCAGTTCTTTCGGTCGATGCGTCGGCCAATTTGAAAAGCAACCGTTTCGTGATGAATGTATGAGTGCTGACCACGGTTTTGCGTCCATTGCTGAAATGGAAGCGCTCTGCCCCCCGTTGGCGATACTGCCATACAATGAAACCACTGGAAGCAGCTCCCGTTCAGGTAGAGGAGGCTTATTGGATAGCAGAAGATAAAATATTTATTGTGTTGTACCGTTTGACTATAGTTTTATGATGTATTGTATAGTGAACAAGAATCCTCGGCTCTGTAAAGTTAATTCGGTTGAGCCTTATCAAATAAATTAATAAACAAAAAAAAACACATGCTTTGTACCCAATTCTTGTATCTATACTATGTTCAAAACATCCAATACCTAATTATATAATTTCGAAATCATTTTTTTTTATCTGACATGAGTCTTTGCAACTTTCGGGAGGCTTAAAGGTTTTCTGGAAGGTTCCATTTATTTCACGACATAACCAAAACTTCAGGAGATTTGGGAGACCTTTAGGGAAGCTCAGACAAAATTACGACAGATAACGTATGGGCAGCTCAATTAATATAAAAAAAAAATGATTGTTGGAACTTTAAAGGAAAACTTCAGCTAAGTTCCGAGAGGTTCATGAACATTTTGGAAACGTTAGGAAAGTAACATGAACATCAGGAATGGTTTCACTTTGAAGGACGTTGGTTCGACTTCATATTCGAAAACTAAAAAAAAAATGCGAGGCTTCAGCGAAGACTGTTTCGTTAATTTCAAGAAAATTGCAAAAACTTTTAAGAAGCTCAGAAATCTCCGAAAAAAAAAATCCATAGGATATCAAAGAAGATCAGAGATTTTTAGGATGTTTAATTATATTCAGGGAAGTTCCGAGTAATTTGAGGATGATAAGAGACCTTCAGAGCAGTGCCATTGACTTTAGGAAAATTGATGAAAATTCCAAGGAGTTCCGAAGAATTAGGAGACATTCCTAGAATTTTACAAATGTTCCGAAAACTTTAGGGAAATTGCGGGATATTCAGGGAAGTTATATGAATATCAGGATAATTTCCAGAATACAGCCAAGATTCCTATAGTACAGATTCGTTCTTGCCGGATGCCACTGGATTCCGGCATTAACGAATACACGTAAGCATATGGGATTTGAGCTAATTTGGACCAAACACTGATTGTACGGCAATTTGAAAAGATAACTTCCTGATGTCTTTGGAGAAGATGTTAAGCAGATAGTTGGTCACCTTTTGGGAATAGTCAGTTTCCGGTAAGTCACAAGACTGGTCCTGTGAAAGATTCGGCACATCCGTGGTTTTTTATAAACCACTCATAAATGTCTTATCAGAATGAATTCAGAATTGTGAACGAATGATCCGGAACATCCGTAAAAGTGGTCGAAATGAATTCGGAATTTTGACCAGAATATGACCCTGGGGATCACGTAATGGTCCTCCGGAAAATCCAAAACATCCGTAGATGTGGTCAATTCACTAAACTGTGCCTAGAGCATCTTGGTTTTTTCGAAACCACTCATAAACATTTTATCAGCATAAATTCAGAGTTCTTACCGGAATTTGATCCCTCGGGACCATGGAATGGTCAATTAGAAGATCTGGAACATTCGTAAAAGTGGCCAATTAATGAAACTCTTCCTAGAGCTCTGTGGCTTTTTCAAAACCCCTCATTAACGTCTTAACAGAATGAATTCAGAGTTGTGATCGGAATATGGACCCTGAGGACGACGGGATGAGCCATCGGAAGATCCGGAACATCCTTAAAAATGGTTAATTTATTAAACTGATCCTACATATCCGCGGATTTTTCGAAACCACTCATAGACGACTTATAAGAATGAATTCGGAGTTGTGATCAGAATATGGCCCCTGGGGATCACGCGATAGTTCACCGGAAGTTCCGAAACATCCGTAAAAATAGTTTTTTTCGAAACGACTATTCAGAATGAATTCGGAGTTGTGACTGGAATATAGACCCTGGGAACCACGTTAACGTGCTCCGGCAGATTCGGAACATCTTTAAAAGTGGTAAATCCATGAAACTGATCCTAGAGCTTTTTCGATTTTTTCGAAACCCCTCATAGATGTCAAAATGGGAGTTGTGACCTGAAAATTCCACTGGTGGCCAGTGCTACGGGGGAGAGAATGTTGGTACTGGGAACACTGTTTGTGACGCAACAGTAGCGGCCAACGACAGCTGTCACCTAAACTTTCACGTTGACAGAGCTGAAGGAGAGAAGGAAGATAGACCGTGAAGATCTACTGTGTGTCTGCTTACAGCTAGTTAGACTATCTTACCGCCTAAACCTAGTTGTTCTATCTTAATGAGTCTTGCTATTTCATACCATTTGTAGGTTCTAAATCTAAATTGTTTAAACTTAACCTAACTTATGCTAAATCATGCAGGAATAGTGTGAAAATAGTTGTCTGGGTTTTGGATTGTCCTTAAAACTATACATGCAAACCGATTTTTGTAAGTAAAACTAAACCTAATGAATTACTCTAAATCAAACCTAATAATAAACTTCCAGCAAAAGCTACATTACAACAAAGAAACGGACCTTGTGATTTGCTTAAAGAAATCGAACCGTGGGGACATATTCGACCGACAAATTTGGGAACAGCTTCCTTCTTTTGAACATGAGCAGTTCTTTCGAGTTGTACTGATTTCGGAAATTTTTAAGCAACTGAGACAAAATATTCGTGTCTATTATTTAAAAAAAACTTGAAATTAGTGTTATCGGCAGTCAGACACATCTTGAATTAAAATTTTATTGACCTCATTTCAACCAGCATTTCTATCTATTCACATTTCTTATTCATATTGACGTAGGACTACGTCTGTGATTTCTATATGGTGGTACACTTTGTGAAAACCGAGAATGGAACATGTAACAAAATTTTGAAAGATTTTGAACGTTAATAACTCAGCTGCCCCTGGACCAATTTCAAAAACCATTATCACCAATCGCTCAGAAATATTTCTACGCATCTGCACCGCTATTTATCGGAATCAATAGTTCTTCGTGAGCCGCTGTGGGCCATCTATGCCAAGCGCGTCACCCTCATTCCAAACAACATACAGCTCACCAGCCTCATATGTGTTTAACACCTTAAGAGCTCAGCGTTACTTAACCATCACGACAAAACGGTCCTTTTCAGTTATCTTTTCAAAAAGTTTAGGGTGGTCCTGAAAAGGACCGTTTAGATATATAGGCAAAATTGGTTGTGCAATTTCAAAAACCAAAGTCGGTCGCGGCCACTTTCATGTCTCATTTTGATCCAGAGATGATGGATTTTAGTTCTTAATACGCCAATCGATAGGAATTTTTCCTACGAATCTGTTAAAATTAAGGCTTTATCATTTTTAAAAATGTCACTATTGAAAATTGCACGAATGTGCAACTGTTGCCATGATAATTAAAATTATCACCGATGGCCTACGAAAAGCGATTTCCCTAACACAGATTTCAAAGTTGAATTCCATCCGGTCTCACCGAACGGTGTTTATTCAATCACCGCGTGGTGAGTGGTGGTGTTCTCCAGTACACAACGATAGGCTGCCTTTAAGCAGCGAGCTTCAGCCCACATGAGCATTCATAGAAGGAGGAAGCAGCCGCACCGCTATTGATCGGAATCAGTAGCTCTTTGTGAGTCACTGTGGGCCATCTATGTCAAGCGCGTCATACTAAATAAATAAAATACTCAAATTCCTATTCCTCCACAAAATACAAGCTCCTGCTGCAGTTAACAAATAAGATTTATTATATAAGACCACATTGTCCTACGTCACCATTGCGTACAACCCCTTAGGACTGTCATCAGGGTTGCTTTACATGGGAATATATATTATTTAAATGCGTTCCAAATTCATTTTAATTGTAGATTGATTCATGATTAAAATTCGGCGAAATGTTCATCACCTTCGAGACGAACAAAATAGTTTTTGAAGTGTTACATTAATTATTAACAAGTCGTTATGACAGCTATCCATACAAAAGAATCAGTTACATACTTCGTCAAGATGCATAATTTATCAATGCATAAAATAAATTCTCTAGATAACTGTTCAAACGACAGCTTTAACGTGTGAAATGTAATGTCTCTCAAATAATTAGGGGGAATTCAGGCATCGAATTGGAAACATTTATTCCTTTAAAATATTTTAAAATATTACCTAAGTTATAGAACTGTTATAGAATTGCCCACTCGTGAAATCCTCCAATCCGAAACTGGTTGGAATACGAGAAACAGACAAAACAGATTTCCAGTTCATTCGAATTAAATTTTCATAGGTTCTTGTCTCGCCTGTACGGCAGAACCAACAATGAAAAGCAAATAAAAAAGAATTAAATCGAAATCCAAAATCAGATCAGGGAAAGACTCCAACAGCATCCAATAGGCGGCCACGGGGTGGGTGGTGGCGTTGGTTTCCATTTTCCCCGGCTCGATTCGTTCTTTTTTTTAGCCCCCGATATCGAAAACAAAGTGCACCGAAATCGGGGGTGGAGGCTGTGGGAAATCCTCTTGTTCGATTTATTTAATTTCCCGCCCTAAATTGGGTGTACTCCAGAGAAGCAAATGGGGTTGCGAATCAGACAATCTGCTCCTTCTTGATTCCGGACGACGACGACGACAACGATTTGTTTTTCCTCGCCTCCTCCGTATTCATTCCATTCATTCGGATCCAAAACCGGGAAAAGCGTGGCAATCTTGTTGTTGTTGTTGTTGTTGCTGTTGCTGGGTAGTGTGCTATAAGCTTACATAAGGGTCGTCGAGGCCATTAGGCTTATACACGACGGCTGAGAGTCTGTTTTTAAACCGGTGCCATTTTGCTGTGCCTTTTCCACCGTTTTGCGGTAAACTGTTGTCTCGGTGAAAGCGACAGTAGATTCAACATCTTATCTATGTGAATGTGTGTTGGAGGGAGTCCCTTTTGAAGACGTTTTAAATCTGCCGTTTTATCTTACCTTCCCATCCCCCCCTTCAGACCATGCCACGACGACGATTATGTGCAGCAATTTGCGTTTGTTCCATGCTGAATTACTACCTACATCTTGTGCAGTAGAGGCTAAGGAAGAAAAGGTTTTCACTTTTTTTTTTCTTCAATCTGAGCCTGATTACTGACTGACTGTGCACGACAGCTTTTCCTTCTACGCTCCTTGATGAAAGCCAAGTGGCTGTGGTGAACCCTGATGCGGACAGCAGTCTTTCCTACCGAGCAGCGATTATGCAATGACTAATTTTTGAGACACGTTTTATGTTGGGTTCATTCATTTGGAAAACCGATCTACATCTTTCTGCGTCCCGCGTTTGTTGACAGTGAAGAGATAATTGCATGGGAAAGCCTTGCAATTAACGAGTGAATTTGCATTTGACGCCTGGGGGTAAGTCGTAAAAAATTGTTACTATCAACCCTGGTAAAACGAGACTGTTGTGAAATCGTTATTAAATTATCGCCGTGTATCACCTGCGGGTTAAGCCTGCTTGTTACTTTGAAGGTTTGCAGTGTAACGTTAAGACGGTAGATGAGCGAGGGAGGGTTAAGTCGAAGTACTGATCCATTATGCATGCAGTCAAAATGGTGCCTGCTTCCAACAGTTGCACACGAACGTTGCATGAGGTTTAATGATTTTCGTGAAAGTAAGAGCGAAGTCATCGTCGCTCTTGGGATGAGCGGTGGGAGGCGTTCAGGGTGATGTAAAGTGAAATCTTGTTGGTGGTACCGATCGATGATTTCGTTATCGTTCTTGATCGTTAAATGGATCACTGCCAGGGCACTGTATTTCATAGCAAATTATTTGTATTGTGTAAATTTGAATTCTGACTGGCTGGTGGAAATCGTTTCGTACTTACTGAGAATACCGAGACCATGCAATAGTTGATTTGTTACCTGAAAATAATCAAAAAGAAAATTGGTTGGTTAGAATTATAAAATATGATTTTAAGGCATAATTATCGTATACGTTTCTATAAAAAAAAACTATGAGTATGAACATTATTTGAATAACAGCTTAAAAGCGTATCCAAAAATATAGAATAATTCTAGTTACTAGCTGAGTGTGCCCGGTCTTGCTCGGGATCCAATATAAGCTTGAGTTTATGCGTCGATTAACAAAAAACCTGCTGTATTGAATGTAGCCCCCCTCTTATCTAAGGGGCTACCCCCTATGAGCATCTCCTTATACCACCACATGCCAAATTTGGATCCATTTGCTTGATTAGTTCTACATACAAATTTTTACGCCGATCGGTTCAGTAGTTTCCGGGTCATACAGACAGATAGTCCAATTCATGGTCTACAGAACCCTCATAAAACCAAAATTGTTACTTGGGCAATGTTATGATGATAGAACTATAATCTTATGAAGTCTTTAAATCTTGAAGAAAATAGGATGACTCGTGATTTTTTCATAGCACAATTTTCTCAGGAGCTCTTCACCGTACAATCCTCAACATTTATTACAAGCTGTCCATAGAATAATCTTTGGAGACTCTCATACCTTAGAATTACCATGAAATTGTTCTCGAAATTCTCTTCAAAATTCCCATTGAATATATCCAGTGCTGTCATGGTAAATTAATAGCTGGTTACACACTGATTTTTTAGATGTGCGCGCTCCACCCACCTCAAATCCAGACACAAAACAATTAAAGTTGATCCGGCCCCTCGCCTTGATAAAGCCAAATTCCTTATCACTAATCTATCCCATGCCATCATGCTTGTTTCACTGTCTTTGATCACAAATACAAATTAGGAAGCGATAATAACGAAAATCTTTGCAGCATTACAGAGGATTAGGCAATACACTTCTTCAATTACAGATTCCAGTGAACAAAGTAACTTGAAACGTGACTGTTATTTGCTACAGTCAGATATTTAAAGTAAGGCAAATGCCATGAGGTTTCTGCAATTATAGAACAGCCCTGAAGATCCCGGAATTTACCTTAAGTTTTCGGAATTACTATAAGTTCACAAAATTTCTATAAAATTCACTAAACTTTCATGAATTTCTCTGGACTTCCTCGAAATTCTCTGGATTTCCCTGAACATTTTCCAAATTTTTCCTAGAGTTGAAAGAACTGCCTTGAAGTTCTTTTGAAGTTTTAAAAACTACCCTGATGCTCAGAGAACGTCCTTAACATCATTGTACTTCCCTGAAGTCCCAACATTTTTCTGGAATTTTTGGAAATTCCTGAAGCTGATTCCCTGAATTTCCCTGAAGTTCTCGAAACTTCTTCAACAAATTTGTAATTTCCCTGAAGTTAATAGAGCTGCCCTTGGGATTTCTGATCTTCCCTGAAGTTCTCGGACTACTTACCTAAAATTCTTCAATTCTCGATGAACATTTCAAATGGTCCTATCTGTTTTGATCGATTCTCTTTATCGACTTTCTCTTTTCATAACCACTGCTATGCAAACAGATTTTGCGCTAATTCTATCACATAGTTTGATAAAGGGGGTTCTTATCTAGCGTCCAAAACGTCAAATACAACAGGGAAAGGTTTTGCAGCTGAGTTATTGACGAAAGAGAAAGTCGATGAAGAGAATCGATCAATGAAGATAGGACCATTTGAAATGTTCGTCGAGAATTCTTCTGAAGCTCTTAGTACTGCCCTAAATTTAATAGATCTATCCTACCCATTCCTTAACTTTCTTAAAGATCCTTGAACGTCTGCGAGGTTCTCAACTTATTTCTGTACTTTTCTAAACATCTCTGCAGTTCTGTAGATTTCCTGACAATTTGAGAATTTTCTTGAAATTGGGACTGTAATGATCTTGGATTAATTATTGGAAATTCTTTCGCATTTTCCCAATGAACATGAAAATTTCCTGAAGTTCTCGGAGTTTCTCTGAAGTTCTCAGATATTCCCTAAGGTTTTCTAAACTTCTAGAAAGTTCCCGGAGGTTTCTTGAAGTTCACTGGACTTCTGTGAAATTCTCGAAATTTTTGAAACGCGTTCATCTAGATAAAATTGATAAATAGCAGCTTTTTAGCGATGGGCCCAATCTTAGATCCATTGGCGAACATTAGAGCCATTTCCCCTAGTTCTTAGATTTTCTGAAGTTCATGGAACTAGCCTTAAGTTATCAAAACTAATTCTTCAACATCTAAAAACTTCTTTAAAATTGTAGACTTTGCAAATGTGTAACGTGCTCTCATGATGTTATTAAAACTGCCCAAAAGATATCTGAAGTTTTGAAACTCATGGAACTTCCCCTAAAATCTCTTATTATACCTCAAGTCCATTTTTTTCATAAAATGTTCCTGAAGTTTTCGGAACATTCCTGAAACTTTCGGAATAGCACATATTTCCTCGGAAAACCTTGAAAGATCCTACAATTTTTTCTGAAGTAAATAGGGGCTGCTCTGAAGTTTACTGTGCATCCTCGAAGTACTCGAAACCTCCCTGAATATAATGAAACTACTCTAAAATCTTTAATATTCTTTTAGCTACTCTAAAAGTTTAGTTTAGAGTTGGTTGGAAATGCTAACATGAAGCTTTAGTGTGATGATTTATTAGCTAGAGAATGATCTTTAGAAGAATGTAGGTGGATAGTTCCGTTAGAGTACGGCAGTATGAAAATTGAATAGAAGTTGAAAATGAGCGAAGGGCCATTAAAGCGACAGTTTTCAAGATGACGCACATTTTTGCCTAGTGGACTTGGAGACATACTTCAAGTCCCCGCGTACATCGTACGGGCTAGGCAAAAATGTGCGTCATCTTGAAAACTGTCGCTTTAATGGCCCTTCGCTCATTTTCAACTTCTATTCAATTTTCATACTGCCGTACTCTAACGGAACTATCCACCTACATTCTTCTAAAGATCATTCTCTAGCTAATAAATCATCACACTAAAGCTTCATGTTAGCATTTCCAACCAACTCTGAAAATCGTTAACTTCGCGTATGAAGTAACATAAAAAACACTTTGAAAGTTTAGTTTAGTTTTCAGCCTTGGGCTGGTTCGTCTCGTACGTAGTTGGAGGCTTCGAAAGGGAGCCCCCCTAATTACACAGTTTGTAATGGAATGGGACTCCAGAAGAGAGTTCCCCTAGTTACAGAGTTTAGTGTAGAGGCCCCATGAGGGAGCCCTCTAATAACAGAGTTTGGAAGGTGGAGCTCCAGAAGGAAGCCCTCCCTAAATTCATAGTTATAGTTTTATCATAGTTGTTTCTGTCGTAGTTGCTGTCATGACTGTCGTCCGGTTGTTGTCGTACAAATCATCCGTTGGCGTTATCCATAAGAGAAATAGAATGTGGGTCAGGTATTGTCGGTCGTCCTTGTTCGTTTTCAAGGGAGAAGCTAAGGTTGGTCTTTGTGGGGTTGTGCAGAATCTGATCGGGTTGAATACACAAATGTTAGATGTTTTCCAGTAGTCCGGCTTCTCGGAGAAAACCGAGTAATGCAGCGGTTCTTGTCGGGTCCTCACTACGGGCATCTCTGATAGTTCCCAGTATGTCATACCATTTGTGGGGCCCCTCATATTGTGGGCAGTCAGTGGCATATGATGTGCTGTACCGTGTGCGGGACATGGCAGATGTCGCACATCCTACGGAAAGCGCCGTTCCCAGTAAAGTTATGGGAAATGTTGGTGTGCCCCGTTCTTAGGCGAGACATCACGATCTGGATACGGTGGTCATGTGGGTCGTGCTTGATCTTTCGGATGAAAGTATCACCTTTGAAACCCAGTGTTTCAAATCCTTGGCTGGGACCTCCCGCCAGGTGGTCAGTCTCTATATTCCCTCGGATACCACAGTGTTCAGGGATCCAAATAAAAGCGGTGTTGTTGGGTGCGTATTTCTGAATACCCTGAATCCAGGCATGCTTGGAAATTTCCGATCCGAGGGCCTCGACTACACTGGCGGAATCCGTGAAAACCGCGATTGGTCTGCTAGATGGTGTAGTGGCAGCGATGAAAGCAGCGGCAGCCTTTGCCGAAAAGACGGAGTACTGGTACGGTAGCCGGTGACATACATATATTTGAGAGTCTGTAATTTCTATACCGACACATCCGCGGGCTGCGGAGCCGTCGGAATATCGGATTGCATGACCGTTGTATTCGGTTCGTTGAAGCTCTGCTAAAGATTTCACTAGTGCGGGGAAGTTCCTAGATTTTCGCTGAAGTTCCCGCAATTTTTTGAAGTTCTCGAAACTGCAAAGAAAATCACGGAACTACCCTAACATTCTCCTGATGTTCGTGTAACATCGTAAACGTTCCTGAGATTTTCTGAAGCCCCTTTGCGGAATTTTTTAAACATTCCAGAACTCCTTAATAGTTTCAGAAATTCACTTGAAATGTTTCCGGGTTTTAGCCCTGCAGTCTTAAGAAGTGATAAAATTTATATGCTTTCGTACTCCGATCTTTCGGTCCTTATTGTACCTATTTAAAAACTTCGAAATTCTGCTGTTTTCTTGTCAAGCGTTGTATTGTTGATGTTCTTGTGTTGCTTATTTCTTTAAAAAAAAACTGGACAATTGTGCGCATTTTCACCAATTAAAAGTGTGATTAAAGTGCACGTTTACGTCAAATCGCTTTGTTGTCTTCGGTGTATTTATTTCTCATGAAGCTTTTTGCATTTTTGGGGCAGTCCAGTTTTAGTTGCAACCAACAATAATTGAAACTATTTTCTATTTCGATTTGGCGCGAAAATCAGCTAAAATAAAATCTGAATTAGGAAACTACTAAAATTTCAAAATAATCGTTGTTTTTTATCAGTGTTTTAATCCTACTACAATTAGAACACCGATAAAAAACAACCTTCATTTTGAAACTACAGAGTAGATAATTGAATCCTTGAGAAAGGTCAAATGAAGACCGAAGCGTCGGAGTAAGAAAGCATATAACTGTTTTCACTGTCAAAGACTACCAAAACCCGAAAACATAACCAATCACAGTCGAATCGGGAATATTCTTGAAATTAATTGAACTTAAGGTTTTCTGATCTGTCCTGATGTTCTCAGAGCTTCCGCGAAGATCTCTCGATTCTCCTGAAGTTCTTCGTACGATCCTGAAATAAATTGGCCTGCCCTGAAAACCTTCGAACTTCCCTCGTGTTCTCTGGACTTCTGAGAAGTTTCCGAAATATTACTGATCTTTTCATGAGTTTTCTGGACATTTCTGAAAATCCCAGAACTTCTTAAGGGTTCTCGAAATTTTTCATAAGTTAATGTCCAAGCATCAATTTTGCTTTTATGACGGTTCTGGAGACAATGATTTAGACGTGTAGAATGCTTTAAAACCTCGATAAAACTTGCAATGTTACTTGAGTGGATCTGTCTTGAATTTATTTCAGTTTCATAGAGTCTTTGAATCTTCCTTAAAATCAGTGGAACCATCCTTAAGATCTCTGAAAATCTCTACACCTAGGTTTTCTGAACTACTTGGAACATATTTGAATATTCTACAATTTTACTCAAGTTCTCTCTACTTCTCTGAAGTTCTCGTGACTAATTACCTAAAATTGACTAATTGCCTAAAATTGTCTGAATATACCTGAAATTTTTAAAACTGCTTTAAAGTTCTTTCAGTTTTCCTGAAGCTTGAAGATCCGCTTCTCTGAGCTTCCCAAAATGTATATAGGGGAAATGTATGTAATGTCGGCCTAAGTGTCCCTAATTTGGGCCCATACATAAATTCAGCAATCGACTAAATTTTCAATAGCGAATATGTATTTTTCTTAAACAGTATTTTTAATTATCTTTCATTTGATACTTTGATCTCTGAAATCGACCCAGTGCACAGTGGGGCTGTTCTCTTCTCATCTTCATTGACGATTTTGAGGGTAGGCTTCTTCGGTGAAGTTGTTTGGAATCCGCTTCTTTTTAAATATACACCGATTTTTTTTATTCAGGGGGTATTACATTTGGAAAATCTAACTTTTAACGTTAATGAGATAGAAGTATTACGTCTTGAGCAAAGTTGTAGAACTAGATATTTTAAGAAACTTTGTTGAAGACACAAAGTTTTTATGTCTGGAAACAAATGAGATGTAGCGGATTTTCTTTCAGGACTACCTCAAGACAGGTTTTTCGAGTTATTTAATATTTTATTCATATTTTATTCTTATTTTATTCATGTTTTTTCAAGTTCAAGAAAGTTTTAGATATTATCCATAACTTTTTTGAAGACAACAACTTTTATCGACTTCATTTTAATGTACAGTCATTTCAAAGGCAAAATACACAAATTTTCTAAAATAAATTTTACAAAAATGTGCATGTTTGTGCAATAACACTCAACGTCATAAAATTTGTCATGATTTCAAGTGTAAGTAGGGGAAATGGCTCTAATGTTGGCCTAAGGATCTGAGATTGGGCCCATCGCGTCATTGGGACGGTATTAATGGATATTTTTGGACGCTATTGAAAATTTAGTCGATTGCTAAATTTATGTATGGGCCCAAACTATGGGCATTTAGACCGACATTACATCCATTTCCCCTATTTAAAAAAAAATAGCATCGGGAACAGTCGGGTACATCATTTTTTAAACTATTTTAGACAGCACCATTTGCGCGATATTCTACATGATTATCATGATTATCGTGAAATAAAAATGTGTCATGTCCGCGGTCACGTGCTTTCCAAATTAGTTGGAATTTCGAAAGATATCTGCAAAAATTTGAAAAACGCTGTAGCAAGGTTTTGCGCAGATCTAGATAAGCGATGGTTCAGGGCCCACCGCACGCTCAGCCGTTTTGTAGTTGCAAGGGAAACGTTTTTTCAAATATTTCACACGAAAGTTCCAAAAGACGACCAAAAAATTGTTCACTGAACTGAATAGACCGAACCATGAGACGTAGGGTAAAAGTTCTGGAACAAGCGAGGAACTGGCATACGCTACGGAAATAAAGACACGTGCTGATGGATCGGAGGATGTGGCTAAATAGGTACATGAAGCATTGCAGACAACTCTCACTCGAGCAAAGAAAATTCGACAGGTTTGGAAGTCACACAATGCTTCCAGAAGCGAGCGATCTATGACTGAAGATGAAGGTCTGTCGTTATTTATCGATGGGGACTTTTTCAAGGACCAATGGACACTACTGCGTAGCAAACGAAGACAATGCAATGTTACTCAGATTTACCCTTCGTATAAAAGAATGATAAAGGCTCGCGAAAGATGTCTTCCAGATAATATAACGGTGTCAGAGATATCTGTGGAACTCAGCTTCAATCTTTGATGAACCATACCGCCAAACGCATCTTTTCGCTCAATATGCCGCAAATCAGTGAAGACCTGGAACTTCTGTCCAAATGGGGCTTCGACGGATCATCCGATCATTCCAACTATAAGCAACCATTATCAAGTGATAATTCCGATGATAGTTATATTTTCATAACATCTATCAATTGCGAGTTCTTAGTAATCCTGGTAAAATCGTTTGGATGAATCAAAGACCATCTTCTACAAGATTATGTCGTCCAATCCGTAAGCAGTTCGTCATGAAAACTGCAGCTCTTTCAATGCAAGAAAAGGTATATTTAGACGACCGGATTCAAAGTTTGGTGCCTACTGACCAGTGTTGGCAAAATCAGAAATCAATTGATATTTTTCCGCTCTCATGCGCTCGCAATATCAATATCAATATCAATCGCAATATTGGAACAAAATATCATGCTTGATATTGATTTTACAAGTTCCTTTGATATTGCGAGACTATTCACAACGTGTAAAAATCAAGCTAAGAGTTGAGTCAACACAAAAAATATTCCATTGCACATCGTTTTCTTAGAAAGAGAAAGCATAGTTTGCTATCTCTTTTTAATCTTCACCGATGGCAGACGCGAAGGGACTGCTGCAAGCCGTTATGGAAGTTTCGGTTGCATTCGGGTGTAAAGCAAAAATCATGAAACTCAATCTCACCACAGTTTGTTGAGATTTGCAGCTGGTGAGTTTTGTTAGCTTGATATTCCGAGCTGCGATATCACATGACGAAGTGGCAGCGTATTCGTGATTTGTCCCACGCGCAAATGTCGCAAAAAGACATTTCAATCGCCGTGGGAGTGTCCCGGTGGACCGTCAAAAGGGTTTTAGACCGAGAAAAGAAAGGACAACTATCCGCGAAGGTGGCCACAGGTCGTCCGAGGTCAGCTCGGGTTCCAAGGGTTATCACTGCTATCAAAAGGAAGATTCGGGTGAATCCAGTGCGTTCAATAAGGAAAATGGCAAAGGAACACGGGATCAGTGACTTTACCGCACGGAAGATTGTAAAGGAAGATTGCGGGGCGAAGTCGAGGGCACGAAAAAAAAACTCACATGATTACCAACCGCATCCGGGAGCTACGAGTCGAACGATGCAAGAAAATCTTGAACTTACTTAAGCGAAAAAATCCGGTAATCCTGTTCACCGACGAGAGCATGTTTACCGTCGATCCCGTATCAAATTCCAGAACCGACCGGTATATTAGTTCTTTTCCGGTAAAAAACGTGGCCGACGAGCACAAGAACGTGTATCTGACCAAGCATCCTGCTAGCGTTATGGTGTTTGGATTGATGGCAAAAAAAATGGACCCGGTGTTAATTCAAGAAGGCGACAAGGTCAACACGGAGGTCTACATCGGGATTTTAAGTAAGTATGTTCTTCCGTGGATCAAAGAACAGTACGGTCCGAAGCCAAATGTTGTATTTCAACAAGATGGGGCTCCATGCCACACCTCGAACCGTACTCAGAAGTGGTTGCAGGAACATCTTCCGTTCTAGGCGAAGGATATGTGGCCGCCATCCAGCCCCGATCTTAATCCGCTAGATTACTCAATATGGCGCGTCATGAAGGCCAACGTTTGTTCTAAACGCCACTCGAGTACAGCAAGCCTCAGACAAACATTGACCCGTACCTGGAGATAAATGGATCCAGACTACATTATTAGAACCTGCTGTGGATTCCGGAAGCGTGTGGAGGCAGTAATTGCAGCAAGTGGAAACTCGATCGATGATTGACATAGTTTAAGACTCTGAGAAACATCCCCTCTTTGAATAAATAAAAAAAACTCGAAAACGAAATTTTTGAGAATTTTTTTAATTTCGACATTGCTGAATTGTGCAAACATTATCACGCATACGGTAGCGTTCGGCCTAGCAAGCTTCGAAAAATTTCCATAGTTCTGAGGCCCTTAGAAGAATTTGAGCTCCAGGCCATCCAGGTTATAATCGGCAACTACCGATCGAACACGTTCCGCGAAGAGACGGGTGTGCCCCAAGGCTCCGTCCTTGCAGTCACCTTATTTCTGATTAAAATGAATCGAGTCTTCAGCAACCTGCCAGCGGAGATCTTCATCTTTGTTTACGCCGATGACATTGTACTAATGGCCGTCAAAAGTACAATTAAAGCCCTCCGTATCAAGTTAAACCAAGCCGTCAAATATATTCACCGATGGAGCATCGATGCCGGTTTTGAGTTGTCGGCGAAGAAGAGCGCTCCCGCGCACATCTGCTCTCACAACCACCGATCTCTGACGTCACCGATCACCATTGGATCTCAGGCCGTACCGCAACACAAATCTGTTAAGATTCTGGGAGTTCGTATTGACCGCAGCCTCTCATTCGCACCCCATTTCGATGAAGTGAGATTTAAATGTCGGTCGAGGTCGAGACAGCAATCGACACCTCCGGATCCGGATCCGGATTTCCAAAGCCGTCATCGACACACGACTCACCTACGGGATTGAACTAACCTGTATGTCCAGAACAACCCTCATCAAGAAACTCACTCCTGTATATCAAAGAGCAATCCGAATCACTTCTGGCCTTCTCCCGTCAACTCCGGGTTTAGCAGCATGCGTCGAAGGCCCCTATGGACACTCTTCAATTGTTCAACCTGTGACTTCAGGTTCCCGGAGACGAGCCAGCGTTCGGCTGAAAGTCTCCTTAATAAAGATAACTAACTAACTAACTAACTAGTCTAAAGGGGCTATTCATAAACTACGAATACCGGTTTTTACAGTTTTTAGATCCCCTGCTCCCGCGTTCGTTTACACATTTTTTAATTTGTATTGCCCGTAGTTGCTCATCAACTCCCCTCCCCCCTAAAGTTTCTACGTGGTTTATGAACAACCCCAAAAATATATAAATTAATCAAAATTCATATTGTCATTGAATTAGAGGGGCCTGATTGACCGTTTCGCAATATAAGGTTGATATACGGCTGGTGTAAAGTTGGAAGCCTAATATATATTAAAAAAAAATTGGCGATTAGCGGGCAATTAGTGGATCGCCATCTTCAAGTAGCGATGAAGGATTTTTTTTGGCAACGATCTGATTCTGCACCAAAGCCAGTTGTTATGGTAACCACAGATTTGTTGCAATCTCAGCTTATGGCTTTATAGTGGCGTACAGAAACTCGCCCAAGTACAACCGCAGCACCTCTATTTATTATAGACACACGAAGTTGGGATCAGCAACCATCAAACCACCTTCGCTATGCAAATGCTGCAGTAAACAAGGCATTCCCAGTTACAGTGCCTTCTTATTTTTGGCAACACGGTTCCATAAGCCATCACTTTCCACAATTTAATATTCATAAACTGCCGCTGTCATCTCTGATTCCTACGGATTAATCAAATTGAACTTAGCGTTTGATGGATTTTATAGAAAACAAAGAAATCTAAAATCACATCTTTACAAAAACCGGGAAGACACTGTACTCATACTTCCATCGACGACCTATCGCAGTCGTCTATACTGACGACAGCAGAATGATACTCGGCAGAGTACACCTTCTCACTACACACCAGTAAGACAGGCAGTTTCATTCGCTCACTTGAGACCTGAAGCTTGCAGACACGGCAAGAGAGAGAGAGAGTGAGAGTGAGAGAGATAGTGTCGAGATGATTAATTATCAGATTAAGCAAATTAATCGAACGTTTCATAGCCAGGGTTTGGAATTTAATTGCGTCTAATTGAAATTCAGTCCCCGCATATCTCACTCGCTTGCTCTTGGAAACTACCTTTCAGTTCAGCCAGTGGTGTGCCGGAGACTCTGAGTTGACAGACTCGTCTAGTCTGGATGGGTGACGTTGGTTGTGATGGTGGCGGTGCTAGAAGCGGGGGGAACTTTATGACTCTATTCCTCGAATTGGATTGGAATCTGTTCAAGGATCAAAGATTGTTGGCAGGCGATAATCGGTGCGAGAATTTAGAACTACTCTGCTGCAAATTGAATTGATTTGATTTCAAAGTGTGTGCTCACTTGAGAAGAAGTGATTTTAATTTAATATGCAAACGTACTGACGGCGGGAGTTGCGAACTCCGGGGGAGATGGGTTAAGCGATTTTACACTGGAATTTTCCGTCGGAGCAAAGCATCGAAGCGATCAAAGCTATATTTGGAATCGACGTTCAATTGATAGATGCGAATTAGTAATGGTTGCAATCATCATACATTGCTTTGGAACGGAATGACCGTTTGAATTGCCTTTTACAGTGAAACGTTTTGCACAAAAAGCACTTGTTTTTATATCCCTCTTAGTATATTATTCCCTTTGTTTTTCCATATTTCAATCCACTTATTCGTTACAAAGTCGGGCAACTAAGATAAATGGCCTTACTTCATCATGTCAACGGCACGAATCCTTATTCAAACAGTTCATCATCATTTTTCATCCGACTTCCAATCGAAATTCGCCATTCAATCTGACTTAACCTTAATCTTCATCAACAAAAATTTTGCAAACAAAGATGTGAGAAAACAACACAAAAGCTTCGAGCACGAGAAAAAAAATCACAATCTCCCACATCAACATCACCAAACAGGCAACATATTTTGCATATTCATGGGAGGGAGAGCAAATCTCGCTTTCTCGGCCCGGGCTCGGCTTGACTCGACTCGACTCGGCTCGTAATTCTGCTTCTGTGGCTTCTTGTCGGACGTATGTAAATTAGCATGTTTATAAGCGCTAAATGTGTTATTGTTGTTGTTCACGTTCCCGGCACGTACCCGTGCCCGTGCCACACCCACCGCCGACCACCACCAGTGCAAAATTTATGCCAGCCGCACGCTGTGCCCTCATCTCCCTGGGGGGACAACGGAGAGGCACTTTATTGTTGATGTTGGCTAAAAAGCTATTTTTTTACGTCGTGGTCGTCGTGGTTGTCGTTGTCGTTACTATAGTTTGAGAGTGGAGTAAGAGGAGAAAACTATAAGGTCTTTTGTAGTACGGGGGTGACAAGCAACAGCATCCATGACACGGACGTGTCCCCGCGGTCATGTTCTGGTGTGATCCGCTGCTGCGTTGCCCCGGAGGACGGTGCTGTGTAAAACCGTATCAAATGTCAGACATGTGTTGCACTATAGGTGAGACGGTGAGATCGTTTTCATCTCTTCGAGGTGGACCAGTCATCCGTCAGAAAAAAAGACAAAGGTCATCGCCAATCAATAGTGTTCGATGTGTGTTAGGTTTTTAAAGTTTGTTGAAGAATTTGTGGCGTGAAAAAAATCCCACGTCGCGTGCAGGTTACGTAAAGTGATTGATTCCGGGGGGACAAACGGCTTTGGTGCTGGAACCGGAAACCACTAATTGATTCTGTGTAGAGGGAATTGTGGTTAGATGCAGTGTGTCCGTCAGTATGTGCACCTATACTTTTATTGCTCATTATTTTCACTTCTTTGGATCGTCTGTTCGAATGTGGTTTTCTTGAAATGCACTTGCTTTCAGGTTCAATAACGTAGCATCAATTATTTCATCGTCAGTTTGCTTACGTCAACTGTTACAGAATGTCTCAAGTTACGTCGTCTGTTTTTACCCCTCAGTTGAGGCTGTGCTCCTAAACCTGACCGCAATGGTGGTATGAAGGGCCTCCTGATCAGTGCTAGAATTGTCATTGTCATTGAAAGTTTTCACGCGATATGACAGAATTAATTTTGACATTGTCACTGGAAGAAGTGACTCTCACATAAACCTTCGTCAAAATTTAATTCATTTTAATCAACGGTTAAAAAGTCACTAGGGTAAACGCTACTGAGTCGAATGGGTCATTAGACCGAATATAAAGAAGTTTAATGTTCAATGATCGAACTTAGAAATTATTTTAGAATTGGAACATAAACAATCGCACATATTTCGAATATAGATTAACATAGTAGAAACCTGTTTCAACTAAAATGTTAGATTTTTTGTGTTCTTTAAATAAAAATTCATCCTGATTTCGTAGAAATTTTCGGACTCTTCCCGGAATATGGCTCATCAACCGGCGCAGATTATTCTCATCCATCGTTTTGGCAAGCTTATTCCACATTGTTTTCAATTCATTTATGTTTTTGACGACACTGCCATTCACTTTCAGCTTCCTCTTCATAATAGCCCAAAATCTATCTATTGGTCTGAGCTGGAGACAATTAGGTGGGTTGAGTTCTTTCGAAATAAAGCGAATCCCGTTGGTTTCATACCACTGTAGCACAGTTTCACTGTAATGACAGCTTGCAAGATCTGGCCAAAACATGACAGGTTGCTTGTGGGATCAGATGAATGGCAATATTCGCTTTTGGAGACATTCCGTCCTGTAAAGCCCCTGAATTGAATGTCTTATCCGTGATGAAAACCTTTGTCTTTCTACCGCAGCTACAGATGCCCTGCCAGATCATCGATTTGCGTACAAATTTATCTACAAACACAAACTTGAATTTGGCCGCCTGCGAAATCGGCCTTCACGTAGGTCTCATCATCGATGCCCTTGAATTTGATCAACACCTGATCTTACAGCTTTCTGTCGCGGAATCTGGCCACATTGTTCTGCTTTTGATTCCTATTTGGTTGTCTGCAGGCACGGTATGACTTGAAGCCTTCCCGGAGACAAATCCGTTGCACGGTACTGCGTGCGGCACCGAACTTTTTGGCCAAATCGTGGTCCGAAACGTTTGGGTTAGACTTAATGGTCTTGATGACATTATTACTTCGAAATCACTTTGGAAAGTACTGAACAGTTCTAAATCGCTTCAGAAAGTACTGAATCACTTAACAAAAAATCGGAATCACTACTGAATCATCCCAGAAATGTTCGGAATCATTTCAAGAAGTACTGATTCACTTCAGAAAAGTTCTAAATCACTTCGGAAAGTACTGACTTACTTTTCAAAAATTCGGAATCACTACGGAAAGTACTGAATCATTTCAGAAATGATCGGAAACACTTCTAAAATAACTGAATCACTTCAGAAATGTTCGAAAGCACTGAATCAATTCAGGACAGTTGAAAATCACTTCGGAAAGCAAGGATTACTTTAGAAATATGATCGTAATCACTTCAGAAAGTACTGAATCACTTCTGAAATGTTAGGAAATGCTTCGGAAAGTACTGAATCACTTAAAACCAATTCGGCATTACTTCTAACAGAACTGAATCACTTCAGAAATGTTCGGAATCACTTCGGAAAGTATTCAATCAGTTGATAAAAGTTCTAAATCACTGCGGAAAGTGCTGAATTACTTTTGAAAAATTCGAAATCGCTACGGACACTACTGAATCACTTCAAAAATTATCGGAATCTCTCCGGAAAGTACTGAATCACTTCAGAAATGTTCGGGATCATTTTGAAAAGTACTGATTCACTTCAGCAATGTGAGGAATCACTTCGGAAGGGGTTGAATCAATTCAGAAATGAGCATAATCACTTCGAAAAGTACTGAAATACTTCGAAAAATATCGAATCACTTCATCAAAATTCGGAATCACTTCTGAAAGAACTTAATCACTTCATAAATGTTCAGAATTATTCAGGAAAGTACTTAATCACTTCAGAGAGGTTCTAAATCTTTTCGGAATGTACTAGATCAGAACTATTTGAATCCGCTACAGAGAGTTCTAAATCACTTCGGAAAGTCCTGAATCATCCCATAAATGTTCGGAATCACTTCGAAAAGTACTGATTCACTTAAGAAAAGTTCTAAACCACTTTGGAAAGTGCTGAATCATTTAAAAAAAATCGGAATTGCTACGAAAAGTACTGAATCACTTCAGATAACTTTGTTATCACTTCGTAAAGCACTGAATCATCTCAGAAATGTTCGGAATTAATTCTTCGAGTGTTGTATCATTTCTGATAGTTTCAATCACTTTACAAAGTATTTGTTTTAATAATTACTTTATTTGTACAGGCTCAATCGAATAAACTTTACAGAGCCGAGTTATCCTTTCCTTTATACATTATTACTATCTTATATTTAAAGTTAAAGGAACTGAACTCTTTAGAAAGTATTGAATTACTTCTGAAATGTTTGAGCTCACGTCAAAAAAGTTATCTGTCACACTAGGAAACCCGTTGAATAATTTGTGTATACAAATTTGTCCCAGCGTAGTCAAATAATTGTGTCAAAGCATAGAATTATTGTTTCCAATGCCATCAGGAACTGCGATTGATTTTGCTTCCTCGGAGCTAAATAAACATTAAGATTTTCAAAACCTGCAGTGTTCGGAAAATCACTCTCAAATCTCATTCATTGAGTCTCCCTGCGAGAATAAACTGACGTGCGAATGTGGCAAGTAAAACTCATGCTTGAGATTCTCATGCATATTGACGCACTCACAATCACAACGCCGAAAAATAATTTCAGTTTTAAACTCATATAAACCACTCGAATGTCAATTGATAGCATGCTTATGCATGTTGTATTAATTTTCCAATCCCTGCTGCACAAACAAGAGTAATAACAATTAATAGCGCCGACATATAAATACATTTTTGAACCTGAAAACTCTGCGGTGATTTTTGCGACGTTGAATTTTGACAGGCAAAACTCATAGGCGCATAAACTCATGCAAGAGATTTGAGTTTTTGAGTTTTTCCGAACACTGCCTGAAATCAATTTAGAGCGTATTTTTTCGGTAACGTTATAATTCACTTCAAAGAACGTTGGACTTACTTCGGAAAGTAATGAATAACTTCTTGATTCGGAAAATGTTTTATTGCTTGAGAGAAGTGCGAACTCATTTTAGAAAATGATTAATAGCGTCTCAGAGTAGTTTGAAATCAATTAAAAAACATTAAGATTTACTTCGTAGAGTATTGGATTGATTCTAAAAGCTTGCCGAACACAGGAAATAATTGAATCATTTAAGAAAAGTATGGAGTCAGTTCAGAAAATGTTGAATCACTTTAGATAAGATTGAACTCGTTTTGGAAAGCGTTGAATCTGCTCAGGAAAGCATGGACTTGTTTCGGAAAAGTTTCAACTCATTAGAAAATTATAGGATCACTTCAGAGAATTCAGTTTAAACAAAGATGAATCATTTAAGCAAATAATTACTTACTTCGCTAACAATAGAATCAGCTCAAAAAATTTTGATCGAAAGAAATTTGAATCACTTCAGAAAACTCTGACCCAAGCTCGAAAATTATTGAATCATTTTAGAAATGCATCGACTCTTTTCGGAAAGTATTGACTTACTTCGGAAAATGATTAATCAACTTGTGTTTTCCTCTGTTCGGGACATGCGACTGCGACACTGTGACCAATAATTTGATCTATTGTAGTAGGGGAGATGGATGTTATGTCGGCCTAAATGCCCCTAATTTGGGCCCATACATATATTCAGCAATCGACTAAATTTTCAATAGGGACCAAAAATATCCATTAGTGCCGTCATCTAGATAAAATTGATAAATAGCAGATTTTTAGCGATGGGCCAATCTTAGATCCATAGGCCAACATTAGAGCCATTTCCCCCTATTGAGAAATGTTGAAGTATTCGGTTTTGATACATTTGTCATTCTTATGAAAGCAAAGGCGGGCCCATTCGTCAGTCAAAATTGCATTCCTTAGCAACAAAGTTATGTAATGACACCAATAATGACCATGCATCAGAACCAGGGCTCTACAATTTCGAAGCTCTAAAATGAACTCGTGTTTTGTTTCTCTCATACATACGTGTTCGACACTTCATTTCTTTAACGCCTAGCTAGACTATCAGCAAGAAACGAAAATAAAAAAGCAGGACGCTTAGAAGGAAAGGCTGGCTGTGGAACTTCTCGTCGTTGCTTTGCTCATCGCTTTCAATGTAACTAACGTCGATTTTCTAGTTAAACGAACCTCATTATGGCTTTCAATCCCCTTTCACGAACACTCTATCACCGCTCTTTCAATTGGTTTAAAATGCGTTATGTCCCGTTTTCGATCATTTTTTTTTTAGATAAATATATGGATGGAAGGTAAATTAAAAATATTACGTGTGATCTTCAAAGGTTTTCACGTGAGAAATGCTTTAAATGTGTTATTTCATTTTCCGTCATATACGTCATGAAACCTCTGTTGATGTGTTTCATGAAAGAGAAAACTATCAAAGTCGAGCGCTCTTTCGCTCATCCGTTGCGACGAAGCTTGAAAGGAAGACCAATGGAGCGACGGGAGAAAGAGAGACAAGCGATTGAACATTTGTTTGTGCACGCCGACTGAGGTTCTAGAATGCTGCGAAGCTGTTCGACTTTAACAGAAAAACAAAGCCAGCAGTCTCTTCGTCGCATCGATTTGGTCGATTGAAGCTGATATTGTGACGCCCTGATCAGAACCCTAGTCTTAACCACTTCAAACTAGGGAGCAACGAATAGAAGATTGGGAATCACATAGGTGAAGACTAACGAACTCATTTTTCCCTTGGTTCAAGATCATCCTCGGTCCAAGCCAACCCGAGGACTTATAACTATTAACAAGGCATACAAAGTAACAAGTAGGGGAAATGGCTCTTAAGTTGGCCTATGGATCTAAGATTGGGCCCATCGCTAAAAATCTGCTATCAATTTTATCTAGATGAGCGCGTCATTGGGACGGTACTAAAGGATATTTTTGGAAGCTATTGAAAATTTAGTCGATTGCTGAATTTATGTATGGGCCCAAATTAGGGGCATTTAGGCCAACATTACATCCATTTCCCCTACTAAAATGTGAAAACTACTGAAAAATCATGTTCCCCTATTTTGAAGTAGTCAGGACTAGGAATCGGTGGTAGATCTGGTGCCACGAAAATGCGATCTACCCACGTTATAGGGCATTAATCAGCTTAATAAAATGTGGATATAATTCGAGAACTATTAAATCGACTCAATATTTAAACATATGGTAAAGCAGGATAGGAGTTGGCTTTAGAAAAACTTAAAAAACATCCACGTAGTTTGTGAACAGCTACTTTTGTGAATCATTACCTTCCAATGTGATTCCAGACTTTGCAAAAGTGATTTAATACTTTTCGAAGTGTGTTCAAGCCTCCAAGGAGTGATGTAAAATTTTCGAAATGAAACAACCACACATTCACTTCCGAAAGTGTTTAATCAGTCCAGCAAATTTAACACTTTCGGAAGTGAGTCTATCCTGGAGTGATTCAACATTGTTCCTACTGAATTCCAGCTTTTCTGAATTGATTGAATATTTGATGTGCTGAATCCACCAATACAGTGTTTCCAAACTTTTCCCGTCCGAAGTGATTCAATACATGCTAAGCTTTTCTGAAATGAATCAGTTCTTACCAAAGTGATCCTACACTTTTCTCAATGTAATTCAGTTCTTTCTTAAGTGATTCTGAAGTTTTTCGAAGTGATTCCAAACTTTTTTACAGTGATTCAGTACAGTGAGATCTCGTTTTTGGACAAATAACTAATTCATCAAAAATCGAGACCATTTTCGATGGGTCACAAATGAGTGATTTAATGATAGAATTCAATACTTCCAAAGTGAATCCTATTGAAAAATTATTGAAAAGCTCGTGGAAGTGCGGAGTCGGTTTCCAAAAAAAAAAACGAGTTTCACGTCAACACATTCCTATCATCAGTTTTAAACGGTGAAGATGCATGCTCCTAAGCATCGGTTTGTTAGTTCTCTGTGTAATAACATGCTTATGATTATGCTCAATTAATTATGTACTTTCCGAAGTAATTCAGTACTTTTTGAAGTGATTTCAACGTTTTCTGAAGTAGTTCAGTACTTTCTGAATGGATTTAAAACTTTGTTAAAGTGATTGAGTACTTTCCAATGTTATTCAGTACGTGTGGAACTTTCCGCAATGATTCAGTACTTTCCGAGGTGATTCCGGATTTTTCTGGAGCTATTCAGTACTTTGTGAAGTGATTCCAAACTTTCCTTAAATGATTCAGTTCCTTTAGGAACTGCGGAAATTATTACAAACTTTTCAGAACTTTCCAAAGCGAATTCAAAACTCTTCTGAAGTGATCAAGTAAGCTTTTTTTTTTTTTCCTTTATTTGTTTTCCGTCGATCTTATTTTCCGTGCTGAACGCTGCCAGGGAGGCAGCTCCAACACCTTACATATCGACCCATCAACTCATGAACCGCATCTCACTGCGTCCTAGCAAGAAGTACGGTCGACTTGTTTCGCGCTCCGTTGTTTTGGAAGTTTTCTCGGTATTCGCTTGATATAAATTATCAGTTTTTTTCTCACTAAGTGACTCCTGGCATAGTTCCCAGTAAATTGATCGAAAAGTGAGTTTTTTTTAGTAGAAAGTGTCATTTTCGGAAAGAGTAATCCGTGCTATTGGAAATTCGCGAACCAATTTGGGCATCATCGTTGCGTGGTCACGCATACGCGCTTACGCATACCCGCTCACGTATCATCATCATCGAGTGTGAGCACCCGTTTCTACATCTACATCGTTCATCAATCATCGTGCGCCTGTGTGCGCTGAGTACCGAGCCTCGATCAAGTGCACCACAACGAAGGTCATCCACGCAGCGCGTCTCTTCCAGCCATCTGCGTAAACGCCTACACATATAACGCTCGGTGGTAGTAGTATAGAATTATCAGATAAGTTTTTGTTTTTTTTTGTTTCTTTTCCTCCTCCATTAGTTAAATTTTCATTTTGTATTTCTGTGTTTGTAGTGTTTTCTGTGTATTGTGTCTGTGCGTTCAGTGCGAGAGCGTTTTGCGCTCCCACTAGTTGAACAAAATGGATGTTTTGTCAGAAGACGACATGGATGACCATTCATCTCAGAAGAATGATGATGTCATCCCTGGTTCGTCAACTCAGTCTGTCGATGGGCAGGCTGAGAAAAGCACCAGATTGCGGGCCTACCCGAATGACTCGACTGGCCCATGGGTTGTCTATTTTCAGCCCAAAAACAAACCCTTGAATGTTGTTCAGATATCTGATGATCTGACAAAGCGATTCTCTGCCGTGACCGAAATAACGAAGGTTAGGCACAACAAACTTCGTGTGACCGTCGCTAATCTGAAACAGGCCAATGAAATTGCTGTTTCCCAATTTTTCACACTGGAATATAGGGTGTACATTCCAGCCTCTGATGTGGAGATCGAAGGCGTGGTCACTGAGGCGAGTCTGAACCCCGAGATACTGGAGAAGCAAGCGGTTGGCCGATTCAAGAACCCCTTGCTTCCTCCGGTAAAGATACTGGCCGTTCATAGAATGAAGTCAGTATCGCTCAGCGAGGGTAAAAAGAGTTTTACCCCCACAGACTCGTTTCGGGTGACCTTTTCTGGATCTGCCCTTCCTCAATACATCGAGCTGGGAAAACTTCGTCTTCCTGTGCGGTTGTTTGTACCTCGGGTCATGAACTGCCAGAATTGTAAGCGGTTGGGACATACGGCCTCCCACTGCGGCAACAAGGCACGCTGCTCCACATGCGGGGAGAAGCATGAGGATGGCGCTTGCGCAGCTACTGCACCAAAATGCGTGTACTGCAATGGAACTCCTCCTCATGCTCTCTCGTCGTGCCCGGCGTACAAACAGCTCGGGGACAAAATGAAACGCTCCCTTAAGGAACGTTCCAGGCGGTCTTTTGCAGAAATGCTTAAGACAGCCAAGCCATCGACCAACGAAACAAATCCCTTCGCTCTTTTGTCAGATGACGAGTCTGGCTCTGACTTGGCTGAGGAGGGAGTTTCTTTCAGTTTTCCGGAAGGTTCTGCCCGGAAACGAAAACGCATCCGTTCGCGGAAAGTTGCAGATCAAGAACCCCAAATCAGCTTGCCCAAATCAAGGAGTGGTGGAAAAAAGGAGACTTCTACTCCTCCTGGATTCCGCAGAACTGATTATACCCAGGATTTTCCACCTCTTCCGGGGACATCCAAAACCCCTGATGCCCCAATTTTAAGAACAGAAACCCCTTCTTCATCTGGGCTGTTCTCATTTGATGACATTGTGGACGGTATTCTCAAATACCTCAACATTTCTGATCCTCTGAAAAGCATTGTCCTCACATTGCTTCCGACTGTGAAATCCTTCTTGAAGCAATTGACTTCAAAATGGCCCCTTCTTGCAGCTATCATCTCCTTCGATGGATAATTTTCCAAACGAGGTCGGGGATTTGATCACTGTTCTACAGTGGAATTGTCGAAGTCTTATTCCGAAATTAGATTCGTTCAAGTATTTAGTCCATAACAATAATTGCGATGCATTTGCCCTCTGTGAAACATGGCTTTCTTCAGAAATTGATCTCCCTTTTTTTGATTTTAACATTATTCGATTGGATCGTGAGGATTCACGTGGAGGAGGGGTACTTTTGGGGATCAAAAAGTGCCATTCCTTCTATAGAGTGAATCTTCCCGAATTCCCCGGTATTGAAGTTGTCGCATGTCAGGCTACCATTAAAGGTAAGAGCCTTTGTATTGCTTCTGTATATATTGCTCCTAGAGTCTCTGTTAATCGCAAACAACTTTTTGACATATGTGCGGTACTTCCCGCTCCATGGTTGATCATGGGAGATTTTAACTCCCACGGTACAGGCTGGGGGGAGCTGTACGATGATAACCGTTCTACTTTGATTTATGATCTCTGCGACAACTTCAACATGACAATACTTAACAATGGAGAAGTAACACGTTTGGCTGGTCCATCCTCGAATGGTAGCAGATTAGACCTCACCTTTTGCTCCAATTCACTATCGTTGGATTGCACTTGGCATGTAATCCAGGATCCGCACGGTAGTGATCATCTGCCGATCAAAATTTCGATTGCCAGTGGGTTCAACTCGTCAGAATCCGTTAACGTCGCGTATGATCTAACCCGTAACATCGATTGGACTAAGTTCCAATCCGCGATAGACGATACAGTATCGTCAGTGGAAGAGCTTCCGCCGTTGGAGGAATATAATTTCCTCTCTAATCTCATCGTCGACAGCGCCCTTCAAGCTCAAACACGACCGGTGCCGCGATCGTCAATCCGTAAGAAAACACCATCGCTCTGGTGGGATCAACAATGCACGGAGGTTTACCGTAAAAAGTCCGACGCGTTTAAACTTTTTCGGAAACGCGGAACACGCGAGCATTTCGACGCATACACATCTCTTGAACGCGAACTCAAGAGCCTCATCAAGGCCAAAAAACGGGGTTACTGGCGGCAGTTTGTAGACGGATTGTCGTGCGAAACGTCTATGAATACGCTTTGGAGTACGGCGCGAAGAATGCGTAACCGGTCTACTAACAACGAAAGCGAGGAATGCTCGGATCAATGGATTCTTAAATTCGCGCGAAAAGTGTGTCCGGATTCCGTGCCGTCGCAGTTGATTCCTCGCGAAACCGCGAATTCGGTAGACGAAATCAGTCAGCCTTTTTCAATGGTGGAACTTTCACTCGCTCTCCTTTCGTGTGGCAATTCTGCCCCGGGATCTGATAGAATCAAGTTCAACTTGCTGAAAAACCTCCCAGACGTCGCTAAGAGGCGCATGTTGAACTTGTACAATCAGTTCTTGGAGCTCAATATTGTTCCCGACGATTGGAGACGAGTGAGGGTGATAGCCATTAAAAAGCCTGATAAACCCGCGTCGGATCACAATTCTTATCGGCCCATCGCGATGCTGTCGTGTATTCGGAAATTGATGGAGAAAATGATCCTTTTTCGCCTCGACAAATGGGTTGAGACGAACCACCTTCTTTCAGATACTCAATTTGGTTTCCGTAGGGGTAAGGGAACGAACGACTGTCTCGCGTTGCTTTCCTCGGAAATTCAGTTGGCTTTTGCTAAGAAAGAGCAAATGGCTTCTGTGTTCTTGGATATCAAGGGGGCTTTTGATTCAGTATCCGTTGAAGTTCTTTCAGAGAAACTCCACGTTTGTGGATTGTCTCCATTTATGAATAATTTTTTGTACAATTTGCTGTCAGAAAAACATATGAGCTTTTCTCATGGAAACTCTACAGCTTTTCGATTTAGCTACATGGGTCTCCCCCAAGGCTCATGTTTAAGCCCCCTGTTGTACAATTTCTACGTTAGAGAAATTGACAATTGTCTTAGTGACAATTGCACGTTGAGACAACTTGCAGATGACGGCGTAGTGTCTATCACAGGGCCAAAAGAGGTTGACCTGCAAGGACCCTTACAGGATACCTTGGACAATTTGTCTACTTGGGCTATTCAGCTAGGTATCGAATTCTCCACGGAGAAAACTGAGTTGGTCGTTTTTTCTAGGAAGCATAGCCCAGCACAACCGAAGCTTCAACTTTTGGGTAAACCGATCACTCATTCCATGTCCTTTAAATATCTTGGGGTCTGGTTCGATTCCAAATGCACCTGGAGATCCCACATTGAGTATCTGAGACGAAAATGCCAACAAAGGATCAATTTCCTTCGATCAATTACCGGAACGTGGTGGGGAGCCCATCCACAAGATCTTTTGACGTTGTACCGGACAACGATTTTATCGGTTTTAGAGTACGGTAGTTTTTGCTTCCAGTCGGCAGCTAAAACGCACATCATCAAGCTGGAACGGATCCAGTATCGTTGTCTTCGTATCGCGTTAGGATGCATGCACTCGACTCATACTATGAGTCTCGAAGTGCTGGCGGGCATGTTGCCACTATCCGTCCGTTTTTCAGAGTTATCTCTGAGGCTCCTCACCCGTTGCGAAGTAATGAACCCACTGGTGATCGAAAATTTTGAGAAGCTTCTGGAGCTAAATCCTCAAACATGTTTTATGACTTTGTACTACCTATATTTAACACAGGATGTCAGCCCTTCAAGAAATATTCCCAATCGTGTAATCTTCTCCGATTTCGGCAATTCAGTGAATTTTGATTTATCTATGACACAGGAAATCCGCGGAATTCCAGAGCATCATCGTCCTATGATTGCTCCGTCATTATACGCTGCAAAGTTTGGCCATGTTGATTCTGCAAGAACGTTTTTCACAGATGGATCTCTAATAGAGGAGTCCGCTGGTTTTGGTGTATTTAATGAATTTCATAGCGCCTCTCGAAAACTTGAAGCTCCTTGTTCTGTGTATGTGGCTGAACTGGCAGCAATTCACTACACTTTGGAAACTATTGCTTCACTTCTTCCAGCCCACTACTTTATTTTTACGGATAGTCTCAGTTCTGTCGAGGCTATCCGTTGCATTAGGCCGGTAAAGCACTTCTCGTATTTTCTCTTGAAAATACGAGAACTGCTTAGTACTTTATCCGTGCGCTCTTTCATCATCACCTTCGCGTGGGTCCCTTCGCATTGCTCAATTTTGGGCAATGAGAAGGCGGATTCACTTGCGAAGGTGGGCGCTATGGAAGGCGACATTTATGATCGACAGATCGCCTATAGTGAATTTTTCTCTATTTATCGTCAGCAGTCGCTCGTTAGCTGGCAACATCAATGGAGTGAAGGGAGCTTGGGACGATGGCTACATTCAATTATCCCTAAGGTGTCGAAGTTTGCATGGTTCAAAGGGTTGGACTTGAGTCGAGACTTCATACGCGTGATGTCTCGTCTCATGTCCAATCACTATTGTCTAAACGCTCACTTGTTCCGTGTAGGGTTGGGAGACAGCAATCTCTGTGAATGTGGACAAGGTTACCAGGACGCTGATCACATCCTTTGGTCTTGTGCGGAGTATCGTGGAGTCAGATCACATTTTTATGATTCCCTTCGGGCTCGAGGTAGACAACCTAATGTTCCAGTTCGGGATATTTTGGCTAGACGCGATCTGGAGTTTATGAAACTCATATATGTTTACTTTAAGGATATTAACCTTAGATTGTAAGTTTGATTAACCTTGTGTTTAGTTTGTATTTTGTACGTGTGGGTTTTTTTTTCAATGTTTGTTTTCAAGATGAATATAAATAATTTCATGCTTTAGGATTAATTAAATAGTTGTATCGTAAACCACATTTCAAACCTCCTTCTTCCCTTTTCCCATCCAAAAAATTGTAAATCTCCACTAACCTCGAGACAACCGCGAGTACTCGGTCCAGTTCCTTTAACTTTAAATTTAAGACAGTAATAATGTATAACGCAAAGAATAACTCGGCTCTGTAAAGTTTATTCGATTGAGCCTGTACAAATAAAGTAATTATAAAAAAAAAAACTCATGAACCGGGGACCAACGGCTTTACTTTCCTCGTGATAAGAGGTGTTATGCTTCAGAACATCCCGGCGGCGCCGACTGGGATTGAACCCAGGCCTGCTGGGGTGGGAGGTAATCACGCTTACCACGCCACTAATTCAGTAACTTCTGAAGGGATTACAAATTCTTCCTAATTGACTCTGATCATTTCTATAATGATTCAGTACTTTCTGAAGTGTTTCCAAAATTTTCTGAATCAATTCAGTACCATCAGTAGTACCAATTTGCGGGAAACAATTTTAGAAGAGTTTTTGGGTGAAAATTATTAGAAATTTCCCAGAGAAGTCAAATTAAATGTTTAAGGAGAAAATTTGAATCTGAAGATCTTCTAAGGGAAATCGGAAAAATGTTGCAGATTTGTCATGCAATGCCAAAAGGACTTATCAGTCGGAAAAAACTTCCGGGGATGGGGAAAAATCTTTTAATTTTTTTTTTAATGTTGGAGTAGTTTGATGAACCTTCCAACGGAAGTCAAAATATGTTATCATCCAAGTCAGAAAGACTTCTGGACGAAGCTTCCGATGAAAGCAAGTGAAAAATAATAGGAAGGTTGGAAAATTCTGAGAGAATTCGAAAATATCTTCTAGGTCAAAGAAGAATCTCCTGAGGGTAGTTGTTAACAAAAATTTCAGAAGATTCCCGGGAAGAACCATCAGTTGTTATCTGTTTCCCGGGAAGCCAAAAATGGCCGAGAAATGAAAACACTAATCAGAAGTAACTCCGATAATTTCTAAAGTGATAAAAAACATTCCGAAGTGATTCAGTACTTTCGGTAGTGATTGAAACTATGTCTGAAGTAATTCTGTACTTTCCGAAGTGAGTCGAACCTTTTATGAAGTCTTTCCGAACTTTTACGAAGCGATTCAGACCTTTTCGACGTGGTTCCGAAGATTCCTGAAGTGATTCAGTATTTTCCAATGTGATTCCGAACATTTCTAAAGTGATTAACAATTTTCGAAGTGATTCAATTCTTTTCTTAAGTGATGCAGTACTTTCCGAACTTTAATGAGGCGATTCAGTACTTTTCGAAGTGATTCCGAATCATTCTCAAGTGATTCAGTACTTTCCGAAGTGATTCAAAACACTTCTGAAGTGAGTCGGTGCTTGCCGAAGTAATTCTAAACATTTTGTGATGGTAAACTTTGCAAGGTGATGCAATATTCAAATGACTGTTACAATACTTTTCTATGCGAGTCCATACTTATGACGGGTAGTGTATGTTAAATATGTTATCCTTCATACGCATTTAACGTTTTTCTCAAATGAAGCAACAAATTTATCATAAAAGAGTCGAAAAACTACAAATTAATTCAACTCAAAAGAAACCTGAGATCAGATGCAAATTTCATCACTATCGAGATGCGAAAAAAAACTGCTCTTTCAGTTTCAGCATCCAAGGCAGCAGCAGCAGCCCAGACGCAAGACGAGATTTCAACAAGTTAGCATTGCTCTGTGAGAAACTCGGACGACGACGCGGCGTGGTGGTGACACCGAACAGCGCTACAGCTTCTTGGACCTTTCCTCAGCTCTCACTCCCCCTATCTTGGCTGCAGCAACTTCTGGGTCGGTTAGCGGAGGCAATAATAATAATAATAGTAATAATAATAATATTCAACAGCGATAAAGCGTCAATAAATATTAAACTTTTGCACTGTGCACGTCGCACGAATGCGCGCACGCGGAGATTGTCGCTTCGTTTCGTTTCGTATTTCTGGGTGAACTCGGACATTTCAGGAATGGTCATGCTATATAACATATATCCAGAGTGGTAACGGTTCTGCGTGTTGAGCGCCTTCCATGCATGGGGGGCACACTTTCACTTTGCTGGCGCTGCTTTGACATTACCATTGCTCATACCAATGCCCAAAGAGCGCCGACCGACCGAGAAGATTAATTGCACGAAGAAATGCAATCAATGTAAAGTGAATATCTGCGGATCATAACTTAACGTTAATTAATTGCTGAACGCGCCCCAAAGTCCAACCCCTTTCAAGTGCTTAATGAAAATCTGTCCAATGTTTGCATACATTGGTCACAAACTGCCAATTCCAGCTAACTAGTTCATAACAACCTAGATTAGTTCACCTTCTTTTTTTTTAAAGTGCTCGCGTTCCTTATCCGACCCGGGAATCACAATTCAGAATAAACATTTACAATAAATGGCGGTCACACCGGGAATGGAATAGGGCATTTGCTCTATCACACCTAGCTTTCCACGGTGGGGGTAGGAAAGTGCTTTATCCATTCTCCTACTCACTTCAAGTACTCTGAGCACTAGAGCCAGAAACGCCAACCGCGAATCCAAGGAGAAAAGCGAAAAAACAAGCAAAACTTTATCGCAAAGTTTAACGGTTCTTGGCCTGGGTGTTATGGTCGTTAAATTAAGTGAAATGAGCACGCCGCGCGCCTATTCGAGTTGCCGAGCGGCTTCGAGATCCAGCAGGCAGCGGAATTGGTTCATGATGAGCTGCGAAGTCGGTGGCGGTGGGGGGATAGGATAGAAGAAAGTTTTGCGTTTTGCCGTTTGCAGTGCGAAAGAGCCTAGATACTACTTTGATATGATGGGGATAGTGAATGTTGTTGGTGTAGCATAAATTTGAACGTGCCATGAATTAGCATCGTAATTATGTTATTACTGGTAAGGCCTGCTGTTGCTGATGCCGAGGGAGATTTGAGGCAGCTTGCAGGCAGCACGAATCTCATAGTCAGTCGGGCAGGATTAGCAATCATCTCGCTGGCGTGCAAGTGGTGGAACGTGTTTGTATTTCTGTTTGACTGCCGGGACTGTGAAAGCTTATCTATGCAACGGCTTCGACGACTACGACGACGATGTTAATGATGATGGCAATGCGGAGACTGATGACTGACCAATTCCACCTAACGGTTGAGCAACGAGTTGGTGAGTTTTTTTTTTGCAAAAAATTGTTCAGTTGTCTGATCTGGCTAGGAAGAAGCCATTATTGCCTCATCAATCGGTGGAAGCGATGTGTTGAAGCGGAGTTCTGAAAGGTTTAGTGCGGATGAGGGACTTGAAATTGAACCACTAGAACAAGATCCTGTATCGCCAGAAGAATCCTAAACAAATCAGCAGTCGCAACATGTTTTAGTCTGCAACATGGGCGAAGCAGTGGTCCAGTTTCACGATACGGAACCCCGAGTAGTGTTCCAGCAAGCTGTCGAAAGTAGTTCACAACGAGGAATAATAGAACAGAACGTGTACAGGCTCCCCAGTTGATAATGGGCCACTTCCAGTTCATCAACAAGCAGCACTGACTGACTAATAATAGTTACTAGCTGGTCCATAGTACTTTTTTATTTTGTCATTTTCATTTTGCAGCGTTTGGTGGGGCAATGGGAGCGCAAGTCAATCCAAAGCCGAGAATAAAGGAAGGGTAATGGCTAAATAGTCTATGCGGACCACTTGAACACCATGGGAAAAGGAAGGGATTGAAGAGGTCGGTTATTTTGGGGGGTTTAGAGGAAATGACACATAGTACTAGATTTGTGCTGCAAAATGTAAATAAACCGAAAATCCATCTCCAACTGATTCATCCTTTCACATATATACCAAATTGATATTTTAAAGCAAGTATCAAAATAAACAGACAATACATGAAAAGGTTAGTTGCCAGTTGCTTTAAAGGCTAGTTTCCTTCCTAAGCGGACCCCCGCGGACCCCCGCATCCTAACTCTTGCAGCGCAACGTAAAAAACCAACATGTAGAACTAGTTTTCACTGTCGACGGAGGATCCTTGAACTCCATCAAAAACAGTAAATTCATCCTTGATTTCAAGTTTGGAAATGCCAACATAAGAAAAAAGTTCCAGAAGAGAAATCTACATGATGGTAGTGAAAGACCAGGGCAAAGGGATGATGGTGAATCTCAAAAGACCCACGTAGGCACTGGCGATGACAAGATGATCGTAGATCAAATTGACGAAATCCCAGAACCAAGTGGTGTCGAGAGCAAGAAAACAAACCGTAATGCTCCTGGCTACACTACAAACACAGTCGGTGACAAAAGAAAAGAAAAGAATACACCACAAAAACAAGGATCGAAGCCAGGATACAAAATTACTAGGATCCAAGCAGAAAAGAATCCAAATAAGGGGAACCGCAAAACCAATGTTTGGGAAGAACTAAATCCCCATGCGTGCGGCGAACAACAACTTCAACAACAAAAAAAAAACAGCAAAAAAGGTTATCTTCCATTTAATTCCACTTAATTAATTTTGGTATCCATGACAGATACGTATTTCGATTCAACACATTGTAGTTTCATTTTTATACCTATGATCTTGACTTTTTTTTTTACATTGTTGCGGTCCTGATGGAGGTTCCAACAACTCATGGGAAAACGGAAATATATATTGCTTCAGCATACTTTCCAGGAGACTTGGGAGATGTACCTCCACCAGAAGTAGCGGCGTTTGTTTCATACTGCAAGAAACAAAATAAGGCATTTATAATTGGCTGTGATGCAAATGCTCATCACACAATATGGGCTAGCACGGACATCAATACCAGAGGTGAGTACCTTTTAGATGATATTTCTAACAATGATATAGATATATGTAACAGAGGAGATGCTCCAACATTTATAAATGCAATTAGACAAGAAGTTCTTGATTTGACTTTGTGTAGTCCAATAATCTCAGACAAAATCAAAAATTGGCATGTGTCAGACGAAATATCTTCGTCTGATTACAAGCAAATATTATTTGAATATGAGGCTGGTCAACAGCTCACACAAACTTTTAGAGATCCTAGGAAAACAGACTGGGAGCTATATATTTCAGAGCTAGTGATAGGAAGAGACACGATAGCAATTAACTTAAACACTTGTGAAGAACTTGAGAATAGTTCTAAAGAAACTTTCAAATTTGATCCAACATGCCTTTTATGAGAGTTGCATCGAAAAGGAACGCTCTACAAACAGGGATGTACCTTGGTGGAACAACAGGCTACAGAAACTTCGTAAAAAAGCCCGGAAGCTTTTCAATAGGGCTAAACGAACACAACAGTGGGAACAATATAAGGAATCCCTCACCGCCTATAATAAGGAAATACGGAGATCAAAGAGGATACACTGGAGGCATACATGTGAGAACATTGAAAATACTCCAGCAACTGCTAGGTTGCAGAAAATACTCGCTAAAGATCATTCCAATTGTCTGGGCACTTCTACAAATCAAACGTTAGAGTTGATGAAGAGAACGCATTTTCCATGTTCTATTATTAATTCAAACGAAGACCAAAACGTGACGACAATAGCAATTGGTATCGATGAAACCAGGACGGATATTCATGAAATATTGAATGAAACGACTGAGTTAGACAGAACAAGAGCTGATGCTTGCACTTTGGCCAACAAAATCTTTACTGAAAGAAAAGTTGAATGGGCGATTGACTCCTTTGAACCTTTCAAGTCACCAGGTAGGGATGGAATTTTGGAACAGAACAGAAGGGAAAAGCGGTTTTAATGCCTATTCTAACAAAGATATTTCGAGCAAGCTAAATATTAAGCTATATACCGGCAGTGTGGCGACAAGTGTGGGTCCTCTGAGCAAATATCAATTTGCATACCAGGAAGGTAAGTCATCAGTAACAGCACTCCATACGGTTGTTACAAAACTAGAAAGATCTTTTGAAGCAAAAGAAATTTCATTTGCTGCATTCCTTGACATTGAAGGTGCATTCGATAATTCATCTCACGATTCAATGACTACAGCTATGATGAAACGTGGTTTCGATCAAAGCATTGTAAATTGGATCAATGAAATGTTATCAAAAAGAGAAATATCAGCAAACCTTGGAAGCTCACTCATCAGTGTAAGAGCAACCAAAGGAAGCCCGCAAGGAGGCGTGTTATCACCTCTATTGTGGTCTTTAATAGTTGATGATCTTCTCAAACATTTAATAGCCCAAGGCTTCGAAATAATTGGCTTCGCAGATGATATAGTCATAATTGTACGTGGCAAATATGATTGTATTATCGCTAACAGAATGCAAATTGCTTTAAATTTTGTCTCATCGTGGTGTGATAGGGAAGGATTAAACATAAATCCTTCTAAAACTACTACCGTGCCATTTACCCGAAGGAAGACATTTTCGTTAGACAACATAAGATTGAAAGGCACACTTTTGGAACTTTCTAATGCTGTCAAATATCTTGGAGTAATCCTCGATAGTAAACTTAATTGGAATATGCACCTAGAGCAGGCAATAAACAAAGCTACTAATGCTCTATGGAAATGCAAAAGAACATTCGGTAAACAGTGGGGACTGAAACCGAAAATGATCCATTGGATTTACTCGGCAATTGTGAAACCCAGGATTACTTATGGTGCATTGGTCTGGTGGCCAAAAACAAAAGAGAGTGTTGCTCAGAGAAAGTTAGAAAAACTCCAAAGGTTAGCAACTCTCTCAATAACAGGTGCAATGAGAAGTACGCCATCGAAGGCATTGGATGCTTTGCTTTATATGCTACCATTGCATCAATTTGTACAATTAGAAGCCGAAAAGTGTGCTCTAAGGATTACAAGGTCAGTGAAACTCTTTGAAGGAGACCTTAGAGGACATCTTAGGATTCTAAAAACTGTTAGTATCAAAGGAACAACGAAGACTGGATGGAGAAAAGATACAATTTCAATCGACTTTTTCAAGTAGTTGACCCTGGGCGTAATTCATGGCAATTTGGTGGCCCGGTTCTTCGTCCAGGATCGATTGTTTTTTATACAGATGGTTCAAGATTGAACAATCAAGTGGGAGCAGGAGTAACTGGCCCAGGGATAGAAATATCGGTTCCTATGGGCAGATGGCCAACTGTGTTCCAAGCTGAAATCCAAGCAATTTTAGAGTGTTCCGTTATATGTTTGCGTAGAAACTATAAGAGTTCAAACATATGCGTCATGTCCGACAGTCAAGCTGCTCTAAATGCTTTAAAGTTGGCGACATGTACATCAAAACTTGTCTAAGAGTGTGTTCAATCACTTCAAAAATTGTCTTGTTAATTTTGATAATAGTTTTATGAATGACAGGTTACCATCAACTTCTTCACCTAATCTTCAGACCAGTACAGAAATTTTGGTATATTGCCAAAATGTTAACCGCATGAGAAGCGCCGGTAAAATGAATGAAATTAACAAAAATATATTAAGTTCTACTTACTCTGTCATAATCGCTAATGAAACAAGTTGGGATGATAGTGTGAGAAGTGAAGAAGTTTTTGGTAACAATTATAACGTTTATAGAGACGACCGCAATTTTCAATGGTCTGGAAAAAAATCGGGAGGAGGAGTATTAATAGCGATTTCGACCCAATTGAATTCAGAAATTATTATGGCTACTAAATTTAAAGAATTCGAACATGTATGGGTAAAAGCGCAAGTAGCAGACGAAACACATGTCTTTGCTTCGGTATACTTTCCTCCAAACAATGGTCATAAGGACACGTATGATAAGTTTTTTGGAAAAGCGGAAGAAATTTTGTCTAGTTTACCCCCTGAAGTAAAAGTTCATATATATGGGGACTTTAACCAACGCAATGTTGACTTTATTTCTGATATGGACAATGAAAGCATCTTACTTCCAGTCGTTGGGGAAAATGAAACACTCCATTTCATTTTTGACAAAATTGCAAATTTAGGACTCTATCAAATTAACCATGTGAAAAATCAACAAAATTGTTATTTAGACCTTTTATTAACAAATACTTATGAAGATTTCTGTGTGACTGAATCGTTAAGTCCCATATGGAGAAATGAAATGTTTCACACAGCAATAGAATATTCTCTATTCGTTCACATAAATGAAAGAACCAACGACTGCGAATTTGATGAAATCTTTGATTACAATTCAGCAAATTATGATAACATTAGAAATAGATTGAACATTGTCAATTGGCAAGCAATATTAAGAACTGCAGGAAATGTTGAATGTGCAGTTGACGTATTCTACAATGTGTTGCTTGAAATAATTCTTGAAGAAGTGCCAACTAAAAGAAGAAGACGTCAGAGTCATTCAAAACATCCAGTTTGGTACAACAGGGAACTGAAAAATTTAAAAAATCGAAAGCAAAAAGCGCACAAATTTTATAAAAAATATAATAGTGAAGAAACTTTGGCATACTATTTAGACATTTGCGATCAGTTAAATTTGGCCGTGAATATGGCATTTGAGGAGTATAATTTAAAAACTGAACTTGAAATAAAATCTTGTCCTAGAAACTTCTTCAATTATGTGAAAACCAAATTAAAATCTGATAATTTTCCCTCAAAGATGCATTTGGACGATAGGATAGGTGAGAACTCGGATGATATATGCAATTTGTTTGCAAATTTCTTCCAAGAAATATATACTACGTTTTCAGAAGAGGACCGTGACCGTGAATATTTTGAATCATATCCAGAATTTTCAAGTGACATCAGCGTAAGTCAAATCAAGGTTCATGATATCTTAAAGGGTTTAAACAATTTAGATGCATCTAAAGGTCCTGGCCCTGACGGTGTTCCGCCAGTTTTTATGAAAACTTTAGCAATTGAACTTACTGCTCCATTATTTTGGATTTTCAATATGTCACTGGAATCCGGAAACTTCCCTCGTTTTTAGTGCCTATCTTTAAATCGGGTAAAAAATCCGACATACGTAATTATCGTGGTATAGCTATTATCTCTTGCATTCCGAAACTTTTCGAGGCGATTGTAAATGAAAAACTCTTTCTTCAAATTAAAAACAGAATAACTACTATGCAACATGGCTTCTTTAAAGGCGTTTCGGAGGCGAACCAGCCTAAGGCTGAAAGCCTCCTAAATAAAGCTAAATTAATTAATTCTTTAAAGGCCGTTCAACAACTACGAATTTGCTCGAATTAATTAATTATTCCTTGAATGCAATGGATAACGGAAACCATGTAGAAGTGTTGTATACAGATTTCAGCAAAGCGTTTGATCGAATTGACATACCCATGCTTCTTTTTAAACTTAAAAAAATGGGAATTCATTACGCACTCCTCAAGTGGCTTGAATCATATTTAACTGACCGTCATCAAATAGTAAAATACAAAGGAAAGATATCAAATCCCGTTGATGTCACTTCAGGAGTTCCTCAAGGCTCCCATTTAGGACCACTTTTATTTATTCTCTTCGTCAATGACATATCTTTCATTATTAAGAAATTGAAAGTTTTAATATATGCTGACGACATTAAACTTTTTTTGGAAATAAAAGATGCCAAAGACATCATCACATTCAAAGAGGAAATTCAAATATTCCATACTTGGTGTCAAAAAAGCCTGCTACAATTAAATATAAAAAAATGTAACTCCATTACCATTAGTAGAAAACAAAAGCTACCCGATATAACAGTCCCTTTAGGAAACCAGATCGTTGAAAAATGTGATAGAGTCAGGGATCTAGGTGTTATTTTGGACTCAAAACTTACTTTCACCGATCATTATAACACAATTATTAACAGAGCCAACAACATGCTTGGTTTCATAAAACGTTTCTGCTATAACTTTCACGATCCGTATACGATAAAAACATTGTACATTGCTTATGTAAGATCGATATTAGAATATTGCAGCATAGTTTGGTCACCTTTTTCAATCACACACGAAGAAAGAATAGAGTCCGTTCAAAAGCAGTTTCTATTGTATGCACTCCGCAAGTTAGGTTGGACTGTATTTCCTCTGCCATCTTACACAGCTCGGTGTATGCTCATAAATATCCAAACATTAAAAGAACGTCGTGAATTTGCTATGATTTCTTTCGTAAACGATATCGTATCACATCGAATTGATTCAATAGAACTATTGTCATCCTTAAATTTATATACACCATCTAGGCATTTACGAAACAGAAATATATTTGCTACAAATCGTCATCGTACGAATTATGCCAAATTTGGACCCTTGAACCAAATGATGGATACATATAATAAGCACTGCGATAACATTGACTTTACAATGACAAAAACTAAATTAAAGCAATATTTTAATTCGTCGCATAACGTCAACTAGAAGTAATGTTTTAACTTTTTCTTAAGACATATTATAAAAAATATAAACAAAGACAAAATTGTAAAAATAGCACTTAAGACAACAATTGTAAAACGGTCTACACTGATTGACGACAAATAAATAAATAAATAAATAAATCAAGTCAACTTATATTGGGTTCCTGGTCATTGCGGGATTGAGGGAAATGAAAGAGCTGATGCACTAGCAAGACTCGGATCTTCTCATAAGTTCATCGGGCCAGAGCCCTTTTGTGGCTTATCGGCTGCATCTCTTAGAATGGAGCTAAAAGCGTGGGAATCTTCAAAAGTGGAGGAAAACTGCAAGAACACTTCTATTGCTAGGCAGTCGAAGCGATTTATTAATCCAAACATTTCTGTGACCCACAAAATCCTGGAACTTTTTAAGAAAGATCTTAGTATATATGCAGGTCTTATAACAGGTCATTGTCCGAGCCGTTATCACTTGAAGCTGATTGGAAAACTTCAAGATGATGTATGTCACTTCTGTGGCATAGAAAAGGAAGACTCGGAACATTTGCTATGCCACTGTCCGGCAATTTTCAATAAAAGGCGTAAGTTCTTCGACAAGGGGCTGATAGAACCCTTTGACATTTGGAGAACAACTCCCAGTACGGCAGTGCACTTTATTCGAAGTATAATGCCGTGCTGGGATAATGCTATTAGTCAAACGATGGCGATCACTCCTAATAATAGTGATACGGCATCTTGATATAGCTAAAGAAAAAAAAATGGGGAATATATCACAATAGATCAGACAAATGGTCGCAGTGATAAAAATACCCGACAAGGAAAAAAAAACTCTTTTGTTAATCTACTTAATGCTATTAGGCTGTCTAAATTTTCTTATTTAAGTTCGTTTGATGATTGTGATATCTCATTAGCCTTATTTAATAAATAATTGAAATCTCTAATCTAGCTAATCAATTATAACCCATGCTTTATTCAATACCTGAACTTGTGCATGTAATCTAAAATTTAACGTGTTTCAAGTTGTTTTTGAGTTTGACCTATATTAATTATATATTAGTTTTCCCAGGTGACACCTTCAAGTGACTCAAATGCTTCACTTTGAAGTTAGTTTCCTAGCTGATTTGTAAATTATATTGGGTATATGCTCCAACTACGCTCACACGCTTCCACTATGTCGCACCACAACATTACGTATGGGTATGTCACAATAGAAGCACGCAACAGTGGAAATCCCGAGCCATAATTCAAACACTTATCCTAAATCAAAATGAAGCACATATAAGAATAGTTACAATACCATGTACAAAAATGGTGTTCAACATTGTTCCCTGAGTAATTCCTCAATGAAAACAACAATGAAAGCTTGTCACGCAAATAGAAGGAGCACTGTTGGGCACTTTCTGAAATATTATAGAGGTAACTCTAAGACTAGAAAGTCCCGAAGAAACGTGCTTAACTTTTTGGCTCAGCTCTGGTACTCTCTTCGGTTCCAAGCTAACCGACGTACAACTCGAAACATAGGAAAATCCACGAACCCCTCATTTTATCCGTCAAACTTTCATAGCGAATCAAAACAAATATAGTGTAGTACTAGAATATGGACTAAAATGGGGTACGCTTAAAGATATACTTGGGACCAATAGGCTAGTCAAGTAGTGAGCCAATTTAAAATCGCTAGTTTCCACCGGTTGGTATAATTCCCTTGCAAACCCAAATAAATCTATCTGCGTAAAAATAAATAAAATAAGAGTGATTTACGGCAAAACCCGCCAGTATCGCACCCAACGTCAGTGCCTATACGTAAGCGTACTTCGACGCGGCTCTCAAACAAAGGAGTAACAAGTGTGATACTATCACTGCTGGACTAGATCTTTGGTTTTCTCATGCAGTGGTTCATCGGAGAGGGGAAGCTTAGTAATCCCCATTGCCTGCCCATGACGCCATTCTATCGCGGCATGATCCAGTAATGCTGGCTATAAACCTACCGTCTCCAACACTCCACTATAAAGCATGAAATTAAGCCCGCCCACCAACAGCAAGGTGCAAAAAACTAGCGAAGGGGAGGGCATTTCTTCCACACACTATACAAATGCAAAGTTGGAATAGGCTCAGGAAGCATTCAATTAGAAAATGTTGATGTGCAAAGAAAAATCTTGAACTTTGAAAGATGACGTTGCGATGCGAGAATCGTAACTAATTAAATGCAATGCATCTCCACTCTATCATCCCCAATCAAATCCACATCCCCTAACAAGACCCAATTGTGACTCCCCTACCGCGGTGCGGAAATGTATTACCCAACCTTGTACTTTTTCTCCCATTTACGTCACGTCAACTGCAGATATTTTCACGATCCTTTCACACTAATTCCCAATTCGTGCACCATTAGCATAAATTTCCCATCGTATCGTCGTCGCAGCATCACCGGTGTACTCCCAAAGCGGCACTTCAACGACAGCCGGAGACCGAAAAGATAGCAACGTTAACTTGTGCAAAATCGCGCTATTAGCATGCTGCCTCCGACAGAGACGCTCGCTTTGTGGTGGCACATAATCCCTTCCCAAATCCCCGTCCCTCCTTCCCCTTCGCCGTGTAGAGGAAACAAATCACTTTCCCACCATGTTACAATGCAATGCAAAAGTCGAGTGGAAAAAAAACCTGATGGGCGATAAGTTTTCGGTGTCAAAACATAATGCACCTCGTTTTTCGCCCTGCTCCAGTTTAGCCGTTAACGGAGCCCAGTGCAGCATCCTCCAAATATGCATATCATGTACACGGTGCGGCGTGTTCGCGTTCGTAGTAGGTCTTCATCCCTGTCTGGGCAACCACCAAGATATTCGTCAACATACCTACATATAAGGTTACATTTAAAGACCCCCCTTCACTTCCCTTTCAGCATTCCCACACCGTCTCAGGGATCAGTCGACGACGACGACACCGAAACGAGAGCAGCATAATGCTCAGAGGGTACCCTTTTACACAACGGAGTGTCCTCTTTTATTCAGGTTATTGTACAGATCTGCACAACAACAACGCCGAAGCGACGGTTCACCAGACCAGGTGAGGCCACAGAGAACTCAAAAGGGCAAACCTGCTCGTAGCTATATGCGCTTCGAACCCGAAGTTTAGTATTTAAGTACGACACAACAAAACGAGACAAAATCACAAAAGTGAATGCAGTTTTCCTCGGCCCCCCTCGCTGTGGCCTGGCTCGCTTTTGATTGTACATTTTATAGCGTCTGTCTTGTTGCGAACACCGAGCGAAAATAAGGCTGGAAAGCTGATTTTGCTGCAGTCAGCAGCACTGGCAGCAGTATTCATGTAGGCATGGAGCGCGAAGAAACTCCACTCCAGGAGAAATCAGGTTATGCAAAGAGGTCAATTACAACCGGGCTGGCGGGCTGGCAGGCTGGAAGGTGCCGAACGGGCTATCGTTGCTGGCCGCTGAGCGTTATCGAGAGAGCTGCTAGCGGGAATGGGTGTAGGATTCCAGTGAGATTGTGATTGGCATTGAAAATAATTGATTTTTTTTGTGTGTACCGAGAATCGTCGAATGGAGATGCAGCTGGGAGTTGTAGAGTCATATGATTGTAAATGTAAAAAAATCTACGATGAAGGCAATCGTTCCCAAAAATGATCTATAGAGTAAGTAACCCTAAGCTGACGATCTCAAGGACAGATCCGAGAATCATCCAAATATTAGAAATCGTATCTAATAAGAACGCTCAGAAAGATTCACCCAGATAACTTCCAGGACAAGACAATCATCCTTAGGTAAGATAATAAATCTTAAGGCAAGTGCTAACACAAAAATATTACTCCGCGGAACCTCAACTGCAACTGCAATAGAGTGTAATTGTTAAAGGGTGATACGGTCAAAATTTGGTCAAGGGAAAACGCGTGTAAATCGGTGAAATCGTTTATTTAAAAAATCAAATTAAATTTCTTTTTCAAGTTCAATTAGTATAAAATTCAGGAAAAATATTCAGTTAGGCTTCCGCTTTTCCAAATCCGAATTGCCGGGCCTTACGCTTGACCCCTGCCATCAGATTTTGTACAGCCACCTTGTCCACCTTCTTCGCCGCAGAAAGCCAGTTTGCCTTGAACTGCTGCTCGCCCTTAGCAGTTTTTTTGGTCTTCTTTAGGTTCCGCTTGACAATAGCCCAGTATTTCTCAATTGGGCGGAGCTCTGGCGTGTTGGGAGGGTTCTTGTCCTTGGGAACCACCTGCACGTTGTTGGCGGCGTACCACTCCATGGCCTTTTTACCGTAATGGCAAGATGCCAAATCCGGCCAAAACCGTACGGAACAACCGTGTTTCTTCAGGAAAGGCAGCAGACGTTTATTCAAACACTCTTTCACGTAAATTTCTTGGTTGACAGTCCCGGAAGCTATGAAAATGCTACTTTTCAAACCACAGGTACAGATGGCTTGCCAAACCAGATATTTCTTTGCGAACTTTGACAGTTTCATGTGCTTGAAAACATCTGCTACCTTTCCCCTTCCTTTTGCCGTATAAAACTCCTGTCCCGGAAGCTGCTTGTAGTCGGCTTTGACGTAGGTTTCGTCGTCCATTACCACGCAGTCAAACTTCGTCAGCATCGTCGTGTACAGCCTCCGGGATCGCGCTTTGGCCGTCGTATTTTGTTTATCATCGCGATTTGGAGTCACTACCTTCTTGTAAGTCGATAGACCGGCTCGTTTTTTGGCTCGATGCACGGTTGTAGACGATACACCCAGCTTATTTGCGGCATCTCGGAGAGAGAGGTTAGGGTTTCGCTTGAAACTACCGGCAACTCTCTTTGTCGTCTCAGCGGCTTCCGGTTTTCGATTTCCCCCCGATCCAGACTTCCTGGTTGTCGACAAACGTTCCCCAAACACTTTAATTACATTTGTAACGGTTGATTTGGCAACTTTTAGCGATTTTGCCAACTTTGCGTGCGAGTAGCTCGGATTTTCGCGATGCGCGAGCAAAATTTTGATACGCTGCTCTTCTTGCTTGAACGGCATTTTGACAACTGAAGAGTGAATTCCAAAATCAAAATAGGAGCAACATTCTACACACACACACCTTCAAAATGAGGGGTGTTCAGGTTTTTTAAATGCAAAATTGAAAGAAATACGTCAAGTTGATATTGACCAAATTTTGACCGTATCACCCTTTAGTTCAATTCAATTTTCAAGCTAAGAGACGAACCAGCTCAGGGCTGAAAGTCTCTATGATAAAGTAAAAGAAGATAGCAGAAGATTTCCAAGGCAAGCCCAGTGTATCTACCGAGTCAGCAATCTGAGGACAAGTCTGGAAAACTTCACAAGAAAGGCTAGCAAACGTAAGGATAAATTTGAGTGCTTGCTTTCATGTTTGCCTGTCGATTTACTTAACTTTTTTGTTGATGCTACCTGGACCTACCTCTGTTGCTATGCCTTGTCCAGTCCAGCGCTTGCTAACAGGTTTCGTTCTCGAATTACGCCCTAGAATTTCTGTTGATATCGGTTTCTGATGACATCGATGACGGTTTGATCTCCAAATATTTCGTAGACTTCTTCTTCTTCTTCTTCGAATGTCAAGCTTAATGCTTATCACATATTAGCTTATTGCGTGCTCTCAACTTAGTGTTCTAGATGCACTTCCACAGTAATTAATTGAGAGCTTTCGATCCCTGTACCATTTTTGCATTAGTATACCGTATGCGTGATAATGTTTGCACCATTGAGCAATGTCAAAATTAAAAAAATCTCAAAAATTTCGTTTTAGAATTTTTTTATTTATTCAAAGAGGGGATGCTTCTCTCAGTCTTGAAACATGTTAATCATCGATCGAGTTTCCACTTGCTGCAATTACGGCCTCCACACGCTTCCGGAATGCACGGCAGGTTCTAATAATGTAGTCTGGATCCATTTCTCTCCAGGTACGGGTCAATGTCTGTCTGAGGCTTGCTGTACTCGGGTGGCCTTTAGAACAGGCCTTGGCCTTCATGACGCGCCATATTGAGTAATCCAGCGGATTAAGATCGGGGCTGGATGGCGGCCACATATCCTTCGCCTAGAACGGAAGATGTTCCTGCAACCACTTCTGAGTGCGGTTCGAGGTGTGGCAGGAGCCCCATCTTGTTGAAATACAACATTTGGCTTCGGACCGTACTGTTCTTTGATCCACGGAAGAACATACTTACTTAAAATCCCGTTGTAGACCTCCGTGTTGACCTTGTCGCCTTCTGGAATGAACACCGGGTCCATTTTTTTTGTCATCGGAAGCAGGGCGTCACAATATCAGCTTCAATCGACCAAATAGATGCGACGAAGAGACTGCTGGCTTTCTTTTTCTGTTAAAGTCGAACAGCTTCGCAGCATTCTAGAACCTCAGTCGGCGTGCACAAACAAATGTTCAATCGCTTGTCTCTCTTTCTCCCGTCGCTCCATTGGTCTTCCTTTCAAGCTTCGTCGAAATGGATGAGCGAAAGAGCGCTCGAGTTTGATAGTTTTCTCTTTCATGAAACACATCAACAGAGGTTTCATGACGTATATGACGGAAAATGAAATAACACATTTAAAGCATTTCTCACGTCAAAACACTTGAAGATTACACGTCATATTTCTAATTTATCTTCCATCCATATATTTATCTAAAAAAAATGATCGAAAACGGGACATAACGCATTTTAAACAAATTGAAAGAGCGGTGATAGAGTGTTCGTGAAAGGGGATTGAAAGCCATAATGAAGTTCGTTTAACTAGAAAATCGACGTTAGTTACATTGAAAGCGATGAGCAAAGCAACGACGAGAAGTTCCACAGCCAGCCTTTCCTTCTAAGCGTCCTTCTTTTTTATTTTCGTTTCTTGCTGATAGTCTAGCTAGGCGTTATAGAAATGAAGCGTCGAACACGTATGTATGAGAGAAACAAAACACGAGTTCATTTTAGAGCTTCGAAATTGTAGAGCCCTGATCGGAAGCCACCAATCCAAACACCATAACGGTAGCAGGATGGTTGGTCAGATACACGTTCTTGTGCTCGTCGGCCACGTCTTTTACCGGATTTTTTCGCTTAAGGAAGTTCAAGATTTTCTTGCATCGTTCGACTCGTAGCTCCCGGATGCGGTTGGTAATCATGTGAGTTTTTTTCCGTTCCCTCGACTTTGACCCGCAATCTTCCTTTACGATCTTCCGTTCCAGCCTACTACGGTATGAGCTATAGGTTACGTGCATGCAAAGAAAACCAAGGCATTGTATGCACAGGTGAAACGGGAACCTTATTTGTACGATGGTGCAAATATTATCACGCATACGGTAATTGTGCGGCAAGTCGAGGGAAGTCGAGAAATTTTCCAGCCCGAAAAAATTCCTAGACCGAACCGGGAATCGAACTCAGCTGCCTCCTGCATGGTTTTGCTTTGTAGCTGCGCCTTTACCGACTGAGCTAAGGGACACCAGCCAGCGCTAGCCTTCTTGATTCGCCATATCACGCTTGGTTCCACCGTTTGACGCTATCAGGTTGCCAAGATTTTGGAAACATACACTGAGGCAAATACACTTAAGAATTCCATGAGAAACACTTATGATTTTTCGCCACAAGCATTTATTATGGAAATCATAAGTTTGACCAATGAAACATAATGCATAAGTCAGCTTATCAAACTTAAAAAAAAAAGCATTATAGAATGGAGCAGACTGAATTCGAACATTCGTCTCACGTCTATCAACGCTTAGAAAATTGAATAGGCTAAAGGCGTATAAGAACCACCTAATGTACTACCATAATCATTAATAAGTCGTGTTTATGGAATTCATAAATGTCTTATGAAGTCAAAATTGTCTAGGTTCATAAGTCATGCCTTATGGAATTATTTAGCCTATTTGCCTCAGTGTACGACTTCGTGACTTGTCGGGGGTGAGATTTAAACTCAAGTCTTTTAGCGTGAGAAGCATGGATGCTAACTATTTACGTCAGGCTCATATTCAGTTAAAAATTATGAATGGAACATTAGTAATCCAACAGTGTACAATGTTGCTTTTATTTTTGCTGTGTTAACCGTTAAGTCAACCAAAATTAGATCAACTGTAGTCTTCCAAATAAGTTACATAATAACAGCACATTTTGATTTCAATTTGATCTCCAGTTGTACTCGGGTACCGTACTTTATACAAATTAAGTTGTTAAGTCCATTTGCCTTGAAGTCCTTGCCTTGTATATAGTCTCTGACCAAAAATGCTTTCAAGGTAACCCCAGAGGATTCCAAGCTGGTGTCCTTCATGGTAAAACACGACATCCTTAGCTCGAGTTTCTTTATGCCAAAGCCACAAAATATGGTGCTCGGTCATTGAGCCGAATTTGAAAAAAAAATGACACCATTTTGAGATCCTGAGGTCTTCTAGGTTCTCCAAAATATCCAGGAGTATCATGATGTTCTATAGCCTCAATGTGGTTTGGTACGTACGTTCCCGACATTTCAACACATCCTCCGAGCTTTGTAAAGCTTCGTGATAACATGCCCATCATAGAATGGTAACAATAAGATATTCAATGATCTCCAAACTATTCGGGAGCTAAGATCTTGAAGTTTCACAGACTCAATAACAATGTCCTGAAACTCTTTATGAGTTCATGAAGCTCAAGAGAGCCTCCTGACAACATGCACATCATGGAATGGTATCGTTAAGGTATTTATTGCTCTCCAAACTATTCTGGAGCTAAGATCTTGAAGTTCTACAGGCTCAATAAAAGTCTTGAGCAATGTCCTGAAAATCTGTATGAGTCCATGAAGCGCAAGAGAGCATCTTGACAACATTCACATCATGAAATGGTAGCAATAAGATTTTGAATGTTTTCCAAAGCATTCTGGAGTTAAGATCTTGAAGTTCTACAGACTTAATGAATTCTTGAACAATGTCCTGAAACTTGTTATGAGTCCATGGAATTAAAGAGAGCCTTGGGTTGTTACATCATCCAAATCTCCAAAATAACGGAAACCAATCAATCAATAATCGATTTTTTTTAAACTTTATTAGAGAGATTTTTAGCCGTTGGCTAGTTCATCTCTATAAAATGGGAGGCCCCAGAGGGGGGTTCTGCCAGCAAATTTTGTTACGGAGTTGGCTTACAATTCACATGTACTCAAATAGAAGCAATTAAAACAGATTCCAATAACAAATACAGGCAACGAGAAAAAAAAAAAAAAACAATCTGGTACATCAAAGTTAGGTAGGGTTTTGAAAGAGATCGGAGCTCCACCGTAGGAGGGGTAATCCCCCGTCCGGTAGAGATGTACCGTCAGCCAAAAGAAAGTTAAAAGGACCTAAATGTTGTTGTATAACCCAGCGTCCTTGAGGAAATAAATAACTGTCGCTAAAGTGGAAGGTTCGTCGCCCAGTATGTCCCTAATGCTGTTTGAAAGTGCGTACTGCTCCCTTAGTTGTTGGTATTGTGGACACAGGCATAGGATGTGTTCCACCGATGCAGTGGTTCCGCAAACGTAGCACATTCTGTGGAACTGCGTCCCACCAAAACTATGTGAGATCATTGTATGGCCTGTCCTAAGACGAGAAACCACCTTCTGGTCCCGTAATTATCTAATGATATTAATAAGATTTTTAATGCTTTCCAAACCATTCTGGGATTAAGATATTGAAGTTCTGCAGACTCAATGAAGCTTCGAACAATGTCCTGTAAATCACTATGAGTCTGTGAAGCTCAAGGGAGTCTCTTGACAACATACACATCATTGATTGGTAATTTTTTAATACTCTTAAAGGTAACGATTTTAATGCTATATAAACTATTCCGAAGCTAAGATCTTGAAGTTCTACAAGCTCAATGAGAGTTTTGAACAATGTACTGAAAATCTGTATGAGAGGCTCTTAACAACGTGCACATTATGGAATGGTTTCAATATGATATTTAATGCTTTCTAAACCATTCTGCAGTTAAGATCTTGAAGTTCTACTGACTCAATGAAGTCTTGAACAATGTCCTGAAAATCTTCATGATACCATGGTGATCACTGAACTGCGAAAAACCAAAACAAAAAAAAATCGGACGGAGTCCGTGAATATCAATGAAATGTTTTGAATATGTTTTCAAAACCATTGGAATGTACTGCATTTGAAGGATTTTGTCACTTTGAACATTTAGGAGCATTTAGAAGGAGTTCTGAGGTTAACACCAACGTATTTCAGGTTTAATGAAAAGGGAGTTTTGACAAGGCAATTGTGAAAATAATTCAAAAGTGATTTTGGGAACTGAGAAGAGCTTCTAAGGAGAGTATTTTTAGTTGAATGTTTAGGCAGGTCTGATGATTGTGTTGTGAGAAATATTCTGGGGCAATTTTTTTTACTGAATATGATATACAGTGTATCTAAAAATTGAGCCTGAAGATATCCTTAAATTTTAGAAAAACAGCTGTATAAGCCCAATATAAAGAGATATGTTTCTGAATTTTCGGCTGCTCAATTATCAAACATTTATCACTTATTGGTACAGTATTGGGCTTATTTGGTTGCGTTTATTAAAAGCAAGAGCTGTTTGAGAAAAACGTTTTTTTTTTCTTGAAATACATTAATATCTTGAAATACAATGAACTAAACTTCTTGAAATTTTGCTCATTTTTAGTCATAATAAAGATCATTAATATTCCACTATTTTTTCTGAAATACGTCCACTAGGTAAAAAGTTGAAAATCGAGCGTTTTACTAAAATAAATCTAACTTCATACAGGTTCTTCAGTAAACTTATTCAATGCAGACAAGATTTTCTCCATATTTCCACTGCTGACCATTAGTAGTTGAAGCGAATACGCAAACTAACTCACACAGCTATCCGGGTCGAGTTTCCCACAAAGCGCCTTTTCCATTTCCTTTCCTTCTTCTCGTTTCAGAATGCGAGTAATGGCGTTATAGCCGTAGAGTTAGTGCTCATGTCCCAACCGCCAGGAAAATGGAGCATCACTTAGCCTTTCTAGACTCCAAACGACCAACCATTCATAAATTACATAACAACAAAACGTGCGGTACGAAATGTCCACGTTTCATCCATTTATTAGATTCTGAAGCATCGTGATTTAATCTTCGAATTAAACAGGCCCAATGTTTCTGAATCATCATGCCCCTTAAATGCCGCACAGTGGGCCTGGCCGTTATGATGCCTGTTGCGATCTTTGATGTGTAACATATATTACAAATAAATAAGGAAAATTATGGAGGTAGAATATCCACAATTTTCCATGCTGCCTTCAAGAACTGGCTGTATTGTTGTTCGATTAGATTAGATTAGATTAGTGAATGATGACATGAAAACATGATGATAGAAGGCAAACAATATTTTCGTTCCTGTACAAATAGCAGAACATCCCACGAAATAAGATATTATATGCTTCTATTGAATAATTATGTTAAGGAGCTACTTCACTTCACGAGGCTTGATGGAACTTGTGAAACTACTCTGCAAGATTTTTGGAGAATACCTGCATAATTGAACAGGGTACTTCGAAAAGTATGAAACCGTATTCCACATCGCTAAATTGTGTGGCAAATACGAAACCTAAGCCGATAGTAGAGCATGAATTAGATTGACCGCCCGTAGTTGCTACTCGGTTATTGCCACATTAGCAGTGTACTTGCACAGCGAACCAACAGATGACTGCTTGAGATTAGTTCTGGTGACCCCAGAATTGTGGGACAAGTGTACAGAACCAACGAACCAAGTCCGCTGGTTACGGTCGAAAATTTCCCCGTTGCCTCCATCAAAAACCGGCATCTATCTGCCATCTAAAAATGCAACCAGTTTCTAGTTTTATTCTCGTCATAAAACCACCAATTACGCCTCCGATCTCCCGGTCTGCCGTTCAACTGCTTTCACGCAAACTCCCACCATTTCTGCTTTTACGACCGCGTTTTTGCACCGCACTTGGAAGAACGTTATGACAGTCGGAATCATCTATTCACTTTGATTTGTTGTGGCACGAGGGGAGTAGGTACTTACGAATCACAAATGTTGTTAGGGACTTGACAAATTAAGATGCATACCTGCAAAACAAAACAGAGAGAGAGAAAGAAACATACATTAGTTCAGGATGCTTAATGGTCCATTATTCGAGGCATAATGGGCAACGTTTTACGATCTAGAATTGGAAATGGAATCAAGATAAGCTTCCAACGTGAACGTCTTAAACTTGTAACTTATCGAAATTTGATCATCTTCATAATGAGCACCCAGCTTTGCCGACCGTCGACAGTCGAAGATTCCGGTCGTAAGATTTCATTGGATCAATTCGAGCTGTTTTCTATCGCTCCCTAGATTGTGCCCATTCTAAACGAATCCGTGCGAATGACGAGCAACACATGTGGAAAACCAACATTCGTTCGAGGATTGCTGGTAATTCCAATTGCTGCGTTGGTGGTCGAAGTCTGAACGTGCCTAGCCTAGAGGAGAACATGGTCGATGGGAAGTTTCATGACAATTGATTCCGTAGTATCTGTTGATCGCAAATCTTTCAATCTTCGCTGTTTCGGTCCGCGCATTGGCATTGGTTACGATCGACACTTCCCATATAGATGATGCTTTAGATCCATTTTTATTAGTTATTGGAATCGACGGCGGTCGGACTCGAAGCGCAGTGAGGTTTCATTCGCACCAAGAGATCAACCGGCCGACGACGACGACGACGACGACGACGAGTGCGGAAAAAAGCAATCAAAACAGAAACAAAGTATTCCCCCCTGTCAGTCGTTCGCAGGGACGACGACACAACACGATCCGACGCTGCGGAGTTGAGATGAATCTTCTTCATTCATTCATGCCTTCATGGATCGTTTGGAAGGGAAAGATTTTCCCACCTATATCTGAACCTACCTATTACCGTTCCTTCTCTGGATTGATGGTGGTCGCTCCGGATGAGGTGTAAATTGAGAAAGAAAGAAGATCTTGCTCTTCTTCTTCTTCTGGGCATTGAAGACAATGGGTAAGTGAGGGAGGGGGTGTTGAGGCAACGAGGGAAATCAATCACAGCAACATGACACGCCTCCGGGGACGACAGACGCTGTAAGTCGGACGATGGAAGGAGTTAAAAATTAATCAAATAATTCAATCGCATCATTAAGCCGGATAATTACACTTCGGGCCAAAGACGGCATTGGGTAGGGAATAGGGTTACCAGGTAGAAGGGTTTAAAAGAGACATTTATAAATGCTTGTGAATCATGATTTCAATTAACGTATTCTTGAGCCAGATCATCTCTCTAGTCTTAAGCTAATCTTGTCTGATTTTTAACCAAGTTTACTATTAACCTTCTTCATGTTTAGACTAGATGCTCCCAACGACAAATCATTTAAAAATAACAATACAACGGAACTTATGGTACGATATGTCCACGTTCCATCCATTTATTGAATTCTGAAGCATCGTGTTTCTGAATCATCTTGCCCCTTAAATGCTACACAGTAGGTTTTGATATACTTTGCGCATCTCTGATGTGATGATGGAGTTATGTTTATCATTTTCAAGGATGCTATCATGAACTGACTGGGTTGGTGTTAGATTAGATTAGATTAGAAGTTCACTACTATCTCTATCTTCATGTTAACATTGACGTAACAATAATCTTCCGGGACAGTCAACATCGTATTACTCTTGTGCGGATCATTAACGATAAACTCTGCCGATAATGCTGTTAGAGAGCCTTCCTATTGGACCCGGTGTTGATCCTGGTAGCGGTTTGGTCCTCAATGTCAACTTGAAAACTGATTCCACCTGTCAGTTTATTTATATGTCTACCCCGAAAAAAACACAAATCAACCTGCACGTATGTAAGTACAAACGTATCCAAAGAACAGACGGTACAATGTTTGCGTCGCTGCGTTGTTGCCGCCCGACGACGACGACGATGACGACGACCGGATGCCAGGAATTCGAACACAGAGATTTATTTTTCCGTTCCAAGATTTATTTCGCTGATTCCGCACGTCTTCATAAAAGTCAATGTGTGTGCAGTGTTAGTTTCTTCTTCTTCTTGACTTGATTCGTTTACGTTTTTCTTGCATTCATCTGCTGAAATCTAATCGTAGTCGTGGGAAAAATAAATCTAGACGGGAATAGGATTGGTACATTCTCAAAGTAATTAGGCGATAATTTCCGGTGTGACAATCCAGATGTCGCCACAATCGTCCCGACATTTCGCAGCCTATTGCAGTCCTTCTCCAGAGTCTCCACCCTACTTTTTCATCATTTTACGAAGAAATCATTCAACTAAATACCACCCTAGCTCAAGTTTGAACCCGAAGAGAAGGGCGGCAACAAGAGGCGGCCTCATTACACGGACTCGGCGAATGATCTGATTTAATCGCAATTTCGCTCCACATAGGTTGGTACTTTGAAGTTCCTGCTCCATGCAATAAACAGCAAAGTGATGTGGGAAACTGGACTGGGACCGTGTTCTCAAGAATGGCTTCGACTTTTCTTAGCACCTGGCAGCAGCGATGGCGGCAAGGAATCTATCCAGCCAGACTCAGACTCTGACTCTGCGGAGATGAGGGGCCTTCAGAGATCGTGGAGCCAGTGATTGATTTATTTGGCAATTTCGGCTTGATTTACTGTGACGAATGGCGGAATGGACAACGAGAGGAAATCGATGGAAAATTGAAGACCTTTTGGGAACGTTTTCACCCAACGTCGGTCGTGGCAACAAAAGCTTCGCGCAGTGTTCGAACAAACAGGTCCCGGAAGGAAGTTGATTGACAGACGGTGATTAGGTGGGTGAGTGAGAAATGTTGCCCCATGGCAACGACGAACGGCTGTGGCGACGGTGGCGATGATGATGATGATGATGATGGCGATGGGCGTGAAGGTGTTGCGAAATCTTGAACGGAACAAATCATACCTGACATTTTGGTCGAAAGATCGATTGATGTGTTTTGTTGAAGACCGAGATGACAATTATTACCGTCGATATTTCAAGCAAATCCCTCCGGCATCATGTCGAACCACGTTGGTGTGCGCGGTGAATCTAATTTATTATGGCATGAGAGTATGTTCGGTAGGGAGGCACTAGGCGATAGGGTTGCCAGATAAAGTTTTCTCCACACACAGATAAGAGCTCGTTTGGTACGGGATGGGGTATGAAGAAGAAGTTCAAAGAAGTTAAGGGAACATAATTTAATTTAAAGAAACTTCGTAAGTTCAGGGAACGTTGTAGAATTTCTGGAAACTTCGTAGAACTTCACGAAACCACGTAGATTTGAAATGTAGCAAATTTTGAAGTTGTTCAGCTTACTTTACATAGAGGCTCAGCGAACTTCGTAGCAGTTCAGTGAACTTCGTAATAGTGGAATGTGTTTTATAGAAGATCCGCGAAATCTGTAGAAGTATTGTGAACTTTTTAGAACTTCATTGAACTTTGTAGAAATTTAGCGATCTTTTAAAAAGCAAGAGAAATTCTTAGAAGTTCAGTAATTCTTAGAGAGCTTCGTAAGACTTGACATCTGATTCCATAGTAGAAATTCAATTAACTTCTTAAACATTCTGGGAACACGTGTACAAGTTTGCGGAAGTTATGAAAACATTGTTTAATTTCATGGGACCTCATAAATTTTCGAGGACCTTCTTTTAATTTCAGGGCACTTCGTTGATGTTCAATGGTCTTTGAATAGTTCTCCTACAAAATTTTCTGCAATTCTATGTTTATCGTTGATTTTCCACGAAGTTTCCTAAAATTGTATGTACAGTAATGACCCGATTTTATCAGCCCCTCCACGCATCAGATTTTGATCTTTCAATAATTTCGCATAACCGTAATTCCAAATCTTTCACACTCATCTTCAAGATGGATGTTTGAGGCATATTTTCGTGCAATAAAATCACTGAAAAAGCGCCTGTGTTTCGTAGAGCATTCGAAAGGATTAAAAAAAAGACCGACAAAATCGAGTCATTACTGTTCATACAATTTTAGGAAACTTCGTGGAAAATCAACGATAAACATAGAATTGCAGAAAATTTTGTAGGAGGTTAGCGAATTTCGTAGCAATTGAAGCGAATTTTGTGAAACTGGATAAAACTTTTCAGAAGTATAGGGAAAAAGTTTAGGAAATTTCGTAGAACAGCAGAACAAATTCGCAAAAGTTCAGTAAACTTCTAAGAATTTCAAGGGTTTTCAGTGTTCATAGGGCTTAGCGAACTTCGTAGCAGTTTGTCAGAGATGTTACTACAAGAAAGCTCAACTCCCAAGAAGTAGTCTTCTCCAGGGAACTTCCCAGATGTCCAGGAATATTCGTTCGGTCAATCTCGACGGCTCTAATTCTGCATGTCAACACCTTTGACTCTCCTTTCTCTTACCCTGCACCTATGCATCTACCTTAACCCTAATTTATTTTCGCCAGATTTCAATCGACTTGCATATTTTTGTAGGCGTTATGGTTCCGATTATCTGAATATTATATAATGTATTACGAGGGGAAATGTATGTAATGTCGGCCTAATTTGGGCCCATAAATAAATTCAGCAATCGACTAAATTTTCAATAGCAACCAAAAATATCCATTAGTACCGTCCCAATGACGCGTTCATCTAGATACAATTGATAAATAGCAGATTTTTAGCGATGGGCCCAATCTTAGATCCATAGGCCAACATTAGAGCCATTTCCTCTATATATCAAAATTCGGGATGAGGAGGGACCAATTGAAGCGATTTGGATGGGAAGAGTGAAGGTGTCAACTCCCTGTTGCTAACATTTCGTGGATAAAGGGCCATTCATTGGGGCATCTTCCTGTTGGATGGCTCGGTTTCTGACCAATTGGCTGATCAAGTTGTTGGAAAGAGATTCTTATCTGTCCCAAGGAAATGAATAGGCTGATTGCCTGTCAATCCATCCATTTGTGTTTGGCTCTTCATACAGCAATTTGCTGATGATAATGAGAGGTTATTAAGCTTGATAAAGTTCAACAGTGACGCGAGCCCACAGCTATCGGACTAGTTTCCGTGCTACAATGAATGGTAAACCACTATCACAGGGCTGGTTGCGATCAATGCTGTCAAAAATAGTGACCATGTTGAAGAAATAAATGACCAAATAGTGACAAAAAAGTAAAAATGTGACCTAAGGGTAGAAAATTAGTCGTTCTGATGGCATACAAAATGAATGTTTGATACTTTAGACTTATTCAATTAGATTCTCATAACCACTTAAGTATGTACGATAGGAACCTTTAAGAGTCAAATTCCTTGCACAGTTTTAAGGCTCATGGAATATTATTATAATTTTTAGGGACCTTATTCCATGGGAGTTCTAGGAAAAAATCTATGAGAAAAACATCAACTGCAATCTGCTTTCATGGTTTCACTTCTGAGGAATTTTAGACTTCATGTGAAGCCTAAGCCTAAGATAGTAAACTCCAAGCGAATTTTCATGAGAAATCTCCGTTGAATATGGAATGGACTATTCGGAGGTCTTCAGAACTACTTGAAAGTTCCCAAAATATTCCTGAAGTTAATTAAAGTGCGTTGAATTTCTTTTGTAGTTTGAACTTCTCTGAAATTTTTCGGACTTCCTAAAGTTTCCACAATTTTCCTAACGATCATGAATCTTCTCTAAAATGTTAAAAATTCACTGAATTTTTCGAAACTTTTTTAAAATTTATGTAATTTACATGCTCTGGAATATCTCTGCTCTGAGGATATCCGTTCTTTCTTGAAGTTTTTTTAGAGCTTTATTAGCGAGATCAATATCTTTCTCGAAGTTCTCGAAACTTCTCTTAAGTGTTTGCAGCTCTCATGAAGCTTGTTGTACAACCAAGAATTTAATTGAACTGTTCTAAAAATGTTTAAACTTGCGGGAACTTCTGGACATATGTGAAAACCTCAATAATTTTCGTAACATCTCTAAAGTTCTCTGAAAATGTGGGAACTTCTTGAAATATCCCGCTAATTTAGTGAAACTAATGGAACTGAACTTCCCTGAAATTCCCTTTGTTTTTGGAGCTTTACTAAACTTATTTGAGATGCTCCCGAAATGTCCATAAAAGTTCCTGAAGCTCTCGGATCTTCCCTTAAGTTCCATAGACTTTTATAAAGGTCTCGAAAAGTTTCTGAAGATATCTGTACTTCTGTCAAGTTTTCGAATTTATTCTGAAATTTCAGGAACTTCTTTAGGCTTCCGCTCCGCAGCGAAATAATTGATATAGTTTTATAATTTTCACTGAAGTTCTCAAGGATCTTCTGAAGTTTAAATTATCGAAACTAATTCATAGCTTCTTCAATAGTCTAGAGTTTACCGATGTTTTTAAAACTACCCAAAATATTTCTCTATTTCCTTAAAGTTCACTAGACTTTCCTGAATATCTTAGTATTTTTTTTAAAGCCAACATTTTACTAGAATTGATTTAATTGCATTTAAGTTCAACAATTTTCCTTAAGTTTTATAAAACTTATAAACGCTCACGGAAATTTTCCTTAAATTACAAATTTTCCCTGGAAAGTCTGGAAATCCCAGAAGTTTTCTATGCTTACCTTAATTCCTCTAAATTGATCAAATGTTCCAGTAAATTTTCTGATATATATTTATAATTCCCTGAAGCTTCTAAACTTTTTGGATCAATCATAGAATTCTTGGAATATCCCATAATTCCAAGGAACTCCTTGTGAGTCGCTGCAAATTTCCTTAAGTTAATGGGATTTTTCTGATGATATCTAATCGTCCTCGAAGTACTCGGAACTTCACTGAATTTAATGAAACAATCTAAAAATATCTAAATTTCTTAGAAGTTCTCTAGAATTTCTTGCTGGCTAAAAGTTCTCGCCTTTTTTTAATTAATGGAACTTCGTTGATATTCTCTAATCAACTTAGCTAAATTTTCGAATTTTCTATAGATCTTGAAATTTCCATAATACAACACACTTGAAATAATCTCACATTTTCCGGATGTTCATATAATTTTTATTGCGTTCCAGAAATTTTCTCTAAGCATACCGAATGTTCCAAAAATTCCGGTTTCTGCAATTTCCTTGAAATTTTTTGTCTTCTTTCCTTTATTTAACGTCGGTCTCTGTTCCGCAATCTAGTGCCAATCACCGACGGACATCGATTGCCATCCATTGACGGCAATCGAATGTGCAGGAAGGCAGCTTCCACACCTGCGTAGGATATCGCACCCATTCAACACACATGGCCCGGGACCAACGGCTTTACTTCCCTTCCGAAGAGACTTTTATGCCTCAGAAAAATCCCACCGACCTCGGCTGGGATTGAACCCAGACCCATCGGGGTGTTAGAAAGCAGTCACGCTCACCACTACACCACCGGCGCCGGCTTTGAAATTTTTTGAACTGCCATTTAATTCTCTGATCTGTCTTCATGTTCTTGGAGCTTCCCTAAAACTCTTAACTCTAATGAAGATCTCAGTTCTGCTTTAAAATAAATGGAATTCTCGTAAACACCTTTAAACTTCCCTGGAATTCTCTGGATTTCTGTGAAATTCCTGAAATATTTCTGAAGTTTTCATAAATTTTCTGAAGGTCTCTGTACTGAATCTTTCGGAACATCTTATGGGTTCTCGATTTTATTTCAGCACATCATGGAACTATCCTGAATTTGTCTAAACTCACACTTATAGATTTTTAAATCAATTCAATAGTCTGGGCTAAAGTTTCGGGGACTTCCCCTTAAGTTCTCTGGAATTCCACAAAGATTTCTACATCTAGCTTTTCTGAGATCAATAGAACTTCACTAAAGTTTCCACATTTTTGTTAGTACCAATCGTCAAGACATTAAAAATTGTGTGATCTTAGCCTTACTAAAATGAAGTAAGTGTTCAACTTCAACATTTAATGGATTTGATAGTAAAGCTGTTTCTTTAAAACTGATTGTCATGTTTTTAAAACGTTTGCGTTAAAAACATATTTTTAACGCATTTCATAAATAGCAAATATTATAATGCTGGAAATTATCCGCCAAAGTTATGGAAAAACCTGGAAAACTTAGGGAACTTTATTTAACCAAATGAATGGACACCCTGTAGATAGAAAAGAACGATTAAACGTAAAAAAAAACTCTATACAAGGTCGTCAACTTCGAATGGTTCAAAAAACAGAACAAAATGTAGGCCTATTCAGAAGAATGATCAATCATGAAATAAATTCACGTTTAAAAAAGTTTAAAGTAGAAAGTGACTTTAGTGACTTGGCCTTTAAAAAAAGAGACTTTTTAGAAACTGGCTTGAAAAAAGGGACCAAGTCACTGAAAAGTGACTCGCTACCAGCCCTGCTATTATCATCATCATCATCATCATCATCATCATCATCATCATCACCATCATCATCATCATCACGAAAACCACTTATTTATTTGCCAATTTTGAATTTGTGTCAATATTTTGAAGAGCTGTTCAAAATAATCAGCTCCCCTTTAGTGCGCTGGACGGTTCTGATCCGCTCAGCCAGATGAGCTGTTTTGCCCACCTCTAGTCAGGATCATGAAAATTTTTTAAATAACCAAATATATCAAATATATAAATATAAGTCTCAAATCCGAGCTAATTCATAAGTGCAGCTATGGTCAACTTTTGCATTGCTTCTTTGAAGATCATTTTTTTGTCCATGAAACGTGAATCACCACCATTGGCGTAGCTAATCCCCCTCCAGCATTATCTAGTCCCCCTCCAGAATTATCTAGCCCCCCCTCCAGAATTATCTAGGCCCCCTCCAGATAAATTGTCTAGCTACGGCAATGATTACCACATTGATGATGTCATTTGAGGACCATATTACAACAATGCAGATTACAACTAGTTATGAAATGCTGTGAAAAGTTATCATTTCTAATAGAATTTACATCGGCAATCTCATGCACCCTCATTTTATCTTACGATGATTAACCAGTTGCCTCTGTAGACACATAAAGAATGACTCAGGAACAAGTTATCGATTTTGTGCATTTCTATTCTACTCGAGTTATGCCGTTCATAACAGAATGCGTGATGATCATTGCTACAATTGCAATGTCCTTTTCCACGACACGACGACGTCCAGTTAGAAGGTTCACTGTCTGTGAGACCAAAGAAAACAAACAGAACGCAAACCCTTCCCTCCAGTCTGATTCAGATAGACAGCAGACAGAATGAAATCTCGAAATGACCATCTTGCACACACACACACACACACACATACACCCCGCGGGTAACTCCACAAAGCTATGAGCGAAAACGTTGACTCGGGGATTCGCAAATGAACACGTTCTTCTGTGTTTCCCACAAATAAAAACATGATGTTTTTTAGACGCTACCATGTAACGTAATCTTCCGATGGTATGAGAGCGCTGTTTACCAACTGGTGTAAACACACCGTCTCGACATCAAACTTGACGCGGGAACTTCACAGCCGACCTGTAGGTATGTGGTACGGGTATTGTCGGTAGGTAGCTATTATATTGCTCCCGTCCCGTCCCATTGCCAGTCTTTTCGGTTTTGATCGAATTCGAATTAGTAAACAACATGTGATGCAGTTGATTACTGACCGGCGCGGCTGGCGGTGTGATTTTCATGTGTACTCCTTTTTTTCATTTCGTTAAACTCGAATTTAATCATCAGAAGTTGCTGGCTGCTGTTGACTTTGGATTTCGGGCTAGAAGTTCCAATCTGGGAACGTGGAATTAACACTGTCAGTGAATTTTTAAGTCGCGTGTAATCCACAGCAACAATTTAAAGCAAGAAGAACAAGTTTCAGAATAAAGTCAACTGTATTTACGTTTCGAGTTTCGCGAGGAGGCAGCCGAAAAAAAAAATTCCGCAAACATTCTACCGGCCAGACGTTGTAAAATACAATGTCAAACAAATTTGCTCGCTTTATTGAAAAGCATACTGACACGGCAGAAAATTTGCACAAGCAAGCAGTAGTACCTACCTACTACTGAGCAACTAGAGAGAAGAGCAAATCAGCCAAAAACTTTTTCACCAAAGCTGGTGGAGAAGGAGTGACATACACACTCACCGCAGCCGCCCCAAGTTCCGCAAATGTCCGACTTCTTTCGGGTTACGTTTTTTTTGCCCGGAAAAAGTTATTTCGTACCAGCTCTTTTTTGCCGAAATAATAGGTAGGTATTCCCAAAAGTTGCCAACTTGGGGTGAAACTTTTCGACTGACTCACCTTCTTCTTCGTCGCCATCATGTTCTGAGAGAGTGTGTAGAGTACTCGAAGAACTTGTTGTGACACTTGGTGAAATCAAATTAGCACTCAGTTTTCTTCTATCCACTGCGGCGGTATTTTGTTTATCCTCAGATCCAACCAACAATCGCAAAAAAAAAATGATATCGACACGCAGTGTTCGTTCAAGTTCACGGTTCGTATTCAACTGAAATTATTCTCAGTGCGCTTCGCGACGACCGACGACGACGTTCTGTGACACCGCCGACTGGTGCTGGGTGCTGCTGCTGCTGATGATGATGATGATGTGGTACTCACTCAGCTCCCTGAACGCTCAACCTCTACAAACAGTGTGTGTTATCGACGTCTATCAGTTACGTGTGGGGTTGAATCGAATGTGCGCGAATATGTATAGCAGCTGTCGGCTCCGACCAAGTGATGATGATTCATCACAAGCAGAATCGGCGTCGCTCGCAAATCGCAATCGCAATTGAATTCGGTAATACTTTCCTGGAAACGTTTCGGGTAGCACTTTTCTTCCGAAACTTGCGGATTCTTACGGAATGCAGATTGGCGTCGTGACTTGAAAAGTCACGAAGGATCACGTTACTACGATGTGATTTGGTTGGATTTGATGATTCACAGTAGTCATTAGTACAGACAGTAAGCTGCGATTGTGAGCAAACCATCTGTAGCAGGGCTGATTGAATCATGGCACGTGTTTTACATTTCGCAATGATTTCAATTGCCGTCATTTTGATTGCAGATCACGAATTCATCGCGTGAAGCTGTGGTGCTGGTTTTTGTTTGATTGAAAAGCTAGAATTTTGAACTGATTATAGCCGTAATGATACTCTATGCTTTTGTTGCGTTGCTCAGCATTCAAACCGGTCTCAATACGCGGTGCAGAATGGTATGCGCAGGTTTCGTGCACCTCAGTTATCCCTTTACTTCCCAAATTATGGTTTACACGCTAACTGGAACGTTTCCATCAATGAGTAAAATTTGTCCATCAATTTTGAAGAAAACTGGCTTAACTCATTAATGGGTGAAACAATTTCCCATTTTATGAGTATCTGATACCCATTAATTATCAATAATGGGAAACAGTTACTCATTAACTCATTAACGCCCAGTGATCTATTTATAGATCAGTTACATTTTTGATTACTGTCGAGAAACTTGAGCTCATATCTTTACCAATATTGTTCAATGGACCAATCTCTTGAAAATGGTAAACAATTTAATTCAGAACTAACTCACTAGGCGTTACTGTTTGCAGAAGATTTCGTTTTATCAACTTTCATAGAATAAAGTTCTCGTGATATCTGTGCGATAGAAGGATGCGGTCTTCTGCAATGTTGTTTAGATAACGGTGGCCAACAATACAGTGTATTTTTTAGTTCAGAATTCTCTCAAAGGTAACTTTAGTGTTCATGTGAAATTTGTGATATGAAATACCTGTTCGATTGTTCGATCGGATATCGAAAGCTGAAGGTTCTCCTTGATCGACCTGATCGTTATTGAAGGGTTTTTCTTTATTTCCCGGATAATCATTGTATCAGTCCGATGATCCGTTTTGCGCACGCCTCCTCTACCTGTTCTGTCAGTCACGGATCCGATCTTCTGATATTTCACCCAAATCTCCTGAACTGCTCCCCGGCTAATGTTGTATTTTGCAGCAATTTTCCGTTGTGATACCTTGTTCTGGCAGTCTTTTACCACCAAATTTCGGATGGAAATTGAAATTTGTTTGCCAACCATGATTTTTCGGCGAGATTACACTATTTTCCGCGATAAGCAAGTGACGGACGACTTAAAATGGCGGCAAATCACGGAGTGTTGATGTTGACATATTTCAAAACTAATTCCGAGGGGTTTTTCAATGTTTAATTACAATTGGGAATAATTCCCCGATATGGAATCGATTTCTTGTGTCGAATTTACGAAATGGATTTTTTTTTTCTTGTCCTATCATTTTTTGTTGATTTTTTTTTTCAAAACGTTACAAAAAAGTAAATTTTTGAATAAATAAATTAAAACATCTTCTTTTCTTCTCTTAAATACCTGATTTATTATTAGAACACATAAAAGTACTTTTTTTGAGAAGTATGTTTAGGTTTGAGTAAACATTTTCATACTAACTCAGGTGGATTTTTTTCGTTGCGGGTCACTGTAGGGGAAAGGTATGTAATGTCAGCCTAAGTGTCCCTAATTTGGGCCCATACATAAATTCAGCAATCGACTAAATTTTCAATATCCGTCCAAATTGATAAATAGCAGATTTTTAGCGATGGGCCCAATCTTAGATCCATAGGCCAACATTAGAGCCATTTCCCCTAGTTTGAAATTCTCTGGCTAGGTGGTACTAGTGCTCATATGAATCTCCATCTTCGCTTCACCTTGCATTCCCCAGCATTCGTTCAAACATGACCCAGGAATGCCTGTCTTTTGACTTTCTTTCGTAAGATTCTTCCGGCTTCTCCTAGAAGTTTCCACTGAACTGAGGTTTCTTTCAGCTTCCGTCTTATCTACGAGCTTTTTCAACTTCCATTTGAAGTTTCTCAAAAAAGAATTCTTTCAACTTCCTTTGGGAATATCATTATATTTCATCAGAATCGTTTTTTAACTAACTGGAAGTTTCTCCCTGATTTCGGCTTATCAAAAAGTCGTAACCACCTTGTCTGCGAAGTTTATTTTCAGTTCGATCGGAATATTCTTCCGACTTCTCCTGCCATTGTCTTCCGAATTTCTCCATAAGTATCTCTGGCCTCCCCTGAGAGTGTCTTTCCGTAGTTTCTCCACACTTCCTTGAGAAGCTTATTAAATTAAGTAACTTTCGGAAGCTTCTTTCAACAAATACCGACTTTCTCCAAAAAAGCATATGCCTTCCGCTAAAATTATCTCTTGCCTTCAACCAGAAGTTTTTCAGGTTTCCTCCTGATGTTATATCGCCTTTTGTTGGAACTTTCTTTATACTTCCTCCAAAAGTTCCTTCCCCTTTATCGATATTTTTATCGATTACTTCCGAAAGTATCATCAAATTTGCTCCAGAAGTTTTTTTTCCTTTTCCCTTCGAATGTATCTTTGCTGTTCCCGCTGAACCTGCTTCGAACATTTCCCGGAAGTTTCTCTTGGCTTTCCACGGACACATAAAGCAAATTCCGAGGATATGTTTCCCCGTGTGGTGTAATCAACAAAATTAGCTGTTTCCCGGGAAACCAAATCAGATTCTCGAAATTTTCTGAAAATTTCTGAACTACACTGAACTAATCTGAGATTCCTAGATTCTGGGTTTCATTTTGAAATTCCCGTTTTTTTCCCGGTTCAAATCTGAAAAATTTGCCGGTTGTTAATATTCAACAAAAAACCAAATTGTACGCATTTTCAAAATCGTGGCCAACTGTAAATTTTTGGAGGTTATTTGTGGGAAAAATAAAAGCAAAATTACAGAAAGTATTCGGTAAAGCTGAAAGTATAAAATCAAATCTATGAGTCACTTAATGTATTGTAATGTAAACAAATCATTGATCTTTCGAGATACTTCAAAAAAAAAAAATTATTTTTATCAATTTTTATGCTCGATACATCTTACGCTTGCAAAGCTCAAAATTTTATTGAGTAACAGAGATTAAGGTCAGTAGGCCAAATGCTATCTGGATGAATAGGTTATAAGACAAAATTGTGAAAAACAAGAGATTAATTTTTAAAAAATGTTTCGGAAAAAAATTACTTGATACAAATTAGAATTAGAGGAAATTGTTAGGGATATCGGATAAAAAACATGTGTCTTCACTCCGTTGCCTATACTAACTCAAATATTAACCTTTCAGTACTTGCGCTGATGTACACAGTTAAACACGAAAAAATATGTAAAACTACTGACGTTGTAGCTCGCTCAACGTGAAACTAAACAAATTTAATACCTCCATTCAATAGACCAACTATTACTGGAAGGTTATTTACTGAAAGGAATCTACTTAAAGGATAAAAAAATTGATTTAAAAGATTCCCAAGACTCCAGGGCTTTGAAATTTGTGTAGAATCTGAAACTAGAACTTTTCATCAAAATATGTGATGGATTTGTAGAAAAATAATTAAAATGTGAGATTTTCAAAAAATTTAAAAGCACAGATTTGAAGAAAAAATTATACTTATGAGTTGTTGAATCATAACTTTCAAGGCTCTGAGATTTGTACGCATTTTAAGGGTTATAATAAATTACAGAACAACGTATAGAATCTTGCGGACAAACCCTGGAATTTTTAGTAAAATTTAAAAGTATTTCATAGTGTTGATTTCAAACGAATATTGAGGAGGATTTCCACAAAATTTTCGAAGGAGAAGTTCTGAGCAGACTTCCAGAATTATTTTGACAAGCAGTCCTTAGAAATTGCTAGATGAATTTGGAGAAGAATGCAAGTTCTAAATTTAATTTTTTTTGTAATTTTAGTAGATTTCAAAACGAGTTGTGAAAAAAAACTTTAAGGAAAATTCCTACATGATTCTGAGAAGATTTGTATCGGAATCGCGAGGAAAATGACAAATGAATTTTATGAAGAATTTCAAGAGAATTATGATGAAAATTCAACAAGAAACAGAGTTCTAAGAGTGTTCTGGTGATAATTTTAACCTAGTGCGAAAGATTCATCACTTGTGTTCTCAATCCCTACCCTGCCATCCGTTTGTTACAATTTGTTACCCCTATTCTCGAGAAAGCCGCGAGTAATCGGCCCTCGCTTTACTAACGTTAGTTTTAAGTAATTTTGCTATCTAAACAATGAATATCGGCTCCGCAAAGCTTAAGCAAATAAGCCTGGAAAAATAAATGCATTATTTAAAAAAAAAATAAAGATTCATCACAGAGTTTAACAAAATTGATTGCCAAAAAAAAAATTCTGATGGAAAAATACTCCAAGGGGTTTCTATCTAAAATTTCAAAAGATTTATGCTGTTTTGAATAGAGTTAAAAGAAAATTTTGAAAAGAATATCCAAACAAATTCTTAGAAGGGGTTTCTAGGAAATTCAAAAAACAATCAATGGTGCTTATTACGCGGAGCGTTTTCTGGTGAATTTCAGAAGAATTCCATGCTAATACTGAGCAGAATACCAAGTTAATTGTGGAATTCATATCATGAGAATTTTAAATACTGAAAAATTAAAACCCCAGAAAAGAATAGTACACTTTCGGTTTTAGCAAATATTTGTTTGCAAAGTCCAGTATCTTCAATATATTCTTTTAAAACCCACGCACATTACATCTGAAATTGAAATGACAAGAATATTGCTGAGTGATAGAATTCTGAAAAAAAATAAGACGGGACACTGACAAAAATTATGCAGCAAGATATTTATTTGGTAAAGAATCACTCTGTTTTTATGGTTTATTCTGAAATTCTGGTGTAAAAAATGTTCCTATGGTATGGTTGATCTATTTTTTCCGGTTCTCACGTTAAATTCCCGGTTTTTCCCGGTTACTTTTCAAATTCCCGAATATTTCCCGGTATTCCCGGTTTTCCCGGTATTCCCGGTTTTCCCGGTATTCCCGGTTTTCCCGGTTCGCTGGCCACCCTGTAGATTTTATATGAAGTTCCTCGAACTTTTCTGATGTATCATGAAACCCCCCTGAGGTATTCTGTTTTTCTTTAAGGTTCGAAAAGTTTGTCCAAGGGACCACTGTTTGTTTCCGGAACTGCTCTGAGGTGCCGTGAAATCCTCTTAACATTTCAGATTTTCTTTAAGGTTCCGAAAGCTTGTCGAAAATTTCCTGCTCTGAGGTTCCTATGAACTTTTCGAAAAGTTTCCTTAAGATTCTCTAAGGCTCCTTGAACCTTGAACCAATTCCGCTAAACTTTTCTCATTTCATAGCTTTGCAAATGTAAAATTGTATGACATTCTTTAAATTTCTATGAAGTTCCCTGAACTCTTATGAGGTTTGTTTGAACTTCTCTTCCAAAGTTTATATGAGATCCCCTGAAGTCACATACGAACCTCAGTTTGGTTTCCAGGTGTCCTCAGGATTTAATTCAAGATTTAAATTGCTTGCCTAAGGTTTCCTGAGCAGTCTTGAATTGTTTTGAACTCTTCAAGGTTTTCTAGAGTTTTTCTGAAGTTCTGACGTTCCTTTGGGTCTCACACACGGACCTTTTACCCCGTAAACTGATTTGAGGATCCCAGAAGTTTAAGAAGTTTAGGTGAAGTTCCCTATTTTTCCGAATTTCCTCAACCTTCTCTGAATTTCTGATTTTCTTTAAGATTCGAAAATTTTGTCCTGAACTGAATATGAAAATGGCCTTGGGAGTAAATAAAAATTTCAAAAATGATTTTCTCTGAGACAGGGTGTCGACTCAATGTCCCTCAATCACTCGACTCTAAAATTCTCTGATATTCTCTGATTTTTTAGTAATTTTCAAACAAATTCTAGTTGCAGCGTCTACATGGTTTTGTCAACACGATTTCATCAGCTAATACTTTCCTCAGATATGTACTACCAAACAAACAGTTCTAGCTGCAAACCTATACAGGCACAAATTAGATGCATAATTTTTCGTTTGTATCAGCTAGTCTGCAGCCAAAATTGTTAGATGGGTAGTGCTTTCTTGACATTTTTTCGTGAAATACCACATGGACCTGTAACCCATGAAGAGTGATCCAGTACAATTTAAAATTGAATAAAGCGTTCGATACAATTTATAGAATGCAAAAAAAGGAAGAAATCGCGGTTGTCAAAAACGGGAAGGCACCACATTTTTCTAAATTCACAAATTGTAATCGCGGTAAGCGCCATGATTAATAACGAAGGAAACTACAACCATCTCGATATCAATCTACAAACAAGTCTTGCTTAATCGCTTAAAATTTTCAACAAGTTTACTCGATTTACTCCATGATATGAAAAGAGATCCTTGGCATGGCGATTTTCTCACCCTTAGAAGCAGTGTTGAAAATATTTACCTTGTTGAACTTCGTGAAATATCGTGAACTTTTTTCAACCCGGTTTAAAAGTTCTTTTCTGACTGTTTCTGAACTCAACACTAGGGGCAGACATTCAATCAGTTCTCCTACATATAAAACACTTGTCTTTAATCCCTTGAGCACAATTTGAGACCCAGATCCGCAAGAAAATTATTCCAGTTAATACGCTTAACCAAACGCTATTTTGCGGCCAGATTCCTATGGTGGAAAACGTAAAAACAGCGCGAGTTAATCAGATTTACAATGAAGACCTAGAATACTCAATAAATCCACTCTATGGTGTCGAGGCAATGCTTGTCTGCGTTTCTTTGAATCATATTTCAATAATAAAAGTGCTACTCCAAGCATCAAAGACAAAAATCCACCCAAGCAAGACCATTATCCTAAATGTTCATCTAATTTATTCTCTGAGCTAATCAGGCTGTTTAGAACACAATAAGGAACAGGAACTACAAGTGTTCAGAAAAAAATCCTCTTAGAGAGTCTTCAAGAGTTAAGAGTTAGGAGTCTTCACAATTCATGAATTTACTCAAAAGCGCTCCAATGCACCCAAAGGATCTAAGTCAGACGCAATTAGGTGTAACATCTACTAAGAGACCAAGACATACAAATTTGAAGGTTAAATTTTGCAACATTTAACAATGTCTAGTGTCTACGGAAATGGATTTTTATCAACCCTCAGGATCTCAGTTCAATTCAGGAATGTGTCAACACCCAGCTGAATTTATATTAAATGCAAAATCCTCAAAATACCCTTTTATTTGAGTAATTCAAAACTCTATTTAAAATTTGAAATGAACAACCATCTTCAAACTACCCCGAGTAATCAAGTTGTTTGAAACTAGCAAAGTTTGTCATACTTCTGAGATTAAGAAATATTTCCCTGAATTTAAATGAAATTCCTTGAGATTCTCTGATTTTCCAGGTCCAAAAATGAATTCCCTGTGAGACATCACTTCAGATTGTGAAAAGCTCTCGTCGTTTTGTGAGAAACAATAAAAGGAAAAGATCGGCGAGAGCTTTTTGCAACCTGAAGTGATGTCTCAGAGAAAACCATTTTGGAAATTTTTATTTACTTAATAGGCCGCATTCACCTTAAACTTAAGTGAAGAGAATTCCTGAGGCTGAACTTCTCTCACTTACCTTGCATGAGCCCTTTCTAGAATCTTCATAGCGATTCCTTGAGATCAGTATGCCATTCCCGGAATTTTTCTGAAAGTCTCTGAACTGGTCTAAAGTTTTTTTAGAACTTCTCATACGCTCCAAAGATTGTGAGATTCCATGAACCTATCTGGAATACTCTGCGCTTCCTTGAAGTTCTTTGAAGTTTCTCGAGCTTCTCTAAGTGAAGTCATCTGACGTTGATTGATTCTATTTAAAGTACAAAGAGCTTAACCAAAGTTCCAAGGTGTGATTCCCAAAGAGCTCCCTGTACTACACTGATGAGCCCCTATTTCTCTCATGTGTATGAAGTTACCTGGAAACCCGTGGGAGTCGAAATATTATGATTTGTGCTTGAACTTGTCTTATGCTTCCAAAGTATATCCCAAGTAGCAATCCCGGTTTTATAATGGTTTCAAAGAGATTTATTAGGAATAGAAGGCTACTACAATAAAACCTGAGATGTTACTTGAGATGTGAGGTTCCCTGAACATCTCCGAGGCACACTGACAATTTCTGAGCTTCCTTGAAGTCTCTTAGGACTTTTTTTAAAAGTTTATTCAAGGTTCCCTGAACTTTTCTGAAGCCTTCTGAGGTGAGGTTCCCCTAAATTTCTCTGTGTCTCTCTGAGTCATTTCCCTGATTTTTTTACTAATTCAGGGCACTTTTCTAGAGATACCTGTAAATGTCGATCAATCATTCAAATTGTAAGGTGGAAGTCCTCTTAACTTCTCTGATGTTTTAAGAGGATCAGGTAGCTGTGAGCTTGTGCAACTGGTCATCGGAGATCGTAAACAGGCTTCATCAAAGAGGTTATGCGACTTCCGAGCTGTTTAGAAGGTCTCGTAGGGCTTCAGTCTTTTTTGAATCTTTCTAATAGATTATGGAATAATCTATACATTATCATCAGCTCCACCAGTTCGCATTTTCAGGGATGCAAAGCATTTATCGGGTTTTTTTAATCTTATGGTTCATGGTGGTTCAACTACTCTGAGCTGCCCACTTCTCTGAGGTTTCCTGAAGTTCGTTGATGTTACTAGATTTAAGGTTTGAAAAGCATGTCAGAGGTTCTCAAAACTTTCCTAAACTTCACTTAAGATTCGACAGAAGAGTATTTGTGAGAACTCCTCTCCGAGGTTCCTTACAGTAAAATGAAATTACCGGAGCTTTTCTAAATTTCGCTGAAATTCATCTTCAGACCATTTACTAAACTTTTCTGATGCTCCCTTAACTGTTTAGACATTCTCCAAAAAAACATCTCAGCCAACTTTTGGCGGGATCTGCTAAAATGTAGAACCGGTGCGCTTTGGAGCCCATCTGCGAGGCTCGGCGAACTACAGGTTTTGCCTACTTTGCATTAAAGTGGTCCTGCGAAGTGTAAAATTTTCGACCTGTTCAGGGGACTTCGGAGCGGTTCAAAGGGTGCTTGGAGATATGCAATATCCTCCGGACGACTGCATGGAGCTTTATGGGTGTTCAGGGAACTTCTTCAATTTTCATCATGGGCTTGATAGTTTGTAGGAATTTTGGAGAGTTCTGAGCATTTGTGGTTTTTCACAAACATCCTGGGAACTTTAGGGATCTTTGGGATGCTCTGAACATTTTAGGGAACTTCGTGAACAATTCATTTCAAAGCAGTTCTGGGAACTAAATAATTTTGAGGTAATTTTGTATTCTTTCTGTAGAAAGATACTGCGACCTTAACGTCTTGCACGTCTCGTTTTTAGGGACACAAAGGCTTCCTTGAAGTTTACTGGATGTTCTTAGAACTTCTGGAAAGCTACACACTTTTTCAGAAGTAAATCATCACCGACAAACCGACATGAATGATCATAGCAAAAACAATAAAATTTCTTACTAAAGCACACTACTGACATCTGGCTCCATGTTCGCGGAAAATATTTAGCTATGCCATGAACCCGCATGCAAACGTTATGAATTGGTTCGTGTCTGATCTATTCTGGACACATTATTTTTATCTAGATCAAAAAATCCTATGGCTTTGACAGTTCGGATCACTGCACATTTAAATCGGCCGTTTACGATTTTCGGGCATAAGTCAGAATTAAGTGTCATGTCGGTTTGTCGGTGGGCTCATTACTTCCCTTGAAATATTTAAATTTCCCTGAATTTCTCTGGGCTAACCTAAAGTTCCCTCAATTTCTCAATCGATCATGAACCTTTGAAGATGCCGATTGTTTTTCTGGACTTCTGCGCCGTCCTGAAGTCTTAACAATTTTCATGAAGTACTCTAAACTTCTTTAAGGTTCTCTGATCTTCCCTGAAGTTCTCGGAACTGCTTCAAAGTTTTTTTTAAATACTCGATTTTCTGAGTTCTCTGAACTTCTATGAAGTTCAAAAATAAATCTGATTTTTTAAATATCTCCGAAGTTCTCTGAACTTCAAGAAATCTAGGAACTTCTTAAATTTTCCTGCTATTTTTTTTGTAAATTAATTTATGTGTACAGGCTTAATAAAATAAACTTTACAGAGCCAAATTATTATTTGTGTTATACATTATTAATAGAAAATTTCCCGCTATTTTTGAAATTAATAGAATTGCAATGAAATTCCGTGACGTTCCCTCAATTCTCGAAACAGCCCTGAAACTTACGGAAAATCATTTAAAATATTTTTGCATTTTCCTGATGCTCTCAGAATTTCTCTAAAGTTATTCAAAGAATTATATGAAGTTCCTGCAGTTTTTTTGAGATTTCTTAACTTCCCTTTTCTGAAATGTTTGTAACTTGTTGACGTCCCTGCAATTTACCTGAAATTAAAACGAAATAATAAATGTCGTTCTAAGATTTTCACTTAAGTTTTCAAAATTTTCCTGAAGCTCATGAAAATGCTCCTCTGGACATCTATGAAGTTTTCTAACCTCTCGGAATATCTAATAATTTCTTGGAACTCCATGGAACTGCTCTGAAGATCTCTGATCGTCCTTGAAGTACTCGGAACTTTTCTGAACAAAATTAAACTTTCCAAAAATCTCCAAACTTTTCAGAACTTCGATGATCTTTGCTGAGGTTCCTGCTACTTTTCGAAGTTCTTGAAACTACCATGAAAATCGCGGAATTCCCTTAAAATCTGCTCACACTTTCCTGACGTTCATGTTTCTTTTCAAAATGTCAACGGAACTCTTGGAACTTCATAAATTCCCTGAGTTTCCGGGAGCTTCTTTACAGTTCATTGAAATTTATTGAACTGCCCATCGGTTCTTTGATTTGCCTTAATGATCTCGGAGAATCTCTAATGTTCTCTGCTCTGAAGATCTTGGTTACCAATCAGGCTAAGGCCTTGTTGTCTTCTGATGTCCGAAGAAGTCGTCTCTACTCTACTCGATCCATGGCCACACGTCACCAGCCTCGTAGTCTGCGAAGGGTCCGCAGGGCGCCTACTACTTGGTCGATCATTCTTGCCCGCTGCACACCTCTTCTTCTTCGAGAACCGTTTTCGCGTAGTCATCCAATTTTTGCAATGGATGGACGATGGATGGTTCTCCCAGCAGCTGGTGCAATTCGTGGTTCATTCGCCTCCTCCACGTTTCGTCATCCATCTGCACTCCACCGTAGATGGTACGTAACACCTTCCGTTCGAGGAGACGAACCAGCCCAGGGCTGAAAGTCTCCTTAATAAAGATATAAAAAAAAAACCTTCCGTTCGAAAACACCAGCATACATACGAGCATAGTCTAGGTCTCGTGGCTGTAGAGGACCACCTGTCTAATCAGCGTCTTGTAGATAGTCAACGGCGAATTTTATTCGACCGGAGCGTCCTCCGGAGTCCAAAGTAGGCATGATTCCCTGCCATAATGCATCTTTGAATTTCTCTGCTGGTATCATTTTCGGCGGTCACCAGTGAGCCCAAATACACGAGCTCATCGTCCACCTCGATTTCGTCACCGTCAGTCTGAACTCGGGGTGGGAGGCTAATATTGTCTTCCCTAGAACCTCTTCCTCTCATGTAATTGCGTTGACGGCAATTTCTATCGGCCTTCAGCCATCGTCTCAAAATTTCGTGCCATGATGTCGATGTCATCGGTGAAGCCAAGAAGCTGGATGGACTTCCTGAAAGTCGTGCCACTCGTATCTATCCCAGCTCTTCTGATCACACCTTCTAACGCGATGCTGAATAACAGACACGAAAGTCCATCACCTTGCCGTAACCCCCTTCGAGATTCAAAGGGACTCGAGAGTGTCCCCGATACTCGAACAACGCACATCACTCGATCCATCGCCGCCTTGACCAATCGCGTCAGTTTATCCGGAAAAGTTCTTGCTACTACCCTGAAATAAATGGAACTGTCCAAAACATTCCTTTAACTTTCCTAATGATTTCTGGGCTTCATTGAAGATCCCAAATATTCAATGAAGTTTCTTAAGTTCTCTGGAGATTTTTGAAATTATCGGGATCTCGAAATTTTCCTGAAGTTCATGGAACTGTTCTGAATTTATCGGAACTATCGTATACGTTTAAAACTTCCCCAAAAGTCTGAACTTGCCTACAGTTTTCGGAACTTCTCTGAAGTTATTGGAACTTTCCATAAGATCTGGAGCCTACCTTAGCTACAAAGCAAGCCTATGCTGGAAGTGGCTGAGTTCGATTTTCGATCCGATCTAGGATTTTTATGGGTTAGAAAATTTCTCGACTTCCCTGGGCATATAGTATCTTTGTACTTGCCACACAATTATACGAATGAAAAAATGGTACAGACATAGAAAACTCTCAATTAATAACTGTGGAATTGCATTTAGAACACTAAGTTGAGAGCAGGCAATAAGCTAATATGCGATAAGCAAATGCGGAGAAGCAAGCAAGCAAGCAAGCAAGCAAGCAAGCAAGCAAGCAAGCAAGCAAGCAAGCAAGCCATAAGAACTCTGTAATTCCCTGAAGATCTCTAGACCTAGCTTCTCCGATGTACTTGGAATCCACAGTTCTCTCTACATCTCTGAAGTTCTCTTGACTTCCCTTAAGTTCTCACCGCTTCTTAAAAGTTTCTACAGTTTATCTGATGCGAATGGAACAGCTTTGAAGTTCGTTAAGCTGCCCTGAAGTTTGCAAAATATTCCAGAATCTTTCGGAACTTCCCTTATGTTCTCGCAGTTTGTTTATGGAACTTCCTTAAAATTATCAGCATTTCCTGTAATTTCTCAGAACTTCTTGAAAGTTCCATCAATTTTTGAAAAGTTAATGGGACTGTCCTGCAGATGTCTTATCTTTTTTGAAGTTCATAAAGCTTTCCTGAAGATCTCGCTAATTTACTGACGATGATCTGTAATTGGATTTCTAAACCTCCCTGAAGTTTGCTGGACCTCCGGGAAGTTTCTGAAAGTTGCTTAAGTTCACTGAACTTTCCTGAAGTTTTGTGGACTATACTTTAAATTCTTGGACGTTCCCGGCATGTTCTGAAATAAATAAATCTTTATTTTTATTAATAAATTAATAAAGTTTTAGAAATCTACCTAAAGTTATCGAAACTTTCCTGAAGTTCTCGCTATTTTCCTGATTTTCATGGAACTGCCCCGAAGCTCAGGTTACTTCCCTAAAGACCTTTAAACTCATAGGGTAAGCACTTCAGTTTTGGTCATAGTTTCCTATTTTAGCCATACCTCGGAAAAACGGTAAAATTACAATCTTCGTGCGTTTTGTGGTCGATATGTATATGTACCCGTATGAATAAGATTTGAATCAACAAGCAAAACACAAATTAAGATATTAACCATGTAAAAAACGTGAAATATCATCAAAACATGGCCAAAATAGGCGCTTTTTCCCTAACTGAAATTTTGGCAACAACTTTAAAGTTCAGACTTGCAATCTTCCTGAATTTAATGGAACTGCCCGGAAGCTCGTTGATATTTTATGAAGTGAATTTTTGTGAAATCTATGGGACTGCTATCGGAACTAGGATTATGTTTTTTAATGTAATTTCCAGTTTTTTTTTTTAATTTGGTGAACTTTATTTTCAAACGATAGTATTTATCGGAGCTAGTTACTCATGGAGTAACCATGAGTAACCAACATGACAGATATTCAGTGCAGACATTGTCGTTCAAATATTGTATGATATCACCAATCTTGCTTGCAATTAATCAATCTTCTTCACAAGTGAATAATTTTACTGAGATAAAACATCAGTTTACGTGCGTATGACGTTTCGGAAGTACTCGTTGTAAATAAAATGTATTTTAACATTTTAACACACCTACCTTCTCTATACTACAAAACGGCCACCCACCTTTTTGTTTCGGAAAGTCATCCTTTCCTCCGCCCCCGCATTGACTTGAAACAGCCCTGGACAGGAAAGTCAAATATTTGAACAGCATCCTGCCCACCTACCACCTAAGCATCAAACCGTATCAAAGCACAGCGCCATCTCTGCGGATGAGTTTGAAAAAGAGCAAACATCGTAATTACTGGGGAAATTTTCTAGCCCAAGGCAGCTGACCTTTCGCCAGCTTCCGAGCGTAAATCTGTGAGTCGGTAATTTGATTAATTTCGCCCCTTTCAAATCATCAGGCAGGATCGAGACGATCAGGAGGACGATGAGAGAAAGTTCATCTCCAGACCATAGGAAATCCTGATCCGAGGCACAATAGAGATAAAGTCGAAGTGTGAATTTATTGCCTCTAACCGGATCGTCGTCGTCGTCGTCGTCGTCGTTGGTGGTTGGGAAAACTTTTCTACTCATGATAAAGTTGAGCCACTTTTTTTTGTTCCAAACATAAATTGCTAGTAAACGTGGCAACAACTTTTCCCCATCATCAGTATATTTTAGGTGGAGGCGGAGGATAGCTACTAATCGAAAATAATGATAAAGTTCGTTTGGCTGGTCGGTCGATGGAGAACTGAAGGGAAGTTTATTGCTAAGCGTCTAGTTTTAGGTATCAAGCGAGAGAGAGAGAGAGAGAGAAAGTAGAAGATCGATCGGTTCCAAGGAACAACTTTTGTGTCCGAGAACAAAAGGCCTCAGCCTAACGGGAAGCGAAATTCGGAACGGGAAACTTTGCGAATCGCTTCGATTCGGATTCGGATATTACGGTGCGGCGGAATCATCTGGCAACACTTCCACCTTTCACCTTTTAGTGTCCTGACTGGCTGGCATTGTCGCCCGAATCGATTTTAATTTCGCTTGGCCATTGTTCTTCTGAATCGGAAACAACGGAAGCAGAAGCGGCGCAGGAGTTTTCTTATTGTAGTTTGGGTTTCTTCTTTGGTTCGATGAATATGTGTTGTGGCTGGCTGGCGAATACGGGTTAGGCCAAGCGGTATTGTATAACCGAAGACCGGGCGGTTGTAGAAAGTTGCATCATGCGAGAGAGAATTGCCGAGAATTGAATTGAGGTTAAAAATAGAACTGAACCGAACTGCAGCTGAATGAATGGCAACGGTAGCAAGAGGGCTGAGGTTTGAGGGTACTCTAGATATGGATGGAAGCTGTAGAATATGCTATAATTACCGAACTTTTGCGTTTGCGAGGAGTTCATCCACCGGTGGTGCGGATATTTCATTCACAAAACGCTAGTGATTGATTTTTGAATTGGCTGTTTCGTTTCTGAGATATTGTGATTTTAAATAAATTCTTTGTAATCATCAACTTTTTAGTCACGAGTTCACATTTCACCACGCACAAGTCACGAATGACCCAAGTGCGTTAAAGTTACTATAACTAAAAAAAACAACTATTTACAGCAAGCATTACTGAATTAATACAAAAAGTGTAAGAGGTAATCTACATGTAAAAAAATTGAAAGTAGCATGTAAACATATACATACATATAGTTATGATGTTTTGAAGATCATGCAAAAGGATAAAAACAGGACAGAACTGTGTAGGCCCCATCCAAAAGAGCAAGGATTCTACATTTTTCAGTAAAAATCTAAGTGAAGCGAGGATATATTTTTCATCATTTGCAGCGCTGAAATAATCGATTCATTACCACAGTTTGATAGCAAGAACAGAAACATTGCATTTTCCATATACACAAATCGTGACTTTTCGATTGAATGTGGGCATCAGTGGCGCATCCAGGATTTCTGTTGATAAAAATTAATTGATTTAATTTTTTTTTATTTTTTATTGAAATACCAAAATCAATTCCCGCTAATTTTACCAAAAATCATACATCCTTATTCTAGGGGAGCTAGTTCAACTTTTTTGCGAAACATCTAATAAAAGACATGCTAAATATATATTTTTCCGGGAAAATGCTAAATATTACATTCCCGGAAAATTTACTCTGTGAAGAAATATCAAATTGAAAAAAAAATTCCCAGTGAAAGGATAATGGACATTTTTAGGAGAGATTGGAAAGAACTTCCAGAAGTCAGAAAAATCTTCCCGAGAATATTTGATAAAACTTCCACAGGAAGTAAGCCGACTCTGTAGAGAGATAAACATCCAAAACGAAATAAATTTCTAGGGCCGGAAGAAACGTTATAAGAATGTTTCGAGAAACTTCCTGAAGATGTCGGCAGACACTTTCACATGAAATCAGCAGGACCTCTGGGGGAACTCGGAAAGAGCATCCAGGAAAAATCTTTATGATTGCCTGGTGTCAGTTAGAATAAACTTTCAGACCAAGTCTGGAAAAAAAACCGGGATAAATTTCCAGGAGAAGTTGCAGAAATTTTCCGGTGGATGTCAGAAAAAACTTCCAGGCGAAGTCAGCCGACATTTCTGGAACAAGCGGAAAAATTGAAGTTGAGGGTTGAATTCCTAGAATATGCTGGGAGTAGTATTATAACACTTTCAAGAGAATACAGAGAAAAAAAACTTTCAGGATAAGGGAAGTTTAACGTTTTACATTTGTTTACGTTTCATGAAGCACCAACTTTGTTTCCCCTTTCCTTGGTAGCGCCTTTTTCTACGAGTCCCTAAAAAGCTTCGCATTTGTTGCATCTTCCCTAAAAGTTAGAACAATTTTCCGGAGAAATGTCAAACAAAAACTTCTGAAGGATGTCTGGAGAATTTTTCAAAGGAAATTAGAAGAAACTCCCGGAGGTAGCCAGAATAAAATAATGAAGGAAGTCACAAAAAATCGGGGAGAGTTTGATAAAAAAAAATCTGGAGAAAGCGGATGACACTTTCTGGAGGAATCGACGAACCAGCCGCTAGCTGAAAGTCACTATAATAATAAAAAAAACTTCCTGGAATACTTGAATGAATCTTCCGGACGAAGTTTGAAGAGAAAAACTTACAGAATTTTTTTGGGAGGAATACAAAAACATCTTCCAGTATAAATCAAAATAGTAAAATTAACTTGTTAAATTTCCTGATGAATGTGGGCGTCTTAGTGGAATACCTGTATAATGAGAGAGAGAAGGATTAGTATTTTCCATTTTTGTCAAGGATAAGCAAATAAAGTAGTGGAATTAAATGGAAAATACTAATCCTTCTCTCTCTTGTTAAATTTATTCAATATTTTATGGTCTACAGTTGTTCAGAGGTTCATAATTGAATTGCTTTCGACATCACAGAGTGCTTGATTGATACAAAGAATTAAATGAGGCGGTTCTATCTTTTCTGACTTAAGCTGTTCATGAATTCAAGTTTATCTTCTTTGCATTTCAAGCTTAATGCTTATCGCATTTTAGCTTATAGCGTGCTCTCAACTTAGTGTTTTAGATGCACTTCCACAGTTAGTAATTGAGAGCTTTCGATGCCGGTACCATTTTTGCATTGGTATAATTATGAGGCAAGTACAATCATACTCTATGCCCAGGGAAGTCGAACAATTTTCCAACCCGAAAAATTCCTAGACCGGACCGGGAATCGAACCCAGCCACCTCGAGCATGGTATTGCTTTGTAGCTGCGCCTTTATCGATTGAGCTAAGGAAGGCCCCGAATTCAAGTTCATGCTAACTGAATAAATAACTCAAGGGGGGGGGGGGGTATGTATTTGTTTTCTAAGAATGAACACATATAGGTAATTCATTAACATGAACTGTTCATGTTTAGTAAACAAGGAACTGCTATCCAGTCAAATTTTCGTCGGTGCATGAACTCGAGTTCATCGGTGCACTCGCCAATAATGTCATGCAGAGATGCCAGGTGAACATTTGCTAATTGAAAGTCCGCTATCTGAAATAAGTTTCAGATAAAGGATATTTATCTATCAAATGTTTTATATTCAAAATGTCGAGATGAACCAAATGAACACGAGCAGGAGCATTGATATTGACACATGACATGCATTTTAGTTAGCGAATGCCGTTCGCTGAGTGTAAAGTAAACATGTTTCAGTTAGATTTGAAAAAGGGTTATAAACTGTTAAGATATTGTCAACAATCTATCACTCTTTAATTGACTCCAAATACGGCCTACGAATGCTGAATTCGTCCTAACGCATTGAAACACCATTTTATTCTCGGGTAACATTTGAAAAGGGCCTATCCTCGTTGATCGATTCTCTTCATCGACTTTCTCTTTGGTTTACCACGGCAACATAAACGATTTTTTTTCGATAAGCTCGCAGTACAGTTCTACAGAAGATGATGTTAGCTTGCGCCTGAAGCAACACACTGAATCGGGAATTCATTTGCAGTCGGGTTATTAACGAAAGACAAAATCGATGAAGAGAATCGATCAACAATGAAAGGCCCTTCTCTCGTGTTGCGCGGGAATTCAATTTGTGGTACGAATGAAGTTAAAAATGGAATGGAAAAAAATGGATTCGGTCCGAGCGCTTGTTTTGTTTTCGAGAAAAATTGTCGTAAACATTCATTCCGTTCGTTCTTATAGATTTTGTTTGATAGCTCCAAACATATAGTTTACGCATTTACGACAAATTCATGGATATATTTGATCTGTTCTGCTCGATAGACCCTAAATGGGCGGTTAGGCCGACGTAGTTTTCTTCCCTAAATCCATAGAAATCTAATTCTAATTTATCTGTCTAATTTGTGTATTCAAAATGTTACAATGCTACACACTTAGTTTTTTCTACCGAGCTCGGCTGTGCAAATCTCGGCAAAAAAAAGTTTCACTGAGATCTCAGCAAACATTTCATTTGTTTGCTGAGATTCAGCTAAGCATTATCCGAGACTCAGCAATCAAATGTCACTTTTTCTGAGATCTCAGTGAAACAGTGAGCTCGGTAGAAAAAACTAAGTGTGTACTTTTTAATTTTGCGGACGGGAAAAATTGTTCAAATTGTTCAATATTTCAGATTTATAAAACTGAGTCCACACAGAAGTTTCATAGAAATCCGGGGTATTTCGTAAAAATGAGTTGACATCATTTCATTTCAGAGACCTTCATAGAAGTTCGGGAAACATTGTAGAGCCACATGGAACTTGATAAATCTTGAACTTCGTAGGAGTGCAGATAATTTTGAAGAAATTCATCAAATTTGAAGTTGAATTTCAGAGAAATTCGTATATCGTCATGAAACTTTGTAGAAATTTAACGAACCTTAAACAAATTTCGTCAATTTTGTAGAAACTCGGGGAACTTAGATATTCTGGGCTTATCTATTGAACTTCGAAGACTTGAGTGACTTTATCGACTTTGTTCAGAGGACATCGTGAAGATTTAGGCAATTTAATAGTAATACAGGGAACTTCGTAGTGCTTTCAGGGAGCTTTGTTAAAGTTCGAGAATACTTCATAGTAGTATTTATATAGATTCATAAATGCAGGGTGGCCACTGAAATTAACTGGATTCCCGATTTTTCCACGTTTTCCTGGGTGCCCACCGTATTTTTCCGGTTTCAAATAGACAAATATGGTAAGAACGAAATACCGACATGCACAACCCCGAAGCAAAACCCAGAATTTGAAAATTTATTGTGGTTGAAGATCGCAACAAGATAATTTTATGACGTCCAAACATGAAGAAAATTCTAAAAAGCCACAGAATTTGTGAAATGTAAATTATTGGCAGCACACAAGGCCGAATTGATAGATTTTTTTTCCTTTATTAAAGAGATTTTTAGCCATAGGCTAGTTCATCTCTTAAAAAATTGATAGATTGAGCTTGGAGCTTTTAGAAATCAATTTGATCTAGGAACATTTGAATACCCAGATTGAAATTTAGTTCGAAGATTGCATTTCAAAATTATTTAGATTATGAGGCTAGGCCACTTTTTCACATTCTTGAGCATAGCGAAATTGTTTACTTTGAATATTGCGTATTTTAAAGATCTCAGATTTGATAAAAATCATAGCTCTTGACCTTAGATAACATTTTAAGATTCTGACACTAAGAAGCATTAACTAGATAATTATGATGAGAATGCCAAATAAATGTTGAGGATAGAGAAGGAATGTAGGTGTAGGAATGTAGATTTTATCTAGAAATTTGAGAAGTTTCTCATGAAATTTGAGTTTCTTAAACAAATCGAAAGGAATTTCAGAAATGCGAAGTCTCTTTCAAACTTGGAAAACTTTAGTACATGACCATAATCCTGAAATATTGATAGTATGGCTTAGATCAAATTTTGGGTCTACTAAGCACAAAACGCATTTTGCTTCTATTTTTCACTCAAAATGGAGTGTTTATATTATAGTTGTCATCCAAATTTATTTGCCTTTTCATACAAACCGTTAGATAAAGGGTCACAAACTGTTAAGATACTGTGAAAAATCTAACACCCTTTTTCTTGACTCCAATCTCGGCCTACGAATGCTGATTCCTTGCTAACGCATTCAAACGCCATTGAATTCACTTTGGCGTACGAATGAAGTTAAAAATGGATTGAAAATATAGATTCAGTCGGAGTGCTTCTTTTGTTTTTGAGAAAATTGGTGGTAGACATTCATTCCGTTCGTTGTTATATGTTATGTTTGGTAGCTTTTGATTTAATGCATCGTTTCAAACATATAATTTTACGCCGAAATCATGGATATATTTGATATTTTCTGCTCGATAGACCCAAAATGGACGATAAGGCCGAAGTAGTTTCTAGTTATCTAATTACATAGAAATCTAATTCTTAAAATAGTTCAAACAATTTATAGCAAAATATCATACTATGTTGATAACGAATTCCAAGAAAAATACAAGAGGTCCTCCTAAGGGCATTTTGAGAAGAATTCTGAGTTGAAATCCAGGAAAATTTTGGGAGAATACATTTCTCAATTCTAAATGGCATACCAAAAGATTAATGAGGAATATTCCATACGAATTCTGAAGAAAACTATGAATATAAATTAAAGGAATTCTCCCGATAACTATTAAGAATGCGAAGATAAATTAAAAGTGAATTTATGCAGTTTTCTAGAAGGAATTCCTAATGTGTTCAGCACATAATTCCGATATTGATATGGAGAAAACTTCTAGGGAATACTGGTCAAGATTCTGATTTTAGAAAACTGATTATGATTATGAAGCTAGACATTTCAGAAAAGTGAAACAGCAAGGTAAGTGAGAAAAATCCTCTATGGACGTGCATTCAATATCCCAGAAATGGAGAAACTCTCTAAAATTAAAATTTGTGTTATAATAAGTTTTAAAGATTCTGAAATTATCCAAAATGATTGAAATACCAGACTCTGGGACATTGCAAATTGGAGTAAAAATCAAATTAGGAAATCCCATAAGCAAATGTCAGTTAAACATAGCTGATTGTTTCTTATCCTTTCTCTCCGCTGAATAATTGTGAAGGTAAAATGTAAATCTTTGCGTAAGGGAACGGGTCGAAACGGTACACACGCTATTTCTAAACAACCCAAATTTGAGTATCCGTCAATAGAAGCGCTATCCAAAATTGATTAAACAAAGTTGGGGCTGACAAGATGGCAAATGGACAGCATCGACCTGAATCCGAACGATAGTGTTTATTAACGGGTGTTCAATAAAAAATGAGAATGATTTCAGTGCCGTCCAGCGCTCTTGTGAGAGCATCGCCCAAGCAACAATTTTTGTTTTATTTAAGTTTTATAGCAGTTGATATAACCAAATTATAAAACCTTCACTGACGACCACATTGCTTTAACAATCTCCTGAGAACCGCAATACAGCCATGTCATGGCCAATTGGCCCAGTTTTAATGCAGTCATTAAAACTTGATATGCGAACTACTTTAGGAGCATAGGATTTATGTCAGTTTTATCACACTCTAGACGTGATTGTTAAAAATGAAAACATAAAACCTCCTCCAGGTCAGAAAGTTTTAACAGCCTTCTAATGACTACCATAAAACTATATTACAACCGCATAAACCGCTCCTGAAGAAGTTGATAAAACATGATACGCAAAACATTTTGACAACTTTGAAAGTTTTAAGTTGGGGTTTTTGGATGATAGTTAATATTGAGAAATATTTTATTGTGGTTTTATTCTTTCGATGTTTGATGTGAAATCATGATCCTTGTCAGTTGGTAATAATGGCTGATATTATTGTATATTGAAAATAAGACGACTTTATTATAATTTTAAACCAATCTGTATATGCTTCACAGCATGCCGTGCAATATTTATGGTGATTATTATACCAAATAGGAGCATAAATTTAGTGCGCCATATGAATACTAAAATATAGGGATATTTTTAATTTGTCTGCATTAGCACCATGCATTAAAGAGTCATTCAAAGATTATCTATTTAGTAAAAAACTGTTACTACTGTTGAGCAATAACCAGTCACATATTATTTAATTATACATAGATGTTTGAAAGTGTTTTATTGCCTATCAATTAAAGCGTAATTATTCATACTGTGTGAAATTTGTTCATACGGCGACATTTTTTTTCGTTATAACTTGCTACTCCTTAAAAATACCTCAATATAACATATTCTCCTAGATTGGAATTCTATAGCATAACATAAACCTAATGGTTGTATCTTAGCATTTCGTAGTCCAAATTGAGAGCGTTAAGTTATATTTAAGCTATATAACTAGCTTGCTGGTTTTATTCGGTACAGCGAATCAAAACAAAACAAAAACCATGACCACCTGTCAAAAAGTCAACATTCCAAGCGATCCTCCTATTTTCGCTTGTAATCAAGATGTAAGAAATGCTTATTGGATCCACTAAAAGCTTTTTCAATACAAGGTTTGAAGCCGTGATGTCAATACTGGCCATCTCCAAACGGATTTAGTGAAACTGTCGGCGTTGCTTTAAGAAGGGTTCGTGGATCTTTCGGAAGTGTATCGGAAAGCCGCTTGTTCAATATTTTTAAGAGCTCCTTCACCGCACTGTGCCTTATGTAGGGATCGTATAACTGTAGTTCCTCCAGGAGTTTCATTTTGTCGATCGTCTCATCTTCATCGTGTTCAGAAGCACTGAAGGGGTTTTCATTTCATATATCTGAATAGATTTGTTTTTTATAATGACAAAAAATTTCAGAGTATTTTTTGTTGTAGCTGTATATTTCTTATCTGTGAATCTTAGGCCTCTGATAAAGATGATAGTTGTAATGAAGCTTTAATGAAGGTCTAAGACTGCTTCAATTTTTATATTGGTCATAAAAAGTGTACCATAAAACATAATTGTATGTTTTGTTTTGGTTTTATTCTTCAGTTATAAGTAGTGATGCAGAACCACCTTACAGCTACCGTTAAAACTATGAAGTCTGAGTTTTAATTTAGTAGTCATAAAACAGTTTTATAGACGACTTGACGGCCTGATTTTATGACAAGCACACAAAACCGTAATACAACCACAGGCTGGAAGGGATGCTATGATAAAACAATGATAAAATAAGAATAAATCTTCCAAGCATTTAGATTGTTACTTGGGCGCGACTTAGTTGCCTCGTACGGCTGACCAGGGCCCCTTCTCCAATATTCATTGACGTTTTTTTGAAGAATAAACATTATGTTTTTAATGAAAAATACTGAATTTGTTTAAAAAAAAAAAATTCTAGCCATATGACTGAAAAAAAAAATAATTTTTTTATTGAACACCCGTTAGTTGTCAGTTTCAGGTTTGTTTACTCAATTTTGTGTAGCCCTACATTTCACGAATATGAGTAGGGTTGTTTAAAAATATCGTACAGTCAATCCTGCCGTCAAAACACACTACCAGGGCTGGTAGTGGGTATGTGATGTAATAGTAGTGACTTTATTGACTAAAATCACGAAAATAGTGACCAAATAGTGACCTTTCATCCATTAAAAAGTGACCAATAGTGACACTTATTGATCGGAAATATATGGTTAAGTTATTCCGATATTTTTCATACCTTTTAAAAATAAAACAAATTTGAGTTTGATTTAAGGATCACACACATTTGTTATAAAAAAATAAGTATGAATTAAATAAGCAAGAGCACCGTCCAATTCTAACCCCCATTTCCTCACTCTTTAGATCACGAATTTGTTATCAGATCACGAAATTGAGGCACAGAGAAAAATGTTCTACCGATTTTAGTCATTTTTTTACGATTTTAGGACAACAATTTTTGAAGATCTAGAATCATACATCTCCTTCAGATGCATTTAGAAACATGAAGTACTGCAGTCTAGAATTAAATGTGTATAGATCTAAGTTAGCCATGAGTATATCAATAAAAGATCCTTCTCTTCTTTGTAGTCGCTGTAAAGAACTGGTCGTCTTTTTACTTTGCTCCATTCCTCCTAAGAATATAATCTTTTGTAACACCTCAAACATAGAAAAATAATCATAACTCTGGGATCAAGACAACTTTTCTAGATCGCAGTTTAAGAAAAAAAGCTCATTATTATGGCACGAGGAAAATTTTCCCAGATGGAACAAAATTGAATGCGTCTAGGATTTAAAATCTCGATCGCGAAAAATTAGAGATCTAGGAATACATTTCAGAGTTTAGTTTTTGTATTACCGGAATATTAGTATGGAAAAAATTCAATACGATTTAATGGACTTAAAAAGGAACTCAAGAACCTGTGACATGATTTTTTTTTCCTCGATGTTTGGACAAATACTAAAGCTACCGGGGGTTAAATGTTTTTCAAATGTCTGGCTTTTGAACAAATGTCGAGAGCTTGAAAATTTTCCTAGTCCATTATACATTGACAACGGTAAAGGTAATTTTTACCTGAAAATTCAGGTAACCTTTTCAAAATAGGAATTCAATAAGGTTCACGTACCGCACATAAAATGCAATGACATGGTAAAGAATTCCACTGGATTCACTGGACAAGTCAACATGTCATGCTGGTAAAGGTTAAGTGAAATTCAAGTAAGTTTTTCGGGATTACATTGCATGGTATGAACAATTTCTTGTCGTATTCGAAATTCAAAAAGGGCGATAGAAGAAAGTGCCCTTTCGTCGTTGTTGGACGAGTTGGAATTCCCAGGCTTCTTCATGTTTTCAAGCGTAAGTTTTATAATTTTTATAAATTAACACTCATTTATAAATTAAAAATGAAACTGCAGAATACGTGAACGGATGGTTCGAGGTGCTAACAATCAACAATTGACGAACGAGATCATCAGTGACAATTATAAAATAATGTAAATTAGTGTTTTTTTTTTTCCTAGAATGCAATCATTTGATTACTCAATTAAAGCGAAATATATATCTATGTCTATCACCAATTCACTTTATCATTACTACAAAATCCAGTAACATTTACTTGCTGATTCGCGTAGCTTTTAAGTGATGCCAATTTGAAGATTATCGTAAAGTCCGATAAAATTTGCGTGAAAATCAATTGATTTCTATGTGAATCACTCAAATGTAAACTCTCCCCCCAAAACACGTATTATTCACCTGAAAAATGCGATGGAAAATATCTACGTACCTTTTCAGGTGAATTTTATCTAACTTTTTGTGTTGCAGTGTGGGCTTAGACAATTTTCAAGATCATAATGTAAAATAGCCAGAATATTGGGTCTAGAACTTTTTCGAAATCTCTGAAAATGTATGATAGGTCTATGACAATTTCAAGATGAAAATAAATAAAATATCAGATTCCGTCAACAGTTAACGTTTCCATATGTTCGCAACTCTTCTTGTCAGACTTTACTCTGAGTTGTTAAAGTCAAATTCTTTACTTTTATTTATTTATTTATTTCGTCAACCAACGTAGACTAGTACAATTAATACAGTTTTGTTTTCTTAAATATATATTTATATAAAAAAGTAGTGTCAGCTTTCTTGTCTTTTCTTTTATGAGTTGTTATTTCTTATGGAATAAAAATATTGCTTTAGTTTATGCCGAGACATTGTAAAGTCAATGGTCTCTCAACATTAGTCGTAAAAAAGTGACTTTAGTGACTAAATTTTAAGGAATAGTGACTTTAGTTACTTTTTGGTGAAAAAAGTAACTTTTTAGTGACTGACTTGAAAATAGTGACCAAGTCACTAAAAAGTGACCTGCTACCAGCCCTGCACTACACGCTATTTCTAAACAACGCAAATTTGATTAGGATCTACTCACTGGCTGAGTAAAATGTTCTTCGATTTTCCAGGAAAAACTTTTCGAATATGATAGAGGTTTCTATCAGTCTATTAGTATACTGCTATTTCGTCGATTCTCCTCATATTCAAGCAGATTTTTGAGGAAAATCGAGGAAAATACGTACCTATCTCATGGGCCGTGCATTACAATTCTGATTAGGCCCTTCGAAAAACTCAAGAGCAATTGAAAAGAGCCTCTCAGCATTTGTAAACAAAACGTTCTAAAGCCCTTTCTTCGCAAAGTGCAGGCCGCTCACGTAAACATACATCACCATCGGATAGGGAAAAGTGTCCTCTACACGATGATGTTGGATTGGATAATGTGGGTGGACTTCGATTTCTGAGGAAAGGGCTTTAAAACGGTTTGTTTACAAATGAAAATGGGCCCTGTTCTATTGTTGCTCCAGAACTATCGCTTGACTTGATAGTACGTTATATGTGTGGTAGTGAGATGATCCAATTGGCTTTTATTTTGATTCTAAAAGCATCGTTGTTTATTTTATCTGGATAAATCGGAAAGAACACTCTATCTCATTCTTCCTCATCAGGTCTTACGCTGACAATGTGCGCGATTTCACTTGTCGAACCTTTGTAGATCGAGGGTCACCTTCGATAGAACGAAGTTGCATCCATTTATAGACCCAATATGAGTACAGTAGACCGGCATTGAATCCATGAACCTGGATAGCTTTCATGTTATAATGGTGAGTTTTGCAAGTTTCCGTCGGGCCTAATAAATATCCAAATAATGAGAATATCTAAACTTGAATGTTGAAAGAGAAATATCGTTTGCAACTCAGTTATTAAATAAGATATGGTATAAAATGTAAGTGCAGGGAATTTTGTAGAAGATCTAACAATATTTCAGAAAAGATCTTAAGAGACCATCGCTTCAGTTTAGGGATATTCATTGCAGTTTGTCAGAGATCTTACTTGAAAAAAGCTTAGCTTGGAAGTTTTGGGAGCTTCGTTAAATTTCAAGGACCTTTCCAGAGATGGAAAAAAATATATGAGATTTAAATAAATTCAGAAAACTTCGTAGAAGTTGACGAAATTTTCGAAAAACTGAAGGGAGATTTGTAGATGTTGAGGGAATAGGGGTTACAGGTTATTCTTTGAGACATCCTTCCTAAACAGCAGGTAATATTCAAAAGAGCTCCAGATAGACGAAGATATTAGTAAAGTTCTTTGGATATTTTTTCAAGACTTCTTGATTGATCAAGTTCTGGAAATCTCCAACTGTTAGAAATACAAACGAAGTCTCTCATATATTCTATCAAGGCTGCAAGTTGATCAGAAAGTGTTCAAAAGTTCTCCAACCAATACAAATTGATGGAATCTTTGAATGATGCATCTAGATTTTATGGACATGTTTGTACATTTTCTATAGGAAAGACTGGATTTAGCTATTTTGTCAAAAAATAACACTCCAGGATATTGTGGATGGTTATTCTAACATTGAACGCCGTAAAAGCTCTTATCCGTATAAAGTTCAAGTAAATAATAATTTTGCACCGAATGGGTTCAACCAAAACTAACTACATTTCTAAAAAAAACCAATAACCTTTTGTAGAAATAAATTCAAATAGTACCTATCTAGTTTCAAATAGAGGCACAATCATACAAGTTTGAAGTTCAATGCTGTCGATTGGAATTTAAGTTAAATTTTGGACTTAAATCTTTATTTTATAACTAACTCCGTGATCTTGAAATTTGGTTAGTACTAGGTATCGAAAAAAATAATCTAGATAAATGCTGTAAAATGTTCGTTTTTCATCAAACATTAGAATCTTGGCATTTGAAATCGGTTAGGTAGGGGAAATGGTTCTAATGTTGGCCTATGGCTCTAAGATTGGGCCCATCGTTAAAAATCTGCTATTTATCAATTTTATCTAGATGAACGCGTCATTCGGACGGTACTATTGGATATTTTTGGTTGCTATTGAAAATTTTAGTCGATTGCCCAAATTAGGGGCATTAAGGCCGACATTACATCCACTTCCCCTATCTTAAAAATCTTAGGAAAATTAAATTATAATCTGATCTTTCCTGATGCTTCTTTCATTGAGATTCAAGATTTTTTGAAGTTTGAAAGTCTTAATTTTATTGTAATTCTTATCTCGAAGAATTTTCCTATCGAAAAATAATGTGAGTTTAAAAATCTAGATAAGTTTTCCAAGATCTTTAATTAGGATTTTATTTTGAAGTCCGGGAGATTCAAAGCTGAACCATGAGCTCGAAACTTTTAATTATTGGATATTTTTCTGTATTGATCGAATATTTTTCAGGCATATTTATAGTATAATTATTGAGATTCCTATTTTTTAATCATGTAGGGGAGACGCTCCTATAGTTGCGGTACGTTAGAAGCGTTTACCCTACTACTTTTTTTTTAATAAAATTACAGTCTAGGAAGGATCTGCAAATTTTATCTTAGACTTAAAACTACGATAATAATTGATCAAATTTCGCGATCTTTTATTTGCGTTTGAATTCGAGGAATTTATACTTAAAATCTGTATGTATAAGAAATTTCTATTTTTTTAGTTACAAAATCTTGAAAACATATGGATCTGGGATCTCAAAACTACTTTTATTTTAACTTTCAGAATTTTAAGAATTGTTCATTGACATATATTTTGAACTTTTTTGAATGTCCTAAATGCATTCATTATATATGCACATTACCATATTTCAAAGCCCTCAAAATTTATAGTATCAGAATTTAGTATTGTTACCTATGTCTGAGATTTAATTGATGTTTAAATATAGATGATCTAAAAAAATCTAGTTACAAAATTCATGGAATCATCTAACAAGATAATTTTCTAGTTTGAGGTCCTTAAAATGTTTATGAGATCCGGACGATATGCGATATGTGAAGCTTGAACAAACAATCACTACCTGTCCAAAATCAGTACATATGCGTAGCGTTGTTATGAAATAAATACAATAAAATTTAATCATCGTCGTAAACTTCACCATAATAGGTCGTACTATTGGACGAATTGGAAATGTATCCAACAGGAAAATAAAATAACAAATAGCCCTAAAGCCTTTTGATTGAGTAGCAGTTCCAGAGTTTCTGTTTAACCGTAGTTTAACAAAACTAATAAATGCCACCTCCCCCGCACCCGGCCCCTACTAGTAAAATATTCTAGCTACGCCAATGGGTCAGAACCGTCTTCTTGATTTGGCCAGTAGCTTTGTCATCTACACGGTAACCGAAAAATATCCAATAATGGCTATAAAAGACTCAATATTGACTATCAAGTAAGCATTTTTAGGGAAACTGGGATTACCCATTAAATGAGTAAATTTTTTACCTATTTATGAGTATTTGTTATTCATAAATCAATACTTACTACTCATTTATGTAGTTGTAATAACTCTTAAATGGGTAAAATTTTACTCATTGAAGGGGTAGTCCCAGTTTCCTGTAAAATGCTTACTTTGTAGTCAATATTGAGTTTTTTATAGCCATTATTGGGTATATTGGGGTTACCGTGTGGGAAGCGGCCCGAACATGAATAGAATGTAAACCGGTTATGCGACACATAAAACTGTCAGCACCCAATAACTATTGTATATAGGGGAAATGTCGGCTTCGGTAATACCTTAACCTATTATCGTCAGAGGGTAAACAAAGTCATAGAGCACTCAAATTTGGCCAATAGATGCTCTGAAACACAATGTATCCACATGCCAAAATTGAGCTCTCAAGGAATTAGTTTACCCCCCTTGACGATAATAGGATAAGGTATTGTCGAAGCCGTCATTTACCCTAGTAGTAATAATATCATGTATTAGTCGAAACGGATAAGCTGGTTGTTGGTTCTCATATCACTCGGTCAGCGCTTTCCGCCACTAAAAATAAAAGAGAACCCTCCCATTATACAACTTACCTCTTAACAGATGGGCTGCGAGGAACATGTCTCTGAAGTGTGCCGGAAGCAAATTGAACGCCGTCAACGAGTCAACACCTGCACCGGCGGGATTGGCTGCTGCAGCGGTGGCAGCAGGTATTGCACCAAGTTTGGTCTTTTCGTCCGCACCAGCGGCGGCAGTTCGTGGAGGTAGAAGGCCTGTCGTATCAACAACTATCGGCTGCTGTTGCTGCTGCTGCTGCTGCTGTTCATGATGACGGTGGTGTTGGTGGTGCACACATTTGCTACTGCCGCTGGTCTTACTTTCACCTTTGATGGCGGAATTACTTTCGATCGGGGCTTTCTTGCCGTTCGGTAGCTCTGATGTTGTTGTAGTTGTTGCTGTTGTTGTTGTTGCAGTGGCCGTTGTCGTCGTCGTAGACTGTAGCTTTTGACGGTCGGCATCATCACACCAGTTGCATTGTTTCATCATAAAATGTGTTTAAGGTATTTTTGTTTTGATTTTCTAAAGCACTAGATTTCCTTGGGAGATTGTGTTTGGCGCGGTGAAAGGGTTTGATTTGGGGCCACTTTTAGAAAGCGGCACCGGCCGGTAATTTGATTACCAGCTCAAAGGACTGTTCCGTGACGACCCGCTGGAACTCCCCGTGGTCCGTCATCGGAGTTCTGTGAGCTTGAGCACTCGTTTACTCTAAAAACGTTAACGATCCGTATAAAACTAACATTCAAAGACCAATAAAAGGGTTAACCATCCTAGCTGAGATGTAGTTGTTTGCTGGTTGAAAACTCTGTATCACAATCGATTTCCTGGGTTTATTTGTCACTTGCGAGCACGGCGGGCTCTGTTTAACGAGGATGAATCATCCGGAACGCTCTGTATGTGGCACGGGAAGAGAAAGAAAGAAGCTTATAATCTAAAAAGCACTCCAAAGTAGAAGAGAGTCGGCACCTGTCTGCTTCAGGCCGCCTCTGAATCATCTTCTGGAAGTGGTTAAATTGACTGGCGTTGTTGTCGTGGTCGTCGCCCCCGTATTCAGAAGAAAGTTGGATATCAAATCAACACGGCTGTCACTTGTTTTGACATTTGTCTCGGCCTTTTCCGTATGGGTATAGCTTTTTATCTTTTTGTTGATGGACCCGGCAGTTGAAAGGCCTTTTTCACTTAGAGCACAAAACGGTTCGCCGCGCGCGTGATAAGGGCCACTGCCGGTTGGATTAACAAACCGGGCAGTGGGCGCCACCGACGGAGGGACATTTTGACCTTTTTTGACTACGGTCCACACGGTAACTCCCAGATGGGTGCTGCTGCTGTTGTATTGTCGATATTGCGGTCGTTCCGGGTCCGGAGAAAAGTGATTTTGATTATGTTTTCTGGTTCGGGTTCTTGGAAAGAGGGAATGTGTGGGATGGGCGGACTCTCTCGGACTTTGTGGTGGGATTAGAGGCCTTTGGGAAATGGGAATTTATCGGAAAAGGTGGGTGTGAAAGATATAAATGACAGTGGTAGTACGTGAGGTTGTCAGTTGATTCGTTTGTTCAGGTGGATATCAGGATATCATACAGTGATTCTATATGAACCATTTATTTGAGAAACCGCTGAAGACACATTGTTTATCAAAACGACCTTTTTGCAGTTGTCGGATCTGCTTAGATAAATACACATCTGCTACAAATATCAGAAAAGTTGAATGAGAGGAACCATTTTAAATTAAGATTCAACATATTAGTTTGTAGAGCAACAACATAAATGAAATAAATCATTCGTATGACCCGTGCCCTTCTATTTTGACCTTGGAACTATTCCTTCAGTATTCACGCAATGATACTCTACACCCAAGTTTTTCTTATATTGATCTTAGATCTATATCTTATCCAAACATGCGACTGGATAAGATCTAAGTAGTCAAATATCTTCAGCTTCTCAAAATCATCCTGAACTTACAGAACCTAAGAGATTCCAAAATCAAATAATTTCCACACCGAGAAACACCCCCTATAAATCAATCATTGCAAACACCCCAATTACGAATCCATTCTAATAGTTGCCATCACCAACATGTGCGTGTGATTCCGAACCACCACAGCCGCCGCCGAACAACGACGACGTTGATCGGTGTCGGTGTGTGATATGTGACTGACACACGTGAGTAAACAATCTCATCGCACATGCTCACCTAGGATTTAGAGAGGGAATGAGCGCATCAACAACACAAAAAGGCAATGAAGGTATTCAAAACAGACACATTCGAAAAGAAGAATCCGATAGAAGAGGCAGCAGCACGTAAATCTCTTCTAATCCCTTGGAATTCCCTCGCTTCACCGCGTTATACTGAGGCAAACTCTACGCCGCCGGTTCTTCGGTTGATGAATGAATGGATAACGTTGGGATCGTCTTCGGCGTAGTTTTTGCCGTTCACGAAAGAGCCGCCGCGACCAATTAGACGGCTGAGCTCCATTCCTCACTTCCCACTACCCACCGAATGAAAATGCGCCGGAGGAGAAGAAGCACTCGTTGAGGGAGTTCTTAACTGTTCTTTTCCTTCAACAAATTAACGCGTCATTTAACTTCCGTATCTAAATATGTAATGTTGACTGCTTGAGTCGCACCACCACGACAGAACAAGCAATGTGTCACCGGCTTTGCTTTGCTTCTGTGTTGTTTAAATAATGCATCTTTTCAGGGCACATTTTATGATGGGTGTGTGTGTGAGTGTATGGTGGTAAATGCGGGCCCAGTTAAAGTGCCAGGTTGAGGGGGATTCCGACTTCAGTGCAGTGCACATATGGCCGGGTTGTGGAATTAGTGGGAATTAGTGAGCAGCATGATTTTTATGTCTTTCTAGATTGAATTCAGTGTGGCTGGAGGGGAATTATTGGTGCATAAAATCACTCAAATATAAGCCGTGTTTCCAACTTTTTCTATTCTCAAAGTTCCGGACCACGTTTAATATGAATCACCGTTTGTATCAAAGATTCTTTCGAAGAACATATTCAGGACTAATTATGGGCAGATGACAATTCTTGCAGTTTACTACATAGTTTCTACATGAACTCAAGCTTTAGCGTAAATGAAACACTTTTCAAATGTATTTTAAACGTTTTATGTACTTAAACTTGAAAACTTGAATCAAGTCACACTATCCCAAACAGTTCCTCATTACTAATGAATTTTTAAAATATTAAATCTACCTGAAATTCATGTTGTCATTTCCGGAAACAACTTGATAATCCTGCAGTAATTCAGTCGACTTTCGGTCATTGTAGTTTTGCATTCCACAGACTTAGTTTTTTTTTCTACTGAGCTCGGCTGAGCAAAAATAAGTTTCACTGAGATCTCAGTAAAAGGGACATTTGATTGCTGAGTCTCGGATAATGCTTAGCTGAATCTCAGCAAACAAATGAAATGTTTGCTGAGATCTCAGTAAACACTTTTTTGCCGAGATTTGCACAGCATATCAATAGCTTAATTGCTGAAAAAGATCTTTCAGCAAAGCGAATGTGCAGGTGAAATTTGACGCACTTTCGAACGTACTATTCAACAGATCGAAGTGTGCTATGCTCGTGGCTGGATGTGTTTGTATTCTTCGGTCGCGGTTATTTTGTTTTTTTTTTTACGTAGGACTACGTCTGTGATTTCTATATGGGTGTACACTTTGTGAAAACCGAAAATGGAACATGTAACAACATTATGAAAGATTCTGAACATTAATAAATCAGCTGTCCCTGGACCAATTTCAATAATATTATCACGAATCGATCAGAAATATTTCCACCCACCAATAGCAATGCTTCTGACTGATGATTTTCAACAAGAAACTATTGAAAAAGTGGTAATGTCAAGCATTGTCCAGTGTACAAATAAAAAGTGATAATGTTATCACTGTTTACAGGAAATAAACGTTCTTCCCAAACCCAGTCTTCATAATCGAGTACCACTTGGTTGCACATCAGTCTGCTTTAACCTGAAAAGATATAAAACAGCGCTGCTGTCTAGCCTCAACTCAACAAAATGCAAAATCTTGATAAGGTCGTTGTACCCGCTAATCAATAGGAGATCCACCCTATCCCTGACAAACAAGCTTGCTGTCTACAAGCAAATAATCCTTCCCGTCATAGAGTATGGGTTGCCAATCTGGGAGAGTTGCACACATTCTCATCACCTCAAACTACAAAGGATCCAGAACAAGATCCTGAGGATGATCCTCAACAGTCCACCGCGTACTAGAAATTCTGAGGTATACCACCTGACTGGTCTTCAGACCTTGGAATTACGGAGAACTGCTACCATCAAAAGGTTCAGAGATTGCTGCATGCGATCCGATCAACAGATCATTAGGGTTCTGGCACGTTAGGTTAGGCTACTAGGATAAGTAGGTAGAATATCAAATTTTCTAATTAAAAACAACAAATATGCTTTCCTTAAAAACAAATTTTAAACTATTACAATGTAAAACTAAAATAAAACAGTAACTTGTTACAGACATAATCACTAAAGATGAAGAGCTATCGGACTAAATCAATTGAAATGTACAATAATTGTAAACCACAAGACTATAAGTAAAAAATAAACAAAAAATTTAGTAGTAGTAGCCTCAACTCATTTTCACTTCGGACGGTGGGGTGAGCAGGCAGCAGAAGCAGCAATAGCAGCAGTTGGAAGGTGGTGGCATGTTAGGTAGCCCACTCTTCTACCCAACAAGCAAAAATTACTGGTCGTAGCAAAGGATGAAAAGGTCGAGCAGGTGTCAAGCGTCATCGCAAGGTTCTTCGTGATAACCGCCATCCGTCGTCTGGCTCGCCGTGACGGTGTCAAACGTCTCCGGTCTGATCTACGAGAAAACACGAGGTGTGCTGAAGGTGTTCCTGGAACATGTGATCCGTGATGCTGTCACCTACTTTGAACATGCGTAAGCGGCCATGGATGTCGTCTACGCTTTGAAGCAACAGACGCACTCTGTACAAAGCGGCCACACAAAATGCTCTCCAGAGTTGTAATCTTGTAACCAAACTTGGAAGCAGGGGTGCAAGTGATTTTGATCAATTCTCTTCATCAACTTTCTCTTTGAAAAAAATTACCACACATTTGGTACGCCAACAATTCAAAAGCAGAAAGAGTTAAGATTATAGATGATCGATCAATTAAAAAAAAAACTACATGCTCTTCACATTTGTGCCGTCCACCAGCGGTCCTACGTCAAGCTTCCGTTCGTGCCCCTAGGTACAGACTCTTCTACTTTTTAATGTTCCTGTAAATTTTTTTTTGTAGAATTTTAGCTACAACTATACTAAAGAAAATTAGTGCCTGTGTTTCCAATGTGCCTTTTAATGATAATTCAGGATCAATTAGTGATGTGAGCGTGGAATATTGTGAACAGAAGCTGCTGAAAAAGAAGCATCTATGAACAAGAGGAGGAGGACGATGGCGACTTTAAATGCCCCGTAACGTGGGTAGATCACATTTTCGTGATACGTTACGGGATATACGATCTACCACCGATTCCTAGTCCTGAGTACTTCAAACTAGAGGAACAATAATTTTCAATAATCAAAGGAACACATCTTAGTTCTTGTTACTATTTATGCCTTGTTGATAGTGACAATACTCGGCTTTGTCCACCGACGATGATCTTAAAACAAGGAAAAAATAGTTAGTTAGCCTTCATCTATATGATACCTAATCTTCTATTCGTTGTTTCCTAGTTTGAAGTGGTTAAGACGAGGGTTCTGATGCATGGTCATTATCGATGCAATTGCTTAATTTTGTTACTTAGGAATCCAATTTTGACTAACTGGAAGGAGCTATCACTCTGGGAATGGTATAAATAGCGGGACTCACAAATGAGTATTATGTACACTTAATGTATCTGCAGGTATAAAATAGACCCCACTAGCGGTCCTTAGCCTCTTGTCCAGTAACTCCTATCCTTACCTCCCCGCGGTGCAGGCTGGGGTACGAGTAACCATAAGGAAAATCGGGTACCCAACCCCGGTGGGACCTTGATCGTATGCTGACAGGGAAGGGGGAGGACTCCTCTCTCCGGAGAGTGCAGTCTTCGAGCGTCTGTTCACCATGGAGGTGCGGCTCAAAACGGCGTCTGTTCTCCATGTTAGGAGCGGCTGATCAACATCCTGCTGCCAGCGTGGGACTCTAAACAGTGCTGTGCACGATGGTCCCCCGGCGAGACAATGGGGGTTGGTGCAGGCCCTACAAGTCATCCGTAAAAAAAAACAAAAGTACAGGAAGCAAGCAATGTAAATACGGACCGGAAAAATCGGCATAGACCAAAGCAACGGAAACGGACTAACGATTGGAAACTCGGAACATGGAACACTGCAAGTCTCTCAATTTCTTGGGAAGTACCCGCATTCTTTCCGATTTATTGAGGGCCGCAAGTTCGACATCGTAGCGCTGCAGGAGGTTTGCTGGAAGGGATCGTCGGTACATACGTATAGGGATCATCTACCAGAGCTGCGGCAATACACATGAGCTAGGTACAGCTTTCATCGTGATGGGCGAAATGCAGAAGCGCGTGATTGGGTGGTGGCCAATCCATAGCAGAATGTGCAAGTTGAGGATCAAAGGCCGTTTCTTCAATGTCAGCATAATCAACGTGCACAGCCCTCACTTAGCAAGTGACGATGACGATAAAGACGCTTTTTACGCGCAGCTGGAACGGGAATACGACAGCTGCCCAAGTCATGATGTCAAAATCGTCATCGGAGATCTTAACGCTCAGGTCGGCCAGGAGGAGGAATTCAGACCGATTATAGGGGAGTTCAGCGCCCACCAGCTAACGAACGCCAACGGCCTCAGACTCATCGATTTCGCCGCCTCTAAGAACATGGCCATACGTAGTACCTACTTCCAGCATAGCCTCCCATATCGGTACACCTGGAGATCACCGCAGCAGACAGAATCGCAAATCGACCACGTTTTGATCGACGGAAGGCACTTCTCGGACATTATCGACGTCAGGACCTATCGCGGCGCAAATATCGATTCGGACCACTACTTTCTAATGGTCAAGGTGCGCCAAAAACTTTCCGTTGCCAACAACATTCGGTACCGACGCCCGCCACGGTACAATCTGGAGCGACTGAAGCTGCCCGAAGTCACAACTGAGTACGTGCAATGCCTCGACGCAGCGTTGCCGGATGAGGGAGAGCTCACCGAAGCCCCTCTTGAGGACTGCTGGAGCAGCGTGAAAGCAGCCATTAACAGCGCTGCTGAAGGCGCCGTTGGGTTCGTGGAGCGGAATCGACGGAACGATTGGTTCGACGAAGAGTGTCAGACGGTTTTGGACGAGAAGAACGCAGCGCGGGCGGCGATGCTGCAGCAAGGAACCCGTCATAATGTTGAGCGATATAAACAGAAGCGAAGACAGCAAACCCATATTTTCAGGGATAACAAGTGCCGCCTGGAAGAGCTGAAGTGCGAAGAAATGGAGCAGCTGTATCGTTCTCATGAAACACGCAAGTTCTACAAGAAACTCAAAGCATCCCGCCAAGGCTTTGTGCCGTGAGCCGAAATGTGTCGGGATAAGGCAGGGGGGTATCTTAACGGACGAACGTGAGGTGATTGAAAGGTGGAAGCAGGACTACGATGAACATCTGAACGGCGCAGAGGCGGAGGACCAAGGCGGCAGGAGGAATGGCTTCGCTGGTACAGCGGATGAAGGGGACATGCCAGCTCCCACGATAGGTGAAGTTAAGGATGCTATCCGACAGCTTAAGAACAACAAAGCAGCTGGGAAAGATGGTATCGGAGCGGAACTTATCAAATGTCTGCACCGACTGATAGTCACGATCTGGGATACAGAACAGCTACCGAAGGAGTGGAAAGAGGGAGTAATATGCCCAGTATATAAAAAGGCGACAAACTAGAATGTGAGAACTATCGAGCGATCACTATTCTCAACGCGGCCTACAAAGTGCTTTCCCAGATCATCTTTTGTTGTTTATCTCCGCTAGCAAGCAGATTTGTGTGAAGTTATCAAGCCGGTTTTGTGGATGGGCGATCGACAACGGACCAAATCTTTACGTTGCGGCAGAACCTCCAAAAGTGTCGTGAATATCAAGTCCCTACGCACCACCTATTCATCGATTTCAAGGCCGCTTATGATACTATTGACCGTGAAGAGCTATGGAAGATTATGGACGAGAACGGTTTTCCCGGGAAGATATCGGGTGCGTTATCGGACTCGTTTGAAACTCACAAAGGACTTCGGCAAGGCGATGGTCTTTCCTGCCCCCTGTTCAACATTGCGCTAGAAGGTGTTATGAAACGTGCGGGCTTTAACATGCGGGGCACGATGTTCAATAAGTTCAGCCAGTTCATCTGCTTCGCTGACGACGTGGACACTGTCGGAAGAACGTTTCAGGTCGTGGCGAAGCAGTACACCAGGCTGAAACGTGAAGCAGAGAAGGTTGGATTAAAGGTGAATACGTCGAAGACAAAGTATCTGTTAGCTGGAGGTACCGAGCGGGATAGGGCTCGCATAGGCTGAAGCGTGACAATCGACGGAGATGAGTTCGAGGTGGTGGATGAATTTGTGTACCTCGGATCAATGGTGACGTCGGATAACAACTGCAGCAGAGAAATTCGACGGCGTATTATTGCCGGAAGTCGTGCTTACTACAGACTCCACAAGACCCTGAGGTCGGGTAAACTTCACCTCCGTACTAAATGTACCATGTACAAGACGCTAGTTCCGGTAGTTTTCTACGGGCACGAGACGTGGACGATGCTCGAGGAGGACCTGCAAGCATTGTGTATTCGAGCCTAAGGTGCTGTGAAGAATAGTCGGCAGACCACGGTGGGCTGCTCATGTAGCATGGATGCTGAAAGAGCAACAAACGGAGATAATATTCAGCAGATAACTCGAGAAGGTCAACGATTAACGACTGCGACCTTTTTGCAGTTGAGGAGGACGTTAGGTCGCTTAACGTTCATGGCGACTGAAAGCGCTTGGCTCAGGGCCGAGCTCAGAGGAAAATAATTCTTCGTACGGCGTATATTCAAAGAAATGAATTGCAGCCCAACAAGTGAGTAAGTACATTATTGCACAACTAGCGCTAATTTGAATTGGAAAGTCTAGTCGGATGCCTTTTACATTTCCTTCTAAATTTTAAACCATTTAACAACTAGGTATTACCTAAAGTTGTTTTATTTAAAAACTCTTATATACCCAAAATAAGAGTATTGAAACTGCCCAACGAGCAACTAATAACAACCGTCTCATTTCCCCTTAGCAGATGAATCGATCCGCACATTTGTCGTCGAATTTGGCTTCCTTCCACGGGCTATGATTCGAGCAAAAATGCGCAAAAACTGCAGTTTTTTTAATGTCCTCAAAAACGAGTGCCGAGTCCTGCCAAGAATAAATTACCATCTGCCAGCAGAACCACTACTGACGCAGTGTCTCCGTCTGGCTGGCTGGAACATATAAATTTCCTCAACAATCCACCTCGAAAGTTACTTACCGATCATTCTTGGACCGGTGACAAAACCAACTCCGACGACGACGACGACGGCACACTATCGTAGCAAATTCAATTTGAATCAAAAAACCAACTCTTTTTATTTGCTCACCGTGTTATTATACCACCCAGCCAGCGCAAAAGATGAAGTTTTCCCTTCGTTCGAAAGCACGGTAGAAGAATGGAAAATCCGGAGGTAAGAAACGAGATTGAAAACTTCTACGCCCCTGGCCCCGTCCCCCGTTGTGTATCCGAACCGCCGCAAAGCGAAGGGAAGAATTGAGTTATAATGAAAGGATTATGTCGGGTTTTTATTTCCTGACGGATTTCCCACCGACTGCTGCACGTCTTGGCGATCCGATCCAGATTTTTGCGTGATTCCTTCTCGCAAACCAATCATTATTTTCACGCCCCGAGCATAGTGTTCGGGCGGAAGGATGGACGAACACGGACAGACACCGCACCTCCATCACATTATCGCTCAATTTGTATTCAAACCCAGCACGAGCGGCGACGGCGGCGGCGGCGATGATAAGCCCCCACCAGAAGTCAAGCTGGTGGATCCAGTTGAAGTTTGAGCAAGTGTGAAGGAAGATAGCAATGAGGCTTGGAATAGACTCAGAGAGTATGAGAAAGGAACGAGCGCCTACTCTTTGATTGGCATGGCATTCAAAACATGGCCTACCATTGAATTTTTGTCCAAATCCGCCCCCCCCCCCCCCCCCCGGTCGGCATATCTTCGTATCATCAACATTATCATCTACGGCATGGCGCCACATTAGTAAGTGAGGGTGGGAAAATGTGTCTGTCGGCGATTTCGATTTCGGAAAAATCTCAATTTAGCCAACTCTATCTCCTCGTGTCAAAGTCCAGAAGACCTTGACGGTTCACTGTCGCAGCTCATCACGGGGCACACGATGATAGCTGCTGACCCGGAAAATCGGAGTTCCTTTTTGAGGAGCCGAAAAATCCATAAACGAAACCCACCCACCTCGAGTCACCTTTTTTTTCAGCGGAGCAGAAAATATACATCGGAATCCCCGACCTTGTGTGCCAGAAGAGAGATAATTCAATTCCAATTTTTCGTCCCTCCCGTCGTCCCACTCCCACTCCCACTCCGAGCCGAACGACTTGCAACCACAAATCTCCACACGGTCCGCGTTCCCCCTTCTTCGCGACCCACCCGATCAAGTTTGCGCGATTATGATTTATGCTGCAAGATAAACTTCAAATGTTAACTTTCGCTATGTGTGTTGCACGGGAGAGGTGGGTATCTCTTTTCACAGCTGGTTCGGTTCGGTTCGGAGGCTGCCAGTGGCAAGCAAAAGCAAGCAATGCTCATTTTTATGGAGTCTGTTGCCTTTCGAAAATTGAAACCGAATGTTTTTTTTTTCAACGGCGGCACTGAGATCGGGCTTGTTATGTGCTGTGTTGGACTATCGGTGGTCGTCACTAGGTAATGTCGTGAGAGGTGATGGTAGCGAGGGAGAGGAGCATGCATTCAAATGTAACCCGCTGCAGGTCGTTCGTTTCGTTTGCTCCCTTCGGAAGGCAAGTGCTAGCTCGATACCGTAGAATGTGGTAACTTTGGATGGAAGTTGGAAGAACATCTCCCTCCCCCCCCCATCACACGCAAAACTTCTGCTAATTTTATGCAGTCCAATTATAGAAATTTTTGAAATTTACAGATATTTTTCGCAGACTTCTGAAAAAATCTGGTAAGCGGTCTCTTAACCAAAACAGCTGTTAAAGCCAAGCGAAACCAGCTGGGAAGAGTTTTTAACCAGTATCAACGCCAACCAAACGGCATAAGAGATATGGATCCGAATCAACGCCTTAAACGGGAAAAAGAAGGCTCAACGTTTGGCTATCCGTCTGCCTGACGGCCCTACGCGTGATCCTTCAACCATTGCCGATGTTCTTGCTGATCACTTCGTTTCCCTATTTGCCTTCATGCACCCAACAAATTCCACTACTCCTTCCCTTGATAATTTCACCATCCCGGAGCACGCTCCTCCTTTACCTATCAATGTCTCTTTCCGCATCGACGAACTCCACCTGGCGTTGAGTCGATGCAAGGGGAAGTCGGCCGACCCGGACAATATAGGTTATCCTATGGTTCAACATCTTCCGCATAGCACCAAGTTAGCTTTTCTGGTCATTCTGAACGATGGATGGAAAATACCATGCCCACGGAATGGATACATAGCCTGGTAGTCCCTATCCCCAAGAAAAGCCTCGACTCCAAATAACTTTCGCCCCATCTTTTGAGCTAGCAAAATATTGGAGCGAATGGTCAACCACCGTCTGATTCGCCATCTTGAGGACAACGATTTCCTTGTCCACCGGCAACACACCTTTGCCGGCCTTGGGGTGGTGTTGCAGGATGCAGAGATGTGAACATCGTGTCCCTAGACCTGGAAAAAGCCTACGACCGCGCATGGACCCCACGGATCATCCAACAACTGACTGACTGGGGTCTAAGTGGCCATCTACTGCATTTCGTTAACAATTCGCAAAAGAATCTTTCAAGTAATCATCGGTAATCACCGCTCATCACCGGATGGAAGAGACAGATGCTCTTCAAGGATCCGTCTTAGTCACTATCTTTCTGATTGCCATGAATGGTGTATCTTCGAGGCCCTAGCTGCTTTCAATCGGCCGCACCCTGAAGCAATTGCATAGGAAAACCAAAGCCGGCCACACCGGCCGGATTCGGCTGAAAAGAGTATGTCCCGCTTGTTTAGATTTCGCAATCGTCCTCTACCAAAGGCCATTACATCGAACGGAGTCCTGATCCAATTAAAAAAAAACTACAAGGGACAGCCCTATGGGGTTGTACGCAATGGTGACGTAGGACTACGTGGTCTTATATAATAAATGTTATTTGTTAATTGCATCAGGAGCTTGTGTTTTGTGTACGAATAGGAATTTGAGCAGAGTTCTCTCTGTTTACACTCCTTAGTATGAATATGATTGCCCTGAAAAGAACCTTTTGATATGACTTTTAGTTGGGACATGTCAGAAATTTAACTCTTTTGTAAAATCTTTGTGGCCCTGAAAAGGGCCGATGGTAGTACAGGCTTAAAGCCTTTGGAAGATGATGATGACGTGTAGGCAGCTGGATCAGCAAATCGGACCGGACAATTCCATATTCTTCGGTTCAATGATTGGGCACTCGCAAGAGCCTCGGCCATTCTGCTACTGAACAGGGGTTGAACTGGTGTCTGCAACAGGTTGGAAGGCCGCAGAATATCAGTGTCCACCCAGATAATGCTCCTCCCCTTTTTAGTTTTTTCTCGTTAAACTCCTTCTCTCAACAAGTTGGTAAATCTTAGCCTTTAGCAGAAAGATGCTCAACACTTTTTTCGGCGAATTCATGATCCTGTTTAACGTCATGGTTCTTCTGTATGCCTATTCAGATAAAATAGTACTTTTATTTATTTTCTCTGCTGCGCTAAATCAAACGAGTAGGCATAAGAAGGGATGTCGGTTACGCTCTCGAATAATTCAATAAATATTTAATCGAATAGCTGGAAAAATCTTTACGATTAATCGTTAATCGATAAATTGGACTTTTAGGCATCCCTAGAAAATAGTGTAATTTCATGTTTTTTTGTGGTCCTTCGAAAATGTCGAACAGCAGAATTGCAACCAGCAAGTGTAACCCACGAACCAAAAGTGGTGTGATGCTAGTTTTCATTGCTATGACGACGACTGAATTAAGGGGCTTAGAAGCAGAGGGGTGCAAATCAATTCTCTTCACCGCTTTCCTCTTTTGATGACCATGGCTTCACTAACCTATTTGACACTCTTTCTGATATGCTCTTCTATCATCCAGAACAACAAACATATCAATGAATGTGTTTGCCGTCGAGTTATTAACGAAACAGAAAGTCGATGAAGAGAATCGATCAAAAGCACTTGCACCCATGCTTTCAAGTTTGGTTACAAGATTACAACTCTGGAGAGCATTTTGTGTGGTCGTTGGGGGCGTGTGGTTCTAAATATGGCGAAGAGTATGCAAAATGTTACGCAATTGCATCCTCCCTATTTACACATGCTCGAAGATCGGAGGCGAATGCTAATTCGACTTGTTTCGTCTACTAACGACTCTCTGATGACTGTGTTGGGGAAGCAGCATATTCATGTACGTAATTGGTGGACGCTTTTGGACAATGTTTGACATTTACCACTTTTTTAATAGTTTCTTGTTGAAACAGTCGGATCGATACATAGAAATATTTCTGATCGAGTGATAATAAAATTATTGAAATTGGTTCAAGGGCAGCTGAGTTATCAACGTTCAAAATCATTCATAATTTCGTTACATGTTCGATTTTCGGTTTTCACAAAGTGTCCCCATATATAGAAATCACAGACGTAGTCCTACGTCAAAAAAACCGTCAAGATCCTCGGAGTACGTTTTGATCGGTGCTTAAGGTTTGGTGATCATTTTAATGATATCAAGACCAAATTCAGCGGTGCTGGTGGTGTAGTGGTAAGCGTGATTACCTCTCACCCCAGCAGGCCTGGGTTCAATCCCAGTCGGCGCCGCCGGGATGTTCTGATGCATAACATCTCTGATCACGCCTTCCTTCGGAAGGGAAGTAAAGCCGTTGGTCCCCGGTTCATGAGTTGATGGGTCGATAGGTAGGGTCCAGGTGTGGGAACTGCCTCCCTGACGTCGGTAGCAGTGGTGCTCAGCACGGAAAACAAGATCGACGGAAAACAAATCAAGGAAAAAAAGACCAAATTCAGCACACGCTTGAACATCATCAGTCTCCAAGCCACACAGGTCAGGTGCAGCAACAGAGACATTCTCCTCCGGGTGGCTAGAGCCACTGTCAACAGTCTAATATTCTACGGTATCGAGCTATTCTGCATAGCTAGTGACTCGATCAACACCAGACTAGCATCCACATACAACAACTCGGATCCTTGCTGGACTTCTATCATCTACCCCCGCCGAATCAGCCTGCATCGAACTCGGCACCCTACCCTTCCAATATCAAGTTGCGGAAACGCTCTGCTGTAGGACTATCAGCTATCTGGAGGAGGCTTCCGGAAATTCTGAGGTCTTCCGGAGCTGGGGATAAGACACGTCAACCCTCAACATCGACTGCTCGAATAGTAGAAGATTCCAGACAGGTAACAACTCTCGTGCTATGCACGCTCACGAGATTATCACCACCGCTACACTGACAGCTCCAAAGGTGCTAGTAGGTTCGCTGTTACTTTTCCCGGCGTCGTCAACAATGCTCGATTTTTCTCGACGGAAATCATCACAATATTTTACACTGCCACCACACCCAGTGCCGCCGCTTTGATATCTCCGATATCCAAAGATCCGTGGATACAAAGCATTCAAAGGTGGACTCTCCAGGATTCTGTCTTTGTCTCGATCTCGGGTCACTGAGACATCCAAGGAAATACCGAAGCTGACCACCATGCAGCCACTGGCTGATTTGGTTAGTTGGCCACAAAGAATGTTCCCAGTCCAGATGCCGTTTCGCCAAATCTGTCCTCCGTATCGCCTGGTTTCAGGAGAACCAATAGAAGAGAGCCATTCATCCGAAAAGTGAAAGGCGTGATTGATAAATGGGTAGACGTCCCAAACTGGCGCGACCAACGCATCTTTTCCTGCCTCCGATGCGGACATACACGCTCCACCCACACTATGGGAGGAGTATCGTCTTTTAGGAAGATATGCGAACCCTGCAGTACGACGATGACAATCGAACACTTCATTGTTAACTGCCCCTACTTTCACGGCATCGGGGACTTATACGGAATCCCGACCAGTATCCGAGACGCTCTGGCCAACAGGCTTGATGGAGCCTCACTCGAGAGTTTGAAATGAGCCGAGCGTAGCATTTTTCTGAGGAGTAGAATGCCTACTGCCAAATCATTTCACTGAGCTTCAGAGCTTGTGAGCGAAAGGGGATAAACTGAGAGTGAGGTTTGCTGCCATTCATGTTCATGTTTTCTATCACACGCTCTTACTCTCACTCTGGGTGAACTCTGAGCTTCTTGCTTCGAACACAAAAGTCATCCGGAGTCTCGAAAAGTGCACCTCACGTCAAATCATCCTGTCGCTGAAGTTCACTCTCCCTCTCTCTAGAGGGGTTTTTGTTTACTTCTTCCATATTCCTACCGCCACTCACTCGAGGTGAGGGCTGGCTAAACTAGCAGGACAAGAGTGTTTTAAAACCTCCAGTGAGTTTGGGGAGTTTCAGCAAGCCTGCTGGCCAATGATCCGTCAACGAAAGTGACATTAATATGCTTCATAAATGATACTGGACTGTACATCTGACGCTATCTATCACAAAAACTAACCTTGACCAACTACGACGCTACGGACAATCTTGGTCTAGTTACCCAAACCGTGTACCCAAAAACATCTTACTCTGACACCTCTGAACCAAGACTACGTCCCAAATCCAACTCCGTACTTAACGCTGTAAAACAAAATCTCTGTAATTAGAAGGGTTACCATTTTGAAACTCCCAACTCCGAAGCTAGGGGGGGGCTCTCTACTGGAACCTCCATCCTGATTTTTTTATCAGAATTATCTCAAAAATTTCTTTAGAAACAACTAAAAATTACTTCTGAGTTCATCACAATTTGCTCCATTATACTCTAGAAATTCGCTTTCTGATTTACCCTGCAATTCTAATAAAATTCCTAACAATTCTCGCTGTATTAGCTAGGAATCCCCCAAAGAATTCTCCTGAAAAAATATCTCCTCAATATTGACTACTGTATTCTTCAAGATTTCCCATAATCTTCGGAACATCCTCTATATTATGATCAGAATCCTCTTGGAGTGATCCCGTGAATTCCCTGAAATGGTCATCAGAATTCCTTAGAAACTCTTTTTTGAGTTCCCTGATGATTACAGAATCAAGGTTAGGTTAGGTTTCTTTATTAGGGAGGCTTTCAGCCTGGGACTGGTTCGCCTCCAGCAAACTTACAGAAATAACCTGAAACTCTCAAAACTTCGTTGGAAATGTCCCTTGAAACTTTACTCAAAACTTCTTCGAAATACTCCTAACCAGAGCTGTCACCTGATCACTCAATGTGCGCAATGTACTGATTTTCTGTAATAAACAACGTGAGAATCAAGCAAACACAAAGCTTGCTTGTCTTTCACCCTGCGCAAGTGTAAAGCAGCGGAGAAGAGAAGACAGACACACACCCAGAAATAACGAAAGCTCAATGTGTAGCCATCGCTTCTACGGTTCCGACGCAAAGAGTGCAACTCTTTGTAGGGTTGCAAATGGGAAACCCAACAAAAAGACAAAATTATTCTTCGTTATGCTCTTCTTCATCTCCTATGCATGCAGTCGTGGTAAGCAAAGTCTGCAAATAATTCAAAGAATACATTAGCGCTTATTGTATTACATTCGCTCCCAGTGCCGCACGGAGTGTACCGCTCATTGTGCGGATCACTTTCTCACAGATTAGTTGGAAAAGAGTGTGCGAAGTAAATGGGAGAACCACACACACACTTTGTCGAGTGTTGTGAGATGCATGCACAAAGTTGCTTTGCTAACGCTCTGAGGTGTTTTCCAGCCCTGCTCCTAACAGTGCTTTTGAAATTATCTACAGAATTCCCTTTGGATTTTCATTCTTCACTTGAAATTCTACTTGCAATTACCTTGGAATTCCCCTTAGAGGTCACTTTCAGTTCTCGCTGCAAATCTCTTATAAAAGTTTCCTCTGCAGTTTTAGGTAGAACTGCTCAACAGAGTTGTTCTGGACTAAGGTAGAGGAAGATCCTGACGGTAATGGCAAACCGTCCGAATCCACCTCACTTTTCATCACCACATCACGAGAGTACATCTCTTCTCTTCGGGACCATCAACGCAGCATCCCAACGAACGGCTGGGCGTACGAGGCAGTCGAGCTGACGAGCTCGCTTAAGTGCGCTGAAAGCCACGACAGAGTCCAGGAGGACTGGTGCATTTTATCTGTTTCATGTTTATTTATTAATTGTCATTGTATACATGTAATTGTAGTTGTAATAAATTAGTGTAATTTGTAATTAAAGTACTATTGTGAATTGTGAATACATGGAAGTTAATCACGTACGGAAACCCCGAGCCCAAATCATGGCAGGAATGGCGCTAATTCAACGTCACCAAACAATCTCATGGATAACCTCCTGCGATGATGGGATTTCACATACAGCCCACCAACAATCAAGGATAGGTCGAGGTCCCTGACACGAATTCTATTTTACTTCTAATCCTACTTATCGTCCTCGTTTAATTCCCGGCCATTAGTAACTAGTGCACCTCATTCCTTCTGAGTGGCTAGCTGGCCCGAATGAGAGTTTGAGCGGTGTTTACACACCAAAGGACCACGTCTCACTTCTTTAGCACGAAATAGTTGACTTACTTCGCTCTAATTTCTCAAGTATCCGGCAACTTTCCAATCCTAATAGGAAGTTGTTACAATTTACCAGAAGGAGTGCCTAAGGAAGAGACTACTGTCTTTTCTGGCAAGCTGTCACTACTCAAATTCCACCAAACAGTGGTACATACAGCGAAAATGTCATCACATTGGTTCCCAAGGAGATGGATCCGGTCATTACTCCGGAACTAAGGCCAATTGAGGAATACTGGTCAATTGTGAAGCACATACTGAAGAAAAAGAGTGGAACTGCAATTAACCTGAAGGATTTCAAGTGGAAATGGATTTTGGCAGCCAAACAAGTCGGAACAGGGTTCGTGCAAAGACGATGGACCGTGTACGAAGAAAAGTTCGACCAGCGGCCTATGATAAGAAGGAAGGTCTTAAATTAGTATAATACCTACCAATGTACAGCTGTTACAGTGAACTATGAAAAACAATACGCATTTTTAAACCCCAACCTTTAAATTAAACAAACCAACTTAAATAAGGAAGAATGGAAAAACGAAACCATCCAACATTTTTACAATAAAATAAAAAAGCAAAAAAAAAAGAGAAAAAGAAGAAACGAATCCTCCATTTCCAAGACCTTAAAAAAGTCACCCCATCAAACGGTTTCGAACCAGCGCAGCGCGCCAAGTGCCAGTTGTTTCAAAACTAAGTTTTATTAATTTGGTATCGTGTTGTTTTCTGCTGCCCACCCGCAACCCCGAAACTGTTCAGTGTAGAAAAAGTTTACGCTACTTTGTACCTTTGGTTCAATACCCAGTAGATGATGGCAAGCCAAAAAAAAAAAAGTTGAACAGTTAGTAACTGGAAAGCGGACGACTCACTAACTAAGCAGAGGATTTTCGGTTGATAGTTTTACAGAGGCAAAAGAACAACAACCGATCTAGGGGGAAATTTATGTAAATAGTTGTTGTTTTTTTTTTATTCCTGTCTCATTCGGGTAGAGAAAATTAAATTTTCAATTTGTACCTCTCTGTGCCGGCACCAACTTTGGAGTTGGAAAGAGGGCATTTTTTGTCGTGTGAAATTTTATTGCTATTGTTTAACTTCTTTGGCCTGCGGTACATTTTTCAAGCCCGGGACCGGATTTCGGAACTTCATCTAGCAGCAACCGTGAAACCCGGATTGTAGGTCTCCATAAACTGTCGCTGGTTTGAGGGGCAGGGGAGGAAAGTTATGTTCTATATTGGTTCCGAGCAAACAACCGATGTTCCGGGAAAAGTTACACTCTAAATTGAAACTGTGCCATATTTCCAATCGTTCCTAGTGAAAGGAAAATGTCGAGTGTAAGCCATCAAGATAAGCCCAGGCAGCGGCGGCGGCGACGGCGGTGGTGATGTGATTTATATTGTGCCTTTTTTCGGACCCCGAAAGCGGTATCGCGTAAATCGCTTACAGCCGACTCTGTGGTTGGTTGAGTGTGCCCTTTTCCGATACATCTTGTGTCGTTGTAACGACGACGTACACATGGCTATAAGAGGGCAATGAATAAACAACTAAGCCGAACGAACGAACGAACGAACCAAACAGTGAACGAGAGCGATTACGTGTCTAGGAGCAGGTTCTTTTTCAGGCGCCGAATTGTATTGTAAATGTCAATAAACGTACAAGCAGGGAGCAACGATGGCGACGCCGACGACGCGTGTTGTACGTGAAGGAACATGGAAGATCGTTTAACATTTTACAAATTGGCCATTTTGTTCCATTTGTAATTAGCTAAATTGAATTAAATTTAGCACGAACGGTTGGTTCTCTATGTCGCGTGGGGCTGGAGGAAGGGGGACACATGGAATTTCAGCAGCCGGTAGGTTGATTGATTGGCTAGGTTCTGCGAAGAAATGCGAATGGCTGAACTAAAACGTTGCAATGCAGTGTGAAACAAATTATTCTAAAATAAATCTCAACAGCAACATTTTCACCCTATTAACTAAGTTCAAGTTGGACATAATATTTTTTAAACTGTTCTGAAACAATACGTGTGACAAAACTATGTTTGCCGTAGTCAGTAGTCAGTGAATAACAACAATCTCATATGACGTTTTGACAAGTCAAGTTGTACTGCGTACATGTTACACTGGATGATTTTTCAGAATAACATAATTAATCAGTGTTACATTGCATGTTTTGTAAATCTAGATTCCCTTTCACAGACTTCAGAATAAAGTACCTAACACCGAAAAAAAAGACCGGTACCTTTACTTATAACGTTACATTGGTTTTCCATGCTTCGCCTTTAGAACTTGAGCACCAATCATGCTAGGCAGACAAAATGCCCGAAGTAACTATCAAACAGTGTACATCATACCATTTTATACCAATGATTATCAAAAATAAATGAAAGTAAATTTAAATGGGTGTTTTTGTAGCACATACAATGATAGAAGAGCATCGATTAACTCTGCTTGTTTACATTTGTTACTTAGAACCTTTTGAAAAAAGTACTCGAAATACAGCCATTAAGAAGTAAAAAACAAGTTAAGTGACGTTGAGTAGGCCTGATGAAATAGATGAACTTACTTTAAATCTAAGCTTCAGCGATTGACTCAAATATGGAGCATGAGACTACCTTAGAACTTTAATGGCGGTAAGCTCCAACTCGGATTAGCTTTTAATACCGTCCCTGTTTGTATGATCTGAAAAATGTTTGCTCAGAGTTATGTTGATTAACTCTGATGTCGACATCAAACCAGCCGGACATTCTTGATCGGGATTTAATCCGAGGATAATACCGGTTGGAACTTACCACCATAAGTAGACCTATTTATCACTATAGACATAGCAAGGATGTTGGGCTGGGAAGGGGTATGGCCCTAGCTGAAAATACATTTTAAACCATCGGTAGTATAGGAAGGGGTATTACTTTATCACGGAAAAAGATTTCTATACATTAATGTTCCGGAATCCTGAGAAAGTTTAATCTTGATGATTCGTTTATGAGCAATGAATTTTCAAAATGTGAGATATTCAGGTTTATTTGAGTTTATTCGAATGAAAGTTAACGTGAAACTAGGTATATCTGTTTATATCTCAAATTTAAGTATTAACATAATTCTTTTTCGCGTGCACAATTTAACGGATTTTTGTTATCTTACTGTTATTTAGGTAGGAACAAATATTTTTTTGAAAAAAATCATATATTAAGGCCGATGGCTAAATTTAATTCCGAAAAGTTATGCACGATGTAAATGACTATCGATTTTTTAAAATCTCCCGCTTAATGACCCAAAGAATGAAGCGACTACAGAAAAAATATCTGTTTCGGCAACATGTACTACAATAGTGGATCTCAACCCTATGCTCCCCACTGCTCATTTCAATGCGTATTGAGGTTCCCAACAACTGTGCAAAATTTGATTAATTTGGTTATTTTTTTTTTCCTTGATTTGTTTTCCGTCGATCTTGTTTTCCGTGCTGAGCACCAATGCTACCGACGCCAGGGAGGCAGCTCCCACACCTGGACCCTACCTACCGACCCATCCGGAGACCAACGGCTTTACTTCCCTTCCGAAGGAAGGCATGCTCAGAGATGTTATGCCTCAGAACATCCCGGCGGCGCCGACTGGGATTGAACCCAGGCCTGCTGGGGTGAGAGGTAATCACGCCTTCCACTACACCACCGGCGCCGCTAATTTGGTTATGATCTGGCTTTGCGGGATAATTTTAAATTTTGTATGGGAAAATGTATGGAAAATGACACGAAACTATTAATGTTGATTTTTAAACAGAAGTCAAACCAATTTGCAGTCTTTTACAAAAATTTTCTGCATTGTATTCTCCATCGAAGTCCAAGGTTAAAATTGAGCAATTTTGAACTTTTGAAAAGCAAATGAATAGTTTCGTGTCATTTTCCATACAAAATTTAAAAATTCTCCCGCAAATCTAGATCATAATCAAATTCGCTCAAATTTTGCGTTTGAGACCTCAATTCACATCGAAAAAGCGGTGGGGAGCATGTGATATCCTAATATGCATTTAAATTAAGCATAAAATCGACTGCGATTGAGCCGAAAAGATCAATGGGTTAAATGGGTCACTAAAAATTCACTTAAAGCTCTGCACAGGATTTTATTGTATTGTTCACAAACATTTCCTTGCGAATCAGTTCCCTTCACAAAGTTCCTTTTAGAATTTTTGGAAAATAAATTTGAGATTCTCTCTGGGAACTCCCTGAAAATTTCTTCATGCTTATCCAGAAATGCTCTACAGAACACTCAAAAATTCATGAAATTCGGTCTTAGAATCTTTTTGAATGTTAATTTTTCTCTCTCTTCACTGAAACAACTTTACATTTTTATTTCGCTTGAATTCTCCTTAGGATTCTCATGCATTGCACCTCCGAATACTCTTAATATTATGTTTAGAGTAATATGGAAGTTTTCCGCTAAATTACTTTGAAAATTCAGTTGGAATTCCTCTTTAAATTATCAAAAACAAAAACAAATCTTTTTTAAATTCTTCTTTTTGCCCTTGGAAATTATGGTCGTAATTCCCTTAAAAGTGTTCGCATAATTTTTCTCCATTCATTTATTTATAAGGCTCAATCGTGTTGGTTTAACAGAACCGATATTTTCTCTTCAAATTACAGACAACTCTCCATATCTCGATGTTCTATATCACGATATGTGACAATTTTTTTCTATCGGTCGATCTCGGTTCATTAAACATCGAGATGTGGAGAATTGACTGTAATAATAAAAAAGGAGGGTTCTAAACAAGCTCATTTCTTCGTCGGAAGCGACTACTTGCTGCTTGATTTCTTCTGCACCCGCTATTTCCTACTTTCTTCTGTTTTCTTCTCTTCAATCCGTTGTTGTTGTTGTTGACTGAAGAGTACGTCGTGGTCTTTCTAGTAATCGAAGAAAATTTGCTGTTGTGCTTGACTTCTGCTTGCTTGTTCTTATTTTTCGTTCTCTCTTCAATTTCCGGTGCCATCACGTCGATTGCCATCACTTCTTCATCGAGCACCTCAATTGCTTCCGCTGTGGCACCTCCGGCTAGCACACCTGCGCACGAACAAGTATCCAAACTGGTAACACTCCGATCTTCATTCTGGTTGCACTTCTCTTCGTCCAGTTGTTGCTTCCGCTTGCGGCGGGAATTCATCCGAAGTTCTTCTATCTTGAACAGAAAACACGCATTCATGTTTCATTGTTAGAATATATTCCCCTTCCGATTGAGGAAATGCAGCGAGCTGGAAATTTCCTGTTTTTCACATCCTTATATACACCGCGTACACCACTGTACATGTCGAAGCCCAGTAGAATTTATCCCGAATGACACTTTACCGTATTTCCCCCGCATGCAACATGCGTACCTCGACTGCCTTTCCATCATCATAAAATTAATTGCTCAGGGTTATGCAGCAATGTATGGATCGGATTGATTCTTCAGACTTACGATACGATACGGGGGTACGATGCTGGCTAACTTTTAGTTACTGGATTCATTTAACGTATATAGTACTTATTAAACGCGTCACAGTATCTTTGAGCTTTTAAAAAAATCTTTCTGCTGTTATCGTAGCTGGAAGAGTTATTCTCTTGCTATCGTTAGGTTGGACTGAGTTCTGGTAAAGTGACTATGCGGAGCTTGCTGAAACAGTTGATTATGATGCGTTGAAGTATTCCACAGCATATTATGCATTTGAACTAGTGTTTGCTTTTCACTTAGTGCCGCTACAGGTAAAATTGATATAGCTGCCTCTTGATAGAAGCTGAGTGTAGAATGCAAACGTGGTTTCTGGTAAACTGCTTTCAAACAACGGTTTTGGATGGTTTGCAGTGACATGATTTTGAATTTACTGGCAGCCACCCAGATTGAAACCATGTACTGGAGTTTTGACTGGATTCAACTTTCTCAATCGTTTCAGAGTTGACAACTAAAGCAATGTGTACCGGTGGTCTAGACCGGGCGGATTTGAAAATCTTGTACTTCGTTTTTGAAATGTTGAGAGACAGCAAGTTTTCGGCAAAGTACATCTGCAACTTCTCCATGTCATCCGTCATTTGTTGGATAAGCTGATTCGAATCAGTAGATGCATATGACAGAGACGTATCATCTGCAAAAAGACATGGCTTCCCATGCAACCCAATTTTAGGAAGATCGATGAAATAAATCAAGAATAAGAGGGATCCCAGGTTGTTTCCTTGAGGCACTCCAACGGGTGTGTTTAGAGGACTGCTACAGGCATCATTTGCAACTACGTACTGCATTCTTGATGATAGATAGCTTCTTATCAAAGTGTTTGCTGTTTTCGAATACCAGAGAAATCAAGTTTTCGTAACAAAATGTCATGGTCAATCGTATCGAACGCTTTTTTCAAATCCAGAAAAAGCACACCCTTGGATTGCCGGGAGTCCAACGTGTTGTAAATGTCATCAACTAGTTCATTGACCGCAGTTAGAGTGCTTGACCCGGAGCGAAATCCACTCTGATGACTGCATTGAACGCCATGTCTTTTAAAGAAATCATTCATTCTGCTCACCAAAAGTTTTTCCAAAACTTTGCTTAGTACCGACAGATTGCTATTGGCCTATAATTACTAGCAAGTGTACTGTCACCTCCCTTGTGCAAGGGAATAACTTTTACAGTCTTCAAGAAATCAGGAAAATGTCCCGGTTGGATGAAGACATTTCGCAATAAAACAGAGAAGACATTGTGATGCAGCTTAATAAAGGATGCTGAAAAATCGAACGATCGGCAACTATTTATTGTCGAGGCTAACTGGGGTCCAACCGTACAAAAATACTCAATAACAGTGTTTGCGACCGTTGTTCCATGTGCAGTTAGATGTTGTCCAATATTTAGTTTTAAAGATTCTTTGTTTTCAACATGGTGACCGATAACTTTCTTCATATTTTTCCACACACTAGTTTGGTTTGACTTAAATTTGATGAAGAGGGATTTTTCCTTAGCTATTCTGTATATATTTAGCTTCCATCCGGACAGGAAACGGGTCCAAAGCCATAGCGAAATTAACGATTTCGCCCAACGTGGGTTTTCCAGCTCCATTCCCAAAGCTGAGTTTAATGATATTCTTAGTTTCAACGACGCCACCCTCATCAACTTGCTTCCAACAGTAACCGCACTGATCGAGTAAACAAACTGTCAATAGCACCGTGTCGATGTCCGTGTACAGCTGAAATTGAACTCAGAATATTCCCTTTGTATTTTTCACAAATCCTGGAATCCTCTTCCCAATCTTCATGGAATATTTCACAGATTTTACCCTCACAATTGAGTTGGAGTATTAGTCAAATCTCTCATAGGGTTCTTGACGAAACTCCTTTGGAAATTTACTCTTTCGAAGGGATGACGAAGCATAATTTTTGTCGATTTGTCATCGAAATTCACGTGTGACCGGTGACTTCAAATAAATCATATCCATTTTCCATTAGAGATGGCGCTGTTCCGCTGTTAGGAAGTGATAACAAATCTTTTATAGAATTTGAGAGAAGTAGGAATAATTCACTTTTGGTGCATATTCAGGTTAAAAAAAAGTGAACGTGTTGAGTGTTAAACAAGCTACAATTAAATAAAAATTACTTTGCCCCATATAGTTTTACCTGCTTTGCTCAAATTTGAGAGAGAAAATTTGCTCTCACGACCTCAATCTCTCAACATGCCATGTATTTTGATGACACTCGATTTGTGATTTACCTTTCACAGATTACAAAATAGAGTACCTGACACTACAAAACATGTCTGGTACCTCTATATATGCATTTAGTTTAACATCTGAAGTCCCTCCTTTTTTACATATTCTGCACAAAAGATACTTTTTGCCCCGCCCCATTCATAAAAATCGTCGGTAAATTCTGTGAGGGGTGAGCTATTTTATGTGCATAATGTGTAAAAAAAGGAGTGACTTCGAATATTAATCTAAATGCATATATAGAGGTACCAGACATGTTTTGCACTGCACTGTCCTCTGTGAACAATTAACGTAAAACAGATTATGAGTAGTTTTCGATAGATGTCACCGCAAACAACAGCAGTGACATCTGATGGACCATGAATACAGAAGCTTGACAACAATGAATAATTCTCGGATTTTTCCCAATTTTCTCGATTTCCTGGTCACCTTGGTAAACTCATTTAGGGCCATTCCAGAGTCTTTTATATATTTGAAATTTCGATCATTTAAATGGAATGTAGACTTTGATCCGGCCAAACAGGAGACTGAATTTGTATATAGTCGAATGTTATTATAGGGGAGAGATCTGTACTATTGCGCACCACCAATTCAAATTCCTTCTAAAGTAAGGTTACCATATGGTATCCTAAAGGAGGACATGTCTTCCTTTTTCAATAATTGTTCTACATCCTCCTTTTGCCCGAAAATGTCCTCCTTTTAAATCCATGCATTTTTTTCCAGAAACATATTCATCAAATTGTTTTCAAAGAGCGTTGTTTGCAGATTGAAGTTTGCCATTCGATGGTAGGATTAGGAGTATACTACAGCTGTCAACGCCCCTACATTTAGGCAAATTTGGTGAAGTTTAAGTTGAAGTTGACAGATGGAAAATTTTCAAATAAGTCTGTTATTCTACCAAACTTAACCAGGAATTTTAACAAAAAAAAAATTCAATTTTTTAGATTTGACATATCGAAAATAAATTATAATGTTCAAAAATCTCTCTGTTCCTGATCGTGTGATTTTCCAGAAAGTGTTTGTCAAAATTGGTACGCCAGAAATAAGTCTGGTACAATAGCAGGATAATTTGAAAATTTTCTATCTGTCAAGTTTAAGTAAAAATTCACCAAATGGAATACAGCTACACAGATTTAATCCAATTGTGTTCGATTTTGACGTTCTGGTTCTATGTGATTTTAGGTATTTCAAGCATAACTATTCAAATCGACGTAATCTGATTTTGTAAACAATCACTTCAATCGACGAGTTGTGACAACTGCAAGCTCACTCACAGAAACTAACAGCACCAGCTACTAGGGGAAAAATTCCCCTACCTGATGATGGCGTTTGTTTACAAAAGCAGATACATCGATTTGAATAGTTACGCTTGATATGTTTAGGCGGCTGCCATACTGAGAGCGTAAAATCGAATGTAAGGAATAATATCAATAATAGGAATTCTTTTGTATAGAACGCTAAGCGCGCCTCTTCGCTCCAACTATGGCAACGGCCTTAGAGTCCTATGCGGAATCAATGGTTTCAATCAGCGATGATATGTATCCTGATTTTTGTACATGATAAAAATTGGGATGGTTTAAAGGCTGTAAAGTTGTAGTTTTCATGCAAATCAGCTAGACTAAATCATTTCCCAGTATCAAAAATGAATTATGAAGGCTAGTTTGATGCATTTTTCAGAAGTATAACGAGAACATGAATTGAATTGGTAACGACTATAACTTGTGAACAATCTCCATTGAACCTTTGCACATCATGAATTTTGTGATAGCGCACATATTATTAAAACGTTTGATAACTAATTGTCCTCCTTTAATGTTAAGAAAAGGAATCATTGTCCTCCTTAATCTCCCAACATCAAATGAAATGTCCTCCTTTTCAAGTGTTTGATATGGTAACCCTATCTAAAGGTAACGCTAATGTGGAGATTACCTTCTAACAGTACTAAACTCCCTAAAATTTTAATAGGGTACTGCAATTTTAATAGGGTGCTGCACTTTTAATAGGGTACTGCAATTTGCTTGTTGTACATGTTGCCAGATACTTCAGTGAAGATCTTTTTTGAAGGTCCAAATTGCTAAATAATAGTATTTTCAATCCTCCCCCTATTTCCAATGGTGACAAACAGTTGAGGCTTAATGTCAAGATATCAAAGTAAAGATATGCCCATTGATAAATTTGCGTTCTTCATTGGACATGAGGAATAGTTATAACAAATAATTTTCCGAAATCCAGCCTAATTCCTTTGAAGTTTGACGTCATGACGTTTGACCCAATAGAAGAGCTTTGCACGTTTTTTTCAAATTATCTTTGACTTCCTTTGAATATGATCTAGAAAATAAAATGTCATCTTTCCAATAACTCCTCGGAATATTTACGGGGTTATATACGATGATACAGGTAATCTTGGTCAATTTATTAGATTTGACGAGTGTGGATCATCTGAACACGGGATATCCCTTGACCTAAAAACACTAACCGCTAACAGAGCAACTCAAAATAAGGTAGTGGAAGCGGCCTGTGTTCATCTAAACTCATCGACTAAAAATTGGACTTAGAGCAAGAGGCAACACAAAGAATGGAAGTAGCCACGATTACGATAAACATGACACTAACCACCTTTTTTCAGTGAGAAATTTGTTACTAGGCCAAGTGGCTCCAAAAGACAAAAATATCCAGACATTACAGGTGACCGCCGACACTACAAATAAAAAGATTTGGAAACTTGGGAAAACGTGACTTAAGCGACATTTAGTTATAATAGTGAAATTTAAGAGACCGGCTTGAAAAAAGCTACTAAACAATAACCTGCTACCAGGCCTGTGATACATATGGAGGGTACACTACGGTTGCGTGCTTGCCATTGCGTGGGAGGTCGTCCCTACTAACAACCGTTCAAGTCCGTTGAGCGACCTCTAAACATCAACGGAGGAACTTAAAATTTTAGTATATTTGTGTTCAAACCAAGACGAACATTTCAAGAGGTTTAATCCAAGTGGATTGCTTGGTTATAAATCTACGATTCACAGCATACTAAAAGAGTCATCGATATCAATCAATCAACCACATGCTAAATGTCAACGCATCACACAGACCGCTCCGTACCATCGCCGCATTGTTTCGGCAGCGCATTCGCCCATGTTTCTGTCAATTTTGCAGCCACCGTCACACAACCGAAACGGATAGTTTACATTTTAGGACATTGGCAACTGGTCGCTGCTAACTGAGCTGCTATTTACCATCATGGCCACAGACGCATACCGCACACCGACCAAGGTCACTTAAATTTAATTCTGGCGCACGTTCCCCACCAACAACTGAACGCTAACGATTTGTCGTTTTGAGGATCGTTGAAACAAAAAAACAACGATCAATCCACCTAATGGTACTTTATTTAGTTATACTGTGTGATTGCATTCTTAGTAATATTTAGCGCGATCGAATCAACAATCCACTGCCCGAGAAACGAAAGCATCGACTCACCCATTCTCGGATATCTCGCCTTTTGACTCGGCCTCTCGGCCGTGGCCGGCTGGCAGTATGTGGTGCGAAACAGCCGCAGAGCTGTTGTCGACCCGGCTAAACAGCGATAAATTATCGCGAAATGTATTCTTTTTTAGCGCTTATGTCGCGGCACCAGCACGCGAGCAGTGTGACGACAGAGAGTTGCTTTGTGCAAAAATTTCTACTACCTAGATATACCCTACCGAACCACCGACTGACGTGGATTCGTTCCGAATGGTTTGTCAACTGTGGCACCATCAAAGGCAGCCAGCAGCATGGTCAGTGATTTCCAACGACCAAATTATTCTATTTAATGACCGATGTCGAAAATGTATCACCGGCGCTCCGAATCATTCAAGATTGAATTTTGGGTTTGGTGGGGGTATGGGGGGGGGGGGTGTTCCATCCGCAGGACCACACGTGGTCACTAGACTGATACAACATTTGAAATTTGCACACGCTCCACAGTTCGCTCAAGCGGTTCCGAATCGGATCCTGACCATCCCGCAAAATTTGAACTCATTTAGGTCATAAACTGTAACTAATGTAATCGCACTGTCAAGAGCTGTCAACTATTATAATTATGGCGGTAAGCTTACTCTCCGATTAACTTTTAATATCGACACTGTTTGGATAATCTGCCAAAAGTTTACTTAGAGTCGTGTTGATTAACTTTAATGTCGACATTCAACCGTCAAAAATTAAAACTTATAAACCTTGATTTAAAAATCGAGATGAATGTCCATGGAATCGATAAAAATATCGTTATGCTCAGAAATTGACCCTCTGTCAGATGATGTATGAAAACCGGTATATGTTTCGAAATTAATCAACCCAATTCCCATACAAACTTCAACCTAACGAGTGATAAATTTTACGAGCCCAATCAGAACCCACTTTGAAACCGTTCGAGCACTGTGGGGCGAAAATGTCAAATTTTGCATCAGTCTAGTGGCCACTCTAAACGGTTATAACTTATCTATTTTGTTGATTTGAAATCTGCTGGGAGGAATCACATACCGCGCGCGTATGCAAATAGTACCCGATTCAAAATCGAATCGATTTCTATCGCAGTCTCCCTGTCAGCGCAATCCAGCACTGACTGATTGACACCAATCGGTGCCCCCGGGGGCTGCTCTTGGGACGCTCGCTCACTCACACGGTTGTGCTTTGAATTATTCATCCCGGTCGGTCGTCCGACCCGCTCGGTGGCTGACTTTTGGAATAAATCAACGCACTTTTTCCGCGGTGAAGCGATGTAGTCCCGATAAAAATCTCACTTTTCCTCATTCTGCGGGTTTTAGGTTGTGTTTGCGTTTGTGTGTGTGAATCACTTCACTGTGATGCTGCTCTCCAATCCGGTCCAGAGCGAGTTCAGTGCAGCATAAATCTTCATTAGCTTCCTCTTTTTGCTCTAGGGTAAGTGTGCCATTTTTGGCACTCTAGTACTCCCGTTATTGACCAGAGGGCGAAAACCAAATTTGAAATAGTTTTCCATGGTTTTTTTGGCGTTGTATTGAAATAAATCACGCATCTTTTTTCAATAGGTCCTATCTACAATGATCGATTCTCTTCATCGGTTTGCTCTTTGGATCGCTAAGGCCGATATTTCAGCATATTTTCGACACACAGTTCGATGGAAGAAGCAGCAATCTAGCATCTAATACGACAAAGACAAGTTATTAACGAAAGACAGACTCGATGGAGAGATTCGATCAATGTAGATTGGTCTATTTGAAAAGTGACGCGGTTGTGTTTGACGTTTCGGACGCTAGATAAGAACCTCTTTTATCAAACTATGTTGCAAAAAGAGCGCGAAATCTGGTGGTTATAAAAAGAGAAAGAGCATCGATCAAGCATCAATTAGCGGACAACTAGTGCCAACAACTGACACACTTACCCTATATCGACAGAAGGAAGTGGCAGATATAAAGTGGACATCGATTCGATGTGTGTTATTTCATGAATGCACGCAGCCGATCGTGTTCGAATTGAATGCGGAAAAACAACTGCCATTAAATTGCTGCTGGGTCGGGTTTGCTTGGTATTACGATTTAATGGCTTACTTTTCTCCCGTGGAGATAAGTTCGGTTGAAGTCAGGAAATCGGAATCACGAGCAATCTTGAACATCCTTGCTTTTCTGCTCATCACTGTAAAATATTTATAAAATTTGATCAGATCATAAAGGGGTCATTCCAGCTCAAGTACAATGTCACCGATTCCAAACAAACTTTTCCACAATGCTTATTTTGATATTCTAAGAAAACACCTTTTTGTAAATGTCTCTAAAGTGCTTGGTTCTCTCTGAGCTACAACCCTGGTTTTTTTTTTTTTAATTATATCTTTGAATAGTGATTACTCCGCAAGCAAACAGATTTTATGTGTTATTGGCCCTCCACTTGGAAGGTTTTTTATGGAGAATCAAATAGATTAGTCAAAATTAGTTATGTGTTACTCAAACTACAGTAGTGAGACACATTATTGGAAGGTATCCACATTATCAAAAAGACGTTGTTTTCCAAGATATTGACTTGAAATTTCCTGTACATATTGCAAAACCTATCTAATAGATGTGTTTCGAAAATAAAATGCTTTGAACATATGGTTTATGAGATATGGCTAGATGAGTGACTAGGAACTTTTAAGGTTTACAGCCGGAAAATCACTACAATATATCGTACGCCATTTTCATTTATTTAGTTATTTACTCGTACAGAATTCATAATCACCTCATTTAATCAAATTGCCTGAAGTTGCATTTAGCACAATTAAATTGGAATAAGTGTGTTCACGGCCCATCAATGTCCACCCATGTAGAGTTACACTTGTCATACAAAATTCATCGAGTTCTCAATACGTTCAATTTGACCTGAATACACGATCTGTTCATTGAAGTCCGGGGTTCGAATCCGAACCGTTCTCTCTTATAAAAGAGTAACCGAAAATAGATTTGAGCAAGATAGTACATTGAAATTCTATGATAAGGAAAGAGATGTAGCATTGAATGTTTTTTCAGAGAAAAATGATGAGAATTGTCGTTGAATTACTTCGGTAATTTAACGTACTTCCGGCCGGTAATTTGACGACCGTTGAAGTCACACCTATCTGATGGTTTCTGAAACTTCTACTCGTCCACTTTACCTGCAACCGTGGAAGAGGCGAGAGTTAGTACTTAGTAGTTAGTACTTAATTGTGTTTTTCGTGGTATGTGAAGTAAAAAATCTGACAAGTTTAAAAGACTGAATTTAATGTTACATTTCTCGTTCCTTTCTGTTAGCTTACAGAGCTCAAACATTAGGTCAGAAGTTACGTGCGGTCAACTTTTTGTGTGTACAAAGTGTGTAGAAAGGTAGGATGAATAATGTCTTTTGTGTGGACATTTTACTTAAGGTGATTCGCTGTTACATCCTTATTCTCGTAACCACTTCGAAACTTTAAGTGCACAAATATCAGCTTCTACGACAAGTGCAACATTTAAATTGTTACCCTGCGTTTGCTGCACTGCAGCATATATTAAGTAGCAACCGAGATTTGTGTAATTGAGAATTCGAAGTGGAAGTGCATGTATAGCCTACGTGGCGGCCATTTGTGGACTAAACTAGGAATCACCTTAAATGTTTGCATGCAGATCAAAGTTTGCATCGCATCGCTTCTAGCGATAGATGACTTTGCTCGGCACAGTGCACCCAAGGAATAAGATGCCGGCTCGTGGAAGAATTCGGAAGGGAGACACCGTTACACTGTTCTCTGACAGAGCGTTGGCCAAATCCGCCAAAATCCACCACGTGAACCCACGTGCTTTGTTCATCTCCGACGATCCCCTCGTCGACATCTGCGCCTCCGGCAATCGACGCTAGTTTTGCTCTGCACCACACTAGTCCGGAGTACAATGCGCAACACCACCACCGTTGAATAGGGTACTGCTTGGCCGACATCCCTCCGACAAAGGGATGCTACTTTGCCGAGACTGTTTAAGCAGTGTCTACATTTGATGGTACCGTGAGTAAACGAAATGCATGAGAATCTCCACACACACAAACACATGAGCTTGAAAACAAATAACAGGGTAGGCTAGCAATCGCTAGCACTAGTTCAGAGAACTGCACACACGATAAGGGAGAGCTAGCAAACAAACAATACTTTGAATAAACCGGGGTTAGGAGCAGCAATCTATATATAAAAATTAATTTCTGTCTGTCTGTCTGACCCTCATAGACTCGGAAACTACAGAACCGATCGACGTGAAAATTTGTATGCAGAGTTTTTGGGGCCGGGAAAGGTTCTTATGATGGCTTGAGAGGCCTCCCCCTCTGTAAGGGAGCTCCCATACAAATGAAACAGAAAAATATAGCATGTTTTTTTTTAATCGGCGCATAAACCTAAGCTAATATTGAATCCCGAGCAAGGCCGGGCACACCCAAGTAAGAATTTTGGTTTTATGAGGGTTCTGTAGACCAGGATTTAGACTTGTAGCATGCTTTAAAACCACTATTCCATTTAATTCCACTTAATTAATTTTGGTATCCGTGACAGATACGATTTTGACTACAATGTGCAGTCTTCATCAGTGTCATTCCCACTAAATTAGTGGGAATGACACTGATGAAAACTGCACATTGTAGTGGAAATACGTATCTGTCCTGGATACCAAAATTAATTAAGTGGAATTAAATGGAAGATAACCTTTTTTTGCTGTTTTATTTAAGCATTCCGCTAACAACCCAATTGCATTACTTCATTGCAATGTTATTTGGGCACTCAGCTACTAAAATATATAATGATTTCCATTATTTGGCCTGAAATAAATGTTGTTGATTTGCTACATTCTTCGCATGTTGGCGTCGTTCTATTTTTGCGTTTTTTGTAGTCTTATTTGTTGTAGTTGAATTTACTCCAGATTTGGACTGCCTGGGAAAACAGTCTCCGCACTCACGTATCAAGGCCGGTGGAGGAAATCTGAACGGGAATCTTGACGAGTGATCCTCTCTTCGGAGGTGGCGCTTAAGCCACTCGTTCTGGAGACAAAGAGCGTATTCAGTGGTTGAAATCTCGCAAGTTGCTAGTCGTGAGTTACAATCTTTGAATAGAGTGCGCGAACAGTCAGGTTCAATGAGTCATTTTCATATGAATAGGAACTGCCATCCGCCTCGTGAGAGTCTGAATGATCGGGAAGTAAACGAGTCACTGACAGCCGAGCACTCAGTCAGTAGCTCAGTTAGCACGTTTATTCTTCCGTGATGGTACTCAACCCTTATTTTGAATGACGTGCATTTTCTATGGAAAAATGTCTCAATTACATGCTGTGTGAGCGAAGGCAAGCGGTGTGAGTCGCCTGTTCGTGAGTGACTGTATGCTTTTGTTGGCTCTTTCATTTCCTCGTCCTTTACCGTTAGGTACAAACAGTGTGGACAGAGCATTGAATTGAATAGTGCAGTGCTTTCACGCTCAGCTTGAGCAGTCAATAATGTTACGCTCTGTCAGTCTTGTAAGCGGTCACGGTAGTCAACACATTTTCTGTGATAATTGACTGCCTTTGATTCCGACACTTGCAAAACAAGCTATCATAGTACAGTACCAAACTAAAATGTCATTTGAAAGCCTCTGTCATACGACACTGTCGCCGAAGACCGTCACGTATGTATGTATTTTAGTTTTTCTCATATTAAGAGCTGCTGATGTTGTACTTGTGTGAATTCTGAAAATAGCAAGTAATGATGTCCTAGTAATAATATTTCTGATCAGAAATAGTTTGATTTACACCAAATTGAGGAATTACAACGAAATCACACATGTCATATGATAGCTATTTTGATAATTTTCTTTTAGCTCGAATGTTATTCTACCGCTCGTGTTGCGTGAGAGAGACGACGGTAGAGCATGAGTGTTCGAATACAAACAGACTGTCGCGCACGACAACGAAGCGAGTGTAGTAAAAAACGTCAACTGTTTCAACCCCTGCGCTTTGTTCTTGATCTACCATTTTGAAAGTATTTTAATGTAGTATTTGAGAGATTTATCAAAATTATTTTGACGTATGTTTTTGTAATTCAAACTACAGTACGATTAATGGAAGGTATCCAAATGATAAAAAAGGCTCTTTTTTCAAATTGCTCGGATTTTGTTATTTTTTAAGATTTTGACCGGAAACTCCCTCCATATATTGGAAAACCTATCTCCTAGATAAAATGCTTCAACAATTAGTTTATGAGATATTACGAGATGAGTGAGTACAAGCAATTTTGATACCATCTAGTAAATAGGTTTTCCAATATGTGATGGAAATTTCAGGGCAATATCTTGAAAAACAACGCGCGGTATGATAATTTTGATACCTTCCGATATTCTGTATCTTTACTGTTGTTTTGAATAAAACAAATTCAATTTCGATTAATCCATTCGATTCTACATAAAAAATACATGCGGAGTAATCTCTATTTGCAGATATACTTTCTAAAAAACTAAACAAAGTTCTTTAGAGCAAAATCAAAAAAGTATTTTATTAGAATATCAAAATAAGCATTTTGGCAAAGTTTGGTGAAAATTGATGACATTGGCCACAACTTTGTATACACTTGAGCTGGAATGATCCAAACACATTTTTCCCATGTCTGAACTACCTTGATGAGTTTCTTTGGAGCTTTTTCAGAAAATTTCTTTTAAATAATACCACAATTGTAAGTTCAGTTTTTGTCAAAATGTATCAAGTAAGATTTTAAGATTTTCTCTGGCATCCCCTTAACATTAACTGCAACTCGCTTTAGGAAAATTCTCCAGAAAACATTAGAAATTCACTCTACCATTCTCTTACAATGCTTAAACTTTCTCGCAGCAATTTTCTTATTTTTTTCTGCATAATTCTACTGGAATATTCATCAGAATTCTTTTGATACACTATTCAGAAAAACCTGTTCGGAATTATCAAAGAATTCTCGTGAAAATTTTCTTAAACTCTCCCTTGCCTGGGTAAGTGAGCTAGTTATGGCACTAGTGCTCCAGTTTTTGGCCCTAGGATCTAACTCAAATTTGAAATTAATTTTCATGCTTAATTTGCGTAGACATGTGACAAAATCTATGTTCTAACCAGTGTTGGGAAAATATCAAAAAATCAAATCTCACCAATTCCCAAGATCACGCTTGATTTTCGTAGAGAAACCGATGACATTACAAGCTATGATTTCGTCGCTCTGAATAATTATCAAGCTAACGAAACTCACCAGCTACAATTCTAAACAAACCGTGGTGAGTTTGAGTTTCATTTTTTATGCTTTACATCCGAACGCGACCCGAAAGTAACTTCGTGTTTGCCATCGGTGAAGAGAAAAGAGAGACATCAAACTATACTTTCTCTTTCTATGAAAGCGATGTGCAACGGAATCATTTTTGTGTCGAGTCAACTCTCAGCATCATTTTTACATGTTGTGAATAATCTCGCAATATCAAAGAAGCTTGTACAATCAATATCAAGTATGATATTTTGGTTCAATATCACTAGCTTGATGAGATATAATAGTTAAATGTGACATTAATTTGCTATGATTTTTGATATTCTTTAGATATGGCAACAACTGACTATGCTATTACTCAGTTATGATCCCATAGATTTTTTGATATTTTACCTCTTATATCAATCAAACGAAAAGCTAGTTTTGATACTCTGTTCCTCAATTTTAATAGTAAAAGTTGCTATTGATTTGATATTCTCATCTACTCTACAGTAGTCACAGATCTCAGCGTATACGGTAACGGAAGAAGATGGCACTATTCTCATACAATGTTTTAAGACTTGTTCCACCTTCGCATTTCCTGCATCACTAATTACAAATAGAAATCAAATTATGCTCAAGCCTGCGGGAACTTCTCGCTCCACGGCCATGATTCGACACATTTTCTGCCACTGGCAAAAAGCCGGAAAATTTTCGCAAACTCTTTCAAGGTTGACTTCGACGGACGACGGACGGCGGTGGCATCCACTATGATTATCCGCTCGGCGATGATGGAAGTTCTCAAGGTCTACGGTTCAGCGGCCGTTCCCGTCCAACGCTGAACTAGAAACTAGACGTGGCCATGACAATGAAGACGCTGATCGGCCACGATCGCGAGCGCGATCATGATGATGATGTTTTAGAAGGTACGTTTACCTAGCGCGCCGCATCGCGCCACCAAACGTAAATAATCGTAACAAGCGAAATTAGAATGGAGGCAGAGAAGTATGCAAGAGAGAAGGGAACGGCTATTATGTGTGGTGTAGTTTCCTCGATGACGGCGAGGCGGCGGCTGCAGGTGGGCTATTGTAGGAAGTGAATAGTGTGTGTGTGTGTGTGGTTTGATAGAAAAACGTGGAGCTCGTGAAATTGAAGCACTTCGCGCACAATAAATTTGATGGAACAAGAAGGTCGTAGACAGAAGAACTCTCGTTCCTTCTAAGACGGAACTAATTCTATGCGCTCCAAAGGGGTCCGCCAGGCCATTGTCGTAGTTCGTAGTAGGTAGATAGGCTGTAAATCAAACAGGCACACAGTGGGAAAAAACATGACATAAAAGGAGCAAAATAAAATAATTTTTTCTCTCGAAGAAATTTGATCTCATGACAATACATTGTATTGTTTATCTATTTTTTTGAGAATTTTAAGAACACAAAATGTATTGTAAACCTATGTGGTGACAACAACAGAATATACTGCAATTTATTGTTATGTTATTGTAATTGTATGTTTATTTTTATACTTTGAACATTTTGTAGACAGAGTATATTTATAATATACCGAACTTAGTACAATTTTATATCCTTGCCCAAAATTTATCTTTCTTTGAAAAATTATCAGTAAATTGAAGATTTTGCCCTCCTCTATTTTGAATCCGAACCACGCCCTTGCTGGCACATCTTTCTAGTTAACATACAATGTTGCTATAACGAATAAGTAGCACATTAAAAAACTTGATACGTGAATAGATGATTCTGCTTTTCATGAAAAATATGAATCCCTTTAATTGGCAGCATTTGTTAAAAATTAACGCATTTAAATGTTTAATGTAAATACTATATTTACTGCTATTAATACATATTTCTGGATATTCAAACCATGAATGTACAATTTTATATGTATTTGTGCTTCATATAAATTCTAGTTTCTGTTACACATAGTTCTAGCCTAGAATAGAACGCAACGAAGAATCCTCTTGGACGGAAATCCTCTCTGAATTTTGCCTCGAATAATTTTGTAGTGACCCAATCAATGTCTTGAAATGTCTCTCAAAATATCCTTAGCATTCTCCAAATAATAGCACCGAAACAACAATGGAATACAGGAGTTCCCTTGAAACTGTTCTAGTATGCTATAGTAAATTTCGTCGGAACTATCTTGAGAATTCAACTTATGTGGAATTTTCTCTGGAATTCCATATGAATCATAGGCATCAGCATTGCCCCCTCCCTATAATTTTCGGATTCCCATTTAAAAAAATAATGAAAGTAGTTAAAAGTCGTCTTCCCCCAACGTTCAAGACAAGTTACAGCTTTGAATTGCTGCTCTGAATTCTCTTCCTTCCTGTTGAATATATCTAAAATTAATTTGGCATTCAAGTCTGAACTCTCTTGGAATTCGTTTGAGATTCTCCTGGAATGTTTCTCACATTTAATTATAATTCTCCATAGCATTCGTAAATATTCCCATGGAATTTAATATTTCGGATTCGTTTTCGATAGTTCCAGAAACTTCTTAAAACTCTTCTCAAAATTCCCCTGGAGTTCTTCTTTGAATTGCCTCAAAAATCTCCTCAAAATTAGCTTCAGAATTCTCTTGAACATTTCTTCAGAATTTCTTAGAAATTAACGTCAGAGAAGTTCTGATGAATTTGCATTAACATTTTCTGAAAAATTAATTGAATCCTTTTCAGGATTCCTTCGGTCTATGTCTATGTATGATGGAAAACATAGGCGAACATTCCAAGTAATAATGTTGGTTTTATGAGTGTTCCGTAGACCATGATTTCGACTTGTTGAATGTGTTAGACCCTCGATAAAACTAGCAATGTTAATTGGAATTTCAATACTCGATTCTTTTGATTGACTCTCTGTTTGGATAACCACGGCATTATTTTTGATATTGGAAAAAAAAAAATATTATGTGCGTTCCTAATAAAAACTAAGTGAAAACTTTTTTCAGTGTACTTGTTTTGTGCAGAAATAGGGGAGATTTTGAGTAAAACATACATTCTTCAAAGCTCAGCTTAGCTTATGTTGCAATCCGGAACTCTGAAATGTTTTTCCTCACGCCAGAAAGTCATAGAATACGTTTTGTCATCACAAAAATTCCATCAAAAGTGCTCATAGGATGTGATTTAATAGATGAATCGTGGATTTGACTTAAGGTTCCTAAAACATGACCAGATATGATTTGATATTAATTTTCTAATTCTAGCACACAAGAAATAAAAATAGATAGGAGAAATTGATGTAATGGCGGCCTAAATGACCCTAATTTGGGCCCATACATAAATTCAGCAATCGGATAAATTTTCAATAGCGACCAAAAATAGCCATGAGTACCATCTCAATGAGGCGTTCATCTAGATCAAATTGAAAAAAAAGCAGATTTTTAGCGATGAGCCCAATCTTAGATCCATAGGCCAGAATTTGAACCATTTCCCCGACTTGCGACAAACCTTTTTCGTTTAAATTTCTTCTTCTAACCTGCTACCATGTCAACTTATTGAATAAACTAAATCTGTTTTCGACTCCTATTTCTTGGGAATTTGCTAATAAAAGTGTTGATATGAATTTCCATCAATATTTCGTACTCAATATTCATGATCAGTAAGATCTCAATTTATTTTTCACTCATATTAATTTATCTCGAAATAAGTGTCCTGAGGATTATTTCCACATTTGGAAAAACTTCTTTTTCTTCTTCTTCGCATTTCAAGCTTATTGCTTATCGCATATTCGTTTATTGCGTGCTCTCAACTTGGTATTCTAGATGCACTTCCACAGTTATTAATTGAGAGCATTCGATGCCTGTACCATTTTTGCATTTATAATTTTGTGGCAAGTACAATCATACTCTATGCCCAGGGAAGTCGAGAAATTTTCCAACCCAAAAAATTCCTAGACCGGACCGGGAATCGAACCCAGCCACCTCCAGTATGGTCTTGCATTGTAGCTGCGCCTTTAACGACAGAGCGAAAAGAGGCCCTAGCTAAGGGAAAACCCATTTTTCAAATAGAAATTTTGGTTTTATCACAGCCTTGTTGCTCATGATTTGGACTTATATAATGTTTTAAAACCTTGATAAATCTTGCAATACTACTTACGTTCAGTCCATTTGTCAATCATTAGTTTGTACAACTCATCTGTTTTTTCCTTGATTTGTTTTCCGTCGAGTTTCAAATTATGGCTTACTAAAAACAAACCACATGACTTTCATGTCATAGTGCATTGGAAAAAACACACACTTAGTTCAAAAATTCACCGAACGTAAACATTACAGAGAACAGCTTAATGAAGATCACAATCTTCGTGATTCAAGAGATGCATGAAACGGATCACTAATATACTGATGCGAAATGCTTCGTAAGTTTCCTTCCACCTGGTTGCTCCATCTTATCCCAACCCTAAAGTATCGCAATCTTAGACTATCACCTATATACGTAATTAATTTTTATGTAAGCCTGTTTTTTTTAGTTCTTGGGCATCATTTCTCAATATGATGAAATGCACAACTTTAGCCAAGAAACCCGTCCCCCTAAGACGCTCTATTTAAAAGATAAAATCAAGTGCATTCTAATCAGATCAGTGGGAACAATAATCAGGGTGGCCATAGATCCGGGAAAACCGGGAATTGCAAGAGTAAAACCCAAGAAACCCGTGAAGAACTCGGGAATTTGCTGGAACAATCGGGTAAATCATTGAATTACCTGTTTGACATATGATTACCTGTATTAAAGTTAATTCATGTTTCATTATTTTATTGATTATCAGTCCTATTCATAGAGATTTGATGTTTTTACTTTTACCCAAACTATTTAGCAGCTTTCGGAAAATCATTCTCAAATTTCATCCTTTGAGCCCTTTTGAGAGAAAAAAAAAAACTACAAGGGACAGCCCTTTGGGGTTGTACGCAATGGTGACGTACGACTACGTGGTCTTATATAATAAATATTATTTGTTAACTGCAGCAGGAGCTTGTGCTTTGTGTAGGAATAGGAATTTGTGTGTGGTTCTCTCTGTTTATACTCTTTAGTATGACGCGCAGGCCAGAGATGGGCCACAGCGACTCACGAAGAGCTACTGATTCCGATCAATTGCGGTGCAGCTTCTTCCTCTTTCTATGGATGCTCATGTGGGCTGCAGCTCGCTGCTTGCAGGCAGCCTTCCGTTGTGTACTGGTGAACACCACCACTCATCACGCGGTGATTCAATAAACATCGTTTGGTGAGACAGGATGGAATTAAACTTTGAAATCTGTGTTGGAGAAATTGCTTTTCGCAGGCAATCGGTGATAATTTTAATTATCATAGCATCAGTTGCACATTCGTGCAATTTTCAATAGTGAAATTTTGAAAAATGATAAGGTCTTAAATTTGACAGATGCGTAGAACTATATCTGATTGATTGGTGATAACATTATTGAAATTGGTCCAGGGGCAGCTGAGGTATTAACGTTCAAAATCTTGCATAATTTTGTTACATGTTCCATTTTCGGTTTTCACAAAGTGTACCCCCATATAGAAATCACAGTCGTAGTCCTCCGTCAAAACTCGCGTGCAAATCTACAAACTAAAACTCACGCTTGAGATTCCCATCCCATGAGTTAAGTTCTAACATCTGTAGTGGCCTCGATGATTGCCTCAGGTATGTTGTATTGTGTAACGTTTAGCTTAAATACTAATAGATCACAAGTTTATTTTCGCATGCATATGAGGGGAGGTGCTGATGATAGTTTTCTTACAAATACAGGGTAGCTGAATAAAACGGTCCCCTTGGTTTGAAGTGTCAAAAATTTGTAAACAATCCCGAGCCCGTATATGATTCTCAACGTAAGTGTAAAGACGCTGGAGACACAGAAGTCGGTCGGTGAGATAACTTAACTGCTGAATCGAACGTTTGTCTGGCGATGCAAAAAACGATTAGAGGATGGAAGTGGAGCTTCAAGAAGACCTTGGTCAGGGAGACCCCGTTCTGGTCTGACACGGGCGTTGATAACCGCGGTGGCCAACAAAATTCTTCGGAATCCGGTAAGGCCTATGAATCAAATGGCCAAGGACTATCAGGTGTCACGTATGACGATGCAAACCGTGATTTAAAAGGATCTTGGCCTCTATCCCGCTAAACTGCAACAACATCAACCTCTCTCAGAGACAAGAAGCGGCTGGAAAGAAGCAAAATTCTGAAGAAGTGGCTCGCGGATAACCCTGACGTCGTGGTGATTTCTTCGGATGAGAAGCTATTTGACGTCGGTCGCAAATTTAACCGTCAAAATGACAGAGCATCGGAGTTCGGTTGATCTCAACAACAAATTCGTCTACAGAGCGCAAAACCTAATTCGGTGATGATTTGGGCAGCAGTTGCATTGAATGAGAAGAAATCTCCTGTTTATTGCATTCCGGATGGGGTAGAAATATCTGGACTTTTTACACCAGAAGGTGTTGCCGTGGGTCCAGTCGGAGTTAACAGGTACAGAGATTTGCTTCACCCAAAATTCTGCACCTGCCCACGCAGTCAAACGCGTTCAAGCGTGGTGTCAACAGATCTTTGATCAATTTTGGTCGAAGAAAATGTGGCCTCCTTCTTCTCCGGATATTAACCTGCTAGATTTCACGATGTGGGACATCGTAGAAAGGGCAACTAATGCTAAGGAAAGAAGCACTAAGGACGCTCTTATGGTAGCTATACAAAGAGCCTGGGACGATGTTTCTGAAGAAATCGTGCGAGCCAGTTGCACTGATCGTTTGACGAAGATTATTCGAGCAAAAGGCTCCCATTTTTGATAAGCTGATGCTGAAGAAATCTAGACTGACTCTCGAATATTATGATCAATTTTGGTAAAACTTAATTTTGAAATAAATTAAATATTTAGAATTATAATGTTCAGCCACCCAGTACTGTGCAAATATACAATAACACAAATATATAATAAAACACTTCGGTAAACGGTTGGGACTGATTAGAATAGCAGTCAATAATGTTAATAAAATCACCAAAATATATATTTGAATAAACCGTAATAAATAAAGTGTAATAAATGTGTTATTTTTGAGTGAGAATAAATTGTTATTTTGTAAACGTGATGTGTATGATTCCAAGGAGAACTAAACGAAACTCCACCCGGAATTCACCACAACTAATCCAAATACAATCCACCCGGAGGAAAGTAAGGACCAGCTTCCAAACATTGGGTGCATATCTCGGGAACCAGCTAACCGATTCTATAAATATTTAAAGATGTTCGATGAAACCATTAAAATTTTCATTTGGTGATTGTTGCGTCCAATTTGGTTCAATGGTTGATGAGAAACACTACTTAGATCCCTTAATGCATGTTTTTTCGTATCTTGTTCCGTCCATATCTCCGGAACCAGTTGACCGATTTAAAAAGAAAAATATTCAAAAGCGTTCTATGGGACTATGAAACCATTCATTTTGTGGTTGTTGCGTCAAATTCCGTTCAAAGGTTGAATTTATAAATTAATTTTTTTCCTTGATTTGTTTTCCGTCGATCTTGTTTTCCGTGCTGAGCACCAATGCTACCGACGCCAGGGAGGCAGCTCCCACACCTGGACCCTACCTATCGACCCATCAACTCATGAACCGGGGACCAACGGCTTTACGGGATCAGAGATGTTATGCCTCAGAATATTCCGGCGACGCCGACTGGGATTGAAGCCAGGCCTGCTGGGGTGAGAGGAAAGCACGCTTACCACTACACCACCGGCACCGCTGGTTTTTAAATTAATTGTCCCCGATGTGTTTGTGGAATAGTTGTTACATTCTAGATCCCCGGATGTAGATAAAATAATAGAAAACGTAACAAAAAATCTGCTGCTCGGTAGCAAAATTATAACTATTGTTAGGGAAATATCATGATTCAACCACAGCTTGTTGCAAAATTACACATTAGGGTGAACACTAAATAGGGTAAGGGGCTTTTTAAGATAATTTTGGGTAACATATTTTATGAGTGATTTTCTATTTTTGGATCGTCGTCACCACGCAGGCCCTGGCATTCTTGTGTGTGTGTGTGTGTGTGTGTGTGTGTGTGTGTGTGTGTGTGTGTGCCAAAATGTGTTATAATTGCGTTTCAGTCGTGTTGATGATTTTTATCGCTGAAAAAAAATTATATCAAGATTTGTTATTAACAACAGGAGTTGATATCATGATGTTATAATTTAGTTATTCCTTTCTGATCGGGATATCACAATCTATCTTCACTAAATAGAATGAGGTATTTTTGAGTCGTTAATGAAAAATTTTAAGAACTTCGAACAAAATGCTACACAAGCCCCAAATTGCCCTATTTCCATTGGATATTCGTGAGGATGTTTTCCAATAAGACTAATTATATTTGCTGACGTCTCCTCAGCGCGCTGTTTAGAGATAAATTATGTCGCTCGTTTAATGTCATGTTTTTCCCACTGTGCGGCGCGACGAGCCAGACGGCGGACGACGCACATGTGCGTATGATTCGCGAGTGTGAGTTCATGGAAATTAGTATAATTTGCTACGCACGTATACAGGCATACATTATAGGAGATTGCCGGTTGTTGATTTTTTTTATTATTATTTTCGTTAGGCTGGGATTTGCGTATTCACCGGCGGTGGGTTGAAGGTTACACGCAATTGCGGAACGCTGAAAAAAAAATGAATTCGTAAATGGTAGACACAAAAAGTGTCATAATATATTCCACGCTAAGAAGATTACCGTCAAAAAAAGTGCCAACCGAAGTTGACAATAAACTTCAACACTTTTAGCGAGGTTGCGATGTGGGATGGGACGAACCACCGGCAGGCAAACGCTGACAGGAGAACCTGGAAATGATGAAATATGTGCCGACGATGTTAGCCGTGGGATTTGCAAGAAGATTACCTGCTTTCTACCTTTTGCTGAATATAACGTACAGCCATAAACGGGTGGATTGATGAATGGCAATTTGGTGGAACGATTTAGGAAATCTGTTATCTCAAAGCGAGTATCATCATCATACGTAATGTTTCCTTATGGCTTTTGGGGAATTGCTGCAAAATATGAACTGAGGAAGGCTCTGAATTTGTAACCCAGAAAGTTGTACAACTTTTGAGGTAAATTTGACTTATGATTTTACCTTCTCTTCGTTACAATCGTCTTGTCTGCTAGCTTTAAAAACTAAATTTTCTCAATTGATAATCGGCGGCGTTCAGGTTTTCTCCCGGAAGCTATTGTTTTAAACAAGCTACAATTAAAGAAATAAAAAAGGCGTCCCGTAACCTCACTTTTTACCAGTGCACCAACTTTCAAAACCAGATTTAATGCCATATTCATACTCGAATCGGTTGAAAATACACTTAATCTTCTAGTTTACTCGATATCTATCCATTGCAAGCAATATTTTGATAATTGTTTATGTTTTGAGAGTTGGTGCACAGGTAGATTGAGTTTAAGAAAACGCCACTGTTTGAGAGAGAAAATTCTCTCTCACGAGCTCAATCTCTCAATATGCCATGTATTTTGATGACAGTCGACTAAACGACCGCTGGATGAATGTCACTATCGGCGACTGCCAATCGGACGTTTTAAAGGCTACGTCAGGAATTCCACAAGGTAGTCACCTCGGCCCGCTGTTTGTTTTTTTGTTGTGCTTCAACGACGTGAACATAGTGCTGAAAAGGCCTCGCCTATCATTTGCCGATGATCTAAAGATTTTTTATCGGATCCGCTCAATTGCCAATGCTCTTTTCTTGCAAAATCAGCTAAACTGCTTTACCGGATGGTGCAAACTGAATCGCATGGTAGTCAACCCAAGTAAATGCTCAGTGATTTCATTCTCACGGAAAAAGCAACAAATTAATTACAAATATACCCTCTCGGAAGCGGAAATCGAACGCGTCAGTCATGTTAAGGATCTTGGAGTTATACTGGATATCCAACTTACCTTCACGCAATACTGATCGTACATCGTTGATAAAGCATCAAGAACAATGGGCTTCATCATACGCATAGCTAAGAACTTCACCGACGTATACTGTTTAAAATCGCTGTACTGCTCTTTAGTGCGCCCAATTCTAGAGTTCAGTTCTGCAGTGTGGAATCCAGTATACCTCAATGGCTCGGAAAAGATCGAATCTGTACAATGAAGGTTCTTAAGATTTGCCTTGCGTAGCCTACCTTGGCGTGATCCTTATCATCAGTCCAGTTACGAGAGCCGCTGCCAGCTTATCTATCTGGAGACCCTGCGGTCTAGACGAAACGTATCCAGAGCCTTGTTCGTAGCAGAACAGAATCGATTGCCCCGCCGTTCTGCAGGATATCGCCATAAATATCCAGCCCAGATCCCTACGGAACAATCATATGCTGCGCTTACCTCTACGCCGGACAAATTATGGGATGCATGCCGCTATCGATGGCATTCAAGGACCTTCAATAGAGTCGCCTCGGTATTCGACTACGATATCCCTCGCCTTACGCTACGCCGCCGATTTACAGAGGTCTTTTCTGAAGCGACGAACAATTGAAGAAAACTCTAAGATCTTCTTCTATTATTATTATTATTATTATTATTATTATTATTATTATTGGTGTCCAGTGAGTGTTTAGTTTGTTTTATGTTTTTCTGTTACCACTTAACTTATGAATGTTAGTCTTAAGTAAAACATCATTAGGACCAAAGAAAGTATTTTTTGTGCCGAGTATGAACCGAACCAGAGATGTTTGGCAGTACCAGGTACTCTATTCTGTAGTCTGTGAAAGGGATCTCTAGATTTTTTGACTGCACTGTCCTCTGTGAACAACTAATCAAAAACAAATTATGCGTAATATACGATAAATGTCACTGCAAACAACAGCACTGACATCTGATGGAAAAGAAAATTAATGCAGAAGCTATAGACGAACGTTACAAGTAACAATGTTGGTTTTATGAGTTTTCTTTAGACCATGATTTCGACTTGTAGAATGATAAAACTAGCAATGTTACTTAGAATTTCAATAGGTCCTGTCTGCAGTGATCGAATCTTTTCATCGACATTCTGTTTGAATAAGCAAGGCACGAAAACACATTTCATGCTTTTTTCGCCACATATTGTGATAAACAAGTTCCAAAAACATCAAACACAGCAACCGAAACTCGACGAAGGAAATCGATCAATGCAGATAGGACCTATTGGAATGTTCATCTAGAATTCATATAAACTCTCTAACTCTCGCTGAACCCGCTGAAAGCCTGCTACGATTGCTTGTTATTTCGATTCAATTACCTCTCAATCGATTGATCGAATACCGCCCTCCCCTTCCACTGCTTTCATAAACAAACGACCCTATTAAAAACGCTGCAGAGCGCCGTGACAAAAAAGTGGGTTGCGGGGGGGGGGGGGGCAGCAGGCGAGAGCCGTTCTCCGAAAACAACATTTTAATTTCCAACTTTCCACCTTTTGTGAAGTCCACTCAGGTCTCCTTATCTCAACAACAAACAACACCAGTGTGCTACCTGCTTCTTGACTGGGTTCGAAATCATGGGAATTTGTTTGTTCGAAGTGGTCCACCACCTCGCCTTACCCGCCCTCAGGCCAGCCAGCCACTTGTGAACGATGACGATTGGTGTTAAATAATAGCCTCCCATCAGTCATGCATCGATCCACCACCGAAGGGCCGGATGCAAATGAGAGACCCGTCGTAATCGTAACCGCCGCGCGTGTTGAGTCAGTTGGACACGAACCACGGACGATCGATCGAGCCGGATGATGGAATGATTGATGATGCGTTTGGAACGGAGTGGCTGCGATTGTCTCCATGCTTCGTCGCTGCTGGGGGGCTCTCTACAAACTGTCTGTCGACTTGCTGGCTAGGCACAGGTTGGAACCTGCTGGTGGTCATTAGTGGAAAAAAAAGATGAAATTTTGAGGATTTTATTGGATGACTTATCGGATATCGGTGTAGTTGGGGAAATTTCTCAGAGCCGACTATTGGTTTCAATAAATCTCAACTTTTGTGGTAAAGTTATCGACAGATGAAAATAATATCCGGGTGCTTCTGCAGTTGTAGTTTATGTGAAAAATTATCAACAACTATTCCAAAAAAATCAGAGAAATTGAACCAAAATTTTCCGGATCGATAGTTTTTCGGTCATAACTCCAAACCGGTAAGGGACATCAATCTGACATTTTCACCAATTAAAGGTAAGAAGTATTGAAGCATGAAAAAAAAAGAATAAAAATTTCCATACACTGACCATGGTTTTTCCTTATTTTCGTTGCGATTTTCCCCAATCGTACAAATTTTTGTAGAAAATATTTTTCAGTTTATATTTTTTATGGATTGCTGCAATAATTTCGAGATCATTTTATTACGATACGTTTTTTATACAATGCTGGGTTCATGAGTTATGAATTTTCAAAAATTCATTAAAATTAACCACCCTGTAATTTTTGGAATTATTTTTCGTTCATATGATATGATGATAATGTGGAACTCACTGTAGCAAGACAACTGCCAGTAGACTGTGGACTATCTTTGCTGTTCGACTTGATCAGGTTTAATAACCTCTAATTGCACTCAACCTGTCATTGTATGAAGGACCAAAAACTGTTTTTTGTCAATCCGTGGGCAACATCACCCACGTGCATCTACGGAATAAATAAAAATCTCCTTCCAACAACAGGATCATACAACCGGTCAAAAAACAGGCCATAAAACAGGAGGATGTCCCAATGAGTGGGGAGAAGAGCCCGCCATCTTTTCACGAAATGTTAAAGACAGGGTGTGGGTATTTCCACTCTCCCCATCCATTTCGCTTCAATCGGGTGCCCTGCATTTAACGTTTCATATACAAATGGAATGATAGTTAAGGTGGTTTGCTGTGAAATCCTTATTCTCGCTACCACTTCGAAACTCTAAGTGCACAAATATCAGCTACCTATGGGCCTGCGACCCTTCGGCGTATTTTGAAGTCTAGTCGCATAGGAGTATTGAGCAAAAACCCAAAACAAAATAACTTCAAAAAAATATAACTCAAAAACGAAAAAAAAAACAAATCGCTTATTTTTTTAAATTTTGTGTAAAAAAGCCTGGATTTTCGAGGAAAAATATAAAAATATATTGCGCCCTCTGTCAGCAATTCATAAAAAACCATAAAAAATAAATGCAATCAATGAACAGAATCCTAATGTTTTTAATATCAGTATATTTTTCTTAAAAAGTGTTTTTAATTATCTTTCATTTGCAATCAGCTCAGTGATTCAAATGATATTTTGCAAAAAAAAAATCGATTTTTTGGACCACCCTAACATGGAAATGGTCACCTTAATGACAAAATTAAAAAAAAAATATATGGGTCTAAAATTTTGCAATACGGAATAAAACTACCTATGTTTACGAAAATTTGAAAACCACTATATTGAATGGCTGTATACGGACCATAGCATGCATATAATTTTGAAAAATCATAATCTTTGTAGGTTTATATTTACATGGTACATATTGGTGTAATTACCAAAAACGGAACGTACGGTACGAGATGTCCACGTTACATTCATTGGATTCTGAAGTATCGTGTTTAAATATTAGATTTAAACATGCCCGATGTTTTCTGAATCATCTTGCCCCTTAAATGCTACACAGTAGGCCTTGCCGTTTTGGTATATGTGGCGCACGTTCGATGTGAAACATATATCAAATAGACAAGTAAAATGATGGAGGTATATAGTATTCATCATTTTCCAGGATGCCTTCTAGAACTGGCTGTGTTGGTGTTAAGTACGATAGCGAGCCCGTTGTTTTGCCACTGTGCAGCGTTCGGTCCAACGGCATTCGGCCAAATAACCCGGAACCAATGTCAGACACCAAATTCTCAAATTTGCCTTCCAATTGTTAGAAATTCCTATGGCCAATGATCCGGATGATGGCTTTGCTCTTCCATGCACATCCAGCTACAACATATCAGTTAGCTTCCAGAATCTAAAATTAACCCAGCCAATCATCTCATCCTTCGTGCGCAAAATTCCCACATCCATTCCAATTGAAAACAATCAACAAAAAACCAGCGAAATTAATTCCTCTTGGCAACCTCACCCTCCAAAACGCCTACTGGCTCTCTCTCTCTCTCGAAACTACCTAACTTACAATGGCAAGAAAAAAAAAAAAAACATCCCGAAATCACATTTTCCCATTTACGTCCAATTTCTGATCCCAGCCCGCCAGCGAGACTTCTTCTCGCCAAACAACCATCAAGAGCCAATCGCTTTGGACTGCTGCCTACGGCACTCGGCCGTTGTCTTGGTCCGACATCATCGTCGCCGTGCTAGTTCCTCCTCTAGGAGTTATTGGCCTCTTAATCTCCGCGGGCGAAAAATCTTCCGAGGTTTCGAGCCGGTTGGTGGCGGTGAGAATCTAGATGATTGGTTGTTCGCACTTGGCGGTGCTCGTTTTTCGCTTCTTTTTTTTGCGATGGTGGTTCTGGCGATGATTGAAAGCAATGCAAAGCGAATCGCGATGATGGCGATGATGATGATGATGTTGGATGATTATGTTTTCGCGCGTTCGGGATGTTCAACGCTGCTGCGGGCGCGCTACCGAATAAGTGTTTAGAGGCTTATTAAATCCAAGTGGTGCTGGAAATTCAATCACCAGAGATGGTTGGGAAAATTGATGGATTTGCACGGGTAAAGCACTTGGGTTTAGAGAATCCGTCTTCTCTGTTTCGCTTCATGTAGGGTTGGGAGTTGAAGAACAAGCCAAGGTCAGCTGGACTTTGATCTACGCGGAAGACTGCGATGGGAGGAAGACTGGAAGAAGTGATTGTGATTTGTTTCTACGTCTGCCCCGCAGTTCCCGGTTCGACCATCTGTGAGAAACGTTAGTTGATTTGTAATTTCGCAACTCCAGATGACGGCCCAGGTCCACAACTGCCGCGTAGCAAAATGAAGTGTCATTTATCATTCGTGCCGCTCGATTGACGGCCGTTGAACTTGGGTAATCCTTGAGCGTGCGTTCGTGACAAAACAATTTTCTGTTTTCGTCCGATAGAGTCATCTCTATTTTCCGATTTTGCGCTGCTTGAGCTTCGGCAATTTACATCAAACGCTCATTATGCGTGGTATTCAAAAATTACTATCGTTTCCTGGACAGGTTTGTACAGAGGGGTACCGCTGTTTTCGGATGGAGTTTTAGCCGGTATTGGTTTTTGGTAATAAAGATAGCAATTGATACGATCACACAGCTAGTAGTTGGGAAAAAGGAAATACCAGCTTAAACTCCTTCCGTAAGCAACGGTACCTCCCTATATTCAAATCTCATGACACGTTCCACACCATGTTCTACAACCGCAGAAACAACTCCCCTCAATCGCACGACCGCACGTTCCGCCTAATGAGCACGAATTCCGTCCGCCCTTTGGCACCCCATCATGGAACCACGGCAGGAGATTAAGCCCAACCAGAAGTACTTTCACACTTTCCACTCACATCTGGTCCCGGAGAAGACCTCACGAATTCCTGGCCCGCACACGCCCCTACTGCCCGGTTTACATACGTATGTTCTTTATCACTCGTTTAAGGTTTGCTGCATCAAGTTCTTTCTCGTTTTGTCCATCTCCACCATGTTCCTCATTTGTCCAAGACCAAAACTGGCCCCGTTCTTATCATTCTCACATCTTCAATGTTTGTATAGAATTCCACAAAACACCACCACCAACGGCGCTGGACTCGAGAAGCAATGTGTTCCATCAAATTAGCAGTGCGTGATATGACGATGATGGTGATGGTTTTGTTTTATGATTTTATTTGATAACATGTTTCGAAGGAGCAAGTAGCGGAACGGCTGCAGTAAGGTTTTTTTTTATGGCCAGTTGCCAGAAGTATCGACAGATGGAGAATGCCCCGAGGATGCCATATTTTCTGAGCGTCATTTTTGAGGTGTGACGCTAATGCAATGATTTATGAACTCCTTCGACGAAAGACGCTCGGTTTATTGGGTGTTTGATTTCGGTTCGAGATTGACAGGGAGTTTCATTTGGTTTCTTCATCGAGTTTGGTGCCTTTTAAAGTTAATTTCACAAAGTTACTAAATTTCCTTGCCTCATTTGATTGACTTATTCCGACTTTTTCTCAGAACCTTTACTTGGAAAAGATGTAGTGAATTTCCGAAACGGTGAATGATGTACCGTAATGAACCGAATACCAGACAGTCTTTTAATCTAGACATTTCATTTTTAATTAAATATTACACCCGCTTGGCAACATAATAATTATGTTAATGGGCTCTCAGTGGGTATGTGATACAATAAAAGTGTCTTTAGTGAATAAAATAACGAAAATAATGACCAAGTAGTGACTTTAAAACCCATATTGATCCACCGGGCAGGTGAATAGAACCTTTCCCAAGTAACATGTTAAGTTTTTTGAAATACTACAAATCAACTATAAAACAACATTCATAAAACCCTGGTCAAAGCTATTTTGTCATTAATGAATCCACCAAAACTTCATCAAGACTAGAATATGTCTAGTTGGCCCACCCTGGAGAAGGTTCTGAAGGGTGTATTCTCGAAGCTTTTCAAGATTGATTTACTGCAAAAGGTTGTATGACGAACGCATTGAGAACCATTTGAAAGCAACAATAAAAGCTATTTAGCAACAATAAAAATCCTTTCCGAGCCATTTCCCCTAGCCGCATGCTGAATCCACTAGGAAAGCATCAATAAAGATAGAAAAGGATTTATGCATCCGATCTTATCAAAATAATTAAAATAGAAACTGATGGTATACAAATCTTGTTGAATATCCAGATTTATTACAATAGTTAAGTGGCCTAGTTTTAAGTGCCATATTAAATTTTATGTGAAATTTTCGTGAAAACATCGAAAAAATTAAGTCCACCCTCGTAAAATGTCGATTTGACTAATTATTTAACATTGAAAAATATAATATATTCTTCAGATCGAGCTCGGCCGCAATTTTTTTTTTATTATTTATGCATTTAAATGTTTGCTCATTGCTAAATTGACCAAAACATAGTTATATCTAAGAAAAAATAGATTGAAAATCGAAGGTTGTAAAAAATAAGCAAACCAATTGTAACATGGCGGTGGCATAAAAGTTGATTTTCATGGATCATTTTTGAAAAAGTTGTTTTGATTTCAAGAATTCCTTAACAAATTAATAAGGTTTTAAAATGGCTTTTATGAAGAAAACTTGCAGGCTGAATTGTATTTATCTGAAGCCATTTTGCTTGATCCTAACCCGTTCAGATTTATGGCAGCATTTATGGAGGCAAAGTTGTCTGCAAAAAGTTAAACGTCAAAGTTTGTTTATCTTTCGATAGTTGCGCTGTGGAGTTCAGGGTTCTTCCAGGTGGTTTTCTCCCGATAGATTGGGAGCATGGCATTTATTAACTATGAGGACCCATCTTTTAAGCTCAATTTTTAAACAGAGTAATTGGGAAGTTAATGATGCACTTTAAAAAGCCTAAACAGCAACAATAAATGCTTTTTGCTCTAATGCAAAACCTAACGGTTTTATGGTTGCTTTTATAATGATAGAACACGTTTTTAAAGTATTTTATCAAGACATTAATAAACAATTGGAAATGACGTTTATGCTTGAATTACAGAACAGTTTTAAGGAGGGATTGATAGCTGTTTTAAATTTATTTTTAAAACAAGACAGTTTATGACTTTCTTGCCAGACTATAAAAGGTTTTTAAAACAGCAAAAAGCTGAATTACTAAGCAGGAATGTTTTACACTTTGAAATGCTATATTTAAACTAATTGGATTGTTCATTGCCGTTATAAAACCATCATAAATCAGAGTGGATGCTAAATGGTTACTGAATTGTTACTTGGGTTGTTACCCAGTCTTATCTCGTTTTTGATATTATCCATAGATATACGAGGCCTTAATGGATATTTCTATTTTTATTGGTCTCAGTTTCCGCACTTCTCAATTGCTGCAAACAAAACAGCAATTGCTAGTTTGAATTGGAGTTCAAATCATAAATCAGAGCTTTATGACTTTATACTTAATCTGCTTTATTGTGCTCTACATACTTTAAGCACAATCTTATTATATACAATCTTATTATATTACAATAATATTTGACGAACCAATACAGTTAAATAATCAATCAGCCCGATTCTCTTCATCGGTTTTCTCTTTCGCGAATACCCCGACTGCAATTGAATTTCCCATTCGGTGTGTTGATCCAGGCGCAAGCTAACTATAGTCGCTATATTTATAGTCTGGCGGATATAATTTCGATCTATCAAAAAGCGGAACCAATTCAATATATTGTAGACCAATAATTGAAAACGTACTATCAAGTTTTATAAACAAAACGTTGATTATGCTTTCCTCGCCAATCACCGGCATCATCGGATGGGGGAAATCTTAAGTCACGAGAAAACGGGTTCCGAAAGTTTTGTTCGCAATAGCTGATGTGCTCTTTTCTGTTGTTGGTCGTGATTTGAGAGCTCAATTGGTCAAACAGCTATTTGACAGCTCAATTGGTTCGCGAGATCTGTCCGGCAGGCTATGAATATAGTGACTATAAAGCTAACATCATCTTCTGTCGAACTGTCTTGTGAGCTTAGCGAGAAATTCGTTTATGTTGCCGTGGTTAATCAAAGAGAAAGTCGATGAAAAGAATCGATCAACGAGGATAGGCCCTTTTCAAATTTTACGCGAGTTAATTTCGAACAGTTGTGGCATCACTGCCTACGGCACCCCCAATAGACGATTGCACGGATGGATTTGAGTTCACTCACTCGACAAAAAGTGACACAACAGCGGGGCCCTGTTTTCTTAAAATGAACACATGAATAATACTCGCGTAACATTTGAGACGCCCTTTTCGCGTGAACCGAATACGTCCACGCAAACTAACAACACCATCGGGTAGGGCGTACATCGGTTTTCGTGAAAAGGGCCTACACTAATAAAAATTCAATGCGAATTTTTATGTGTCCCACACATGAATTTTTGCAATGTGATAAACAAATGATATATATCTATATATATCGGACGCATAGTTCTTATGTGTACACATCAAATTCATGTGTAACCACACATACTATTCATTTGACTCATAAATATTATGTGTACTTCTGGGTGGATTCTGTTTATGAATCATGTGATATTTTACATGGAAAAATTGCCAATAAAAATGTGTCAATATTTAACAGTGTAGCAAATTGTTTACAAAAGTTGATAGGTCCTTTTCAAATGTTACGCGAGCATTATTCCGGTATTCATTTTCAGTAAACAGGGCCCCGCTGTTTAAGTTTACCCATGAACTCGTCATCAAGAGCACTATTGGAGCTGATGGGTCAGTTTCCAGATTTGTTTCACGATGTACCAGTTCTAATAGCGATTTTTAAAAATGAGGGTGATATATAGACCAAGGTTTAAAGCGTCAGATACACTATCCTCCTTGTGAATATAATATATATATATATTATATAATATATAGAGACCAAGGTTTAAAGCGTCAGATACACTATCCTGAACAAATCAGTGCAGGATACACGCTATTTCTAAATAACCCAAATTAGAGTAGAATCTACTAATATCCCCCAAAGTTGAGTAAACAAAGTTGGGACTGCCAAGATGGCGAATGAACACCTGAATCCGAATGTTAATTTGTTATCTTACCAGTTACAATCTTGTTTGCTCTATATTGTATAGCCCTAATTCTAATGGAAATGACAAGATCTTACTTATATTTGGATTGTTTAGAAATAACGTGTGCAGACAGGTGGAAAAACTCGCTGCACAGAAAAATTTACTTCATGTTTTTCCAGTTTTTTCGCACTTTTTCAAGGAAAAAATGCCAGAGTTCTAACGATTGGATTTTCTTGGTCTATTGGTACTACTACTAGACTGTGTAAAATTTTGGTAAATTTACCTCATTTTCCAGCAGATTATTGAGGTTTTTATTTGGGTTGATCTCATCGGCCGTGCACACATTTGAAGAGACAACATCTGACTGGTCTTATAGAGCTTTTCGACGTCTAATCGGCGCACCATACTGTACAATTTAAATCCAACGAGTGCGAGCAAGAGGGAAACACATTAGTGGGAAAATACACCGTCGATTCATACATGTGTGATACACACAAAATCACGGCCTCCCTGTTCGGTAATTTTTTACTGGGTTTTTGAACAGCTGAAAAAGTCAGTAAACTTAAAAAAATTGTTAAAAATTATATAAAAGTGATTTTTTCTTGAAATTTATACAGACTGTGTTCTTATTACATTTATTTGATGATAAAAATAAAATATGTTAAAATTGTTCGTTGCATTACGTGTGACCGTTATTTTCAGTTTACTGACTTTTTCAGCTGTTTGAAAACCCAGTAAAAAATTACTGACCCCAGTAAAATAATCTCTGTGTGTAGATACCCGACCATAAGGGAATAACAAATTTATTACAGCTTGTGTTATTTTGTTTCACTATAATTTGTAACACAGCTTGTTACACTTAAGATCCCGGATGTAGTTAAAATAACAAAAAAATGAAACAAAAATTTCCTTTAGATACAACAAAAATATATTTCGCTATGTTACTTTCATAACAAAAACATAACAAATTTTGCAACACAATTCTGTTGTGCTATTACAAAATTATATCAAATCGTGTTATAATCATATATTTCACTTTGTAAATCAAAAACTCAGATTGACTAACTGTGTAAATGTAATACAAAACATTATCAAACTCTTATAAAATATAATGCTTGAAAGACACAAGAAAAAATATATTTGATTTTTTATTGTGGTTTGGTCAATAATATCTGGTTGTGATAAAATCTTGTTAAGAATCAGTTACAAAATCATAAAAAAATCAATGCATTTAAATTTGTTAAAGATTTGTTATATTATTTTCTTGGTGATAGGTTTCCTTAACTTAATTACATCATAATCAGTTATCCATAACAAGGCTTGTTATAATCTTGTTATTTTATTGTTATACCCTTCTGGTCGGGTTCCCCTGACTGAAAAAAAAAACAAGGATTAACCGACATGCCCGTATCAACGTCAACAAAATGTCACCACCAAATGCAACCAAACGTCAGATCGGTATGAATTTTTTTCTTCAGGTAGATATGGATGAGGTTTTTCCACTGCTGCAAATTTCACGTTGATTGGATGTACCGTTGATTTGTAAAAAAAAACTAAAATCATTCTGCCCTATATATCTTCGAAACCGGAAGTCAGATCGAGAAAAAATTCAATAGCGATCAATGGCGCAATGGGGCCTTTCATCAAACGAGATATCAACCATAATGATCGGATGAGCCATCTCGAAAAAAGCTTGCCTAGATGAAACGCGTCCACAGACGCACATACAGACATCAGCAAATTTCATCTTACCGGGTCGATTTTTCATATTCAATTTGATTCTACGATGTCATAATCAAATTGTCGAGCCAGATCGAGCCGAGTTCTATCGATTGAGAATGTTTTATACAAGTGAGATAGCTTGTGTAGATGCCTATCAGGCGTGACGTGTGAAAATTGATTTTAATACCTATGTTAAGCTAGTATCAATTTTGACCTTATGTACCCCATAAATTTGTTCTCGATAAACCATCCATGCCAGTTCGACTTTGGCACCATGCCATCACATGGAACAGTTTTAAAAATAGTAAGATTTACAATTGTTTACTTATTGAGAACTTAGTTTATACTAACAGATTAATTATTGATGTCATAAAGCAACATTTTCCTATTATTCATCAATTACCATTACTGTTGAGCAGTTCCACGCTAAACGACGAATCGATCTTATGCGACCTTCTCCGAATTGCATAAAGCTCGGTTATTTTTAATCTCGAAAAAAAAATAATAAATAAATAAAACTTAAAAAGACGCCTGAGACAAAGTTGTAGGAACATATAATCCCTTTGTAAGATCCAAAAAAGTGATTGAAACTTAGATACCTAGTAAAAAAATTATCATTTTCAATATTTTATGAATGTTTTTCAAAAAGGCTATCTTCTGTGAAATATTCATGTTGTACACTTAAAAATTTACAACAATCATTAAACAACAACTTTTGAACACATGTTTGAACTTTTGTTTAAACACTTTTTATTTTAAAATTTTTAACAGAAAACGATTTTTTGGACTTTCAAAACCGTTTTCCGGGCAAAATTTTATTGTGAAGTGATGCGATCTTTTAAAGACTGTTAAGCAAATGACGAGACCCTATCAACTCAGTAATGTAAAGGAGCTTGGCTTCTAACCCACGATCTTCTGCTCAGAAAGCAAAAACGGTCGCTCTAAGGCCACTGTGCCTCTTACATCACAACAAGCTGCGACCGACGATCGGTTACAAGAAGCTATTACAATGAAATTAACTCCTCCAAAGTAGTTAACAAGGTCTACCGAACCGGAACAGGCGTACGTTACATTGGTCTAAATATACTTATTACATTTCTGAATCGTTCCTCCAATTTCTGTTATTAACCAATTTCTTTAATAGTGGCCTGGATGATAGATAAACTCAGTAATGTAAAGAGGCTTGGGTTTTAACCCATGATCTTCTACTCATTAAGCAAAAACGGTGCCACCGTGCCCCTTACATTACCATAATCTACGACCGACTTAACAAAAAGCTTTTTGACGTCTCTGAAACTAGATCACGCATACACCCTTTCCGAAACTCATGGTTTAAACAATTCAACGCTTTATCCTCTCAGAACCCATGACGGTTTATTATGTTGTGGGTGAGCTTGGGATTAAACCCATGATATTCTGCTCATTAAAGAGAGCTAAGTGGGCCACGGCACCGAAGTTTTCAGCAAGACGCCTCCAGGTATTTCAGAACTTTTAATATTAGATCACCAGCAAGCGATCTTGAAAAGAAATCGTATGGCGCTACGATTATTGGAATTTTTCTATCCTAGTACGTCCTTATTCAGTAGCTTATCAAAAGGACACCGAAGCTATAGATGTTCCGCAATAACTTTCCGTAGTAGCTACCAGCCCCTAAGAATGAGCTCCGCTCGGAAACGTAGCGATGGACTGTAACTACTTAGCATATGGACGGATACCATGATAATCAACGATATGTCTCAAGTAGTGGATTTAGTTTTGGTACGTTTCTCCATCCTGGCGTGGCACCCATATTCTTGTAGACGTTGCAGTAGCTTCTGTAGCGATGCCTTGCGTGCCTCCCAGGTTGGTCATGCTGTCGTTGAATTACTCTCCCGGAGTGAGGCGGTCGAATCGAAAGTAGCCACTAGGGTGGGTCAAGTATATAGGGCGGATCACAACCCACGGCTCCCCACATCTCTTTAGATTTAAATTGAGGTCCCCAACAACTGTGCCAAATTTGAACGGATTCGGTTACGACCTGGATTTGCGGGATAGATTTAAAGTTTATATAGGAAATGTATGGGAAACGGAACAAAACTATTGAAAAATCGCTAAATTATTACCGAACCTGTGACTAAGATTAAAAAAAAACTATACAGATTAAAAAAAAAACAAAACAACTTAGTCCAAGATCGCCAATCGATTCAACTTTAGTGCAAAAAGTTATTATATTTTTACTGAAGATCTAGTGCAGGGTTTCCCAACCGGTGGTTCGCGGCCGACAGGAGGGCCGTGAGGTTTTTTTCAAGGGACCGCGAGGGTCTTGGTTTGTTTGGTCTAAAAAAATATGCCAAGAGTGACAATATCTTGGCTAAAATCAAAACATTTTTTGAATCGGGTGGCTTACAGTGGGAAAAAGTAAGTGGAGTTAATATCGATGGCGCTCTAGCAATGCTTGGTAACAAATCAAGATTTCAGAAGGAGATTATAGAGCTTGCTCCATACACCACAGGTTTCCGATATGCCCTCGTCAGCAAGAGCAAGACTCTGCCGGAACTAATGTTAAAAGTACTTGATTCTGTCAAAATTGTTAATTACGTCAAATCTGGAGCTCTGAACACTCGTTTATTCAAAGAACTCTACAAGCAAATTAATTCAGATCACGTGGTTCTTCTTTTCTACACTGTTGCTCGCTGGTTGTCCAAAGGCAATGTTCTCAACCGTGCTTTTGAATTTAAGGAAGAAATCAAAATGTTCTTGGAAGTTCAAGGCAAAAATGATTTCATTGCTAATTTTAGTGTGGAAAGTTGGCATAAGCGTCTCGCTTGTTCAATAAATTTTTAGGCATCAAAATTCGCTGAACTTGAAAATACGGGGACAGTAAACTTTTTTTTTAATACTTTATTAATGAGATTTTTAGCCGATGGGTAGTTCATCTCAGAGGGCTAGCAAACCCATCTAATTCACTTCCAAGGCGATCTTCAAGCAGTCAAGCAAAACTGGTCCCGAAAGGTTAGTATTGGAAATGTTGCCATGTTTCATAGACTCTGAAGTATGACCGACAAAAGAGCGAACGAGCTAATCTCGGATCTTCACTCACTGGATTATCAACGTGAGCTGTGAGCTGAACTGATACAAGAAGATGCTGATGTAGTCCGCAATCCGTTTTCTTCCTCAATGAATGTGGAAGTCTTGATGAAGCACAGGATGAAAATTTGGGCCTGAGAAATGATTCCTTATCTCGTGGTTTTTTCCGTGAAAAAGATTTGAACCAGTGGTTCTGGCGTGCCATGTCGTATCCCAAAGTCTCCAAGCAGACATTGAAGATCCTTGTCCCATTTGCATCTTCGTAAGTACGTACGAGAGCGGATTTTCAAACAGATTGAACGTTGACGAAGATATGAGATTAACATGATCACAAACGCAGCATTGTAACTAGATTTGAGATCTGCAACATCGAGTTGTTGGCTGTTGTTAACATAGTATTTTGAAATGAAACGAATAACTTACAGATCAAATGAATGATTTTTATTCATCTCAGCGTAATTTATACAAGGTACTTTTCAGTGGGCCGCGGAACATCCAATTGTTCACAAATGGGGTCGCGGAGCTGAAAAGGTTGGGAACCACTGATCTAGTGTTTCGCGCATATCTACCGGGCATAGAAGTTGAATAGATTTGTGGTCTTCTACGAAGTTGTTCTATATCTAAACCCCAAATTAGGTAAAAATTGAGCAATTTAATTTTTAATTTTGACAAGCAATTCAAGAACAACATGTGAAAAGGGCATATAAGCTTTTTATAAACAAAGCCTTTTTTCGCCACCCATATGACACCAACGTAAACTATCAACATCACCGGGTAGGGCAAACTTCCCCCTTCCCGATGATGTTGTTTGTTTGCCTGGGTTACCCTCGGTTGCCGAGAAAAGGGCCCACAAAGGTTTGTTTACAAAAAGCTTGTATGCCCTTTTCACATGTGGCTCTTGAATTGAAGAGTTTTGGTCTGTTTACCATACATTTTCCCATACAAATTTTAAAGCTCTCCCGCAGATCCAGATCGTAACCAAATTCGTTCACATTGGGCACAGTTGTTGGTGGCCTCAATACAAAGAGCTATGGGAAGGGGGTTGTTAAGCACCCTAGTCTCCCGGAGATGAACCAGCGTCTGGCTGAAAATATCCTTAATAAAGACAACCAACCAACCAGCCCATCCTAGTGGCCACGCTGAGTGTTGATGGTGAGAAGCTTCTTGGATTCGTTGTTTATCTTAACCTAGAAAGAAAACTCAGCATCTATTTATCTGGGCAAAAAGCTCCTCCGGGGTATGCACAAGGTTTATAGAACAACAGGTCGAAGGACAAAATATGCCACTGTCCGGCAATTTTCAATAAAAGGCGTAAGTTCTTCGACAAGGGCCGGATAGAACTCTTTGACATTTGGAGAACAACTCCCAGTACTGCAGTGCACTTTATTCGAAGTATAATGCCGTGCTGGGATAATGCTATTAGTCAAACGATGGCGATCACTCCTAATAATAGTGATACGGCATCTTGATATAGCTAAAGAAAAAAATGGGGAATATATCACAATAGATCAGAGAAATGGTCGCAGTGATAAAAATACCCGACAAGGGAAAAAAAGGGACAAAATATCGAAAGACAAGAGGTAGAATGAACGAATGGTCGAAATGGACAAATCGACGGATGGAATTTAAAAGGTCAAAATTTGGAATGGACAAAACGTCGAATGAAATTTAAAGGTACAATAGGTCGAATAAAATTTAAAAGGACAAAATTTTGAATGGATATAAGGTTGAAATGAATAATGTAATAAATGTTTAAATGGACATCAGGTCGCATGGACAGGTTGAATTAATTTTAAAGGGAAAACGTGTCGAACGGACAAGAGGTCGAATCAAATTGAAAGGGACAAAAGGTCGAATCACTCTTAGCAGGGTTGACATGCACAATTTGCTCATTTGTTAATAACTTTGCACTCACTTGACAAAATATGGTTTCTTAGTTCATAGCGGTACGGAAATCACAGTAGATTTAAGCAAAAATTTATTCTCATTTTTGCCACACAAAAACGAAAACAATCGCTGCTCTTTTCAGACTATCAATTAAAAAAACTTATTCGATTAAATTCATGTTTCATGAACTGAATGAAAAGTTATTGAGAAAAGAGCAATTTGTGTATGAAATTGAGCATACCAACCTGACTCTTAGTGGATCAAAAAATCAAAGGGATAGAAAATCGGAAAGCCAATATGAAGTTAGTAAGTGAAGCAAATATATAAAACTTACTTTGAATAATGTAACTAGGATGCTCGAAATTTATTTCTCACACATTGAGTCACGCTCCTTCTTTTAACCCATTAACGCCCCAGCCGCTTTTGAGCTCCGGACCATGCGCGTTTTATCCAGGGTTTTTTTTTTTTTTTTTTTTTCCTTTGGTTTGTTTTTTCCGTCGATCTTGTTTTCCGTGCTGAGCACCAATGCTACCGACGTGCCAGGAAGGCAGCTCCCACACCTGGACCCTACCTATCGACCCATCAACTCATGAACCGGGGACCAACGGCTTTACTTCCCATCCGAAGGAAGGCGTGATCAGAGATGTTATGCCTCAGAACATCCCGGCGGCGCCGACTGGGATTGAACCCAGGCCTGCTGGGGTGAGAGGTAATCACGCTTACCACTACACCACCGGCGCCGTTTATCCAGGGTTGACCCAAGGATTATTCTCACATCATTTGAAAACAAGATGTTAAGGATATTCCAAGAATCATTCTGGTGATATTAAAAACATAATTTACGTTCCCAATTTCTATTAAGACATGATAAAATAACATAAAAATGCTGATCTATAGATATATCACTGGGCGTTAATGGGGCAATATGAGATGTTCAATGGCAGACAAAAACTTTTAAACACTCCTAATGAATAGGTTCGAAAGTTAGTTCTTACTCTTGGAGTTGACTCCTTCTTTATAACATGCTCTGTTCTTTGTCCATTCGATCTTTTGTCACAAATTCAATCAAACTTTTGTCCATTAAAATTGAATTCGACCTTTTATCCATTCGACCTTTCGTGCATTTAATCTTTTATTTTTTTTCATTTGACCTTTTTTCCAATTTCCAAGTTTTGTCAATTTGACCTCTATGTACCTTAGACTTATTCCCTTTCTTGATGGGGTGTTTTTATCTGTATTGGTGTGCTAGCGCTAGTGTACTAGAAGTGTACTAAAAATTAGTCAGCATCTACTAGCATGAGATCTCCGGAACTACTGAAATTCGTGCTAGTTGGTTGAGCTGGCTGTGCTAGTGTAAACAATCCATTAGATTTGGCTGATTTCAGGGTTTCTTCTGCGAAATGATCTTCTTTCTTTTATTTAACGTCGGTCTCTGTTCCGCAATCTAGTGCCAATCACCGACGGACATCGATTGCCATCCATTGACGGCAATCGAATGTGCAGGAAGGCAGCTTCCACACCTGCGTAGGATATCGCACCCATTCAACACACATGGGCCGGGACCAACGGCTTTACTTCCCTTCCGAAGGAAGACGTGACCAGAGATTTTTATGCCTCAGAAAAATCCCACCGACCTCGGCTGGGATTGAACCCAGACCCATCGGGGTGTTAGAAAGCAGTCACGCTTACCACTACACCACCGGCGCCGGCTTCTGCGAAATGATGTGGACCGAATTTTTCGAACCTAGGGGTTGCTGAACCATCGTGAACGACTCGAGGCTAACGAGTTGCTGAAACATATCAATTATCATCTGGAGCATTGCCAGTGTTTCTGATGTATCATCCTTGCTGCAGGAAAGTGAGGCATTGAGACCGCTGGCTGATGAAAATCAAACATTTAAAATGATTTTCAGTTTCGACTCGGACTTCACCAGCTTCAAGCTCTTGTTGAAAACGGCGGTCTCAGGTCAAATTAGGCTGTTCCAGCGCTAGTAAACCCAGTAATTGTCAACCAACATCAGCGAGCTCAGCTTCGATCCATAGAACGGCACCAAGACCGGAAAGTGGTCCGCTTGTTATCCTGATCTGCATGAAAGCGATGCGAGTAGCCAGGGGTTTGGATGATCCTGACAAGGTTCGTTTTCTGCTCAGGAAGTTGAACTGTTCTTTTAAATAAAATCCGTTTAAAGCTACCGAATGACGTGCCGCTTGCCAGCAAACATTTTACTAAAGTTTGATGCTTAACGATTTTTGTCAATTTTGAAACGGTCATCAAAAAAGATGTCCTTTTTGATAAGCTTTCAAAAAACCATGTTAAAATGCACTTGTTTTGCTATCGTAGTTTTTAACAGTATTGCTATTTTATGGCTTTCTCAGTCTAGGGTAATCCAAACGGTCAGTTATGTATTGCCTGACGTTTCAGCCGAAAGCTGTCGCTTCGATTAGATGAGCCGTTTTCGTGGTATTGCATAATATCTAATAAGCCATTTGGAAAATCTAGGTGTGAGTCAAAATGCCCAAATTCCAGAACAACTTTGATATGTTGAAAAGTTTCATGGAATTCTGAGAGGTTAAATCTGATATTCGTTTATTTTTTCGCTATTTGGATTTGCAAAATCCCTGGCCAACCAACAGCAGAATCTGGTAAAGTAAAAGTTTACTCCTCTCCACTACCTTGCTATAAAAAATGTTTTTCAGAATAATTAAATCATTAGATCAGTAAGATTAGTAAGTTACAAGAAAAGGTTGTAAACTATGTGTTTGACACATAAAATCTGTCATTATTGCTTTCATTGCGTCACAATCAGTGATTTTACGATTCGTGAGCGCTCACTCCGAGTGAACGCTCACGAGTCATAAATTCGCTGATTATGCCGCACTGAAAGCTAAATTGACCGGTTTTATGTGTCAAATGCATACTTTCCAACCTCTTCTTCTATCTGACAAGTACAAAATATCGTTATAGCATCCAATGATTCCATAATTTCGATAAACATTTTTTATAGCGAAGCGAGTGGAAGTAACCCTGGTTTACTCTAGAAGATAGTCCAGCAAGCCTGCGTAGGCGAATCTTGATTGGCAAAAACTTGACGCCCAAGACCACCGTCTTCGTCTTATACATCGGCCGATCTCACAAGCTCGTTTAGAATTCATCCGTTCATATAGGGATTAGTAGTAGGTCGAATCCTGCCTGGCTAGCTTTACAACTCCCGGCCGTTCACACCAATAAGCCAAATGCCAAACCCAAACACTGCATGATCCATGGTATCTATTATGGTTGACAACACAGCACACATGAGTGAACAAAAGCCTGGCTCATCACAAGAACCGAACAATAGTTCACGCCCAATCGAGGTCACACCGGGTAACAAAAGCGAATGCCAGAGCCACTTTGGCTCTCAACGGTTCAATTGGATTTGCCCTTTTTTTCCTCTGTTCGGGACCTAACACTACTGCGACCAGTAAATTGATCTATTGTAGTATATCCCGTGTCCTTAGTTTAGTGCATGTCGTATTACTCCATCACTATTGAGAAATGATGAAGTATTCGATTTTTTTACAGTTGTCACTCTTGCATTTATCGCAAGGATCCGACTCTAATTGAAAGCTCCCGCTATTTATACCCTTCGGAGTGTTGAAACACCCTCCAAAGGCGCGCCCCTTTGTCAATCAAAATTGGATTCCTTAGCAACAAAATTAAGGTATGACACCGATAATGACCATGCATCAAAACCCTAGTCTTCACTTCAAACTAGGAAACAACGAATAGAAGATTAGGAATCACATAGATGAAGACAACTAACTCATTTTTTTTCTTCTTTCAAGATCACCCTCGGTAGACAAAGCCGAGTCTTGTCACTATCAACAAGGCATAAAAAGTAACAAGGACTAAGATGTGTTCCTTGGATTACTGAAAAATCCTGTTCCTCTAGTTTGAAGTAGTCAGGACTAGGAATCGGTGGTAGATCTTACATCCCGTAACGTACCACGAAAAGGTGATCTACCCACATTACGGGGCCCGGATTTGCCCTTGGCAGTGTTTGTATTCATTTTCTTTTTATCGCTCCTGTTTCGTTCTACTATTGTCATTTCCTATGCTGCATTGTGATTTTGTTCGGAAGAATTCACACTCGATAAAGTGAAATCTGATAGCAATCGAGGATGGCTATTTTACTTCTGCGGCACCGGATGCGGGTGAATGATTTTTTCAATGCTTGGCGCAGATGCCGTATGAGTAAATTGGAATTTCGATTGACGATTTATTCGGCTTGATTTATTTTGGCCAAGCGGCATTCGGCATAGTGACATTCCTTACGGTCTACGCACTATGCATTAGGATTTGATAAGTTGCGGAAAATCGAAAAGCTAAAGAATTAATCTGGACTGGAAAGTTCTCAATCAACAACTATGGAGGTAATTTAACCTGTAATTGGATGTGAGCAGATGTAAAGTTCCAGTGATGGTATTAATTTAGTCTTACGGACGATGAAGCCTGTCTTCCAGTAATCACCCAGATTAAACAGCAAGCTTCTGCGAAAATCGTCCGTCCTCTTTTGAAGTCAAAATCAGACACAATTATGCCACTGGTTCTGCAGGTCACGTGTCTTTGCGTGTGTGCGTGTGTGTTTGTGTGTTCTTATATGTATATACAGAACAAATTAAAGCGCTCCCGGCTGCTCAACATTAACCAACCAACCGGCGTAGTCTTTTCACATGTTCAAGGCAAGTCGGTACATACGCCCGCTGCCACGGGCTCGACATTAATCCGTGCAAAAATTTCAACCGCAGCACTTTGCCACTGAAATACCATACCACGGTCGTCGGTGTGGTTCTGCTGCCGCCGCTGTAGGTCTTCCGAAAATAGCAGCAGCCCAGCAGCTTTTCCAGCCTTCATCTGTGTGTCTCTTTCAGCGCTCTTCTTCCGAGGATCCGGACGGGCCCGGAAAGGAAGACGACCACGACGCGAACCGACCGAGACAGAGTGCCACAGCCAGGATTTCAGCCAGCCAGCCAAGCCAACACAGTGTGAGAGATATTGATTTTTCAAAAACTCCACTTCCTTTTCTTCCTCGGCTGACGTAGGAACAGGCCGACAAAAAGCGCCTTTGCTCTTCCTAATTTTCACATAACGTAGGGGAAAGTGGGGCAGCTTGGCTGCCTTAAGAAACTCACCTCTAATGATACCAAATTCAGCGGAAAATTCGGATAGTTTCAAGCCCCATTTACAGCATAAATACAAACTGAATATTAAAAGCCAACCTTTCAATATTATGAAAGAAGATTTAGAAAATGTTCGTTTTGTAAACGATATAAAACCGTTGGGCTTCTTTGTAAACAACCGGTAAGAATAGTCTGTTCTCTTGAGGCTTTATGAAGGGTTAGAAATGAACAGTTTTAACATTTAAATGAAACAATTATTTTCTGTAGAATAAATTGAATTTAAGAAGACCTAATTTTGGGCCTACTAAGCACAACCCGCCCTTTGCCTCTATTTTTGAGTGGATTTTCTCACAAAATGGAATTTTTTTTACTGCAGATGACTTCTAAATTTATTGACCTTTCCGTACGTACCGTAAGATTTGATAAAGAGAAACAAACACTGCTTCTTGACCCCAAACTCGCCTACGGAATCTAAATTCGGCCTAACGCATTGGAACGCCATTGAATTCACGTCGGCTTATCTTTTTTTTATTTAATGTCGGTCTCTGTTCCGGAATCTTGTCGGCAATCGAATGTGCAGGAAGGCAGCTTCCACACGATATCCACACGTAGGATATCGACTTTACTTCCCTTCCGAAGGAAGACGTGACCAGAGATTTCGGCCTATCGAATGAAGATAAAAATTGATTCGGTCGGAGCTCTTCTCTTGTTTTTGAGAATAATGGGTGCAAACATTCATATCACGCGTTCTCATTGACTTCGTTCGGTAGCTTTTGAACTAAAGTATCGTACCAAATGCATAATTGACTTGTTAACTATGAAATCATAGTGAAATGGGTGATTAGACCGAAATAGTGCTCTACCCTACTGCCTATTTAAGGCTTTTGTTCAGAATGAGTGATTTTTGACCAAAGCAGCTGCTTCAAAACGTGATATCATATGATACATATATGACTTATACAAGGAATAATCAAAAATTGAAGAATTTAAAAAGCAAATACTATAAATATCAGTGGACTTAAGTAATATTTTGTTAAGAGAAACTTTATTGTTTATAGAAAACTAGAATAACATCGTGTAATATAAGAAACCAAGGACCATTTATATAGCTGCTGAAATATTATAGCATTTCTGACATTTTGAGCAAGTCTAACATTTTCAGATTTTAACACTAGAGAAAAGTAATTTTTAGGTTAAAATAAAATGGATATTTCAAAAAGGCTTCAAGCATTAAGCCTGCAACAGATGTTTTTGTAAAACGTGTTCAATAACTTGTTTTTGAGCAGGTGGCCACATTGCCCCACTTTCCCTTATACGTAGAAGGTATTACCGGCCGGTTCGCGTCGATTGGAGGCTTCGGCAGCGTCTGTCTTCCAACCCCGGACTTCACCGCTGATCCCACGATAGGCATACTTCCTCTTCTTGGTCCGGAGGAACTGGTGGCATTCTGCAGCACCAGCGATAGCGACAGGTTTGTTCCGAACATCCGAGTCGACCTCCCCGTGTCCCTTCTGAATAAAAGAGAAGGGATGAGTGGAAAAAGCCGGTCATAACATGTAGGTATAGTGTAGAAGACATCAACGACGACGACGGCGCGCCTTACGAAATAAATGTGTACCCAACACACTCCCCATACACGGTGGGGAACAAGGGGGAGAGGGGACCGACGACGATGGCAAAAGCCTATTCAGCCTCCACATAGCCCGGCACGGCACGGTCTGAAGCCGAAGGTATCGATTCTTCGCACACCACTGACTGACTGCCTGAAGCTGCTGGGTGAGCTGAGGGCCCAAACCAAGACCGGTCGTCGTCGTTTTTGCTCTCCCGCTGAAAACCTTGTAGGTATGCTTCCCCCCCCCCCTCTCCGCATCAGGCAAACAGCAGCCAGAAAAGATTAAGGAAACTTGAAGTCTTTGCTTGGATGGCTCCAAGATGCGAAGGAAAAAGAAAACGCCAAGTTGATGCGGTTGAGACGTGTTCAATTTTTTCTCGCTCGTTATTTCAAGCTGCCTTTTTTCTCACCATTCACTTTAACGCGCGCGGCTCCAAGCGGAACCCGTATCGCGTTTCGAAGGTGTTTACACGGTTGAACTTTTCAATGGGGTGTAATTTTCGGGGCTTTCTCTTCTTTCTCGTCCGTTTTTCGGAGGAGAACGCGCCGGAGCTGCCCTGTGTGTATTGATTTCCAAGTCGATGACGTCGCCGAAGATGACGACGACGACGACGATGAGGATGCAATGCGGGAGAAAGATGTTGATTCGATAATTTGATTAATTTGTGAACAGCACGCGTCCGGTTGGCGGAGAGTAGAGAAGCTTCAAACAGTTAAAAAATTGGGACTTCTCGTGCTTAGTAGGGTGAGAAGGGGGCATTATTTTGCTGGAATGTTAAACCCCTAATCAGGCTGCCGGGTTTGTTTTGATTGCGAGAGGTGGTTAATTGGTTTCCATTTGGATTATGATGGAATGATGATGATGATGAATGCTCAAAGGAGCATTTAGGTAGATGATTGAAAATGGTCGGTGGACTTAACATTTACCTGGTGGAGCAGTAAAATCTTGATTGAACTCTTTCTTGGAAATTGCATAAGGATCATTGTACTACCAAAGACTGCGTATGTGCAGCTACATTTCTTCTTCAATGCTTCCAAGTTAGCATATGGAGCGTGTGCGTGCGTTGTTACTGACTTTAAAATGTAAGGTCAGGGTGTTGAAATCACTGTTCCCAGGTTTGAGTAGCTATGTGGAGTTTTGCTAGCTGAACAGCGGAAGGAAGAGTTGCTAAATTCTGAGAAAATCCAGATTCTACTGAAGAATTCTACTTTAATTATGACTAAAGACGATTCCAGTAACGTTGAATACTGCCGTTGCTAATCATGTGACCTAAATTCTGTTAATACACCAGAGAGCTGTACTTGGAATAATGTTCAAAAAGTGGAGGATCCCGCAGTCCTGATTTAAAGAGGACTACTCAGGGCGACAAGTGAACCTGGAAAATCTGGAAAAATGGGGAAAAGTTGGGATTTTATGCCTATCTTTCAGGAAAATGATCTAGTTTATATGATTGAAATAGCCTTTGAACTTCACATCGGTGAAAATGGTAAAAGTTTAACCAAAATTTATGTCATCAAACGATACAATGAAGTCAATAATCGTTCCGTTCAAGATAAAACTGCCGTGCAGCTAAAAAATTGTTGCAAGATGAACAAAATTCACCTAAAGTGTTTAGTAGACGTATTACACATTTATATCATTTTAATTCGGTGAAGTAAATTGATCAATAAAATTAACAGCTGAACGTATCGTGGTTAGTTGCTGAGTCGTTTTCATGTACATTTATTTGAGTTATGGGGTTGCTTAGTAGAACGAATCTATCATTTTCTTCTAAGCTTTAAACTGACTATGATACTCGGCGGATGGCAAAGACTGTCTTTCGAAGATTTGCTGCAATCAGCACTACTAAACATATGACCAACAAAACGAAATGAAGTGTTGAAAATATTTGTATACCACATCACCTATGTAAATGAAGTTAACGGTAGAATCGATGTTAGTACACTTGCATTCTATTTAAGATGGAAATTGTAAAGCATTTGTAAATAATCTTTTAAAAATACAGAAAGAAACGATAACTTTCACAGTTAAAAAAATCCATCATTTTCTTCCTAGATTTAAACTATTTTAGCTCTATTTTAGCAGATAAAATTAATCCAAATGGGGGAAATTTAAGCCAAAAACAATTTCCCGCTGATTTTGCATCTAATCTATCATTGTCGAGTTTGCACTCGGTGGGAACGTTTTTCACATTCTTCCAGTTTCTCACCTGATTTGCTCTGCTGCTGTCAATTCTGAGTATAAGTGCAGTCATCTTCTTGGTAGAATCAACACGTGTTCAACTTTTTAGCTTCCTATCATGGCTATTTTTCTGCTCACTTGAGTGAAATAATACTTTAAAGTACGAGTGAATGATTACACTTAACTGCCCTTAGTGGTCCTTAAATGCCCTCATTGCGGCTCCAATTTATACGTGTTTTAAAACTCCAAACTCGGCTTCAGAGAACTTTTAAACTTTTAAAAATTTATCATCCCGTGTCATATGTCATATTTTTCTTTAAATGAAATATGTACATTACAAAATGCGGCTGACTTCGAATTGCCGATAATAGAACAGTTGGTTAAAAAATAGGCTGCCGACAATGGTTGTAAAAACGTTTTCAAACAGTTTTGGACAATTCTGTCGATTGGAATGGACAGAGAAGCAAGCGGCAGATAAATGTATTTATTTATTAATGATATATTTCCTGAGCCACTACTTCTACAAAGACTGCCAAGCTTCCCTGCACTTCTCTGCTATTTTAAGAAATCCCTTGAATTACTACGATGTTCACTAAACTTCTACAAAGATAATTGACTATTTATCTTAAAATCTTGAATATTTTGTCAACCCTGAACTTCGACTTTCCCAGACAGGATACCAAAAATTAAGTCTGAGATCTTGAATAAAATTTGCAATATTTGGTTATTTCAGATCTTTTAAAACTTATTATGTCACAACTTTTAGAGAATTTCTTCATTTTTGATATGGTCCACGTTCACGTCCACAGATGATTTTTCTAACATTCCTTCCTTAAACAATTTTCTGAAATGTCTAGCTCCTTAATCATAAATAGATTTCTACCAGGATCTGGACCAGTATTCCGTAGAAGCTTTCTCCATATCAATATCGGAATTATGTTCTAATCACTTTCGTAGGGTAGAGAACTACTTCGGCCTAATCGCCCATTTTGGGCCTATCGAGCAGAAAACTTCAAATAAATCCTTTTTTTTAACTCTTTATTTATTCCAAATTCAAAATAAATTACATTTCATTTTTTAACCTAGGTGCTCCAGTTACTGCAGTAACGTACCAGCCTTAATTGTTATGATATATATCTAAGTGTTTTTACATTGTTCATGTCTTGGCAATTAAGTATTTTAAACAGGTTTTTTAACCTGCATGTCAGTATAACAATTGATATCTTAAAACTAAAAACTAAAACTAAGTCTTATCTATGTATAAAGGGAATTAATCGTTGCAATTGAGGATTGCAACGATTTTTGCCTGAAATTATTCATTATTTTGTTGGACATTTGTTCTAAAGTCTCAACATTCGAAATTCTATGTACCTCGGTAGTACTGTACCAGGGAGGCAACTTCAAAATCATTTTCAGAACTTTGTTCTGAATCCTTTGAAGTGCTTTTTTCCTGGTAGTGCAACAACAAGACCATATTGGCACAGCGTAAAGCATGGCCGGTCTAAAAACTTGTTTAAATATTAGAAGTTTATTCGTCAGGCAAAGCTTGGATTTCCTGTTTATAAGAGGATACAAACATTTAATATATTTGTTACATTTAGCTTGAATGCCCTCAATGTGATATTTAAAAGTTAATTTTTGGTCAAGTATTAATCCAAGATATTTCACTTGGTTTGACCAGGAAATTGGAATTCCGTTCATAGTGACTACTAGGTTTCAAAAACGAAGCTCTAGGCTTATGTGGAAATATTATAAGTTGAGTTTTGGAAGCGTTGGGAGAAATCTTCCATTTTTGTAAGTAAGAAGAGAAAATATCTAAACTTTTCTGCAGTCTGCTGCAAATAACACGAAGACTTCTTCCTTTAGCGGAAATGCCTGTGTCATCAGCGAACAAAGATTTGTGGCAACCCTGAGGCAAATCAGGGAGGTCCGAAGTGAAAATGTTATACAATATAGGCCCAAGAATGCTACCCTGAGGAACTCCTGCACTAACAGGTAGTCGATTGGATTTGGAATTTTGGTAATTTACCTGCAGAGTTCTGTCAGTTAAATAATTCTGAACTAATTTCATAATGTAAAGTGGAAAATTAAACTTTTTCAATTTAGCAATCAAACCTTCATGCCAAACACTGTCGAATGCTTTTTCTATGTCTAGAAGAGCAACTCCAGTTGAGTGGCCTTCAGATTTGTTTGAACGAATTAAATTGGTAACTCTTAAGAGTTGATGAGTAGTTGAATGCCCATGGCGAAATCCAAACTGCTCATCTGCAAAAATTGAGTTCGTATTGATGTAAAGCATCATTCTATTCAAAATTATCTTTTCAAAAAGTTTACTTATTGAAGAAAGCAAACTTATTGGGCGGTAGCTAGAAGCTTCAGCTGGATTTTTATCCGGCTTCAAAATTGGAACAACTTTTGCATTTTTCCATTTATCAGGAAAGTATGCCAAATGGAAACATCTGTTAAATAATTTTACCAAGAAAGACAAGGTACTCTCTGGGAGTTTTTTGATGAGGATATAGAAAATTCCATCATCACCTGGAGCTTTCATATTTTGAAACTTTTTAGTTATAGACCTTACTTCGTCCAAATCAGTCCCCCAGGAATCATCAAAAATATTTTCCCGAGAGAAAATATTCAGAAAATCCCGAGCAACCTGATTCTCAATAGGACTAGTAAGACCCAAACTGAAATTATGGGAACTCTCGAATTGCTTAGCAAGTTTCTGAGCTTTTTCCAAATTTGTGATCAAAATTTTACCACCTTCTTTAAGCGCTGGAATAGGCTTTTGAGGTTTTTTCAAAATTTTTGTGAGTTTCCAAAAGGGTTTGGAACTCGGGTCTAATTTAGAAATATTATTTTCAAAAGTTTTGTTCCTCAGGGAAGAGAATCGCTTTTTAATTTGTTTTTGCAAATCCCGCCAGATAACCTTCATGGCAGGATCGCGTGTTCTTTGATATTGTCTCCTACGGACATTTTTAAGACGGATCAAGAGCTGAAGATCGTCGTCTATTATAATTGAATCGAATTTAACCTCGCATTTTGGTACTGAGGCAGCTCTTGCTGCAACTATAGAAGTAGTTAGAGATTCAAGAGCATAATTAATTTCATCTTTGGTTGGCAAAGGAATGTTTGGAACGAAGTTATATCCCATAAATGTTCGATACTGCTCCCAATCAGCTCTATGGTAATTGAAAGTAGAGCTGTTGGGATTACAAATTATTTCTTGGGATATTTCAAAAGTTACTGGAAGGTGATCAGAACCGAAGTCAGCATGGGTAACCAGTTGGCTACAAAGTTGACATGAATCAGTTAAGATCAAATCAATAGTTGAGGGATTTCTCGCAGAAGAAAAGCATGTTGGGCTGTTTGGATATTGAATAGTGTAATAACCTGCTGAACAATCATCAAACAGAATATTACCATTGGAATTGCTTTGAGCATTATTCCATGAGCGGTGTTTTGCATTAAAATCACCAATAATGAAGAATTTAGACCTATGACGGGTAAGTTTCTGGAGGTCACCCTTGAGAAAATTCTTTTTCTGGCCTACGCATTGGAATGGCAAATAGGCAGCTATAAACGTAAGTTGTCCAAATTTTGTTTCAACAGAAACTCCCAAAGTTTCAAAAACTTTGGTTTCAAATGAAGAAAGAATTTTATGTTTGATTCGTCTATGAATAATGATGGCAACGCCACCACAGGGTCAATCAAGACGATCATTTCTATAAATTAAATAATTTGAGTCCTTCTTAACCTTATGGTCAGGTTTAAGGAACGTTTCAGTTATAACGGCAATATGCACGTTATGAACTCTCAAAAAGTTTAATAGATCATCATCATTATCTTTAAGAGATCGAGCATTCCAATTTACAATATTTAATGCTTTAAAATCCATTACTGAATTTTAAAGTCATGACAATATTATTTGCAAATTTTAATCCAGTTTGAATAGCATCAAACATGGAGTTAGATTTAAGCATATCAGAAATCATGTCAATTAATGATTTCTGTAAAAATTCCATTTTAGGAGCAGTAATGCTTCCTAAGTCAAAATTGTCAAAATTTCCGTTAGAATTACTTTGGTTAGTATTTTGATTTCTACCCGCTGCAATAGCAGCATAGGTAGCTCCATTAACTCGCTGAACATTGTTAGCAGCGAGGGGAGTAGGTACAGATGAAAAATTTGAAGCAGGGGTGATATTTGTACCTACGGGTACGAATGTAGAATTTGTTCCTCGCTGACCGTTGTTAACAGCAGAGGAATTTGTACCTGGTCGGAAACGTGGAGCGTTTCTTACCTGTCGGTTAGAACGAGATTGTAGGATCGCTTTGCGAGTCTTACATTCCCAAAAATTGGATTTGTGGTTTTCACCACAATTTGAACATTTAAATTTCTCGTCCTTTGCGTGAGAGGAATCACCACAATTCATGCATTTAGCTTGCATGTAGCAATTTTTAGTTCCGTGACCCCATCCCTGGCACTTACGGCACTGAGTGAGGTTTTGGAAATTTCCTCCAGTCTTCCTGAAGTGTTCCCACTTCACTCGGACATGGAGCATTAGGCTAGCTTTTTCTAAGGCCTTAAGGTTGTTTAGTTCACTAGACTTCAAGTGAACTAAATAAAAATCATTAGAAATCCCGTTGCGCGAATAGCCAGGACGGGATTTCATTTTCATTTTGATTACTTGGAGTGGCACAACTCCAAGTAATTTTGCCAGTTCATCTTTGATCTGATCCAGGGATTCACCACTGGGCAGTCCTTTCATGACAACCTTGAACACACGTTCAGTTTTGGTGTCGTAAGTAAAAAAATTGTGCTTCTTCTCAGTAAGATACTTGAGAAGACATTTAAATCCGTCCAAGGTTTCAGCCAATACACGGCATTCACCCCGACGTCCAATTTGTAGAGAAAACTTAACTTTCACGAAGTTCAAAAGTTCCATGCGAAGAGCATGGAAATCGGTAGTGGTTATCACAATAGGGGGAATCTTTTCCTTCTTGGCATTAAGCCGGGAAAGTTTACTAGAATTTTTCTTGGATGATGGATCATTCTCATCATCCGTGAGCAAATCAAATTGATTACTCAAATTAATTTCTTCAGAAGGGGGGTCAAGAGTTTGCCCCTTTCTTTTGCGTTTAGGCGCCATGGCGGCAGTAAATTTTTATCCAAATCGACTTCCAAGCAGATTACTATAAGAATCTGAAGGATCGAAGAGGAATTTTCCAAATCGATATCCAAGAAGGATTACCTCGGGCAGGGTCCAAACAAGGATCGAAGAGGAATAAAGTTGAACAAGGTAGAAATTTTACAGGTTGAGCACTGAAAAGTGCTGTTTAAATTTGTTGTAGCTTTAGGTAGTAGTAACACTTCCTTCAGCAAAAAGCAAATAGATCCGCACGGCAAGAGAGCACGATGCGGACTTCAAATAAATCTTTGATTTCAGAGTTAACAAGTCAATTGTGCGTTTGGTACGATACTTTAGCTTATAAGCTACGGAACGAAGTCAATGAGAACGCGTGATATGAAGGTTTGCACCCATTATTCCCAAAAACAAAACAACCGCTCCGACCGAATCAATTTTTATCTTCATCCGATAGGCCAAAGTGAATTCATTGGCGTTTCAATGCGTTAGGCCGAGTTTAGAATCCGTAGGCCGAGTTTGGTGTCAAAAAGCAGTGTTAGACTTTTGACAATATCTCAACGATTGGTTTCTCTTTATCAAATCTTACGGTACATACGGAAAGGTAAATAAATTTGGAAGCCATCAGTAATAATAACATTCCATTTGGTGCTAAACTGAGCTAGATTAAGAAAGACTAATTGCGGTTTGTGCTAAATAGGCCGGAAATGGGGTAGTTAACCCTAATCCCTTAAAAAAAACTGTTGGAATTCACTTATCTTCGCATTCTTAATCATTATCGGAAGAGTTTGTTTAATTTCTCACAAAATTTTCTCTGGAATGCTTATGGAATATTCTTCCTAAATCTTTTGGTATGCCATTTAGGATTAAGAAATGTATTCTCCTAAACTTTCCCTGGATTTAACCTCAGAATTCTTCTCTAAATGTCCTTAAGAGGTTATTTGGGATTTTTCTTAGAATTCTCTTGAAACTCTGCTGAGTTTTCTCTGGAAAATTTCTTCGAAATCTCTTGGAGCTCATACTCATAGTTCCTTTGGAAATTCGCTCAAAATTTCTCTGGAAATCCCTTCAAAATTGTTATAAATTCATTTAGGAATTCTCTTGAAAATATCAAATAACATGAAATTTTGCAATGAATTTTTTGAGTTATTAAGATTTCCATGGAACTAGGGTAGGAAACTACTTCGGCTTAATCGCCCATTGGGGTCCTATCGAGCAGAAAATATCAAATATATCCATGATTTCGGCGTAAACGAGTAAATGATATGTTTGGAAGGGTGAAAACTGCGTGTCGATGCTGTGACACAACACGACTGTCCTGTATTTCCGAAAATCGAGCTTTCTCACAACATCGACACGCAGTTTGCAGCCTTGGTACTCTGAGAGGTAAGAGGTCAGCTAGAGTTGCGACCAATCACAATCGCGATCGTCAAACAGCTGATGGGAGTAACGCTTAGTACATTCCTATCAATGTGCTTGTCGAAGCACTCTCCATGACCATCCATCAAGTTGACGAAAGAAGTAAAAAGCAACTGGTGAATATCGTCTTCGGTGTTGATCTCTTTTTGAAGCAGTTGCTGCTTTGCTTGCTTATGTGAGTGTGTTGGTGAGTGAGCCCAACAGCTTCCGTTTAATTTTGCCAGCTTTGTTTGTAACTCACACAGTCACTTGTGCTGAGTCGAACTTGGAATGCGTAGGCACTGTTTTCCTTTTCTTCTGTCGTTTCCCTTTTTCTCAGCATCGCACTGCAGAAGTCTTCACTGTTTTCGTTATGCCTTTACATCATCAGCAGCGAGCGTTACGTTTTGTCTGTGAGCAGCGACCATTACTGGTGATTGTTGTTTGCCATCTACCATCTACCTCTCACTGCTTGACAAAACGTTCTGTCAGCGATAGTCGGTTGATGCGTTGACGAGTGTCGAGTGAGTGTCATGATATTTTGCATCTCTGAAGCCAGCGTCCCTTATAAAATGTTCAAAATGTATCTCATTTTAAAATCATCGTATCATCGGCACCGGACTCTACTACAGGGTGTCTCAGAATAGGTGCCACGAAAATAAATTTAATGTATAGCAAAATTAACCACCAAATTAAAACATTTATATTCCATTTGAAAGCTACACATTCAACCCAACAAGTCATACTGATTCAAGTCAAATTCCTAGTGGTTTTCGATTAGAACTTAACATCATCGGTTTGCAAATCCATCGTTGTTTGAACGTACGGTATTTTTGGGAACATTCCCAAGTAACAATCTAAATGCTTGGAAGATTTATTCTTATTTTATCATTGTTTTATCATAGCATCCCTTCCAGCCTGTGGTTGTATTACGGTTTTGTGTGCTTGTCATAAAATCAGGCCGTCAAGTCGTCTATAAAACTGTTTTATGACTACTAAATTAAAACTCACACTTCATAGTTTTAACGGTAGCTGTAAGGTGGTTCTGCATCACTACTTATAACTGAAGAATAAAACCAAAACAAAACATACAATTATGTTTTATGGTACACTTTTTATGACCGATATAAAACTTGAAGCAGTCTTAGACCTTCATTAAAGCTTCATTACAACTATCGTCTTTATCAGAGGCCTAAGATTCACAGATAAGAAATATACTGCTACAACAAAAAATACTCTGAAATTTTTTGTCATTATAAAAAACAAATCTATTCAGATATATGAAATGAAAACCCCTTCAGTGCTTCTGAACACGATGAAGATGAGACGATCGACAAAATGAAACTCCTGGAGGAACTACAGTTATACGATCCCTACATAAGGCACAGTGCGGTGAAGGAGCTCTTAAAAATATTGAACAAGCGGCTTTCCGATACACTTCCGAAAGATCCACGAACCCTTCTTAAAGCAACTCCGACAGTTTCACTAAATCCGTTTGGAGATGGCCAGTATTGACATCACGGCTTCAAACCTTGTATTGAAAAAGCTTTTAGTGGATCCAATAAGCATTTCTTACATCTTGATTACAAGCGAAAATAGGAGGATCGCTTGGAATGTTGACTTTTTGACAGGTGGTCAGGTTTTTGTTTTGTTTTGATTCGCTGTACCGAATAAAACCAGCAAGCTAGTTATATAGCTTAAATATAACTTAACGCTCTCAATTTGGACTACGAAATGCTAAGATACAACCATTAGGTTTATGTTATGCTATAGAATTCCAATCTAGGAGAATATGTTATATTGAGGTATTTTTAAGGAGTAGCAAGTTATAACGAAAAAAAATGTCGCCGTATGAACAAATTTCACACAGTATGAATAATTACGCTTTAATTGATAGGCAATAAAACACTTTCATACATCTATGTATAATTAAATAATATGTGACTGGTTATTGCTCAACAGTAGTAACAATTTTGTACTTAATAGTTAATCTTTGAATGACTCTTTAATGCATGGTGCTAATGCAGACAAATTAAAAATATCCCTATATTTTAGTATTCATATGGCGCACTAAATTTATGCTCCTATTTGGTATAATAATCACCATAAATATTGCACGGCATGCTGTGAAGCATATACAGATTGGTTTAAAATTATAATAAAGTCGTCTTATTTTCAATGTACAATAATATCAGACATTATTACCAACTGACAAGGATCATGATTTCACATCAAATATCGAAAGAATAAAACCACAATAAAATATTTCTCAATATTAACTATCATCCAAAAACCCCAACTTAAAACCTTCAAATTGTCAAAATGTTTTGCGTATCATGTTTTATCAACTTCTTCAGGAGCGATTTATGCGGTTGTAATATAGTTTTATGGTAGTCATTAGAAGGCTGTTAAAACTTTCTGACCTGGAGGAGGTTTTATGTTTTCATTTTTAACAATCACGTCTAGAGTGTGATAAAACTGACATAAATCCTATGCTCCTAAAGTAGTTCGCATATCAAGTTTTAATGACTGCATTAAAACTGGGCCAATTGGCCATGACATGGCTGTATTGCGGTTCTCAGGAGATTGTTAAAGCAATGTGGTCGTCAGTGAAGGTTTTATAATTTGGTTATATCAACTGCTATAAAACTTAAATAAAACAAAAATTGTTGCTTGGGTTGTCCATATTAGAAGAAACGTTGCTTGAATAAATTCATAGTAAGACCCATTCGTGCTTGCTATATATTGTAGCAAATAGCACCAAACGAATTAGTCAAGTGTGTGTTAAGTTCTATATCTACTAGCGTATCTAATCTGTACTTTTACTAGCTCCCTATTCTGAGACACTCTGTATATTTGAATCTAGGATGTGGTAGTAATAAATGCTCTCTCCCAGTGTAGCGATCTGTTCAGTTCGAATTTCAGCCCTCGCTATTTTATTGTTTTTGTTATGGCCGTTTTTTTTTGTTTGTACGTTTACAGTGTATCGTTGTGTCAATCCAAGCCGAAAGAAGAGAAGATCAAATTAAACCACAACGTAGGGTCACACTTATCCTGAAGCTGAAGGAAACACGTGATCCAAATTCTTATGTTTCTTATGATTCTTTGTAGAGTCCTTCACACTTTGCAATTTTAAAAATATCAAACTCAAGATTTACGTGGTTTACAGATCTGCAAATACAGACATTACCTGCGTCTCCGCAGCAAACAATAAGCATTAGTTTCAGCTACGTGCATTCACAAAAACTTAATATTGTTGTTTGGAATATTGCAATGTTTTATGCAAAAAATGAAGCAACAAAAAGCACCAAAAAGCTTATTATAAAAAAGTGTCGTTTATTTTCTAAAAACACTATTTGTAAAACCGAGAGTTTTTTTTAATCATTGACCACGAAAAAAAGGAAAAAATGAAATTTTAGATAGGCACTTATGGTGGAAAGGAGTCAAACATGAATTATACAAACATTTTTGAGGGTTTATTACACTACCTCCCCCTAAAATCTTAGTAAGATTTCAGAATTAAAACAAAAATCGATGGATATTCAATTGGGAACATTGTTATAAAAGCTTTTCTCTTTTTCATATACTCATAGATTAAATTATTTTCCTCTATTCTAACTAAGAAAATGTCAACCTCCTCCTTGTTGAGCTATGAATGAAAAACTAACGGTCGATCACGCGCCAGAAACTGGAAAATTTTCGAGTTTTGATCCAGAAAATGCGGCAATTTCAAAATTACTGGTGAATAGTGTTTCCTACCCGGGACATCCCGGGAAGAGTTTCCTAGGAAATTTACCAATACGATTCCCGGGACACTGGTTCAACTTCCCGGGAAATAGCTGTTGTGTAAAGAAGCTATACTAAGCATAAATTTTCACTAAAAATAGACCACACCACCACCCGGGAAATTTACTCATATGAATTACTTGGGGAAATCAGAAAAAAAAACCTCTCAAGAGGAACCGGTAGAAACTTCTGGAGGAAAATTCTGAGAAAAAAATCGAGAGCAATTTCCGAGCAAAAAAACTGCTCGTGGAAAATGAAGATACTACCAGAGAAAGCCAGAAGGGTTTTTGCGGAAGTCGGAAGAAACGTTCAGATAAGCTGGTAGAAACTTTCAAAGTAAGGTGACAGAAATTTCCGGAGGATGTTGGAAGACACGTTCAGGAAACGACGGAGGAACACTGCAATAAACTTCCCCTGGAGTCAGAATTTAATATTAAGTACCGCAAAACGGAGTATCTTTGATAATGCGGGTAGCTTTGATAGTATAATGTAAAGATTAAATTTACTCGCTGCGCTTTTTCCCAAATTAGAAACATTGGTTCCATATTGAAGCTTAGGGTATTTCCGTTGATATCGTATATAGTTTTTATATAGTATGTGTTACAAATTTTACAAACATATTCAAAAACAATTTTCGTGTTTCTCGACTGTTTGAAAAAGCACCCAAACCTTCACTCATGAAATGTATTTCCGATATAGCTATCACAAATTCAATGTTGTATTCTTATTGCTTATGATGCTTGCTGATTATACCTGCTCATTCAAAGTTTCATATTTAAAAAACTAAATATTGAGTTTTACCCATTTTTTTTCTACATTCATCGAGCATTATCAAAGTAGCCCCAAAAAAAAAACTGAAGTTTGGTCACAAAACTAAAAAAAGAAATAGTGAAAATGCTTTAATTTCCGTTAAACATATTACTAACGAATTGACTCTTGGATCCTCAGTACTTGTTTTAAAAATATAAAATTTGAAAAACATTCATTTCCATAAAAATGATTTTGAATATACTTTGAAAAAACTATCAATTTTACCCCGTTATACGGTAACAGGAGATTTGCGAAGCCGAAGCAAGAAGCCAGTAGAACTTCTGGTGGATATTGGAAGTTACTGCCGGAAAAGGTTTGAAGATACTTCCGTGAAACATTGGAATAAATCTCCGGAGAATCATGGAAGAAACTTTTGAGGAAAGATGAAAAATATTCCAGGGCACGTTGGAAGAACTTACGGGAGACTTTCGTGCAAAGTCGGATGAAGTTTCCAATTCTAAAAAAAAAAGTAGAAGGGTCTGTGCCTAGGAGCACGAACGGAAGCTTGACGTAGGACCGCTAGTGGACGAACAAATGTGAACATTTAGTTCTTTTAATTGATCAATCATCAATTATCTTAACTCTTTCCGTTTTTTATTTGTAAGCGTATCAAATTTGTAGTATTTATTTCAAAGAGAAAGTTGATGAAGAGAATCCAAGGGACTGTCAACTTGAGTATTTTCGATTCATCTACCCGACTTTAAAAGGTGTATTTTGAATTTTTAATTATTTATGAATTTTTAAGTTTTGTGCATTTTGGTATTAAAGTGTATTCAATTCACCCCTCACAGGATGGATTTTTAACACTTCCTACCAGCGTGTTCTGGAAAATGGTCGGACGATGATTAATCTCACCAATACATTCGGGCCTACAATTCCACACCTTCTATAGAGACCAGGTTGAGCCTTGATAGCTAGCTGCTTGCGGGAACTGATGACCTTGACAAATGTCCAAATAATACTCTTAACAAATTTATGGTGGTCCTGAAAAGGACCGTTTTGTAGTGATGGTTGAGTAATGCTGAGCTGAGTACGACGAGCTACTGATTCCGATCCTAGCCTAGCGGTGGGACTTCTTCCTCCTTCTCTATGGTTGCTCATATGAGCTCTGCAGCTCGCTGCTTGCAGGCAGTCTTTCGTTATTGTTGTTGTTGAAAGCACTCCTGCTGTTGCTGCTACTACTGCTGCTGCTGAACTGGACACCACCACTTACGGTGATTGAATGAGCACCGTTCAGTGGGACCGCATCCAATTGGATTTTTAAGTCTGTGTTAGGGAATGCGCTGTTTTCAGACATTCGGTGATAATTTTGATCACCATTGCAACAGTTGGACATTTGGTATTTTTCATTAGTGACCTATTGCAAGTTAATTTGTTCAGTGTTAAAGTGTTCATTTTAGCAGATTGGTAGATAAATTTCCAATCGTTTGGCTTGTTTAGAATTAAAATCTATCTGCTATTGGTCGAAACCTGACCTCTTTTCGTAATGCTGTGCATTTTTTTTGAAATTGCGTGGATTCTATAGATCCTGTGGGGATCTATCTAGCGCTGATGTATGTGTTGGTAGAGGGAAAAATGTAAACTTTGCGGGAGACGATGTCTTAACACTCGAATTGAAGTAAAACAAATCCTAGCTAGTTCTGCATGATGATTTTGTTTGATTTTATTTATTTGTAAAGTCGCCGGGAAATACCCGCTGGCGATTTGTTTTTTTATGATAACTCCTTACTTGAAAACATCGAAACGCTACTGGGGAAATCGAAACGCTACTGGTGACCTCATCCGATTTTATTGGAACAATATGTTTCATGGCATGTGGACAGATGAGCATCTCTTTTCACTCGTTTGTCGCTCTACTCTATGGACAAAACGTCACCCGTGGTTGAATTCGGAGCTTGGACACCCGAAGAACCTGCTACGAAAAACACGCAACAAATGCACTCATAACCGAACCGAGAAAAACATACATCGTGTGAGACGCAGGACATTCTCTATTCCGTCAACATCTCCGGAACAAAAATTCCGACTCGGATATTATTCAACAGGCTTCTTTTATTCTAGAATAAAAAAACAAACGTATTTAGATAACTATTACGATCACACATCGCACGATGCAATTTGTTCCTCGCCATCTCTCATACACTAGAGCTTACTCCGAATCGCATTTGCATGTGCAATCTGTACCCAGCCAAACCGCTCCGAAGTAAGAACGAGGGAGAGAATGCATCCAACTACACACAAACACACCCGATCAAGCCAGAAAGAACCGTCGTCGTCGTCGTCGTCGGTGCATGTTATTAGCTAATTTGATGGTTTGCAATTAGCCGTCGTTGGCTGTGTTGAATTGAGCTTCAGCTAGACGGTGTGTTTACGTTCCACGTTCCAAGTTTGAATAAATGAAAAAATGTGTGTTCTGTAGGTACGGCCCGAACCTGTAGACTTTTTGCGCAGTTATCCCAACTTTGACTGTGCTGTTGTTGTTGATCGGTATATGCGCGCCTATCTCGACTGACGACGGCGATGATCGTTTTTAATTGAAATGTGCCGGAGTCGGTCGTTTAGATTGTTATTATTACCATATTCGTTTGGACGGTGTGGTTGTAGTTGTTGTGCATTTTTTTTTCGGGATCAGCAGCTTGCTTGTTGAAAATTAGCGTTTTCTTGAGCGATCAAGGTAATTGGTGACTAAATTAATGGTTTTGCCTTCTGTGGGCTGTGAACAACGACATGCCAAGCTGGACCATGTTCGTTCGCACTGGGATCCGCTATAGGCAGCCCAGAATAATGACAGCAATTATCAAGCGTGTTAAGCTAAGCGCTGCCTGGTCCGTTTAATTAAGATTTAATTGAAGGAATGTTTACTTAACACTTGCAATTTGTCAAGCTGGCAAATTGCAGCAAATTGGGTGGGTTCTTGCAGATTTGCAGGGAAATCTTGCATTTTTGTAGGAATGAAATAGCTTGCTTGCCAAACGATGATTGATTTCAGCCAGGAAACACGTAACGTTAGAAACTTCCCTATTTCTTTTTCAATAAACAAACTTGACAGTTAAAAAAAAAACTAAAAATCTGTTACCTACACTTTGACTTCAAACGCGGTTCTATAGAAAAAAAATAAAGAAAATAAAAAACTTTTCCCAACTCCCAACCGACAAAGGAGGAAATTTGCTTTCAAGACCAAACCAAAAGACAAAAGTCAAAAACCCCCGCGCTAAACTGCTAGACTTTCTTTCTCGAAGAAAACGTGCTGAAGAAAAGTTTCGCGTCGCTTTTGCAAGCCATGGCGGTATGATTATACTTTGACCTCTTCTCCGTTTCCAGTCTAGCCTAGGGGTGCCTTCTATTGTGTTCCTATAAATTTCTATGGCACTCTAGCAGTTGCATGTATCGTTGCATGTGTACCCAACAAGGGCATTGTTGGGCAAAAATTGCAATAGTCGGCAAGAGTTTGGTTTTGTTCTTGGAGTAGCTTTCTTCCCAAGTGAAAGGAGAAGAACAATTTTCCAGACGTCTTTTCTATGGGTAGGGAGGATGCTGACCCAGACCAGACAGCAAATGTCGCTCTACTAACCCTTTTGCCGTTAGTGGGTGGGGCACGAAGGGCGGCGTTGGCATTGTCCGGCTGTAGAGTGATCCATTGGAATAAGGTGTCACATCCCAAGTAACATTGCAAGTTTTATTTTGGTTTAAAATCATTCGACTAGTCTAAATCATGGTCTACAGAACCCTCATAAAACCCTAATTGGGACCCATTTCTGTCATACGCGTCAAAAATAATGAAGACAAACAGGTTCATTAAATATTTGAGCGTCAAATTCTTTGCTCACGAGTTAAATTACGACTGTTGAAAAACAAATTCTACGACGCTGTCGGAAGACGGATTTAAGGGGTGGATGAACAGGATTGCAATTGCTCATTACAGCTAACATGTTAGTATGAAACTATTAGATATTACAACGCTATTTGTTTGTGCAAACGTCCACTACCTGTGTTCCTACCCTACCAGCTGTGAGTTGTATTGTATCCCTATACACTATCAATAAATAGAGTAGTATCTCGAATACCTCCGCCATGGCAGGACGGTCAAGCAAACTGTGTCTTTTATTCATACGTCCGTAAACACAACGTAGGAAAAGTTCCGTCCGTGCGCGATCACTATTTTTTATTTGTAAGATGCAGGAAGAGAAGGAAAAGTTTGTGTTTGTCACAATTAGCGATTACTCATTACAGCTAATTGTGACCCCTTGAAAGCAAAATTGACAGGTTTTATGTGTCATACCCAAATTTAATCTATTTTTCTTGCATCTTACATAAACATTTTTTTATTATAATATCTCATAGTTTCATAATTTCAAAAATGCAATGAGCTGAAGTTCCTTAAATATTCAAGAAGTTCTCGGAACTTCTCTTCCATTCCAATAATTTTCCTGATAGTCATGGAGCATCCCTGAAGACCTTGCAAAGTTTCAGAAATGTTTGGATCATTCCTGAAATACGTGGAATGTTTTATAATTCTTGGAACTTCTTGCATGCTCTTGCCTGTGAATAATGAAACTGGTTAGAATCCTCCCAGAAGTTCTGTGCACATTCCTGAAAATCTCAGATTTTTTCTGAAATTACGGTACATTCATGATATTCTTCAGTAAAGTTTCTGCAGCCTTTTTTTTATATTTTAGTTATTGGGTTATTCGTGACTTGTCTAGGGGTGAGATTTGAACTCGTGACTTTGGCGTGAAAGGTATGGATTCTAAGCACTACGCCGGGGTCGAAGTTAAATGAAGTGCCCTGAGGTTCTCGATCTTTCCTGATGTTCTTGAGGCTACCCTGAAGTTTTCACAATTCTCCGCCATGAATTAAACTACCTTAAAATATTAAAATTCCCCGAAAAACTCGGCAATTTATGCAACTTCTTAAAGCAGCTAAAGTTTAAAGTTTTACCAAGTGTTCTCGACACTTCTATAAAGTTTTCTATACTTCCTGGATTTCCCTGAAGTTCCAATAACAGTTACCCTCAAATTCAAATTAAACTTCCTGTAAGATCTCTATACTTCCCAACGTTTTCTGCAGTTTCTTGAATTTCTCTTTTTTAAGGCTCTCGCTATTTTTCTGAATTTAATGGAACTGTTCTAAAGTACTCTAAATTTACCTGAAGCTATTGGAACTTCCTTGAAGTTCCCACAATTTTCTTGATCATGGACTTGCACTGAGTTCTCAGAACTGCTTAAGTTCTGGCATCTTCAGTAAAGGGTTCGCAATTTTGATTTCTGGACGTACTTGAAGGTATCGGAACTACCATGAAATTTTCGGAACTTTCTTTAATTTATATTCTAAGAACTTCTTGAAATATCTCGGAGTTTTTAAGATGCTACTAGAACGTAAATGGACATAGCATTTTTTAATATTTCTACAAGTTCTGACGCTCATGGAACTCAAAACTTCGTTTTGTTTTACGGACTGTGTTATATAAATAATAACAACGGTTGGGGGAGTCTCCCGTATTTGATTGATTGATTGATTTATCTTTATTTAGGAGGCTTTCAGCCTGAAACTGGTTCGCCTCCAACTCCCGTATTTGAGAGCAGCACAAGTATGTTTCGCGCCACTCTGAGTTTATAGCCCATCCCTGTACAAAACTTTTTAGTGTATTTTGTAAAACTTTTCGCTGTCGTCGGTGCCGGGTATGAATAGTTATAACAACTTGAGTAACGGTATAATGTGATATGAGGGGCTCGGTGGCCTTAGAGTAAACCTTTTTTGCTTACTGAGCAGAACATCATGAGTCAAGCCTCAAGCCCATCTACATTCGAGATTTGTCAATCGTTTTATTTGTTAACATGACTACATGGTAATAAGAGCAACTCGATGATTAAAAAGGAGCTCGTCTGCCTAGTGGCAAACGTTTTTGCTTACTGAGGAGAAGACCGTGGGTTCAATCACGTTCAATCATTGCAGCAAACTCACCCCTCTTACCAAACATCCTTGTGATTCTTCGTGGAAGTGCAGAGGACTCCTAGGCTTCCATCAAAGCGAGTGTCAACACATTCCTACCCATTCCTTTCTTGAGCTGCGTTCAGGCGCGGCTGGCGCTGGTATTGCCTAATTTGAGATCACCAGTTTTTAGACATTGAGGATGATTGCTAGACCCAGGCATCGTCTATTGGTACTCTGTGTAATTACAGCTGGTCTGACAATAGCAGTGTAGCAACCGTGGGCGGTTAATCATGCTCATGCTCAGGTACAAAACTCCCTTAAGTTTTACAAAATCTCCTCAGCTTCTACGAAGTTCTCTGAATTTATTCCAAATTCCATATTTTTTAGCATCTCACTTATCTTATTCTATGTAGATCTCTGAACATCTTTGAATTTCTGAAAATACCCCCATGTATGTATGTATGTAAGGTAGCCACCATCCCTTCAAAGATCTTGTCTTGTATGCAGCTCCACTCAATAGCAAGATCAATTTGAGTTACCGATCTGAATTCACAATATCGCTGTATGAAGGGAATTTCTGAAAATACCCCCATATACAAATATTCTTGAACATCTGCAAAGTTCCTTGAAATTTAACAAAGTTCCCAAAACTTCTAAGTAGTTCATTGGGCTTGTGAAGAAAGATCTCTGATAATCTGCTATGAAACTGTAGCAAGGATCGCTGAAGTTCTTAGAAGTTTGCTGAACTATTTTTAGATCTTTTACAAAATTATCTGCACATATGAATTTTTATGCAACTCCTCAAAATGCTGAGAAATTCTGCACTTCTACGTTTCCCGTTGATTTTCAGCGAAAGTTCCACGTATAAAATTTCTTGAACTTGTACGTTATTCCCTGAACTATTCCAGGCTCATGAGGCTTCAAAAAAGTGTCCTGAAATTATATGAAGATCCCCGAAAAATAATGAGGTTCAATTATGTTTAACTTCTACGAAGATTCCAAAACTAAAATAGAGTTCCCACTACGCAGTTTTCTGTACATTTCCAAAGCTCCCTGAGTTTCTACGAATTCTCTTGAAGCTCTATGAAATTCCCAGAATTTATACTAACTTTTGTTAATTTCTAGGATGTTCCCTGAAATTTTCAGAAGTCCTTGACATTTTACGAAGTTCCCTGAGGTTAAAGAAAAACCCTGAACTCGTGGTCAATTTGTAGAGCCTGAAAACATCTTAGTATGTTATCGGTTAAATGCCGATATAACATAAATTCTCGACACTGTTTCTTCTAGCCTAGAATATTAAATACCGGTGTATAAAAAACACCTTAAATGTCTGGATAATTCTGGAGGCTACGCCAGTGTTTATTTCTAAGATCACGCAATTTTCTTGACATTTATGAATCTGCATTGATGTTCTCAGAATTGATCCTGAATGATCCATAAACTTCCCAAAATTTCTGGACTTAACTGTATTCATTCAAAGTGTTTTGCTACTTCATACGTGAAGTTTACGATTACAGAGTTGAGAGGAAACTGCTTCTCTTTGAGATGACTACGTTGGTCATGACAAGAGAAGCGACAAGTTCCATTATAACACACCATTGCCTGGAAATGCTTTCGGCAACATAGGTAGTGATAAACGTCGCTAGAACTATGTCACAGCCACAGCAAGTCAAAAACGCACTCTATTCCCTGTGAATTTCAGGAAATACCTCAAATCCCCTCACCCATCATGTGAGCTAGACAAAGGAGTGTGCATTTGATTAGTATTGTCACATTAATGGGCCTTGGCTCAATTTCAACTTCTGTTCAATTTTCACACTGCTGTACTCTATCAATCTATGCTCTTCAGAACTTTTTCGAGCTAATAAATTATCGCTCTAACTTCATTTTGATATTGGTGTAGCATTTCATCCCATCACGTTACTGTAGTTTTCGGAACATTTCTGAAGTTTTTAAAAATTCTCTGAATGTTTTGGAATTTTCTATAGGTCTGGCAACATCACTGAAGTAGTCAATAGTGATCTAAAGAGCTCTGAACTCTGAACTGGTTTTTCTGAAACCGCCTGAACTTTTCAGAACTTCTTAAAAATTTCCTGTAATATTCCTTAAATTAATGATAGTGCCTTGAAGTTCTCTGATATACACTACGTAAACAATAGGTATACAAATCTATCGACGAGGTTTGATAAATTTGCGGGCCGAAATGCCTAAAATATATGTAAATATTTGGATTAAGTTAATTCGGCATATTTGTATCAAGCATGATTTATCTCTATGGGTGGAGCAATATTTCATCACTTCGAGAGCGCCTTGAAACATTTAATTATGGGCGCATGTAGATCGATAATGCATAAGGCGCCCAGCTAGTTTTGGTAAAAAAACAAAACGGTTTTTAGAGCTGGTTACCCCCATGGAGTAACCACGAGTAATCGCCATGACAGGGCTGCTTTACTGCAAAACAATGCAAAAGTTAGTACACTCAACTCTTCAAAACTCGATATTTAAGGGAACATCGATTTAGGGAGGATATCGAGTTACGGTGGTAATTTTTGGAAAATGTTATGGGTCGAATGGTCGAAGTAGCCTGGATTGTCATTGAGTTAGGGGGAGTTGACTGAAAATCTCCCAAAATTACTCAAAAGCACTTTGGTAATCCATGCCATGTGCAAACATTGCGAAAACTGTTTTAGTTTTGTCAAACTGTTGATTTTATTAAAAGTTCGGTTCGGTTTCGGAAAAAAAAAACGTAAAAGGTTGTATCCAAGATACGATCGTAGATTTGATGTAGGATTACGTGCTCGGTATCAATATTCGGCGACTGTGTTAGGGAAACCACTTTTTCCCATCACGGAAACGTCTCGTTTTCTGATGACAAAATGGATGACGGAATTTTTGGTTTATTCAATAGATAATAAAAAAAAATAAAAAAATATTGGAGGAATAGAAATTCTAAAAATCTCCAATCAAGATTTTCGCGATCAGTCATATAAATTCGAGATTTTTATGGTTTGTTTCTAGCATCCTGGAGAAAACCTAACCTTAATTCGAAGTTTCTTCAATACCGGATGGAATTCGATTTTGAAATCTGTGTTAGGGAAAGCATTTTTTTGCAGGCAATCGGTGATAATTTTGATCACCAACAGTTGGAAATTTGTGTAATTTTCAATAGTGTCCTGTTGTGTTCATTTCAGCAGATTCGTAGAAATATGTATACATCACAAGAACTTAAGTTTTCTTTAATTGATTATGATTCAAGTTGAAAAAAAACATAGAGGTTTTGAGCCAACGGCAGAAGAGATAGTAAAATTAATTTCACTCCCACGGGTTTTCCCATCAATCAATAAAAGAAAAATATAAAACACAACATAATTCCTTCCTTTTAATTAGCTACGGGTGTGACAACGATGGTGAGTTCACTATGTTATATCTTCATTTTATTTCAGCAACTTTACCTTCCAACAGACGCTCTGGGCAGCAATTTCAACATTTATAATAAAATCTACATTTGCCAGCAACGCCGACTGGGTGTATCCTATGGCTTACCTTCCCTACTAACATAATTCCTAAATTACAAGTTCTCTGCATCCCTCTTAAGTAAATGTTGGACTAACATACCTTTCCTATCCTTACCAGTTGTAAGGACGTGGCAACAGTTTGAGCGGGATATGTCTTTATCTGGGAGATAGTAATTTTTTCCTACTTACTATCTGTCCAGTAATAGATATCCGTCTTGCTCTTAATAGTTTTGAATTCGTACCACTTAAATATTGTGCAACTTGTTCAATGTTAATACTAATTCGTAGAAATATGTCCAATCGATTGGCTTGTTTAGAAATAAAATCCATCCGCTATTGACAGAGTTAGAAGTGGTTAAAACCTGACCACTTTTCGTAACGCAGTCGATTTTTTTTTTGATTGCACCCCGAACATGTTGCCGAAAGACGTAATCCTACGTCAAAATGCTTAGTTGAGACCAATTATGTTTACAGTATGTTTTTATTTGTTAAGCCTTGTGATCAATTTCATTCAAAGCTGTCACCAATTTCTTTTGCAATTGTGACCAATTTTGGAAAAGTTCGGCATTCCAATGCAAACTGTGAACAATTTTGATTTTTTTGTATCAATCTCATTACCAGTTATGGCCAATTTCTTGGTAAAAAGACATGGTTGATTTATTTTAAAATTATGATCGGTGCTTACTAAAGTCTGTGTCTGTGCTGAAATTAGAGACAAAATTTAAAAAAGTTCGGCCATTTCGGATGTTTTATTATTTTCTTTAAAATGGCGTCATCGACATTTTTCAATAAATTGTAGCACGAAAACGTAATTTAAGGTCGAAATGACTTATGAGACAAAGTTTTTTGAAAATAAAAGTCTTTCTGGAAAAAATATACTCGGTATTTTTTTTATATTAATTTTGAGTAAAAATTCCAGTAAAGTGTTAAAAATTGAAACATCTCAAAACGTATATCTCAATGTTTATAATTTATGTTTTAATAAAGCTCATAAAAAATGCAAACTTTTCGAGTATTTAAAACCGTGGACACTTGCTAATATACAAAAATCGTAGAATATCAACATTTGGTCATATTTTTAAACTTCTTGTCTCAAACTTTGTTTTCAGTAGAAGAAATTTTATAAAACAGCATACTAGTAAAATGTTCAAAAAAATTACCATTAGTTACCGATGAACAACAATTTTTGTAATTTTTCAAGAGTCAAAAGTTTTAAACATTCCAATAGTTTACATTTTTTATGAGCTTTTTAAAATATATTTAAAAATTGAAGATATGCTTTTTGAGATATTTGAGTATAAACACTTTATTGGAATCTTTACTTAAAAACAAAAAAAAATACCGTATAGGAAAAATGGCTCTAATGTTGGCCTATGGATCTAAGATTGGGCCCATCGCTAAAAATCTGCTATTTATCAATTTTATCTAGATGAACGCGTTATTGGGACGGTACTAACCGATATTTTTTTATCGCTATTGAAAATTTAGTCGTTTTCTGAGTTTATGTATGGGCCCAAATTAGGGGCATTTAGGCCGACATTACATCCAGTTCCCCTATATTTTTCCCAGAAAGTCTTTACTTTTCTCAAAAACTTTGTTTCAGACGTCATTTCGATCATTTTGATAAATAATACAAGATCCAAAATGGCCCAAATTTTGTACAAATGTAAATGATTGTCCATAACAACACACAATTATGCAATGTTTTATGCAAATCGGACAAGATCGTGTTTTTCCCATTCGTCATTTGGCGTAGAACTGTCTATTTTGATTGCAAAAGTTTGTAACCGATTTTGTAAGAAGTGACAAAAGATTGTGTATTTTGTCGAGATATATGCAGAGTCTTCTTTTTCTTCTTTCCTTTATTTAACGTCAGTCTCTGTTCCGCAATCTAGTGCCAATCACCGACGGACATGTGCAGGAAGGCAGCTTCCACACCTGCGTAGGATATCGCACCCATTCAACACACATGGGCCGGGACCAACGGCTTTACTCCTCGAAGGAAGACGTGACCAGAGATTTTTATGCCTCAGAAAAATCCCACCGACCTCGGCTGGGATTGAACCCAGACCCATCGGGGTGTTAGAAAGCAGTCACGCTTACCACTACACCACCGGCGCCGGCTATAGTCAGAGTCGGTTGATTTAAAATCAGAGAAGTCGAAGTCAAAGTCGTGGTCGACCAGTGATGCCATTTCACCGGGATAATCCCATTGAATTGAAATTATCCTTTAACAATGGCATCGCTGGTTGGAGCCAAGCATTTAAATACACGATCAACCCCTAGATCAACTCAATCGCTTACGCAGCTGCCACGAGCAAATGCAACTGAATGCGACCTTCATGGGAGATTTTCGGATTAGCGCCGCTTTGCCAACTCGCTCGTTTCATCACCTCGTGACAGCGAAGCAAACATTCCACTTTTCGCCGCATGACAACCCAAATCGGCATGCCGTTCAATGGCTTAAGATAGTGTTAATTGGAATTTGAGGATTATCACCACCACACCGCCACGAGATTAGCCCACGTTGTCGTGATTTCGGATTTCGATAATAATTGTGTTTTGAACCTTACCGACGACGGACTGAAAGCTTGTACACCTATCTGCTCCTACACACCCAGCATACATTTGATGGTTCTGTGAGATTGGGAAACGCCCGGAAAATCACGTCGGCCGGATTTACTTGGATAAAGTTTGAACGGTTAGGAAAAGCACCCGGAGTCCATTTCCATATTAAGTACTTCCTGCTCAAACATTTACATCATCATCAACCGAGGGGTCCACTTGCTCGCCCCAGCATCATCACTCCGGGCAACATTTATTTGCTCTTGTTGGCAACTCGCAAACTCACCGCCCGGCCAGGGTTGGACAGCTTGGGTTTTCCATCGACCATCACACCGGGCTGAGATGACTGAGTGCCCGACTCGGAACTGCTGCTGCTACTGCTGCTCCTACTGTTCCGAGTCCCAGATTTATGTCTATTTGCATTAATATTATTAAGTGTGACAGTTTTATTACATTAAATATCTTCTTTCTCCGGCGCTCCGGCACACTGGCTGTGGGAGGAAGGATGGATGCCCTGACTGAACTCGGCCACAGACTCGACCGAACCACCCGGAGAGCGTGTCAGTGCCAAGTGTGTGCTGCGACCGGCAACTCCCGGAATATAGGGAAATTTATGCTCGACATGAAAGGTGGAGAGGGGGGTTTTTTTTTTTGGGAAACCGACCATTCAACGTTGTTCTTGTTGTTGTTGTTGGTGTCCGTTTTCCCAAGAAGTGCGCGGGACAATAAATTAGAAAATATGGCTACAGGTTTAATTTTATGGTCGTCGTCGTCGTTGTCGTCGGTCCTTTTGCTTCCTTGTCTGTGGGCGGAGAAGACTAACTGCTTCGGATTGAGTGAATAAAACAGTACAACCAGAACCTTGGGCTTCAAGTTGAAATTTATTCCTTTCGTTGGCATGTAAAGAAATGATCAAGAAGCTGGCAATAGCCATCTTGCTGGTTCAATGTTTCCTTTGCTTGGTGTGGTTGGGGTGTTGAGCAATTTCTTTTTGGTATGCGAAATGGTTCTGCGGAAGGAAGATCTTTTCTGAAAACTTACACCGATATGATAGTCTTCAATTGGCAGCGGGTTGCAAAAAGAAGTGGAAAAGTTATGGCAGTTCCGTGGTAAAGGTCGGATGTGGTGGATGATGTACTAATTGATCGTTTGTTACGGTGATTTTTCACGGAAGAATCCAAAGAAGAGCCCCGGGTGAAATTTCAAACTACTGATATACCCTTCTAATTGATATTTCGGACACCTGATTAGCTCGACCTGTACAGGCTCCTTAGCAACCCAGGATTCTGTTGACGGTGATGGAATGGAAGAGTGGTGCATGGGCTGAGACCGGCTAAAAGATGAGCCTTCCGAGGAGGTCATTCTGTGTCTTCATTCTTAGTGATTTTTCATTTTGAGTATCAGTCGTCGTCAGCGAATCCAACCATAGCAACCAACGATACAGACAAAACGGTTGCTACGAATGCAATTGTTGCAATATACATGGATGAGGACATAGCTTGATCTGAATCGAGAAAAGACATAACAACGGGCCAGCAGGCCTGGGATCAATCCCAGTCGGCGCCGCCGGGATGTTCTGAGGCATAACATCTCTGATCACGTCTTTCTTCGGAAGGGAAGTAAAGCCGTTGGTCCCCGGTTCATGAGTTGATGGGTTGATAGGTAGGGTCCAGGTGTGGGAGCTGCCTCCCTGGTGTCGGTAGTATTGGTGCTCAGCACGGAAAACAAGATCGACGGAAAACAAATCAAGGAAATAAAAAAAAAAACAATTTGCTCGTTTCCTTCTACCGCACCGAGTGAGCTGTGTCGCACGGGATTTTTGCGATGAAAAAAAAGGAAGAAGATTATATCATTATTGCTTTCTACTTCTGACATAGCGTTATCATTCGGTTCGTTGATCGCTTGTCGTTTGGAGATATTTTTGATTCCTTGGTCGTCGTCGTTGTCATTGGATTTAAACTGTGTTACCAACGTGGATGAAGTTGTTTTGTAGTTTGATGTGATATGAGGAACTCGGTCTGGCGGTGTTTTTGTTCATTGAGCAGAGATCATGCGTTCAATCACAGGTTTCTCACATTAAAGAGGTGCTTTTTCTTCTGTTTTCTAAGCACGACCACTTGATTTAACAAATCGATTAAAATGGAATAGCTTCATGCCACCAGACTCGAACGATCTTTGTTCGTAATTGTTACGAAAACCGCTGAGCATTCGTCAGTCATCGAGAACGTGAGTTCAGTACGCTCCTCGAACCGTCAGTCTGACATCCAGCGAAAAACGGAACTGGAACGATGTGTGAAGAAACGTCATATGGAGCATAATTGAAATGAACGTGTTTATGCTCAGTAGAACGAGTTTTTCGAGTTTCTAAATAGTTTGCTGTAGTTTAGCTAAAGTGATTTGTAGGTCAATGTAAGAATATTAATTATTGAAATGTACACCGAGTGCAACAGGTTTCGTTTATTTTCAGTAGCTAAAACCATTTACTCAGTGGCGTCGCCCTAACCTCAATCTACCTGTTCAACTACTCTCAAAACGTAAACAAATAAAACAATATTGGTTCAAATGGATACAAATAAGTCAAACTAGAGGACTCTGTATCGTTTAAAATTGATTTGAATGTAAACATGACCCTAAATAACGTTTTCAAAGTTGTTGAACAGGTAAAAAGTGAGGTTACGCGACGCCACTGCATTTACTACAGGATTTAAACGTAGTCAGTCAGAGTTAGTCGAGATACCGTTAAGGAACCTGTAAGTTACATTGTATTCGAAATTGGATTGAACGTTGGATTCGATTTCAAAGTGATTATAACATTATTCGTTAATTTATAGTACAGACCCACTACAAAGAGTACAACGTATGTGATTGTTGCGGGAATTGTAAACAAGGCATCGCACTGAAATGTAAGAAAGATCACTTTAAAAATGATTTCGTTCTCTTATAACAGTTGTCAATAAATTTTAGCTTGAAGCTGCTGTTAAAGTTGCTAATAAGAGGTGTCGTTACTGCCAGGAAAACTACCCGAACAATGGTTTGGTTTGTAAAGATTGAGTTTGCTCATTCAGCAGACGTTCGTGAATTAAATTCTAGGTTCACGTAAACTACTACTCTTGTAATGTTGAGTTGAACTTCTTTTATGCAACGCAATTGTTAACAAACTTGCATGCAATATTTACAGTTGACTTACGCGATATTTAAAGAAAATTAATTTGAAATGTCGTCCTAGCTGTCCTGTATCGTGGGTAGATCACCTTTTCGTGGTACGTTACGGGATGTAAGATCTACCACCGATTCCTAGTCCTGACTACATAAAATTAGTCACAATAGTGATGGGATAATAGGACATGCACTAAACTAAGGACACGGGATATACTATAATAGATCAAAATACTGGTCGCAGTGGTGTTAGGTCCCGAACAGAGGGGAAAAAACGGTCCTAACTAAAATATTCCGGAAATCTGGAGTGTTGCACTCTAACTCACTACAGCAAAGTCAAGTAAATATTACAATTCCAATCAAACATGATGCTGAGGACACTTGCATCTTCCGGGAGTGTACTAATCGGTCGTGGCAACTTCTATACGACTTGTATCAGTCATAAACAGGTTGCTTCAACTTTTCGAGATGGAAATGTGCTACTTGGATTGAGTGTGATACGTTAAATTACCACAGCAAATCGAATTGAATATTATAACGATGCCAATATAATATGACCCTGGTGATTACTGCCACCTTCCGGGATCTGATTCAAGAGCCTCTTTGCGGCAGTCGAAATTAATCGTTTTCCATACGATCGCTTGTATGAAAAAATTGCTCCCTCTAAATCATTCCAGATCAATAAGTGCGCCATAGAGTGCGACACATCAAATCACTATAGAAAGTATATTGCCTATTGTGAATATTACATTAGGTGAGCGAAAAGAGTGGATCATGCACACTTCGAAAAAGTAGTGTAAATTTCGGTTCAATATGATGCACATAAATCGAGCGTCACATATCATATACGTTTACATTATATATCATGTAAAGTTCTGACACATTTCATGCAACTTAGCAAATATTGTACACAAAAGCCCATCTTTGTAAACATCATTGTTTGCAAGTTGCTCGGTTGCGTGAAATGAAATACAAGTCTACGTGAATGAATGTTTACATCACAATTAAAATTCAGAATTTTTATCTGTGCAATGTTTCAGCTGGTTACTGGCGTCTGTAAGCAACTGTCCAGTCGCGTCTTTCATAGGCATCTTTGGAACCAATGCCAAACTGGCCAAAATCATCTCAAATCATCTTCATTAACTTGATTCTACCTATTTCAGGGCTGTTACAATATTTTCTAAATTTGATCCGCGAAATCCGCGATTTCTCAAAAGAAATCCGCGACTTCAAATACTAATCCGCGACAACAAAAAACTGTTTTCTTTTCCTTAAAATAGAATTTGTATACTAGGGGGAAACGGCTCTAATGCTGGCCTATGAATCTAAGATTGGGCCCATCGCAAAAAATCTGCTATTTATCAATTTTATATAGATGAATATTGGGACGGTACTAATGGATATTTTGGGTGCTATTGAAAATTTAGTCTATTGCTGAATTTATGTTTAGGCCCAAATTAGGGGCATTTCAAGCTTATTGCTTATATAGTAGCATATTAGATTTTTGCCTGCTCTGAACATAGTGTTATTTGAAGTACTTTCACATTTTAATTGAGAGCTTTCTATGCCTGTACCTAGGCCCAAGGAAGTAGAGCAATTTTCCAAGACCGGACGGGAATTGAACTCAGTCACCTCCAGCATGGATTTGATTTGTAGCTGCGCCTTTACCGACTGAGCTAAAGGAGTATCATTTGTAAACTTTGAATTTTTTTAAATAACATTGTATCCTCTTCACATAAATATATAGTATTCTGAGTAATTAATGAACATAATAAAATACCCTTACATTAGATTCTATTGAATAATACTAGCCTAGATTTGATGAAACATAATTAAAAAAGAAAATGCATTTTCATTTGAAATGCAAATTTTCTTGAAAATTAACCTTTGCGTCTCTGACGTATTTTGCTGTCCTAAAGTTGTAGTTAATTTGACTCTAGTTTTCTCAATTTTTTACCGATTCAAACCAAACACCCTGCACATAATCGAGAAATTACCAGAGTTTCATAAGTCACGTTGCGGTTGTGTTTTTACACGGATATTCTTTGGGGTCTGTCCAATGGTGAGACATTTTCATGATTTTTTTTTTTTTTTCTAATATGAACCTAGCACTTTTTGTTGTCAAATCATAACCGAATCGTACATATGTGATTACTATGTAGGTTAACCGGAAATTATATGTTTTCCAAATCGTCCAGGACATCAGTTGATTTGTTCTAATAGATCAACTAAGACTGCAATAATGTCTGTAGTATCGAAAAATTTCCAATCAGATTCAAAGTGTCTATGTGGATCATGCATGATCTATTTCCGAGTAATCCAGATGTTCAAGGTTCTTCAAATCGTCTTGGATAATTTGGATCAGATAATGTGATCAACCGTATCATTGTGCTTGCCACACAATATACAAATTCATGCATTGGTATTGGCATCGAAAGCTCTCAGTTAATAACTGTGGAAGTGCATTTAGAACACTAAGTTGAGAGCACGCAATAATCTAATATGCACTAAGCAATAAGCTTTAAATGTGAATTAGAAGAAGAAGAAATCGTTCTGGAGTTCAGATGATTTATTCTGCTAGATTAACCATGACTGGAATAAAGTCTGTAGTATCGAAATATGTCCAAACAGATTCATAGTGTCTATATGGATAATGTTTAATTATTTCCACGTATACCAGATGATCTAGGTTCTCCAAATAGTCCTGCAGTTCAGCTGATTTGTTTTACTAGATCAACAAAGACTAGGATAATATATGTAGTATTGAAATATCGATTTGGAAATCCTAGAACATTTGGCATACACAGAAATAGGTTGACATGATCCACATAGATACTGCAAATCTGTTTGGACATATTTCGATACTACAGATTATTGCAGTCTTAGTTGATATAGTAGAACAAATCAACTGAACTCAAGGACGATTTGAAGAACCTAGAATATCCGGTACACCTGGCAATTGCTCGCATATATACGATTTGTTTATGATTTGACAACGAAAAATGCTATGTTCGTATTGGAAAAAAAGAAAAAGTTTCACTTTGGACAGACCTCAGAGAATTTCCGTGTAAATCCGGTGTGACTTATGGAATTGAGATCATTTCTCGATTATTTGCAGGATGTTTGGTTTGAACTGGTAAAAAATTGAGAGCCAAATGAACAACAAAATTGATGACAGCAAAATAATCCGGGACGATAAGGTTACAATGAATTCCACAATTTTAGTGACAGCACATCAGTCCCTTCGCGATCTTTGCGACATCATTTAATGTTTCCGCGATTTTCGCGACTGAAATTTCAAATCCGCAACCAATCCGCGAAAATCGCGAGATCCGCGAAATTCGCGAAATCCGCGCCTGTTGTAACAGCCCTGTATTTGACATGATTTGACATGCCACAAGATACTTTTGCCTGAGATATTACCGATAATATACGCCATACGTTATGGAAATATCTAAATTCAGTCTTACTAATCATATTTCATCTATCTGATATCATTTGCTACACCAGACAACCGATTCGCGTGAAAGTTTAAAACATTTGGTCAAACTGGTTAAAAAAAGTCCAAAAAACATACACATATTTACATCTCCCAAGAACGAGGAGGGTTCAAAGGGGGTGGTACCTACAACAAAAATTAGTTCAACTATTCCTCTTGAATACAAATCTAAGTTTATGAAAATCGGATGAGGCATTGCTGAGAACGAGTTTGTTGAAAACATTCGTTCGTCCTGGTACTGGAAGTGACTGCTGTCCAACCCGATCTTAACATTGGCCGCACGAGATTTGTCGACTACCCGTTGTCACCAGTTGTCAGGCCGTTCTGGCCATTCCTGCCGCGGTTCTACTGTCCTTCGATACTCAAAGCAAAAATCTATTACATTCAAGGCTAGTTGCATTTCCTAACATCCTCCGCAGCGAATGATATACCTTGCAAACGATGTAATGATTCTTTCACCGATGGCAGACACGAAGCTACTGCTGCCAGCAGCGACGGTAGTTTCGGGTCGCGTTCGGATGTAAAACAAAAATCATGAAACTCAAACTCACCACGGTTTAGTTAGAATTGTAGCTGGTGAGTTTTGTTTGCTTGATATTCGTAGCAACGATATCACAGCTTGTAATGTCATCCGCCGTTGCTTGCTTGTTGATTTTTGTCTACGAAAATCAAGCGTGATCTTGGGTAGGGTTGCTTCCACTCACTTGCCATAAAAAAATGTTTTTTGGAATCATGAAAACATTAGACGATATTATTATATGTTGTACTTGTAAGTAACATGAAGAGGGTATAAAGTATGTGTTTGACTCCTAAAACCTGTCAATTTCGCTTTCAGAGCGTCACAATCAGCGATCATATGATTCGCTCACGAATACTGAAAGCAATATTGACAGGTTTTATGTGTCAAACACATACTTCACAACCTCTTCTTGTAACTTACAAGTACTAATTATCATTATAACATCTAATGTTTTCATAATTCCGAAGTGGAAGTAATCCTGATCTTGGGCATTGGTGAGATATTTTCCCAAAACTGATTAATACGAAGATAATTGTAGAGTGAATTTCAATAATACTAAGGAAATTTCTGCACAGAACTCCATGACTGTTATGGAGAATCGCGATGAGACTCATAAGAATATTGAGAGGAATACTGTAAGTAACTGTGAAGACATTTTTTAATGATCTTAAGGCTGCTGCCATAGTGGAAGCGAAGAGGCGCGCTAAGCGTTCTATACAAAAGGATTCCTATTATTGATATTATTCCTTACATTCGCTTCGCGCGTCTCTTTGCTCTTAGTATGACAGCGGTCTAAGAAAATCTTTGAGAAATTGTAAAAATATCGTTCAATAAGTTCCATAGGAATAATTTAGTTGATTTTTTTTTGTCTTTTCCTTGTTTTCCGTGCTGAGCACCAATGCTACCGACGCCAGGGAGGCTACTCCTACACCCGAACCCTACCTATCGACCCATCAACTCATGAACCGGGGACCAACGGCTTTACTTCCCTTCCGAAGGAAGGCGTGATCAGAGATGTTATGCGTCAAAACATCCCGGCGGCGCCGACTGGGATTGAACCCAGGCCTGCTGGGGTGAGAGGTAATCACGCTTACCACTAAACCACCGGCGCCACTGATTTAGTTGAATCAGACATTATGCATTTTTCAAGATCTCGTACACAAGAATTGAAGATCCAGGATTCAGAAAAAAAAAATAAAGCTTCTGATACTTCGATTAAGAAATGCCGCGATCCTGGTCTTAGAAAACTGTTGAGGATTATGTGGCTAGAAATGTCTGTAAAGTGTAACATTAAGATAGAACGGTAAACGGAAAATTACCGCGATTTGGGACTTGACAAATTTACTCTGGGATATTCCGAGACTAATTGATTAATTGGAATTCTGACCATATTTTTGGTATTCCGTACTAAGAAAAAAATGTTAAGAATTATGATCTAGAATGATATAACGGGTGTTCAATAAAAAATGAGAATTTTTCAGTCATATAGCAGTAAAAAAATTGTTTTCATCGTTTTCAGTATTTTTTTTTATTAAAAACATAATGTCAATGAATATTGGAGAAGGGGTCCTGTTCAGCCGTACGACACAACTTAGTCGCGATGCTCTCACAAAAGCGCTGAACGGCACTGAAATCATTCTCATTTTTTATTGAACACCCGTTATTCAAGATTTTGAGAGAAGTACTTGCATTCGATTAATATACATGTAAAAAAAAATTGTGCGCTAATAGTCATTTCCCATGTAAAATCGTGCGCTGAATCCAAAAATGTAATCAGAAAAAAATCTCAGTCAGAGTGTTATGATATTTCACTTGATTTTTTTTTAAATAAGGCCGGAACAAATCTCAAGTTTTTCTTTTGTCACCCCCCCCCCCCCTTTCAAAATTTTGGAATATCACAAAGGGGGAAATAAAAAAAAACTTTCAGTGTATATTTATTTTTCGAGTATCGTAAATTCATTTGGGTATGGATACTCGCATTGCAAGATTTTATTATGTTGTAGAATATCACCTTGTTCTTTTACAGATTTTTATATAAATTGGTACTAGACCAGTACGACATGCCAGGTCCTTAAAACCGGACCAGCCGGATTCAGTTGTTGAAAACGGATTTCATAGAAAATCATTCCTAATCTTGTTTGGTAACTCACTAGGTAAGCTGCCTTCTATCTGATCGATCCCTCTTGTTCGTTGCGCACATCTTCGTCTTGTTCCACTCGGATAACTACCAAAACCATTTCCATTGGTTCGTTATCCGACATTGTTACGATGTGCCCAGCTCACCGTAGTCGCCAGATTTTTGCATTCGATCTAAATTTCTTAACTTACAAACCTGCTGCAATGATACTTAATGATTCAATTCTTTTCTACAGTGATTCAACTATTTCTGAGCAAAATCCAATCTTTTCAAAATTGGTTTAATTTTTTTAGAAGGGAGACCACATCAGAAACGATACAGGAAATTCCTAACTGAGGTGACACTTTTAAAAGCAGATTGAAAACTGAGTCTGAACTTTTTTGAAGTGAGTTCAAACTTTCGAATAAGTCATCAACATTTTCCTAACTGAGTCTAAACTTTTCTGTTATGTTATTCAATCCTTTTTAAAGTTGTCAAAGCTTTCCTGAAGTGATTCAACATATATCGAATCCAAGCTTTAAAGAATTGGTTTCACATTTTCTGAAGTGAGGCAACATTAGCTGATTAAATCCCTTTCATAAATGAATCCAAGGTTTCCTACATTGATTCAACTTTTTCCGAACTGAAACCAAACTTGTCAGAGCGGCACTCAATCTTGCTTAGGTCATTTAGCTTTCCTAAAAGTGTAGAAAAATTTCCGAAATGAACCGACACCTTTTTTAAATTAAATTTTCCAAATGGAATTCAACCTTTTCTGAAGTGGTTCTATACCTTCCTTAGGGAGTCCAAACTTTTCTGTTGAGTTATTGAATTATATGTTAGTCTGAGCTTTCCGGAAGTGATTTAACTAACTTTTAACGTAGATTCCGCTCCCCTAGACCCTTTTCTCGTTCTTGTGAGATTCACAGCCTTTGAAATTTTGGTTAAGATTTTAAAGAATGGACCTTCGTGTGTTCATACCTAATGGTAGATTTTTTTTAAACAAGCACAGTTGTTGAGAAAACTGAGTTTACATCCACAAAAGTACGTATTTTTATAGAAATTTGGGTTGGATGTTATAGAATAGACCTTTGTGAGTTCATTCGTCATAGTAGATTTTTTTGTTGGTTGGATGGTTGTCTTTATTAAGAAGATTCGTAATTTTTTTTTTAAGTTAGGTTGGATTTCGGTTTAATCGTTAAAAATTTGTGCTTGGATTTTATAGAATGAAACTTGCTGTATATCGGGAGGATCGAAATTTGATTTTTGTTTTGTTTTGCCGAACTGAATTTTGGCTTCTATCTTTGAAGAATAAGCTTGTATTTTATAGAATAGAAGTTGCTGAATCCATACGTGAGGGTTAAATTTCTTCAATTTTTTAGAATACCGAGTTTAAGTTCACAAAAGTACGTATTTTAATAAAAGTTAGATTTTATGTTCTGCCAAGTTGAATTTCGGCTCCGATCTTTGAAAATAGACTTGGATTTTATAAAATGGACCTTGCTGAATCCATACGTGATGGTACATTTTGTGAAGTATGCACAGTTTGTTTAGGAAACTGGGTTTGAATTCCCAAATGTACGTATTTTTATAGAAATTTAGGTTTCTTGTTCAGCCAAGTTGAATTTTGGCTCCTTCCTTTGAAAAATAGGCGGGATTTTACACAATTTCTGAATCCATACGTATTTTTATAGAAATTTGATTTTTCCGTTCTGCCAAGTTACATTTCGGCTCTATCTTTGAAAAATAGGCTTGTATTTTATTGAATGGACCTTTCTGAATCCATGTGTGAAGTTTGAGTCAGGTTTGTAATTCGAAAAGTATTTTTTTTTTCGAAATTTGATTTTTCCTTTTCTGCTAAGTTGGATTTTGATACTGTCCTTTGAAAGTTATGCTTAAAATTTATAGAATTGACCGTGATGAATTCATATGTGATGATTATTTTTTTTAAGCAGGTACAAAGCCAGGTTTAAATTGACAAAACTACGTACTTTTGTAAAAATTTGGTTTTTATGTTCAGCAAAGATGGCTTCTGGCTCCTTCCTTTGAATATTGGTCTTGGATTTTGTTGAATAGACCTTCCTGAATCCATACGTCTAGTTAGATTTTTTGAAGCACGCACAATTGTTGAAAAAACTGAGTTTTATTTGGATAGGGATGAACTATCGAAAACACGACGGTTTTTTTAAAGAACGGTTACGTTTGTGGTATTCCGCTTGATAGTTTATCCGGAATTTATCAATACCCAAAAATCAATTGCTTTGATCTTATTCATTTACATTATTACCAATGTTCTTCCTTGAAAGAAGGATACAAACACTTATGCGCGAAATGTCTTGTTGATAACCCAAGTGTTACACATAATAAAGTCAACATTTGTGGCATTAGTGTCAAAAATCACGGTTTCAAAGAAGTATAAGGCTAAAGCGAAGACTAAGAAAAAATGTTATCGTTTGAAATATACGGTTTAGATGTAATGTAAAACGAATTTTAATTTTTTTATTTTGTTTTCTTGTTTATTCTTTACCCCCCCCCCCTCCCCCCTCGATTGGTGCGAGCATCGAGTGACAAAAAAAATACTTATGATTTGTTCCGGCTTAAATGAAATATGTTCACGCCAACTTAAAGGTGAGCAAATTTGCTTTCGATAAGCTGAACACCATTTGTCAGTTTTATAAGTGGTATTGTTGTTAATTAATAGTTTGTTGTCAAACCCCAGAGCGTTGAGGCAAATTTAAAATTGTACTTGTTAAAAAGTATGACCAAAAGTTCTTGTCAATTTTCAAGAATCCATTCTACGGAAGACTTTTTTTTTCTACTAATTTGTTTAACAAATCATTTCGATCAGAAGAGAAGTTTTCGTGCTACAATTTATTGAAAAATAACAGACGGCATTTTGAAAAAAATTTACAAGATCCAAAATGGCCGACTTTTTGCAAAAATGTAACACAATTATGTAAAGGTTTATTCAAATCGGAGAAGGTCGTAACTCCCGAAAGAAGGCTGAGTAACCTTCAGGGAATGTCAGTAGAAAACGTCATAAAGATGTCCGGGGGTAATTCAGCGACCTAAGGAGTACATTCCGATTAATACCATTCTAAAATACATGCTAAATATTGCCATCTGGTCACTAGATAAAAAAGTATTTTCCTATTCCCGGGATTTCCTGAGAAGAGCCATCATTTGTTTCACTTGTTTCAACACTTACAACAATTGTCGACCTCCGTTCAACGAGCTCATTCGGAAAATATCCGTATTGTAGGAGTTCGAGGCATTTTGTCAAAGTAGAACCGCCATCTTGGACATGAATCTCCGACCTCCCGTTTCATAAATTGCCATATTTTAGATCCCCATAGAAGCATTTTATACGTTTTAATTATTAGAAATTCACATCAGTGGCGTCGCGTTACCTCACTTTTTACCTGTTCAACAACATTGAAAACGTTATTTAGGTTTGACGTTTTGAGTGTTGTTGAACAGGTAGATTGAGGTTAGGGCGACGCCACTGTTTCACATGTGAAAGAATTTAAATGAATCAACTGAACCATCGTCGATATCATCATAAACCGATTTCAACGGAAATAGGTGGATTGGAATCCGGCAGGACATCACAGCAGAGGCAGACCCAAGGGCTCATGGCGGTGGAGTACAATTTAGAAATTCAACCTAGGCGGATGGGAAAGTCTGAAAAGTACAGATTCGGCCAAGGTCCACTACGCAAAATTCATCACATCAGCAGAGCTTCTGCCCAAAGTTGAACGTTTTCCCCATTCAAAAATGACAATGTACTTCACGTCCTACGTAGGAATATTGATATCAACGGAACCAAGCGAACGAACAGATGCTCGCAGAGAAGCAGCAATATTGAGACGTATGTGTCGTCTCGTCCGTACCCGGTACGGAACCAGAAACCGACGACGACGACGATCGACAGCACGAGCAACATCAGAATGGGGATGGGAGGATGATAGGTGGTGGAGGCAAAATGATTAACGTTCCTAAATTGCACCCGCCGCCGTTCGTCGTTTTGCAAACTGCGGGAAAGAGTAGGTAACTACGTTGCACCGTCGTCGCAAGTTCACAAGTAGGTACACAGAGTAGTGGCAGCAAAACGGGTGGAAGTAAGTGGAATCGCTTAATTACTTTTCTTTGGATTACTCCGCTTGAAGCCAGCGTTCGTTCTTTATTTTTTCTCGCCTTTCAAAGCATGAATGAACTTTGTATGGCTCGGTCGAGAGTACTCTCCACTCCATACAGGCAGCGGAGTAGCGCTCAAAGGCTTGCCCCTAATTGCTATCTGAAGCCTTTTCCAAGTCGTGTGATCCCGTCGTCCAGCTGGAGCTCAGGTGTGCGACGATTCCCGGGCTAAATGAAAATATGCACTCCACTCACTTTTACATGTTGCTATTTTAATTTAATTGCAAACTATTCGCGCTCGTCTTGCAGCCAAGCACATACGAAGCGACAACGGCGGCGGCGGCCATAAGGGGACCACTTGCTCACCGTTGAAATTGGCTTAACAGAAAGACCGGAGCTAAGTATCACTTATCCGACACGTCGCGGCTCAAAGGAAGAAGCGAGCGACTTTTGACTCTCCTGCCGGAGCTCATCAGCACGATAGCTCGTTAGAGGAGAGCTCGCAGAATGAGTTAAGAATCGTGGGCGCGTAATAAATAAAGTGTTAATTCATAATTAAGCTGCTGTTGCCGTCGCCGTTGTCGGGAGTACAGTAGTCAGTAGTGCAACTTAATAGGATGAAACATAATCGGTGTCGGGTTCCTCTGAGGCGACAAGTTCCTGAGACTGAAAGCTTCTTGTTGGCAATAATTGGGTTCTTTAAAACTCGTTGTTCCGCCAGCTTGACAGCACATTGAAATTGATGCCCCTTTGCGAATAAAAAAAGGAGCAGTCCATCAATCTGCAAGTCTCGCTTGCTGGCGAAGCGAAATGATGGTCCATAAAACCGAGTGAACTGCACCAGCAGCAGCAGCAGCAACCTCAACGGACGTCTTCTGCTGTGGCAAACATAAACTTCCCGGCAACAAGTACCTTGGGGTTCATTCCCGCAAGCAATGGAGGTCCTCGAGTTTTCCGACCCATAGCACGCAGAAAAGATGTATTTACATCCATAACCATTATTTCGTTCTCCATTAATTTTCGCCCCGCTTTGCATATACCTATTTTCTTCATGCTAAGAAGTTGAGAGGCTACACGACGACGTTGTCGTCGTTGTGATGATCATCGTAAATAAAATTATAATTAGACATCACCGCGGTCCGCCTCTTGGTTCGGGATTCTCCCGGATGGTTCCCTCTTGTTTAAACCAAGCCGCCGCCTCTTGCTGCTTTCCAACTGGATGTTGCTTCATTTTTGTTTGTATGTGTGTTTGGACTACCTTCAATTGCTAATCGCAAAGTTTATCAATCGTATCGCTATATTTTTTTTCTTAATTTATGGACAAGGTAGGACTGTAATCGCCTTTCAGTTGTAATTAAGATTGAAAGGGGACGGAACCAATCAGCATAATTGTTGTGAATATTACATTATCAGATTCATTCACGATGGTCATGTTCAAATGATGTGGTTTTGCGCGAGATTTTTCCAGTTAGCAGGATAAACAGGTTGTGGACAAAAGCAGCGCGCAGCGGAGGAAGGCAATTCAGATGAGCAAAAATTGGTGTTATATTGAAATAAAATTGGAAACGAGACCATTTACAACGCAACGGAACAACGCAAGTGGAATTCTTAGAATTTCTTGTCAACAATATAAAAACTGGTAAAATGGCCGCTTGACAGGATCTTTCAATACGATCAACCTTTAAGCTGGAAAGGGGTTTACGGTCGTTGCTATATCCCCGAAACCAGCACTTCTTCATTCAACTCTCTAACATTCTAAGCGGTTTTATGTTACTTCATACTTGAAGTTTACGATTTTTAGAGTTGGTTGGAAATGCTTTCTAACAGCTAGAGAAAGGTCTGAAGAGGGTAGGTTGATAGTTCCGCTAGAGTATGGCAGTATGAAAATTGAAGTATTTCGTTTAATCTACAGGTTAAAACTAGTACTGTCGCATTAAGGGCCCCCCCTTCGCTTATTTTCCTCTTCTATTTAATTTTCACACTGCCGCGCACTCTAGCGGAACTATCAACTTACCCTCTTCAGACCTTTTACTAGCTAATAAATGATCACACTAAAGCTTCATGTTAGATAGCATTTTCAACCAACTTTGAAACTTTCTAAGTTTATTAAGTCCAGTTTTGGATTTGGGATGCCAGTTTAATGACGAGTCAGATGACCCTATCACAAGCTTTCGGTAAATTCCAAAAGAACAACTTGCAGATTTGTGATCTGTTCTTTGATTTCGAAATAATGTGTAGGGCAATAAGTTTCAGCAGAAAAATTTCAACGACAACTAATAAAACTAGACGTTTAAAAGTCCTTATCGAAGAGCATCGAATTTCGACCTCTATTTGTGGTACACGGTCGTTGAATATGAGTGAATCAGTGAATGAGTAAAATTGTATTTCTATCTTTTATCTCTCATACAAATTTGATTACGTTATCATAAAATGTAGTATTACACAGTGCTCTATTCCAAAACCGAAAGTAACGATCTTTCATTCCAGATGGGCGTTTTACTGGTTTTGCGAAATACATTTCAAAGCATACAACAAATGCGAATGAGCCAAAGATATGGATCTTGAATTTGGTGTTGCGTTAGCAGTCTTCGAAATGTGTCTATGTTTTAACTAGGTTGAAAATTTGCTCACAACTCCAAACAGGATTTTATTGGGTGGTACTAAAATGTTTCCTTTAGAATCATTACCTTCTACAGCGTTCTTTTCAGAACTCTTCTTTGAGATTCTCTCAGTAAATACCATGAAAATTTCTTTTCAGAAATTCGCAGCAGAACACGTTTTTTTGTAAGAATTCACTGAAGCTACTTTCCAATTTGTATTTCAGACTCGCTTGAATCCACCTTAGAATTCCCATGGACTTAACCTCAGGACTGTCTTAAAATTTATCTCAGAAATTCACTTGGAATTTTCTTCTTAACTCTTTTCGATATGCCCTTGGAATTATCCTCGACATTTATTTAAAACTCTTCGCCAAAGTTCTTTTGGGATCGTATCTACAAAATTCGATTCTATTGGTATTTCTTACGGTTGGAGTCCTCTGCACAATCGCAATATAATTGTCCACAAAGCTACTTTAAAAACATACTGTGAACTCTCACAACTGACTTGAAGTTCCAGTTAAACCTGCCTTAGAGTTCTTCCCAAAACTTCTTTCTCAGAAATACTTTGGTGTTTTCTCTAAGGTTACATTTTAAAATCTCCTCAAAACTGCTTTGGGAAACAAATATTCTAAAATTCTCTTAATAGTTCATCAAAGTGACTTTAACCTGAAAAATCTAATCCATTCTTGCCATTTTATCAAGATCCATTATAACCTCACGATATGAGCAGTGTATCCTTCCAGCCTCCTTTTTTAATCTACTACATATAAACTCTCCTCCACGATGTGCCTTTCAGTGAATACTTAAAAGCTTCAGGTCTTGATTAAGCGTGCTTGGTGGCCTCTTAACTGAATCTCATATGCAGAAATAACAATTTAGACAAGGTTATTTAGACGTAGTATTACGTCTTTCGACAACATATTGGGGGTACAATTAAAAAAAAAACAAAAACGACTGCGTTACGAAAAATGGTTAGGTTTTGATCACTCATAACTCTGTCAATAGCGGATGGATTTTAATTCTAAGCAAGCCAATCGATTGGAAATTTTTCTACGAATCTAAACGAAATTACACAAATATCATCGATTGCTTGCGAAAATTTCCCTAACACAGATTTCAAAATCGAATTCCATCCGGTCTTGCCAAACGGTGCTTGTTCAATCACCGTGTGTGGTGGTGTCCAGTCGGCTTAGTCAAGAGCAGCAGCGGCAGCAGTGCTTTCGGCGCGTGGCGTTGGCTCTTCGTGAGTCGCTGTGGGCCCTCTATGCCAAGTGCGTCACCCTCGTTCTAAACAACATACAGCTCGCCTCATCTGTGTTGAACACCCTAATAGCTCAGCATTACTCAACCATCACGACAAAACGGTTCTTTTCAGGACCACCATCAATTATGGTTGATTAAGAGTTAATTTTCATTGAACGTTCGCTCGCTTGCTGCCAGCCACATCACCTCCAAAGGTCTTTGATAATATACCCAGCAATCTAACGTTTGTGGTCGAATGCGCAATGAAACTCTATTTTATTGTAATTTTATTGAATAAAACAAAAAATCCGTGCGTTTAGTGCGCGAAAATGCGTAATTTTGTCATCAGAAAACGAGGCGTGTCCGTGATGGGAAAAAGTGGTTTCCCTAACACAGTCGCCGAATATTGATACCGAGCACGTAATTCTACGGTACGTGTAGTGTACGGTAGTGTCGTGAATACAATCTCTTACTTTTTTATTCTCAGATTTAATTTTTGATATTCTGAATTTGAATTTCTGAAAATTACAGAAACTTTACAGAAGCTCCTTAAAATTGAGGAAAGTCCAGATATAATATCAACATAACTTTTGAGCAGATTTTAATAATGTGTAAAGCATTCGAATAAAGTGTTTTGATTGCAAATGGGCGAAAATTCAGCTTATTTGGTTTTTAGTACATCATCACCTATAAACCTGGAATAGTTGATCATCAAGCATCCCAAATTCCAAATGGTTTGATTTGCATCCAGAAAAGTAACAGTGAATTAAATTTTATCGGAGGGAAAATCAAAAATCACGATATTATATTACTTTTGTCCGGTACTGCACATTTTTTTTTTCCTTTGGTTTGTTTTTTCCGTCGATCTTGTTTTCCGTGCTGAGCACCAATGCTACCGACGTGCCAGGAAGGCAGCTCCCACACCTGGACTCTACCTATCGACCCATCAACTCATGAACCGGGGACCAACGGCTTTACTTCCCATCCGAAGGAAGGCGTGATCAGAGATGTTATGCCTCAGAACATCCCGGCGGCGCCGACTGGGATTGAACCCAGGCCTGCTGGGGTGAGAGGTAATCACGCTTACCACTACACCACCGGCGCCGTTCGGTACTGCACACGAAGATCAGAAAACTTCAAGGCAGCTGTATTAAATTTAAGAAAATTAAAAGAACTTTCCAGAAGTTCCAAGAAGCTCAGGAAGTCCAGAAAACATCAGGTAGTTTGAAGATGCTTTGGAAAGATTAGAGTACTTAGAACTTCTGGGTACATCAGAAAAATTGTGAAACTTTCTGGAAGTTACGAAAATATGAGAACTTGAGACCCGTTTCATTCACTTCAGAAACATTACATGGACATTATAAATGTTCCAATAACAAAGAATAAGTGAGTCCAAAATCATCCAAGAAGTTTAAAGATTTTTAAGGAAGTAAAGTGAACTTCGGAACAATTTTGAGAACTGTAGGACTGCTCCATAATCATCAGAAAATTTTGGAAAATGACAGGAATGCACAAGAAGTTCTGATTGTTTTATCGAAGTTACAAGAACTTTACCACTCCGAACACGTTGCCTCCGGAAAAATGTGTAACGGTAAACTCGAGATGTTTGAAAAATCATAGCTCAGCCATTTATTGACACTATTTGAAACTACATACTTTAAAGATTTATTCGGTATGAGTAGATTTAAAATCTATAGATAAATAGCTGAGCAATGATTCACCAAACTTTGCCAATTTTCCGATACACATTTTATCGGAAGCACCGTGTTCAAAGTGTTAAGGAAGTTCCGAAAGCAGGGTAGTTCCGAGAATTTCAAGAGCGTCCAGAACTTCAGGGGAATTCAAAGATTTCTAAAGGTATATTACGATGGCAGTTTCATAGATTTCAGACAATGTTCGAGAACTTTCAGGAAAGTTAACTTGCAGGAAATTTGCAGGAACTTTACAGAAGTTTCCAAACATTCTGGGAATTTATGTAAAAATTGGAGAAAATCTTTGGAAACCTATAAAAAGTTTCGAAAATTTCAACGACGTCTGAGGATGTTTCCAGAAGTGAGGTTCCAAAAACTTCAGGGAAGCTTGGAAAACTTAAGTGCAGTCCCATTAACTTGATGAAAATTGTATGAACTTAATAGAAACTAAGTTCCGAGAATTTCAGAAAAGTTTCATCAACATACAACTACTTGAAGTTTCGAGAACTGTTGGAAAACTTCGGGAAATTCAAGGCTGCTTCTTTAATATAAGTGAAAATGCAGAAATTTTCCAGAAGTTTTGAGAATCTCAGGAATATCTAGAAAATTTAAAGAAAGCTTCACAGAAATCAAGAGAACGTAAGAAAAAATATAGAAAAATTTAAAAAAAATATATATATAAGAGTTTCAGGAAGCTTGGAGATCATTTGGGCAGTTCCAATAACTTCAAGAAAGTTCCGAGAACTCAAGGAAAGTCCAGTCTTTTGTATGAGTTTAAACATCTGTAAGGGTGAGTTCCGATTAACTAGTTCAGGGCAGTTTTATAAAAAGTTCAGACTACTCCAGGAAATTTTAGAAAACTTTCGAAATATATAGGGAATTCAACGGAAGCCCAGATAAGTTAGGAGAAGTTTAAAGATTTATAATACAGTTCCATTAATTACAGGGCAGTACCTAGAACATCAAGAGAGTAGCGAGAACTTCAGGGAAACTCGAAGAGCATCAGGAACGTCAAAGAACCTCAGGGAAGTTCCACTAACATCAAGAAAATTGCTTGAAATTTAAAGTTGTTCCAAGAGACGCAGCAAGTTTTCGAAAACTTCAGCAAAGTTCTGAGAACATCAGGACATTTTCGGAACATCGGAATAAATTTCAGAGCAGTTTTGAGAAATTAGGAAAAAAATTATCAGAGAACCTCAAGGTTCCATTAGTTTAAGACATCTTCAAAAGCCTTTAAGAAGTTCCGAGACCTTCAGAGTACTGCAGTGAACTCTAGAAATGTTTAGTGGATTTAAGCGCAGTTTGATTAACTTTAGAGAAGTAGTTGAAACTTCTTTGAGGTACATCAAATAGCTTAAGAGTAGTTACATTAAGTTCAAGAAAGTTTGTAGAAACTTACATGAAGTCCGAGGAATTATGAGATATTCCGAAGACTTCAGCAAAATTGCTTGTTCTTCAAGAAAATTCCATAAATTCCAGGATGATTTCTGGCAAGTTCCAAAAGCTTCAGGGATGTCCAGATATTTTAAAGAAAGCTCCGTGTCACGTGGCGTTCAGGGTGTTTCAGGTCCATGAGGTCCATGATATTCAATGAAAATTTGAAAACTTCACAGAAAGTCTTGGGACTGCGAAAATTTTGTGGTATTAAATTCCAGAAAAATTCATCATACAGAAGTACCGACAGTTTCAGGGAAGTCCAAAGAACACCGAAGCAGTTAATAAAATTTTAGAAAAGATTGGGAACTTCACAGAATTCCAGAGAGCTTCATATAAGTTTCGAAAATTACCGAGAAGTTCCAAATTCTAGAAAATTTCGTTAATGTCAGAGAAGATTCATGAATATTAGGAATATCACAATGACTTAAGAGAATTCACCGCGATTTTCCTCATCATTATCTATGGTCTTTACTTAACTTTCAATATCTGACTAGTAAATTACGCTCTGGGTTCAAGTTACTCTGCCCGCTGATATCTGCTAGGGATTCGTATTATAACTTAAATAAGTGACTTTTATTGCATGTTCTTCTGCAGTTCAGCGATAAGTTTCGTTACTATCGCTTGCTGATTTATCTAAAGTGTACGAGCATAGCAAAACAACCATGTCAACAGTGGTTGGGCGTTTGACTTATCAAGGCAAGGACCTGGAATATGAATATGAATATGAATGTTCAGCGAATAAAGGTACGTTTAGAGTATCTGATTTGTTGGTCTGATTCGAGTGAACTGCTCGAAAATTTTGTCTAATGCAATGTTCGAATGCGTTCACACTTTTTCGACATGATTAGATTTGACGTTTGATTTGTCGAACGTAATAGGTTTGTGGTTAATTTTCATTCGACTCATTCAGCAAAATAGCCGCAAGTGAAATGCAAATATTGATTTTTTTTTCTTCTAAAATTTCAAGGATTTGATTTGTGTTTTGATGACATCCAGCAGCAAGGTAAACCGATTTCACTATTCAAAGTTTATAATTAGCCAGACAGTAGGTCTGAGAGCCTTCTAAGAATTTGTTAGAGCTTCAGAGAGATTTGGAGATCTACTTAGAAATTTGTTGAGCTTCAGGGTAGTTCGTAGATCTTGAGAACAGAACTACAAAACTTCAGAAATTTTACAGAAATTTATAGAAATTTGCAGAATTTCAGATAAAATCACAAGAGAGGTTGTAGATCTTAAGAAAAATGTTCAAAGAAATTTTCAAAACTTCAAGCAAGCTTAAATATTTTCAGATCAAAGTTGTAAAACTATAAGGGAAATTTTGGTATATATTCAGGGAACATCGCAGACCATCAGAAAAGTACAAGAATCCAATGTAAAGAATTTCACAGAATTCTACAGAATTTTCTACTGAAAAATTATTGCACATCTGAAAAGTTCCTACCCAAGTAGCATTTCTTGTTTTATTGCACTCTATTAGTGGTTATTGAGATCAATTTCATAAAACCGCCAATAAAATTAATAGCTCCAGCACAACCTTTTGATAACCGCTATAAGATCGTCATACAGCTTAGTGGACCACTCTTGATAAGGTTTATAAAGCATGTTTGAGAATCACAATAAAGCTGTCTTAAAACCTTTTGTCAGGAAGCCTCATACTCTACAAAAGGTTCTCATAGCCTCTATAAGAGTAATATTGTATCCAAGCAGTTTTATTACGCTTTGGTGAAAATCAGTTATAAAGCCAATTTAATTTTTATTGGCTTCAAAGCAACCGCCATAAATTAGCTTGTTGTTGTTCTGTTCTGCTGAAACTTTTTTTTCCAAATGGAAACCTTTAGCGGTAAAAATATGTTTGAGTGTTGGTGTCAAGATCACTATGCCATCAATTTTGTTTCATGGCGACATTAGTGAAAATTTTAAAGAAAATATATGACTTTTTAGAAGTTCCAAAACATATGCGCTTGAAATGTTATCGTGTATATTGAGATAATATGAGCGTTAAATAAATGCGCCTCCAAAATAATTCAAGTTAACAAAAAAGATTGTTTCAGAAATCAAATGAATTTGATGGAATTACCTTAATTTTACAGAAAATTGATCTCAATACATAAATTCATACCAATGCACACTGGAAATCATTTCGGATCTCTTATTTAGCCATTATTTTATTGAAATTTCTTGGATTTTATTCCAAGGCTCATGGCATTTTCATAATGACAATATGGCGACAGAGGACAGCAGGCAAGAAAAACACCAAGCGCAATTTCTTAAAATGTCTAATGCTTACATTGCACACTGGGTCAGGAATGCAACCTAGCGGATCAAAATTAATAACTCCGAAACGAAGCATTTCCGCGACTTGGTGTCTTCGGCAAAATTTCTCGTCATAATAAAGACCATCTATTGACATAAACAAATAGTTCAAAACTCTTCCGCAAAAATGGTGCCACAATCTAACTTCTTTCTCTGACGTTTTGGAGACTTGATGTGTTGGGCAAAGTTGTTTATCTTGACAAAATAAACAGCTATTTCAAAGACGTTAAATTTCCACTGTCTACTGGTTCCAAGTTATATGGAGTTAAAGAAAAAAATGTCGAAAATATGGTTTTTTTCTGTTTCGGTTTTTTTTGCTCACAGCTTTATAATGTTTTATTATTCTCTTATGCAAATACATTAAATAAATAGCTTTTGTGAAGAAACATACTGGATTAAGCTTCAAATTTCAAAGATATTGTTGAAAAAACGAGAAAAAAAAAACACAATTTTTGAACATTAATATCCCAAAGCGCAAAAAATCGCAACTTTCTCTTTCGTTGATAACTTATTCACAGAACCGTTTCTTGATGTGTTTGTCGTATTGAATGCTAGATAAAAGCTTCGTTTATCGATTTATGTGCTGAAAATACCTGGGAATGTCTTTACATGACCGTGGGGATGCAAAGAGAAAGTTGACGAAGCGAATCTGTCAATATTACTTAGAACCTAATGCAATGTTCAGCTTGAATTCATTTTTTTTATTTGAGGGCAAATGTATATTCCTGTTCTACGGGTGCAACCGATGAATTTTACAAACATTTAGAAAAGTTTTGAATGGTACATTAACCTTTATGAAAAGTTATGCGTGATTTCAACCTTTTTGCCCTAGGACTGTCACCATTTCGACCAAGATTCGACCGTGTCACCCCATGTATATGCGAGCGAGACGTATACACGAAATGTTTTCATGCTCATGCTAACAATTTTGTTGATTTTCTTTGCGCTCCGCTTGGAAGTACCGGAAAGTTTTGATTCTTTTATATGTTGTAAAAATAAACCACCTATTTACATTTCTGACAAGTCGCAACTGAATGATTATAATTGTTTTAAAATAACTGTTTCATGGCCAACTAGTTTTATTGCGCTTATTTATAAAGCAACGAAAGGATTAATTTTTTGGTTTTATAAGGGCAATTTATATTACTTTTTTGTATACTTCAAAGCAATCATAAAACCTTTCATAAGTGAAAATAGCATAAGCATCAGTTGGTTTTTTAATTAGCTTTATAGGGGTTTTGTAGATAGCTATAAGAATGTTTCATGACTTGCATTGTATATGACCGTCATAAAGCTGTAGGTAATGGTTGCAGCTGCAATAAAACCTTTATAAATTTGGAATATAGCCAAGCAGCTCTAGATTTGTTACTTGGGTAGATTTTTAGATCAAAGCTACAGAACTTTGGGAAAATCACAAGAATGGTCATAGATCATCAGATAAATTTTTAGATCTTCAAGAAAAGCGCAGCTTTTCTGATGTTATTTTTAGAATGTCTGAATGTATCTTCAGTGAAGTTTGCAGAACTTCAGGGAAATTCAGCGTTTAAAAAAGAATATTTTACGATTTCAGGGAAATTTGTAGTTCTTGAGGGAAACATTTAAAACTTCAAGGAAACTATTTTCAGATAAATTTTGAGAGCGTTAGGTAATTTAGAAGATCTGCAGGGACATTTTCAGATGTTCAGGGTAGCCCGAGAGCCTACAGAGGAATTTACAAAACTTCAGACAAGTTTGTAGATCTACTGAGAAATGTATTGAGCCTCAAGGTAATTCGTAGATCTTGAGAATAAAACTACAGAGCTTCAGACAACTTTACAGAACTTTAAAGATATTTGCAGAACTTCAGAAGAGTAGATATTGAGAGAAATCTGTAGAACTGCAAGGAATTTTACAGATCTTCAGAGACATTCAGTGATTCAGTGTTTCAGAAAAGTACTTCAATTCCAAAAACAAATCTCATCGAAGTACGAAAGTCCAAGATTTTGCAGAACTCCATGGTAGTTGGAAATAGATAGATCTGAAGACCATCAGAAAAGTCCGTAGGTCTTAAGAGAAGTCTGAAAAAATCCAAAACTTCAGCAAAACTCACAAAACTTCTGGACAGTTCGCCGATCTCTAGAAGTATTTACACAAAGAAATTCAAATATTTTCAGATAATTTGTAGAGCTTTAAGGTATTTAAAAGAATTTCAGATAAATCTGCAGAACTTTATGGAAGTCCAAGAATCCACAAAGAAATGTACAGAATTTTAGAATTTGAATCTGTAGAATCTGTAGAATTCTATTGAGGTTCTTGGATTTTAAGTGAAATTTACAGAACTTCTGGGAAGTTCGCTAATCTTCATAGATATTTTCACAGCTTCAGAAAAAATAGTAGATCTTCAGAGAACTTCCTTAAATTTCCGGGAAGCTCAAACATTTCTAGATATTTTTTATACTTTAGGAAACTGCGAAGATGTTCAGAGATATTTGCAGATATTAATTGAATCATGATAATCTACAGAGAAAATTATAAAACTTTCGAGAAGTTCGTAGATTATCAGACATTTAGTAAACATCAGAGATAATTGTTGATATTTAAGGATATTAAATCTGCATGGATTTAGGAACTTTGTAAATTTTTAGATAAATTTGTAGATCTTCAATGCAGAATTGAGATCTTAACAGAAATATATAGGTATCATGGTATCATGTAGATCTATAGAGAACTTTTCCCACTAGCTTGTCACAAAGTTCACCTTCTCGCCCTCATTTTATTTCAAATAATAAAAACAAATACGCCTGCCAAAACTAGAGCAATGTTCCGGTAATTCATTATGGAAGCATTTAATTTTGATTCCGGATACAATTTTGTTTTGAAATCTAAATTGACAATTCTTTCGACACGTGCAAGCAGTGTGAACACCAGCACACAGAGGGGTTCGACAAAGTGTGTCGAAAGTAAAATCGAGCAGATTTTTCATTATAGTATATCTACAGTCAGATAGTCTAAACGGACCTTAACCGTGACAACACTGCTCGAATTAGAAGAAGTAGAATTGTATGTTCTGTGGAAAATGACGATTTTGAAGAGGATTTCAGGATCTGGGAAAATTATCAAGTGAACTGAATTTTAAGCGTTCATCTCCAGTCTCAGAAGAGCTTAATGTAGTCGAGTTATGGGACGACCTTCAACCAGATTATAATAAAATTTGGCACCTCATAGCTAATACTTTAGGGAGAGCATAAGCAAGTCACTATTTCCTATAGGCTCTACAAAATCTCAAATTAATATTGCTAGGAAGTTCGAGTGGTAAGATACGTCATTTCAAACTGCTCGAATGATGCCATCCATTCCAAGGGCATCTCGAGAATAATTTCTAGACTACTCTAAGGAGAATTCTGAGTGAATTTTCAGAACAACTTATGGGTTGTTACAGAAATTCCGATTTTGAATACGCAAAATCCCCGCTACGACGTTCCAGGATTCCAAATCCGCGCCATAGAAAAAAATATTATATTTACAACTCAAATACCTGCATCTAATTAGGAATGCACTCAACAACTTAATGCGAATGTTGATTCGATACCAAAGGAATTCTATTAATTTAATATTTTCGATAGCTCCAAGCTGAATTTCTTGTAAGTTCAAACGCACATAGTGGCATGGGAGAATTTTAAATTAAAAAACAAATTTAGAAATACGAAAATACGATCGGAATTTTGCGATGAATTGTAACGACATTTAATAGAACATTCGAGAGGAATTTTGAAAAATGTAGAGGGAATTCGGAAAATAATTTTTAGAATGGAAAGGAAAAAAGTTCGGAAGAGAATTCCAAGAAAATTCTGACGAAAAGTCCGAGGGCATTCTGAAAAGATTACCTGATTAGAAATCCAAGCTGCATCTTCATGGAATAAACTTCGTGGACAGCAACATCTGTTTGTGCGGAAACGGTTACGATGACATCGATTACGTAGTTTGACAATGTACGCATAATGACGCTGCCAGAGAGCGACTTTTGAATACCCTTGAGGCCCAAGGATGACAACACTATGTTCCTTTCAGAGACGTGTTGGCAATCCGCGATCTCTGCTATATGCAGTCGATTTATGTGTTTCTGCAAATGTCTAGTACAAGAATTTAATTCCTTTGTCTTTCGTGTCGCTTTATTCGACCCCGTCTCGATGAGTCTCATCGTCGCCCACTGGTCACCATAGCCGGTAGAACTCCAGACGAATCTAGAACCACACTACCGTTCATACTGGCGACATAGCTCTGATGAGACAACGAAACCCCACCCCCAAGCTCCTCCCCTGATCCTATCATTCGAAAATGTACCCCTCCAACCTCGGGTAAGCCACGAGTATTCGGCCCAACTCCTACTAGGCATAGAATTAAGTGAACTTTGTTACAAACAAAGAACAATGAATTATCGGCTCCGTAAAGTTTTCACGATTGAGCCTTCCAAATAAACGAACTAGATTAAAAAAATTCAAAGGAATCTCTATCTGATAATAGTTTCAAAGAAATTCTAATGTGAACACTAAGTAATTCGGAGGATAGTTTCTTAAGAATCACGAGGAAGATTCCAGCTCATTGAAATGATTAAACATTTCCAAGAAAATTTTAAAATCGATTTGAACCGAATAGCAAACATAATTCTTAAGGAATAGTAAGGTGTGTTCCTAGGCAATCAATACGAAAATTCTGTGAAAAATTTATTGTTAATTCAGGGCATAAGGACTATGACTAAATGCACATTAAGCATCTTTTAAATGTTTGATAGACTGTAAGCATTTCGCAGGCCGTTGGATGAGCACCACTGAATCTTAATGGATAGTAATGAAGAAGGTACAAATTAACCGGTATCGAGTTAAACTCATCATCCTCAATAATGGAAATAATGGGCAAGTGTTCAGAAGAGTACAAGCAGCCCCGCAATTTTCCAATTCATACCGCCAATATAGAGTTGTTACTAGCGGTTAAGGTCTTCCAGTTTTCCACTCCACAGACTGCCAGCCAGCAACATGAATTCGAACACGCAGCAGCGAAAAAGAATCGAATAAATTATACCCGTCGTTGATCACCTCCTGATGTCAGTAGCGACGGTGGTCGTGGATCATTTGTACTTGTATTTGTGTGTGAGCACGCTCGTTTCTCTTTCAGTCGTAGAAGCAAGGTGTCAAGCCGACAGGTATTCTTGGACTTACTGAAACTGAGCTGCCTGACTGCCAGAAGAACAACCGGCTCTCGGCGGTCTTCTCGGTGAAGATATAGAGATGTATCGAGTATTTATGTAAATTATGGTTTCGAAGTAAATATTTATAAGATTAATTGTGTGCCGGAATGATCGCTGGGGTAGTGGGCACTGAGCAAGTAACGAGCTTAGGCGACGGATCGATTGGTTTCGATACGAGCGATGGTAATACGGCACTGACACCGCCACTGTGAAGTGTAAGTGATGCGTTGGGAAGTGTCGAATAGATTGTGATATGTTGTCACCATTGTAATGACTAATCAAAATTTAATTGACTTAAAAAAATATTAACTTGCCAATATCAGCGAATTTAGACTACGGGAACTTGCCAAAACTAATGCAGACAAGCCTCGGTTGACGTTAGTTAGTGATCTTTCTCCACACTAGATGGTGTGATTTGAGGATTTTTAAAATAAACATTTAGCTGTGAAGTTCAATTATTTGCTTGGTAACGTCTTGTTACTGAAAGTATGGTACTCATATGGCTATCCCAGATTCGACGTTGATATATTCACATTCCCACGCATAAAGCCGCTGTCGTATCCACAAGGTGCGTACCTTTCACATTGCCTTTCATTCACATGTGGCGCAGTATGGCATAGGAGTAAGCCCTGCGGCACCGCACGTCTCATCAAATTCTCATTAAAACTCATCTATAAACACACATGGGCTCGATTTTTTTCACTCTCTGACAGTCTGCTGGCAGGCACAGCCACCCAAGATGACGAAACGTCTAAACGCTTAACACATACCCATACACGGAGAAAGCATCCGGACGAACGAGTGTCAGTCAGTCGCGTCGTTTGGTCGGTTTGTTTATTTATAAACAACCATACCGACGAGAGTAATTAAAATTAGATTTTCCCCTCGTCGTCGTCGTGTTATTCGCCCCTGCTCTTAAGGCAAAAAGAAATGAGAGTGTAGAACAACAAATACCGCTATGTGCGACGGAGCGAGTGCTTGCGAAGCAAAGTACTACCTTACTTACCCTCCTACCTTTCCCGTTGGATGGTAAATTTGTTTTGATCATGACCTTGAAGCAGCGCACTCACACCATCATCGATCGAGCTTCAGTTCAGTTGCTTGTAATTTAGGGTGCAAAAAAAAAACGAACATAAAGCAGAAGGGGGGAAATTGCAACGCTTGTTTGTTTTGTTTTCGTTCAAATTTCGCGTTTCGCATATTGGCGTAACAAACTTCTTCGTTTATTACATGGCGACCGGCTGGTCACAACAGAACAAAATAATAAAAAATACACTTCAAGTCACGTGTACCCAGGCTGGCAGCGCACATCAGTGTTGTCTGCGTCTCTAGGTACCTCTCCAACACAACAACTGTTGCGGCAGCAGGGTGAATCGATTAACATTTTGATAATTGCTCATACCAGTCACCTCCCACGCGTCTCCGAATCGATTCCGGTAGCGAACCGAACACATACACACACACACGTGTCACTTTGAACAATGTGAACTTGTCGCTTGTCATGCAACAACGAGATCACGCAACATTCGTGTAAAAACACGAATGTTATTCCCGGTTTACATTAGTGCTGGTTCGTAATGCTGATTAACCATAATTATAGACGAACAATTCAAAAGGTTCTATCTGGTTTGATCGATTCTCTTAATCGACTTTCTCTTTCGTTAGTAACTCAGCTACACAAAAATTCCTTGGTGTATTTGATTTTCTGGATGCAAGATAAAAATCTCCTTTATCAAACTATTTTACAAAAAATGAACGTTGTTGTAAAAAACGAGCTGAAATTATTGCGGAGAAGTAGCAAAATCTGAAATAGAGTGACGGTGCTTCAACTGAACCAATGGAACGAGCGGTGATACTTTGCAATTGCGTAGTTGTTGCAACGGCTCAAACACATACATTCCCGCATGCCACAATATTGACTGATTTTGACAGATAAACGATGTTATGGGAATGCAACTAAACAAATGGCGGACCGGATGAAACATTCGGCACAGTAGGGTTAAGATCTAACTTCCATCATACTAAGCACAACCCGCACTTTACCTCGCTTTTTCGAACGGATTTGGACAAAAACTGGCATGTTTCGCTCAAAGATGACTTCTATTTTGTTTTACCTTTCTAAAAATCCAACACTGCTTCTTGATCCCAATTGCGTCCAAACACATTGGAACGTCATTGGATTCACTTTGTCATACGAATGAAGGCAGAAAACAATCGATTCACTAGCAGCGCCTCGTTTGGTTTCGAATAGAATGGATGTAAATATTCATATTATGCGTGAAGCTTTTGAACTAAACTAAACTGCTCGATATGACGAAAATGGGCCCTTATACCGAAGCAGTTCACCACCCTACCTAGTGTTGCTCACACTCGTGCCTGTCCGAATCGTCTGACGTCAAGAAGACTATTTTTCGCTCGAAAGAGAGATCAGACGACCGAAAGAATACCTAACATTGTTTGTTGCGGTTAGAATGCGGTGTAAACAAATACACACAACTGAAAACAAAACGTTCCCGACATCTATCGACCCGCAGTACGTGGTGGTAGGTGGGATATGCATAAGTTACAAACAGTCGGCGCAGAGGAAAGCCACGGCAAGCAGCAACTTTTTTTTTCGATTTTAATTATTCATAAATTTGCACAACGACGCAAACTGCGATGTTCGCAAGGTGGGCGGTCGATATTTTTGTTTTCATTGTTTTGCAGCACCAGTTTGATTCGCGGCAAAACTGCTCGCTGATTAATAAAATCGCAACCAATTTTGTACCTTTATGGCAATAATTACATTTACTGCGAGTCTACTCATTTTGCTAAATAAAATTCCCTGGGTTTTCCAGGGCTTTATTGAAAAATGTCCAGGTTGTTAATGAAACCTTTTGTATATATAGTTTGAAATAAGCCATTGCAAATTTATTTTAAGTTTTTGCCTCCCTAAAATCGACTCAAAAAATAGAGCAATTTATTTTAAATTCACACTTCAGGAAAGTACAGTGAACTTTGTAGTACTACATAGTTGCAGTATGAGAAACTTCATAAAACATCTTCAACGTGGAGGGAAAAGTTTGTCATACTGATCAGAAGCTCAGTAAACTTCATAGAAGCTCAGGAATTCTTGGAATTGATCAGATAACTTCTTAGGACTTCGAGGAACTTCGTATCAGTTTTTCTTACTCTTCTGAACTTCCTGGAAGGATCTTAAGCTTTTTAAACTACGATCAAATACAGCCACACAATGGAAGTGAAAGCACTGGATGCAAATCTCGTTGAGATGAAATCATGCGGGTGATTACACTACAGATCACGGTCAAGAACCTCCGTAGATAACGCGTGCAGAGGTACGATTTACCATCGGAGTTTTTAGGATATGATTCCGCATTGTATCTGGGTAAATAGGGGAAAGTTAAGCGTGGCATCCGGGAGAAGTTCTCTGCCGGGATCGGCCTTACAGGTGTGTGAGGTCAAAAAGGAGATCCCTTCCGCAATATTTTGCAACACCAGATGAATTCCACCTTCAAGCGGAAGACCCGGAAGCAGCCAGTACAACAACAACAGGACGAAGAACAGACCGATACCCAAGTGACCATTTTGATTCTATGATTTAGACTTGTAGAATGCTTTAAACATTGATAAAACTTGTAATATTGCTTGGGTAGTATCTTGGATAGCAGTACGTACGCTGGTGTAGTGGCTGGAGGTGTATCGTTGGACAGCAATAGTATGGCAGCAGAGGAAGCGATAGAGGTGCCATTAAACTACTACCAGCAACGGCATGAACGATTTGCGAATCCGGCAAGATTCGAAGCGCCACTGGCTAGACAAAAGGAAAGGATAAACAAATCAAGATCATAATTTTCAAAATGCTACTTCCTCGGCTTCGTAGAACTATCAAAGACATTTAGTCTACAACATACACATTTTGGATTGAAAAAGTTCCTGAAGCTTTTCTATTCGGGATATAGATTCGTTTGTATAATACAAATTTACCTCGGCGTAATCGTTCATTTTGGACCTATCGAGCAGAAAACGTCACATACCCAGTAACGCTGGTACATCACCTTTACGTGGTGCGTTACTCGTATAAGATCTACCACATCAAAGTTTGGCCCTTGGCTCGTCTTGTTGACGGTTATGAGCCTCGGTTTGGAGATTGGAAACAAGAAAAGGTCCGGGCCAGGATTCTGCTTCATGGTCAAATCAGTATCATCGTTTTGACGTAGAACTACGTCTTTAATTTCTATACTAGGGGTTACTATAAAAAAAAAATCAAAAGTCAGACATGTAACGAAAAATCCCAAACACGGACGTAGCGATAGAGCGCAAATCGAACATACGACACATTGCGCATGCTCACATGACCAAGCTTACCGCTCGGTTGACCGCTCACCATTTCACCAATGAATGGAAGGGAGGAGAAAAGCAGCGGTAATAAAAACGCTTGCAAAATCGTTTTCTTCATCAATTACTTTCGAGCAACTGACGGATAAGCGTCGGACACGAAGTATGAGTGGAACAGGAGCAATACACCAATACAAAGACGACGACGAATGCACCCACATCGCCATCATCCGGTCGGCATGGACTTGCACTGGTGTGAAAGAGTCAAGTAGTGCTATGTGTTCTTTCACAAAAATCCAATTCAATGCTGGTGGGAGCACGTCTTGCAACTAGGAACGCTCTGATGAAAAAAACTCCAAAAGAGAGGGGCCTAATTAGCTATTCTGTAAGTATAAAACAGACTGTAATTCAGTAAATGTGATCAGTTGCAATTCCATTAGCTGTGGGCACAGTTGTCACAACTAATAAGAAAGACCCAGAAAGTGGACGCGGACATCGGAATGAGAAGCATTACCAACGGTAACGACATCCTTCGAACGTTACACAGCTGAGTTTGACTACAATGATCAGCTGCGTAATGCTGCTGCCAGGAAAACCAACTGATTACGCTGTCTCTAGAGATACCCAAGTACACCAGTGTGTTCGCTTCGATCCAAAAGGGCAGTTTCATTTGCGACGGAGATGGTCACTATAAATTTGGTAGGATCCTAAAGGATGCGTACATCAGAGGCTCTCTGGGTAGCTTCACCATCTTTCGGACGTGCCACTGCAGTCGTTCCGTTAGGCTGACTACAACATTGATCACCTGCAAAATTTCAACCGCTGTGCAATGGTGTTAGCACGCCATCCCGAAAGTACCAGCATGTTAATCTCTTGGATCCCAAATGGCCTTTTTCAGGGCCACTATATTTCTACGCTATAGAATTTCTTTTAAGATCTCTAGATGGATGGTAAAACAGGTTCACAAAATTGAAATATTTTTGAACCATGGAGAGAAATAACAGCAAAGAATCATCAATCAGTGCAGTGTTCAAAAAACACTATCAACTTTCGGTCATTGAGTCTCCGTGAGAGAATAAACTTACGTAAATCATCCAGCTCTAAACCTTCCCGCAGATGTCAATGCATTTATGCATTTCGTGTTAGTTCTCCATCCACTGAAGCAAATACAACAGCAATATCAACAAATAGCGCCAAAATAAAAAGAGCGCCAAAAGGCAACAGCGATTAGGACCTATTCGTTTCGTACCCTCCAACTTTAACAACCCTTTCGATGGACACCAGGAAGAAACAATAAAACGGTCCTTTTCAGGGCCAGCATTTGAAAATCAAACGACCCTTTTCAGGGCCACCAATTCAAATACAAAAGCAGTTAAGATAATAGATTTTCGAATAATTAAAAGAACTAAGAGCAAACACGTTTATTCCGACCACTGACGGCCTTTGCTCTACATATTTCAAATCTTAGATGTAAAGTATTCATCACCTATTTCTCTTACCATCGGCCTATACTTACTGATATAGGTAAGTAGTAATATCATAATTCAGAATTTAATATCACAAACAAAGTTTTAAAGTTACAGGAGTTAATAATCACTATTTTTTCATCAGCTACACGGTAGCCGTCCCAAACTATCAAAAGGACACCAGAATAAAAAAAAACAAATAACGGCCGTTCTCAGGGTCACCATTCGAAAAACAACCGGCCAATCACCAGTTCAAAAAACGGAAAGAGTTAAGATAATAGAGTATTGATCAACTAAAAGAACTAAAGGCTCAACATATTTGTTCCGTCCACTAGCGGTCCGATGTCAAGCTTTCGTTCGTGCTTCTGGGCACAGACCCTTCTACTTTTTTTGTCGCTAAGAAGACCTATTTTGATTTGAGTTGCTTCTTCCCAAAGGTAAGCCACCTATTTTTTTTTTTTTTTTTATATATTGATATTATATTATTATATGAAACACTGAATGCTGAAAACGGGAGCGTCCAACCGATTGATGCGAAATGGATGGGGAGAGTGGAAATGCATTTTGAGAATAGAGGGAAGGCTATTCTCCCCACTCATAGGCAGTCATCCTCCTGTGTTTTTTACCGGTTGTATGATCCTGTTGTTGGAAGGAGATTCCCGTGGATGCACGTGGGCGATGTTTTTTTGCCCTTCATTACAACGGCAGGTTGAGAACAATTAGAGGTTATCAAACTTGATCAAGTCACACCGCGAGGATAGTCCACAGTCTACTGACAGTTGTCTTGTTACAGTGAGTGGTAGTTCCATATCATCAAATCATCATCATCGAGCAGAAAACATCACATATATCTATGTTTTATACGATTTGTTTGGTCCAAAGCTACAACTTGTCTTCTCTTGTGGGAAGGTTATTAATTTTCAAAAAATCAAAGCTCCAAAATTACGTTCATGAAAATGTCTTCATTGAATTGTAATTGCCTACTGGAACACATTGAACACCTTTTCAATGACGGAATTTCGGTTGTAAAAAAAAACTACTTTTGAATTTCCAAAAACCCCTTAAGAGCGCAAAGTTTGAATAGTTACACCCTTTTTTTCTCTCAAAAGCGAATCCAATTTTCCATTCCACTTTTGCCCTCATCCGTTGGACGAAGAAAATCCAATTGCGTTAGAATGGAAATTAAACTCGTAGGACCAATTTTTAATCAAGTGATAGATTTTTAACAATATCTCAGTAAAATGCGGCCTAACATTAGATGGTTAGTAGGCCCAACATTTGATCTAAACTCTAGCTGAATCCAGTTCATTAGTGTTGAACCTGCGTTTTGGTTGTTTAAAAACTGCGAGCACCTTAGTTTGGATCGGAATCATGTTCCATGAATCTTTTTTCGTTTCTTTCGGCAGTAAACGATTTCAAGTAAAATTAACCCCTCAGCTTCAATTATTTATAAATTTTATGTCAAAGATATCGACAACTGTTTGGCAGAACAATGCACGCTAAGACAATTTGCAGATGACGGTGTGGTTTACGTAAGAGGTCCACATGCCGTGGACTTGCAAGGATCATTGCTTGTCATAACTTGTCTTCTTGGGATAGGTATCTAGGGATCGAATTCTCGCCGCAGAAAACTGAACTGGTAGTGTTTACTCGAAAGCGGTACCCAGCCCAAATGCAGCTTAATCTTTTGGGCGGAAACATTACTCAATCATTGTCTTTCAAGTACCTTGGGGTCTGGTTTGATTCAAAGTGCACTTGGAACACCCATATTACGTATTTGAAGCAAAAATGTCAACAGAGGTTCAACTTTCTCCGTTCAATTTGCGGCACATGGTGGGGTGCTCATCCGGGAGACCTCATAACGCTTTATAAAACAACCATTCTCTCTGCTCTAGAGTACGGCTCTTTTTACTTTCTCTCGGCAAGAAAATGTCACCTAATAAAATTGGAACGAATTCAATATCGTTGTCTACGTATTGCTCTCGGCTGTATGCACTAAACGGATAACATGAGCCCCGAGGTTCTGGCAGGAGTAACACCTCTCCAGAACCGTTTCTGGGAGCTCTCTCTCTCAGGATACTAATCAAATGCGGAGTGACAAACACACTTTTTTTTAACTAGTTCATTTATTTGGAACAAACACACAGAAATTCTTGGGCTGAACACACAATCTCGATTTATGAGAATCTATCTTCACTACATATCTTCGGATATGTGCCTTCCTTGGTATACTCCAGACCGTGCTCACTTCACCATTAGCAGTTCCTCAATTGAATATGATCTGTCCATGAAACAAGTGATTCATGGGATTCCAGATCAACTTCGAACTATTATTATCCCACGTATTTTTACTGAAAAAAAAACCAACACGTCAATTGAATGAAAATGTATTTTAGAGACGGGTCACGTCTCAATGGATCCACTGGCTTCGGTGTTTTCAATGAAAACTCTAGCGCCTTCCGCAAGCTTCAGGAACCTTGTTCAGTTTATGTTGCTGAGCTGGCAGCAATCAATTTGGGGATGCTTTCCAACAAGCCCGCAGACCAATACTTCATCTTCTCGGATAGTCTCAGTTCGATTGAGGCTATTCGGTCGATGAAACAAGGTAGGTACTCATCTTATTTCCTTTCAAATGTAAGGGAGCAGATGAGTGTGCTGGTCGAAAGATCATATATGATTACCTTTGTATGGGTCCCCTCACATTGCTCAATTCCAGACAATGAGAAGGCGGACTCTCTCGCAAAGGTGGGCGCTCAAGAAGGCGAATTTTATGACAGGCAAATTTCACACGATGAATTTTACCATTTAGTGCGTCAGAGTACCCTTTCGAGTTGGCAAATCTTGGACGGTGGTTACATGCAATTATTCCTAATGTTTCTTCGAGAGCGTGGTTTAAAGGCTTGGATTTAAGCTGTGACTTCATTCGCATGATGAGTAGACTTATGCCAACTACTACTCGCTATATGTGCATCTCAATAGAATAAACTTCGTGGACAGCAACATCTGTCGGTGTGGAAACGATTACGATGACATCGATCACGCAGTTTGGCAATATACGGATAGTGACACCGCCAGAGAGCGACTTTTGAATACCCTCGAGGCCCAAGGAGTACAACCCTATATCCCTATCAGAGACATGTTGGGTACCCGCGATCTCTGCTATATGCAGTCGATTTATCTGTTTCTGCAAACGTCTAGTATAAGAATTTAATTCGTTTGTCGTTTGTATCTCTTTATTAGTTTTTGTTCGTCTTGTCCCCCGTCTCGATAAGTCTCATCATCGCCCACTGGTCACCATAGCCGGTCGAACTCCAGACGAATCTAGAACCACACTACCGTTCATACTGGCGACATCGCTCAGATGAGACAACGAAACCCTACCCCCAAGCTCCTCCACCTTTTCTATTCTTCGACTATGTACCCCTCTAACCTCGGGTAAGCCGCGAGTATTCAGCCCAGCTCCTACTAGACATAGAATTAAGTTAATTTTGTTACAAACAAAGCACAATTAATTATCGGCTCCGTAAAGCTAACGCGATTGAGCCTTACAAACAAACGAACTAGATAAAAAAAAACTTCTCTGCCTCAGTCTTGCACAGGAAGCATTTCATCCTCAGGCATCTTTCTTCGCACGCTTACCATGCACCAATTGCCTGATTTTTAACTCAGCTTCTCAAAAAATATACTCCTCAGATATTCCAGGTTATTTCAGAAGACTATCCTAGTCGGTGATTATTCTGAAAATCAAATCACCAATTTGGCCTGCAGTTGACGATCGTTGTCCATTTCGTCTACCATTTTCACATCAGAATACACAATCCGAACATTACTAGAAAACTGGTTACAACTTTTTGAGTCACAAGAATATTCACCTTCCACACGCCGAAGGTTTAGGTTCTAATCTTCGGTTTGCATGTAAGCTCACTAACTATTAACTGAAAAGATCAATTTCCATAAAATATCGCTTTCATTCCACTCAATTTCCCCCAATCCATTTGGCTGTTTAAGTCACCGACGCGGTGCCCCTTAATTGATCGAAATTGCCTTCATCATTACTATTCATTTCCCATCCCGAACATCAACAACCAACACAAACGAGCTGGGCCCATCAAAACTCCCCTGTCTTGGTTCTTTTTACACATCTACTCGCCTTGCAACAACATTACGTCGAGCACGGTTCGGCTGTGGTCAGTCGTCCATCAGTGGCATACAATCAACTAGAGGCAAGCATGTTTTGCTCTGAAATTGGAAACTGCTGCCCATCGTCATCATCATCATCATCGTTGAACTCGCCTCCGCCAGCTTCGCTCCAGGCAGGTAGTTCCTAGTTATATCTACATACGTGCAACGGTTGTCGTCACCGTGGACCGAACCCGGGCTGCGAGTGACGAATTAATTCCTTCATCCCTGCTTTGCTGCTGCCAGGTATTTATCACGATGACACCGCCACCCACGGCATGCACGGCTGGCTGGTGGAAATGTGACCAATTTTCACCTTCTGGCATTTTCGGCAATGTGCGTAATCACTTTTTGATGGAAATCGATTTTCCGATCCTCCTCGCCCGGCTCTATTTAGGCAAGAGAGTTAAGCTTCAAGGCGTAGGTGTCGATTGTTTGCCACCTTCTTCTTCTGCCATGGCGAGGGTGGTTTCCAAGAGAAAATCGGATTCACGTTTATTTCAAGGAAGCAAGAACGAGCGAATAAATTTCAATAAAAATGCAGGTATGGTGCCGCGGCATGGGATATCGGCGCAACTCGGAAGCAGAACCGGGGAAAATTTATGCTAATTGTTTCTCGCGGAAAAAGTTTCAGTTCGGCGTTCCACCAAGTCCGACCACCCATCGGTAAATGGAGCTCACGAACCGCGGTAGAGAAAGCAGTGTAGCAGCTCAGATAATTTGCTGCCAGTTGGAAAGTCAAATAATGCTTCTAGCCTTTGGCCCCTTTTGGGATCCTCTACCACCCCGCAATCGGAAAGTTAAAAACTTCTCACGATCTCACCAACCAACACACACACACCCGGCGAGAGAGAGAGAGAGACATTTGCGACACACAATAGTGAAACGTGACAAATTATCTCTGCGGTGTGTTGTCTCCCTCCCGAGTTGCTGCCGGTTAGAAGAATCCAGAATCGTGTTGGCGTGATACGATTCCAATTTGCCACCACCACGATTCTGAACAACAGCACAGCACAGCAAGGTGAAGGTACCTTCCTATGCATGAGTGTGGTAATCTTTGGACAAGCTATTTTCCCAACCGAAAGCCAAAGTCATCCGCAGTACATCAGCGGCACACCGGCCCGAAACGGGGGTTCTTAGTTTGTGTGGATGTCATTGACTTCTTGATGGTAGCGTGACTTCACTGGTTTTTTTTTTTGGACACCGTTTGCCCCTCTTCAACGGTCATGACTGTCCATTCAAGATTGGTAATTAAACGACGCTTCCTCAACTCACGGTTGAATGAGCTCTTCAAGACACCAGGTCGGGCAAGATCCGTGTTCGACGCGTTACAAGTGATTTTCGTGGGATTGTGGAGTGGGCATGCGTTCGCAGTTTGCAAAATCAGAATTCAGCGGTTTCAAAATCCCAAATCAATCTAAAATGTGCGAATATGATCTGAAAGCACTAATCATTTGATGTGTCCAAATTGTTACTTAAAAATTATCATATAACTTTCGGAAATACAATCATGAAAATTGATTCGTCGGTCATCCAAGAAAGGGAAGCCTCGACGCAGATTTCAACATGTTTTAACAATCAACAACACTGTGTAGTACGACTTTCAAGAACAGAGATATTTTATCATATTTTAAATTCTTAGGCCGATTCCATAGTGAGAGCGAAGCGAAGCGAAGAGACGAGCAGAGCGGAATTTCCATTATTGATATTATACCTTACGTTCGTTTCACCGCTTTGGTCGCATCTTCGCTTCTCTTCGCTCTCACTATGGCATCGGTTTTATGGAGTCCTGAATTAAAGTCTAGAATGAATAAACAATAGACTGGCCCACATTTATATGGCAGACATTTTTATCATTTTTTCAATGGATCAACCCCTAGATTTGTGCTATTAGATGAGAAAACCACTCTCTGGAAATTGTAGCTCATTCGGATGTAACACGAGCTGGCGCTATTGATTTAAAACTTATATGGAGACATTAGTTGAAATGTATGGAGAAATAATATTTCTTCACTCTTTCGTGCATAGAATTGGTCCAGCAAACTCGATTAAGCTCAGAATTTCAGCATATGTAGCTTAAACCATAAGGAACAACTTTGCCGAAGACACGAAATCACGATTTAAGTCAGTATTACGGAGATATTAATTAATTATGTGCATTCTGCTCGTATATTGCAACAAAATAAAGGCAGCTTATGCTACGCATCAACTAGATTACCACTGAAAATAAAAGTTCATATTTTCTACAGGCCAACATCCAGACTCCTGTCAGTAGGCGAGATAAGAACTCTCTCAATGTTTCAGGTCTTTTTGACGCTACACGGGCTTGCGCTTTTGGTTTAATGTTCATATAGGAGATTTGGTTGAAATTTTCATATACAAAATGCTCATGTACATTCAAATGCGTATATCTCAATAAAACTAAGTGGATTCATGACGCAATCTTCAGCAAAGTTACTCATAAACTTAACTACATGTTTTGAAAATCTGAATCAAATCGGGAATAAGGAAACTGTTTTATGATCGAAAGAGTCTAGGAGTGTCATTTTCTCATGCATTTTATCCGAATTCCCCATACAAAGTTCAAACTAAAAGCGCCAGCTTATCTTAGGACCAAATGAGCTGAAACTTTCGGATAATGGTTTTCTCACCTAAAGGCACAAAACTAGGGGTTGGCTCATGTAAAATTAGAACTTTTATTTTTGTGGGCCAATTTAATAAACAATCTGTTATAGAGCATTTCCAGCCCAAAACGCTAAAAAGATTTCAGTTGTGTCTCGACCCCTTTCGATTTGAATGACATTGCTCACATGCTCGCTGCGGTTGCATTTTCATCTAAATATCATTTCTTCATTAAGAAATATGCAATTTCATTATAATTTGAAAATCAAAAAAAAATAAAAAAAAATAACGATTGTTTTAAGCAAGTTGCCAGCATACACTCTCTACCAAATTTTAGGGCATTACATCAGATTTCTGTTACAATAAAAAACATAAAAATCAATGGGAGGATGTTTTGAGAAAACTTACGTTTTATGTTATTTTTTTTCTATTTACTGAGTTTTTTTTCTTTCAGTGTATTTTTTCCGAACATTTAATTACCTACGACTTCTTACAAACTGAAATTTTAATCAAATCAATCATTATGATGCTGATTTTTTGAAAAAAATAAAATCAAATAAATAAATAAATAAAAATAAAATAAAATAAATTAATACGCCTTTTTCGGAGAAAAAAATCATATTTAACCTTGCGAATGTATTCGGGTCTTCTTCGACCCAAACGCACTATTCAATTGACTGCATCTCAGTAACCCTAAGAGCTGAAACTTTACGAGAAGTTTCAACTCCAAACGTTAGGAAAAGGTACCAAATTTTTAAGATGATTGAGCTTAGGAGCAATTCCCTACGAATTCGCAAATCGGTTTATTTTTGTATTTTTTTTATTAGGTTGAAATTTTGCAGAAACGTTCCTTATGACCGACAATGCCATTTTCCATCTTCATATCACCATTTTTAATCCAGCGTTATTTTTGAAAAGGACATATAGAAAAAAACAAGCTTATCTTCAGAAAAACTTTACTCGAAAACTGTTTGCCCGATCGGTTTGGTGTCTTAGACAATGGATGAGACTATTTTAAAAAAATATGCACTCTAAAAAAATTACCCGACTTTTTTTTATTTCAAATAAAATCTAAAAAACCACTTTTTATTAAAAAAAGATTTTTTGTATTTTTTTTTATTTCATGATATGTTTTAGGGGACAAAAATGCCATCTATTGCACTATAGGTCAAGATGGAGCAATGATGAACAAAAAAGTTATAATTTAAAAAAACTCAAGTTTTTGGAAAATATCCAAAACTTGGTCCAATTACTTTTTCGATTTTATATAATGAAAGTATACCCAATTTACAATAAAAAAGCACCTAGGTAAAAATTTGCCTCGACTTAGCAAAATTTTACCCAGGTACATTTTTTATTGTAAATTTGGTGTACTTTCATTATATAAAGTCGAAACAGTAATTGGACCATATTTTGGATATTTTCCCAAAAACTTGAGTTTTTTAAAACATTAAAACTTTTTGTCCATCATTTCTCCATCTTGACCTATAGTGCAATAGATGGCATTTTTTGTCCCCTAAAACATATCAACAAATAAAAAAAAAGACAAAAAATCCTTTTTTGAGAAAAATTGTTTTAAGATTTTGTTTGAAATTGAAAACAAAAAAGTTGGGTAATTTTTTTTAGAGTGCATATTTTTTTCAAATAGTCTCATTCATTATCTGCAATATTTTCCAAGATACCAAACCGATCGGGCAAACAGTTTTCGAGTAAAATTTTTCTGAAGATAAGCTTGATATTTTGCAAAAATGCAAAATGGCATTGTCGGTCATAAGGGACGTTTCTGCAAATTTTCAACCTAATCAAAAAATACAAAAATAAACCGATTTGCGAATTCGTAAGGAATTTCTCCTAAGCTCAATCATCTTAAAAATTTGGTAGCTTTTCCTAACGTTGGGAGTTGAAACTTCTGGTAAAGTTTCCGGGTTTTAGGTGCATGTTAAGTGTCTTCAACAAAAAGAGTCACATTCTCGCCCTCTGGATCCTTTTAGACCTAAGATTGTTATACAGCCATTTGGCAAAACGATATAGTGGTTCTCAGAATTTCGTAAAAATTGTAATTTTTTCCCTTATCGCAAAATATTAGACCCATATGTTTTAACTTTGTCATTAGGGTGACCATTTCCATGTTAGAGTGGTTCAAAAATTTGATTTTTTCCAAAAAAGACTTTTTCCAAAAATGATTACATTTGAACCCCCGAGCCGAACGGCGCCGGTGGTGTAGTGGTAAGCGTGATTACCTCTCACCCCAGCAGGCCTGGGTTCAATCCCAGTCGGCGCCGCCGGGATGTTCTGAGGCATAACATCTCTGATCACGCCTTCCTTCGGATGGGAAGTAAAGCCGTTGGTCCCCGGTTCATGAGTTGATGGGTCGATAGGTAGGGTCCAGGTGTGGGAGCTGCCTTCCTGGCACGTCGGTAGCATTGGTGCTCAGCACGGAAAACAAGATCGACGGAAAAAACAAACCAAAGGAAAAAAAACCCCTGAGCCGATGATTTCGAAATTCAAAATATCAAATGAAAGGTATTAAAACTTAACAACTTCAAAAAAATTTAACTCCCAAAAAAATATATTGCTGATTTGTTTACTTGTTGCGTAAAAAAACCACGATCACCTTAAAAAAATACAATCAATTTTTTAATATCATTATATTTTTCCTAAAATTGATTTTGATTTCCTTTCATTTGATATTTTGATCTTTGAAATCGGCCTAGTGGGTCAGAAATTATGAATTTTTGAAGTCATTTTTTAAGAAAAAAATGATTTTTTTTGGATCACGCTAGCATGGCAATGGTCACCGTAATGACATAATAAAAAATACGTGTCTAATATTTTGCGATGAGGAACCAAATACCAATTTTTACGGAATTATGAGAACCACTATATCGTATTGCTATGGAATGGCTGATAGCTAGAATGCACGAGTTGTAATATATATGCTCCATTTTACCATTCCAAGGGGTCTGGATGTCATTTGGTTATTATGGCCACACGGAACCGGCTACAATCTGGAGTAAATCCGGGTGAATGGAAAATGGCTAATCTGAGATGAATTCACTCTAAAAATGAACACTAAAGTTGAACTATGACTACACCAATATGGTACATTATTTGACCATTTGAGGACCATAGACTGGCGGAAGATCCGGAACATCCGTAGAGGTGGTCAAATTATGAAACACATTCTAAAGCTCCGTGATTTTTTTTCAATAATTTACTACTATGCCGGTTTTGGTAAAATCATTTTACACTTCTACGATTATTTTTGAAAAACGATTCCTAATGTACTTTTAAATTTGAACCACCTATCGCTACATGATGGACCCTCGGAAGATCCGGGAACTCGTAAAAATTACCATTACATGAAACCAAATTTCCTTAAAAATTACCTTTTGAAACATCATTTTCTAGTTCCGAGATTTTTTCAGAAATTTATATGCTGTGATTAAAAAAGTTATTTACGAAGTGCAATCATCACCTTCATTTTAAAATTCCAGGTTTTTCCCGGTTCAAATCTTAAAATATTCCCGGTTTTTAATATTTAGTAAAAATAATGATTGCAATGTCACGTTATTTTTGAGGTACTTAGAATCAATTTGAATAACTTTTCTACGTAGGACTACGTCTGTGTTTTTTTTTTGTAAAAACCGAAAATGGAGCATGTAACAAAATTATGATAGATTTTGAACGTTAATAACTCAACTGCCCCTGGACCAATTTCAATAACTGTATCACCAATCTATCAGAAATATGCCTACGCATCTGTTAATTTTAAGATTTTATCGTTTTTCAGAATTTCACTAGTGAAAATTGCACGAATGTGCAACAGTTTTTTTCCTCTGTTTGGGTCCGAACATCACTGCGACCAATAATTTGATATATTGTAGTATATCCCGTGTCGTTAGTTTAGTGCATGTCGTATTACTCCATCACTATTGAGAAATGATGAACTATTCGATTTTTTTACAGTTGGCATTCTTGCATTTATCGCAAGGATCTGACTCTAATTGAAAGGTCCTGCTATTTATACCCTGCGGAGTGTTGAAACACCCCCCCCTTTGTCAGTCAAAATTGGATTCCTTAGCAACAAAATTAAGAAATGACACCGATAATGACCACGCATCAGAACCCTAGTCACAACCACTTAAAACTAGGGAACAAAGAATAGAAGATTAGGAATCACATAGATGAAGACTAACTAACTATTTTTTTCCGTGTTTCAAGATCACCCTCGGTGGACAAAGCCGAGTCTTATCACTATCAACAAGGCATAAAAAGTAACAAGGACTAAGAAGTGTTCCTTTTATTACTTAAAAAACCTGTTCCCCTAGTTTGAAGTACCCATGACTAGGCACCGGTGGTAGATCTTACATCCCGTAACGTACCACGAAAAGGTGATCTACCCACGTTACGGGGCATGTGCAACTGTTGCTATGATAATTAAAATAATCGCCGATTGTCTGCGAAAAGCGATTTCCCTAACACAGATTTCAAAGTTGAATTCCATCCGGTCTCACCTTATTCAATCACCGCGTGGTGAGTGGTGGTGTTCTTCAGTACACAACGAAAGGCTGCCTTAAAGCAACGAACTGCAGCCCACATGACCATCCATAGAAAGAGGAAGAAGCCGCACCGCTATTGATCGGAATCAGTAGCTCTTCGTGAGTCGCTGTGGGCCATCTATGTCAAGCGCGTCGTACTAAAGAGTATAAACAGAGAGAACCCCGCTCAAATTCCTATTCCTACACAAAACACAAGCTCCTGCTGCAGTTAACAAATAATATTTATTATATAAGACCGCGTAGTCCTACGTACAACCCCATTGAAGTTTTTTAGGCATTTGCAATGCATTCCCTGATAACGCTGATTTTCCAGATTTTTTTCAGGTAGTCGACACCCTGAATTTATTTTGGGGCGTTTTCTAAAAAATTGAACCCATTTGTTTTGTTTTTTTTTCCGTAAAATGACGACTGCTTCTTCAAGCTGAAATGATACGTAGACAAAACTGGGCTTGAATTTTAAGAGAATGCACCAAAGTATGTTGTCCCTAATGAGGATTTATTCAGAATGGTGATGCCTTTTATGGATAATTTCACAAACTCAACCCAAGCAATTAGCACTTTAAAGCCCTCAAACCCCCTCTTGTTCCATCGCAATAACAATTCGATGCGGATAATCCCCATTTTCAGCACGATTAGCACCCCTTCCATCAGGAGGCACCGTTTATGAGGTATCAAAATTGAAACTTCACCGATGCTAGCCGAATTCAACCTTTCCCATCCCTAATCCATAATCCATTCAAATAAACCTGCACAAATCCCTTTGCTTCCAGCTGCTCTCGTACCGCTTCTCATCCACCTCCTCCTCCGCCTGCTGCTTCTGCGAATCCCGTCCCATCCTAGTTCCCAATCAATCCAACCCGAGCGGAACACCGAAACGTGCACGCTTCAAAGACCAACAAAAGGTAGCAACGGCAGCGGCAGCACAGCCGACCGAACGCTTACGGATATTTTGTAATTATCCTTTTTCCAGTTCAACTCAGCCGGGAATAAAAATGCGTAAGAAGGCTTGCAGCTTGCCGTTTTCTTCTCACAGAGAGATTAGAATCTCAACCCCAACCAACCAACCAACTAAAACGACAACGACGGTGAAAGGAAAATTGTAGCAGAAAAAAAAGAGAACCAACCTGGATTAATAACAAAGAATCGAGAGGTAGATGAAGGACACAAAAAAAATCGAGAACGAAGCACACCAAACAAAACTATATCATCTGCTCCTGAGAAAACGAGGATCTCACAGCTGCCACCGGCTCGCCGTCTTGGTTGAAGATTGCTTTTATGCTCTGCCCAACCAGGGTGCAGGATGAACCGACGCTGATTTAGTTGTGTCCTTGAGGACGACAGCGACTTCAGGCTCTTGTTGCTCCTTCATTTGACCGGTCTGAACCGCTTGGACGAACTGGACCGAAAATTACTGTAATTGAAGCCACGCCCCGGTTTTACACGCCCCTATCGAGTGCAGGTCCGGTTCTCAATTCAGGATGATTGTTGATTTTTCACACGCCACATCATGCAAAATATACGGCAAAGTCAACGACGACGACGACGGAGAAGTCGAGCGCTTTCATGTCGTATTACCTTTATGTGGTTAGCGCGCGATGGGGGAGGGGTGGGGGGGGTAATGGGCTGCTACGGAACGTCCTTTGTAATTACCGATTAATAACGCAAACAACATTGGGATAAACACGGACCAGTGACTGACTGGCTGACCACCCTGCGTTCGTAGGAGACTGCTGGGCATTTCGGTGAGGTGCTAGGTAACTAACTAGATACGAGCTAATGTGTGTGTAGATAGATCGATGACGACGGCGGCCGACGAACGTAGCACGGTTGGCTATGGTTGATTGCCTTGAGTGGTGCGGTTGGAGCATGGAGCGAACCAGTCTGTAGGAGTCTACATCTATCTGCTGCTCAGTGCGGGAGACAGACGTGCAAGTTGCGTTCTACGGTTGGAACCGACCACTGTGTGACGAACGGCGATGGTGAGCGGCGCACGGTTTCTGTGCCAATGTGGAGCGGTGGAATATCATACGGAATCGGTACGATGATGATGGAAAGGCAGAGTAAATGAACCCAAGGACGTTCACGCGTTGACCTTTGATTCCTGGGGTGAGCAGATCACGTGGCTGCTGCGGTGGGCAGATCTCCGATTTCAAGTTCAGTAATTTCGGGAAATTTGCGCATTCCCGAAGGAAGTCAAAGTTTGTCCGAAGTTCAATCGTCCATGTGGAGGATATTTTCAAATTTTATAAATATAACTGACTTTGTGCTTGTTCGTAAGCTGAAACAGTTGTCGACTGCTTAAATGGTGATATTTATCGTTCAAGTTTGCTGTTCTATGGGAACTTCAAAGGTAACCATCAACCAGAGCCGTACTCAGGATTTTTTATACATGGCGAACTATCAGTTTTGCACCCCCTGCCTCTTGGGATTCACATTCCATAAGGGTAGCATTAAAGAAAACAAGATATAGCAATCAATTCTCACTGTTATACCTGTTTTCTCTGACATGAAGTTATTCAGCCCAGGGATGCCAGGTGTATTAAAACAAATCTTGAACGAGATTGACGAGATGTATTCACCGCTACTTTTAAAATATGCGGGTGGGGGAAGGTTTTCTGTATTTGATATTTATAAAACTAAGTCTTCTCAGACGTCTAAGCTCGAGACCGCTCAGGGGCGATCCATTTATTATGTCACGCTAAATTGAGGAAAAATTACTTATGCATTGCTTGTCACAAAGTCATAAAGTAGAGCGTGACATAATATGTGCATCACCCCTTATGTTATGTTTTGTCACTAGGTCTAAAGCCATTGAGCTCAATGGGTCATTAGACTAAATTGTAGGGTGAGAGATTTAATTAATTGTTTAAGAAATCTTAAACTTGATACAAATGAGATATAGGGAAAATTGTTGACGATCTCTGAGTAAGGAAATGTTAAAACACTCTGCAGTCTGTACGAACAGAAATCGTAACAAATGGGATTAAGGAATTTTCCAATATTCTAATGCTTCGAATTGTAAGGAGTATTTTAGACTGTGAATTTTTGTTCAAGATTTGTGATTTAAAAAAATCCCCTCCCCATGGACATGGAGGTTGACGGTACTGAAGCAAAGGGTTATGTTTAATTTCTTTACATTTGCAACGATGATGATTTCCTATAGTGACACATATCACCTTCTTAATGCTTCAGTATGCCTCAAACGATTAATTCTTGGTTGTTAATAGAACTTCCTTGATGAAATCGGCTGCTTCATGCAGACTGAGCAATTCTGATTATAATATCAGATTTGTTCTGTATACAGAGGAACTGGGAGGGCTTATTAGAAACTTCTCACCAATAAAATAATGATCTTCTAGTAAATTTTGCACATAATTTTAATAATATTTTATTTTTTAAGCATATTATTTTTGTTACAGTCAATTAGCATTAGCATACGATACAAGAGGTTTAATATTACTTGCTCGTTTTTGCGTAAAATAATCAATATTTATTTTACTTGTAATTACCTTTAAAAGTTTTTTTCAAGTTTTTTTTTGTAATCTGAAAATTTTCTCAGTTTGGTTAGAAGTTTCGAAGCTAACGCATGTCCACAGGCCTAATAGAAAGATAGGCAGAAAAAGTGAAGAATGGTTGCATGCAGGGTTGCTTCCACTCACTTGCTATAGATGAGTGATTTTAGGAGTTTTGAATTCGTTAGATGTTGTAATGGAGATTTGTGTTAATGGATGCAGAAGGGGATTGAAGGGCGGGTGTTTGACGCATAGAGCTTATCAATTTCGCTTTCAGAGTGTCGCAGTCAACGGTTTTATGATTCGTGAGCGCTCGCGATTCGTAGAATCGTTGATTGTGACTGCAAGTAGATTTGGCGGGTTTTGTGTGTCGGACGCTTGCTTTTTGGCCTCTTCTTGTGTCTAACATGTGCAGAGTATCATTATAGCGTCTAATGGTTTTGAGATTCCTGGTTGCGTGAAATACATTTGTGAGAATATCTTTTTGAGATTTAGTAGTCACGTTTTTTTTAGTTTATATTTTATTTCTTTCATGTAATTATGGTAAATAATAGTTATTCAATAATAGATAGTTCATCCATATATTCGTACTTTGACGCGAAGCGCTGTGGATTATGAAATGCCCGATGACCCTGGAGGGATCGATTTTGCTTACTGAGCGGAAAATCATGGATTTAACCCCAAGCTCTTCCACAGCACAATAAGTCGCCACCATCATTTGTATATTTGATATTGAACATTAACCTCGGAAACTATTTGCATATTAAGCAAAAACGCAGTCCTGTATTGTCGCGAAGCGTTATAGTTCTGAGATGCTCGATGACCCTGGAGGGATCGTTTTTGCTTACTGAGCAGAAAATCATGGGTTTAATCCCAAGCTCTCCGTCATGACTCTTAAAATCCATGATCACTAAACAAAATGAATATGTTCTTATGAATACCCTACCCAACCCTCCAACTCCGTAGCACTTATGAGGGTGTCGCTAAGTCGGTGGCCTCTCGTTAAGTAAGTACTACATCAACATTTCCTTCCCTATCCCTAGTTATGGTAAGGATGGGCGTGGCCGGGAATAGCGACAGTCATGCTTCTGTTAATCTTGTTTAGATTGGAACCAATGTTTACTCCTCAGCATTATTCCTGAAAGTAGTCTAACTGAGAATTTCAGAAGAGACGTGAGTGTCGCTAGTATCCAATCTACGAAGTATACCATAACAACGCTAACGCTAACGCTAACGCTAACGCTAAGATTTGTGATTTAAAAAAATCTTCAAGATCGTAGATTTGGAAAAAAAAGATTCGATTTTTTTTTTAATGGGAAATATACTCAAAATGTGAAATTTTTGAAAATCTGCAACTTGGGTGGCCACTAAATTCAAGAAAATTGCGTTTCCCGATTTCATATAAACAGCTTAAAATGTTTAATGATGTTATTGTAAAAAGTTACAGATATGGTGTATTCAGGGTTGGTAGTGCTGATGCGATATAATAGTAGTGACTTTAGTGACTACAATTACGGAAATAGTTACCTAATAGTGACTCGTAAATACTAAATAAGTAACCATTTATATAGTAACTTAGAAATTCAAATACGGTTTGACATTGAAATAAACTTTTTATGTCATGGAACTTATAATCAAATTTCATGAATTCCTCTAATTTAATCGAATCTCACAACGGAATCTCCTGTGAAGAGCATTTGAAGTGATTTGAATACTTTACTTTTGCTTACGTTATACATGATGACTAGCAAATAGTAATTTCAATTTTTTTAAATCTTGAATTTTATTCTGCGTTCGTAAGCTTTAAAATTTGGATATAGGGTAAATTATGGCTTCGGCACCCATTGACTGTTTTCGGCAACCGAAATTGAAACGTTAATTTCACTGTATTTTCCCATCAAAACTCTTCGCTGAATGTATTAAGCCGATTCCTTACCTTTTCAGCTTCAATCTGATTACATTTTTACGACTGTGCAATCCTGTTATGCCATATATTTCTTTAAATGAAATATACACACTACAAAATACGGCTGATTTCGAGTTGCCGATAATAGAACAGCTGGTTAACATGCAGTTCAAATGGAAAGGGTGCCGAAGAAAAAGAGACTGCCGACAATAGTCACACTCACCTGAGAAGTTTGGAGCGTTGTAAAAACATGTTCAACCCGTTTTGATCAATTCTGTCGATTGGAATTGGTAGAACAGCAAGCAGCAGATAAATGTCAACAATCAAACCTGTCATGTATGTGTGTGACGCTGAGAAATCGCTAATAGAAGTTCGGACGCTGCTTAGATTGACAAGAATACGTAAATTCCCCTATCTAGGTAGATAACTTCAATAATTCGCTGAGAACTTTTCACAGAATTTCTTGAGAATGATCTCAAGAACTTTTTAGAATTCCCTTTCTTTTAAACTTAGAGGCAAATAAGCTTTTACAAAAATAATATTGCATTCTTGAAATTCTTTACAGATAACAAAATTCTTGGAAATAGATTATCTACTCAATTAACTACCACGAGTTTGAAATGCTAAACATCAAATATCAGAATTAAAGTGAACATTTTATACGATAGATGAGGAGATGAAAGTAACGAGTTGACAGTTCCGGCAGTGTGAAATTTGTATATAGAAAGTAGAAAGCGAACAAAGGACAATTTTGAGGAAGGTACGAATCGGGAAGAGCATTTCCTTTACCAAGCTCATCCGTAATGAGAAATGGTGAGAGGTGTTTCCCCCTGCCACCACTGGCAAAAGGGATTATCGCCGATGTGAGACACTTTGAATCTGTTAGGATATATTTCGATACTACAGACATTATTGCAGTCTTGGTTGATATAGTAGAACAAATCAACTGAACTCCAGGACGATTTGGAGAACCTAGAATTCCGGTATACATGGCAATTACTCGCATGTATTCGATTCGTTCATGATTTGACAAGGAAAAATGCTATGTTCATATTGGAAATAAAATAAAAAATCATGAAAATGTCTCACGTTGGACAGACCAGGGATTTTTCCGTGTAAATCCGGTGTGACTTATGGAATTGAGAGCCACATGAACAACAAAATTGATGACAGCAAAATAATCCGGAACGGAAAGGTTACAATGAAATCGACAATTTTTGTGACAGCACATCAGTTCCTTCGCGATTTTCGCGACATCATTTAATGTTTCCGCGATTTTCGCGACTGAAAGTTCAAATCCACGACAAATCCACGAAAATCGCCTGTTGTAACAGCCCTGCAATTCGTATTCTCTTTAGAATTCCCATAGTATTTCCTCAGAGTTGACTAATTTTGAATTCTTATTAGAATTGGACATAGAATCCGCATCTATCAATTCACTCTCAATTATATTGGAATTATTTCCAAAATTGTTTCGGAGCTGAATTTTGCGTCTGTAATAATTTAAACAATATTCAAAAGCAACGCTCGTATGTGTTAAGCCAAGTTTAACTATGCAGCTTATGGCTATGTAGGCTATGTAGCGTGGCTTAAGATTTAAGCGGCGATTAAGGAATCGGTCCTCAGAGCACTTGATTTTACATGAGACTTTCGCAGTCTTTACTTTGTTATTCTTCTCTGATATATCTTGGTGTCATCCCTAGAATCATTTAAAATTCTTTTAAATTTACTTTGGATTTTTAAAGTTCTTATTATCCTTGAAAGACTTTTGAAAATCTAGGCAAATACCTTTGGAACGTTTCCAAGGTTTACAATTTATTTTCTGGGAAAGGAGGTATATTTTCCCCGATTTTTAATCGAAATCCCAGGCATTTCCCAATAGTGTTCTAAAGTTTTGCGGTTCACTGGTCACCCTAGTTAAAATTTTGAATTTTTTAACACACTAAAATTTAACCACTGTAGACTTGTTAAGTGCCAAGTACTCGATTTGTCAAATCATTTGTCAATCAAAACATTTTGTTGATATTTTTATATTTCACTCTATTTTAGTAGTGAAACTTTATAAAAGACCTGTTTTTTAATGTTCATGAAACTTCGTAGAAGCTCAGCCACACTGGGAATTCCGTAGAGGCTCAGGGAGTATCGTAGAAGTTTAGCATATTTCTTAGAACTTTAGGATTGGATTAGGAAGCTAACTGGATGTTGTTGAAACTTTGGTTCACCCAGATGTTTGAGGAAATTCGTAGAAAAGATTCAACGTCTTTCCTGAAGTTTGATGGATGTTCTGAGATCTTGGTCGAATTGAGAGAACGTGGAAACAATGGAACTTTGTACTCACCTTCGCCGCCTGCCGTGAGCTCCCCCATATCCAGACAGTTGCCAAATTCCAGCAAAATTTGACACAGTTGTCGGAGATCTCAAAACGGTCGACAGAGCAATTGTTATGTTGACCCACCTTAATATTCAGTTTTGCTTACCGAGTGTCATATGTCAATTGAACCTCGTGGGCATACACAGCAAAAAATAATGAATATTACATGACGTGTAAACCAAAACCATTTTAAAATTACATCGCTTTAAACTATGTTTTAATTTAGTTTTACATTAAAAATCATGCACATAATAAAAGCATGTTAAAACCCATAAAATTACACGTTTATTCGATTAATTTTCTCTTGCAGTTTAATATCACCACGTGATGTAAAAACTTATCGAAGAACATCGGATTTTCAACGATGAAACCTATAAATTTACATGCTTGTGTAAATTTAAATCAACAAACATTGAGAAAGCTAATATGGCGGACGGACCAATTATTCGATCAGTTTTTTCTCCACTCGGTTTGTTTTGTTTTGTTCGCTCAGTTTTGGTTATGTGGAACGATTTATCGTGCATACGCGCGTCCACAAATAGAAAATGGATGACAGATAAAATAGTGATTACAGCGGTTTATACGGAGAGCACTTTTAGTTCGTGCAGAATATAAAAAATATGGATATGGAAAAATAGAAAAACATTCAAAAATGCGCTCGTGGTTCCTTTTTTCTCCTGACTGATCGTTTTGATGCAGCGGTGGAAGTGTAGGGTATGTACTGTGCCGTAAAGGCGGGTTATTTCACGTGGGTGATAATTCCACGTACTTGACAATCAGTTCGATTCTATGCAAATTCGTTCAAAAAGCCAAATGCGTGTAATTCTAAATGTCCTGTAGAATTACAAAATGAGCCCATCTAAAGCTATCCATGTAAAATTCAAGATACGTTTAATTTTACATGCATGTACATTTCAAGTCGTGTAAATTAAAAAACCAATTTGATTTTACATGAATATGCATGCTCGTTTTATGTGCATGGAAATTCGTGTAAAATTAAAAAATTATTTTAACTGTGTACGCATAGCGCATTGTGAATTCACTGAATAAGTTCGATGAGCAATCCTTGAAGGTCTTGAACACTAATTCAATTAAAATTCTCCCAACTTGCCCTTTGAATCTCAAGGACTAAACACAGATTTGCTTGAAATTTTGGCTGAGATCTCATCAAAGATCTCGGCTGTTCCGATGAATTTCGGTAACCAAGCGTCATTTTTGAGGGCAAGTTCGGAAAATCTCAGTGGGATAGGTTTTTTCCTTTCACAGAGTTCTTTTCAGAATTCTTCTAACCTAAATCTCAACCCTCTGGGAGTTCCTTGAAAATTTCTTTATAACAGTTCATCAATTATCTGTAGAACACTCCAAAAAAATCATAATGCTCGTTCCTAAATATGAATTTTTAACTTCATCTAAGAATACACTGCAGCTTCTTTCCATTCTGCTCAGTTCCTTAATTCCCATGCAACTAACCTCAGAACTGTCTTATAATATTGCTCAATTACCTTTGAATTCTTCTATAAATTCTTCGAAAAATTCACATGAAATTCTCTTTAAATTATCACGAAATTGTTATCGAGATGCCCTTGAAATTATCCTTGGAATTTTCTTAAAAATCTTCGCACAATTGCTTCGAAATCGAACCCTCAAAATTCGATTCCCTTGGTATTTTCACGGATCCTGGAATCCTCTTCCGAATCACCTTCAAAAATTACTTGAAGTTTTAGTCAAAACTCTCTTACAGTCGGACATTTTCTGTGAAATACCTTAGTATTATCACTAGAAACCATTCTGAATTCTGTTCAAAGTTCCTTTTTAAAACATTCTTAAATTCTCATAATAGTTCTTCTGTATTGACTGTACCCTGAAAATCGAGTTCAGTCCAAAGGTTGCCAACTACTGCATTAGAGCAAGACATACTGTCTGGTCATTCGGTTTGATTCGATTCCCTTCGGAAAATCTATTTTCATTCGATGACATCGCCTTTCCCATCAAGACGCGAGTATCAAAACGACTTCATTTTGTCTAAACTCTGAGGCATCGACAAACACCTGCGGCCTCTGCGATTCTTTCGAACGATTAGTCGCTTGATCCAATCGAACAAGGGGACCCAAATTTAATGAAATGTCATTCCGAAGATGTCGTTCCTCATACATCACCATCCAGCTCAGTTCAGTCTGCTGCAACGAAGAAAGCGATTCCAATATGTTTGAACTATTGCAGCAAATCAATCTCGCTCCTGTTCATCATTCTTTATTTGAATTCTATACCACGAGCGCCATTCAGAGCGAAATCAATCATACTCGCAATCGGAGTCATACATTTATCATATGTTTCTGTGTTTGTGAACAATGTCGAGGCAAGTCACATTCGCTATCGATCGGATTGCCGTGTGTGTTGAAAAGCGTATTTAGTGAAAATGTCTTTCAAATAATGTTTTATGTTCGTTTTCCGTCGCCTCCGACGACTCTCGTGCCCGTTCGTGTAAACCGTTCGTCGTCTCTTTCTCTTCGGGGCGTCAATCGCAGTACGCGCAGTACGCGTGAACTGATCGAACCCGAACGACAGAACAAAGGATAATGCGAAAAATAGTCTCCTCATAATTGAATGTGACTGTTTTCAACTCTGGTTTGACCCGGACTGCGTTTTGTTTTGCGTGATTTCGTCTGTCATTGGTTCTAATTGAGTGTTTTGTCAACAAAAAATACGGCAGAAAACCGAAATCTCGCTGTGCAATTTATTACACGGCTCACAGCAACGGTGAAAACCTCAACCGCGTGCTGGTGGCACGGCGCGCATATAAATATCCATCATCCAGAAGTGGCAGACTCCACACAAAGCATATTTTATGATGAGGGCGATTTACTTCAGCGATCGTCGTCGTCGTCGTCGCGGTCTCGACGGTGTAGTGGCGGAGGTGGCATACGAATTTATGTGTACTCAGGCGTGTGCTACAATAAACTTGGCTTGGCTCGGCTTGACTTGCCGTTCCAACTCGATTCGATAGCATCGTAAATTTATTTGTTTTACTTTCTGACTTTGGTTGGTTTTTGTTGCTTCTCGGAATTGACACCTCCTCGCTCGTCGTCGTCAGTCTGCTCCAGCCTATGGCACTCTAGATGCCACAACTCTCTAGGCTTGGATGGGCGCGCTGCGTTTGAAGGGGGGCCGATTTGAAGTTTTGTTCAAATCCTTTCAACGACATATTCCATCTCTGTGTTCCTAGAATACGAACAATCAAACCCTGTTTACATCAGTCAGACCTAGATGGCAGCACTATTTTTTAAGACAAAATGCATCAATGGCTGCATCGCTTCTGAACATTTCAAATTGAGAAATACAGGTCGCTACTTCTACCACTAATTTACCTACATTCCAATCACATCGTACGGAAATTTTCACTCAAATGATCCGCTTCCGACAAGAGCGTCAAAGCAAAGTTCTCCTACTTGCCGGGGAAAAGCACCAGAAGAAAGACGACTGCCATCACATCGAGCTGGGCGAGAGATAGAAAGACTGAAACACGTCCCCCAGCTTATTGTTACAATTTTCACTCTTCGAAGCTGTCGACAGCAATAAATCAAATGCAAAGAAGCGCGGGCCGGCTGTGCGATGGCAGTGGTGGCGACCGGGCCAGCGAAGCAGAAGCATATTCTTTCCGGACCATTATTCTTGTTTTTTGTTATGCTGCGTTCCTGCACGCTGCCGCTGCTTCACGGGTTTCAGTCGATAATTTCTGCTACTGCAGAGATTGGCTCCAGAGATGAAGAAAGCAGAACAAGACAGGGATAGCCTCCACCAGCAGTAGCACTAGGTGTAGCTGGAAAGTTGAGATGATGAAGATAATATTTGAACAACAGCCAGGTGGGGTGGCCCACGGACGACGGAACTCGACGAGATCCAAGACCCGCAAAAGCTATCACAAGTGGCTTTGAAGTTGAAAAGACCACTTCAAACAAGATCACAACCACTCACTGGAATGGGGGGACTACTGCCCCCAGAGGAGTTGGATGGTTCGGAAGAAGAATAGGAAGATTAGTGCGAAGCGGTTGAACTTTTTCTCTTGGCACTTGAGAAGTTATTCCCTCACGGGGGAGGTTTTTCGGTTTTGAGTGCAGGAGGATTTTCGGAAGCTACTTGAACCGGAACTGATTCGTGAGAGCTGGTCAAAGTAACTGTTTGAGAGGAAGATTTTAGTTTGAAAGAAGAGTTTATGAAGATGAACGTTTCTGAATGAAATTTTTTATCGTTTTCTGTTCAGAGCCAATCTTATCTAAACTTTTGAATGTTTCCTAGAATTGCGTGAACAATATTGCCACCCGGAATTATACGAATTTCAGTAGAAGTCCTTTGTAGTTCTAGGAAGGTAATAGATAGTTCAAACAACAACAAAATTATCAGCTTTCAATTGCTTCTGCACAAAACTTGTTACAGCACAATCTCTGCGAAAGTTTGATTAAAGTATCAAAGATTCGGAAGTATGTTGAAATTTTTTGGAGGATCCATTAATGGGATATTTTCAAAAATTGGATGGATGCTTGATTTTGAAAAAAAGTTTTTTAAATCTAATACGCCACCCTCCAGTTATAATCATAACACCAAAACATTAGCCTGCCCCAAAAATGGTGAAGACTGCTGAAGGTTCTAAACATCTAAGGTCACGGTTTTAATCTTGTATGGGGATTACTACAATGGAAAAAATTTAAATTTCTCAAATTTCGCTCTAACGTCCAAACACTGTAAAAACCATTGCGACTGAACAATTGCACTGCATCCTTAGTTATTCCATTGACACAACTGTTCCTATCCTAGTTCCTAGAATCCTTAGTAAACAAAGTCTTTCTGTCTGCAACGAAACCGTTCATCTCCAAATACCAGTAGTGTTTCGTTACTCATGGTTCAACAACAACAACAACCAACCTGATGTGTTTTGCCAAAACTTCGTTCCGGGAGATTGAATGTCGGAGTCTGGTCGTCTCTATTTCCGTCGGCTTTTCATGAAAAATGCCGGAAAAATTAAAGCACATTTAGGCAGGTGCCATGTATTATAAAAATCAAATATAAAAAGTTGTACACCCTTGTTTAGTTTTGACGCATGAAGCGTTCTCAAACAGTTCACTCACCGAAATGTTCATTAGATGGTAAATGAGATCTCTGTACCATTTCGGGCGCCAAAGCGTAATTCGATAGCCATACGAAGAGTCTAAGCAAAGCACGCGTAAACGCAAGGACATCGATCTGCACAATTCTGCTTTCAGGATTTGTTGACCCGTCCCATCCTTTCATGCACTTTGGGTGGGAAGCGAATTGGCATATGCGTTAACTTGATAGAAGGAGAATGCTTTCCTTCGTACTTCTGTTAAAACTAGTATGCGTGAAGGCGATTTTTCGAACTTCGTGAAAATCAACTTCGTCGATTTCACGTAATTTCCGGCGACGATGATTGCAGTTCTTGCGCCTAATCTGAGAATCTTCAGACTTGACTGTTTCACTTCGTTCTGGTACTGTGAAAGAGGCGAGATCGGTCCAAGTTTAGTTATCGCGCCGTGGTGTGAAATTAAAGGTTTTAAAAGTAAACGTGAAAATTTCTTTAACTGCTAATTTAGATTTTCTTTATTAATTCCCTCGATTAGCTCGTTAGTTTTCGAAATTAAAGCAGAAAGTGGTTAGTGCGTTAGTTTGGCGGTTAGGAGTGTGCGAAGGTGTTTTGAAATCATCGAACAACCGCCACTAAATTCCCATGCACATGGTGAGTTAAAGCCCCTGGCATGGTATAACCGCTAGCGTGGCCGCTGTTCGTTCAGCCGTTACCTTTTTCAATCCGCGCAAGCGCTGGTAACGCCAAACAGCTATTCTTTTTTTCCTTTGGTTTGTTTTTTCCGTCGATCTTGTTTTCCGTGCTGAGCACCAATACTACCGACGTGCCAGGAAGGCAGCTCCCACACCTGGACCCTACCTATCGACCCATCAACTCATGAACCGGGGACCAACGGCTTTACTTCCCATCCGAAGGAAGGCGTGATCAGAGATGCTATGCCTCAGAACATCCCGGCGGCGCCGACTGGGATTGAACCCAGGCCTGCTGGGGTGAGAGGTAATCACGCTTACCACTACACCACCGGCGCCGTTAAACAGCTTTTCGTAGCACCAGTGTTGGGAAAATAAGACCAATGCCCAAGATCACGATTGATTTTCGTAGACAAAAATTAACAAGCATACAGCTGCGATTGATTTTGCAAGCTGTGATATAGCAGCTCAGAATATCAAGCTAACAAAACTCACCAGCTGCAAATCTCAACAAACTGTGGTGAGATTGAGTTTAATGATTTTTGCTTTACACCCGAACGCAACCGAAACTTCCATAACGGCTGGCAACAGTCACTTCGTGTCTGCCATCGGTGAACAGTAAAAAGAGATAGCAAACTATACTTTCTCTTTCTAAGAAAACGATGCGCAACGGAATCATTTTTGTGTCTAGTCAACTTTGCACGTTGTGAATAGTCTCGCAATATCAAAGGAGCTTGTTAAATCAATATAAAGCATGATATTTTGTTCCAATATCACGCGTGATATTGAGAGCGTATGAGAGCTGAAAAATATAATTTGATTGATGATTTTGCCAACACTGCGTAGCACACACACACACACACACACACACACACAATGAACACCATTAGTCGCACAGCACACTAAATGAATACCGCCAGAAGAAGAGAGATCAAAAAGATAGCTAGATAGAGGGAATGAATTCTAGAATAATAAATTGTTGATAAAGTAGTGGTACGGAAATAAACCATAATGAACATGGAGTAGTTGAATCTGAATAGGATGCATTTTCAATAAACCAACACACTACAGATAAAAAGTTTTTGTACATTCTTTTCCGAAGGGATCTACAAAGGTGAATGTAAGGCTTTTTCACGTTTCCGGTCGTTTTCTTTTGAGGTTTTTGCAGAGTTTCTGATCATTGGCAGAAATCGTTTTCGTGAATGCTTCATTCGTTTTATTGATTTTCACGACAATAGGTCGTGGGCATTCCCGTCCTTACCGTAATCGATCGAAAGCCAACTTGCTTCCCGCCCTTCCCTGAAAGGTCTCATGCGGTCGGACATTTTTACTAAAAAACGGGAAACTCGTAAGGGTTACAACATGTGCTTTCCAGATTGTATAACAGATTGGTTGTAGTCATAGCTGACCGGCCAGGCCAACTCTGTATAATCCAGGATTTTCAATATATCATCTAGAATTCAACAGAGGAGTGTGTTAGGTCCTCTGACCTCCGTCTTCTTAATAGACGATCTGTGTTTGCGAATGTCGGGAAGATACTTTTCGCAGATGATCTAACGATATTCAAGGTTATCAAGTCAGAGCTGGATTGCATTGCTCTACAAATGGACATCAACGATCTTTCTCAATGGTACATCGAGAATGGTATGAGTGTGAACGGTGTCCGGTCATTAGGCCGAATGGGTCGTTAGGCCAAATGTCTCGCCTCCGTGGGACCGCAGGAAGGGCAACAGACGCTTCTGGAGGCACTCGGTGCGGTAAATTTCGCTGTTGATGGTACCCATTGTGATGTACGGTTTACTCAATTTACTGCATTGGCATATGGCCTGCCAGAGCAAGTATTTTTTGGCGAATTTGTCCACTTTCTTCTTCCGTATGTCTTCCGGAACATCAAACCGTGATTTGGCAACGTAGAACTCCAGCCCCGGTATCTGCTTTGCGTCTGCCTTGATGTAGGTTTCGTCATCCATAACCACACACATCGGTTTCGTTAACCACTCTCGATACAGCTTCCTTGCGCGAGATTTGGCCGCCATGTTTTGTTGATCACGCCGGTTCGGTGCCTTCCGGACCTTGAATACACGAAGCCCAGCTCGTTTCATAGTTTGCTGAACGAACCAGGCGAAACACTTTGCCTTCAGAGCCGCGTCGCGAATCGAAAGGATCGGATTATGCTTGAAATAATCCAACACCTTCCGGGCCTTCACAGGGTCAGCTGTCTTCGATTTTCTTCCACTTCCAGCCCGCCGCTCGGTCGTCTGGAACTCCTTAAACGATTTTACCACCCGAGACACAGTTGTATGGGTGATTCCCAGTTGTCCTCCGATCCATCTCATGGTCGCAGTCGGATTTTCCATGACGGCGCGCAAAATTCTCCGGCGATTTTCTTCTTGTTTCAATGACATCTCAATAACCACTGAACCGATTGTTATGACATTTTGCACATGTAAACAATTCACTCCAAACTAGTTATACCCAGATTTTCATCAATTTTTACCCACCATTTATTGACGAATTTAAAATATCTAAAAATTGATTCAAAATCAAAAGATTCAAAATCTATTGATAAATTGCTGAGCAATGATTTTTCAAACATTGCCAATTTGCCGTTACACATTTTACCGGAGGCATCGTGTTCGGAGTGTTAATATAGTTTAAAAAAAAAACTTTGCACAAGTTTAAGCTAGTTTGAAGATAGTTTCAAGAGAATCCCTAAGGGGTTTTATAACATTTTTTAAGAAATTTCTTAAAATTTGTGAGGCTGGAAATTTAGAGCCATGTTCCTGGAGATTCTGCAGAAATTTATAAGGGCATCCTAAGGAGAGTTTCAAGAGAATTCCAAGATATCCTCCTCAAGAGTATTTTGAGAATCATTTCAAGGAAAGTCTAAGTAAAATATCTATAGAATTCTGTGATGAAATCCAAGCAAATTTTGGGATTACACATCCGTGCTAATTTGTTAGAATACAAAGATAAATTTGCAGTTAATTTCAAGAGTTTTCTGGAGGGAATTCTTAAAGTCTGCTGGATCACCGGACAACAGATAAGATTATTGAGCGTAATCTTGAAAGTAAAGGTAATTATGAAGACATTTTGAAATGATCCTAAGGAAATTCTTGAGAAATGTGCAAACATATCCGGATAAAAGTTTCAAAGAAATAATGTAGTTAAGTTTTAGATTCCATACAAAGGAATTGAAGCTCCAGGATTACCAAAAATTTCCAAGATTCTGAGACTTCACTTGAGTACATATTTCAAGATCCTGGTCTTAAAAAAATCCAGATTATGGGGCTAAAGAAAATGGAAAAGTAAGTGATTTTCCAATGACTGATCGATTGACTAGCATCTACCTGTCAATTTGAGAACCGAACTATGGCACGGAAGTATCATGGTTTTCGATCCGGTAGAGGAAATCTTTCGGGCTGGAAATTTTCTCGACTTCCCTGGGCATTGTGCTTGCCACACAAACTACAAATTCATGCATTCATGGTTGACACAGAAAGCTCTCGATTAATAACTGTGGAAACGCTTCAGGATCACTAAGTTGAGTGCAGGTGAAAACTCGAGTAAGAGCGTCAAAACCAGGTAAAAGGAGAAGCCGGAAGTGAAATGAAATTAAACTTGTTGTCACATCGTACATAGTTGATTTGAGTATATGGGTTCCTTTGAAAAGCATTGCTTCGACTTTGACCGATTTCTCGGAAAAGATTTTTCAGCACTTTTCGATACGCATTTTCGACTTCTTCACTTCAATGGCTTTGCTCATTTCTCGGAATACCTTCACCGCCTTGCGAATTGACCTTGAAGTAAAACTATTTGAAGCAATCTCAATTTCCGGAAGCCTTAGCCGGGCGCGCCATTCCCTCACGCCTTCAAAATCCAAACTCGCAGTTTCATCTTCGGCAAGCAACACCGCGGCAGTAGGAACCAGAAAAAGCCGATTAAACGGGTATAAAATCTAATTAATAAATAATTGCTGATAGAATAAATTAGCAAGCATTATCCTGGGCTTCTTTCGCGATTCGGTTCGGCTTTCGGGAACGAAGGTGTTGCCTTCATCATCACCATCACTGCGCTCCGATCCTTGCTGTATAATTGATTCGAAAACAGTCCAACAACCGGTCGCAGCAGCTCTTGGGCAATGCGATTATGGAAAACGCCTCCAGGTCACAATATTGTCGGCGGAGAAGCGATGGCTCGCACTCGATAAGATTCAGTGGGACTTCCTTTCTCTGTTCGCCGTGTTTCGGACCGAAACAAGGGAAGGATCCTAGTAGAGGAATTCTGAATTGTAATGGATCGTTAAAATTTCCAGAGCAGGTGCTGTGCGGTTCCACTGTCGCACGCACACACACAGCAGCTGCCCCTTTCTTTTATTCTAAGGATCGAACACTATCATTATCTTGTTGCGTTGGTTGTGTCAGACGCCGCCGCCTGTCGATCGGCATAATTCGAGGTCTGAGAGCGATCTAATTTACGGCACCGTCAGCTGTAATTTTACATCCAGTTGGAGGCAAGTTCCCAGCGCGTCGTGTCACATTAGCATCGTTTGGATCATTTGCCCTGATGGAAGCTGTTTCAGTGCCCGCACGTGGCCCTGATTTCATAGGAATGCTGCATAAACGGCGAATGAAATCCGATCCAAAACGACGAGAGGGTAGCAGCAGCTGCTGTGTACAACAATGCGGCTATTGATTGATTCGGGGAAGTGGCGCTTTTCTCGTTCCAACAAAAGCATTCAATTGTAGCAAGTGTGCCTCTGCCTGCAGTTGTGGTCCGGGTATACGAGAGGGATGGGCACACGGCAGCAGGTAGGTGTTTACCGGGAAATTGAGGCCATTGCTGCAGCCTTTTAATAATTGATTGTGGTGTGTTTGGTGCTGTGCTTCTCGGAGGATTATCCGTGGGAAAAAGCTAAACGGAATGCGATTGGAGTAGAAAAGATGCAAAGGACTTTGGAGAACTTGAAACTTCCTTCGTTAGATTTTCCAAATTCGAATGATATTCCTAATTCAATTGAAATAACATAGCTTATTTCGAAGAAACGACTATGTTCACGATCTCGATTGCTCCCCATCCCTTTGAGTCCTCAAATTAAAATCACTAGCAATACATACAGCCATTCCGTCCGGAGAAAAAGAAATATTCTCATCTCCCTATGATCCCACGGTTGAGAAAACCGGGTAGCAGTACCGTTCAAACAGCAACAACAAACAAGCCACATAAAAAAAACATTCCCTAAACAGGCTGTCATATTGCGCCGGGAAATATTTTCAATTTGTGGAAAATCCGTACTTGAAACATACAAACACACACACACACATACACACTGGCTCTTGAATGGAAAATGTGCTATAGAACGATTGCTACTGCTGCTGCGGGAAAGGATGCAGGACGGAGAAAAGCGAAAAACGAAGACGAAGGAGAAGCTGAAGAAAAACGCTTTCATATTTTCCCGTCCCAAAGTGATATGCGGAATGTGCTCTTTTTAGAGTGGAGGAAACCCCCCAGCCGTTGCCGATGATGGTGTGAAGAAGGGTAGGTGATGTGCGCTTCTGTCGTCATCACCGTACTTATGTACTTTTAACTATAACATCGCCACCCGACGAGCTTTTTCTCCTGACGTCGCCACACTACCCTCTTGCATCATTCATTGGCATACGAGCAGGACGAGGGCGAGTGGGACGAAAATAACGCGGGGGCTACTGTCGTGGCTATCACTTCTGACGACGACGACGACGACGACGACGACGACGATGGCTATAGCAGCGACGACTCAGGGAGCAGGGAGATGTATGAACGGACAAAAGACTATGACATAAATGCCATCCAACTTTAGGTTCACGTCCCATGTATCATGGTTGAGAAAACGGAGAGAGAAAGTGGAGTTTATTTTTTTTCTGTTTGCATGGGACCCACCAACTAAGCTAGGGATGGTTGGAGAAAGGCAAGACGAGGTGCATTCCGTTGCACTCGATTCCGCGAGAGGTGGTGTCCAAGTTCTCCAGAATGTGTTCAGTGACCGCTCGAGTGGGTGGCGTGCGTGGTTCGGTGCTGGGGACATGCTATGTATTATCTTCAGTCGGAGTGAGTTTTTTCATTGCTTATAAGCATTGATTAACCTAAGTAACCAGTAAGCACTAAAGCGCAGCCCGAAATTATTTAATGCTAATTAAGCACAACATTTCAACAGTGATGCAACATATCACTAATTGCTAATTGCTGCAAAACGCAATTGAATGTGGTGATACTCGGAAATTACCAGATTAGTGAGAATCACCGCCGAAGGTGACATTGCCCTTACTTCACTGCTTTCACCAACTAGGCAGATGCTCATGGTGGGAACTTCGACAAGCACATTGATAGAATGAATAAAGCGTTATTTCCATCATTTCATTGATCGTGATTGTGATGGGTTGCAACTCTGAACGTAAATCAAACTCAAATAGCCTATTCATTTATGGAAAGGCATTACCAAGCTGGAGAAAATGGATTCGATTCTCGTGCCGGCATAGGAAATTTTCTCGACTTTGTGCTTGGCACCAATTCATGCTTTAGTTGGCATAGTAATCTATCAATTGATAACTCCGTGGAAGTGCGCCAAAGATCACTACATTGAGAGCCGACAAAACGCTCGCGTAAAGCTGATATCACACTGCTTATCAACACGTCAGATATTTGACTCGTTAACTTTTGCCAAATAATGCTATTTGGCATATTTGTTTGCCTAAGTCATTGCGCTTGTCTGACATTTATCAAATATTCACTTAAACAGTACAAAGAGAGAGAAAAGGATTAGTAATTTCCATTTCATTCCACTACCTTATTCGCTTATCCTTGACAAATACCTCAGTCGAGTATTAGTACAAGACAAATTTTATTATTATTAATTTATTTGATAAGGCTCAACCGAATTAACTTTACAGAGCCGAGGATTCTTGTTCACTATACAATACATCTTAAAACTATAGTCAAAAGGTACAACACAATAAACATTTTATCTTCCGCTATCCAATAAGCCTCTTCTTCCAAAACGGGAGCCGCTTCCAGTGGTTTACTTCTATGGCAGATTCACCAACGAGGGTCAGAGCGCTTCCATTGTAGCAATGGACGCAAAACGTGGTCAGCACTCACACATTCATCACGAAACGGTTGCTTTCCAAAGTCGAAGACGCATCGACCGAAAGAACTGCTGATGAAGAACAATGAGGAGGACCACACAATGGTTGCTGCCGAGTAAACAGACGATCGCGTGACACACATCTTTTGTAGTTTTAAAACTAGCCTGATACTCACAATACTTCTCATCATATTTATAAACTTCCCTGCTCTTTTTCGTACATCCCAAAGTTTGCTTAATTTCCTAACGATCATGGATCTTCTCTTAAGTTTTAACAATTCGCCGAGGTCCTCGCAACTTCTTTAAAATTTATGCATTTTTTTTAATGTTAACGGAACTGCTCTGAGGTTCTCTGCTCTATCCAGAAGTTCTCAAAACTTCTGTACAATTTTTGCAGTTCTCACGAAGCTTGTTGTACTGCCCTGAATTTAATTGGAGTATCGTAAAAATGTTTAAGCTTCCGCGAGGTTCTGAACTTATGTGAAGACCTCAATAATTTTCCTCCCATTTCTGAAGTCCGCTAATTTTTCTGGAACTGATGGAACTGAACTCCTTTCGAAATTCCCCCTATCAGTGCTGTAAATTCTCAAAATCAATTGAACATTTTTGATGAAAATACGATATTATTCAATTGAGTGTAACCTACACATAAACGGAGCTCTGGTCGACATTCCCGCGAAAAAGCTAAGCCAACCCGACACCAACCTGACTTCTACCAAACCCCAACCGGATGTTGGCCCGACATTGACACGACATAATTCCAAAATTGACCCGACAACAACACGACATTGGGTCGACATCGACCTTAAATTTGCCTTACATTGAACCGACATCGGGTAGACTTGTCTGTTGGGGACCATTTTGCTGGGTTTCTTCCATACTTCACTGTCGCATATCAAATGATAGTGAGTGACTCAATTGACAGTGACGATGAGCTTCGAATGAGAAAAGGGCTCTTCAAATTATGGTCATGTGAGAATTCGTTTTTACAGAATAGATTGAATGGTTGTATTGATTCATCTTCAATCGAATGATATGAAAATTAACAGTACTGCCCCCTATTTTTGGAGCTTACTAAACTTCTTTTTTTCTAAAGTTCCATAGGTTCTCGGATCTTCCCTTAAGTTCCATAGACTTATATAAAGTTCTTGGAATGTTTCTGAAGATCTCTGCACTTCTGGTACTTCTTTAAGCTCCTGCAATTTTCTTGGTATCGATTATAGTTCTATGGCTTTCACTGTAGTTCTCAAGATTTTTCTGAAGACCATGAAACTGCTTTTAATTTATCGATATTAATTGATAACTTCATCAATTATCTGAAGATTGTCTGTGTATCATGGAACTTTCTGAATTTCTCTAGTCACGCTAAAAAACCGCTTCAAAACTCTGAAATAAAGTAACGGGAACTGCCCTTAGGATCGCTGAATTTCCTCAAAGATCTCTAGTTCTAGCTTTTCTGAGGTACCTAGAGCTTCTTTAAAGTTTTCACACTTTTCCTCAAATTCTGTATATTTCTGAAGTTCTCTTACCGGTGAAGTTCTCTAAAATTCTAGGAACTTCTTTAAAGTTCCTGCATTTTTCCAGAAGCTAATAGAACCGCTTGAAGTTCATCAAGCTCCCAGAAAGTTGCCCATATTTTCAGAATGTAAACTTCTCTTATGTTGAACTTGTACATGGAATACTATCTTAGACTTACTAAAATTAAGTAAGTGTTAAACTTCAACATTTAATGAATTTTATAGCAAAGCTGTTTCTTTACAACTGACTGGCATGTATAAAAAATAGCTTTCTTATTATAAACATGGAAATTATCCGTTAAAGTTTTGGAGAACCTGGAAAACTCAGGGAATTCTATTTAGCCAAATGAGTAGATAGAGAAAGACGATTAAACGTCAAAAAACTCTATAGAAGCTCAACACCTTCGAATTGTTCGAGAATTAGAACAACATTGGACTATCAGGTCCTAACACACTGAAAAAAGAATAATCTATCTTGAAATAAATTCACGTAAAAAAAGTTGAAAATAGTGACTGATTACAAGAAAAAGTGACTTTAGTGTGACTTGGTTTTTAAAAAAAGAGACTTTTTAGTGACTGGCTTGAAAAAAGTGACCAAGTCACTAAAAAGTTACTCACTACCAGCCCTGCAAATCCCAAATGAGATCGAGGCAATGGTGATGATCAATTTTTAACAGATCTTTTTTAGCAGTTTTGTAGTTTATTGGTTTTATAGTTTTATGGCGAATTTGAAGTCTTTTTGGCAATTTTGACCATTTTCAAGTGTTTAGGCGATCATGGCGATTTAAACCAATTTTGGCTTTTCTAAGGTGATTTGACATTTTTTTTTTATTTTTTTCTTCCAAGCGAAATTGGCGTTTTTAAATTGATTATGCCGTTTTGAAGGCAATCTCAAGAACATTTTGGCACATTCAAATGATTGTTGTGACAATTGTTGAGTTGATTTTGGCGTTTCTTATGCGTTTCGTTTTTCTAAGCCAATTCTTAGAGTTATTTGGCGATTCACCGGCCATTTTGGAGATTTATTGATAGTTTATAGACTATTTTAAGATAAATTTGGCGATTTTAAAAACACGGTGAATTTGTCCGTTTTGGCACATTTCGGCATTGTTGGAGATATGGTGCTATAGCCATAAGTCTAATGGCGCTATAACCATAAGCCAGAAAATCATGGGTAGTATTATATTATTATATTCTATGTATCAAAATAAACCTATAAATTTATTGTGAAAGGATGGGACCATCAGGGAGCGATGTGTCTCGGTGTTGCTGCTAAAAATTTTGCAAGTTACGCCGGTAATTCCGTCCGGTCGCGGTCAAATTCTATCACTAAAGTTAGTACACGTTCCGGTGAATCAGCCTGAAGGAAATTTTCACCTTCCAATCGCCATCTTTAATTTCAATACACGAAGAAAGATTGTCACCGTCGGGGCATCTTGCTGTACGAGTTGGGAAACTGCGGCCACCGTCGGGCCTCCCAACTGTTCGAGCTGGTTGTGCCACTGCCGGGACACCCAGCTGCTCGTTCAACAAGAGTTTTTTTTCACGAAGAGTATTCCCATGAATAGGATGCTCTAGACATAACCTCTGTGACGTTTACCGAAGCAACTTACCACCGTCGGGGTGATTGCTGTTGCGGTGTTAGGAATTACGGCCACCGTCGGGGCTCCTAACAGGATGTAGACGCAGTGATGAGAATGTAATAATAGACTGTGATAATCGTCAGCGTTGTGTAAATATTACCATGGTAAAAGATGTGTGTGTTGCCTGTGGCTTCGAAGAACCGCCTGAAACGAAGAAGCGCAAAGCTGGGAGGAAACCTAAAAACAGTAGCATCCACATCGGATGGATCTGCTGCGATGCTTGTCTGAACTGGTTCCACACTTCCTGTGGACGAACGAAACCCTGTTTCCAGACATCCAGAACTACATCTACCAGTGCGGAAAATGTTGTGTCATCAGAAGCCTTACCCCTTGAGCATCGGCAGCGACACCTGACCAGAAGCGCTATGAAGAAATATCGAAGCAAATTGAAGAAATAACCAAAAATATGGCAAAGCTTCAGTCTGACATCACGGAGCTCCGGACACACATAAAAAAAACAGGTAGATTACCTCCACACTAAACTGAGGGAAGTGGACCGTAGTGAAGAAAAAAGGCAATCTAACATCAAACTGGTGGAGGGAATAGAAAAAAAGCTGGAAGTGATAGAATCTGGAGCCAAATTAGCTAACACTTGCTCCCAACGAGTGAACTGCTGCAGAATTGCCATCAACAAAGTTCCGTACAGAACGGGAGAAAATGTACGTTCCATTGTGAAGGATTTTCTACACTTCCTCTGTGTTCAAGACAAATTTCCGTAAGTGACAACCTGTTTCCGTATTCCCGTGAAAGCCTCTAAATGGACTGACCGAACGCTGACTCCAACAATCCTTGTTGAATTCAACCACCGTGATGTCAGAAACCTGGTGTTGAAGCAATACTACAGTGAACATAATGAAGCCAAATTGTGTAATCTTACAGCTAACCTTCCACTTGAGTACCGGTTCACCGTCAATGAAATGTTATCCTTCGAAGCGTTCCGGATTCGTAACCTGTCATTGCGTTTTAAGCAGAGAAAGCAGGTCTGTCCGCCTACCTGGTCAAAAACGCTACACGCCCATCTCTTACATCACACAACTACTGGATCTGACCAACACATAAGCAGATTTTAGCGATTCCACAACGTTTTTCGACGCAGAATCAACAGATAACACTTATCTCTCACAACAGTAAATTTCTTATAAGCTGACGATTATCCTCACGTTTATCCAATATGTCAAGAACCAACCACATAAATCTACGAATCGGGCACCTGAATGTTCGAGGTCTCGAAATTCATGTTGATGGTGTCAAAACCATCCTAAACCAGACACCACTTTTTCGCTGTTAGTGAAACGAAACTCAAACAAACGGCTCCAGTCGGCCCCATACGCATCCCAGGTTTTAATTTCGTCAAACACTCCCTACAAACCGGTAGAGGACGTGGAGCACGGTCTTGCGGTGGAGTTGGTGTGTATGTTCAAAAAGGCATGAAATACACAACTGTGCTGAAATCAACATCCGATCCTGATGTTCCGATTATCTCGAGACTAGAATACCTTGCCTTGCAAGTAAATATAAATGATCTGAACATTGGCGTCGTAGTAATATACAATCCGTCTAGCTCCAACCCACTTTTTGCACAATCGTACGAGAAACTCATCTTCGATCTCCAAGACTTTGGGTTTGACAGGATCTTCCTGGTCGGGGATTACAACATCAATGTCGCTGGGACACAACCGCTCGGCAACCTAACAGCACTTACGCGTATACACAGTTTCTTCAACCTAAAATTGCTTCCAACCACGCCAACACGGATTGCAGAAACGAGCGCCACAACAATTGATCTGCTAGTGACCGACTCGCCACAATCTATTATTGCATCCAAGGCAACCACTAACAGCATATCCGACCATGAAATCGTTTTTCTGATTTCGAATGTGCGAGTGAGAAAAACACCCCCGCAACGGATCAACATTAAGAACTTCAGAAAGGTAGATCCTGTACGTCTGCAAGCTGATTTCCTAGAGCTGGATCTTCAAAACGTCTACAACACCAACGACGTTGAGATGAAAGCGCAGCAAGTTTCTGGCATCCTGCATAACCTCATGCAAACCCATGTTCCAGAGAGCGTCATCACTATTCACGACAAACGAACACCATGAATCACTCGGGAAATAGAGGACGCAATCTCCGTCCGAGATCTCGCTCACGCACTTTATTCGCGTAATCCTAACAGAAGAAGGGGTAATAACGAGTGGCTTGATTATACTGCAAAAAGGGATCGTGTTGCATCACTCATCTTTGCAGCCAAGAAGCGGTACGCCGAGAGGAACTTTTCCAGTGATCTCCCAGTGAAGAAATTGTGGAATAATCTTCGCCGAGAAGGAATACACAAACGCAAAGAAGAATGTCGCTGTTGAACAGGCAGATCCAGATATGCTTAACCGGAACTTTGCCGAAGGCCACAAGCTCCTTCGTTCTGTTCCTGGTCCGGGTCTAGGTGATCCGTCTCTTCCTGTAAGTAGCGAACAAGTTCAACGCACATCGTCTGACCACCCGCTACAACGATTAAGGTTTAATCACACCAACGTGGAAGAAGTATCGAGGAAAATTGCTGAAATCCAGACCAACGCAACGGGATCGGATGAAATGCTGTGTCCACATATTCTGCCGCTGCTTGTGTATCTGTACAACTCTATCATTGACGCTAGGATCTACCCTTCAATCTGAAAAAAAAGCACTAGTAACACCGATTCCGAAAATTGCTAACCCGGGTCAACCGAAAGACTTCAGACCAATAAGTGTCCTTCCGGCAGTGTCTAAAGCGTTAGAGAAGATTATACTTGGTCAGATCACGGAGCACCTAGACAACCCATATATGTCACTGCTGGCAAAACATCAATCTGGATATAGAAAAGGTTATAGCACCACAACCGCCCTTACTAAAGTGACACATGACATATATAGCACCTAGACCAAAACCACTGCACCGTTATGGTCCTAGTTGATTTTTCGTTAGCTTTCAACAGCGTAGACCATCAACGGCTGAGACATAAATTGCTGGCGGAATTTAATTTCTCAGATGAAGCAGGGGAATTGATTACAGCTTTTCTTAGCAATCGTAGTCAAACTGTACAAATTGGAAACCAGACATCTGCTGAGCGCCTGGTACCCGATGGCACCCCGCAAGGATCCTGCCTCAGTGCACTATTATTCAGCTTATATATAAACAGCCTCCCGTCACAGTTGAAGTGTGAATACCAACTGTACGCCGATGATCTTCAAATCTACATTTCCGGGCATACAGATGATATCAGAAGACTGATTGCAACTATCAATCAGGATCTGGCCGCAATCGAGCATTGGGCTAAGGCTAACGTTCTCTACCCTAATCCGAAAAAGTCTCAAGCCATAGTTTTCTCGAAAGATGGCACGATTATTGCGTCTTGCCAAATTGTGTTCTGCGGAGAACCGATTGTTCTCTCAGATACTGTCGTCAACCTTGGACTCCGAATGGACAAAAAATTGAACTGGTATGCGCAGATCAACGATGTAACATCAAAAGTGTTTGGAACGTTAAGAACATTCAGGCGATTCGCCCCGGTACTATCTACACAAACACGCAAGAAGCTGGTGCAGCCAGTTATCATACCGTTCTTTACGTACTGCGATGTGGTCTACTATAATGGACTCTCTGTAGCCTTCAAAGAACAATTAAACCGATGCTTCAAGGGCTCGGTACGCTTCGTGTACAATATTAGACATCGAGAAACCACTGCTGCTGTACGTAATACCATTTTAGGGCACGACCTCTCAAAGAACTACCACAATCGAATATGTTGCTTCATAAGACAGGGGTGTTTCTTGAGGCACTTCCGGATTATCTGCAACGCGGATTGCACGACCGATCTCGATGCTTCATCGTTCCTAGACACACCACATCGGCTCGAAGGAGTTTGCTAGTGTCAGGGACGCTCACCTGGAACGATTTGCCACTTGCAGCCAAACAACAATCAACTTTAGTCCTATTTAAGCGATGTTTTAACACACCTGGTAGAGGTTAACATAGGTATAGCATTGGCGTTCAAACATAGGTTATAGCACTACATTAACTTCAATTTCAATTACATTTGTCACGATTTGTAGCTTTTTTTTTTAGTTTTCCGTAAAGTGAGTTTCTTTCAAAAAATGTATTCTTCCTTGACCTGGTAAAAAATGTCAACTATAGGCTAACGTATCACTAAATAAATACAAATACAAATACAAATACATACATACATTTAGGCATTGTTGGAACTAAGATCATTTTGTTTATATTCAAGGTGTTTTTTCGTATATCTAACGGTGTTTATAGGGAATTGCAACTGTTGCAAGTGAATATGTTTTTGTTGCTAGGATCCAACGATTATTAATGGAACTGAAGGCGGGGACAGCTAGCTGAGTCGTAAAGATTATATCAACATCACCATCGGGAAGGGAAAGACTTCCTCTACCCAACAGTTATGTTAGTTTGCATGGGTTTGTCTTGAATTCCTAGAAATCATGGAGGGAAGTCATTGTTTCAAAAGCGTTATTACGCCCTAATTCCAGCTCTATCTAGATATAACAATGAACTCTACCTGTGGGCAAAGTTTCATTTAATTCTGAGACCCTGCGGCCCATTTTGTCCAATAATAAAAAAAATCTCTATTGCTACAAGCTTTTCAAAACAAGACTAATATGGACGAATCCTTATTTCGGCAACGTTGTTCAGGAAGTTCAGATCTATTAGATGCTACCCGTAAATCACTCAGCAAAGTGATGCCAGTTTAACATTTGGAATTTTGTTCTATTTAATATGTGAAAATCCTAGCCTTGGCCATGATAGGGACCTACTTTAGCAAAATAGTTTACGTGTACAAGAACTTCATAATAATTTATTCTACAATCCAATAATCAACTACACTGCCGCTCATTGCAAGTCGATCCCATTTGTGTTTTTGTCAAAACTGATTTTTTTTTTAAATCGAAATGGTAGCTTATCACCCATATTTTTATATAACCGGATGAAATCAACAACTTTGATCTGAAAAATTTGGAAAAACAGCAAAACGGATTGCCCCATTTCATAAGCAACAGTTTAGAACTCACCCACTAACTAAGTTGCATAATCCTAGATTTGGAGATCCTGGTTTCTGTCTTCGGCAAAGAAGCTCAAATTATTGAATAGTAGATAATTTAGTGTGTACCACCTGACGAACACCTCACCGGTCAAGAGCAAAGTCTTTTCCACAATTGATTTCAAATTTCAGAACGTTTTGATCTAGCAGTAGATCCAAACGCACCGATTCAAGTAGTGAATGTTCTTGACTGACCTAGTAGCCCTCACCCTCGGTACGCCAATGCACTCTCCAGGGAGTGCCATCGCCGTTCGTTCGTTCGATCGTCCGTTGCAGCAACAGTAGCATTTCAGCAGCTTCGTGAACTGCAAAAGCACGTGTAGAGCAGAAGACAGCGAAAAAGTAGAGAAATTGGAACAAGCAAGTACATGCGCGCTTTGAAAAATTGATGCCAGGTTAAAGTTTTATGGAAATTGGATAAATTTGTTTCAGCAGTACGGTGAGGACGACGACGATGATGACGACGAGAGTCAGGCAAGAGCCAAGAGTCCGAGCTGCTCTTGAGGCAGTATTTCGGGACTTCTAAAGAAGATGTTGGGAACCCGGGTGTGAGAGTTGGGGGGAGGTGGGTGAAACGGCTATATGATGACGCTGCAGTCTGGGAAAATCCAGCCAGCATGGTGCATCGGGGACATGAAATGGGAGTATGTGAGCGTCCTGTGAGTGAATAAAAAGGACAATATGGAACGAAACTGTCGATGTTTTTCTCGCTTCGAAAGAAGATAGTTACTCGTTTGGGTCGCATCGATAATGATGATGATGATGCAGACATTGGAATACTTGAAATTTTACTCACCTCCTGCAGGTTCCGACACCGAGCGTCATCAATCAAACTGCTGTCAGAGCTTTCCGGCAAGACATCAAACTCCAAAAGGACCTCCCCTCATTATCGTTTAATTCAATTTTCTCTAATAATCTTGCTTCGGAGTGTATAATTTTGCCCTAAAACGGATGCCGCCGTGCGGGGAGCAGGTGCTGTCCCAAACTATTAGCGTGAAAAGGTTGGCCCTTCCTGAGGAAAGTACGAGTACAATTATTGGCGTGTTCTGCTCCGTGTTGCTTGAAGTGGCATCAATTATCCGTCGCATGGTTTCATAAAAATAATACAATTCAAAGAACGGCTGAGGGCAAGTGGAACGGAACATTCACTTGAAACGGGAAGCGCTTAAACTTGGAGTAATAATTTCGATTTTGCCAACAACAACATCATCATTATCTTATGATCTTGGCCGTAAACCACGCACGAATCGACAACTTTTTGCGCGCCATCAATACATCAACTGTGACAGCAAAAGAGCTACAACCATCAAAGGCATTTTCCCGGAACCGATTGTTGCGGTTTCACATAACCACCACTCCCTCCCTCCCTCGCCCTACCATGAATATCAAAACAATCAACCAACGTTGGAAATTCCTTCAACCAACGAACCGGATTTGCAAATCTTATCTCCACCTGCGGGTGGGCGACGAGTAAATATAATACAAAATCAATATCCGTATGCTGCTTCGGTTTTTCCCCAGAACACAGCTACGACTCTCCAGGGGATGAAACCGTAACCTTCCGATGTTGCTACGCCAAAAGATTGATTGTTATTCAATCCTTAATCGTTTGAATCGCCTGCTTCCTGCTCCCAAAAGGACTGGAAAGCTTTACCCGGAAAAGGTCAATTTTTCCCGAAGTATTTACGAGAAAACGATAATCCTTCTGTGCATAATTTATTCTTTGTTTGACCTTAATAGAAAAAAAAATGTGTAAACAACTTTTGAGTTTTGGGAATGCGGTAGCTGATAATCATTATCATCCCGATAGGAAATTGTCATCGAAGCGATTCAATTAACTACACGAACTCGCGAAACCATCTTCAGCGCAGCGCTTTAAACGACTCCCAGGGCTTATCTTATCGTGTGATGTGAGCATTATTGTTTTTTATTTATATTTCGGGAAAGGTGATAGACCGCGCGCCGTTAGACGTCTTCAAGGCGAAGCTTTAGCTACGGGATCTACGTGATATCGCTTCGGTGGCACATATAATGTTTTGCGTGCTATATATTTCGTTTTCGGTGTAGAGGTCAGCCATTTACGAAGCGCTGATTGCGGTGGAGCCGATTCAACAGAAGTTGTAAAATTTTATTGAGCGATTAAACGGTTGACTGATGATTGATTTGTGAGTTTCATACACACTTAGATTATTTTACCGAAATCTGTGAAATTTTACCGAAATCTCAACAGCTGAACGTTCGGTAAACAGTTCGGTGATATTCGGTGAAAATTACAGGAAATCTGTCAAAAATCACCGAACTGTTTACCGAACGTTCAGCTGTTGAGATATCGGGAAAATTTCACAGATTTCGGTGAAATAATCTTAGTGTGTACGTTAACGTCAGGAAACGGACCTACATCAGGAGTCCGAGCGACAGTGAATGGCTTAAGGCCTTGTTGTCCTCTGCTGTCCGAATAAGTCGTCTCCACTCTACACGATCCATGGCCACACTTCGAGAGCCTCGTAGTCTGCGAAGGATCCGCAGGTCGTCTTCTACTTGGTCGATCCACCTTGCCTAGTGCGCGCCTCTTCTTCTTGTTCCTGTTGGGTCGCTTTCTAGAACCATTTTCATTGGGTCGTCGTGCGGCATTCTTACGACGTGCCCAGCCCACCGTAGTCGCCCATTTTTTTTGCAATGTGTTATTGCCAGATCAGCTGTAATTACACAGAGAACCAGTAGACGTTGCTTGAGACTAGCAACCATCCTCAATGTGTAAATACTGGAGATTCAAAACTAGGCAATGCAGGCGCTGGCCACGTCCAAATGCTGGTCAAGAAAGGAATGGGTAGGAATATGTTGACGTAATACTCGCTTTACTGAAAGCGGAGAACACCTAACGACTGAACCCACGGTCCTCTGCTCAGTAAGCAAAATCGGTCACCACTAGGCCAACAAGCTCCTTATATCACAAAACAATTACGATCAAGTTTCCGTTCAACTTGCTGTTACTAGGTTTAGATCCCGGTGGCGACCTCGACGACGACGACGACAACTGCTCTTGAGAAGGGTTTGATATGGATTTCCGATCAACACGTCTTAAACAGACGATCTTCTATTCAGTAAGTGAAAGTGTTTGAAAGATGTTTCATAAGCTTGAAATCAATCGCTCTTGCAAGTTCACGGCTTAAAATATATATACGATATAGTGGTTCTCGGAATTTCCTAAAAATCGGTAGTTTTGTTCCTTATCGCAAAATATTAGGCCCGTATTTTTTTTTGTCATTAGGGTGGCCCAAAAATATTTTACCACTGATCAAAATATCAAATGAAAGGTAATTAAAAATTTTCGGAAAAATATAATGATATTTAAAATTAAGATTTTGTAATGAAAAACATAGATTGTATTTGCTTTTTTTTATGATTTTCATGGTTTGTAGATAGAGGTCGTAATATGTTTTTAAATTTTTCTCAGAAAATTTAGGGTTTTTTACATAACATAAAAAATTTGAGATGTGTTTTTTCGTCTTTGAGTTATATTTTTTTGAAGTTATCAACTGTTGGGTTTTTGATCAATACCCCTATGTGGAATATGCGGGGAAAGTTGCGATTTTTTATATTTACATATTGACCAGATCCAGGCCAAATAGGATGAAAATGAAAATTTAAGACTCCACCTTCTCCGATTTGCATGAAACTTTGCGCATAATTATGTGTTATGGGCAATCATTCACATTTTTGCTAAAATTCGGCCATTTAGGATATTATAATGGTTTCAAAATAACGTCTTTGACATTTTTCAATAAATTGAACTCTCCGCAGAATCGCTTCATTTCGAGCAATATCATTTTCGTGTAAGTCGAGTCAAGATGAACATTTCTCCTGTCAAACATGACTTAGCTATCGCTGGCTTTGTTCGTCAAAATCATCAGTTCATTTTATTTGAAGGAAAGACGAAACGGCTTCGTTTGTTCCACTTTCATTCAATTCGGGGCTCATTCGACTTGTTACGCGTCGCGTCGTCAGGGATCAAGATATAGTATCCACACACCACATCTCATCACATCACATCTAAATTGCAATTTTAGATGTTCAAAACATCTCACACTAGCGAATTAATCTACGAAAAATCATCTTTCATTACCAGGCATGGAAAATCATTTGCATTCATTTTGTGCATTTATTTACATTCATTTGCCCCTAACTTTTTTCATCAACAGAATTCCGCAAAATGATGTGTGAAGCTTTTGTATAGGTTTTTTTTTTTATAAGCTACAACTTTTGTTGACAACTCAAATCCGTATCTCTTATGTATGACGAACAAGAGCGAACAGAAGCCACTACTGTTTTTCAGTGAATGTATTTTACATTCACTCTAAAACAGTAACAAGTTCTGCCCGCTCTAATTCGTGATGCATAAGAGATACAGATTTGAGTTATGGGCAAAAGTTGTAGCTAATAACAAAACCTACTAATGCTTTATACATCATTTTGCGGAATTCTGTTGATGGAAAAAATTAGGGGCAAATGAATGTAAATGATTGCATGAAATGAATGCAAATGATTTTCCATGCCTGAGAATCGCATCTACTTGCATAGTGCATCATCTTTTTGCAGGAAACCTTCAGAATCGTCATCAATCTTCTTTCTATTCACTCAGCGTGCCCACAGCAAAACAAAATCTTCCCTGCATCGTAGATAGAGTCACCCCCTTGCCGATGTCCGACGCCATATTGGTATCAAAGATGGCGGCCATTGGTTTTCAGAAAAAGTTTCAAATACCTTAAGTAATGGGTATTTTCGGAACGGGAACAACGTGTAGATGCCGAAGATCGATATCAGACGCCGTTTTGGAATCCGATATGCGGGCCATCGGGTATTTTCAGAACAGGGACGACGCGTGGATGCTGAAAATCGATATTCAACGCCATTTGTAGGGTATTTGACACTTCTTCTGAAATCGGAAGCCACTATCTCAATGTTCAAAATGGCGTCGGACATCTATTTTCGGTAGCGGCGCCGGTGGTGTAGTGGCAAGCGTGATTACCTCTCACCCCACCAGGCCTGGGTTCAATCCCAGTCGGCGCCGCCGGGATGTTCTGAGGCATAACATCTCTGATCACGCCTTCCTTCGGAAGGGAAGTAAAGCCGTTGGTCCCCGGTTCATAAGTTGATGGGTCGATAGGTAGGGTCCAGGTGTGGGAGCTGCCTTCCTGGCGTCGGTAGCATTGGTGCTCAGCACGGAAAACAAGATCGACGAAAAACAAATCAAAAGAAAAAAAAATCTATTTTCGGCCTCTAGATGTCACCCCGATTCCAAAAATATCCGGTATTTGACAGAATTTGACAACTTTTCTGATCCAAACCCACTATCTTAGATTTTAAAATGGCGTCAAAAATCGGTTTCTGACCTCTAGACGTTACTGGGATTTCGAAAATACCCATATTGATGAGTATTTGACAGTATTTCCTACTTTTTCTGAAACAAGAAGTCACGATCTTGGATTTGAAGATGGCATCTGACATCGATTTTCGGCATTTACGTGTCATCACCGTTCCGAAAATATCCATAATGTAGGGTATTTGACACTTTTCCTCAAATCGCAATCCGCCATCTTGCATTTAAAAATGGCGCCGGATATCGATTTCCGGCTCGATTACCATGATTAAAAAAAACGGTATGTATGGGTATTTGGTAGAAACTCCCACTATTTCTTAAACCGGAAACCGCCATCTTGGTTTTCAAAATGGCGTCAAATATCGATGTTAATTTTCCATACGTCATCCTGATTCCAAAAATACCCATATTGATGGGTATTTGACAGTATTTCTATTTTTTCTGAAATCGGAAACCGCCATCTTAGATTATAACCTTTGCGTGCCTAACGTCTAAATTTGCATTTATTTCAAAATTCAATTAGCTCTAAAAACATAATTTATCAATCTTTTTGGCCTAATTGAGAGTTCACGGTCATATTCACCATCCCAGGCATGTCCCAGTGCCCCTGACAAAGCTCCAGTGTCCCAAGGAAATAGTTAATTCTCGACCTGAACCAGTTTTGGCTTTATTGAGAGTCCACGATCACATTGGGGCTCTCGCGCATTTTCAGGTGCCCCGAGGAAGAGGACAATTCCCGATTAGAACCACAACCCGTCGTGTGACATATAACATTTTATTATGGTAATGGTATTATAGAGAATTCACGATCACATTAGCCTTCCCGGGAATGTTCCGGTGTTCCCGGGTAAGTGGCCAATTATCCACAAGAACCAAAACACGTCATGCAACATATTAAACTTTATGATTTTGCTGAATTCGGCCAGCAATGGTCTTTTTGAGAGCCCACGGTCCCATTGGCCCTCCCGGGCATGTTCCGGTGTCCCCGGGTATATTTTCAATTCTCGGCAAGAACCAAAATCCGTCGTGCGACATATCAAACTTCGTGATTTTGCACGGTTAGTAATGGTCTTAGACAGTCCACAGTCCCATTAAATTGACCCTCCCAGGCATGTTCCACTGCCCCCAGAAATGTCCTCCTGGTCGCTTACGATTATGCTTGGTTTATGTCGCCCATCAAAACGTTATTTAGATATAGTATTCTAGGTCCTGACCATGTAATGTGTGATTCACGTAAATTTTACGCATCAACTCTTAATCAATTGAATTACATTTTAATTACCTTTGCGGACTAATAAGAGTGCTTTTGAGGACATTTATTGTGTGTCATCTGGCCGCTTTCATGTTGCAAGAGTGTGATGTAAATTACTCAAGGTCTGACCCAACTAGCATCAACTCAAATGAAGTTCAGTGGTTATCGAGATATGTGGACTCTACATAAGGCCAATACTGGCCAAGTTCGGCAAAATCATGAAATTTGATATGTCGCACGACGGGTTTTAGTTCTTGTCGAGAATTGGTCACTTTCCGGGGAAACCGTAATATTTCTGAGGGCGCCAGAACATGCCCGGGAGGGCTTGTATGTCCGTGGACTATCAATAAGGCCCTTATGGGCCGATTTTTGTTTAATCATGAAATTTGATGTGTCACACGATGGCGATTTCCCCGGGGCACCAGAACATGCCTGGGAGGGCTAGTGTTTTCGTGCACTCTCAATAAGGTAATTGTCTGCCAAAACTTGTTAAATCATGAAGTTTGATATGTCGAACGATGGGTTTTGGTTCTCGTCGAGAATTGGCCACTTCCCCGGGGGCATCGGAACATTTCCAGGAGAGCTAGTGTGACCGTGGACTCTCAATAAGGCCATTACTGGCCAATATTTGTAAAATCATAAAGTTTGATATGTCGCACGACAGATTTTGGTTCTTGTCTAGAATAAGCCACTTTGCCGAGGGCACCAAGACATGCCCGGGAGGGCTAGCGTGACCGTGGACTCTCAAGAAGGCCATTACCGGCCAAGATTTGTAAAATAATGAAGTTTGATATGTAACACGATGTTTTTTGGTTCTTATCGAGAATTGACCACTTCCACGGGGGTACCGGAACATGCCCAGGAGGGCTAATATGACCATGAACTCTTAATAAGGCCATAACCGGCCAAGATTTGTAAAATCATGAAGTTTGATATGTCGCACGATATGTTTTGTTCTTGTTGAGAATTGGCCACTTCCCCGCGGGCACCGGAACATTTCCGGCATGCCCAATGTGATCGTGGACCGTCGGTCTAGCTGCCATTGGTTCAATTACATCATTTGAAAGAAAAAACACGATGTTCATCGTGTGTGTATACTTATTACAGAACAGTAAATCCGAATACCGACCGGAAGTGACCCCAACGGGAACCGGGATAACTCCGGAACCATGTATTGATCCAATTCCAGAAATACTCATATTGATGGGTCGGCGTCAGTAATTTCCCATTTTTTCTGAAATCGGAAGCCACCATCGTCGATTTTAAAATGCCCCACCGATCATTGATTTCCGGCGTCTAGACGTCACACCGATTCCAACAATACCCTTATTGATGCGTAAACAAACCACCAGACAACGATAAATTTGACATCTACGTGCACAGATCTATGCGCATACACTTACATGAACCGAGTGAACAATGAACTAAAGTCAGAAAAACTGAGCGAATTTGGAACGAACAGCTTCGATGCAATGCGAAAGTAGGTTCATTTCACAAGGAAAGGCGAAATGAACACGAGTCATGCAAAAAAAAAACAGTATGAAAACTGATCGGAAGTCAGTATTTATTTATTTGAATTGGTTGTAGATTAAGTAGTAAAGTAGTAAATTGGCCGTCATTGACCTTTTTTGAACTGACTGACGTTTGCCGTCTTTCCTTAAGTTATCTAAAGATAACCTTAGAAATTTTCTATAGGCTGCATTTAAAATGGCTTAGAGATGAACTAGCCTAAGGCTAAAAATCTCTTTAATAAAGAATTAAAAAAAAAAATTTAAAATGGCGATCTCACGTAGGATTATGTGCATTTGTGTAATTTTACCTATTGAATTTTGATTAGGTGTTCATTTTATCAGATTCGTAGAAAAATTTCCAATCGATTGGATTGTTTAAAATTAAAACCCATTCACTATTGGCAGAGTTATAAGTGGTCAAAACCTGACCACTTTTCGTAACGCGGTCGATTTTGGGTTTTGAAATTGTACCCCTTATATGTTGCCGAAAGATGTAATCTTACGTCAAAAAAAGTATGATCAGACGAAAAAGTAAGATGCTAGATGAAATTGTCCACATAATGACAGTTTTTCAATCGTCATTTGTTTAACTGCATAAGCATTTGAATTTGTTGGTCTAAATACTAGAAAAGTTCAACAAATGTCCATGATATTAGAACGCTCATTTAAGGGAGGCGAACCAGTTTTGGCATAAAAATGTTGCAATTTCGAAACCACTCATCGCTGAACTCAAAGCCGCTCGCCATCATTCGCATCTTCACGGCACTATTCAAAAATGCTCCACCCAAGCAGAACGACCATCATCACTGAATCAGAACGGGGGCAGTCCGACCGGTTGACCTTCAGGGTCGGTGTCGTTGTCGTTGAAACCTCACACGCCTCACAAGTTATCGTCTTCTTCATTCTATACCTCTTCCGGTTATCGCCAATCTCCTCCTTTCGCGCGCTCTTTCCATTTATCTCATCCGACTATAGGAGCCTACACTTTCACGTCAGCCCATATCAATGTGACCACGAACGACCAGCACGAGGACGACTACAATCTGCTGGCCCAGGCACAGAAAACACCCCACAACAACCAACTTTCCGGATATTCGCTCGCGTCGTCGTCGTCCATTCTGTCTGCCCGTCGCATTTGCAAGCCTCGCCGATACACATCACGACGGCTACGAGTGAGTCGACCGAGCGCGCGCGTGCTGGTGACATTTAAATCGATTAGGGGCACCCAAATTTGCTTGCTCGCTACCTACAGGGGCTACACCGCATGGGAAGCCCCCGTTCGGTTCAGCATTTTGGACCATAGCTTCTTCTTTTCGAATGACTTTTAGCCGCGCGCTCGTTCGCTTCCCTCCCCCTCCCCCCTCGAGCCAGCAAGGAAATTCGTGCCCGAAAGTATGTATGAATATGCGGTTGGGATGGTTGTGTTGGATTATGCAATTAATTGTTAAATTATGCAATCGCTTCGACGGAAGTTGCTCCGCGGGAAAAAGTAAGAAGAAGAAGAAGAAGAAGAAGGTGTGACGTGTCTCTTGCCAGTTTTCGAATCGATAATTTACGACTTTTGCGCGATTTTTGCTCCGACTTCCGTGTGGGCTTGGGCCCGAAACGGGCATTGACGGGAATAAAAAAGGCACTGTTTTTATTCGAGATAATAGCTGGACAATTTATTACCCATCAGGTGGTAAACCATGTGGGGGGGGGGGGGGGGCGGTAGGTGCGGTGGGAGGTATCTCTCGGTCAAAAAGCGTAAAATTTGTCGTTTGTCAGCGCGGCAGTTGTATGCTGATTAGAACACGACGATCTGTTTGGGAAAAGTGATGGCGGCGGCGGCAGCAGTGATGGTGGTAGTTGTTGTCAATGCCGCTGCTGCTGCCACCGTGAATGGAGATGTTTTCAAGGATGTTAGGAGATGTTGTTTCTAGATTTTAGGAATTAATTAACGTTTCAGCGTTTGGATTTGCAAAAGGCCATCAAATTGATGTTTCCCATATTGTGGAAGAATATTTCGTAGAACGTGAAATCTTACGAGCTACAAGATAAAGTTGTATGCATATAGCTATATATAGGGAAACAGTGACCATCGGATGTTCAAGTTGTCAAACTAAGACAAATGTTGACAATTTTAAGAAAATGAATGTTAAATACCTAGGACAAAGAGACTTCTGTACTTCTGGGGCCAAGACAACTTTTCAAGATTCAAGAGAAAATGTTCCAGATCACGAAGTAAAAGAGCTAGGATATTGGAATCAAGGGACAAGAAAACTTATATAGGGTATACGTCCCTAACCTCGGTCTAATATGCAGCCATCGATTACGTTTTTAATCATAACTCATCAATGAATTTACCTGCAAACGATATTCTACTGCTAAATGGTATGCTTAGATATGCTTATCATGTCGTTTGCTATCAGAAACCACGAAAAGTTGAAAAACTTACTTTTTTTAAGACAATAACTCACGAGGGAAATGTATGTAATATGGGTCTATTGTCCCCAAATTGGGTCTATTTATGGATGCAACTTCGTCCTATCTTGTTTGATCCTCAAAAAAACGCTCTTGGTAACGTTTTCTGATGTATTTTTTTATCACTATCACTGTTAACTTAATGCTCTTCATTCCTCAAAACATTTCTTAGAGAAAATTTTACGAAAACTACATTAAATCACTCAATTTAAAAATTAAAAATTAAAAATTTCGCTTATCGTCTTTTGACCGCAGAATATCTAAATCAGAACATTGTGATGTTCATTATACAGGTTTGGCAGAAAAAATCTCCCTTCCTGTTCGTTCCTTATCATCCAAATGCAAAACAACATTGTTGACGTTACTCTTATTGCTATATGCTGTCAAATGAATTTCATGGGCCATAGTTAGGAACATAGAAAAGAAATGTGTCCCTAAAGTTGGGTCCATGTTTTACTTGTGAAAACGTTGTTAAACAATTAAAATAAACATAAAATATTCAAACAGCAACTGTAAGTTTTACGTCTAGTGTGTATTATCAGGTAATTCCAATCAATAAATGCCATAATCAGGCCATTTGATGATCGTCAGTCAACCTTCCCATCTTAACCTTATAAGTCATGGCGGCTAAAAACTCCGAACATTGTGATATTCTCAACCAGTTTTATTACTTACGAGAGCTGAAAATGTATTGAAATGTTGTGATATAAATTGATTTGTGTGTGGTACACATTTATCAACCATCAGTGATCAATATTTTCCTTATTTTTTGTGTAATATTCCTTAATTAATTATTTATTTGCGTGATAGGCCGAATGAAAGGACTAGACCCACATTACATACCGTAACCCTATATTTGAAAATATCATTAAATATTTCTAAGAGGCTCTATAACTCTTAAGTTTAAAATCTCTATGATAAACAAATCAAATATATTCAAATAGGGGTTTTGATCTAATTTCCGTCCTACCCGCGCTTTACCTCTTAAACAAGTTTAAGCAAGTTTAAACAAAAAATGGAATATTTCTGTCAAGGATGACTTCTAAATTTATTAACCTTTCCATACGTGTTGGATTTGATGAAGAGTCACAAATTGTTGAGATACTGTTTAAAATCTAATACTGCTTCTTGATTCTAAATTCGTCCTACGAGTTTCAATTCCGCCCTAACGCATTGCAATGCCATTAGATTTTCTTCGTTGCACGGATAAACGTAGAAAAAGGGGATTCGCTAGGAGCACTTCTTTTGTTTTGAGAACAATGAGCGTAAATATTCATACAATGCACTCTAACAGGATTTATGTTGTAGCTAATGAACCAACGCATCGAAACAAACCTATTATTGATTTGTGTATGGTGAAATCATTGCTATTATTGATCTTTTCTGATCGATAGAACGAAAATGGGCGATTACGACAAAGTAGCGCTCAAACCTATCATTAAAATAAAAATATTTAAAAATATTTAGGTATATTGGGACTACACTTTTTTTGAAACCTCAGTAAATTTGTGAAAATATGATGATGATGATGATGATGACTCACGTAGCAAGGCTCCTGCACCTAGCAATGAGCTGTCCTTGCAGGACGACTCCATCAAGTCCCACTGTCATAATTTTACTCAACTTGTCGCTGTATGAAGGGCCAAAAACGGATGAGTGGGCCCGTAGGCAGAGACACTTACGCAAAACTGACAGGAGATAGAAAAATCTCCTTCCAGCAAACAAGATCATATAATCTGAAGTGGAACGAGCCATCTTTCTGAAGGATGCCCCTTTAAATGGGGAGAAGAGCCCGCCCTCTATCCACGAAATGTTAACGATCCCAGTAAATTTGTGAAAAGATATGACAAATTCGAGATCACAGGCAAGGAAAATGTGGACACATTTTGAAGATAACATACTTGAACGACTAGATCACGGAGTTGACAAAAAATCATAATATTAGTGATTGGACACTAATTGGACAATTAACGTTCCTGTCGCAACTCTTCTTGTCAGGCTAGTTTTTAATTAATCTCATAACACCAATTTGTTACTAAAACAAGCTGTAATTTTATGTGATTATTTAAAGCAAACTCTTTACTCTCAACATTGGTCGTAAAAAAGTGACTTTTGGTTTCAATGGTACACAGTTAAATGTATTTTCCGTCCATTTTCCCCCACGAAAAAAATGCAACACTTTCATTTGTCTGTAAATTTTTATTGCATGGGTAAAAATTGATCAAATTTTGAGTCAAACTAGTTTAGAGTGTAATGTTTACATGTGCAAAATCTGGTCACAATCTGTCAAGTGTGTTATCGATATGGCTTCTACGCAAGAAGTGCTTCGACAAAAAATTATGGGAGCGTTCGTGAAAAATCCAGGCCAGTCCCACAGGTGGTTCGCGTAACAGTTTTAAGTCAACAATTCGACCGTGTGGTAAAATCAGTGCTGCGTGCTGTCAACAAAGTCAATGACGTAATATACTGGTCTAGCGCTGAATTCCACTTCCAACACTGATATTCGTAGTAAGCATGATATCAGGCTTTGATATTACTATGCATATGAATATCACTACGGAAACGTTGAAAATCTTACTTTCAACTCAATAAATCAACTTTTTTGTATAACAGTTGCATTGTTTTAATGTTACTGATGAGTTTTCTAAAGATTGGAACTCGATTAGCTGGCGTATATAAGAAACATTTGCGGTAGAACTTTTAATATCAGTGGTCCCTTTACGATGTCAATGTCATTTCCGCACTGACATTGAGGCGAATGATATTGATATTCTAACTGTGTGAACTGATACTGACATCAGGTGGCTACTGAAATTCAGCATTTTATAGGCAGGATATTGATATTGTGCAGCCCAGCGGCGAGCTGGCAGCGGAAGAAAAGCAAAGACGACCGACCCCGTGAACGCAAGGAAGGTGAGGGATTACTTCAAGCGCAATCCGAACCTTTCGATTCGAGACGTGGCACAGTGGGAAGAAATCAAATAAAGAGGGACATGGGCATTTGTGACGAAACTATTGAGTGTAGCATTTTGATGTATTCTAGAATGTTTCTTCAATTTTTAAATACTTTATTGCAGCGGTAAAGTTTTTGCTTAAGGGGGGTATACACTAAGATAAAAAAAAAACTTTTTTATGTCTTGTTGAAATTGATGATCATCTATCGAAACATTGTAGATGAAGTCCAAGACGTCAATTTTCCATCTCTCAAGTGGACGAAGTTATAGGGTGAAAATGGAGTACAAACGGTAGTACCTCCTTAAAAACCGTTTACCATAACTTTTTAGTTTGAATTTTACAATTTTTTCAATGTTCTATAAAGTTGTAAGTGCTCTAAAACTGCACACTTTGCTGCAAAAAAACAAATCGCTATCCTATTGCTTTAAGGTTTTAAGTCCCAACGTTTTGTTACGTTTTGCTGTTTTCATGATCATTTTTCGAAGTGTTTACATTAGAGTGGGTTTCCCACTGCTCTTTCAATGCGTATTCTGGTCCCCAACAACTGGGCAAAATTTGAACGAATTAGGTTTATAATCTCGATTTGCGGGAGAAATTTAAATTTTGTATGGGAAACGGAACGATCCTATTCATTTGCTTACCAAATATTGCTCAAATTTCACCAAAACTTCTGACTTAGATTGAGAATAGTATACCAAACATCTTTGACGAAGCTACAACCCACTCTGATGTACATAGTTGAAAAAATGGTCATGAAAACAGCAAAACGTAACAAAACATTGAGGAACTTTATTAAAAAAAATCATTAGGCATCCACTTGGATCCTCCTATGAATTGTATATGTTACAGTGGGGTATAAGTTGCTGAACGAAATTACGTCAAGTTTAGCTGCCAATACCTGCATACATGCACACCCCTTTAAAGTTAGTGTTGAACAATTGTAAATACGTATGTAAATCCTTTACATGAAGAGATAGCGATTTGCTTGATTGAGCAAAAATGTGCATTTTTAGAGCACTTACAACTTTGTAGAACATTGAAAAAATCGAAAAATTCAAACTAAAAAGTTATGGTAAAAAAGGTTTGTAAGGGGGTACTAGCGTTAGTAATCCATTTTCACCCTATAACTTCGTCCACTTGAGAGATAGAAATTTGACGTCTTGTACAAAGTTTCTTAAAATGACTTCATCTACAATGTTTCCATAGATGTTCATCAATTTTAACAAGACATAAAAAAGTATTTTTTTTATCTTAGTGAATACCCTCCTTAATAAAAAGAATTCACTTCTCAATTAAAGCACTTAAAAAATGAAGAAACATCCTAGAAGACATCAAAATGCTACACTCAATAGTTTCATCGCAAACAGCCATGTCCCACTATTTTTGATTTCGTCCCACTGTGCGTGGCCAAGAAGGTCAATTCTCCGTCTGGTTCGTCCAGCAGACGATGAAGCGGGCCGGACTTCATGTCTTCAAGGTAAGGAAGGCGCCTAACCAAAGCTGTACCGCGAGTGGTTGGTGCAGCAGAAATGCATCGTAATGGACGACGAGACGTACATTAACGCGGACGCCAAGCAGATCCCCGGCCTGGAGTTTTTTGTCGGCAAGTCTCCTGGATGTTCCGGAGAAGTTCCGGAAGAAGAAGGTCAACAAATTTGCCAAGAAGTACTTAGTGGTGATCTGTGGAACAGTCAACGGCCAAATATATAAAGAAGAAAGCCTCCAGAAGCGCTTGCTGTCCTTCCTCCGGTACCACGAAGGGACATTCTGTTTTGGCTTGATCTGGCATCGTACCATTACGCGAAACCGATGATGGAGTAGTACGAAGCCAACGATGTTGTTTTTGTGCCGAACGAGGCAAATCAGCCAAACTCGCCAGAACTTTGCCCAATAGAAAAATTCTGAGAGATTATGAAGGGCAAGCTCCGGAAAACAGGTAATGTTTTCAAAACGACAAGGATTTGAAGAGTGGACGAAAGTGTGTAAGAAAGATGGCACAAGTGTTGCATAGGATTTGATGGGTAGCGTTAAGTCCAAGGTGCGGGAATTTAGCCTATGACCAACTTTGCAAAAACATAGCTAATATGTGTTTATTTATTCCCGGAGAGTTTTAAAAATATCTGGCTTAAAGTCTGGAACGGGCAGAAATTGGTCAACTTCAAATTGGTGTATTTCTGTTAAAAATGCATAAAAAAAACTGAAATGCTGCATTTGGAAGCTGAGTGTATATACAATGGTTGCTATGATGAGTTTTCACCGTTTGCTCTCCAGTTTTCAAAATAACGTCCAAGCAAGAGGAGCAGCGTGTCAAAATTTTGCTCGCGCAGCAAGAGAATCTGACGTTCTCACACGCCAAGTTGGCAAAATTGCTGGATGTGGCCAAATCGACCGTGACAAACGTTTTAAAAGTGTCCGGGGAGCGTCTGTCGAGCGCCAGGAAGCGGCGGCAATCGTAATCTGGACGTGGCAGCGACGACAAAGAAGGTGGCGGTGAAATATATGCGGAATCCTAACCTCTCCATCTGAGATGTCACTGGCAAGCTCAATGTCTCCCATGATACTGTGCAGCGGGCCAAGAAACGATACATAAGAATTGAACTACCAAAAGAAAAATAAGAAGATTTTTGTGATATGAATTTTGACTGAAAGAAACGATTTTTTTGTCGACCAATTTTTGCGCGTTCCAGTCTTTAAAATTAATTTTTGGTGATAATTTTTTTCTGCTTTTTTTAGTACAGCCTTTATTGTAAATTTCTCGTAATTCAAAGTCTGTCCATGTAAATCAACAATTCTATCGAAAAGAGGGACTCTATACAAACTGGCATCATGGTGGTTGAGCCATCATTGACTCGCGGTGTTCAATTTTTCGATTTAATCAAGATCGTCATTATTCATTTATGACGATTGTTCAGGTATTCAATTCACATTTTTACCGTTTATCTAGAGGACGTATACAGATAATGAAAATTCAAAACACATTTCGTCAGATTCTCGTCCACGATTTTATGTAGGTTATCAACCTCTCGTAAGTCCCACGCTGAAGACAATCCCATTCCCCGAATAAACCCTCACTCGTCCGGATCATCGTATATATATGTGTAACGCAGTCAATTTAACCACTCTCCATCGATGTCAGAGGTTTACATAACGGTCCAACCCCCGGTGCTACACACCGGAGCAGAAGCGCAGGAGTTGTGTAAAGTAAAACAAGCATAATATCTACCGTAATCCACGTGTAAGCTGCTTCCTTCCTTTCCTGCGACGGTTCGACCGGTCACGTTGCTGTCGTTATCCACCAAGTAGCCAACGGGGAGCGCCGGAAATACAGAAACACCCGCGAGTTTGGCCGCCGGAGGGGTCACGCCGGGGAGACAGCAGCTATAATCCAGGTTTAGCCGAGCTGTTTCCACCCGTGGCGACACGTTTGCGTGTTTGCTTCGTATTCTTCTTCTGGTACTCGAATTTCACTTGGATTCACACTTTTTTGCTCCACTCGAAAACCCGCGGAAACACTTCTTGCTCGATTAAAATCAAGAAATTAATTCTTAATTCAATTTCACCACCATCACTTCTGCTTCTTTTTCCCTTCTGCTCGAGCATCCACTTCGGTAGCTCGGATTACATAAATTTTAATCCACACTTAAATAATTTAATAATCCCTCGATCTCGCGCTGTGGCTTCCTTTCGGCTCTTCAGCAGCCTTTTTGCATCCTTCCAAGATAAACGCTGCCGGACTTCCGTCACTTCAACCCGGACCAAGCTGTGAGGACGATGATGATGAATTTTTCATATCCGTCCTTCCGAGACGAGCAACGGCAAAAGTTCCGGTACTCCTTCGACTTTTGTTTTTGACAGACGCTGACTGAACTCCACCCTAATTTTACCGAAGCTCCAATCCGCCCAGACAAAATTAAACGGGTTGCAAAATTTCACAAATCGATTTTTTTTTTCTGCTTAGGTCTGGCAAGACCGGCTTTTCCCGTTCCACTTCTGCTTCGTTCACGGACAAGCGAGCATGCGACGGGAAAATTTATGGAGATTTTCCAGCTTTTTGATCTCACTTGGAGCCTCTTCTCGCTGCTCCCACTTGGCACATTTGCAAACACAATAGGACGAATCTTCAACCAACCGAAGGAATTAAGGCAAACATCGGTTATACTCTCGCCAACCACAATTCCAGCTAGCTGCGCCGCTCTGGCAGCTGTCAAATCAAACGAGGCGCCTCTTGCAGTATCGGTAATAAAAGCATGCCACTTTTGCACGATTTGAATTTCTTTTTCTACTTTCCGCTCCTTCCGATAACACTCTGGCGACGAATTCGATGTGTGTTTTGTGTAAATATTTTCCCTTCAAGAAGCGTAACAACACGCACTTCAACCGAAACAAACGAGAGACCGCGTAGAACCGGACTGTTGTGTCAACAAAACGACCACGGCTGGGATACACCTCTCAAACATCTGACAAACTTCACAAATTGATCACAACAATAAATTAACAATCATCAATAAACAGGTTATAACAAGCAGCCTCTCCTTTCCGGTTTTTTTCCCTCCTGTAACAGGAAAGCGATATCAATCAAGCCTCTTATCTTGCTCAACGAAAACAACAAGATCAAACAATCATTTGAACGCACTTTTCCTTCATATGCCAAAAAAAAAATGGATTTTCTGAATGTGGCAAATCGCGCACATACGGTTTATACAGAAAAATTAACACGCAAAACGATACCGCCTAACGTAGGGACGTAAGTACCGACACGTCTCGCGGACAAAACTCGACTGACGAATGCGAGCCGAGCGAGCTCCAGTCCGGCATCCCATTGGCTGCCGAGCCGACCGAACCGGCACGAATACGTGCGAAAACGAACGCGAACCGAGTGCGATTCGTGTCGGCACGCGTGCACCCGAAGCCATCCAAAAAACGTTCGGCTGTGTCTTCGGCACTATTCCGTGTTTCCAATCGGCAGCCGAAGATTACTCGTTCGCTGCGGTTCCCGGCAGAGCATAATTATAGCTATACAGCAGCAGCGTCGGCTGCTGCCAATATGCATTTTATTGCTCTATTCAATCATCATAATCAGCCGATCCAGACATTGATCTAGTTTTGCTCTTTTCCGCTCCTCTTCGCACCAGCATCACTCCTCGGAGTCGTTCGTGCTTCGTGGCTCGTTCGTGTATGCTGCAGAGCAATATTGAGACGTGCAGTCACGTCCGTCCACCGGTCCGCCGTCGTTATGCTGAGATGGTTGGAAAGTTCCGACACGGTCGTGGACCACACCGACGGACGACCACCGTCGTCCGCCTACCACCCCCAACCCACTGGCTGTGCGCGGATGCGAAAAGAATCTTCACTTCGTTGCCCCTCAACCTCCAGTCAACTCGGATGGGGATGATAGTCAGTCAGTGGTGGCGCTTGACTAGATAGTCGTGATTTTTTTATTTTTTTTTTTTACGTTCGACGATGAAATTATTTTCTTCGCTTTCCTTCGACGAGCCCATTCTATTGGAGTTCAATCGTTGAGTTCGATGAATGGGTTTCGATTCAAGAGTCGTGCCCCTCCTTGTGTGTGTTTGTGTGGGGCCTGTCATGTCTCAATCAAGGCGGAACGGGATTGATTGTTGGAGTAATTTGGCCGTGGGAAACGAGGATTTTGCTTGGAATTTTGATTAGCCAGGTTTGATGGGGTAATTTTCATACTGGAATAGTTCTCGGATATAATAATGCATAAAACGAATTCGGGTGTGCTCCAACTGAGGAGCTGATCGGCGTGCTCCGAGCTAAAAGTTAGCGAGTTCCGACAAGTTCATACGCGTTGGAGATTTTCCGGGGGTGGAACTTGGTAAGGTAGGAAGGTGTAGGAGTTTACAGAAAAGCTGCATGAGTTGTATTGACAGCTGTATGCTGAGCTATACAACGATCTTCCAGGGAAGCTGAATTACAAGTTTCTAGCGAAGTTGAATGACGGAATGCCAGGGAGGCTGAGTTAGTTTCCTGAGAAGAGATTTTAGGGAAGCTGGACGTGGAAGCAGCGAGAAGCTAGTAGACTAACAGTTATTCTACCGAGGCTGCAAACAGCGTGTCGATTCACGTTGACATGGCTGGTTCTCGACAATGCCTTGGTCAATCGATATGGTTCATCCACCATCTACTTTCAAATGGAACAGGTAAATTGGATATGCCGGAACGGAAAAAAACCCGGAGTAGTGTTTCCTACCCGAGACATCCCGGGAAATTTACCGAAAATCTCGTTTCCCGATTCCCGAGAATCTGTTCCAATTTCACGGGAAACTAATTTAGACGGATTTTTGAGTGAAAGTTTTAAAAAAAAATCCCCAAGGAGCCCAAAGTAACTTCTAAAGCGAAAGTTTGGATTAACGTCCGGAAAATTTTTCCAGAAGAGTCGGAAGAATTTTCTGAGGGAAGACAGAAGAAATTTCCTGGGGAGGCCAGGAAAAACGTTAGGGAAATCGGAAGACGATGCGAAGCCAAAAAGACTAATCAAGGGAGTTGGGAAAAAATTCCCGGGATGTTGAATTCTGCGGTAGTTTAAAACGATAGAATAGAGCTATCGTGGAAGTCAAAAGTACTTTCTGGAAGAAGCTTCCGATGAAACCAGTTGAAAATTCTGGTAAGTAACTGTTATGAATTCAACTTCATATATTTTCTGGTCTCTGAACTAAAATGTTTCCCGATTCCCGGGAATTCCCGGGAAGAGCCATAAGCTGTTTCCCGTTTCCCGGGAAACGGAAACGCTAGTCCGGAGGAATTCCGAGCAAAATGCGTGTGGATTCCTTTGGCGATTTGACTGGTTCTTGGCAAACCACATTTCAGAATTAAACCACTACTTCCAGGAACAGCCAGGGAACCGATTGGACTCGTGGTGAGCCAGTCGGAACGGAAAAACTCGCGAGAGATCCGAGTTATATGCGTGTGGATTTGTGCGGACACATTCCTAAAAAAATTTCTCATCGAGTTAGTTCTACTCTTGGAAATAGTTTCAAGAGGATTGATAATCATCCTCCAAAATAACCACAGCGTGCATCTGTGGAAATCCGGAATCACCTGGAAAATGGTCAATTCCCGAAATTAGACCTAGCGATCCGCGATTTTTTTTTCTAAATAGCATACTATATTGAGCATTGAGAAAATATGCCATCACCATATAGATTCTGCTACCAGGGAACGGTCCTCTTGATATCCGGATTCACCGGAAAAAAGGGTCGTTTTCGGAAAGTGGTTCTAGAGCTCTGCGATTTTTTTAGAAAACGCACAGAATTCTGAGCAAAGCGTAGATATCTTAGCACCCGCGACTTTTGATTACCCGGTTTTCATAAAACGCCTTTCCAGATTTCCGGATTCCTCGGGAAAATGGTCAATTCATGAAATTCTAAATTGCAATTAATGCTGAACATGGAGGAAATATGTAATCTCCATATATATTCTGCTATCGGATGGCCAGAAAACGGTCCTCTGGATATCCGGAATCATCGGAAAAGTGGTCATTTTCGGAAAATGGTTGTGGAGCTCTGAGATTTCTTAGAAAACGCATAGAATTCTAAACATTGTGGATATATACCATCACCATATCAATTATTCAACCGGGTGGTCAGAAAATGGTCCTCTGGATAACCGGAATCACCGTAAAAGTGGTCACTTTCGGAAAGTGGTTCTAGAGCTCTGCGATTTTTTAGAAAATGCTTAGAATCCTGGAGTGGAGATATATCAGCACCATATTGATTTGATCGTCCGGTGGCCATAAAATGCCCTTGCGGATAGCCGGATTCACCGGGAAAAGGATCAATTTCGGAAAATAGACCAGGAGATCCACGATTTGTTTTCTAAATTGCAAGCAATCTTGAACATGGAGGAAATATACAATCTCAATATCGATTCTGCTACTGGATCGTCAGAAAACGGGCCTCTGGAGATCCGGAATCACCAGAAAAGCAGTCATTTTCGGAAAGGGGTTCTCGAGCTCTGCAAATCTTTTGGAAAACGCATAGAATTCTGAGCAAAGCGGAGATATCTTTTTATCTAAATTTAATACAACCTTGAGCGTAGAGGAATTATACCAACACCATGAAAAATGGAATATGCTATTGGTTGCAGGGTGTCGACTCAATAAAGAAAACTAAATTCCCTGTTATTCCCTGATTATCCAGTAATTTTCAAAAAAATTCCAGGTACAGTACCTACCCGGTTTTGGCAACACAACCCCATCAGCTATAACTTTCCTAATGGATATATTAGTGGTTTATGGAAAAAAATTCATGAAATACCAGACGGACCTCTAACCCATGAAGAGCGGTCCAATACAATTTCAAATTAAATAAAGCATTCCATACATTTTACAGAATGCAAAAAAGACAGAAATCCCGTGTTGCCAAAAACGGGAAGGATCCGCATTCTACCCTCGGGGCATAAATTCATCCAAATCTCCAAATCATCTTCATGGTGACCAGTAAATCTCGATCAGCAATTTTCCCGTTTTGCTCCCAGAGTTTTCGAATTTATCGCGGTTTAGGTACTGTGCCGATTCAAATTTCGGACACTTAAACTCGAATTTCGGACACTTTTAAAAGTTGATTATCTCGGTCGAATATGATCCACATGTCTTGTAAATTTTAAATTTTTTTGACTAGTGCCCTCCACGATCATCTAACATTATTACTTTGTTTCTAACTGGATGTAATATTTAATTAAAAATGAAAGTGTCCGAAATTTGAATCGTCCGAAATTTGAATCGGAACGGTATTTTAATTAAGCACAAAACTGAAAGCGATGAAGCCCAAGGTTAAATGGGTAATTTATAAGACAGCAGCACCTTTTCTGGATCTTGAGTTTGGATCTGCGACAGGTTAGAAATTTTCACAATTTGTGTATGAAAATTTCGCTCAAAACTTTACAGGCTTTTATTTGATTATTCTCAAGCCTTTCCTTTAGATTAATTTCCTTTCACAGTGATCTCTCCAGAATTCTTCTAAAATAAATTTGAAATTCTCTCTGGAAATCCCTTGAAATTGTTTTTATACTAAAACAGAAATTTTCTGTAGAACACTCCAAAAAATTCTTAATTCGAATTTTAAACTCTTTCTAAGATTTCATTGGAGCTTCAATTTTTTTTTAATTTGGATGAAATTCTCCGTAGAATTCACCTCAGACCAACAATTGAAAAGGGCAATTAGCTTTTGTGAGTAAAACTTGTAATCCCTCTTCCATGCCAACTCCATCTGGCAGGGGAAATTCTCCTACTCTTCAAATTTTGTTCAGAATTATCTTGGAGGTCTCCTCTGAATTCTTCTGAAAATTGCAAGGAATTCTCATTAACATTCTCTAAAAATTCCATTTGGAAATGCGCTTGGAATTATACTTGGACTATCCTTATAGATCTACGCATAATTATTTTAGAATTGTACCTCCAAAATTCGCGTTCCTTGGTATTTTTCAAGAATCCTGGAATCTTCTTCACTCTTGGGAGACCTAGCTAAAACTCTGCTAGAGGTTTTCTTGAAGCTCCCTATAAAATATTCTCTCAAATACCTTGGTGTTATCTGTAGAATCTGCTCAAATTCGCTATGGAAAATGTTTTTTTTTTAATTCTCTTAATAGTTCTTCAAAGTGACTTTAGTTATCCTGAAAATCCAGACCGGTCCAAGGGTCTTGAAATCTTATTGTTTTCGAAGAGAGGACGAGGTATATTTTTCAAGATTTGTCAACTAAATTCAAAGGATTTTCCCGATGACTTCAAATTTCAGCTTTTTCCGGTTTTCCCGGTTCACTGGTCACTCTGCATTTCACATATGAAACACTAGTTTTTAATCCCATTATATTTGTTTTGTCTTGAGCACATTTTGAGACCCAGCTCCGTAAAAAAATTATTCCGAACAATATGCTTAACCTAAAGCAATTCCGGATTCCTCCGGTGGGAAATAGTAAAAACAACGCTTTCATCTCCAAAATTCTGTAAGTTAATTCCATCTAAATTGCAATAGCAGCAACATTACCATACTAAAACGTTACTGTGAAGCTAACTTTCCGAGCTAACCAGGTTTAAAATGAAGACCTAGAATACTTAATACAGCCACTGTATGCTGTCAAATCAATGCTTGTCTACGTATCTTTGCAATAATATTCAATCATAAAAAGCTACTCCAAGTAACGAAAAAAAAACCTCCCAAGCAAGACCATTATCCTAAATTCTCATTTAGTTAGTTCTCTGAGCTAATCAAGCTGTTAAGAACACAATAAGGAACAAGAATTAGAAGTATTCAGAAAAAAATCATTATCTTCTCTTAAAGCTGGCTTTAGACAAGACAAGACAAGCCAATTGATCAATTCAGTTTAATTCAACTGGCTTGAACGTGTAAATTATGCCAGAATGCCGTTGAAATTATCGTTAGAATTCACTTGAATTTATCCTCACAATTCTCATAAAGTTCTTTTCTTGAAATTATACTGATAATACACCACAACTTCTGCATGAAATTCCAGTGGTTAGTTCTTTATTATCGCTTAAATTCATGTGTATGTGTGTATTCCCTCAAACCCCAAACTGGCCGGCAGTGTTATTATGGAAGAACACTCTCTACAATGTCGCATTTATGGTCATTGTATACAGCTTTAGTCCGGGAGTTAGAGGTGATAGCTCTATTGCAGATCCACATTTCAGAATATATAGAGAGTCACGCCCATTCCGAGGTTACTTTCACTTACAATAAGCCCCACATGTATGTATTACCTCTATCAATTGGATATTACTATTACACACACACACACACACACACACACACACACTTCCAGTTTCAACACGTTCTTTTGAATCCTGGCACGTATTTAGTTTATGTTTCTTTTTTAATTGTAACAAGTATTTGGACTGGTCTCACCATGATAATTTGATCCTCCAATCCAAGGGTTCCGTAGTTTTGTTTTTCTCTCCGGTTTACATCTCATTTCGTGATTCACCTTTGTCGTAATACTTCCTTCAACGAACACAAATTGTCTTGCATTGGCACGGTCATCTATGTGGTTCACGTTTAGTGCTTTCCCCAGGAACCTTTCGCGGCCACCAGCTACCACCCGTCCAGTCTTGGGCGTATCCAGCGAGGCATCTTTCATATTGTTCGCAATCTCCGACACCGGCGAGAGATCAGCAGCCGAGCACTTTTGCAAGCGTTGGCCACCGAATCACCACCAAAACTCGCGACGGACACATTACCAGCACGTTCCCGGGCTAATTCACCAACCTGAACCCCGTCCACGGTGAGGAATCTCTCAATAGAACAGAACTACACGTCGAAAATGTGGCATCCGAACTCGGAGAACCGGGCTCCCGGGAGGCAATGAAAACCGACACCGAACAATGGAACTGAAGATGCGTCGTACATTTTGGATGTTAGATTCAAGGTCAACCGAGTCACTCAAGGCAAACACAGGCTAAACACGATATATCACTAAATGATAGCTTTATGTACACTTGAAACTAAATTTCAGCACACAAATTAACAAATTTAAAGTAAAAAAATGTTTAATTCGCTGCCGTAAAATACGCAGCAAAAGAAAAAGTCAGCTTTCAAGCGCGGCCTACTGCGATCTCGCTTAAATTCATCCCAGGAAATTCTTCTCGAAATTCTCACGAAAACTATGCGAATTACTATGCTCTTAGGAGAGGAAATTTCAAAATATTTGCAAATGCGGTTTCCTGGACATGATTTTATTAAAAGTTTGATACCTTGAATATTTCTGTAAGTTCCTTTTTTTCTTATTCTTCTTTGCATTTCAAGATCATTGCTTATCGTATATTAGCTTATTGCGTGCTCTATACTTAGTGTTGTAGATGCACTTCCACAGTTGTTAAGAGTCGAGTTTCGAACGCCTTTGGATACGGTTGTGTTTTAAGTTTGTTCTCTGTTTGTGCATGCATTCGCTTTCATAGTTTTCGGCTGCATTTGCCGGATTAGCGCTGGTACTCTGCCTCCCGGACGGTTATACGTGTGTGAGTGGTGGTTTTCTCGCTTTCCAAGAAGTTTTAGAATCGAGAAAGAAAACATGATTCATCATGTTTGCAAGCAACAGAAGATTTCACGCTATCTGCGTTATTTGATTTTTTCTCCCGGTCCAGAAATTTGTGGCATCGCGAGCGATAATTTAATTTTAGTTTATTTACGCGGTGATGATGTTGGTTCACTCGCAACTATTTTTGAAAAAAAAAATCAAGTGTTCTCGAACGAAAGTGTACCAAAAGTGCTTCTGAACGTGTTTAGTAATTGGGTGTGGTGAAATTCGTGCATTCCCGGTTGATTTTGGAAATCCGTATCACAAAATTGCCCACCGATTCCTGTTTTTTGCCGCGTTCGACGACGACGGATGTGCTTTCGCGAGAGTGACGTTTATTTGATCCGTTTCTTTGCACGGGTGTGTTTTTTTTGTAACTAGCGTAAGTGTGCCTCCGATTTGCCTTGAGTGTCGGAGATTGTGAGTAAGCTTAAGGATGTCTCGCTGAATACGCCCTAGTCTGGACGGGCGGTAGCTGGTGGCCGTGAACGGTTCCTGGGGAAAGCACTAGATGTGACCCTCCTCCTAGATGGCCATGTCAATACAGGAAGTATTACAACAAGGTAATTGTTATTAGATATTTTGGAAACAGTGACAGATAGCGGACATAAAGAACCAGTGGAGGTGCCGGGCAAAGGTGTTTACCCTAGACAAATGGTAAGTTACAAATTCGCTGTTGTCGTTGTCGTAGGCGCCGTCGTAGTCGTAGTATATTTAAAATTAACCACCAACCGCTGAAAATATGAATTATCGCGTATTTCTGTTGTTCATTACATGCCAAGTGAAATTCGAGAACGTAATTTCATTTGAATAGCTTGTTTAACCAGGTCTTAAACAATCGTCACGTCGGTCATAGCTTGTTATGATTGCCTGAACCATGCGTAAAGAAAAAATCGAAACATTTAACGTCGCTTGAAAGTAGATCATAAAGGCCTCTTTCGTAGCTTTTAGTTTTAGGATTTCAAAGATCGTCGGTTGCAGTGGCTTGCTTACTGAGCAGAAAACGCGGTCGCAGGTCCTTTCATATTAAAAATGTATGGTAAGATCGCTTGTTTATCGTGTATTTTGTAAAACTTTTCGTTGTCGTCGGTGCCGGGTTTGAATAGTTATAAAAACTTGAGTAACGCTATAATGTGATATGAGGGGATCGGTGGCATTAGAACAACCGGTTTTGCTTACTGAGCAGAACATCATGAGTCTAATCTCAAGCCCATCCACATTCAAGATTCGTCAATCGTTTTATTTGTTAACATGACTACATGGTAATAACAGCAACTCGATGATTACAAAGGAGCTCGTCTGCCTAGTGGCAAACGTTTTTGCTTACTGAGCAGAAGACCGTGGGTTCAATCCCAAGCTCCTTCGCGTTATATGATTGTTATGACATCAATTCAGCTTATCGTTTACCAAAACGAACCCTGCTGCAAACTCAACCCTCTTACCCAATATCCCAGTGATTCCTCGTGGAAGTGCAGAGGTGCTCTCGGCTTCCATCAAAGCGAGTGTCACGTCAACACATTCCTACCCCTTCCTTTCTTGACCTGTGTTCGTGCGCGGCCGGCGCTGGTATTGCCTAGTTTTAGATCACCAGTTTTTACACATTGAGGATGATTGCTAGTCCTAAGCATCGTCTATTGGTGCTCTGTGTAATAACAGCTGGTCTGGCAATAACAGAGTAGCAACCGTGGGCGGTCAATCATGCTCATACTCATGCTAGATGCACTTCCACAGTTGTTAATTGAGAGCTTTCGCTGCCTGTACCATTTTGCATTAATATAATTGTGTGCAAAGAACAATCATACATTGTTCAGGGAAATCGAAAAATTCTCCAACCCGGCAAAATTCCTAGACCGCACCTGGGTGGTGACCTCGTTTATAAGATTCCATCTGTAATTTTGTTAACCACCGAAATGGAACCTGGTCCCATTCAGCCGAACAACATTTAACTAGGACTCCAAACAGGCATGAACGAAGAAAACGGAAACAACCATCTCCATTTGTACCGTGTTTGGCATGCGTCACAATAGGCGTAAACCCCCACTTTCATCTCGGATTAATGAATGTGTTATAATCATAACATTTTATTATTCACGCTGTCGCCTTGTCGCCATCGCCGTCGTCGCTATCGGTAGTCTTATCCAGCACGCATGTCTTGCTGAAGTTTCAACCGTCCGAAGCTCTCGGCTGTTGTGTGATGACAAAGGAAATCTTCTCTCATCGCAAACGTAGTGATAGTTGGGATTGAAGAAAGATGAGCATGGAAACCGGTAATTGTTTTGTCCGTCCCGTTTGTCTGTCTGTCTTCTTCAACGCTTCTTCTGTTGATGTTTTCAGTGACCAAGCACTGCTACTTCGTTGTGAAGTTTCTGTGCTGAATCGGCTTTGATTGATAATACCCCAAACGGTACACGCTGTTGTTGATGTTATGAAACCAATTAGTCACTTTGTTAACCTCGTCAAGTGGTTGAATGTTTGACGTCCCTTTCTCTCTTCAAACATGGCAAAGCCCCTTCAGTCTGTAACTGGAACACTATTGTATTGTGGTAAACAGCAAAACATGACATCCCACATTGCCATCAAGTCCTACAAATCACATCCCTGTACCGCATTCCAACAATTGCATTCGCTTTCAATGGCATCAGGATTGACACCTACGCACACAAATGCTTCCTTCCTACACGCACCCTTCCAACTCTCTGTTGCTCTGTAATCACCATAATCGAACAATGGCAAGGCTTTCCATATTCTAAATAATATCATTATTAAAGACCTATTATCACCGTATCGTAGCTATTATGATCCAACTGTTTTGATCGAACAATCATTGCCCAACGCAACATGAACCCACCCCTCCCCCCCCCCTCATACCCCGCTTGCCATTTCCAGTGAACAATTTAATCCCCATAACAATGTCCCTCCAGCTCTGCTCCAGCATCCAGTCCAGAGGATCTGTGCTGCTCTCGCATCGATGTGACTGCGGAACTGTGAGACCGTATCATACGAGCAAACAAACAGAGCAGCATCCAAAAAGCCATGGCTCACAGTAGCATTGCTGCATCCTGGATCCCGCCGTAGAATTCGAAACCACAGACTCACCCCCAAACCAGCACAGCATATTGTTGCTTGTGACTCAAATATTTATGCATACATATTTCCGCTACAGTGTGTGCGCCTCAAAGCCGGAAGCATCGTTGTTCTCATATTTATACGAATGGTATGTGAAACCGCCGAAAGCAATGTGTTATTTGTCGGGTAATTGAAATAAGCTTTCATAGTTTTCCGTTCAATATTGGAGCGGAATTCCGTCATCTTTCTGGAGAATGCCAACGGACGCGCAAATGATTTCCACAGAATCGAACCGTTTGCTGCCACCCACCCACATTTGATCCCGACAACTTACGGTGGCAAGCACGGAAGAAAGCTGATAGCACTTTGACTGAGCGAACCGGATCAGTGTCCTTTGCATGTCGAAGGGTATAGAAAGCTCCGATAGAAACGTGAGGTTAGGGAGGAGTGGAAGGGTTCGTGCGGTGGAACTTCTTACTAACCGGCTCCGTTGAATGGGGAGATTAGTTGGATGACTTTTACTGGGAACGATACTCAAAACATGAGGGGATTCTTTTTGGGCGGCTTGAGTACAGAATGAAGTACAGCATTCCCTCCATATATGCGGTGGGTGGTACCGTCCACCCATCGCTATTTCTCGGTTGTTCTTCATGTGATTACTGTCGACCATAGACCAATTATCTACAGAAAATCAGCTCAATTAGTTGGAGGAGAGCTGAGTAATAGCGGTGAGTGGACTGTACCACCCACCGTATATAAATACAGCATTTCATGTGAAATCATTAATGTTGATGTTTACATCTAAATTGGCTAGAATGATTGAGGCTACGATGGACCTGTGCTGTGCGAAGATATCGGGTGCACTCGTTTGAAACACGTAAAGGACTTCGATATCCTGTACCACCATGGGGTCTCATCCGACTAGATGATCCAGCAATGAAAAGGTCTTTCGTTGAAGAACTTGAGCCCCGAGCAACGGATGATCTGGAAGATGCCCTGCTTTTGAGCTTCTAAAGGCGCAACAGAAATATTGTTCTGATTATAAACTAATTATAATCGAATTAGTAATTATAATCTGCCCTGTAATGGTTGTCTCTGAAAATATCTGATTACGTAAATGCGTTATCATAAGTAACCACCATTACTGGGCTGCCTTCGTGTAGCAAGCCAGGTCTTTTTTTCAATTTTGAATCCAGGGGTCACATACGTCGAACAGCAAATGGATGATTCGACCTTCTCCGATTTGCATGAAAATTTACATAATTGTGTGCGTCATTGCCATTTTTCAATAAATTGTACCGCGAAACCGTCACTTCTAATTCAAATGACGTCCGAGACAAATTTGTTCAGAAAAATAAAGTATTTCTGGGAATAATATACACAGTAATTTTTGTTGAGTAATTTTGAGCCAAAATTCTAAAAAAGTGGTAAATACTCTAATATGGCAAAAACTTTATCTTTAATTTTTAATTTCATGGGCTCTGTATTTGCCGGGATTTGGAGGTATTTCTTCCCGTTCTTACCAGAACGGCGCACAGGAGCCGGCGAAGAATTTCAGCACCCGAAAGTACTGCTGCTGTTCCACCTTCCCAGTAGAAGGTGAAAATTAGCTACTCAGTAACTTTGCACTAGCGTTGCAGTTCGTGAATTGTTATTCACGCATGGGCACATATCATAAGTGACTTTTTCGAACTACAATTTATTAAAAAATTACGAAGACGCTATTTTGAAAAAAAAATTGACGATTTTTTTTGCAAAAAATGTGAATGATTGCCCATTAGTACCAGATATACAATCCATCCCTTGTAATCCCATCTCCAAAATCAACCTAAACGGTTAAACCGTGCTCTCTTGCCGTGTGGACCTATTTGTTTGTTGCTGAAGGAAGTGTTTCTACTACCTAAAGCTATAACAAATGTAAACAGCACTTCCAAGTGCTCAATATTACCTGTACATTTTCTACCTAATTTGACTTTTATTCCTCTTCGATCCTTGTTTGGACCCTACCCGGGGTAATCTAGCTTGGACATCGATTTGGAAAATTCCCCTTCGATCCTTCGGATTCTTATAGTAATCTGCTTGGAAGTCGACTTGGAGAAAATTCTTCTGCCACTATAGCGCCTACACGCAAAAAAAGGACAATCTCTTGATCCCCCCTCTGATGAAATTAATTTGGGCAATCAATTTGATATGCTCACGGATGATGAGAATGATCCATCATCCACGAAAAATTCTAACAAACTTTCTCGGCTTAATGTCAAGAATAAAAAGGTCCCCCTTATTGTGGTAATCACTTCCGATTTCCATGCTCTTCGTACGGAACTTTTGAACTTCGTTAAATTCAAGTTTTCATTTCGAATTGGCCGTCTGGGTGAATGCCGTGTATTGGCTGGAACCTTGAACGGAGTCAAACGTCTTTTCAAGTATCTTACTGAGAAGCAACACACATTTTTCACTTATGACTCCAAAACTGAACGTCTGTAAAAGATTGTCTGTCAAGATCAAAAATGAACTGGTAAAATTACTTGGAGATGTGCCACTCCAATTAATCAAAATCAACATGAAATCCCGTCCTGGCGATTCACGGAACGTGATTTCTAATAATTTTTATTTAGTTAACTTCAAGTCTAGTGTACTAAACAATCTTAAGGTCTTAGCAAAAACTACCCACATACTCCATGTCCGAGTGAAGTGGGAACTCTCCCAGTGCCGTAAGTGCCAGGGATGGGTCACGTAACTAAAAATTGCTTCATGCCAGCTAAATGCGTGAATTGTCGTGATTCCGCTCACGCAAAGGACGATTGTCCTGTGAAGGAAGATCCTAGGAAATTCAAATGTTCAAATTGTGGTGAAAACCACAAATCCAATTTTGGGAATGTAAGACTCGCAAAGTGATCCTACAATCTTGTTTTAAGTGACAGGTAGGAAACTCTCAACGTTTCCGAACAGGTACAAATTACTCTGCTGTTAACAACGATCAGCGAGGAACAAATTCTACATTCGTACAAGTAGGTACAAATATCACCCCTGCTTCAAATGTTTCATCTATACCTACTCTCCTCGCTGCTAACAATGTTCAGCGAGTAAATGGAGCATCCTATGCTGCTATTGCAGCGGGTAGAAATCAAAATACTAACCAACGTAATTCTAAGAGAAATTTTGACTTATGAAGCATTACTGCCCCTAAAATGGAATTTTTACAGAAATCATTAATTGACATGATTTCTGATATGCTTAAATCTAACTCCATGTTTGATGCTATTCAAACTGGAGTAAAATTTGCAAACAATATTGTCATGACTTTGAAATTCAGTAATGGATTTTAAATCATTAAATATTTTAAATTGGAACGCTCAATCTCTTAAAGATAATGAAGACGAGCTATTGAACTTTTTGAGAGCTCATAACTTGCATATTGCCGTTATAACTGAAACTTTCCTTAAACCTCACCATAAGGTTAAAAGGGACACAAATTATTTCATTTATAGAAATGATCGTCTTGATGGAGCCTGTGGTGGCGTTGCCATCATTGTTCATAGACGAATCAAACATAAAATTCTTTCTTCATTTGAAACCAAAGTTTTTGAAACTTTGGGAGTTTCTGTTGAAACAAAATTTGGACAACTTACGTTTATAGCTGCCTATTTTACATTCCAATTCGTAGGCCAGCAAAAGAATTTTCTCAAGGGTGACCTTCAGAAACTTACCCGTCATAGGTCTAAGTTCTTCATTATTGGTGATTTTAATGCAAAACACCGCTCATGGAATAATGCTCAAAGCAATTCCAATGGTAATATTCTGCTTGATGATTGATCAGCCCAACAACCCGCAGTAATCTCTCAACTATTGATTTGGTCTTAACTGATTAATGTCAACTTTGAAGCCAATTGGTTACCCATGCTGACTTCGGTTCTGATCACCTTCCCGTTACTTTTGAAATATCGCAAGAAATAATTTCCAATCCCGACAGCTCTACTTTCAATTACCATAGATTGGGAGGAATATCTAACACTTACGAAACACTTCGATCCAAATATTCCTTTGCAAACTAAAGATGAAATTAATCATGCTCTTGAATCTCTGATGACTTCTATAGTTGAAGTAAGAGCTGCCTCAGTACCAAAATGCAAGTTTAAATTCGATTCAATTATAATAGACGACGATCTTCAGCTCTTGATCCGTCTTAAAAATGTCCGTAGGCGGCAATATCAAAGAACACGCGATCCTGCCATGAACGTTATCTGGCGGGATTTGCGATTCTCTACCCTGAGGTACAACTCTTTTGAAAATAATGTTTCGAAAATAGACCCTAGTTCGAAACCCTTTTGGAAACTCGCGCTTAAAGAAGGTGGTAAAATTTTGATCTCAAATTTGGAAAAAGCTCAGAAACTTGCTAGGTAATTCGAGAGTTCCCATAATATTAGTTTGGGTTTTGTTGTCCTATTGAGAATCAAGTTGCTCGGCATTATCCGAATATTTTTCCCTCGAGAAAATATTTTTCTATAAGATCTATAACTAAAAAGTTTTAAAATTGAAAGCTCCAGGTGATGATGGAATTTTCTATATCCTCATCAACAAATTCCCAGAGAGTACCTTGTTTTTCTTGGTAAAATTATTTAGCAAATGTTTCCATTTGGCATACTTTCATAATAAATGGAAAAATGCAAAAGTTGTTCCAATTTTGAAGCCGGATATAAATCCAGTTAAAGCTTCTAGCTACCGTCCAATAAGTTTGCTTTCATCAATAAGTAAACTTATTGAAAATATAATTTTGAATAGAATGATGCTTTACATCAATACGAACTCAATTTTTCCAAATTAGCAGTTTGGATTCCGCCATGGACTCATCAACTCTTAAGAGTTACCAATATAATTCGTTCAAACAAATCTGAAGGCTGCTCTTCTAGACATAGCGCACTTCGAACAACTTGTTCATGTCCCGACGACCAACCAACCATCAACATCTCGGTATGGTCCACCATGCACGGGTCTTTTACGTGCAAAGTCCTGCATAACATAGCCTTGTCTTTGCGGGTTTGAGGAACCACTACTGACGTGATAAAGTTAGGCGCAATTCACCGTCCTTTTTCCAGGGTTTTCCTGGTGGAAATAAAATCTCCACTATTCCCGGTTTTTTTTAGGTTTTCCTGGTTGAATTGCCCCCCTCCCCTATTTTGGCAGCAAGAAGAACGGCGTACAACCGTTGTGAAACTGATGAAACGATTCTCGAGGTATGATGGCTGCTGAAGAGGCATTTGAGTACTTCCTCGATTGTGACTCGAGAAAATATGTTTACACACACATTACAAATCCAGCGAGGTTTCTCACCTAAAAAGCAGCCCTGTAATGGTGGTAATCAGATATTTTCAAAGATTTTGAACTTTTTAAAGGCCCAACAGATTCCTAATCAAATTGATGTTGTGCTTCTAAAGGCCAATTGAAGCGATTTGGATGGCGAGAGTAAAGATGTCAACTCCCTGTAGCTAAAATTTCGTGGATAAAGGGCGGGTTCTTCTCCCCATTCATTGGGGCATCTTTCAGTTGGATGGCTCGTTTTCTGACCAATTGGCTGATCAAGTTGTTGGAAGAAGATTCTTAACTGTCCCAAGGAAATGAATCCATAATTTGTTTTAGGCCCTTCATACAACGATTTGCTGATGACAATCAGAGGTTATTAAGCTTGATCAAGTTCAACAGTGAGGAGAGCCCCCAGCTATCGGACTAGTTTCCGTGCTACAATGAGTGAAAATATGTGATTACGTAGCTGCGTTATCATAAGGCTTTACTAAGGGAAGGCGTGATCAGAGATTGTATGCTTCAGAAAATCCTGACGGTGCCGACTGGTATTGAACCCAGGTACTTTAGAGTGAGAGGCAGTCACGCTTACCACTACACCACTGGTGCCGCTATGAAAAGTATGTTGACAGAGTTAATAGTCTAATCTAAAACTAACACAACCAGTTCCTGAAAGCATCCTCCATAATTTGTCTTCTCTATTTGGTCTATGTTGCACATCAGAGATGCGCAAACTATATCAAAGCGACCAGGCTTACTGTGCAGCATTTAAGGGGCAAGATGATTCAGCAACATCGGACCTGTTTATATCTAAGATTTAAATACGATACTTCAGAACAGTGTTGGCAAAATCAGCAATCAATTGATATTTTTCCGTTCTCATGCGCTCGCAATATTACGCGTGATATTGGAACAAAATATCATGCTTGATATTGATTTTACAAGCTGCTTTGATATTGCGAGACTATTCACAACGTGCAAAAATAAAGCTGAGAGTTGGCTCGACACAAAAATGATTCCGTTGCACATCGTTTTCTTAGAAAGAGAAAGTATAGTTTGCTATCTCTTTTTACTCTTCACCGATGGCAGATACGAAGTGACTGCTGCCAACCGTTATGGAAGTTTCGGTTGCATTCGGGTGTAAAGCTAACATCATGAAACTCAATCTCACCATAGTTTGATGAGATTTGCAGCTGGTGAGTTTTGTTAACTTGATATTCCGAGCTGCGATATCACAGCTTGCAAAATCAATAGCAGTTGTTTGCTTGTTGATTTTTGTCTGCTAAAATAAACCGTGATCTTGGGCGTTGGTAAGATTTGATTTTTTGATATTTTCCCAACACTGCTTCAGATTTCAATAAATGGATGAAACGTAGACATCTCGCACCGCACGTTCCGTTGTATTGTTATTTATAAATGATTGGTCGTTGAGAGCATCTAGTAAAAAAAAAGGGTAAGTTGTCCTAGCCCTATATGGCTTATGGAGATAGCGCCATTACACGCTTTTTGAAAAGAGAAAAAACTTTTCAGACTTATCGTTCACACAAAAGGGAAACATCATTGAATACATAAAACGTCTAAAACCAGAAAAAAAAAGCACTAACCTCTCTTGCCGAATGAACCAATGAGCAAATCTGTGCTGGATCTCGTTCCTAACCTTCGAAAATAGCGCGCTCGACAATTCTCAACAAATTACAGCACAGAAGGGGCTCTTCGAAATGATGTCTAAGATAAAAGGTACCGAAACAGGTGAATAAATAAACAGGAATGAACTCATCAAATGAACAATGGTTTGCCCGTGCTGCAAAAACTTGAAAGACTATTGCATCTCTCAATTCTAGCTCGACATTTCACAACATTCCATCGGATCTCAAATGATGGGCATATTGTCAGAAGACTTCCTTGAACTTCACGTACTCACAATGGATTTTAGAACATTGTTCAAAACTGTATTGAGCTTATACAATTACAAGATATAGACTCCGCAATAGTTTGGAGAGCATATCTCGTTTGATGATGTGCATGTTGTCAAAAGGCTCTTGTGAACTTCCTGAACTCATAAAGATTTTTTATGACATTGTTCAAGACTTCGTTTAGCCTGTCAATCTTCAAAATCTTAAGTCCAGAATATGTTGGAGAAAATTAAATATCTTACTGAAGCTATTCGATAATGTGCCTGTTGATAGAAAGTTCTCATGAAGACTCTCAGGACATTATTAGAGAACTTCATTGAGCCTGTAGATCTTCAAGATCTGAATTCGAGAACACTTTAGAGAGCAAAAAGTATCTTATTGATGTCATTCCATGACAGGTTAGTTGGACTCGCATAGATTTTCAGGACATTGTTGAAGCTTATTTGAGCCTATATAACTTCAAAATCATAGCTCCAGAATGGTTTGGAAAGCATTGAATATCTTATTGAAATCAGTCTAAGACGCACATGTCATCATATAGCTTTTTAGGGCTCTGGTGATGTATAGAATATGATGTGCATGTTGACAGAAGGCTCATATTGAACTTCCCGGACTCATAAAGACTATCAGGACATTGTTCAAGCTTGGAGAGCACCAAGTATCTTATTTTTATCATTCCATGACAGGTAAGTTGTCTGAAGGCTATCTTGAACTTCTTGGACTCACATGGATTTTCAGGACATTGTTGAAGGTTTATGGAGCTTAAATAGCTCCAAAATCTTGAGCTATTGTTGAAGCTTTATTGAGCTAAAATAGCTCCAGAATGGTTTGCATAGCATTGAATATCTTACTGAAACCATCCGATGACGTACATGTTGATAGAAGGCTCACTTGAACTTCCCGGACTCATAAAGACTATCAGGACATGGTTCAAGCCTTTATTGAGCCTGTAGACCTTCAAGATCTGATCTTCAGAACACTTTAGAGAGCACCAAGTATCTTATCTATACCATTCCATGACAGGTAAGTTGTCTAAAGGCTATCTTGAACTTTTGGGACTCGCATAGATTTACAGGACATTGTTGAAGTTTATTTGAGCCTATACAACAACAAAATCTTAGCTCCAGAACGGTTTGGATTGCATTGAACATCTTATTGCAACCAGTCTAAGACGCATATGTCATCACATAGCTTTTAAGAATTCCGGTGATGTATTGAATACGTCGGAAACTTATGTATCAAACCACATTGAGATCAATATGACATCAAAATCTTAACTCCCGAATACTTTGGAGAGCATTAAATATCTTATTGAAACCATCCGATGATGTGCATGTTGACAGAAGATTCACTTGAACTTCACGAGCTCATGAAGACTTTCAGAACATTATTCAAGACTTAATTGAGCCTGTAAACCTTCAAGAGCTGAACTCCAGAATATTTTGGAGAGCAACAAGTATCTTATTGATATCATTCCATGACGGTTATGTTGCCAAATCATGAACTTCTTGGACTCATATGGATCTTCAGGACATTGTTGAAGCTTTATTGAGCCAATATAACCACAAGATCGTAAGTCCAGAATACTTTGGAGAGCATTGAATATCTTATTGTAACCATTCTACGACTCACATGTTGTCACATAGCTTTTTAGGGCTCTGGTGATGAGCTGAATAAGTCGGAAACTTGCGTATCAAACCACATTGAGTCAATAAGACATCAAGATCTTAACTCAAGCATATTTTGGAGAACCCTGTGTGCTTCAGGATCTGAAAAAGATTTTCAATGATTAATAGCATGCCAAACAATGCAGAATGAGCAAGACAATATTTTTGGCCACCTCCTTGTATGGAGATTCCCCATAGTGCCTAGGTGCGATGTCCAAAAATGCAAATCCAGCTGTTTTTCGAAAAGCATCAACTTAAATTGCTGTCAGCTTAGAAACATAGTATTGTGCCAACGTACGTCTCCAACTATTTTTTCAGCTCAGTTCAAACGAATTTTCAATCTAGTGCATCAAAACATATGAAGCTTAAATCAAAATTTGCTGAAACTGCGTCAAAATCGCTGCAAATTTCAACGTTGATCCAAATTGCATCCTTGACGATGCCTGACGTTGAACAATCTGAACCGATTACCAAAGCCGCCGCCACCGTCAAAAAATAATATCACAACTTGAGCTCACAAAGGAATCCTTCAGCCAATATAAAAACATTTCCCGTCCAGCTTGTGGCTTATCGAGCCTTCCGAGCGGTGAAGGTTTCTCATTAAAATTTCATTGTGGTTCGGCAGATTGCAGTAATGAAAATTTCCCGCGAAAAGCCGTGTATTCGTGTAGAATGGAAAAAGCTGGTAGCAGCAGCAACAGCAGCAGCAGCCGAGTGGTGATTTTCCTTTTCTCGAAGTCTTTCTCAAGACGTAGTGGGAGGAAGGAGGCTTCACCAAGATCCGAAAAATTAATTCAATATCGCGGAACGGAGCTGGTTTTGGAGGACCGGTTTTTCGTGGAACAAGATGTATACACTGTGCGGAAAAGTTAAACTTGAATAGAAGTAAAGATAATTGGATTTAAAAGCTATTACTTGGGCAAGTTTTCAAACTTTTTCTGGGATGAGTTGGATCGTTTAAAATGGAAAGAATTTTAACTACTGTTTAAGATGCTGAATTTGTTGTCCAATCTAAGTCTTCTACTTCCGAATGTAAACCAGGACAGGAGTTCATTTTCCCTCTTTCCTCTCCCTCGCTTGGACCATATTCTGCCAGTGTTTCAATTTTCCACTTTCAGAAAACTAGAAACCCCACTCGCATGTGTTATGGATTAAGCTTGTTCTACGTTCACTCTGGACAGGCACGGAACTTCCTAAACGGCAACCGATAGGAGCAAACGGAACAAGATGGAAAACTTGCGATATCGGTTTTACCGAGCCCGACCTTCCCCGGTGGCTCACTTTTCAGCTTTCGATTCCAGGAGGATATTTTAGTGGTTGGGGTGCGATACTGGATCGGTTACGGTGCGGCTAATACGGTCTGTCTTGAATGGCATGCCCAACAGTGGCTAGTGGTGGGAAGCGACCGGAAGTTAGTTGCTGTTATTGCTGCCAGCAGCCAGTCAGTTGAGCACACATATTTCCCTTGCCCGATTTGCTGAAGCAGGAACGCAGAAAGGAAGTGTTTAGTTTGTAGTTGATTATTTGCCTCAAGTGTGAGTAATGCAGTCGGTATAGTTGTTGTGTGAGAAATGTAAATAGATGGTGAGTTGAGAACAACGTGAGCATGACTTTATGTGGCTTGTTCGGACGAGAGGAAGGGAGTGGATTCGGACTACGTGCAAAGCTGCTTGGACGTTTCAATTAATTTTCAGGAATTAGCTCCTCTGAATGGGCATACTTTCCAACAGTTAAGGATGTTTGCACGATGGACGATGCGGGTATTTATGGCTTAAATATTTACATGCGTGCTTTTGGACGATTGTGTAAGGATTGCAAAACTAACTGTAAATGAATTGATCAGTAATGAATTGAATCGTTGAAGGTCCGCAGGGCCTCAGATAGCCTAGCCTTGCACGGTACAAGGGAAGTAGTCCTAGGACTTTTGCTTTTATATTTAGACGTTTGGTGTCTTCGGTGTTTAAACATTTCCTTATTTTGGTGGTTGTTAACATTAGGGTGGTCCTCGAATTACTTGATATGCAAAAACTAACTTTATTATGAAAAGTAAACTTGTAGCTGAGGAGTTAACTTTAAGAAACTTTGTTGAAGACAACTTTTGGTCTATATTTTAGAGAAATTTTTATTAATTGAATTAGGGTGCACTTGGAAAATTTTGTTTTTTAGCTCTAAATATTTTGTTTCATATTTCTCGTGAAAGTCATCTTGTAGTAACTTTTAAAACTTGTTAAAATGGACATTTTTCCCGAATAAAGTAAATTGATATCTTTTAAATATCACGCGATATTTTCGATTTTCTTTACCAAATACGCTATTTTCAAATGTTAATGGCTCAGTATGGGTCAAATTGACAAAAAAAAAATCAAGTCAGCATTTAATAGTGCACAACCGGAAGTACATAATACGAATAAATTGAAGGTAAGTTAAATTTTAAACGCATATGAAATCAATTTGAGTTCAACTATTTTTTTTAAATAGAATTGGGTATAACTTCTTTATAAATAAAGATACAGATTTTTTTGATCAAAAATTGCATGATAAATTTGAAATAAAAAAGTTACTGGCAAAATATGCTTTTAATTTTGTTTTAATATTTAGACGTTTGGTGTCTTCGAAGAAGTTTATATGCTTGAAAATTCCCTTCTTTTGGTGTTTGTAAGCATTAGGGTGGCCCTAAAATTAAGTGAGATTAAAACACTAAAATTCTAATTTTTAAAAATAAAAGAAATAAAGACAAATGCTCTTCGGCAAAAGTGTAGCTGAGTTAATTTGAAGCAAATTTGCTGAAGAAATATTTTTTCTATCTCTTGAACTTCTTGTTCTAGAGTAGTTTTTCGGCAATTGACCTAGGGTGTACCTGATGATTGTATGTCAAAAGGTCGGAAGACAAAATGATTCTGTCTGTTCTCCATGTCCAACGTCCTGGTGCCAGCGTGGGACTCTAAACAGTGCTGTGCACGATGGTCCCCCGGCGAGACAATGGGGGTTAGTGCAGGCCCTACAAGCCAGCCGTAAAAAAACAAATGTACAGGAAGCAAGCAATGTAAATACGGACCGGAACAATCGGCATAGACTCAAGCAACGGAAACATACTAACGATTGGAAACTCGGAACATGAAACTGCAAGTCTCTCAATTTTTTGGGAAGTACCCGCATTTTTTCCGATTTATTGAGGGTCCGCAATTTCGACATCGCTGCAGGAGGTTTGCTGGAAGGGATCGTCGGTACATACGTATAGGGATGGTTATACCATCTACCAGAGCTGCGACAATACACATGAGCTGGGTACAGCTTTCATCGTGATGGGCAAAATGCAGAAGCGCGTGATTGGGTGGTGGCCAATCGATAGCAGAATGTGCAAGTTGAGGATCAAAAGCCGTTTCTTCAATGTCAGCATAATCAACGTGCACAGCCCTCACTTAGCAAGTGACGATGACAATAAAGACGCTTTTTACGCGCAGCTGGAACGGGAATACGACAGCTGCCCAAGCCATGACGTCAAAATCGTCATCGGAGATCTTAACGCTCAGGTCGGCCTGGAGGAATTATTCAGACCGATTATAGGAAAGTTCAGCGCCCACCAGCTAACGAACGCCAACGGCCTTAGACTCATCGATTTCGCCGCCTCTAAGAACATGGCCATACATACGTAGTACCTACTTCCAGCATAGCCTCCCATATCGGTACACCTGGAGATCACCGCAGCAGACAGAATCGCAAATCGACCACGTTTTGATCGACGGAAGGCACTTCTCGGACATTATCGACGTCAGGACCTATCGCGGCGCAAATATCGATTCGGACCACTACCTTCCAATGGTCAAGGTGCGCCAAAAACTTTCCGTTGCCAACAACTGCGACTGAAGCTGCCCGAAGTCACAACTGAGTACGTGCAATGCCTCGACACAGCGTTGCCGGATGAGGGAGAGCTCACCGAAGCCCCTCTTGAGGATTGCTGGAGCAACGTGAAAGCAGCCATTAACAGCGCTGCTGAAGGCGCCGTTGGGTTCGTGGAGCGGAATCGACGGAACGATTGGTTCGACGGAGAGTGTCAGACGGTTTTGGACGAGTAGAACGCAGCGCAGGCGGCGATGCTGCAGCAAGGAACCCGTCATAATGTGGAGCGATATAAACAGAAGCGAAGACAGCAAACCCATATTTTCCGGGATAAGAAGCGCCGCCTGGAAGAGCTGAAGTGCGAAAAAATGGAGCAGCTATATCGTTCTTAAGAAACACGCAAGTTCTACAAGAAACTAAAAGCATCCCGCCAAGGCTTGGTGCCGCGAGCCGAAATGTGTCGGGATAAGGCAGGGGGGTATCTTAACGGACGAACGTGAGATGATTGAAAGGCGGAAGCAGCACTACGATGAACATCTGAACGGCGCAGAGGCGGAGGACCAAGGCGGCAGGATGGTCGGTACAGCGAATGAGAGGGACATGCCAGCTCCCACGATAGGTGAAGTTAAGGATGCTATCCGACAGCTTAAGAACAACAAAGCAGCTGGGAAAGATGGTATGGGAGCGGAACTTATCAAAATGGGCCCGGATAAGTTGGCCACTTGTCTGCACCTACTGATAGTCAGGATCTGGGATACAGAACAGCTACCGGAGGAGTGGAAAGAGGGAGTAATATACCCAGTATATAAAAAAGACGACAAACTGGAATGTGAGAACTTTCGAGCGATCACTATTCTTAACGCGGCCTACAAAGTGCTTTCCCAGATCATCTTTCGCCGTTTATCGCCGCTAGCAAGCAGATTTGTGGGAAGTTATCAAGCCGGTTTTGTGGACGGGCGATCGACAACGGACCAAATCATTACGTTGCGGCAGAACCTCCAAAAGTTTCGAGAATATCAAGTCCCTACGCACCATCTATTCATCGATTTCAAGGCCACCTATGATACTATTGACCGTGAAGAGCTATGGAAGATTATGGACGAGAACGGTTTTCCCGTGAAGCTGACCAGACTGATCAGGGCTACGATGGATGGTGTGCAGTGCTGCGTGAAGATATCGGGTGCGTAATCGGACTCGTTTGAAACTCGCAAAGGTACTTCGACAAGGCGATGGTCTTTCCTGCCTTCTGTTCAACATTGCGCTAGAAGGTGTTATGAAACGTGCGGGCTTTAACATGCGGGGCACGATCTTCAATAAGTCCAGCCAGTTCATCTGCTTCGCTGACGACGTGGACATTATCGGAAGAACGTTTCAGGCCGTTGCGGAGCAGTACACCAGGCTGAAATGTGATGCAGAGAAGGTTGGATTAAAGGTGAATACGTCGAAGACAAAGTATCTGTTAGCTGGAGGAACCGAGCGGGATAGGGCTCGCATAAGCAGAAGCGTGACAATCGACGGAGATGAGTTCGAGGTGGTGGATGAATTTGTGTACCTCGGATCATTGGTGACGTCGGATAGCAACTGCAGCAGAGAAATTCGTCGGCGTATTATTGCCGGAAGTCGTGCTTACTACGGACTCCACAAGACCCTGAGGTCGGGTAAACTTCACCTCCGTACTAAATGTACCATGTACAAGACGCTGATAAGACCGGTAGTTCTCTACGGGCACGAGACGTGGACGATGCTCGAGGAGGACCTGCAAGCACTGGGTGTTTTCGAACGACGAGTGCTTAGGACCCTCTTTGGCGGGGTATGTGAGAACGGTGTATGGAGGCGAAGGATGAACCACGAGCTGGCGCAACTCTATGGCGAACACTGTTCCAGAAAGTTGCGAAAGCTGGACGGGTACGAAGGGCGGGACACGTTTTAAGAATGCCGGACAAAAATCTCGCAAAAATGGTGTTTGCCTCGAATCCGGCCGGTACAAGACGAAGAGGAGCACAGCGAGCAAAGTGGTTAGACCGAGTGGAGCAGGATCTTGGATGTGTTAGACGGTCAAAAAATTGGAGCCAAGCAGCCACGGACCGAGTGAATTGGCGTAACATTGTGATGTTGGATGTCGGACCAGGATAAGTAAGTAAAGGAACATAGTGATGTCAATTTCTTCGCAGTTTATGTTATACAGGTACATCATTCGATAGATGGAGCCATTTGTGCGGAATTTGTTCTACATGTGTTTTCATAGAATAATTTTCGAGTTCTTAGAGGTCTAAAGGGCGTATAAAAATTTAGTTGAGAGAGTATTGCTGCAGAATCTATGCGATGAGAAATAATTTCATTGATAAAGAAAAGCATTCACGCCGTTTAGTGTTTGTAGATCGATGAGCATACAGCGTGCTTTATAGGATGGCAGAGGAAATGCACTCCAATTTAGTCGTCGAACTCCATACTATGTGGCAGTATTCCAGAATAGGTCTGTATAGTAATTTTATAGCGTATGGGTCCTGAAAATTGTATTTGAACCTCTGAATGAAGGCCAGCATGCTATTTGATTTGTCCAGTATTACGCCCAAGTCCCTTAAAATTTTGCATTTGTCTACTATTTCGTTTCGTTTGTATGTTTATGCAAGGGGTTCCAATTTTTCTACAAAATGTTATTGCGTTACATTTTTTTACGTTAAGTTGGAGTAGACTTTTGCTACACCAGGTGTAGAATAGATTTATTTCATTCTGGAATATTTCCGCGTCGGAGGCTCTATGAAGAGCTTCATGTCATCTGCATACACAAGTACTTTAATGTTTTTAAGTATGAAGGACATGTCGTTTACGTACAAAATAACAAGAAGTGGGCCAAAATGCGATCCCTGGGGACCCTAGAAGTGACTAGAATTTATTCTGATAGTTTATTTTGAAAACGTACAATTTGCTGAAGAGTAATAATGGTATGTCGTTTCTGTCAAATGCTTTACTGAAGTCAGTGTAAATAGCTTCTACGTGAGGTTATAATAAAGAACCAGAAGAGATGGAAATGAGGAAAAATAATGATGATGGGGTCTTAATACCCAGTGTCATAAACAAAAAATCTGTTCCATTTTTGTAAATAAGAAGAGAATATATCTAAAATCTTCTGAAGTCTGCTGCAAATAACACGAAGACTTTTTCCTTTAGCTGAAATGCCTGTGTCATCGGTGAACAAAGATTTGTGGCAACCCCGAGGCAAATCAGGGAGGTCCGATGTGAAAATGTTGTACAATACAGGACCAAGAATGCTACCCTGAGAAACTCCTGCTGTAATAGGTAGTCGTTCCGATTTAAAATTTTGATAATTTACCTGCAGTGATCTGTCGGTTAAATAAATTTGGACTAATTTCATAATATAGAGTGGAAAATTAAACCTTTTTCAATTTGACAATCAAACCTTCGTGCCAAACACTGTCGAATGCTTTTTTCTATGTCTAGAAGAGCAACTCCAGTTGAGCAGCCTTCAGATTTGTTTGAACGAAATAAATTGGTAATTCTTAAGAGTTGATGAGTAGTTGCATCCCCATGGTGAAATCCAAACTGTTCATCTACAAATATTGAGTTCGTATTGATGTGAAGCATCATTCTATTCAAAATTATCTTTTCAAAAAGTTTACGTATTGATGAAAGCAAACTTATTGGACGGTAGCTGGAAGCTTTAGCTGGATTTTTATTCGGCTTCAGAATTTGATCAACTATTGCATTTTTCCATTTATCAGGACAAAAAAGGTATTCCCTAGGAGTTTTTTTTTTATGAGGATACAGACAATTCCATCATCACCTGGAGCTTTAAATTTTGAAACTTTTTAGCGTCCAAACCCCGAGAGGAATATATTCGGATCATCCTGAGCCACCTGACTCTCAATAGGACTAGTAAGACCCAAACTGAAATTCTGGGAATTCTCGAATTGCTTAGCAAGTTTCTGAGCTTTTTTTTTTCGAATTTGTGATAAATATTTAACCACCTTCTGTAAGTGCTGGAATAGGTGTTTAAAGATTTTTCAAAATATTTGTGAAAAGGGTTTGGAACTTGGGTCTAATTTGTTGCTCAGGGCAGCGAATAGCTTTTAAATTTGTTTTTGCAAATCCCGCCAGATAACTTTCATGGCAGGATCACGTGTTCTTTGATATTGCCGCCTACGGACATTTTTCAGGCGGATCAAGAGCTGAAGATTATCGTCTATTATAATTGAATCAATCGAATTTAACCTCGCACTTTGGCACTGAGGCAGCTCTTGCTTCAACTATAGAAGTAGTCAGATATTAAAAAGCATTATTAATATTATTTTTGGTGTGCAGTTATATTCCATAAATGTTCGATATTGCTCCCAATCAGCTCTGCGGCAGTTGAAATTAGAGCTGTAAGGATTAGAAATTATTTCTTGGGATATTTCAAAGTAACGGGAAGGTGATCATAACCGAAGTCAGCATGGGTAACCAATTGGCTACAGAATTGAGACGAATCAGTTAAGATCAAATCTATAGTCGAGGGATTTCTTGCTGAAGATAAGTATGTTGGATATTGAATAATGTGAAAACCTGCAGAACAATTATCATACAGAATATTACCATTGGAATTGCTTTGAGCATTAGACCTATGACGGGTACGTTTCTTAAGGCCACTCTTGAGAAAATAGGCAAATAGGCAGCTATGAACGTAAGTTGTCCACGTCACTACCGGAGTCCATAGGTGGATGTCTTCATTCTAGAAAGTTAACTTCGCATCCTCTCAGGGTCAACCGGATTTGTTATAGCCATATCCTTTACATTAAATAAGGCTTCTTCAACAGGGGGAAATGGCCAAAAAATTCATTTGGAAATCTGTTCAGATATGTTCCACTAGTTGGAATCCACTTTTTCCATCATCATTTACACGATTCTGTGTCCTTTGGCCGAACGTTATTCGTTCAGTTGTTCGAAAAATCGCACTTTTTTCATTTCCAGGCTCAAGCCAGATTTTGAAGAATTATGCAACCCTTGAAAGCAACCACACCGTGAAGAGCAATATCCTTTTCATCAAGTTGCATTGCGTTGTTTTAATTTCAAAACATAATTCATCTTTCATCTGACCATTATCACGGTTCTTCAGGCGAGACCAATCGTGAACTGTAAGCCCAGAAAACGCCTGACCAGAAACCGTTAAAAATTACGCACCCATAAAAATGCGGCTCGCGTGATGCCATCTCATCTCATCATTCGCAACCGCATTCCACCGCCCAAAAGTCAAGACCCAGCCGTGAGCAAAAGAGCGAGGGCCCGAAATGGGTTTCTTCTTTCGGGTTATTGTACTCTTTTCTCTGAGCTTCTTGTAGGTACCGTGAAACCGTGCCGAACGACCCCCGCAAGCAAAACAAACTGACCTGAACCGAAAAATCTGTTGTCCAACCAAAGGCCGAAGGAGTTGAAACCGAAAACTGTAGGGGTAGTATACAACTGTAAATGAAAGCCAAAACAAACAGCTCGGACGATGGATATTCATTTTTTTTTGTCTTGCAAAATTAAATGTTGCGCTCCGGTGACGATGGCTGACAGACAAGTCAGAGACATACCGACCAGCCAGGGAGCTCATGAAACGCATAAAAATGGTGTTAATTTTGGCAACTCGCAGTCACATTGGCGGACGATTTCACTTTGCCCACCAGAGCCGACGTCGCGTCACACGCCATCGTCATTGCCGAGGTTATGCATTTACCTATATAGACAAAGCGAAGGGAGTGAAATGGAAATGCGGCGAAGAAAAAGCGTGCGGTTGTTTATCTTGGTGATCAGCTCGGAGTCAACACGCACACGAAATGGGGTCAATATGATGGTGATGATGATGATGATGATGATGATGGCGAGGACGAAGATGAAAAGGGGAGGGGAGGTCATACAAATTCAAGTTTTGCGAAAACTTTCGCGGTTCGGTAAACCTCAGAAGAAATTATCAACAACATTTTCGTTGAGCGGCGCCGGTGGTGTAGTGTTAAGCGTGATTATCTCTCACCCCAGCAGGCCTGGGTTCAATCCCAGTCGGCGCCGCCGGGATGTTCTGAGGCATAACATCTATGAAGACGTCTTCCTACGGAAGGGAAGTAAACCCGTTGGTCCCCGGTTCATGAGTTGATGGGTCGATAGATAGGGTCTAGGTATGTGGGCTGCCTCCCTGGCGTCGGTAGTATTGGTGCTCAGTACGGTAAACAAGATCGACGGATAATATAAAATACATATATATCGGTCACTTTTGTTCATCACCAGTATATGATAGGTCTCGTAGATCTGAAAAACTTTACCGAAAACGGAAACCTTCTATCTAGTCCGTAAGTTAGGGCAAACAATCCAAAATGAATGTCACACTAGCGCTGTCTGGTGAATGAATTCTGAACTAAACTCATTACCAAAACATAGGTCTTGTCCATCTGAACAACTTTACCGAAGACGAAAACCTTGTATCTAGTCCATGTGTTAAGTAAGGGCAAAAATGATTACAACTTTTCTGAAGTAATTCAGTAGTTTCCGAAGTGATTCAGTGCTTGCGGAAATGATTTCAACCTTTTATTAATTGAATCAGTACTTTCCGGAGCAGTTCCGAACTTTACTAAAGTAATTCAGTACTTTCTGAAGTGATTCTGAACATTTTTGAAGTGATTCCAAACTTTCCGAAATTATTTAGTACTTGCAGAAGTTATAACACCCTTTTTCGGGATGATTCAATACATTCCAAAGTGATTCCAAAATTTCTAAAGCAATTCAGTGCTTTCCGAAGGGATTCCGAATTTTTCTGAAGTGACTCAGTACTTTTTTAAGTGATTCCAAACTTGTATGAAGCGATTCAGTACTTTTCGAAATGTTTCCGATTTTTTCGGAAGAGATTCGGGACTTTCTTAAATGATTTCAAACTTTTCTGGAATGATGCAGTACTTTCTGAAGTGATTCAGTATTTGCAGAAGTGTTTAAGTACTTGCAAAAGTGATTTCAAACTTTTATGATTTGATTAAGTACTTTCCGGTGTATATAATTTATGAACTTTTCAGATGTTATTCAGTTCTTTCTGAAGTGATTCCAAATTCTTTTTAAATGATTCAGAGTTTTCCAAAGATCTTGCGGATGTGATAACAAACTGTTTTGGAATAATTCAACACTTTCTAAAGTGACTCCGAAATTTCATAAGTAATTCAATACTTTCCAAAGTAATTCTGAACATTTCTGAAGTATATCCGAACATTTCTGAAGTGATTCCAAACTTTTCTTTAGTGATTTATTTCTATTCAAAGTGATTTCAAACTCTTCAGAAAATACTGAAATAGTTCCAATCTTTTCCGAAGTGGTTCAGTACTTTCCGAAGTTACTCCGCACATTTCTAAAAAGACTCAGTACTTTCAGAAGTGTTCTAAACTTTGCTGATTCGCTTCAGCATTTTCTGAAGTGATTCAAAACTCTCCTGAAGTAAATCAGTGCTTTCCAAAATGGTTCAAATATTTTCTAAAGTGATTCAGTACTTGAAGTTATTTCAAACTATCCAGAAGTTCAGTGCTTTTATGTTCTGAAGTGATTCCGACCTTTCTTAAGTAATGCAATACTTTTTGGAACTATTCAGTATGTTTTTAAATGAACACTTCTGAAGTGATGCAGTACTTTCCGAAGTGATTCAAAACTTTCCTGAAGTGGTTCAATACTTTCCAAAGTGGGTTTGATCTTTATTGAATTCGGTCATGTGGTCATTCCATACTTATGACTGGTGGTGTTTTCAAGTCTGGTTCACATCATATTCTAGTGATTCCAAACTTTCCATTTCGAATTCACTTCATATTCAAGTGATTCCAAGCTTTTCAGGTCTGATTTACTTCATATTCAAGTGATTCCAAACTTTCCAGCCCTGAGTCCCTTTATTTTCAAGTGATTCCAAAACTTTCAGGACTGATTTAAAACTTCTCAGATCCGAGAAATTTCACATTTTTGTACGTACACTAGCACCACCTAGTCACATAATTTCAAAATGAACTAAGCACGAATCGCTCAGCCATGACCTTCTGAATAACTTTGCTGAAGACTCGAACTTTCTAGGTGGTCGGGATCACGACAAAATAATTACAAAAATACTCAATTTTGAATACACACTAGTATAATAATACTAGCCATCTTTCGGACGCTCTTGGTCTTCAAAACAACTTTGCTGAAGACAAGATAACATAATTTCTAAAATGCTCGTTTTGTCATGCACACTAGCGCCACGTTGTCATATAATTCCGGACCACGCTGTCCACCCTCTGAACGCCCTTGGCCTATTGACTCAAACTTTCTAGGTGGTCGGGATCACGAGATAAAACAAATGGCTCATAGTGAGAGTATTCCGAACCACCACCTTCTTCCGGACGCCTTTGGCTTCTGAACAACTTAGCTCAAGACTCGAACTGTCTAGGTCGTCGCGATCACGAGATAAAATAAATCCTTAAATGCTCAATTGTACAAGCACATTAGTGCCTAGCGCCACGTAGTGTTATAATTTCGAACCAAACTGGACACCATTGGCATTCTGAACAACTTTGCTGAAGGCAGCACCTTTGCAAAGTTTGCAGATAATCAAGATTTCCAGATATAGGCGATGCTATACTTTTTATGAGGTGATGCAATATTCAAATGAGTGTTGCAATACTTTTCTAAGCGATTCCATACTTATGATTGTTATTGCATGTGTGCTAGAATTTGGAAATTGATATCAAATCATATGGGGGCCCCACAATAATAAAAATTGACCAGGGACCCCTAGGGTGTTTAAAATGGCCCTGCTAGTCCCTATGCTAAGTGGTGAGTGAATTCTGAACTAAACTCTTTACCACAAAATAGGTCTTACCCATATGAACAACTTTGCTGAAGACGGGAACCATCCATATGAGCAGGATGATGAGTATTTAAGATGGCGCAGTTTGATCATTTTGGTTTTGGTGCCATCTAGTGAGTAGATTCTGTCATACACTATCCATAGTTTTAAAGACCTTGTATACCTGAATAGAAGAAAGCAACATCCTATTTGGTTGCGATCTCGTAATATAAGCATCTCTTACAACATATTTTAAATTTCAAAAATCCGGTAACGCTTCGCTGACATATGACAATTTGAAAATTACTCAAGCTAGAATAATATTACTCAATAACTATTAGTTATATCTCCTATACTAGTACAAGTACGTTTTTGACGTAGGACTACGTCTTTCGGGAAGGGTGCAATCAGGGGAAATGCAACGAAAATTGGTCAGACTTTAAATGCTAATAATTTGGCCAATAATCAAAAGATTTTGATGATTTTTATGTCGATTCGATTCGGCAGTTCTATAAGATTTGTGTGGTATGTCACACATTATAAATTTTACAAATTTAAAAAGTTCAAATAAATAAATATGGAAACATTCAAATTTCTCACACATTTTCTTCGACAGAAAAGTGCTCGCCCCTAACACAGCCATCAGAAAGTTGGTCCCTAACAACATAAGGTGAAGCCCCCTAATCATTCAGCGTTGGACGGGTCGACCTCGAACTTGTTCGCTGCAGCGTGGACATCGTAGCATTTTTTCTATTCATTCACCTACAGTAGCTAAATACAGAAAAAAAAAAACGAAGGGCATAGAATGATAATCCAAATGCTTAAGTAAGCGAAATGTAGAAAGTTTGACTGCAGTCATCGTTTGGCTACCGAGTTATAAACAGGGGTGTTCATTGCGTTGTACACTGAAAACGAAACTAACTCACAGAGTGAATAACTTTTACTCAGTTGTGAGTCACTTCTACTCATTCGCATGAATTTTTTTTTCTTAAAGCGTAGGTTATTCCACGCATGAGTAGCCTACGATTGAAAAAAAAAATCCATACGAATCAGTAAAAGAGACTCATTATCTGAGTAATATTCGTTTTCAATTTATTTAGCTTGCCATCTAGGCTAGAAATTGGATATTGTATAGTCAAGCTCAGTGTGCAATTAGCATCGAAATCCATGTTTTAACTTGACAGCTAGGCCAGAAAGCAGGTTTCTGGCTTCAGTGAAGTTATTCGGATGAACAATACCAATCGCATGATTGGCTCCTTAGTTCATAATTCACTCACCATGCAGCGCTAGTAACATTTGATTTAAAACGGTTGCTTAAGCAGGCTTCATTCACTGAAAACGAATCTTATTCAGAGAGTGAGTCACTTTTACGTAGGTTACTCATGCGCTGATTGACCAACGCTTTTAGAAATGTATCCTTACGAATGATCAAAAGTTACTCATTCTCTGAGATAGTTTCGTTTTCTGTGTTTCGACTAGACAGGACATTGCTATCTTTAGTAATGTTATTCTGATGGATAAGACCTATTGTATACTGAACACAGGGTGACCAGTGAACTGGGAAATCGGGAAAAGCCGGAAATTCTAAATCACCGGGAGAAGTTTTCGAGAATTTCGATGATGAACCGGGAGAAAATATACTTCGTTCTCTCGTTGGAAAATAATAATCTTCTCAACTATTAGATTTTCCGGATACAATCACTTTGAAGAACTTATTCGATAATTTTGATGAAAATTCCAAAGGAATTTAGAGGAAATTTTAGAATGAATTCTAGAGATAATAAGGTATGTAAGATACAAATTCCAATGGAGTTTTTGGAAATATTTGTATATAGTTTTAACTAGACCTCCAAGTGAATTGTTTAAGTTCAAAGTAAAATTAGGTGGTTCTGTGTGAAATTACTTGTTTATTTATTTATTTAATTTATTTTATTTAAGTTCAAGTGAATTCTTATAAAAGTTCCAACGGACATCCGTGAAAAATATCAAGGGTTTCGAATTTTCAATAAAATTTCTAAACCATTTATTTTTTCATTTATATATTATTGAATGGGACAGCAACATAATCTCGTAGTTGTACGTCAACAATGCGGTCGTACTCTAGACATAACCCTCAACTTTTTAGCAATGATTTCTTCTGGGAAAACTATACTGATTTGGTATGATAATTCAAGATCACAACGTCTTTCGGCAACATATTCGGGGTGCAATATCAAAAATCCAACATCCACCGCGTTACGAAAAATGGTTAGGTTTTGACCAATTATAACTTTTTCAATAGTGAATGGATTTTATTTCTAAACAAGCCAATCGGTTGGAAATTTTTCTAAGAATTTGCTGAAATGAACACTTTTTGCATAATTTTCATGTTTACGTGGGTTTTAAAGAGTTCGCGCGCGTACGGACTCAGGACATTCTTTACTCGATGCAAAGCCTGATTGGAGAAATCCAGCAGGCTCGCAGAGAAAGACTTGAACTTGATTTCAAAGAGTCGATAGGCTGCATGGGATAATCGCAGCAGGGTCGAGCTTTGGAATAAGAATCCTTCGTTTATTCAAATGCATTTTCCTTTTATACAATTTGGTTTACAATGGTTCATTTGGTCATTTAGTTAGAAGAGTGAGACGGCTGGAGTGACACAATAATGCTCATCCTAGCAATATTAGGACTAATGGATATATTTGGGTTGAGCGCCCGGCGCTGACATTCGAAACCTTTCTTGCTGCGCGAACAACCTCGGCCCACAGGAAGGGTGGATAGAGGACGAGCGATTGCTCGGTGCCTGGAGTGGGTAATAAAATAGACTGGTTCACCTTGGTTATGGTTTTGTCACAATTGAAAATTACACAAATGTCCAACTGCTACAATGGTGATAAAAATTATCGCCAATTGCCTGCAAAAAAGTGGTTTCCCTAACACAGTCGCCGAATATTGATAACGAGTACGTTCATACATGCTACGTCAAATCGACGGTCGTGTCTTGGATACAACCTCTTACATTTGTTTAATAATTAATAATTATCAGCATGTAGATTACATCCTACTTCGAAATACACACACGAAAACGCACATAGCATTTCTATACGCAATTCAATGATTTTAAGATATAAATGCTAGTTCAAGTACTGCGTTTCCTTGCTGGTAGTTAAATTTACGAATTTAGAATGGAAAACTTGTGTATCACATCGGGCGTTTTAGCCCAGTGTGCATTCAGGACTGTCTTCCTCTATTGAATTCGGTCTAAAGCTGAGCTAGGGTTTCGAGGCATCCCATTCAAATGGACATCTACTGACTTGCTAATTTCCAGGATTGTTAATGGATAATCATCGATAATGTGGGCGTTAACGTCTGCAGTCATGAATTTGCATTGCAGACGTTATCGACTTTGGTATTTCGGTGGAATTAATCACTTGAAACTCAAATTCCTCAAGCTTCACTTACAAACGATACGGTTAAGAACAAATGCGGAAAAGAAGATTCTTTAGCATTCATACAGCTGGGATTGAATCAATGATTCAATCCTTCAGCAGAAGGAGTGGGATCGTTTTAAATTGTGAATTAAGAGTTGAAATGGCCTAAACAATTTTCTCATCTTAAAAGTAGTAATCATTTTTATAATAGATACATTTTAAGGGGTAACCTCGACTCGACTGAGAATTTATGCAACAGCGAGTATCATTACCTGCCTTAAATCAAATTCGTTTAAATCTAATTCATAAATTTAACGACGATCAATTGACGTGCTGTTTGCTCCAATCAGAAGCCTTTTCCGGATGATGAGCGAAAGTTATTTAAAAATTTACAACTAGCAAATTTTCAATCCGAATAGATTCTGATCGATTACGAATCGAAGGAACAATGAAGTAATTTCTTCAGTACGAGCTTCATAATCGATTTGAAACTCTCGGGACTAACTTTGACCACCGTCCGTTCAGCCGAATGAAATAAAATCTCAATTTTCAATTACCATCATTTGCAGCCTTCAAGCACAAACTGCTTCCAATTAGTCAAATCCCTCCCACATCGAAATTCCCTAGCTGAGAAAACGTTTCCCTTTTCCTTCCTAAAATACCCACTCCCATTGGTTTTTGCCCATTTTGTCTTCGTTGATGACACAAGTTTCAGTCGAAAACGCAATTGTAATTAATGACAGTTTACAACTGCTACACCCTAAAAGCGGCGGCGAGGAAGAAACCACATCAGCCATCCTTCTGTCTTCCATAATGAATGCAACATTTTTGAATTACACCTAGGCAAAACTTTTCCGGCTTGACGAAATGACTTGCTGCTACACTCTCCTCTTTCACCATCATCCGGAATGCGTCAAGTTGAAGTGGATTTTAAATCTGGTTTTCCTTTCCTCCGGGGGGGCTAACAGCAGCAGAAGATGGAAGACAAGTCGTAATTCACAAAGTTAAGTGAATTTTCATTTACATTGCTGCAGCGCCGAGTGAAAAATGTGGATGCAAAATGGCATTGCATCTTACAATGTACCACTTGTATCGGGCTGGCGAGATAAACGTCAATTACAAAATGCAACCACAACAAATTTTTACTCGGGCTCACCAGGACGGTAGTCGTCGTACAACTTGCGCGTTCACTAGGTTATAAAGATTTCCTCCTCCGACACACGTGTAGGAATTTTTGCTCCATCCTCCGCATTGCTAGACTGAGCAGGAAAATGAATGGAGCTTTAATATTCCTCCGGATGCATCTGTACGAGGAGCTATTTCATCCTTGGATCTCTTCCAGTCCCGAAAGAATTAGAATGTTACACTTGCTTTGCTGTAATTTTCCCCTTCTTCAATGATTCCAAACGTTCAGCTTAGCCTTGTGGGTAGAATCTCTTACTCGATCGTAAAAAGCAACACACACACACACACATACATTCTGCAAGATTCTTCAAAGTTTTTCCCAAAATAACCTTCTAACGAGTTCACCCCTCACTTACTCGAGTGCTTTCCCATTCACACGAAAGGGGGCGAGAGTTGATGGCTGAAGGTTGATGGGAAATTGAGTTTCAAGCATCCAGTAGCTTTCGGATTCGTTTTTATAGCTGCAGAGCGGTGGGCAAAGATAAAGGGTCAAGAAGCTGCTTTCATGTGTTTTGAGATCGAACATTCAACACCTTACCAACGATGGGTTTTCCTACTTGTCCGATGGTTGGAATTTCAAGATTGAATATGAAGTGGTATATCGGTCCCAACTGCTTGGGTGGGTCAGATTTCCAAAAGTGAACGCTTACCTGAAATGGGAAAAGAGAAGAGTGTGATGATTAAATCTGGGAAATTTCCAATCGGTATTCATTGGGACTGGGATGGACAAAGAAAAGTATGGAGAGGGGTTGGGGGTTCTGTGGCTTTCAGGTCTCAGCATGGAATGGTGTTGAATTTTAGACAGAAGATTAAATGATCTAGATTGATGTTGTGATTGTTGAGTGTGCTTTTCACAATAGTTTCTAGGATTATAAGAAAGACATTTTTAATATAACGCCTGTCATGTTGGTTTCTCATGGTTACTCCAAAAACAGTTCTGTTTTCTAAAAAATACTAAGCGTGCGTGAAAATTCCAATATACATCTACTGATAAAAGCACCGCCCGGAAATCCGTAAGACATATTCTGTCATCATCGAGATTTAACCTCCTTCAATGAGGCATGAAGATATTACAAATTCAAAAAACAAACGCTTGAAAAAGATCGGCCTACAAACATGAAATGGAAAATGTTTTGCGCTCATCAAATATAAAATTTGATGTACACATGAGATACAAAGAGTCTAATTTTATTAGGGCCGGATCATGAATGTTCATTGCGCCCCTGTTTAGCCAATAGAGTGCTACATTGGTTCCAAATCGGGTCCTGAGTAACCTCCCAAAATTTAAACTCATTTGATAAGAAACTGACTTGGCACAAACCATTTGAAGTTTATATGGAAATTACTATGGGAAAACCAAACTTGTTGTTCATGTTGTTATTGTCTTCTTGCCTTTTTCCAACAGTGCAATGTTAAAAAGTTCTATAGCTATTCTTATGGAAAATTTTCTCAACTACAGCTTTGCAGAATAATGTTTTTCAGCCAAACGTTAAATTTAATAGTTTAATAGATTGATAACCTTATGGCATGATCAAGCAGCTGTTTTGTGGGCAACACTGTATTGTGCAGTGTGACATAGTAGCCATGATTTTTGTGCTCTGTTATACGCGCTAGAAACACCAACGTTATATGCAGAACAGTTGATTGAGCATAATCATAAGATACTATTGACTTGATAATTAATAACTTTTGTTCCTTTCTTAAACAATGTCGTTGCTGAGAAAATTTCATACAAGCACAGCTATCATTTCCAAAAGCAGAGTGAAATGGTGAATATTGATATGAACACAAAATTTGGTTATCCATATAAACTTCATAAGGATTGTGCCAAATCAATTTTTTAAAAATAAGTTAAATTTTAAGGAGGCTAATCAGGATCCAATTTGGAACCGTTTGAGCACCGTGTGCAAAAATTTCAAATTTTTCATCAGTCTAATAGCCAAGTACCTATATTTTCAAATGCTTTTTGATAAAATGTTGCTCCACCTATGGTGAAAATTTCGCCAATTAAAAAATATAATCTTTAAATAAATTACATGAGCAAACATAATCCTTAATGTCTGATGAATTCTTGATGAAATTATGCAAATTTTGATGTGTCGCACGACTTAATTCTATGAAAATTATAAATTGGCAACCTTTCCAGGGTTCCCGGAACCTGTTCCGGAACCACCGGATGGTTAATATTGCCCCGGACGCGCTGACATCGCCTCTGATGAAATCTTCATGAAATTCTGTAAATTTTGAGGTGTCACACGGCGTGGTTCTATGCAAGTGATAAATAGGCCACATTTACGGTGCCCCCGGAACCTGTTCCGTGACCACCAGGTGGCCAATGTTGCTTTAGACAGTTGACATAGCCTCTGATGAATTCTTCATGAAATTCTGCGAATGTTGAGGTGTTGCACAACATGGTCCTATAAAAATTATAAACTGGCCACCTTTCCAGGGTTGCCGGAACCTGTTCCGGAACCACCGGATGGTTAATATTGCCCCGGACGCGCTGACATCGCCTCTGATGAAATCTTCATGAAATTCTGTAAATTTTGAGGTGTCACACGGCGTGGTTCTATGCAAGTGATAAATAGGCCACATTTACGGTGCCCCCGGAACCTGTTCCGTGACCACCAGGTGGCCAATGTTGCTTTAGACAGTTGACATAGCCTCTGATGAATTCTTCATGAAATTCTGCGAATGTTGAGGTGTCGCACGACTTGGTCCTATGAAAATTATAAACTGGCCACCTTTCCAGGGTACCCGGAACCTGTTCCGGAATCACCGGATGGCTAATATTGCCCCGAACATGCTGACATCGCTTCTGATGGAATCTTCATGAAATTCTGCAAATTTTGAAGTGCCACACGGCGTGGTTCTATGCAAGTGATAAATAGGCCACATTTACGGCGACTCGGAACTTGTTCTGGGACCACCAGGAGGCCAATGTTGCTTTAGACAGTTGACATAGCCTCTGATGAATTCTTCATTAAATTCTGCGAATGTTTAGGTGTTGCACAACATGGTCCTATAAAAATTATAAACTGGCCACCTTTCCAGGATTCCCGGAACCTGTTGGCGTGGTTCTATGGAAGTGATAAACTGGTCCCATTTACGGTGCCTCCGGAACCTGTTCCGAGACCACCAGGTGGCCAATGTTGCTTTAAGCAGTTGACATATCCTCTGATGAGTTCTTCATAAAATTCTGCGAATACGATTTGTTGCTATGACAATTATAAATTTTTCACCTTTTTAGGGTTCCCGGAACCTGTTCCAGAACCACCGGATGGCTAATGTTGCCCCGGACATGCTGACATTAATGACATTCTTCATGAAATTCAGCAAATTTTGAGGTGTCGCTCGACTTGGTGCTATGAAAATGATAAACTGGCCACATCTATAGTACCTCCGGAACCTGTTCCGGGACCACCAGGTGGTCAATGTCAAATAAGATAGTACACTTAGTCCCTGGTGAATTCGCCATAAAATTCTGCGAATTTTGAGGTGTCACACGAATGGGTGCTATGAAAATTATAAATTGGTCGTATTTACGGTGCCTCCAGAACCTGTTCCGGGGCCACCGGATAGCCTATGTTTCCCTGGTCAGTACACATGGATAGTGATGTTCATTCTTATTGCAAGTTGCTACATATTCAGCCGTTTGAAATGCAATACAGATGCAAATTATCTATTGTGAAAAACACACCCGTACAAAAATTATCAAATCTTGATCATTCCGACACCAATTTTGAGTGGTCAATTCCAACCAATCCTCAATTTGTGGCCGGATTCACAAAATTTAAGAATTTTAAATTTGGTAAGAAAATGCCTCTGAAATCGTTGGGGCAAATCCGGGTCAATATGACCCGAACACCTTAATAAATGAAACTTTTTTTTAAGCCCTTCAGGAACGTCCAAAAATTTCGGTCAAAACAGAGAAGTTGAATTTTCCATCAAAGAATAAAAGTTACAAAATTTAAGAGCGATGTATAGTAACCGTCAAACATAATGACGCTTTGAAAGTGCGATTTGGATCATATTGATCCGAACACCGTACGAAGGTTAAAGTCATTAATCCCCATGAACATCTCTGAACCAGTGCTGAAAATTTTCATATCATTCGGTTGAAGATGAACCAATACAAACATTCAATCAATTCTGTGTAAACGAATTCTCACATGACCACAATTTGAAGAGCCCTTTTCTCATTCGAAGCTCATTGTCACTGTCAATTGAGTCACTCACTATCATTTGATATACGACAGTGAAGTATGGAAGTAACCCAGCAAAATGGTCCCGAACAGACAAGTCGACCCCATGTTGGATCAATGTAAGGCTAATTTAAGGACGATGTCGACCCAATGTCGTGCTTTTGTTGGGTCAATGTCGGGTCAACATCGGGTTGGGGAGATTTCGATACTCAGCTAATAGACCAAGTAGACAAATTGTCCAAGGTATCCTGTAAGGGTTAGAGGTGGGCAACCCGCTCATGAACTGAGCTAAGGAGCTACTTCAACAGGCTGAACGAGTAAATGAACGCTCTTTAAAAATGAACGGTAGCTCACCCGCTCACCACAGCAAAACAGAATTGATAGCTGAACTAGTTCAACTAAGCGAGAGCGCAAATCGGAACTGAGCGAGAGCGTTTGATTGCTGTGTGACAGCTGAGCTAGAGCTATGTTGAGCAAGGACTGATTGAACTGAGCGAGAGCGCGAACCAGAACTGAACGAGAGCATTTGATTGTGACAGCTGAGCTAGACCTATGTAAACGATTGAACTGAATGAGAGCACGAACCGGAGCTGAACGAAAGCGTCTGATTGCTGCTGCTAGAACTACACGGAGAGAAAACAAATTTTGATAATTGAAAAAAATTTATATTATTTTTAGTTGAGTCATCCTAAGATTGTATTATAGCTTTGTTTTTTAAGCATTGTTCTTTTATAACAACCTAAGCTTTGGTTATAACAATCTGTTTTTGTATAAGAATAACTTTGTCGATGATTGCATTCTACTCCCCTTCATATCGAAGCTATATGAATTTATGAATTGACTTCTACTATGAACGTCGTTTCAAATACAGACCAACTTTATTTCCAGTTTGAACTTACTTCATATTTTATTTATTTAAAACTAGATTTTTTTTTCTCCGTGATAGTTGAACAGAGCGACTGGTGCTGACAGAAAATATCTGAGTGCTATTTGATGAATGAACCAGATATGTAAAAAAATGAATGTGACTGGCAGGAGAGCAAGAGCGTAAACTGCCAGGTGTACTGAAATGTATACACAAAAAGTGAGCTGCTGGTTTTAACTTCACCAAACCAGCATCATATTTAATATTGCGTGGCTTGATGCTGCTTCATGCAAAGAGTAGCCAAATTCTGGAACTATTTTTGAACTGGACATTGTTTACAAATTGATTCTATTATTGAAAATAAAAAAGGGTCCGGTATGGGGCAAGAAGTCCGCATATGTGTAAAAATTTGCAATGATGTGGCATCACTGAAACTAACAAATGTTTGTCTCTCACGCTCACGTCTTGATTTTTCTTTGATATGTGATTTCTAATATTCTGCAATGAAAGAACACCCATGACTGCAACCTCTTGGAGCCAGTTTTTCGTTTTTCTGCATTTCATTCAGTTCAATACTTATATGTATGTATCATCCTCTATTTTGGTGGGAATCTAGGAAACAGGTCTATCCGAAACTTTACCAGATAATGGTAAAAAGACTATGTATTCCTGTGACATCGGTGCCGTGTGAACGGATCTTTTCCAAAGCAGAACAGCTAATTTGTGATAGGCGCAGTAGACTGACGGCGAAAAATATTTCGCAAATTATGTTTGTGAATGTTAATCATACCTAAAAGCTGGCTGAAATGTTACTTGTTTTTCTTTTCTTTATTAAATAAATCTTGTATTAAAAGTAAAAAACCCTCATCTATTTCCAATAACATCTACTGCGGCATTGACACTACAGTTGGTGACACATAAAAGTTTTACAAAGTGAGCAAATGAACGGTTCAGGAGAACTAGCTCACTGTAATGAGCGGAACGGTTCAGAGGTGCTCACTTCAGTGGACCATTTTGCCCACCTCTAGTAAGGGTCCTTGCAGGTCGACCCCTTTGGGCCCTGTCATAGACACTACACCGTCATCTGCAAGTTGTCTCAACGTGCAATTGTTGCTAAGACAGTCTTCAACTTTTCTAACGTAGAAATTGTACAAAAGGGTGCTTAAACATGAGCCTTGGGGGAGACCCATGTAGCTAAATCGAAAAGCTGTAGAGTTTCCACGAGAAAAGCTCATATGTTTTTCTGACAGCAAATTGTACAAACAAATATTCATTAATGGAGACAATCCACAAGCGTGGAGTTTCTCTGAAAGAACTTCAACGGATACTGAATCAAAAGCCCCCTTGATATCCAAGAACACAGAAGCCATTTGCTCTTTCTTAGCAAAAGCTAACTGAATTTCCGAGGAAAGCAACGCGAGACAGTCGTTCGTTCCCTCACCCCTACGGAAACCAAATTGAGTATCTGAAAGAAGGTGGTTCGTCTCAACCCATTTGTCGAGGCGAAAAAGGATCATTTTCTCCATCAATTTCCGAATGCACGACAGCATCGCGATGGGCCGATACGAATTGTGATCCGACGCGGGTTTATCAGGCTCAGTGTTGGCAAAATCAGAAATCAATTGATATTTTTCCCCTCTCATGCGCTCGCAATATCAATATCAATATCAATCGCAATATTGGAACAAAATATCATGCTTGATATTGATTTTACAAGCTCCTTTGATATTGCGAGACTATTCACAACGTGTAAAAATCAAGCTAAGAGTTGAGTCAACACAAAAAATATTCCATTGCACATCGTTTTCTTAGAAAGAGAAAGCATAGTTTGCTATCTCTTTTTAATCTTCACCGATGGCAGACGCGAACGAACTGCTGCAAGCCGTTATAGATGTTTCGGTTGCATTCGGGTGTAAAGCAAAAATCATGAAACTCAATCTCACCACAGTTTGTTGAGATTTGCAGCTGGTGAGTTTTGTTAGCTTGATATTCTGAGCTACGATATCACAGCTTGCAAAATCAACCGCAGTTGTTTGTTTGTTGATTTTGGTCTACGAAAATTAAGTGTGATCTTGGGCGTTGGTGAGATTTGATTTTTTGATATTTTCCCAACACTGATTCAGGCTTTTTAATGGCTATCACCCTCACTCGTCTCCAATCGTCGGGAACAATATTGAGCTCCAAGAACTGATTGTACAAGTTCAACGTGCGCCTCTTAGTGACGTCTGGGAGGTTTTTCAGCAAGTTGAACTTGATTCTATCAGATCCCGGGGCAGAATTGCCACACGAAAGGAGAGCGAGTTGAAGTTCGACCATTGAAAAAGGCTGACTGATTTCGTCTACCGAATTCGCGGTTTCGCGAGGAATCAACTGCGACGGCACGGAATCTGGACACACTTTTCGCGCGAATTTAAGAATCCATCGATCCGAGTATTCCTCGCTTTCGTTGTTAGTAGACCGGTTACGCATTCTTCGTGCCGTACTCCAAAGCGTATTCATAGACGTTTCGCGCGACAATCCGTCTACAAACTGCCGCCAGTAACCCTGTTTTTTGGCCTTGATGAGGCTCTTGAGTTCGCGTTCAAGAGATGTGTATGCGTCGAAATGCTCGCGTGTTCCGCGTTTCCGAAAAAGTTTAAACGCGTCGGACTTTTTTACGGTAAACCAAACCTCCGTGCATTGTTGATCCCACCAGAGCGATTGTGTTTTCTTACGAATTGACGATCGCGGCACCGGTCGTGTTTGAGCTTGAAGTGCGCTGTCGACGATTAGATTAGAGAGGAAATTATATTCCTCCAACGGCGGAAGCTCTTCCACTGACGATACTGTATCGCCTATCGCGGATTGGAACTTAGTCCAATCGATGTTACGGGTTAGATCATACACGACGTTAACGGATTCTGACGAGTTGAACCCACTGGCGATCGAAATTTTGATCAGCAGATGATCACTACCGTGCGGATCCTGGATTACATGCCAAGTGAAATCCAACGATAGTGAATTGGAGCAAAAGGTGAGGTCTAATCTACTACCATTCGAGGATGGACCAGCCAAACGTGTTACTTCTCCATTGTTAAGTATTGTCATGTTGAAGTTGTCGCAGAGATCATAAGTCAAAGTAGAACGGTTATCATCGTACAGCTCCCCCCAGCCTGTACCGTGGGAGTTAAAATCTCCCATGATCAACCATGGAGCGGGAAGTACCGCACATATGGCGAAAAGTTGTTTGCGATTAACAGAGACTCTAGGAGCAATATATACAGAAGCAATACAAAGGCTCTTACCTTTAATGGTAGCCTGACATGCGACAACTTCAATACCGGGGAATTCGGGAAGATTCACTCTATAGAAGGAATGGCACTTTTTGATCCCCAAAAGTACCCCTCCTCCACGTGAATCCTCACGATCCAATCGAATAATGTTAAAATCAAGGGAGATCAATTTCTGAAGAGAGCCATGTTTCACAGAGGGCAAATGCATCGCACGAATCTAATTTCGGAATAAGGCTTCGACAATTCCACTGTAGAACAGTGATCAAATCCCCGACCTCGTTTGGAAAATTATCCATCGAAGGAGATGATAGCTGCAAAAAGGGGCCATTTTGAAGTCAATTGCTTCAAGAAGGATTTCACAGTGGGAAGCAATGTGAGGACATTGCTTTTCAGAGGATCAGAAATGTTGAGGTATTTGAGAATACCGTCCACAATGTCATCAAATGAGATCTAAAGGGTGATACGGTCAAAATTTGGTCAAGGGAAAACGCGTGTAAATCGGTGAAATCGTTTATTTAAAAAATCAAATTAAATTTCTTTTTCAAGTTCAATTAGTATTAAATTCAGGAAAAATATTCAGTTAGGCTTCCGCTTTTCCAAATCCGAATTGCCGGGCCTTACGCTTGACCCCTGCCATCAGATTTTGTACAGCCACCTTGTCCACCTTCTTCGCCGCAGAAAGCCAGTTTGCCTTGAACTGCTGCTCGCCCTTAGCAGTTTTTTAGTCTTCTTTAGGTTCCGCTTGACAATAGCCCAGTATTTCTCAATTGGGCGGAGCTCTGGCGTGTTGGGAGGGTTCTTGTCCTTGGGAACCACTTGCACGTTGTTGGCGGCGTACCACTCCATGGCCTTTTTACCGTAATGGCAAGATGCCAAATCCGGCCAAAACAGTACGGAACAACCGTGTTTCTTCAGGAAAGGCAGCAGACGTTTATTCAAACACTCTTTCACGTAAATTTCTTGGTTGACAGTCCCGGAAGCTATGAAAATGCTGCTTTTCAAGCCACAGGTACAGATGGCTTGCCAAACCAGATATTTCTTTGCGAACTTTGACAGTTTCATGTGCTTGAAAACATCTGCTACCTTTCCCCTTCCTTTTGCCGTATAAAACTCCTGTCCCGGAAGCTGCTTGTAGTCGGCTTTGACGTAGGTTTCGTCGTCCATTACCACGCAGTCAAACTTCGTCAGCATCGTCGTGTACAGCCTCCGGGATCGCGCTTTGGCCGTCGTATTTTGTTTATCATCGCGATTTGGAGTCACTACCTTCTTGTAAGTCGATAGTCCGGCTCGTTTTTTGGCTCGATGCACGGTTGTAGACGATACACCCAGCTTATTTGCGGCATCTCGGCGAGAGAGGTTAGGGTTTCGCTTGAAACTACCGGCAACTCTCTTTGTCGTCTCAGCGGCTTCCGGTTTTCGATTTCCCCCCGATCCAGACTTCCTGGCTGTCGACAAACGTTCCCCAAACACTTTAATTACATTTGTAACGGTTGATTTGGCAACTTTTAGCGATTTTGCCAACTTTGCGTGCGAATAGCTCGGATTTTCGCGATGCGCGAGCAAAATTTTGATATGCTGCTCTTCTTGCTTGGACGGCATTTTGACAACTGAAGCGTGAATTCCAAAATCAAAATAGGAGCAACATTCTACACACACACACCTTCAAAATGAGGGGTGTTCAGGTTTTTTAAATGCAAAATTGAAAGAAATACGTCAAGTTGATATTGACCAAATTTTGACCGTATCACCCTTTACCCAGATGAAGAGGGGCTTTCTGTTCTTAAAATTGGGGCATCAGGGGTTTTGGATGTCCCCGGAAGAGGTGGAAAATCCTGGGTATAGTCAGTTCTGCGGAATCCAGAAGGAGTAGCAGTCTCCTTTTTTCCACCACTCCTTGATTTGGGCAAGCTGATTTGGGGTTCTTGATTGTCAACTTTCCGCGAACGGATGCGTTTTCGTTTCCATGCAGAAACGGAAAGAAGTTCTCTCCTCAGCCAAGTCAGAGTCAGTCTCGTCATCTGACAAAAGAGATTGTCATTGGTCGATGGAGTGGCTGTCTTAAGCATTTCTGCAAAAAACCGCCTGGAACGTTCCTTAAGGGAGCGTTTCATTCTGTCCCCGAGCTGTTTGTACGCCGGGCACGACGAGAGAGCATGAGGAGGAGTTCCGTTGCAGTACACGCATTTTGGTGCAGTAGCTCCGCCGGCGCCATCCTCATGCTTCTCCCCGCATGTGGAGCAGCGTGCCTTGTTGCCGCAGTGGGAGGCCGTATGTCCCAACCGCTTACAATTCTGGCAGTTCATGACCCGAGGTACAAACAACCACACAGGAAGACGAAGTTTTCCCAGCTCGATGTATTGAGGAAGGGCAGATCCAGAAAAGGTCACCCGAAACGAGTCTGTGGGGGTAAAACTCTTTTTACCCTCGCTGAGCGATACTGATTTCAATCTATGAACGGCAAGTATCTTTACCGGAGGAAGCAAAGGGGTTCTTGAATCGGCCAACCGCTTGCTTCTCCAGTATCTCGGGTTTCAGGCTTGCCTCAGTGACCACGCCTTCGATCTCCACATCAGAGGCTGGAATGTACACCCTATATTCCAGTGTGAAAAACTGGGAAACAGCAATTTCATTGGCCTGTTTCAGGTTAGCGACAACCACACGGAGTTTGTTTTGCCTAACCTTCGTTATTTCGGTCACGGCAGAGAATCGCTTTGTCAGATCATCAGATATCTGAACAACATTCAAGGGTTTGCTTTTGGGCTGAAAATAGACAACCCATGGGCCAGTCGAGTCATTCGGGTAGGCCCGCAATCTGGTGCTTTTCTCAGCCTGCCCATTGACAGACTGAGACGATGAACCAGGGATGACATCATCAGCACGGATTAATCTTTCTGAAAATGACACATTCTACTAAAAAAAACTCACTTTTCGATCAATTTACCGGGAACTATGCCAGGAGTCACTTTGTGATAAAACCGAGAAAACTTCCAAAACAACGGAGCGCGAAACAAGTCGACCGTACTTCTTGCTAGGACGCAGTGAGATGTGCATCATTCATAGATCCCGGAAGTTTACTCATAATTTGTAGGTATCCTTAACGGGGTTCACAGAGCAACACCTTCTAATGAACCGAATAAAATGTTACCCTGGCCACAGGTGTCAACTCCGTGTATGAGCAATCCAATCCAATTACACAGGCACATAATTACGTATTAAGAAATTTCACACTCGCCCGCTTCGGCACATTAACGATAATCACGAAACAAGCGTGCGTGTAATCATGTTGGTAGGTAGGTAGGTGTACATAAGCTTCGGAAGAACGTCTGCACTTAGCTGTGCAATCGTGCAAAGTGTGCACCATGTCAAGTAAACGATTATGGTTCGTCAGTTTTTGAGCAATGCTCCGCGTTCCTCGGGAATAAGCAACTCATATAGAGGCAAACATTATGCTATATTTCCAGATTATGTGCTCCACGAATGCCAGCAACGCAACGGTGGTGGTGGTAATGTTGTTGTCAAAAAACCCATTCATCATCACCTCCTTTTCCAGATGGTGGTTAGTTATTCGCGGCAGAGCAGATGACGATGACGAGGATGGCATGGCTGGTTGAGGCTTCTTGATGTGGGTGAAATTATTCCATCGAGAGCGGTGGAGGAGGTGTCAAGTGATGGCAGAGCATAAGGTTGTAAATTTGCCACATTTTAACTGTGACTGACGGTCGCGTTGCATTTTATTACCGTCATGTTTTCGGGTGGATAATGGGAGGTGGTTGCCAATGTTGTGGTCAAAATTTACATTGAAGTGTTGTTTAGGTTGGTAGAATCAATGCACGATGTTCTCACCGGCTTCCGTTCGCCTTCTTCCAGGAAAACGGTACTCGTTCTCTGAAGCAACTGGATGTCAAGGGCTCTCGTTCGTTGGTCCCTGATTTGCATTAAATTTTGATATATGTAAATTAGAAACGGAACAACGACTCTGCTGGAAGACGACGATGATGGATGGTAACGTGGGCATTTTCCACCAAGAATTTTACTCCCATGCCGCTTCTAAACACATGTAACCATCCATGTAGCGCACGGGTTGTAAATTGACCACATCTCTATCGTCTGTTTTAGTTTGTGTCTTCTGGATGCCCTGCGGGAGAGGAGGGGGGGGGGGGGCATAGGGAATGGTGAGACTGGGACTCCCCACCACATTGGGTAAACTGTAAATTATTTCTGCTAATTGATGGGTTATTAGCATTTGCATGAACGACTCGGTACGACGAGCGCGATGTGTTGTTGGTTGGCAATGGTAATCAGTGTTCACGTTGATAGCTTTCCTTTCCGAAGGTGGAACGGTTTGATGAGGTGTTGAAAACGGTTTGGCGTGGTGTACATATGGATTGCATTGGGAAGACTGACGGTGCCCTTCTGCTAAGGGAAAATGGGTGATAATTAAAATGAAATTACTGCCCTGGAGAGGAAGCAACGGAATGGCGTATTGATGTGATTCGAATGAAACATTATAGCTGCAAGGTAAATGAAGAAATTGGTGCAGTTTTTGATCGTTCATGAAATGTATTCAATGTTGTCCGCATGATTAAACAAAGAATGGGAACTAACCCAATTGCGCATCGTAACCCACATATCCTTCGAAAATTCCCTAGCAATACCATTTCAAATTGAATAAAACATACGCAATTGCTCCTGTCCGTGCTATCGGTCCAACGATAATTCACACTTTCAGCACTAATTTCCCACCCATTCCAGGCAACCCTCGACTGACATGGCAACAAGTGTTACCTTTTTCACTAGGGAGAAAGCACCACCGAAGACTCGGAACGGAGTCGTACTCGGTGGGCATAAGTAAATGAAATTTAATATTCCCTCCCTCATGAGTGATGATAGTTTATTCCAATCCCCTCCGTACGGAGCATGGTGAGAGTAGTCCCGTACCCCATCCTCTTTCGGTATTATTAGCACTTGCAAATTGTGGCCATAAAATTCAACCGTTTCCACTCTCCCACCCTAGTAGGACGATGCTAGGTCATTTCCATACGAAATTAGCACACGTGTACACCTTTCACCGCAGCCGGTTGTTCGTGCTCCAAAAGGTTACGGTGAGCAACATAAAACTTAATCACCATTGAGTTGTATCAAACCATGCAAGTGCCATACACTCTGCTACGCTTGGTACAGTGCAGCACATAGTGTGTGAACGTTCCGCTTCCGGATCCTCTTATATCCTTGCTACTACTGCTAGTTTTGCTTCAAGCGAAACCGAGCAAAGAATGTCAGAGATCAACTTTTCCCAGTCTACCTAGGTAAGGTACTTGTACTTGCCAACCGACCGACCGAGAAGAGAACAGGCAGGCAGGCAGGCGTATGCTCCTTTGGTTATTGAGGAAATTCCAACGGGAAAACTTTCCGCCGCTCGATTGCCGTTCCTCTTTTTTTTCCACGGAGAAGCAAGCTTCCTCGTCATCGTCGTCGTCGTTGTGTCACATCTTTTCAGGAACAGGAATGCATCGACCTACATACCGACATAAAAGCTGATGCACATTCGCAGCGGAGAGCCTGGCGCGAGAGATTCTTCCAACAGCCGATGGCGGCAATTTCGCATTTCATTAAAGTTGTTTCCGTTCGTCTTTTCGATGGGTTTTCATCCGGTTAAGGCCGGCTTCAGATTTTCGGGAAAGATGAGTCATATTGGAGTGGGATTTTACTCTCTGTTTTCCTCCGCACAGCGCTGGGTTGAATGCTCGCGAGGAGGAAATTTTTTCCGGTCACAGTAGCCCCTCCATTTATGCGACGCTATTTCTCGACTGTCCTTCAACCAATTGAGCTGATTTTACGTACCTAGTTTATGGACGACGGAGGGATTACTGTATTCATTCTAGGGAGCATCGATAGGTCGGTGGGTGGTAATGGCGAAGCGTTTGTCGGTGTTAAGAAACATACGCTCGCTGGTTGTGTGTATTCCATTAGAAATATAACGATCGAATATGATTTCGTTTATAAGTATGTATCTGCTGAAATGTGAAGTTTTGGTTCGACGAAGATCCATGATCGAATGTTAGTCATTCTATGTGAATGAACCCCATTAACTTATAACGATTTTGAGTAATTCATTAACAACACTAGCCCATCCGATGAGGCTTAGGGTTTAGGCAAATATGGCTGCTAGTTTCTAATTTGTCAGCTAAATGTTATCTTACCAGAGCAGAAATAAACGTTAAAATCTAACTATCACAAACGATCGATTGTTCTTTCCAACAAACCAAAAGGAATAAAAATAGATCCACCGTGTGGGCTAGGAAGGCGACATTGTAGAGCAGCGTTTAGGCCTATTTATCTTAAAAGTATACAAACGTCTAAGGGCCAGACCGCAATGTGAGTGGAACCTGAAAGGCAGCGGATGTTTTTTGACGTAGGACCACGTCTGAGATTTCTATATGGGGGTACACTTTGTGAAAGCCAAAAATGGAGCATGTAACAAAATTATGAAAGATTTTGAACGTTAATAACTCAACTGCCCCTGGACCAATTTCAATAATTTTATCACCAATCGATCAGATATATTTCTACCCATCTTTTAAATTTAGAACTATATCATTTTTTTTTAAATGTCACTACTGAAAATTGCACGAATGTGCAACTATTGCTTTGATAATTAAAATTATCACCGATTTCTGCCGAAAAGCGATTTCCCTAACACAGATTTCATAGTTGAATTTCTTCCGGTCTCACCAAACGGTGTTTATTCAATCACCGCGTGGTAAGTGATGGTGTTCTCCAGTACACAACGAAAGGCTCCCTGCAAGCAGCTAGCTACAAAGGCTGGCCTCAACCGCTGATCGGATTCAGTTCTAATCACCATGTGTGGTGGTGTCCGGTCATCGGCATTAGCTGCAGCGCCAGCAGTACTTTCGGCGCGTGGCGTAGAACATTGTTCTCCAGTACACAACGAAAGGCTGTCTGCGCAAGCAGTGAGCTGCAGCCCACATGAGCATCCATAGAAGGAGGAAGAAGCCGCACCGCTATTGATCGGAATCCGTAGCTCTTCGTGAGTCGCTGTGGGCCATACACCCATAGGAATTTTTGTACGCATCTGTTAAAATTAAGAAATTATCAGTTTTTAAAATGTCACTATTGAAAATTGCAACTGTTGCTATGATAATTAAAATTATCACTGATTGTCTGCAAAAAGCGATTTCCCTAACACACCTGACATTTGTACTGGCTACAACTTTTTACGAAATCGATCATAGCTTTAAAATCATAAAACACAATTTATCACAGCTTATATTTCAACGAAAATGGTAAGACATTTCAACGAAATTTGCAATGGTCACATTATAAAAGTGAATTTGGTACGATTTTAAGAGAAATTCCTATCAATTTTTAACAAAACTGATCACAATTTTTGATCAATATCAACGTATAACTACGTCTTTCGGGAAGGGTACCAATCCAGGGAAATGCAACGAAAATTGGTCAGACTTTAAATGCTAATAACTTGGCCAATAATGAAAAGATTTTGATGATTTGTATGTCGATCGATTCGGCAGTTCTATAAGATTTATGTAGTATGTCACGCAATATAAATGTTATATATAAAAATAGCTAAACAATAATAAATATGGAAACATTCAAATTTCTCATACATTATTTTTGACCGCAAGGTGCTCACCCCTAACACAGCCATCAGAAAGTTGGCCCCTAACAACACAAGCCGAAGCCGCCTAATCATTCAGCGTTGCACGTTGGACGGGTCAACTTCGAACTTGTTCGCTGCAGCGTGGACATCGTAGCATTTTTATCTACTCATTCACCTACATCAGCTAAATACAGGAAAAAGGAGGGGCATTGAATGATAATACAAAATGAGTAAGCGAAACGTAGAAAGTCTGATGACTGCAGTCATCGTTTGGATTCCAAGTGAAAAACAGGGGTGTTCATTGCGTTGCACACTGAAAACGAAACTAACTCAGATAGTGAATAACTTTTACTCAGTTGTGAGTCAGTTTTACTCATCCGTATGAAAGTTTTTCTTAAAGCGTAGTTTATTCAACGCATGAGTAACTTACGATTAAAATTAAACTCCATCAGTGAAAGAGACTCATTATCTGAGTAATATTCGTTTTCAATTTATTTAGCTTGCCATCTCGGCTAGAAATTGGATATTGGATAGTCAAGCTCAGTGAGCAATTTGCATCAAATTCCATGTTTTAACTTGACAGCACGACCACAAAGCAGGTTTCTGGCTTCAGTGAAGTTATTCGGGTGGACAATACCTGTCGCATGATTGGCACCTTAGTTCAGAATTCACTCACCATGCAGCGCTAGTAACATTTGATTCAAAACGGTTGCTTAAGCAGGCTTCATTCACTGAAAACGAATCTTATTCAGAGAGAGAGTCACTTTTACGTAGGCTACTCATGCGCTGAGTGACCAACGCTTTTAGAAATGTATCCTTACGAATGAGCAACAGTTACTCATTCTCTGAGTTAGTTTCGTTTTCTGTATTTCGACTAGACAGGACATTGCTATCTCTAGTAATGTTATTCAGAAGACCGGATTGGAAATAGCATGAACCGGGAAAAAATATGCTTCGTCCTCTCTTTGGAAGATAATAATCTTCTCAACTACTACCTCTCCGGATACAATCACTTTGAAGAACTTATTCGATAATTTTGATGAAAATTCCAAAGGAATTTAGAGGAAATTTTAGAATGAATTCTAGAGATAATAAGGTATGTAAGATACAAATTCTAATTGAGTTTTTGGAACTATTTTGACTACAACGCCAAGTCAATTGTTTAAGTTCAAAGTAGAATTATTATGTGGTTCTGTGTGAAATTACATGACGATTGAAAAGAGGATTACAGGAAATTTTTAATGAATATTCTAAATAAATTCCGAGAACAATGTAAAGAGAGTTCTTATGAGAAATTTAAAGAAATTCCGAGAGTATTGAATTCTGAGGGAATTAGAAAGATAATTTCAAGCGAATTCTAATGAAAGTACCAATTCTTTTGGTATGGAAATATCAATTTTTGGTATTTACAAAGTATTTTCCATGTAATTTTTTGGTATTATTCTTTGGTATTTTACCTCTTATGTCATGCTGATCAATACAAATTGTGGTATCAGATCAGAATTAGGTATTCATTAGTTATTTTTTCCTGCTCGGCCGGGGAAGTGGCAAGTTTCTGACTTGGACCAAAACCCATCATGTGACACCTCAAATCACATAAGAATTCGGAAAATATTTCAATTGTAGCCATATCATGCGCCAGGATTACATTAGCCACACCAGGACCGACACCTATTTCAATGGTTGTCAAATCAAGTGCCCAGGACCAGGAAAAGGCCAGTTTCTAACATGGACCAAAACCCATAATGCGACATCTCAAATCACACGCCAATTAAAAAGCTAGCTCGATGGTAGTTATATAAAGAGCCCATGACCACATTGGCCGCATTCGAACATTTTTCGAGTACCCCCGGGGAAGTGTTCAATTTCTGACTTGGCCCAAAACCTATCATGTGACACCTCAAATCATACGAGAATTCAAAAACTATTTCAATGGTAGTCAAATAAAGTGCCCAGGACCACATTTGCACACATTTGGACATATTTCGGATAACCCCGGAGAAGTAATTAGTTTCTGACTTCTACCAAAACCCATCATTCGACACCTTAAATCAAACAAGATTTCAAAACCTATTTCAATAATAGACAAATCAAGTACGAACGACCACGTTGACCTCATCCGGACCTGTTCCAGGTACTACCGAGAAAGTGACCAGTTTCTGACTTGAACCAAAACCCATCATGCGACACCTCAAATCATACGAGAATTCAAAACCTTTTTCAATCGAAGTCAAATCAAGTGCCCAGGACTACATTTGCCTCATCCGGACATGTTCCGGATATACCGGAGAAAAGGCCAGTATCTAACATGGACCAAAACTCATCACGCGACATCTCATATCACACGCCAATTAAAAAGTTAAATCAATGGTAGTAATACAAAGTGCCCAGGACCACATTGGCCGCCTTCGAACAACGTCCGGGTACCCCGGGGAAGTGTCCAATTTCTGACTTGGCCCACCTGTGACAACTCAAATCACAAGAGAATTAAAAACCTAGTTCAAATGCTCAGGACCACATATGCCACACCCGGGCATGTTCCGGATAACCCCCGGGCATGTTCCGGATAACCCCCGGGAAGTGGCCAGTTTCTGATTTGAACCAAAACCCATCATGCGACCCATCAAATCATACGAGAATTCAAAACCTATTTCAATGGTAGTCGAATCAAGTGCCCAGGACCACATAGCCCACACCGGACATGTTCCGGATAACCCCGGAGAAGTAATTAGTTTCTGACTTCTACCAAAACCCATCACTCGACACCTTAAATCAAACGAGATTTCAAAACCTATTTCAATAATAGACAAATCAAGTACCAACGACCACGTTGGCCTCATCCAGACATGTTCCGGGCAAGGTTGTAAATACTCATTTCAGCTAAAACAATGTTTTTCTAAATTATGAAATAATTAGATGCCATGATCAAATTTTGAATTGGTAGGATACAAGAAGAGGTTGCAAAGAATGTGTTTGACATATTAAACCTGTTTATTTCACTTCATGAGAGTCACAATCAGCGATTTTTCACAAACTCACTCACTCACTCACTCACTCACTCAGCGATCAGAAAATCGCTGATTGTGACTCATAGAAAGCAAAATTTACAGGTTTTATGTTTCCAACGCATACTTTGTAACCTCTTCTTGTAAGTTACAAGTAAAACATGCCATCATACCATCTTTTGGTTTTATTATTCCGAAAAACATTATTTTAGCTGAAATGAGTATTTGCAACCTTGGTTCCGGATACTCCCGAGAAAGTGACCAGTTTCTGACTTGGACCAAAACCCATCATGCAGCACCTCAAATCACAAGAGAATTAAAAACCTAACTCAATAAAAGTCAAATCAAATGCCCAGGACCACATTGGCCACACCCGGACATGTTCAGGGTAATCCCAGGGAAGTAGTTAGTTTCTGACTTGGACCAAAACCCATCATGCAGCACCTCAAATTATACGAAAATTCAAAACTTATTTCAATTGTAGTCAAATCATGCGCCCAGGATCACATTAGCCCCATTCGGACATGTTCATGATACACCGAGGAAAAGGCTAGTTTCTGACCATATAATTTTTCTTTGGAGCTCGATATATCAGGTAGATTCAAACATACAATAATGGTTTGTTCTTTTGAATGTATGGTTCCTTAAGAGCGTCACTGGAACCTCGCCAAACCCTTGATCGCCTTTTCTGTCCAAATAACTCAAATTTGCTCTCATCCGTCCACAGAACTCGTTTTCAGAAGTCCACAGTCATTCCGGCATACTTTTTAGCAAATTTCTAGTCGCTTCCGTTGGTTCCGCTTGTTGATAAAAGGACGCTTCGATGCCAAACAGCTTTTCAAACCGCTCTCATGAAGTCGCCGGCGAACAGTACGTCGACTTACATTAAGATCCATCGATACCACAATATGCCTCGACGAATACTTCGGATTCTGCTTAGCCATTCGAACAATTCTGATATCATCACGATTACTTGTCGCACGATGACGTCATTGTCCGGATAAATTCCTCACAATTCCTCGTGTTTCGTACTTTCTCCATATGTGCTGAACAGCTCCAACTGAGATCGAGTACTTTTCTGCAATTTTCCGAAAAGAAATTCCTTTTCCACGATCGCGAATCACCAAATTTCTAACATCGAGCGAAATCTGCTTTTCCGACATTTTTCACATTTCAAATGACGCAAACAAAACACAATGGTGCGATGCGCACGCTTCCCGGAACAAGAACTGTCAAATGTTACGCCGTGATGCCAAATCTTCAGATTTTGTTTTTATTCGATGGCTAAAAAATAAAATCTTAGGAGTGTATGATTTATTTTGTCCAAGCACAAAAGTGGGCATATATTTATTTAAATTTGTAACAAAAATAGCTGAATATTATAACAATTTTCATTCAGCTAATTGAATGCACCATGAGAAATACTTGAACTTTTCTGAATATAAAGGGTGATACGGTCAAAATTTGGTCAAGGGAAAACGCGTGTAAATCTGTGAAATCGTTTATTTAAAAAATCAAATTAAATTTCTTTTTCAAGTTCAATTAGTATAAAATTCAGGAAAAATATTCAGTTACACGGAGAACAAATTATAGCATACGCAATTATTTTTCCGGTCAAAATAACTATATTGTTCAATTGTTTTAGAGATAACCCGAAACTATAGTTGATTTGACTATATATATAGGGCAACAACTTTAGTCCATAGTTGGCTCAACTATATTTTTCAGTAGATGAACAAACGTCAAACTTCAAAATACAACTATGCTTTAGTTGATTCAAGAAAACTATTGTTAGAAAAGCAAAATTTTCAATGAACTGCTCTTCATTATCGACATATTAAGGAAGTTTGTTTTTCTTCTTTATCTATCTCAAAAACACAACTGCAAAATCATAAAAAAGTGAACAAGAACATTCAACTAAGATTTGAACCGTGTTCATCTGCGTGAGAGCCAGCTATCTTATCGCCTGCTCTACGCATCACAAGTTAAAAGTATGTGGATTTATGATGATCACTTGAAACGAAATTATATAAATAAATTACATTTGACGGTTGTTATAATTGATCAAAGCTATAGTTGAATTGAGTATAAGATGAACAGTTGAATCTACTAGGTAGATATGATTGAGTTGACGGACAAATTAATGTTGGAATAACTATAGGTTTCTTTCAAACAACAATATTTTTCCATGTGAAAGTAACTATTAGGATTGTTATCTTAACTTAACGAATTTGTTCTCCGTGTAGGCTTCCGTTTTTCCAAATCCGAATTGCCGGGCCTTACGCTTGACCCCTGCCATCAGATTTTGTACAGCCACCTTGTCCACCTTCTTCGCCGCAGAAAGCCAGTTTGCCTTGAACTGCTGCTCGCCCTTAGCAGTTTTTTTGGTCTTCTTTAGGTTCCGCTTGACAATAGCCCAGTATTTCTCAATTGGGCGGAGCTCTGGCGTGTTGGGAGGGTTCTTGTCCTTGGGAACCACCTGCACGTTGTTGGCGGCGTACCACTCCATGGCCTTTTTACCGTAATGGCAAGATGCCAAATCCGGCCAAAACAGTACGGAACAACCGTGTTTCTTCAGGAAAGGCAGCAGACGTTTATTCAAACACTCTTTCACGTAAATTTCTTGGTTGACAGTCCCGGAAGCTATGAAAATGCTGCTTTTCAAGCCACAGGTACAGATGGCTTGCCAAACCAGATATTTCTTTGCGAACTTTGACAGTTTCATGTGCTTGAAAACATCTGCTACCTTTCCCCTTCCTTTTGCCGTATAAAACTCCTGTCCCGGAAGCTGCTTGTAATCGGCTTTGACGTAGGTTTCGTCGTCCATTACCACGCAGTCAAACTTCGTCAGCATCGTCGTGTACAGCCTCCGGGATCGCGCTTTGGCCGTCGTATTTTGTTTATCATCGCGATTTGGAGTCACAACCTTCTTGTAAGTCGATAGTCCGGCTAGTTTTTTGGCTCGATGCACGGTTGTAGACGATACACCCAGCTTATTTGCGGCATCTCGGAGAGAGAGGTTAGGGTTTCGCTTGAAACTACCGACAACTCTCTTTGTCGTCTCAGCGGCTTCCGGTTTTCGATTTCCCCCCGATCCAGACTTCCTGGCTGTCGACAAACGTTCCCCAAACACTTTAATTACATTTGTAACGGTTGATTTGGCAACTTTTAGCGATTTTGCCAATTTTGCGTGCGAGTAGCTCGGATTTTCGCGATGCGCGAGCAAAATTTTGATACGCTGCTCTTCTTGCTTGGACGGCATTTTGACAACTGAAGAGTGAATTCCAAAATCAAAATAGGAGCAACATTCTACACACACACACCTTCAAAATGAGGGGTGTTCAGGTTTTTGTAATGCAAAATTGAAAGAAATACGTCAAGTTGATATTGACCAAATTTTGACCGTATCACCCTTTACTGCTGAAATTGCGTGCAAAATAGCAAAAATATGATGTAATGTACTTTTTTTTGGGTTGAGCGTATGATTTATTTTGTCCAGTACTGTAAGTAAATTTCTTAGAAGTTCTGTGGGATTTCTCGAAGGTGCCGGTAGTTGCTTAAAGTTGTCGCGTTTTTTTTATTAATGGAACTTCATTGATGTCCTATAAGGCCGGAACAAATCACAAGTTTTTCTTTTGTCACTCGATGCTCGTACCAGTCGATGGGGGGGGGGGGGATGAAAAGTAAACCAAAATAAAAATAAAACATTTAAAATTCGTTTTACATTATATCTAAACCGTATATTTAAAAGGCTAACATTTTTTCTTAGCCTCCGCTTTAGCCTTATACTACTTTGAAGCCGTGATTTTTGACACTAATGGCACAAATGTTGACTTTATTATGTGTAACACTCGAGTTTTTGTATCCTTTCAAGGAAGAACATTGGTAAGAATGTAGATGAATAGGATCAAAGCAATTGATTTTTGGGTATTGATAAATTCCGGATAAACCATCAAGCGGAATACCACAAACGTAACAGTTCTTATGAAAAAAAAACGTTCTGTTTTCGATACTTCTTCATTATCCAAATATAACTCAGATTTCTCAACAATTGTTCGTGCTTCAAAAAATCTAACTAGACGTATGGACTCAGGAAGGTTTATTCAACAAAATCCAAGCGTAATATTCAAAGAAAGGAGCCAAAATCCATCTTGGCTGAACATAAAAACCAAATTTTAACAAAAATACATAGTTTTGTCAATTTAAACCTGGATTTGGGTGTGCTTAAATAAATAATCATCACATATGAATTCAGCATGGTCAGTTCTATAAAATCTAAGCATAACTTTTAAAGGACTGTATCAAAATCCAACTTAGCAGAAAAGGAAAACAAAAAAAACCTTTTCGAATTACAAACCCGGTTCAACCTTTACGTATGGATTCAGCAAGGTCCCTATTTTTAAAAGGTATGAGCCAAAATGCAATTTGGCAGAACCGAAAAACCAAATTTCTATGAAAATACGGATGGATTCAGCAATTCGGTAAAATCCATTCCTAATTTTTCAAAGGAAGGAGCCGAAATTCAACTTGGCTGAACAAGAAACCCAAATTTCTATAAAAATACGTACTTTTGAGAATTCAAACCCAGTTATCTAAAAAATTGTGCATGCTTCAAAAAATTTACCATCACGTATGGATTCAGCAAAGTTCATTCTATAAAATTCAAGTCTATTTTTAAATATGGGAGCCGAGATTCAACTTGGCAGAACAGAAAATCAAAGTTTTTATGAAAATACGTACTTTTGTGAATTTAAACTCGGTATTCTCAAAAATTGAAGAAATTCAACCCTGACGTATGGATTCAGCAACTTCTATTAAAATACAAGCATATTTTTCAAAGATAGAAGCCAAAATTCAGTTCGGAAAACAGAAAAATTAATTTACTATAAAAATACCTTCTTTTGTGAATGTTAACCGGTTCGTCCTTCCGGTATTCAGCAAGTTCCATTTCAAAAGATTGAACTGAAATACAACCTAGCTTTAAAAAAATCTTCCATCACGTATGAACTCGCAAAGATCTATTCCATAACATTCAAGGTTATTTTTCAAAGGACGGAGCCAAAATCCAACGTGGCTGATCAAGAAACCCAAATTTCTATAAAAATGCGTACTTTTGTGGATGTAAACCCAGTTTTCTCAACAATTGTGCTTGCTTTAAAAAAAATCTACCATCAGGTATGAACACACGAAGATCCATTCTTTAAAATCTCAGCCTAATTTTCAAAGGATGTGAATCTCACAAAAACGAGGAAGGAATCTAAGGGAGCGGAATCTACGTTAAAAGCTAGTTAAATCACTTCAGGAAAGCTCAGGCTAACATTCAATATAATTCAATCACTCAACAGAACATTTTGGACTCCCTAAGGAAGGTTTTGAACCACTTCAGAAAAGTTTGGAGACCATTTGGAAAATTTAAGCTCAAAAAATTGTCGGTTCACTTCGGAAAAGATTGCAAGATTGTGTCCTTGCCAAACGCCAAAGCAGTTAACAAAAATCTGGAGCTCACTTAGGAAAATATCAAACCCGTTCTGACTAGTTTGGTTTCAGTTCGGAAAAAGTTGAATCAATGCAGGAAACCTTGGATTCATTTAGGAAAAGGATTAATCAGCTAATGTTACCTCACTTCAGAAAATGCGAAACCAATTCTTTAAAGATTGGATTTGGAATATGTTGAATCACTTCAGGAAAGTTTTGACAACTTTAAAAAGGATTGAATAACATAAAATAAATGTTTAGACTCAGTTAACAAAAATTTTGATGACTTATTCGAAAGTTTGAACTCACTTCAAAAAAGTTCAGACTCAGTTTTGAATCTGCTTTGAAAAGTGTCTCCTCAGTTAGGAATTTCTTGAATCGCTTCTGATTTAGTCTCACTTCTAAAAATTATAAACCAATTTTGAAAAGATTGGATTTAGCTCGGAAATTGTTGAATCACTGTAGAAAAGAAGTGAATCATTAAGTATCATTGCAGAAGGTTTGTAAGTTAAGAAATGTAGATCGAATGCAAAAATCTGGCGACTACGGTGGGCTGGGCACATCGTAATAATGTCGGATAACGAACCACTGAAAATGGTTCTTTGTAGTGATCCGATTGGGAAAAGACGAAGATGTGCGCAACGAACAAGAGGGATCGATCAGATTGAAGGTGGCTTACCTAGTGAGTTGCCAAACAAGATTAGGAATGATATTCGATAAAATCCGTTTTCAACAACTGAAATCGGCTGATCCGATTTCAAGGAACTGTCATGCCGTACTGGTCAAGTACCAATTTATGTGAAAATTCTTTAAAAGAACAAGGTGATACAACAACAACAACAACAACATAATAAAATCTAGCAAAGCGAGTATCCATACCCAAATGAATTTGCGAAAAATAAATATACACTGAAAGTTTTATTTTATTTCTTGATGAAGAGATATGGAGATATTCCAAAATTTTGAAGGGGGGGGGGGGGTGACAAAAGAAAAACTTGATATTTGTTCCGGCCTTATGTGTAGTTTCCGACCGATGCCACCGCCAACAACAGCAGTTACATCTGATGGAACATGAAAGCAGAAGCTTGACAAAATGATTAATCCGTTTTCCCTCGGCGTTCATTCCGCTTCGCACGATTCTTTTTTTACTCAATCACCCTTGTAGTGACGTCAAAAAGTTTGTTTCGATCGGCGCTTACATAGGAAATACAAAATGGGTTATAGAATTTTTGTAGGGGAATTGGCTCTAATGTTGGCCTATGGATCTAAGATTGGGCCCATCGCTAAAAATCTGCTATTTATCAATTTTATCCAGATGAACGCGTCATTGGGACGGTACTAATGGATATTTTTGGTTGCTTTTGAAAATTTAGTTGATTGCTGAATTTATGTATGTGTGTGTGTGTGTGTGTATATACAATCTAACCCCCACTGTCTGGCAGTGTTATTATGGAAGAAAACTGCTTTTTATTACCCTTAAATTAAAGCAGGTTTAGTCCGGGAGCTAGAAGGTGTTAGCTCTATTGCAGCTCCAGTGACCCATTTCAGAATGCCTGGTAATTCATGGCCACTCCGAGGTCACTTTTACTTACAATAAGCCCCGCATGTTCACTCTACCTTTATCAAATGGATAATGGTATCATAAACACACTTCCAGATTCAAAAAATATTATTTCCAAATCTGGCACGTATATAGTTTTGAAATTTGTTCAACTGTATTAAATCGATTTGAAAGGACATTTCTTACCAATTTTGTTTCGAATACCTCTTGATTCATCTGCTGGCAGCACTTACTGGCCCTTACCGGCGACCAACTCGTCTGCCCGCAAAAGCAACAACGCCTAAATCTCAAAGCTCTCCGGACGTCCCCTCGAAAATGCAATCGAGATATGTATAAGAACAATCTTCAACTGGAACGTACTGACCAAATCAATACATCCGGGAGCACCGCAAAGAACGGCAAAAAAAGGGAACTCGGTGAGCAATTTTGTGGTACGGAATTTTCACTGAACATAAACCGCGAATTTACGAATTTCACCACTTCCAATCGCGAAACACGTTCAGAAGCACTTTTGGTACACTTTCGATCAATTTCTTTCGAAAACACAAAAAAAAAGTTGCAAGCGAGCCAACATCAACACCCGAGTCAACACCGATTGTGCCGAACTCTTTCACGCACCTTGCAGCGCGTAAATAAACTGAAATTAAAAAATTTCACTCGCGATGCCACTAATTTCTGGTCCGGGAGAAAATCAAATAACGCAGATTGCGACATCTCTTCTGATGCTTGCAAACATGTTGAATCACGTTTTCTTTCTCTATTCTAAAACTTCCCGGAAAGCGAGAAAACTACCAATCACACACGTATAAACGTCCGGGAGGCAGAGCGCCAGCGCTAATCCGGCAAATGCAGCCGAAAACTATGAACGCGAACGCACGCACAAAACAGAAAACACAACCGTATCCAAAGGCGTTCGAAACTGCACTCTCCTAGTTGATTGCTGAATTTATGTATGAGCCAAAATTAGGGGCATAATGTTGAGGTAATTAATTGATTATTGAATAGAGTATACCATGAAAAAAAAGCCTTTTTGTGAGTTTTTGCCTGTTTTCAAGTAAGGAGTTATCATAAAAAAAAAAAACAATTCGCCAGCTGGTATTTCCCGGCGACTTTACAAATAAATACAATCAAACAAAATCATCATGCAGAACTAGGATTTGTTTCACTTCATATTTCACAAAATTGCTTTCGAGTGTTATGACATCGTTTATATTTTGACATAGGATTACACAAATGTCCAACTTTTGAAATGGTTATCAAAATTATCACCGATTGCCTGCAAAAAGTGGTTTCCCTAACATAGTCGCCAAATATTGATACCGAGCACGTAATCCTACGTCAAATCTACGGTCGAGTCTTGGATACAACCTCTTACTTTTTTTATAAACCTGCGAATTATCCGGATATTACCTGGAAAACTAAGGGAATTTCATTTAGCCTAATGAATAAAAGCTCTATAAAATCACCACAGTGAATTGTTTGATAATTAGAACAAAATGTAGCCATCGATTAGAGTATCAGGTCCTACACACTGCAACAAGAATGATCAATATTGAAATAAAATCACGTTAAAAAGGTTGAAAATAGTGACCGATTACAAAAAAAAGGGAATTTAGTGACTTTGCCTTAAACAAGGAGATTTTTTAGTGACTGGCTTGACAATGTGACCAAGTCACTAAAAACTAGTAAGGACGGTGTTGGACGTTGTTTTCGACACCGGATTGAGAGGAGATTGTTGGAAAGTCCGGATAGAAGATCAAGTAGTGGTCTGCTTTATTTTTGTCCAGAATTTCTCTGAGAAATGCTTCATGTAGTTTAACGATGGTAGGAGATGGGTTAGTTATATTTTAAATATTAACCTGAACTTGCCTGTTCCACTAAAATGATCGTGCAATTTTGTACACATCGTACAAATGTGTAATAGTGCTGATAGTTGAACACCTACTGCAATCCTACGAAACGACGCACAATGAATTGGATTATCAAAGTACACTATCATCATCGTCCAACCAAACTAGCAAAAGTTGCAAATCATCGGACTAAAAGAGCCCACCTGACAGGCTACATCGCCAGGTACACTTTTTCCCCACCGAAATTATTCAAATTCTGCGCAATTAATCTTCCGTCATGGTTCGTCCTTCGACTCAGTCAAATTAAAAATTCCCCAGCAGTGAACAAAAAATAAAACGGCTCTTTAGACAACAACCTTCCACCACACAAACACACACAGCCCACAGCCCACAAAGTGGAGAAGTTTCTACTTATGTCTCATTAATCGTAATTAAGTACGAACGAATAATTCATTCCAGCGAGTGGCCGGCCGGCTGGTAGAGAGTTGCTCCCGCTTTTTTCCGGTCTTGTGCTCCTCGGGTTGTCCACCACCGCAGAAAGACAGTAGATTATACGCGGGAAAACCGGGAAAAAGAATGCCAAGAACCATCATGTTCCACTGGCATGTAATTATGCAAAGTTTCCCGGGGTCTTTCGGTTGCAGCGCGCGCCAGAAAAGAAAGCCGAATTTAAAACGAACAATTTCTTAACTAAAGACGAAGAGAGGGCACTGTTGTAGCAAGGGATCACAAACGACACCAAACCATCAGTGGGATGATGACGGCGCAAATGTCTTGCTCGACAATTTGCATATACCGTAAAGCATCGAAATCCAGGCAGTTAGTCTACGATTTCCGACAATTTTGAAAATTAAGTTAAAGAGCAAAGGAGGTCTAATATTTATTAAAAATGAAATCTCGATGAACATTTCAAATGGTCCTATCTGCTTTGATCGATTCTCTTCATCGACTTTCTCTTTCGACAATAACTCAGCTGCAAAACCTTTCCCTGTTGTATTTGACGTTTTGGACGCTAGATAAGAACCTCCTTTATCAAACTATGTGGTAGAATTAACGCGAAATATGTTTGCATAGCAGTGGTTATGAAAAGAGAAAGTCGATTAAGAGAATCGATCAAAGCAGATAGGGCCATTTGAAATGTTCATCGAGAAATGTCCAGAATTACGAACCCTCTGGCATTCGGTGCATTACGGCACAAGTCAACAGTCAAGAAGTATACGCTGGGTAGGATAAGATTCGTCGCGCTTGTCTGGACGACCTCAATTGACTTGTAATTTCGCTCCTTCGTCTACCTGCAATTTTCAGGTTGTAGCAAGGTCTTTTTTGTTCAGTTTTAAATTCCTTCAAATGTAGCTGCGGTCCTTTGAGTTACAAATTAAAAATGCAGCAGCGAGAGTCGTCGTTGGTCTACTTAGGTAGGTGGGTGGCTTGGGACACTTCTCCAAAATTCAATGATAGTGCGTCGTAAAACGATTAAAGTTCGCGGTATGCCAAAGAAAAAAAAAAAGGTCAAATGGGTAGCATCAAATTAATGTCTTTGATGGTGGCGTTTGCCTCATTCGTATGCTAATTATTAGAGATTTAATTTTATGCACCTACTTTTGTGAGTAGTCGCGGTGTTTGGACCGTAATTAAGTGCCGGTGGTCAACGGTTATGGCGTGGATACACTAGTATAGCAACTTCTATTAGCTGATTTCAGCTTCTTTATGGCAAAAAACCACCTGTGGTTGAACAAACCAACACTACTATACAGAGAAAATCTACCTCGCCTCTCGGTTAGCTTAGATTCATTGTCGAGTTTTAGAAGTTTTCGCAATTCCGGGATTTGTCACAGATTTCGGAGCAAAAGAAATTCCCGATGATTTGAACTTTAACATTTCAAAAACCTCTGGAGCTCAGAGTGCTCCAACGCACAGTAGTCCAAAATGAGGATTTGACCGGAAGAGTAATTCTACAACCAAAATTCCCACAGAATACTGGTTGACAGTTTTTCCTGCACTTTTGACTGAAACACACGGAAAAGTTGATCGTTGCCGCTATGTCAAAATTTGTGCGTAGCGAAGACGTCAACCTCGGGAGCAACATGCCATAAAAATACCCGAGATTAATCTTACACGCACACATTCAAACTTTGCGTATGTATGCGTGAAAGCAGTTTTACCAATACATACACATCCATATCAAAGGGATATGGAAAGGGACTGCAACCGTCAGCAGCATTTTTCCCAAAGTTCTGGAGCAAAAATAGAAAAGGGGCCCATCAACATTTGTAAACAAACCGAAGAAACTTCAGGCAAATTCCGCCTAATTTCATTAAAAATCTGGGAGTTCAAGCAAGTCTGCCAACTTTAGGGAAGTTTGTTTTTTATTGTTTATTAATTGGTAAGGCTTATTCGAATTAACTCTACAGAGCCGAGGATGCTTGTTCACTATACAAAAAATGGTAAAACTATAGTCAAAAGACACAACACAATAAACACTTTATCTGCCGCTATCTAATAAGCCTCCTCCATCAGAACGGGATCTGCTCCCAGTGGTTTTATTGTGTGCCAGTATCACCAAACGGAGGGCAGAGCGCTTCCATTTCAGCAATCGATGCAAAGCGTGGCCATCACTCACACAATCATAACGAAACGGTTGCTTTCCAAAATCGACGACGCATCGACCGAAAGAACTGCTGATGAAGAACAATGAGGAGGACCCCACAATGGTTGCTGCCGAGTAAACAGACCATCACGTGACGCACATCGAGAGTGACCTGCTTCTGTCGACAGCCGAGTGAACACTCAGGGAAGTCTATGAACTTCTGAAAATTTAACTGTATTCAGGGAAGTCTGGGAACTTCTGTCAACTTCAATGAAGTTTGCGTACTTCAGGCAAAATACTGGCAAATTCAGTAAATGCTGCTTATTCCAGGAGCATTCTACCATCTCAGGAAATCTCTCAAAATAGCAGGGAAGTCTGTGAACCTAAAACAACTGTAAATTTCATAGAACACTGTGAATCTCCGGAACGAAACATGCAAAAAATGCTGCGGTCTCTAGAAAAATTCTACAAACTTCAGGAAAGTTCTAAGAACAACATGAAAGTTTAATAAATTTCAAGGAACTTTTGTAAACTTAAGAACAAGTCTGGGAAACTTCGGAAAAATTCAATGAACTTAAGAAAATTTTATGTCTATGAAAGTCTATGAACTTCAAAAATATTTTACGAGATGCAGGGAAGTTTGTAGATTTCTGGAAAAATCTTCAAAATTCAAGGAAGACTTCAAACTCCAACATTATTCTGCCAACAATTCCTTTAAACAAATCTGTGAGTTTCCTACAAATACACAACTACAAGAAAATTCTGCAAATTTCAAAAAAGTACAGCTCACTTTTGGAAAAATTCTGCGTAATCCAAGCTCTTCAGGAAATTTTTATGACATTAAGAAACATTCAGAGGAAAGGAAGACAACCCTATGACCAATTCCTTACGAATTCGTAAATCGTAAAAAATTTTGTATTTTTTTGATTTGGTTGAATATTTGCGGAAACGTTCTTGATGACCGACAATGCCATTTTGCATCTTCATATCGCCATTTTGAATCCAGCCTTAGTTTTGAAAAGGACATATAGCAAAATATCAAGCTTATCTTCAGAATTTTTTTACTCGAAAACTGTTTGTCCGATCGGTTTGGTGTCTTGCGCAATATTGTATGTAATAAATAAGACTATTTAAAAAAAATTGCACTATAAAAAAAATTCCCCAACTTTTTTTTTAATTCCAAATAAAGTCTTAAAAACATTTTGTCTCGAAAAAGGATTTTTTTGTATTTTTTTTATTTGTTTATATATTTTAGGGGACAAAAATGTCATCTATTGCACTATAGGTCAAGATGGAGAAATGATGAACAAAAAAACTCTGATTTAAAAAAAAAACTCGTTTTTGGAAAAATATCCAAAACTTGGTCCAATTAAGTAAGTAATATCGCGCTCTGCTATATGCAATCGATTTATGTATTTCTGCAAATGTCTAGCATAAGAAATTAATTCCTTTTTCTTTTGTCTCTCTTTATTAGTTTTTGTTTGTCTTGTCCTCCCATCTCGATGAGTCTGATCGTCGCCATAACCGGTCGAGCTCCAGACGAATCTAGAACCGGCCTTCCGCTCATACTGGCGACAACACTCTGATGAGACAACGAAACCCCACCCCTAAGCTCCTTCCCTTATCCTATCCTTCTACAATGTACCCCTCTAACATCGGGTAAGCCACGAGTATTCGGCCTAACTCCTACTAGACATATAATAAAGTGAATGTTGTTAAAAACGATGAAAAATGAATTACCGGCTCCGTACAGCTAACACGATTGAGCCTTCCAAATAAACGAACTAGATTTTTTTTTTTTCCTTTGGTTTGTTTTTTCCGTTGATCTTGTTTTCCGTGCTGAGCACCAATGCTACCGACGTGCCAGGAAGGCAGCTCCCACACCTGGACCCTACCTATCGACCCATCAACTCATGAACCGGGGACCAACGACTTTACTTCCCATCCGAAGGAAGGCGTGATCAGAGATGTTATGCCTTAGAACATCCCGGCGGCGCCGACTGGGATTGAACCCAGGCCTGCTGGGGTGAGAGGTAATCACGCTTACCACTACACCACCGGCGCCGTTATACGAACTAGATAGTTCATGAAAGTTCAGTGAACTTCAAGGAAATTCTACGGATTTCGGAAAAATTCCAGAACATTCAGGAATGTTTAGGGAGTTTTATGAATTTTCTGAAAACTTCGGAAAATTAAAAAAAAAAATCTGAAATGTTTTGAAACATTCAGAAAACAGCAAATTTTTGGAAAGTTCTGAAAAATTTCAGGAAAATTATGAAAAGTTCAGTGAAAATCTGGGAACTTCAGGGAAGTTTGTAAACTTCATGAAACTTCAGAAAATTGTGCTAAATTAAAGAAAGTCAGTGAATTTGGACATGGACATTTGAGAACCTATGGGAAGTCCACGAATTTCTGGAAAATTCCGCGAACTTCAAAAGTATTCTGCCAATTTCAGTGAAGTCGGTGAGCTTCAGAAAAATTCTACGAACTTTAGAAAATTTCAAAGAACTTCTGGAAAGAGTTCAGGCACATTACTGCAAATTTCAGGAAAAATCTGCAAATTTCAGAGAAGTCAGTGAACCTAAAATAGGCCTACAAACTTCAAGAGAATTTTACTTAATTCGTTCTGCAAATTTAGCGGCTCCGGTGGTGTAGTGCTTTTGAAAAAATCTGGCACTGAGGAGCTCTAAGATCACTTTCATTGATAGACCTCTTTTTAAGGATGTTTTTGACTTACCAGAGGATGGCCCCATGGCCATTTGGGTCCATGTTTATGTCATGACTCCAAATTCTTTCTTATATCACAGTTCCACATGCTTTCGAAAAAACCGTAGAACTCTAGGATCAGTTTCATTGATTGACCATTTTTTAAGATGCTCTAGATCTTGCGGAGGACGGTCCCATGACCTTCTAGGTACATGTTTACGTCACGCCCGCAAATTAATTTATATATGACAGTTCCAAGTGTTTTCGAAAAAACCGTGGAGCTCTAGGATCAGTTCCATACATTGACCACTTTTCCGGTTTTTTTTTTGGATCTTCCGGAGGACGGTCCGATGGCCATCTGGGTTCATGTTTATGTCACGATCCCAAATTCATTCTAATATCACAGTTCCTAACGTTTTCAAGAAAACCACGGAGCTCTAGGATCAGTTTCGTGAATTTTCCACTTTCACGGATGTTTCGGATCTTCTGGAGGACGGTCTCATGGCCATCAAGGTCCATGTTTATGTCACGATCCCAAATTCATTCTTATATCACAGATCCTAATGTTAAAAAAACGCGGAGCTCTAGGATCAGATTCATGGATTGACCACTTTTACGGATGTTCCGGATTTTTTGAGGACCGTTCCGTTGTCTCCAGGATCCATATATAGGAACCATGACTGTTTTCTGGCTAATTGTGAACATTTGTGCCCATTAATCTAAATTACAGATCTTGCACCACTTGCAAAACCCTACAAACACACCTTTAAAAAAAAACGTGTAACAACTCTTTTCGCTTTTTAAAAAAGTAGACGACTCTATTTTCAATCTTTTTGCAATCAAAATCATCTACAAACCCTAGGAATTCTAAAGGTACCACAGTTTTTGAAATTCGTTAAGAAATTGCTAAGTTATGCCATTGCAAACTTGCCGTTACACGTTTTTCGGAGGCATCGTATTCGGAGTGTTAAAAGCGACAAACTTCATGAAAATTCTGAGAACTTCAGTAAAGTCTGCTTCCACCAGGAAAAGTCTGCGAACTTTAACAATTCTTTAATCAAAAAAATGCTGAGGACTTCAGGGAAACCTATGATCATCTGTTGGTATTTTAAATAATTTATGAATATTTTACAGAAATCTCTGATCATCTGTTGGTTATTGGAATAATTTATATTCATACTGGTACCAAATGCTATCCACAACTTGAGGCAATTTTTTTTCAAAACTGAAGGAAAATTCTTCCTAGAATTTTAGAAAAGTTTTTTTCAAAGAACTCCATGGAAATTCTTCTCAGAACTTTAGGGGTGTTCTTCCCAAAATATATAGGAAATTCTTTCAGGAAAGTTCTTCAAAAAACTTCAAAGAAGTTCTTCCCAGAACTTTAGGGATGTTCTTCCAAAAACTTCAGAAAAGTCCTTCTCAGAACTACAGAAAAGTTCTTTGCAAAACTCCAGGGAAGTTTTATCTAGAACTCAGAGTTTTTCTTCCCAAAACTTGAGGGAAGTTCTATCCAAAACTTGTGAGAAGTTCTTCCCAGAAATTCAAAACGGTTTTCAGCTTCAGAGAAGTTTTTCCATGAACTTTAGGGACGTTTTTTTTTCCAGAGTTTTGGGAAAAAAATCCCACATCTTTAGGAAAGGGCATCCCAGAACTTTAGAGAAGGGGAGTTCTTTCTAGAGCTTCGAAAAGTTTTTCTCAGAACTTCATAAAAAATTACGTTCTTTTTTCTATTTAATTCTACTTTTATTGTATCACTTTCACTTTCACCAATTCACTTTAACTATCACATAGAAAAAACATTATATCGTATTTCGTTTGCTACTTGCAAACTTCTTCAGAGTCTAGTCATAGATATAGTGAAAGTGAATTAGTGAAAATGAAAATGATAAAATAGTAGTATAATTAAAAAGAAAAACAACGTAATAAGGTATACAATTATTCTACTAAAACGCTCATCAATCAATTCAGTTCATACATATTTTTCTTGAAACTTCATGGAACTTCTTCCCAGAACTTTAGGGAAGTTCTGCCCTGAATTTAAGGGATGTTCAGAAAAGATTTTCTCAGAATTTCAAAAAAGTTCTTTTCAGAACTCTAGTAAAATCTTTCCAGAACTTGAGGGAAGTTCTTACCTGAACTTAAGGGATGTTCTTCCCATTACTTTAGGGAAATTCTGGAGGTTCCCAGAACCTCAGAAAAGTCCTTCACAGAAGTTCAGGGAACTACTTCACCCAACTCCAGGGAAGTTCTTCCTAGATCTTCAGAAGAAGTTCTTCCCAGAACTTTAAAGAAATTTTTCAGAGAACTTTAAGGAAAATTTTCCTAGAATATTAGAAACAATTTCCCACAACTTCGGGGATGTTCATCCCAGAACTCAAGGGAAGTCTTTCCCATAACTTAAGGGAAACTCATCCTAGTATTTGAGGAAAGTTCATCCCAGATCCTTAGGGAAGCTTTTACAGAACTTAAGAAAAATTCTTCCCATATCTTCAGGGAAGTTCTACCCAGAACTTTAGAGAAGTTTTTTTTAAAACTTCAAAAAAGTTCTTCCCAGAACTCTAGTAAAATCTTCCCAAAACTTGAGGGACGTTTTTCTTAAAACTTCATGGAACTTCTTCCCAGAAATTTAGGAAAGTTCTTCCCTGAACTTAGAGATGTTCTCCTCAGTACTTTAGAGAAGTTTTGGAGGTTCCCAGAACCTCAGAAAAGTCCTTCCTAGAAGTTCAGGGAACTACTTTCTACAACTCCAGGGAAGTTCCTCCTAGATCATGAGAAGAATTTATTCCCAGAACTTTAAAGAAATTCTTCAGAGAATTTTAAGGAAGTTTTTCCTAGAATTATAGAAACATTTTCCCACAACGTAGGGGATGTTCTTCCCATAACATAAGGGAAGTCTTTCCAATAACTTAAAGAAAACTCATCTCAGTATTTGAGGAAAATGCATCCCAGAACGTTAGGGAACCATTTTCCAGAGCTTAATCATAAACATATCTTCAAGGAAGTTCTACCCAGAACTTTAGAGAAGTTTTTTTTTCAGAACTTCAAAAAAGTGCTTACCAGATCTCTAGTAAAATCTTCCCAGAACTTGAGGGAAGTTTTTCTTAAAACATCATGGAACTTCTTCCCAGAACTTTAGGGATGTTCTTACCTGAACGTAAGTGATGTTCTGCCCAGTACATTAGGGAAATTCTGAAAAATCCTTTCTAGAAGTTCAGGGAACTACTTCACCCAACTCCAGGGAAGTTCTTCCTACATCATGAGAAGAAGTTCTTCCCAGAACTTTAATGAAATTCTTCAGAGAACTTTATGGAAGTTTTTCCTAGAATTTTAGAAACATTTTCCCACCACTTCGAGGATGTTCTTCCCAGAACTTAAGGGAAGTCTTTCCCATAACTTAAGGGAAACTCATCCCAGTATTTGAGGAAAGTTCATCTCAGAACTTTAGGGAAGCTTTTTCCAGAATGTAAGAAAAATACTTCCCATATCTTCAGGGAAATTCTACCCAGACTTCAGAAAAGTTCTTCCCAGAACTCTAGTAAAATCTTCCCAGAACTTGAGGGACGTTTTTCTTGAAACTTCATGGAACTTCTTCACTTAACTTCCTTGAGGATGTTCTCCTCAGTACTTTAGAGAAGTTTTTGAGGTTCCCAGAACCTCAGAAAAGTCTTTCCCAGAAGTTCAGGGAAGTACTTTCCACAACTCCAGGGAAGTTCTTTCTAGAACATTAGAAGAAGTTCTTCTCAAAACATGAAAGAAATTCTTCAGAAAACTTCAAGGAAGTTTTTCCTAGAATTTTAGGAAAATTTTCGCACGAGTTCCGGGATGTTCTTCCCAGAACTTAAGGAAAGTCCTTCCCATAGCTTAAGGGAAGTCCTTCCCAGAACTTAAGAGAATCTCATCCCAGAAATTGAGAAAAGTTCATCCCAGAACTTGAGGGAAGTTCTTCTCAAAACTTTAGGGATGTTATTCTTAAAACTTCAGAAACCCAAGCGTTACAAAGCTGTGGCACATACAATTTGCCTCATCTGTTTTTACCAAGTGTTCTGCTAGGGAAACTTTTTCGCAGAACTTCAGAAAAATGAATCCCAAAACTTTAAGTATATTCTTCCTAGAACATGTGGTCAGTTCATCCCATAACATGAGGAAAGTTTTTTTTTTCAGAACTTGAGGGAATTTCTTCCCAGAAATTGAGGAGAGTTCTTCACAGAACTTGCGGGAAGTTCATCTCAAAACTCCCAAAACATCAGGGATGAACTTTTCCCAAAACACAACATGACACTTTGGTTGAATTTATTCAAGAAGTTGTGACAAGCCCGTTAGGTCCTTGTTGCTTCCATGAAGCTTAGGAAATTTCTGTAAAATTACGCTATTTTTTAATAGTTTTAGAATGTTTCCTAAAATTATTGGATCTTTCCTAAATTTCTGGGAATAACTTCCCTGGAGTTATGGGAAGAACTTTTCGGAATTTCATGGAATAAGTTTTCTAGAGTTTGTGGATGAACTTGCCAGAACTTCAAAAAAGTTCATCCCTGATACGTTTTTGAAGTTCTGGCAAGTGCATCCACAAACTCTAGAAAACTTATTCCATGAAATTCCGAAAAGTTTTTCCCATAAATCCAGGGAAGTTATTCCCAGAACTTTAGGAAAGATCCAATAATTTTAGGAAACATTCTAAAACTACTAAAAATAGCGTAATTTTACAGAAATTTCCCAAGCTTCATAGGAGCAACAAGGACCTAGAGGGCTCGTCACAACTTCTTGAATAAATTCAATCAAAGTATCTTGTTACTTGCGGGAAGTTTACGATTTTCAGATTTGGGGGGAAATGCTATACTAATATCAACATGAAGCTTTAGTGCTATACTTTATTAGCTAGAGAAAGTTCTGAAGATGATAGATTGATAGTTCTGCTAGTGTGAAAATTGAACAAAAGTTGAAATTGAGCGAAGGGCCATTAATGCGACAATACTAATCAAACGCATGAAGTTTTTCTGTTCACACAAGGATGTCAAACGTGTCTTCTGTGCGACCAAGATCGCCACCCAGATTGAGTCGTTTAGATAAAAACTGCAATAAAATGGAGCACATTTGACAAGTGACTCCTCGTTCGTTGTCTTAAACAGTTCCAATGTAGCCCACTACCAGCTACAACTGGTTTCTGGTTGGTGTATAATTAATCCGTCTGCGTAATCCTTCTAGTCCGGTTGGTAGTCGGATGAGTTGGCCGACAATGGAGCTCACGGTGCAAACATGTGCAAGCTAACAATCTGTTAATCTGGAAACGGTGGAACGGAACCCCCCCCCCCCCCCCCCTTCGCCTGAAGCGTCCATCCACGTCCAGTGGTGCACATTTTCTGGTTCTGTAACTGCTCACCATGCCACACTACGCGGAATGGGACGTGGACAGCTGGTTGAGTGAAGGATTATCACGTTTGCCATCCTCATGTACGATAAAAGTTTCGCTCTTCGTTACTTCTGCAGCCCACGCTGAGGATCATGGAGGAATGTAGCCCACACGGTAATAAGTTGCATCGGTGAAATTCCAGCCGTTATCAGTTTCCATTTATCACGGACGATGGGACACGTGTGGCTGCAGGCTGAGTTGAGTGATACGTTTTGAAGGGCATTAAGGAAATCTACATACCAATTTTGAGACAGGCGGGGAATATGTTTGACGATTAGCGATAACTCACCTGAAAAGATAAAGGAAAATAGATGTTTGAACAATTTGAAGGATATCTTAGCAATGAGGATATATGGTCAGTTAAACTGGCAACAATGTTGCAGCACTGGAATATACGAATATGGTACTAGACTACTAGGTCTGAAAATCTAATCACCACTGTTCCCTTCACGTTACATAACGAATTACCTTCAGTTTCTAAACGTAGGGTAAATTTGCCTTCAATGGACCCCTTCCTTTAGTGAAGCAGTAGTTTTATTGAAAAATTTAAGCAATTTATATGTAAACTCCATCGCGAAAAACACCTTGTTGCAACTCATTTGCATGGGAATGTGAAGCACGCCATGAGCTGTCAAATGAATAAAGCGTCCACATTTAAATTTATCCTTTACTGGATTAGGGAATATACGTATTCTCGGCAATCTAAGCAGCGACCATCTTTCTATAGCCTTTTGCTCTAAGGAACGAACACATATGCAGTATTGGTGTGTTTACAATCTTTTGCTGCCAGCTGCTCTTACAATTTCAGTCGAAAGAATTGTCCAAAACTGTTTTGAAACGCTTTTACAAAGCTCCAATCTTCTCTAGTGAGAGCGACTATTGTGGGCAACATCTTTTTATTCGGCAACCTTTCTATTTGAGCTGCGTTTTCATCGGCAACTCGAAATCAGCATTTAATAGTGCGTGTGTATCATTTCAAGAAAACCCTGTTAGTTTGCTTTTTCTCGGTGGTAAAAATATAATCAAATTGAAGCTGATAGCCTAAAGAATCATTTTAATGCATTCAGCGAAGTGTTTTCGTAAGAAAATCCTGTGAAATTAGCGTTTCAATTTGGGTTGCCCAAAATAGTCTGTCATGCCGAAGCCGTCATTTCCCCTATTTGTTATAGATGACAGTTAAACAAAATATGAGACATTGTTTACATTTTTTGGGTTAAATTGAATGTATTTCAACTCCATCTATTGTGTCTACCTTGTAAATAGACTGAATTCTTATGTTACAGATGATGTTTTCCTAGACAATCCTCCGTAGGATGGACCCCGGGAAGTCCTTAACAGGTTAATACAATGACTTCAGGTTGTAATGCAGATTTTCCTGGATAACATCAAGTAATTACACTGAAAACGAATCATACTCGGAGAGTGAGTCATTTTTACTCATTTTGTGGAGACATTACTCATGCGCTGAGTGACCTTTGCTTTTAAAAAGTACAGGCTCTTTGCGAATCAGTACAAGTCAGGCATAACATTTGATAACGGCACAAAAGCATTTGTAAACAAACATTCTAAGGCCCCTTACACGTGAACCAAAGTACGCCCACGCAAACCAACAATATCATCGGATGGGGCAACTATCACCTTTCCGAAAGTGGTATTGGTTTGCGTGGGCGTACTTTGGTTCGCGTGTAAAGGGCCTTAGAAAGTTTGTTTACAAATGCTTTTGTGCCGTTATCAAATGTTATGCCTGAAGTGACTCACAACTGAGTAAAAGTGACTCACTCTGTGAGTTAGTTTCGTTTTCAGTGTACCTATTTTACGAATCAATCATACAAAGCAAAGGATAAACTTGTACCTTATTGAAAAACAATGCTGAAATATTATTTCAAAAGGTCATTAATCCTGCATAAAAGGCTAAAACAGCTACTAGAGAGTCCATAATAGACCAATGTGCCCTAGTACGTATTGAGTATTAACGCTCCCACGACGAACGTGTTTACGTTCGTATTCAATTAAAGTTCTCTCGTCCATGCACGCAGGATCAGTCAGTAGGTACCCAGTAAACGGCGACGATGCTCATGACACTTTCGATATGCCACAGCCACAAACAGCATCACATCACCGCCTGTCTATTTGTCTGTGTGTCTGTCAGAGCAGACCGTCGTCATCGTCGTGCAGCCAGGAGGAAATTATATGCATTTCATCATCGGGATATCACGACGCGATTCGTCCTAGTTGTTGTGCTCAGTTGATGATTTCGATGGGTTGGGGTGGTGCTGCCCGTACATAAATTTAAGCATCACTTTGATTCGCCGGAATGATGATCGACATCATGATTGATTAAACGATTTTGACGTGTGTTTGCTGTTGCTGCTTTGTAATGAGATTGTAATATGCTTGTAGCTTGGTAATTACATACACAAATCGTTCGCTTATTTGGTGGTTCTGGTTTGTGACAGTTGCGTTTATTAGGGTGGTTCAAATTGTGCAAACGATTGACAATAGGGTTCTGATCATTCTTCCAAAATTTAAGCTCATTTGAGCACGTGTCCTTTGTCAGGCAGGTTAACTCGATGCCATAGGATAGTCTTGAATCGACTACCACCTTTGGCCACACGAATTAGGATGGACCGATTGCTTGCCTGGGGACCTCCCTAAGCTCAGTCGGTAAAGGCGCAGCTACAAAGCAAGACCATGCTGGAGATGGCTGGGTTAGATTTCCGGACCGGTCTAGAAATTTTTCGGGTTGGAAAATTTCTCGACTTCCCTGGGCGTAGAGTATGATTGTACTTGCCACACAATGCGAAATGGTGCTCTCAAATAAAAACTGTGGAAGTGCATCTAGAACATTAAGTTGAGGGCAAGCAATAAGCTAATATGCGTTCAGCAATAAGCTTGAAATGCGAAAAAGAAGAAGAAGAATTACTTGTCTGGTGTCTTCTGGCAATGATGATATGGAACTACCACTCATTGCACAGTGGTCCAGAATGCAGATGTAGGTGGAAGGATAAGTTTTGAGCCTGGAAGGATAAGTTGTTCCTTAAAGTTAGTCTCTCATTTTAATGACAATGAATTCTAGGGTGGTTCTTATTATCATTGAAATAAAAAAATCTAACTTTTTTGTTTGAAGAAATTAAGGTATACCTTCTTGGGCAAAGTTATAGCTGAGCTAATTTCAAGCTAATTTGTCCAGAAAAACTTTTTAGTATCTCTCAAATTGATCGACATAGAGCTCTTGAGTTGAGTTAGGGTGTCTCTAGACAAACACAGTTTTTTCCCTTTATTATAGAGATTTTCAGCCTTTGGCTGGTTCATACATAGTAGAGGGCTTAATAATAGCCCCCCTGGGCTTGTTATCACTAGTTAAGTTCTACTGGTTATCCGTAATCTTGTTCATTTTCATTTGCCGTTTAATTTTATCATTGTCTATTCTGCCTTTTGTCGTGTGTATTTGGTTGCCGTTAGTTTACATGGCCGTTGAATTGGTTGAGTCTGTGGTTATGATGTGGTGAGTATATCCGTTGAGGTGAGGCGTCATTTTTCTGGCATTAACTTTTTGTGATTTGTCAAGTGGCTCTGCTAGTGGTTATTTTGTTTTCTTCTGTTGAAATTTCAGATGAGGTGGAAGAGATCTGCATCTTCGAGGAAACAGATCAAGGCTACTGATGAAGTTTGGTCGTGAAGTAATGAAATTGGGTTGTTAGCGGAATGCTTTAATAAAACAGCAAAAAAAGGTTATCTTCCATTTAATTCCACTTAATTAATTTTGGTATCCATGACAGATACGTATTTCGACTACAATGTGCAGTCTTCATCAGTGTCATTCAGTGGGAATGACACTGATGAAGACTGCACATTGTAGTCGAAATACGTATCTGTCATGGATACCAAAATTAATTAAGTGGAATTAAATGGAAGATAACCTTTTTTTGAAGTTTGGTCGTCTTGAAGGACGTCGCGGATGCTGTTTGAGATTTGATGTTTTTCCCGAAGAACGGCATATTTTGGGCAGGCGCAGAGAAAGTGCTCAACGGACGAAGGGACCCGGCATAGATCGCACTCTATATGAAAAGTTTTGCCGCTCATGTCGTGTGAGATTCTGGTGTGGCCGGTGCGAAGTCGGTATATTACCTTTTTTCTCTGGGATCAGGAAAGTCCTTCCATCTGTGGATGCATCCTTTGACCTTGCGTAAGACCAGTGTCGTGTGATTATTCCAGATAGTTAATCAAGAGATGTGAAAGACAGAATTGAGCCACAATTTGGTATCGTGGCTGGGGATCGCTGTTAACCCGGAGGCTGCTAGATGGTCCGCTTCGTCATTCCCCTTTATCCCACAGTGGCTAGGAATCCATGCGAAGACGGTACCGTGTTAGGCAAGGCATAGTCCTGTATGGCCTGACTCCATGGGTGACGAGAGCGTACAGAAGAGAGAACAGAAATAACACTGGCTGAGTCCGATAAAATCAGGAGCGGTTTTGCTGACGGTGTAGTGGCTGCAGAGATTTGGACCCGTTATCCCAATACCTATGCTGAGGGAACTTTTTGAACCAGTTAGTGTAGCAAATGCAGTGTCCGATATATTTCTTGTTCAGCCATTCAGTGACCGACTTTTTTAGAACAAGTGAATTGTCTCCAGCTCTGAACTTGCTCCTAATATGATTGCCGGTTTGAATCTCAGGTAGGCTCTAACTTCTTGGACCACAGCGATGAAGTTCGGACATGGGTGGGAGGTTACAGTTGAAGAATCGGTTCAATAGTCTGTTGGCCTCTGTGATGAGGGTTGTCTCGTCATTCCCGGATGTCATCTCCATGTAACTCACTGCACTCAGCTCCACGCAGGCGGCATCTGCAGGTGTCGAAGGCAACAAACTGGATACGGTTCGGATCGCATTGTTGTATGTAGAACTCAGCTTATCTATCACAGTGTCAGCTGCTGAACATAGAATTTCAATACCGTAGAGGAGCTTTGATTCCACGATGGCCATAGAGACTCGTAACCTGATGTATTTGTTATTGCTGCGATGAGGTTTGGCGAGAGTGCGCAGAAGGTTAAGACGAGCTTTACAATTTTCTTTAGGTGCTCCAAGAAGCTGAGTCGGTTGTCAAGTCGTACTCCGAGGATCAGGATCGTCTTATTGTAAGAAATCGGTTGGCTGTTGATTGTGATCGGTTGAAGTGGGGGGCCATGATTTGCAGTTGTGAGTGCGCACGCTTTTTACTGCAGAAAGGTTGAATCCGACTGAATCGGTTCAACGGACTACGGCGTTTACTGATGCCTGTAATTTCCTTCTTAGAAGAAGGGAACTTTTACCTGGAACTACTAAGACGATGTCATTCGCGTACACCAGGATGTAAATACCTTTTGGTAGCTGGTCGAAGATGCTGTTCATGGCCACTAAGAAGAAGGTCACGGCATGGACTGAACCTTGTGGTACCCCAGTTTCCTCGCTGGGTATCCTCGAGCGGTGATTCCCAATTGTCACTTGGTAGGTTTCTTTCAGTATTCCCACTGAGCCAGTTGTTTCAGTATTCCAGGAGTCCACGTCCGGTTGTAGGCTTTGGCCAAGTCGAGAGAGGCGATCTCCACATGTTGATCGTTGTCCATGGCTTCACCTAAGATTTGTCCGTGTGCAGGCAAATAGGTACTAGTTCCATGCCCGGTCGAAATGCGTGCTGGCGATGACTGAGATAGCTGTTTTCTTCGAGGAAATCAAATTTCTTAGCAAAGATGTCTTCAAATAACTTTTAGATCTTTTAAAGGCTGCACAGAGCTTGTTTGTTATTTTTTAATCTTGTATAAAATCAATTTGAATTTATTATTTTTGGGTATATATTTTTTATTAGAAGAGATACAAACAATTTTAAAAAACTGGTATAAAACATTTGCCTTAAAGAGCTTTAAAAGTCTCTCAAAGATGACTTCCATGATAAATGTAAAGTTAGTGCTAAAAAAGCTATTTTTTTTTCTAGGATCACCCTAAGTCAACTCCGAAACATAATTCTAAAACGAGAACGCTAAGAGATAGAAAAACAAATATCTTGCACAAAGTTGCTTGAAATTCCTCAGCTACAACTTTTTCAAACAACAAATGTCTTTATTTTGTAAAACAAAAAAAGTAGTTCTCTAATTTGAAGACAACCCTAATGTTTGCAAACACCAAAAGAAGGGAATTTAAAAGCACAAAAACTTCTTCGGAGACACTAAAAGTTCAAATATTGAAACAAATGTAATAGCACATTTTATTTAAATTTGTCATTAGAGTGGTCCTATGAAAACCATCTTTTGTTCAAGATTCTCATGAAAGTCATATTCGAAAGAGTTTTAAAACTTTTTAAGACGCACGTTTTATACCAGAAGTTGTTGTCTGTATCTCTAAAAAAATTAATAAATTCAAATTGATTTTATATGCATTAAAAAATGACATACCTCTAATTTTTTTCTTCAAATTATTGAGAATAATATAGGGTAGGTGTTACAGTAATAGTGGTGTACCTATAGTTGCGGTATGAAGGTTGTACCGGAATAGTGAGGAAGACCAGAATAAGATCATTTTTTTATCGGTAGCTGTCCTAAAATAAAGCATATTTGCATATTTCAAACTTAAAATTAGCCCAAAAAAAACGGAAAATCGTTAATTTTTCTTAAGATTTTCACTCCTTTGCACCTATTGTTGCGGTAGTGTTCCTATAATAGTGGAACCCATAAGAAACCAACGCATTCCACTATTATAGGAACCAAAGTTAGCAACTACCACAACAACAGTGTTTCTATTAATGGCAGATGAGTTTTCTAAAATTGCATGCAATTTTATTACAGTGTAATATTTTTCTATCAAAATAGAGGTTGAAAGCTATAGATTGACGTATAACAATTGTGTGTTCATCGTATATTTATTGTTTAATTAATAAAATGGCTTGGTACATCCACTACTGGCTCACCCACCCTACGCCCTTTCAAATGCCGTAAAACCCCTCACCATCCCTCTCCAAAGGGGGAGTTTGGTAAAGAGAGATGAAAAAAACCGATTTGTACCTTCCTTAAAAGTTGTCCTAGCTCGCTATTCTAATATCTATATGCAATCTTCACACTGCCGTACTCTAACGGAACTATCAACTCTATGCTTTCATCTACTTCATCTATCGTATAAAAATTAGCACTACAGTCTGTTATTTGAAATTAGCATCTTCAACTACTGGAAAGATTATTTCGAATTTAATCATGCATGGCTCGGAATCAATAAGGTGAAGCGGGAACCTGCATAAATACTTTTAAAGCTTTTTTGATTTAATTTATCTTTGAGTGTACAAATTTGCTTGAAATTAGCTGAGCTATAACTTTGCCGAAGAATGTTCTTCAAACAAAAAAGTAAGATTTTGGATTTCAATAATAATAAGAACCACCCTAGAATTTTTTGTCATTAAAATGAGGACTTAACTATCAGGAACAACTTTGTAGAATTCACTTATAGTCTAAAGTTTAAATTTCAGGCTCAAAACTTATCCTTCCACTTAAATCTGCATTCTGGACCACTGTTCGTCTTGATCAAGTTTACTTCTTCTTCTTCTTCTTCTTCTTCTTATTCACATTTCAAGCTTATTGCTTAGTGCATATTAGCTTATTGCGTGCTCGCAACTTAGTGTTCTAAATGCACTTCCACAGTTATTAATTGACAGCTTTCGATGCCAATACCAATGCATGAATTTGTATATTGTGTGGCAAGCACAATGATACTCTATGCCCAGGGAAGTTTAAAAGCATCTAATTGTAGTCAACCTGCCATTGTATGAAGGGCCAAAAATGGTTTGGGTGCATCCGCGGGCAACATCGCCCACGTGCATCCAGCTTGAGCTTGAGCTTGATTGACCGCCCACGGTTGCTACTCTGTTATTGCCAGATCAGCTGTAATTACACAGAGAACCAATAGATAATGCTTGGGACTAGCAATCATCCTCAATGTGTAAAAACTGGTGATCTTAAATTAGGCAATACCAGCGCCGGCCGCGCCCGAACACAGGTCAAGAAAGGAACGGGAAGGATTGTGTTGACATGACACTCGCTTTGATGGAAGCCGAGAACACCTCTGCACTTCCACGAGGAATCACTGGGATGTTGGATAAGAGGGTTGGGTATGCAGCAGGGTTCGTTTTGGTAAACGATAAGCTGAATTGATGTCCTAACGATCATATAACGCGAAGGAGGTTGGGACTAAACCCACGGTCTTCTGCTCAGTAAGCAAAAACGTTTGCCACTAGGCAGACGAGCACCTTTTTAATCACCGAGTTGCTGTTATTACCATGTAGTCATATTAACAAATAAAACGATTGACGAATCTTGAATGTGGATGGGCCTGAGATTAGACTCATGATGTTCTGCTCAGTAAGCAAAAACGGTTGCTCTAAGGCCACCGAGCCCCTCATATCACATAATACCGTTGCTCAAATTTTTGAATCCATTCAAACCCGGAACTAACGACAACAACGAGTTTCGCAAAATACACGATACACAAGGGATTTTATCATAAATCTCTTTGATATGTAAGGACCTGGGACCGCGTTTTCCTGCTCAGTAAGCAGGCCACTGTAACCGACGATCTCTCAAATCCGAAAACTAAAAACTACGAAAAAGTACTTAGGCCTTCATTAAGTTCCACTTTCACGCGACGTTCAATGTTTCAATTTGCTCTTTACGTATTGTTCAGGCTATAAATAGGCCCTTTTCAAAAGTTACGCGAGAAATACGCACAATCGTCGCCTACCTCGCAAAACTGGTTCCAAACGACAACAAAGGCATAAGCAACGATGGATTGTTGAACTTTGCTGGCTGATGTAGTGCACAGCAAAAAAAAAAAAAAAAGTAACATCGATCAACGCAATTCAAGCTGATGTATGAAATAATGATGTAATTGTAATTTTGTAATTTATCAGCACACACCCTGGTCGACCACTGTAAACCAATCTGCCGTTAAGCGAGTGCGAGTACGAGTTAAGCGAGTTATAACGACCTTCTTCCACTAGCAGGTCTGTTTCTGTTTGCACAGACAGTCCCACTAGTTTCCGATACATTTATAGGGGATAGTAGGAGATTAAAAGAATAAAGAAGAGTTATAGAGGTTTTTTGTAGTTGTTTTGCTGAAAAGAGAGAAACAGAACTAAACGAAATTACACCTGCTGAAAAAAGATAAGTCTATTATTTTGGTTAGTGATCGTTTGGATTTGGGTCACCCCACGTTGTGTTTAGGTTAGTATAAATAAATAATACTATATAGTCATATAAATCACCACAGGTCATTATCTTCAGCGTTATCAGCGTTTCTGGATCTTTAGTTGCCTCTGTGATATACTTACTTGCGGCATACTATTTTGGGAGTGTATATGAGCGTGTACCATGTACGGTAGCTCATCTCTCATCGTGATGGTGGGACATAGTAGACAAATTAGAGAGAAAACAAGGAGGTATTAGTATTAGTTATATGTAAACAAAAAAAAACAAAAGAAGAGAAGAGGAAAGAAGAGCAGAAAAATAAAAAGGGGATAAAGAAAAGAAACGTAGGCAGATTATTAGAAAAGGCATTATCCGAGACTCAGCAATCAAATGTCACTCCCGCCGAGATCTCAGCGAAACCCCCTTCCCGCCGAGACCCGCACAACCGAGCTCGGTAGAAAAAACTAAGTGTGTAGATAGATTAGTAGGAAAATAAATAAAACTACTTTATGACTCAAAGTGCAATGAATGAGCGTTAGTTTCGGGATCATTTCAGTGTTAGAGTTATGTTAGTTTTGATCCGTAATCAGCCCTGCCGACCTCTCCAACATTAGTTGCAGGCAGTGGTTGTTAGATAATGCGGCACTGTAACTACTACTATTTTAGAGGTATGATTCGTCAAGTTTATACAACTCAATGTTTGAATTGAGGCAAACTATCTATCTTACAATTACAAAAGCAAACCTAAACTTACAATTATATGCAAATGCAAGATGAAACTTGACAAATCATCGTCAATCCCCTTATTCCAGGGCAGGGCCTGACGATTTGAATCTAATTTTGATCAGTGAACGGGCACCATATGGTACATTTTCTCACCATGAACCTATCATTTCCAGCCTATCTGAACTATTTAATAAATGGAAGCCATAACATGGGTTACGCTCCCCCTAAGCAGGCCCTCCGCATCCTGTCTCTGTCTTATCTCAAATACAAAATGCCAATGGTATGAATGTATCTATATATATAACTTGGAAATGACGTACAATCAAATAAACCCGTAACCCACTCACTTGGTCAGGCTTCAGAATCGTCCAGTGGGCAGTGCGCTCTAAACGCCAAGTTACCTTTTTTTTCAAATTTACCGCAAATTTGATATTTTACCCATTGAGTGTTGATTATTTAGTATGTATGTATGTATGTATGTAAGTAGCCACCATCCTAGCTTGGGTCTTGCCCTGCATGCGGCTCCACTCAACAGCAAGATCAAATTCCGTCATCATTCTGAATTCAACATACTGCTGTATGAAGGGCCAAAAAGGGTTGGACGGGCCCGTAAGCAGAGGCACTTACGCGAAACCCGCGGGAATAAGAGAATCTCCTTCCAACAATATGATCCAACAAAATGAATAACGAAATTCGCAATACATGTTAAGCTTTCCACGGGATGGTTTGTTAAAGAAGAGCGCGTCAAATTCATTGCAACTGTTGGAGTGAAATGTAACTATCTAAAATGACAGCACACATTCCCTCCTAGACTCCGGTTGGCACTCCACTCCATTGTCCAGTTACAACTTCAATGATGCCCTGATGCTCCCTCCCCTCCCAGTATTTATTGTAATTTACATTATGAATTTATATATAATCATGTAATATATAATGTATATAAAATATGTAGTAGAATGAAAAATATAATAAAAAATAAAGATGTTTTACAAAATACAAATAACCTAGATTATTGGGTCCTATACACACACTTTTTGTTTTATGTGCTATGAAATGACATAATGCATAATTGTATGTTTTGAAAACATAATACTGAAGTATTGAATCAATAGACCGAAAATCGAGGTTATTTGGACATGAGATATTATATTTAAAAGGATACTACCAAACCGACCATCAAACGCACTGCCCACAAAAGCAGACACGTCCCCTCGAAAATGCAGTCGAGAAATGTACAAGAACAATCCTCAACTGGAACGTACTCACCAAATCAATATATCCGGGAGCGCATTCCCGATGTCGTCGAACGGCAAAAAAAGGGAACTCGGTGAGAAAATTTGTGATACGGTATTTTCACTGAAAACAACCGCGAATTTCACCATCCAACTGCGAAACACGTTCAGAAGCACTTTTGGTACACTTTCAATATCAATTTCTTTCGAAAAAAACTTAATATTTTTTTTATTTTTTGCAAAAATAGTTGCAAGTGAAACAACATCAACACCGATCGTGCCAAGCTCTTTCACGCACCTTGCAGCGCGTACATAAACTGAAATGAAACATTATCACTCGCGATGCCACAAATATCTGGTCCGAGGGAAAAAAAATCAAACAACGCAGAAAGCGCCAAATCTTCGGATGCTTGCAAACATGATGAATCACGTTTTCTTTCTCGCAACATCGCCCACGTGCATCCACGGGATAAATGAGAATCTCCTTCCAACAACGGGATCATACAACAGGAGTTTACCCCAAAGAGTGGGGAGAAGAGCCCACCCTCTATTCACGAAATGTTAAAGACAGGGAGTTGGAATTTACACTCTCCCCATCCATTTCGCTTTAATCGGGTGCCTTGTTGGACCCTTCTTAAGGTTCAATTTACTTTGATGCTTTTTGGAAAATTTCAAAAGCAGTTTTTTCCGACGCATTATTTCAGATTGCCAAAAGCTCGCACTATTCGATTCCTTTTGATATTTTAAACAAAATGACGCGAGCTTTTTGCAATCTAAAATAATGCGTCGAAAAAAACTGCTTTTTAATTTTTAAAAAATGCATCAAAGTAAATTGAACCTTAACCCAGCATTAGGTAATTCATATAGTAATATAATGTCGATTATAAAAATAAAAAAAATAAGAAGGTGAATTACCTTTATGCTGAAGCAACTTCACTACCCCTAACTCTCTTTTTATTTATATCCGGCAATTCCATGAGCAACAATACTACCGAAAAAAATTGCTCCGATTTTGCTCAAACCTTACATATTTGCTCTATATCGATACATTTTAGACCCGTTTTTTTTAATTCACCCTTGGGGTGCACTTTCCTGAGTTAGGGTGGTCTGAAAAATTGACATTTTGGCTATATCTTCTTTTTCTTCTTATTCTTCGCATTTCAAGCTTATTGCATATCGCATATTAGTTTATTAGCACTTCCACAGTTATTAATTGAGAGCTTTCGATGCTTGTACCATTTTTGCATTGGTATAATTGTGTGGCAAGTCCAATCATACTTCTATGCCCAGGGAAGTCGAGAAATTTTCCTACTCGAAAAATTCCTAGACCGGACCCATGGCTATATACCCAACTTTGAAAATTCATAACTTTTTAACTACTTGAATGATTTTCGATCTTTATTCAGCAAGTGGAAGGGGTATTTAAAATGATTGTCTGGAAATTATATGAAGTTCAAGGTTAAATGAGTTTTAATACACTAAAAAAACATATGTTTTTTTTATGGATTTTACAGTGCCGAGACTAAAGAAACCCTTTTGTTTTTTTTTTTGAAAGCTCATACTTTTTTACTAAACATATCAAAAACCAGAAAGGCGTTTTTTTCACGTTTTATTATTTTTTTTTTTTCCTTTGGTTTGTTTTTTCCGTCGATCTTGTTTTCCGTGCTGAGCACCAATGCTACCGACGTGCCAGGAAGGCAGCTCCCACACCTGGACCCTACCTATCGACCCATCAACTCATGAACCGGGGACCAACGGCTTTACTTCCCATCCGAAGGAAGGCGTGATCAGAGATGTTATGCCTCAGAACATCCCGGCGGCGCCGACTGGGATTGAACCCAGGCCTGCTGGGGTGAGAGGTAATCACGCTTAACACTACACCACCGGCGCCGTTATTATTATTTTGGTTTGACATTTTTTTAAATATTTCGTCACTGAATAATATCAAAACAAGATTTTATACCACAAGCATACCAAAATAAGGTATCATACCACATTAAGATATCGGTTCTTGCTTGGGTAACGGAACTATCAAATTCTATCCGCTTCGTAGGCAGCTCCAGGCATTATCCAAAGGGAGGGGGCATAGTATTAGTGTAAGTGATCTGTCTGATCATAATGTTTTATGAGACCGTGTTATAAAGAATAAAAAATCATACAATATTGAATCAACATGTCGTATTTTTATTAGTGTTATCTCGAAAAAAATTTCGAGCATCGAGACCAAAAGCAGTTCATTTTACAATTAGTTGAAGATCATCGAAAAAATTATAAGAGTACCAGGAAATCTGATTTGGTGTAGCTAATAAGGAAATATATGGCAAAGTATAAAACAAGTATTTTTTCATCTTTTCAGGCAAATGTTCCACTTGTGTAAAACTCGTGATTCCCAAAAAAAAAACAGATTAACGCAATTCAAGATATTTTTACAATTGATTTTAGGAATTTCTGATAAAAGTTGTGGTTTTTCATATAATTTTGAATTTTTGGACCACCCTAATGAAGAATAATTGGACCACCCTAGTGAATTATTTCGTATTAGATCCTAAATGGTGGTTTAATTCGATATATAAGCAGGTTGGAGACAATTGTGAACAGTTTTAGAAGCCGACTCATCAATCTTCTATATTCCATATAGAACTCATAAAAAAAATTCAAAGTCCCAGAAAGTCGATTTATGAAAAAAAAATTTTTTCGAGATAACACCAAATCTCGACGTTTCATGCATTTTTAAGACATTTGGCATCAAAATTTTTTTTTGATTTCCGAAATTTCATGTACACCCCCCCCCCCCTTGGGAGATTTTCGAGAGTGAAAAAAATCAAACTTTGACGCGTTTGCGCCACCCCTAAATCATGTCCGATTGAGCTCAAATTTTACATAGGGTCATTTTTCGAAGCAATAAACATTTTGTATATGGTTTGTTAGCGAAATTAAAAATTACCATTTTCGCTGGCAGTCTAGCTTTCATAGCTGCATGAACAGTGGTTTCTTAACTGCTGAAACTGCGTCAGCCCTTCAAGCCCAACGTATCGTCGAAAGGGTTTTCAGTGAGATAGTTCGTTCGCCCGAACTTCCCATCAGTTTCTCAAACACGGCGTGACGGGTTGGGCCTCCCTCGATAAAATTATACAAATATTGTATGGCACCAAAAAAGTAAAAAACATGAGCGTTTCCCTTTCTTGATAAAACCGAGTCAACCAATGCCAAGTCCAAGTAATGCGCGTAGTAGTGCACATATAGAATATTACATTTTGCTTGAACACCGTTCACTTTTTCCGACATAGTAGCGGCTCCGTCAAAACAAACTGCGATTATCTGCTCCCACGATAGCTTAAGAGCGTTTATTACGTCGCACCGAGTCGTGAAAATCGTATTGGCATCAGTTTTGGTGACTCTTCTGATTCCAACAAACAGTTCTACTGGACGACATGCGTCAAAATACCGCAAAGCTATAGCAAGTTGCTCATTGTGGCCGCAATCGCTAGTCTCGTCAGCAATCAGAGCAACAGACTTACCGTTTATCTTTTTGATAATGTCTTGAAGGAGGACATTATGGAGCGCCAACAGAAGATCGTTTTGCACGGTTTTGCTGGTGCATAGTGCATTTTTTGGACCCTGAAGCAAATGATTCTTTAAAACCGGATCATACTTGGAAATTAGGTCTACTATTTTCAAAAACAGCCCTTTTTCAGCACTATATTTTTTTTCATTATTTCCTCGGAAAGGTCTGCCACCTTTGCACAGCAGCTTGACGATTTCCACAAGTCGTTCCAGGATTTTCCTGTTTTGGAGACGCTGAACTTCTTTGGAAGCAAGAAATGCTGATCGCTGCTGATCTAGCTTCTCATCGATACCTTTTCGCTGCGATTTGTACAGTTTGTGTGCCTCGGTGCATCCAACGTGACAGTCGCTGTTTTGATGATTTAAGAATGTTGTAGTGGCTTTTTTTTCCAATTTCGAAAACCGGCTGGAGCGGGAATCAAACAGCTGGAGGAAGACTTTCAAATTTCAGTCTATTGTACATGTTTAATTCCATTAAGAATTAGTTTGTTTATAAACTAGTAACTTACGTTTCGTATTGATTCCCATCAGAAGTCCGTTCAGCCTCAATCTGCAACACTTCTGCGACACGCTGACGGCAATCATTTAAGTTTTTTGTCATATTATCACGAAGTTATACACATAATATTACGTGTTGAATTTTCTTTGCACCAGTGGATACCAGGGTTGCGTTGACTATAGTCGCTATATTCATAGTCTGGCGGATAGAATCTCGGAAACCAATTGAGCTGTCAAATGAACCAATCGAGCAAATCACGACCAACAACAGAAAAGAGCACATCAGCTGTTGCGAACAACATTTCGGAAACCGTTTTCTCGTGACTAAAGGCTCACCTACATAAACTAACGCCATATTTAGGTTGTGGCAAGTTTCCCCCATCCAATGATGCTGGTAATTTACCTTCAATTGGCGAGGAAAGAATAATCAACATTTTGTTTTTAAAAGTTGATTGTACCTTTTCAATTGTTGGTCTACAATATATTGAAATGGTTCCGCTTTTTGATAGATCGAAATTCTATCCGCCAGACTATGAACATAGCTACTATAGCGTTGACGGGTCGCAGTTGGTGCCATTTCTGTTATCGTATGGGCTCAGAATCTGAGTCAAGTGTGTTTTTCGAAATGGCATATTTTAAATACAACTAATTTTGATTCAGGATACTTCAAGAATGTCCGACTCCGACCCAACAGCGCAGCCCTGGTGAAAACCTGAAGGAAATTTAAAAGTTTTTCAGTATACCTTTTCGCAAGTTCATCCGAATCCGGCCGGACTATCTTTTTGGCGCTGTTGGAACGCCTCGAACAGAGTGCTTTGCCGCTTCATTTAATATTTTTTCTCGAGACAATCCGCACTTAAGCGTTAACTGAAGCGGTTTTAAAAGGAGGAAATGACGAGCAAAAATAACCACTGTTCAACTTTGAATTTCAATGACAGAAGCAGTGTTGGCAAAATCATCAATCAAATAAAAAATTTCCGCTCTAATTAGCAATGGGCGATCTTGAATCGAAACACAAAAGCTCGATGCTTTTGGTTCGATTAATCCATTTTTTGAATCGATCCCAAACACGACAAAAATCGACTGGATCGTTCCTTTTCATTCAATTTTTGTTTCGATCCAAAAAGAAAATTTCAGTATTTCAGCATTTTCAATTTAATATTGATTTTTTTTTGTCTTCACCTTTGTGTTAATTATTAAGTTCACACTTAGCTTCCTTACTGCTCCGGTCCAGATTTCATCGCTTCTGCTACTGCTGTATCTTCTTTTCCTTGCTTCGTTCCACTACATATTCTTTACTTCCGATTTAATTCTTTGCACTTTTTGTTTTCTTATCTATTTCATTCATTTCTTCACCACCATATTATATTCAATTTTCTTCCTCTCCACCTGCTGCTAAATCCCTTCGTCATCTCATATTTCCTGCATCTTGTACTCCCATCCACTGCCATATTCTTTTCCTCTCCGACAGCTTCTGCTTCCCCTCCATCATCTTTTCATTTCCTGCTTCTTGGATTTCCATCGGCTTCAATCTTCTTTTTATACCCGGTTTCACCTTCTTTATCGCTATCTTCTTCATCCGTGTTTGCGCCTGTATTCACCTTTCTGTCTTCTTTCACCCCTTTTCGATTTGCTTCACGCTCTACTTCATCCTCTGCATAACCATTTTCTTCTGCTTTCTTCGCATCTTCTTCTGTCATCTTAATCAGTTTCCATATTTGCCCATAGGCAGCAAAAACTCTTCTTCTTCGTCTTCTTGATTTTCCTTCGAAAGCTCCCGCTCTGTATGTTTCTTCTCCATCATCCTCTGTTTTCTTCTATTGTCCTTAATGTCCTCTGAATCCGCTTCTCTCTTTTCCTCGTTTTCACAATGTGTGATAGATATTAGCTTCATGCAGAAATTTCAGTAACCGCTTTTCACTGCCATCATCGTTGCATAGTGCCGTATAAAGACTAGTTGGATCGATCTCATGTTTCGTCCTGACTGCTTCAAATTTCCTGCAGTGTAGGATTACGTTCCGGACATCCATAACCATTCCATAGCATTCGTGTGTCAGCCTGGTATGGCCGATGCGTAAACGAGTGAGTACTCGCTGGTCGCCAGAACTGTTCTCATCGATCCCCTTTTCCGTGTCACGTTTTATCTCCTTCAGCTTGGAGGCTCTGCCCGCAAACGGTCGGTTTTAATTTCGCTGTCACAAATTCCGTATTTTCCGCGTGCTTTTTGGCTTGTACTAAGGCAAAAAGTAATTCGTTTTAATTATTATCATGTGTATATAGATTCATTATGATTAATTTATCAGTGTTTTAATATTGTGAATTATTGTGAAAATTCCCGGGCTAGAATTTTGTTTGAATAGTTGTGTTGCTGTAGCGTCGTGCTAGTGTGTTCCGGTGCTACGCCTCCACTTCCGGAAGCATTGGCGTTCTGCCCCTGGACAAAAACCGGGAAAGATGAATTTGCAGATTAGACTACGATGCTTCCACGTCGTGGACACAATACATAAGCGGTGAGATCTAACTGATTACAACTAGATATAAAAATATGAAATGCATCCTACTAAATACGTGCCATCTACAAAGCAGGAATTGCTTTGATGATGGAAGTGTACACGCAGTACCAATATACATTTTATATCGGTACTACGTGTATGCGGGGCTTGTTGTAAGTGAAAGTAACCTCGGAATGGACGTGAGTGACCAGACATTCTGAAATGGGTTACTGAATCTCAACAGAGCTATCACCTTTCAACTTCCGGGCTAAAATTGTTTGCAATGAGATCAGTATAATAATGATAGATTATATTGCAAACATTTTTCTTCCATAAAAACACTGCCGGACAGTGGAAGTTGGATTGTATATACATACATATACATACATACATACATACGTTTTATCTCCTTCAGCTTGACTTCTGTAAGTTGCGCCCATCGTGCCTCCCACTGTTGACGGACGGCTTGGTTAATTGCCTAATGGCATCTTTTCCTGATCAAGAATGGTGTGTTCCTTCAGAGAGGCATTCTTTAAAACTGTTGAAACCACACAGAATTGATATCGGCTCAATGCAAAACGCATGGCTCAATTAGCTTTCTTAGGGTCCTTTTCGGATAAGTTTTGAGATATCTGAATTAAGTACTTTCCGTACTTACCTGCTTTTACACTCCTACCATGTAATCGTTCATTAAATTCCAATAAACGAATATTATAACCTGTTATATCACTCACCTAATCAAGTATCCTGAGCAAAAACTTCCACATGTCAAATGAAATCAAAATAGTCATTTACTATATTCTCATGATGTATGTATGTTACACTCACAACTTTTACTGCGTACGCACTACACAATTTATTTCTAAATTATATCAATCATCACAATAAAAGACTATTGTAAGTGAAATGTCATAACAAGATAGCTTATGTAACGTAATATCAACTTTAAACTGAACTTGGCGATAATTTGCATCAACTTTCCTATGATCCGATATATTTGAAACATTTCTGTGCCATTTTGAAAAATGAATCGATTCAAAAAGATCGATTCAAAATGATTGATTAAATCGGTGAATCAACGATGGTGGAATTCTCACTTGCTCTCCTCTCATGTAACAACTCAGCTCCAGGAATGGATAGAATCAAGTTCAACTTGCTTAAAAATCTCCCAGACGTCGCGAAGAGACGCTTGTTGAACTTATTCAATCAATTTCTGGAGCACAACATTGTTCCGGATGACTGGAGGCAAGTAAGAGTTATCGCCATTCGAAAACCCGGTAAACCCGCGTCGGATTATAACTCGTACCGTCCCATCGCGATGCTGTCCTGTATACGGAAATTGTTGGAGAAAATGATTCTTTTACGTCTAGACAAATGGGTCAAGTCGAATGGTTTACTTTCAGGTACGCAATTTGGATTTCGGAGAGGAAAGGAACGAGCGACTGTCTTGCGTTGCTTTCAACTGAAATTCAACTGGCCTATGCGCAAAAACAGCAAATGGGTTCAGTTTTCTTGGACATTAAGGGGGCTTTTGATTCTGTTTGTATCGATGTCCTTTCGGATAAACTCCACGATAGTGGGCTTTCACCAATTATGAACAACTATTTGAGCAACTTGTTGTCTGAGAAATATATGAGCTTTCCTCATGGAAACTCGACAACTTCACGAATTAGTTACATGGGTCTCCCCCAGGGCTCATGTTTAAGCCCCCTTCTTTATAATTTCTATGTAAAAGACATTGATGTATGTCTTGATGAAAATTGCTCGCTAAGGCAGCTTGCAGATGACGGCGTTGTATCCGTTATAGGGCCAAGTGCACCGGACCTGCAAGGACCATTGCAAGATACCTTAGACAATTTGTCTACTTGGGCTATGAAGCTGGGTATCGAATTCTCTCCGGAGAAAACTGAGTTGGTTGTTTTTTCTAGGAAACATCATCCTGCACAGTTACAGCTTCAACTAAAGGGTAGAACAATCACTCAAAGTATATCTTTCAAGTATTTAGGTAGGTTCGAGCATGTTGTTTGGTCGTGTACCTTACACCGTGTTGCCAGATCTGAGTTATCCACATCCCTCAGGGCCCGAGGAAAACAACCCGCGATACCCGTTAGAGATGTCTTGGCGAGCCTGTGTTTTTAAAACGGATAGATTTGAGGATTTAGTAGTTAGTGTCATCTTGTGTTCTCCCAAGTTGTTAGCTGCCCATCGGTGTACCCCCATGTTTGTCTTTTTCATCAGAGTGTCGCTTAGTTCGAGATCAAGAGCACATTGCTCTCCAAACCTTGTGTTCACAATCCCTACCCTTCCATCCATTTGTTACAATTTGTCACCCCTAACCTCGAGATAGCCGCGAGTAATCATCCCCGCTTTACTAACGTTAGTTTTAAGTAATTTTGTAATCTAATCAATGAATATTGGCTCCGCAAAGCTATAGCAAATGAGCCTGGAAAATAAACGCATAATAAAAAAAAAATCGGTGAATCGATTACTTTCAAAAAAATGAATCGATTCACTAAGATCGATTCTTGCCTCAAGATCACCCAATGCTATCTCATACGCACTCAATATCACGTGTGATGTTCGAACAAAATATCATGCTTGTTATTGATTTTACAAGCTCCTTTGATATTGCGGGACTATTCACAACGAGCAGAAATCAAGCTGAGAGCTGACTCGACACAAAAATGATTCAGTTCCACATCGTTTTCTTAGAAAGAGAAAGTATAGTTTGCTATCTATTTTTACTCTTCACCGATGGACTGCTGCCAGCCGTTATGGAAGCTTCGGTTTTATTCGGGTGTAAAGCAAAAATCATTAAACTCAATCTTACCACAGTTTGGTGAGTTTTGTTAGCTTGATATTCTGAGCAGCGATATCACAGCTTGCAAAATCAACCGCAGATGTTTGCTTGTTGATTTTTGTCTACGAAAATCAAGCGTGATCTTGGGGGTGAGATTTGATTTTTTGATATGGCCATGGCCATGGTTTATACATATTGAATGTTTCCTTTATCATTGTGTGGTAGTTTATCGATATTGGATTGTCCGTAATATATAATCAGTTTAGCATAATAGCAAAACAAACAAAAGGTGTTTGTCACTCTTGTAGTAGACAGTGTCTTAACTAACCCCCGTTGGAGCCACCAGTGATCCATTTCATAACTTTCTCTAGCTAAATAATTTCGCACTAAGTCTCATGTTGATATTAGTAAAGCATTTTCCTCTTAACTTTGTAATCATCAACTTCACGCATGAAGTAACATAAATCTGAATACGATAGTAAAAAATGTGGTTCAATCCAAACAGCAGTCGACGAAGGACTGAAGAGCTTTTCTTTCACGCAAGTGGAACAGTTTTGCAGTTCATTAATAATGGAAATCTCTTCCCACGTACATTTTCCTCCTCCAAGTCACACGGAAACGTCAAACCCGCCATTGGTTTGCTGAGACAGTGCAATTCATTACGATGATATGATGTTTTGTCACATTCGATAAAGTGTGTGCTTGCATTTCGATCGAAGTAATTTAATATTCATTATTGCATGGACACGTGTCTCGGCATTTGCATGCGAGGGAAAAATAAAGCGGGTAGGCACGAAAAGCTTTTCCATTTCACGTGTATTGCCGGTTCGGATGAAAATCGATGCGGACCTCGCAACAGTCACTTCACATCGCAATTCACCCGCAACTAAGGATTAGTGGGGCGGGTGCGAAGGAAATATTCATTTTGACTCACAATTTTTGGAGCATTCTAGAACGACATGTGAGAAGAGCTTTTGTGCCAGATGTAAACAATGATTTTAAACGTCAATCTCTCGATAATCACAACAAACCCCTGCAAACGTGCTGTTGTTTTTTTTTAATGCGTCTTGAAAAAAAAATCGTAAAGAAATCGATATTGAATGTCATTGTTTACATTTCATATACTACACTCATAAAATAAATCACATAACCAGTGGAAAATATCCATGTGAATTTCACATAACTTTCATGCGATCCCATAATTGGAAATTGCACCACTAAATCACATTAACGTTATGTGTCCAATGAAATCTATATGATTTCTCATATAGAATGTCTAATGCTATGTGATATTCAGGTAAAAATCATTGGTTTTGTTTTTGGAAAAATACTATGTGCGTTCCTAATAGAAACTAAGTGAAAACTTTTTTCAGTGTACTCTAGTATTGAGTTCTACTGAGCAGTTCCACGTCAAATGACGAATCGGTCAGACTAGACCTTCTTCGATTTGCATGAAACTTTGCATAATTGTTTGTTATAGTCAACCATCCACATTTGTGCTAAATTCGGCCATTGTATTGTATTTTTGTTCCAGAATGGCGTCTTTGACATTTTTCAATAGTTTGTTCATCCTTGATTTGTTTTCCGTCGACCTTGTTTTCCGTACTGAGTACTAACATAGAGGTAACTCTACGACTATAAATTCCCGTAGAAACGTGCTCAACTTTTTGGCTCAGCTCTGGTACTCTCTTCGCCCCCAAGCTAATCGATGCACCCCCGAGTGCACCCCTCAAAACATAGGATAATTCACGAATCCCTCATTTTATCTGTCAAACTTTCCTAGCTAATGAAAACAAACATAGTGTATTACTAGAGTGCCGACTAGAATGGGGTACGCTTATAGATGTAATTGGGACCAATAGGCTAGTCAAGTAGTGAGCCAATTTAAAATCGTTAGTTTCCACCGGTTGGTACCAATGCTACCGACGCCAGGGAGGCACCTCCCACCCTCATGGACCGGGGACCAACGGCTTAACTTCCCTTCCGATCGTGATCAGAGATTTTATGCCTCGGATAATCCCAGCGGCGCCGACTGGGATCGAACCCAGGCATTTTGGGGTCAGAGGCAATCACGCTTACCACTACACCACCGGCAAAAAGTTATTCAAAATTTACATGGTGATTAAAAAAAGTCTTAGGGAGTGAAAACATACGAACTTGGTACTCTAAAACATATGCTTATTCGTTCCATAAACTAACGCAAATGTCACCATAACATTACTCTCCGTCTACACGGAAGTTTGTGGAAACTTACCCGAATTTAATCGTTTCTGGATTTCGAGAAAGCAGAGGGAATCAAGTGTGTCCCGTTTCCCCTAGATTGTACTGTAGATTTGATCGAAACTCGTCCCTCGTGATTATTTCGGTCATACGATAGCAGCAGCACTCAGATTGACTAGCGATGATTAGTTCGGCATCGGACACAACTTCGTTGCACGCACATCTATATCAGTAACTGATAATCGCTGTCAGAAAGGCACCACGTTTCAAACAGTATTTGTCTACCAGTCACATTCCAGCCACCATGTGGTCTCAACGCTTGAATCAACTATTTGCTGCACCACAACCACTAGTCCATCCGGAAAGCCTTGCATACATCATCCACGTCATAACCTACCTGTCAGCTCGTCAAACCGGCACCTTCAACTGCGTGTTCTACGAACTGCAGCAATCAGAACCGTTCGACAATTTCCTGGGGAAATTGTTGATGTCACCCAGCCTCGATCACGTCGCCAAGGTCGTTGTCGACGAGTCGTTCAAAACCAGCTATGACTTCTATCCGAATAAACCTTCCCTGATGGTGATTCACGTTGGAAACCGGAACGTATCCCAAAACCGGGAATTGTTGAGCTCCTTACTGGTGTGGGATCCAAGTTGCCAAGTAATGGTGCTGGCCGATGTTAGCCAATGGAGCACCGTCAAGGCGGTCAATGTGATACTAAAGACGTGCAAGTTCCACAAAGTGGTCACCATTGGAACAAAACACTGGGTAGTTATGCGCTTCGATTTGAATTTTAATAAGTTGCATCCATGGAAGGGCTACTTGCATCCAAGCAAACTTTTTCAGGATGAGATCCGTAATTTGCAAGGCTCCAGTCTAGCTTACAGCTTAAGGGTTGGGAGTCACATAACCCTGAGGATCCGGCAGGGTCTATATGGACCTGATGTTAAATGGATTCAGGAAACTGCTCGATATCTCAATGGTACAGCTAGATATGTACCAGATCCATGCCGTAATTATGTCAAGCAACTCAAAGACAGGTGTTACTTGCTGTTCACTATCAAGGAGAACATCGTTATAACTTTGGATAGAGCATTTTTTGTTATGTTGCACCCACTCCACTATCGGACACTGTTCTGCGTCAGTCCTTCGTCCAATGTTGTCATAGTTCCTGCCGGTAGGCCATTGAATGTAATGGAATTATTTTTGAAACCTTTTACCTGGGAAGTTTGGACGTGGATAATGGTGGTTCTTGCCGTCATGGAAGCTATTCGAATTAAGGAGCCAGATGTGTTTAGAAATGATCCAATTCTTCTGGCTATTTGTGGCATCGAACGGTACGACCTACACCACGCAGGTAAATGGGAGAAAATTTGCTTTATCAGCTTGATCATAGCTTTCTTCGTGATGACCAGTGCGTATGAAGCCAAGATCATAGCGTTGATGACGGACCCACCATCTACCGACGTTGTTCGAAGTCTCCAGGAACTGTCACATTCGGGACTGAAGGTGAAGGCCAAGTTGGATGCCAGTTCGACTGTAGTCAACGACAGTATTATAGGGCCACTGGTGGTCAACTCCAGTTTCGATCAGGACGGTGTCAGTGCGTATTACATGGAACGAGAAATGGCCAAAATATTCCTATCTATGCCTGTCAATTTCGATTTCAAAAACAAGCGCAATCGATACATTATGCTACCGGAAATATTGAAAATGGTTGTGAATCACTTTATACTTCAAAGGCGAAGTCAGTTCTATGAGGTATTGTATTGGACGCAGAGAGTGTGCTTTGAGAGCGGATTGCTGAACCACTGGCAGGAGGAGATCTTCATGAAACATTTAAATCCGATCAAATATTGGAGGATAGCCCAAATCGTTGGACGAACTGTACGTAATGATCTGATTAGTTTTGACGATCTTGCGCCGGCCTGGATAGCGTTGTGTGTTGGGCTGTCGATATGTGTTTGCGTTTTTGTGGCCGAGCTATTCGTGAATCGTAGAAACGCTCGATCAAGGAATCCACTGAGCATACCAACCGAACTTAGATTGTCAGGCATTGGAAGTAGTGAAGAAGCTCTACCCAGCGCTCATTGAGCAACAACTACTACGGACGAATAACAAGATCGGGATTAATGACATCACTGCAGTGATCATCTGGCTTTCAGAGTATCGATCATCTTGGATACGTCAGTCGGCTCTGACTCGCAAGGAAGGATTGTTAAAATGTAATGTGTAATGTGTAATACGTGATATGTTGGATGAGCAATTCCACGCAGACTCGCAAATCGTTTCGGATTGATGTTTTTTAGAATTACTTATAATTTTACACAGTTGTTTGTGCCCAACATGCCATTTACATATTTGTTTTCTTAGTTTTAAACGCGACTAACTTCTGAAAAGGGCTTATGTGAAATGACACGCATAAATACAAAAATACATATCTCCAGAACGATTTGTTTGATTGAGATGGTGTCTTCGGCAAAGTTGTGTAGGAGTATGGTGCCTTTCTAGAAAAAGATACGCTGAAAATAATAATTGTGTATTTTTGTAAAAAATTAAAAACCAAATAAAAACTTAAAAAATCTCAAATTGCATATTTCTTAAGATTTGTTTTTATTAAAATGAAACTCAGGTTACGTGTGAAAAAGTGACAATGTGTTTGAGTAAGACAATTCATAAAAAAAATGTTTTTTTTATGTAGCGTTTTTGAAAATACTGCCTAAAGTTATCAATTATCCTTGTAGCAGTGTAAATATTAAAATACATTTAATTTACAACAAAAGCACCATCATTCTTAAATTTTCCGATGTTGTTATTTACCAATAGTGTAATTTGGGAAATTTACGCCCTTTTCGAATATTTTTTGTGAGTGTCGACGTCGAATTCGACATGTAAGTGTTGAATCTGAATGAACACACAATACATCTCACGTTGTATGCTGCCAGCTTAATTTTGCTCATATAAGCGCTTCATTCTTGTGAAACCGCGTTCAATTTGGTAGTAGCCAAAGATACGATTGTTGCTATTTTTTAGATCTAAAACGCGCTTTAGAAACAATGTCTAGGCCCTTATTGTTATGATCAATCAAGCGCTTTTGAATTTCGAGGACTGCATATAAATGGTTTGAAAGCTGTTTTACTGATTCTGTTTCCAATCCCGTGGGGAATAACCCTGGAGTGCCCCAGGGAAGTGTATTAGGGCCCCTTTTATTTATTATGTATATTAATGACTTGCGACGTGTTTTACGATTTTGCGACATTAATCTTTTTGCAGATGATACTATGTTATTCATTGCAGCCAAGGATTTCGATGATGCCGTTTTACACTTGAATGAAGATTTGCATTCTCTAAGCAGATGGTTGCAGTAAGGACTGTACACGAAAAAAAAAGCAACAGCCAAAAATGATCACCAAAAATTTATTTTAAGTCGGATAATTTTGAAACTCGCAGGGAATAAATAAACACACATTAGCTATGTTTTTGCAAAGATGATTTATTCAACCTCCTCTCCTAGGCTAAACGCCCGCACCTTGATCTTAACGCTACCCATCAAATCTTGTGCAAAACTTGCGCCATCTTTCTTACACACTTTCATCCACTCTTTCTTCAAATCCTTGTCGTTTTTGAAGACCTTCCCTGTTTTCCGGAGTCTGCCCTTCATAATCGCCCAGAATTTTTCTATTGAGCGAAGTTCTGGCGAGTTTGGCGGATTTGCCTCCTTCGGCACAAAAACAACATCGTTGGCTTCGTACCACTCCATAACCGATTTCGCGTAATGTCACGATGCCAAATCCGAGTGTCACCTTCGTGGGACCGGAGGAAGGACAGCAACCGCTACTGGAGGCATTCTTCTTTATATATTTGACCGTTGATGGTGCCGGTCGTTATGTACGGCTTGCTGAATTTGTCGACCTTCTTCCTCCGGAGCTTCCCAGGAACATCCAGGCGGGAATTACCGACGAAAAACTCCACGCCGGGTATCTGCGTGGTGTCCGCTTTAAAGTACGTCTCGTCGTCCATTACGATGCATTTCAGCTGCACCAACCACTCGCGGTATTTGGCCACCGTATTCTGTTTATCGGTTCAGTTAGGCGCCTTCCATACCTTGAAGACATAAAGTTCGGCCCGCTTCATTGTCAATGTAAATGTCATTGTCATTGCCAATGAAGCGGTTTCGGCCATGGTGAAAGCCAATTTGGAAACATATGACAACCCTGTTGTCGTAAAACTTGTACCCAAGGGAAAGGACATCAGCACGCTGTCATTCGTATGTTTTCAAGTTGGCATTGACAAAGGATTGAAGACTAAGGCACTGGATTCTGCAACCTGGCCGGAGGGCATCATGTTCAGCGAGTTCGAAAATTTTGGTGCGCAAAAATCTCAACACCCAACGAACTTGGCAAAACTGGATCCAAATGTGCAAACACCCAACGCGGACACCCCAACAATGGACCAGACATAGTGAAGTTAAAAAAAACATTCTGGGACGCACCGCTGTTAGCCTAAGTCTGCCTAAGAACTCTGGGACGCATTGAAGTTGGCACTACGGAAGCCCCTTCTTCTCCCGCCACAGTCGAGTCATTCCAATCATCGTCCCGCCTTCGTCCCGGACCTGTGTGTGGGCTTGGAGAAGGGGCCTCAAGAGCGGATCAGGATGTACCAGCAAAATGTACGAGATATTCGGACAAAAATTGATGATCAATTCCTGGCTGCTGCTGATTGCGAGTATGACGTTATCATCTTGATTAAAACCGGACTTGACGATAGCATCAATTCGACTCAGATTTTTGGACCTGGCTACAACGTATTTCGCTGTGATCGCAACAGCGATAAAACATGCTTTGGTGGCGTGCTGATAGCTGTGACGCAACGTTATATCAGTTCATTTGCGAATGTCAGCAACGGTACTAGACTGGAACATATCTGTGTATCACTGGACTTACATGGCTATAGACTATATTTATGCGCTGTGTACATCCCACCCGACCGAATTTGCGACGTTGAATTTATGGAAACGCATATTGCCTCAGTCAAAGAGTTCTGCGACAAGACATCTTGTGATGATAAGATTCTTGTTTGTGGCGATTATAATCAGCCTCGTCTTCAGTGGGGAATTGATGACAACAGGTTCTACCTCACCGAAACATCTTCACTGACCGTTGCAAGTATTGCTCTCGTTGATGGAATGGATTTCGTTAATCTCGGTCAACAAAATACAGTCCGAAATGAACTTGGCCGCACGCTGGAATTGGTATTTTGCAACGGTGAAAATGATTTCGATATCGACGAATCCGCTGTGCCGCTTTTACCTATTGACACTCACCATCCTTCCTTAATTCTGTCGCTACCTGCTCCACTTGACTGGTCATCTCACCTAGCTTGCAACGTGGATGATATAGCAGCGCTTATAGACTTCAAGAAAATTGATTATGTCTCATTACTGCAGTATCTTTTTGATCAAGACTGGGCCGATGTGTTTGAATGCATTGATGTTGATGAGGTGACTGTGCGCTTCTGTAGCATCATTCAACATTGGTTAGAATCAAAAGACAACCAATTTCCCCAGCTTGGAGTACTCCTCAGCTTAGAGCGCTGAAGCGTGAGCGTAACGCAGTCTAGAGAAAACTACGTCGTCACAGAACAGCTGACACGAAGTGTGACTTCAAGCGTGCCAGTATCGCTTACATTAAACTTAACAGTGCCTTTTACAAATCACACGTCCTCAGAGTCCAGTGGAATTTGCGGCGTAACCCCCGAACGTTTTTGGAGCTTTGTCAACAGCAAAAGGAAAGATTCGAGTATACCGTCCAACATGTTACTCTATGGGAAAGAGTCCACATCTCTTAGCGAAACGTGTGAGATGTTTGCTAAACACTTTGCATCTGTCTTCGATAAAAATATGACAAGTGACGTTGAAGCTGAATCTGCTGCCTAGTGACTTAGTGGAACTGAGCACATTCGAAGTAACTAGGGAGTACCAAACAGGCAGCAAGAAGACTAAAAACCTCACTCTCTCCTGGTCCAGATGGAATTCCGGCAGAGGTGTTCTACCGTTGCTCAGCTGCCTTAGCAGAACCTTTAGCAGCCATATTTAATGCATCCTTTGAGCAAGGAAAATTCCCAACATTGTGGAAGCAGTCGTATGTTTCCTGTTTTCAAAGCTGGCAATACACGGGATATTAAGAACTATCGAGGTATCACCAGTCTTTCGGCAGCGTCCAAACTGTTTGAGATCATCTTGAGCGAATTTGTCCTGAATCGCTCGAAGAACTACATTTCAACTGACCAGCATGGATTTATTCCCGGTAGATCGGTAGCTACTAACCTTTTGTATTTCACCAGTACATGCATGAAGTCGACGTTATATATACAGATCTGAAAGCCGCATTCGACAAAATCAATCAGAAGGTTTTGTTATGCAAGCTTTCCCGACTAGGAGCGTCTGAGCAGCTTAGGTCGTGGTTACATTCCTACTTGACTGGACGAACTCTTCGAGTACGACTAGAATCTTGTGTCTCTTCTACCTTTATCAGCACCTCTGGAGTACCTCAGGGAAGTAACCTGGGTCCACTTTTGTTTACGTTATTCTTCAACGATGTAGCAGCTTTGTTGGGAGTTATGCTCGTTTATGCAGATGATGTTAAGCTATACGTCATAGTTCACTCGATTGAGGATTGTCATCGTCTTCAAGCTCTGCTAGATTTGTTTGTCGATTGGTGCCGTCGCAATAAGTTCATCATCAGCGTTCCAATGTGTGCAGTGATGACGTTTCACCGCTCTAAGAGTTCAATCCTTTACGACTACTGCATTGACAATGTAACGCTTCGCAGAGTAGAACGTATGACTGATCTTGGTGTTCTTTTGGACCCAAAGTTGACCTTCAATCTTTTTTTTTTTTTTTCCTTTGGTTTGTTTTTTCCGTCGATATTGTTTTCCGTGCTGAGCACCAATGCTACCGACGTGCCAGGAAGGCAGCTCCCACACCTGGACCCTACCTATCGACCCATCAACTCATGAATCGGGGACCAACGGCTTTACTTCCCATCCGAAGGAAGGCGTGATCAGAGATGTTATGCCTCAGAACATCCCGGCGGCGCCGACTGGGATTGAACCCAGGCCTGCTGGGGTGAGAGGTAATCACGCTTACCACTACACCACCGGCGCCGTTGACCTTCAATCTTCAATATTCCTCGATCATCTCTAAGGCGAATCGTCAACTGGGATTTATTTCGAAGATTGCACGAGATTTCAAAGACCCTCACTGCCTGAAGGCACTATATTGCTCTTTAGATCGGCCCATACTTGAGAATGCATCTGTGGTCTGGTCTCCATATGAGCTAGTGTGGAATCTCCGAATAGAACATGTTCAGAAAAGATTTTTGAGGATGGCTTTGCGCACCCTGCCGTGGCGCGTTCCAATGAATTTACCACCTTATGCAGACCGATGCATGCTATTTGACCTGGACACATTGGAACACACAGTGTTCACTCGGCTGTCGATAAAAGCAGGCCTCTCTCGATGTGTGCCACGCGATCGTCTGTTTTCTCGTCAGCAACCATTGTGTGGTCCTCCTTATTGTTCTTCATCAGCAGTTCGTTCGGTCGATGCGTCGTCGACTTTGGAAAGCAACCGTTTAGTGATGAGTGTGTGAGTGCTGACCACGTCTTGCGTCCATTGCTGCAATGGAAGCGCTCTGTTCCCTATTGGCGTAACTGCCATGCAATGAAACCACTGGAAGCGGTTCCAGTTCTGGTGGAGGAGGCTTTTTGGATAGCGGAACATAAAGTGATTATTGTGTTGTACCTTTTGACTATAATTTCAAGATGTATTGTATAGTGACCAAGAATCCTCGACTCTGTAAAGTTAATTCGGTTGAGCCTTATCAAATAAATTCATAAACAACATTGGAACACAGAAAAAAAATGCAACAAGCCTTATTTGTAGCGAAAATTTTAAATGGCGATGCCCTCAACTGCTTTTACAAGTAAACTTCCGTGTTCCTCAAAGGATGTTCCGCCAATCATCCTTTCTACAACCAAGATTCCATCGGACTGCATATGGATACCATGAGCCAATGTCTGCGATGATTCAAGCATTCTCCGCTGTGGAAGAAGCATTTGAATTTGGAGAAACATCGAACCAATTTCGAAACCGATTGAGAACATTGTGATTATTTTTGTAATCTGTTTATCTGTTGCTTTTGTGTGTATTATCTCAATTTTATTCATTAAGACAACTACAGTCAGAAATAAATAAATAACTAACTAAATAAATAAATTGTCTGCTGGACGAACCAGACGGAAGAATTGACCCGAATCGAAAGGTTCGGATTGCGCTTGAAGTAAGCCCTCACCTTCCTTGCGTTCACGGAGTCGGTCGTCTTCGCTTTTCTTCCGCTGCCAGCTCGCCACTGGGTCCTCTGGGTCTCGTTGAACGATTTTACCACACGGGACACGGTCGAGTTGTCGATTCCAAACTGTTTCGCGATCCACCTGTGGGACTGGCCTGGATTTTCGACGGCCGCTCCCATATTTTTTTGTCGAAGCACTTCTTGCTTAGAAGCCTTCTCGATAGACTTTTGCCTTTATTTCTCGACAATGAAACACAAATATCGAGATTACAGCGCTTGCAAAAACACGTCGCAGGTCATTAATATACATAATAAATAACAGGGGCCCTAATACACTTCCCTGGGGCACTCCAAGGTTATACTCCACGGGACTGGAAACAGAATCATTAAAAAACAGTCCGTTGAGTTCTGTCAGACAAATAGCTTTCAAACCATTTATATGCAGGACTCGTAATTCCAAAGCGCTTGATTGTACTTAACAGTACGGGCCTAGAAATTGTTTCAAAAGCGCGTTTCAGATAAAAAAAAAACAGTAACAGTCGTATCTTTACGCTCCAAGTTGTCTTTTTACTTTGCTAACACCAAATTCAACGCAGTTTCACAAGAATGACCTTCCCGATATCCTGATTGTTCTGGTATCAACAAAGAGTTGCTATTCAAATAATCCAACCGCTGGCCTTTAACAACAAGTTCTAAGATGTTCTCTAATGTGTGCAACATAATAATAGGACGAAACTCTTCGCTTTAATCGTTCCAGCAACTTTTTGAATAGGAACCACTAAGGATTCCTTCCAAATTTGTGGCACATGTCCATTCTGCAATGATTTATTAATAAGGTCCAGAAAGATGTGGCCAATGACATGAAAGCAATCTTGAATAACTCTAGAATTAACATTATCTACTCCAGTTTACTCCAGTTCATCTAATGTAATTGGGTGAAAACCTTCAAATCTACAACTACTATTAACTGGCTGTTTTATTTCGTCAGGTTCATCGACCAATTCAATGGATTGATGAATCAGTGAAACACTGTCGACAAAATAATAATTAAACTTAGATGAAATTACTTTATGAAGAGCTTTGAGTGGATTGGTTTATTTCCTTTAAATTCCGTTATAATTGCTAATTCCGGACGAATGTTGTCATCGTCGTGTTTGTGCGTTGAGGTTGTGTTTCAGAAATGCAATCGAAGTGTGTCGTGGCCGCTGTTAGACGCGTGGGTTTTCGGTCGCTGGAGATTTTGGTTCTGATTTCGGCTTTGGTTCGGCCGATGAGGAGCTGGCGTCGCGAGTGATTGGTGATGGAAAGTGGATGCAGTTCTTTATTTCTCGGCTGAGATCCCTCTAGTTGGAGCAGCTAGAGTGTATTTCGTGGTTGATGGGGTTTGCGCTGCTGTGTGAGAACCGAAAGGCGAGAGTGCTGTTTTTAACACCGGTTGAAGAAGTAGCGGCAGCATAACTATTGGAGCTCTTCGAAATCATCGTGATGTCATGGATTCCTTTGCAACATATCGGGTGAGATCTTTCCTTTATTTTTCTCGTAATCCCATTTTATTGTTAGTTATGTTAGTTATACATCACACTTTACACTTTACATTTACCTCCTTACATTATTAGTAATTAGAGATAAAATATATATTTGCTTAATATAACCTTGAAATTTCAGTGTTATATCCACTTGATATTGTGAGCTGAAGAAACATAGAGCTGCATCTTATTATATGTAAAATAATTATTATTTTCATTGCAGAATATCAACAAACTCATCTATATAGATAAATTTATATTCATTATTTCATATTTAATGTTCTGATATATTTCATTTCACACATTTTCATTATATAAATAAATACTGGGTTGGGAGGGAGCATCAGGGTATCATTTGACCTGGAACTGGACGATTGGAGTGGTATGACAACCGGAGTCTAGGAGGGAATAAACACTCTCATTTTCTGTATCCTACCGATTCGATTGTGGTGGTGTGAATTCTACTTCAACAGTTTCAGTGAGATTGACGCGCCCTTCTTTACAAACCATCCTGTAGAAAGCTTAATAAGTATTGCGAATCGCGTTATCCGATTTGTTGGATCGTTTCGTTGGAAGGAGATTCTTAAATTCCCGTGGATTTCGCGTAAGTGTCTCTGCTTACGGGTCCGCACCTCCGTTCTTGGCCTTTCATACAGCGATATTGTGAATTCAGATCGGTAGCTCAAATTGATCTTGCTATTAAGTGGAGCTGCATACAAGACAAGATCTTTGAAGGGATGGTGGCTACCTTACATACATACATACATACATGGGAATGGTTTGAAGTGCTTGGTATTACTCTCTTTGTGTTTGTTGGTTTCCTATAGATTTCGAAATTGAACGAAGACGTTTCCCTGATGATGAGAAGATCTACGAAGGGGAGTTTGTCGTCTTTCTCTTCTTCGTGAGTAAATTTGATGTCCTTGTGAACGTTGCTTATGGCCTCCAAAGTTTTTGATAAATCTTCCCTTTTGACAATGCTAAAAATGTCATCCACGTACCTATACCAACATTTGGGCAACAAATTCCTATCCTCCAGAGTAGGTTAGCCATGAACAAATAACATAAAAATGGAGAAAGCGGATTGCCTTTAGTTTGTTTATAAAAATTTCCTCTGAAAATGAAATAATTTTCCTCCATACAAAGACGAGTAAGCTTGAGATATGACCGAACTTTGCTTTTCCAAGTAGAATCCTCACGTTGCTTCAGAAGCCAGTCCTCTAAAAGGCTGATGGCTTCCTTTACTGGTACTCTCGGAAAAAAGTGCTGTGACATCAAATGAAACCATGACTTCATCTTCTCGAATCTCTCCTGATGCCTGAAGTTGATTAGCGAATTCCTGTGTGCTGTTAACTGAGCGAGTGGAAAAGAGTTTAGGCATATTTTGAAATTCCTTTACTAGCCATTTGGCAAGCTTATGAGGGTGGGATCCTTCAGCCGAGATAATCTCCCTCATTTCGTTTCCTGGTTTGTGAATCTTTGGTAAACCTTTGATCCTAGGTAGAATAGGGTTTGAAACTTTCAATTGATTCGTAGTGTTGCCAACAAACGCCTTGCACTCTTTCAAAGTTTTATCCACATGTTTAACCATAGATGGGAGGGGGTCAATTCTCAACTGTCTGTATGGGCCATTAGTAATTTTTTCCGTCATCCGGTTGTCATAGTCCTCTTTGTCCAAAATCACTACTGCATTACCTTTGTCCGCTTTTGTATAGAATACCGGCTTTGTTTTTAGTTCTTGGAGAATTCGAATTTCCTCTTTTTCGGTTTTACTAAGTTAATGTCCCTTTCCGTTTTGTATTGTCTCTGAAATAATATTCCTGGCAATCTCGTGTAATTGAATTGGAAGTGTGTGAGTGATTACAGTCTCCATGGCAACGATGGCCTCTTCCACGTCAGATTTTGAGGAGATCGCATATCCTAATCCCTTGTTGAGAAGTGTCAATTGTTCTTCTGAAAACTGCTGCGTCGAGCGATTTACCACAAAACCTTCGACGGATTGAACCACAGCTGTGTTAACTGAACTGTGTGTGATTTCTGGTCTCTCTGTTGTGTTGTGTAATTCAAACAGTATTATAGTGACCTCAGTTTGTTTGTATGTAGCTTTCTTTTCCTTTTTTCCTCGTGGTCCTAACACATTGGAACGCCATTAGAATTTCTTCGTCCTATCGATAAACGTAGAAAAAAGGGATTCGCAGGGAGCGCTTCTTTTGTTTTGAGAACAATGAGCGTAAATATTCATACAATGGGCTCTAATAGGTTGAATGTAGCTAATGAACTAACGCATCGGAACAAACCTATTATTGATTTGTGCACAGTGCAATCATTGATATAATTGATCTTTTCTGATCGATAGAACGGAAATGGGCGATTACGACGAAGTAGCGCCCTACCCTACTAGATTATTATCAATATCAGTTTTAGAATATACATCAATATTTCTGCGCCCAGTTGCTTTTGATAACAATAAAACAAATTTGTTTGCCGAGCTGGCCTGGCGTTTTTCACCCGCAGTGTGTCTGGGTTCAATCCCAGTCGAGGTCGTTGGGATTTTTCTGAGGTTAAAAAATCTCTGGTCACGTCTTCCTTCGGAAGAAAGGCACAGCCGTTGGTCCCAACCCATATGTTGATATCTACCCAGGTGTGGAAACCGCATCCCTGGCCATTCGATTGCCGTCAATGGATGGCTATCGATGTCCAGCGGTGATTGGCACTAGATTGCGGAACAGAGACCGACGTTACATAAACGAATCAAGAGGACGAACCTAATTTAGACTGTCGGGCGTTTTGCAAGATGTTACATCTTCGGAAATTGCTGCTTCTCCTTAATGCAACTGATTTCAAGCTGTATTAACGAGCTGAAGAAAATGCACAGTTGGTAATTGAGGATGCAACAACGATCACTTTCTTAAATCGAATGACGACTCTGCAAACTTTATAAGATTTTATCTTTGGGATGACACATCCACTGCGCAGAACATCTTCCATAATGTTTTACTAGTGCGTGCTAACAAGCATAATTTGGGGATTTTTATGTAACCAAATGCAGTTGTATACGATTTCCATCAATTTCCACTTGTCCATTAAGTGTTTGATTCTTTCGATAAGCTGCCTAAGTAAATCTGAATTCAGTTTATTCGACCTTAAGTTTACCTGTTTCAAAAATTAGAGCCAGTGTTCCGGTGTTTTCGAAATCTGATTTCACGAACACGATAGCTGTTTTTTGTCTGCGTTGTTTCGAATACATCAAATTTCAGCTCTTTAAAATACTCCCTTCCATGGCAGCCACTGCTAGTAAACAGTCATTCAGGAAATGCTTGTGTGGGCTTCACGTGTACTTTCCACGTCACGCCAATAATTGGAAGTACACCAATTTTCTCAGAAACTTCTGGTACACCACTCTCGCAAATCTCCGCTTATGCAGCACGAGAACGACGATACTCGAACACGATTGCTTGTCATTAAATCTTCCCACATCTGCAAGTAAATATTCCATCGACCATCGAATCACTCCGTGGAACTGTGAGTTACCGCAATTAATTTTCCCCTGGGCCACAAAGCATCAATCAACGACCAAAAACTGATTCCCGTACCGAATCTGGCAATCAACAGAGCGATACTACGTCGTCGTCGTCGTCGTCATCGGTCGAGTGAAGCGGAAGCGGAGTCTCTCTGTGACAAGTAGGAGAGTGAGTTGCCGCACACAGTATTTACGCGCGTGTTTGACATTCACAACAAAATGCGCACTAGTATCGAAACCCAGCCAGAGTGGTTTCCCCATGTATCTAAAAATTTCAAGCACATAGGATAATGTGCAAATGGTGCAGCTCAGTTCAATCCCAGCTGACGTGCAGTTCTCGACCGGGAGCAAGGTCACTTTCAATAAACCACATCAGCCAAAGCGTCAGTGAACCGGCGGGTTGACACTCAAAAGTCGTTGCCACTGGAATGACTGGCGGACGACGGACACTGCTGCGCTCCTGTGCGTTGAGTTCGGAAGAGCGCATGTCCGGTGAGTGTGTGAGTACATGTCATGTTGCTGATGCCGATAGGTGTGAGGCGGAGAAGGTTCACTCTTGCCACTCTGGCTTGTCGAGGGGACTGTTCCTGGTATGAAATACAATGCAGCAATCGGTAGGAAGTTATCATGTTTATAGAGCATCTTCCAAATGTGGAATTCGATCACAGTTTTATTGGAATCATATGCATAATCTCAAGGTGAACCGGGAAATCGAGAAAGCTGGTATAAACCGGGGAAAAACTCGCGAATTTCGATCCTTGAACTGTCATTTTACAGAACTACAGTGATATCAAAATTTAGCGTATACTTGCCCTTAAACTTTAGAAAAACAGCTCCACTCGAGAAGGAGGAAATGACTTTCGAATACCAAATTCAGGTATGATAACAGCATAACTGGCAACCTACATATGGTATTTACGAGCCTGACATGAGAAGTAAAATACAAAAAATATTACCTCAAAAAAGTTCTATGAGTAACGAACTAATAGATAATTTAGTTATTACAGGGGAAATGGATGTAATGTTGGCCTCTATGTCCCTAATTTGGGCCCATACATAAAATCAGCAATAGACTAAATTCTCAATAGCGACCAAAAATATCCATTAGTACCGTCCCAATGACGCGTTCATCTAGATAAAATTGATAAATAGCAGATTTTTAGCGATGGGCTCAATCTTAGATCCATAGGCCAACATTAGAGACATTTCCCCTATATGATATAAACTTGATTGATTCCAAGTAATATTACAAGTTTTATAAAGATTTAAAGGATTCTTCAAGACCAAACTATAGCCTACAAGACAATGATAAAACCAAAATTGGTACTTGGGATGGGTATATATGATATTTCCCGGTGCGGTGGTTTTTCCCGATTTTTCCCCGGCCAAATTCGAATTTCCAGTTTTTCCCAGATTTCCCGGTTGAGTGGACACCCTGATATACTAACTTCGTGTCCTATTACATAAATGGTTTAAAGTAAATCCCTCCACTTAAAGTCCTGCGTCTTGATGTGGCATCTTTTAAGCATTTTCCGGATCTTCTTGCCAGTTTGTGGGCATTTCATTGGTCCACATTCAGTAAAAAGTCATAAATTTATGCGTTTATCACGATCCCTTTTGAGATGCCGTTTGCTTGACCTCGTTATGCTTGATCGAAGACGTAAGTTACAGCAGGCTACGTTTATAGCTAGATTACTCAACGGTGACGTCGATTGCTCTCATCTTCTGTCACTGCTTGATTTCCGTGCTTCAGGTAGGATATTACGTCAGCAATCCCTGATGCAACCGAGCTTTCATCGTACTCTCTATAGCTACAACCAGCCTATTTGTACAATTTTGTTTATATTATATCCGTCGAGTACGCGTTTGATTTTGGTACGTAACTCTAACTTTATTCATTAAGACAACTTTGACAGATGAATTATTAAATAATTAAATAAATAAATAAATAAATAATATATAAATCAATTTCGCAGCGTGGCGTTTTTCACTGGTCAGGGTGGCCAGTGATTTTTCATTCCAGGTTTTTCCCGGATTTCCCGGTTAAAATCTTAAAAAAAAATCCCGATTTATAATATTCAGTAGAAAACGAAAGTATTGCATAATTGCCAAATGCAAATTTTCCATGATATTTGTTATCTTCAATAGCAATACTTCAAAGGAAAATATGGTAAAGCTAAAGGTATATTCAACAAAATGGCTCGAATGTTATAAAATAAACAATTGATCTTCATTCTTTACAATGTATTGATCCATTACACATCCATTTTACAGTCATCCCACATTTATTGACCAGCTAATGTCAGCCCACCGTGTAAGTCAACTGCAAGTGACCTTCAAATGTGGAAGATTCTAAACGAAGTTCCTAAAAGAGGATTCTAAAATAAGATTCTAAAAGAAGCATCTAGAAGAAGCATTCAGAAGAATTTCTTAAAGAAGATTTTACAAGAAGATTCCAAATGAAGATTTAAAAAAAAGGTTCTTAAAGAAGGTAAGAAGCACCCAGAAGAAGCTTCTTAAGAAGATTCTAAATGTGGATTCTACAGAAGATCCTAAAAGAAGATTCCATAAAAAGGTTCTACAAGAAGAATCTAAAAAAAAATTCTAAAAGAAGATTTTAAAATAATATTCTAAAAGAGAATTCTAAAAGAAGGTTCTTAAGGGCAAGCAGACCGCTCCGAAAAAAAAATTACGTTTTGATTTTTCTAAAAATATTGAAAAAAAGTATCAAAAATCTAAAAAAATCACATTTTTTCTAATTTTTTAAAGAAAATTCACGTGCAAAAACATGTTTTATAAGAGGGAGTTGGTTGGAAATGCTAACATGAAGCTTTAGTGTGATGATTTATTAGCTAGAGAATGATCTTTAGAAGAGGGTAGGTGGATAGTTCCGTTAAAGTACGGCGTACTCTAACGGAACTATCCACCTACCCTCTTCTAAAGATCATTCTCTAGCTAATAAATCATCACACTAAAGCTTCATGTTAGCATTTCCAACCAACTCTGAAAATCGTTAACTTCGCGTATGAAGTAACATAAAAAACACTTTGAATGTTTTATAAGTTGTTGGCATAAAGTTGGACTCAAAAAACCACAAAACATCAAATTTTCGGTTTTTCTGAGAGTCCAATTTTTTTTCATGATGGGATAGAAAAAAAAATTTTGCATGTAATTTTTGACAGAAATCTAAGGAAGAAACTGATTTTCTTGGATTTTTGATAATTTTTCCCAATATTTTTAGAAAAATAAAAACGTACCGAAAATATTTTTTTATTTTTGGGCCGGTGAGCTTCCCCTTAAGGAAGGATCTAAAGAAAGGTTCTAAGATTCCAAGAATCTTGTTAAAAAGTTTCCTCTAGATGCTTCTTCTAGAATCTTCTTTTAGAATCTTTTTTTGGAATCTTCTTTAAGAATCTCTTATTAGAAGCTTTGTTTAGAATCTTCTTGAATACGTTTTTAGAATCTTCTTAAGAAGCTTCTTCTGGATGCATCATATGTTCTTCAAAAATCTTTTTTAATATTCTTTTAGAATCTTCTTTTGGAGGATCTTTTGGAATCTTCTTTTAGATTTTTTCTATGTAATCCTCTTTTAGAATCTTCTTGTGGAATCCTCTTTTAGAACATTCTTTAATAATCTTCTCTTAGAACTTTCTATCAGAATCTTCTTTTAGAATCTACTTTTAAAATCTTCTTTTAGAATCTTTTTTTTAGAATATTCCTTTAGAACCTTTTTATGAAATCTTCTTTTAGGATCTTCTGTAGAATCCACTTTTAGAATCTTCTGTAGAATCCACTTTTAGAATCTTCTTAAGAACCTTCTTCTGGATGCTTCTTTAAGAATCTTCTTTTAGAATCTTTTTCTTGAATCTACTCTTAGAATCTTCTGGATGCTTCTTTAAGAATCTTTTTTAGAATCTTCTGGATGCTTCTTTAAGAATCTTTTTTAGAATCTTCTGGATGCTTCTTTAAGAATCTTCTTTTAGAATCTTCTTCTTGAATCTACTATTACAATCTTCTGGATGCTTCTTTAAGAATCTTCTGGATGCTTCTTTAAGAATCTTCTTTTAAAATCTTCTGGATGCTTCCTTTAGAATCTTTTTATAGAATCTTCTTTTAGAACCTTATTATGGAATCTTCTTTTAGGATCTTCTGTAGAATCCTCTTTTAGAATCTTCTTAGGAAGCTTCTTCTGGATGCTTCTTTAATAATCTTCTTTAAGAATCTTCCTCTTGAATCTACTCTTAGAATCTTCTGGATGCTTCTTTAAGAATCTACTTTTAAAATCTTCTGGATGCTTCTTTTAGAATCTTTTTATAGAATCTTCTTTTAGAACCTTTTCATGGAATCTTCTTTTAGGATCTTCTGTAGAATCCTCTTTTAAAATCTTCTTAAGAAGCTTCTTCTGGATGCTTCTTTAAGAATCTACTCTAAGAATCTTCTGGATGCTTCTTTAAGAATCTTCTTTTAGAATCTTCTGGATGCTTCTTTTAGAATCTTCTTTGAAAATTATCTTTTAGATTTTTTTATAGTATCTTCGTTTAGAACCTTTTTATGGAATCTTTTTTTAGGATCTTCTGTAGAATCCTCTTTAAGAATCTTCTTAAGAAGCTTATTCTGGCTGCTTCGTATCTTTTTTATGAACCTTTTTTTTTTAATCTTCATTTGGAATCATCTTTGAGAATCTTCATTTGGAATCATCTTTTAGAATCTTCTTGTAGAATCTTCTTTAAGAAATTCTTCTGAATGCTTCTTCTAGATGCTTCTTTTAGAATCTTATTTTAGAATCCTCTTTTAGGAACTTCATTTAGAATCTTCTTAAGATGCTTCTTCTGGATGCTTCTTTAGAATCCGTCATAAGAATTTGATTTTAATTTTTTTATAATCCTCTTTTAGAAACTTCTTTCAGAAAGTCCGTTTAGAATCTTCTTTTTTAGATGACTTAAAAACTTAAAGTGACTTTTTATAGAATCTTCTTTTAGAACCTTTTTTATGGAATCTTCTTTTAGGGTTTTCTGTAGAATCCTCTTTTAGAATCTTCATAAGAAGCTTCTTCTTGATGCTTCTTTAAGAATCTTCTTTTAGAATCTACTCTAAGAATCTTCTGGATTCTTCTTTAAGAATCTTCTGGATGCTTCTTTTAGAATCTTCTTTTAAAATCTTCTTTTAGAATCATTTTTTAGAATCTTCTTTTAAAACCTATTTATGGAATCTTCTTTTAGGGTCTTTTGTAGAATACTCTTTTAGAATCTTCTTAAGAAGCTTATTCTGGATGCTTCTTATCTTCTTTAAGAACCTTTTTTTAAATCTTCAGTTGAAATCATCTTTTAGAATCTTCATTTAGAATCTTCTTGTAGAATCTTCTTAAGAAATTCTTCTGAATGCTTCTTCAAGATACTTCTTTTAGAATCTTATTTTAGAATCCTCTTTTAGGAACTTCGTGTAGAATCTTCTTCTGGAATCCTCTTTTAGGAACTTCGTTTAGAATCTTCTTCTGGATGCTTCTTTTAGAATCCTTTATAAGAATCTGATTTTAATTTTTTTTTTATAATCCTCTTTTAGAAACTTCTTTGAGAATCTTCGTTTAGAATCTTCTTTTTTAGATATCTCTGTTAGAATCTTCTTAAGAAGCTTCTTCTGGATGCTTCTTAAGAAACTTTCTTTTAAAATCTTCTCCTCTTTAGAATCATATTTAAGAATCTTCTTTTAGAATTCTCTTATAGAATTTTCTTTCAGAATCTTCTTGAATACTCTTTTAGAATCTTCTTGAATGCTTTTTTAGAATCTTCATAAGATGCTGTTTCTGGATGCTTCTTATCTTCTTTTAGAACCTTTTTTGATGTTGTTCTTTTATAATCTTAGAATATTTTTTTGAAATCTTCTTATAGAATATTCTCTTAGAATCCTCTTTTAGAATCTTGTTTTTATGCTTCTTCTGAATACTTCTTTTAGAATTTACAGTAAGCACCTTCATTCTGAATTTTTTTAAGATTTCGTTTAGAATCTTCTTGTAGAATTCTTTTTTTAAATCGTCTAAATAAGCTTCTAGTTGCTTCTTCTAGATGCTTCTTAAAGAATCTTCTTTTAGAATTCTCCTTTAGAAACGTCGTTTAGAATCTTAGAAAAGAAGGTTTTAAACTTCGTGTAGAATCTTGTTTGAAAACCTTTTTTTAGAATCTTATAATAAAATCTTCTTTTTGAATCTTCTTGTAGAACCTTCTTTAGAAGTTTTGATAGGAAATTCAAGCAATGTTCCAAAGAAAAACACGCTGTCGAAAAGAGGCATATGAACTGGCAGAGCCTATTAGTCATTAATCAATACTTATTCAAAGAGTACCACTCGAGGGGAGGGGGGGTACAGGTAGCCTAAATAGTAGAGGTACGGGTAATACCAAGCCGGAGGCGGCGGGTTGAATTCCCGGTCCAGTCGACGAAATCTTTCGGTTTGAAAATTTTCATGACTTCCCGGGGCATAGGGTATCATTGTGCTTGTCACATTTATGCATTGGTTGGCATAGAAAAGCCATCTCAATTAATAACTGTAATTAACAACATTTCGGTGTCTCCGGCGTGCTTACTCATTTGTTCATACGAAGTAAGGGTATGCGATATAAGACGGCTTTGCACGGATTTTCACGAAACTTTTAGGTTTTGGCAGAATTATGGAAGTTTAACATGTGGAAAATGGTTTTGCGGGCCAGATCTCCCAGTGGGGTACAATATTTGCTAATTCTGATTGTTATTGCCGGAAATTGCAAAAATTTCGTTTAGTTTTGCTTCGTTTCGTATCGTTTAGACAAAAGTTGGTCAGTACCAAATTTTTAATTAGGGAAAATATTTAAGTAAATTATGCAAAGTTTTTAATTCATGCGGTCTTATACAATCACACGTTTACAATATTGTGATAAAAAATCCAAATTATGAATGTTTCTATAGAATTTTGCCCAAAATTTCATTTTGTTTCGCTGTTGCAGGGGTATTCATATCGCATATTCCTAATACAACGTAAAAGTGCACTTTTATTGGCGATTACGCACTTTTGAGGAGTCTAGTTTCAAATATAAAAATACAATATAATTCGTGTGGGCTGATATCTCGAATCATAAAATCGCTTTTTGTAACTTTCTGTAAGCGAAATTGACAGGTTTTAATCATAACTAAAAAATATCATCATCATTTATCTTCAAAATATCTAATGAATTCATAATTCCAGTAAACATGTTTTATAGCGAAGTGAGTGAAAGCAACCTTGATTGCAACTTGCAATCACTTTTTTATACCGCATACAGGAAAAAAAATTATAGGTACCGATTGACAAGATAATCCACAATCGCCATTGACCAGTCATCACAATAAGAACTGCTGAAGTGAGTGTGTGCGTGTGTTTGTGTGTGTGTTTGTGTGTGTGTTTGTGTGAGTGTCTGTGGGCGTTCAAGACGGACGTCCGCTCATAAATGCCACAACGGAAAAGGGAAAATTTCCTTTTCATTTGTGCCAAGGAATTTCTGATGCATAATAGACATAGGTGAGAACAGGCCACCATGCACCCATGCGGTAAAATACACCCCCCCCCCCTCCTGCTAGTTGAAGTACTGAACTATAGCAATGTTGTCGGAAAGCTATTTTATACCATCTTACCCTAGTGCTGGAACGACGGACATGTCGATTATGTCATTCGAAAGCGCTTTATTCCGTCACGCGATTGTCACTAGCCGTGAATGGGTAGCTATATGATGATTTACCCAACAGTTGTGTCGATTCAATTTGATCAAATGCTTGTTTTTTGTCAATTGCCTAGCGCAGTTGCCCAAACAAAAAAAACAAAAACTGCCAACGCAGAATAAATCCTCTTAAATGCTGGCGGTGATGGCAGGTCATGTTTGTGTTTTTCTGCGCTCGTAACTCAATCTCCACAAAAGTTAAACCTATCACAATTCGCGGAATAACACAGCCTGGATGAAAAATAAAAAAAAGTGTGACAAACAGAAAACGAATGAATGGGAAAACAGCTTCGCAAGTGCTTGAGGCGGCGCGGCGTCGGTCTGGAAGTTGAGTGTGGCGCAATTTATGACCGTTTTAAGGTAGCAGCACGTCATCAACAACGACGAAAAAGTTACGTCCGTGCGAAGCAGAGAGGCAGCCAAATGGTCATAGGATATGGGCAGCGGAACAAAAAAAAATGTGTCACCGATCTGGCCACGGTCGGTGGGATGACCCCACGTTGAGTGGCATCGACAGCATGTGAGTTTACTACGTGCAAAATGAGCTGTTGCGGTGAAACCTTCAGATTTGAATATCGGCTGTCTTGTGAATTTCCAAATTCCTCTAGTGACCAGAAATGAGCCCCAAATTCATCGTTATTCTCAATATCACGACATTCACGACCGAACGTTGCCCATCGCATCGTCCGTCATCGGTATTCCCATTGACCATGGTGACCCGTCTGTTGCTGCCATGTCAGAGATGGATTTGATCCCAACAGCACCACCACTGCGAGAGTGTAGTGTTGTACTTATGATGCTAATCTATCGGTGGTGTCCTTCTGACACGAGCTGCTTCAGCAGCAGCAGCAGGATGTCGTCGTTCATCAGTTGCTCTTTGTCATCAACGCGAGCAAACGGAAATGTGGGCAAATAGGACGAGGATAAACTTTTGTGTGATGACTGTCGGTTTGCCTTGGGTACCAAAGGCCAAGTATTGCCATGTCGTGAAAAGGAGCTCTGCTCCACGATACAAACGGCGAATGGCGAATGGCGAATGGCGAATGGCGATGGCAGTTGAGTTGGGGTATTACGTAATGATTAGGTTATATTAGGAAGGATTTTCATTTCTGCTGCTTTTCCACCCGGCAGGGATCTGTTGCTTTGACGCCATGGTGTGTCCTTTCATGATGCAAGGATGTGTTTGTTGCTGGTTGAGAGAAAGTTGGAGATCAAATGGAATTGTACCCATATCTTTTGCATCAAATGACAGTGTCCTTCCCGCAAGAACGCGTAGTTATATGTGTGATTATATTGGCAGTTATGCAACAAGCTTTGTCATTAGTGGCAGCTGCTGTGGTGTCGAGATGTTTTGATAATCTGGTTTAGGACACTTTTCAGCAAGTGCAATGCAATGCTTATACAAATTCGTTCATTTACTGATATTTGAGTAAGATTTTCCCCTATTGATTGTTATAATGATTTCTTTGTCAAAATCTTACCGCCCATTATCAGTGTCGGAAATGAAATTTAGTGAATTCTGATGAATGTGGGCGGCTCAGCTGAATACCCGTGTAAAAAGAGATATCGCCTACAATGGCACACTTCTTCAGTGTCTTGTACTAATAGTCGAATATTTGTACAAGAAACTGAAGAAGTCTGCACATTGTAGACGAAATACGCGTATCTGTCAAGGATAAGCAAATTAGGTAGTGGAATCTTAAGTGGAAATGACTAATCCTGCTCTCTCTCTCTCTCTATGAAATTCAGTGCTGGAGCGATATCTTTTCCAAACGTCAATTTTTCGAAACCATCGGTGCACCATTTGACTAGGATTAGTGAGTGAGTGAGTGAGCTAGTAATGTCCATTTCCAGCGGAAGCAATCATTTGACATACTCATAACATCCAAGCTGCTTTAAAGACGCCGATCCCGCCCAACTCCCAGTTGGAAATGTGAAATGTTAGCGTTCCTTGAAACAGACACAAACTTCCGGTGAGATCCTCCGCCACCTCCCCGAGTCCCGTTGACCACACGAATCCATCGTGTCACGTCGCGTTGGTCAAACGATAAATGGATAGCTGAGGGAAAATAGATAAACGTCCCTTGTACAACACAGCTTCAAACGGGTCGCCGCGGCTATGAATGTGCGGAACGTTGTGGTGACAGGCCTGTCACTGTCACCAAAAGGAACAAGACGTGCAAAAAATTTGGTGGACGTTCAATACCTACTGGTATTGAGGTATAGGATTTTTTCAACTTTGCCTTGGTTTTGTTTTCGAATGTCAGAGGGAAAGGAAATAGTCGAATTCGAGGGAGGTTGGCATCCTCCGGTCGCTTCTGTTTGTCCGCCTTTTTCTAGTTCAACAATACGAAAAACGAAAGGTTCGCCTCCGGTGGAAATTCGATTTTCCCAAGTTGAATCCGGGCAGGAGAATTGGATGAAAGGAAAATTCCACTGATCCTAAGAATCGCTTTCGGGTTTTCGGACTTCGGCGATGAAATGCGATAGGAGTGAAATGGAAGCGATTCAACGGTCCTGCACAGATCGTGCGGTCCAAGTTGATTAGCAGCTTTTCTGAGGGGTTTGCGGTTGGGTTTGGGTTTGTCGGAATCGGCGGCTGAGTCAAATGTCGTTAAATTAGAATTAGGTGGTGAGAACCCAGATCACGTCAAAGGCAGTTTGAAGTTGTCACTTAGGAATGGGTTTCGAATTGTGCAATTTGGAGCGATAAGTGGGTGCGATGATAGGGACTGGAAGATCTTAGTTGGTCCATAGTATGTTAATTTAATAAATTTTCTTAAAATTATTCAAAGTGGAGTTTGAAAATCAACGCTTTTTGTGCACCCGAAGCGCGCCAGCGACTTTTGACGTCATTAGCGACATTGGCGATATAGGAAGACCAGTGATGCCAGCGAGAAATGTAGCTCTGATTTTCAGTCGGAAGCACAATATATACTTTCAAAACAATGTCCCTATCTGAAAGGTGCCAATTGAATAATTGATGTCAATTTCCGTGTCACACTTTGATCCTCTTGACTATGCATTTTCTCGCACAAACTTTCTCATGTAATTTGAAAACTATCTTTCGCAGAAATCCCGCCTCTGGCAAGCAAGTTTCATCCCCATGATTCTCTGTTGTCACACTACCGAAATGTACAGACATCTCCACTACCATAAAATGAACATGTGTTCCAATGTTGGTGTAGAAAGCGTACGCTCCATAAATTCAATACCCCATCATCGTTACCCTGTGACTAGGTACTTTCGTCAGTCCGGACGCTGCTAGCTGCTGTGGGGGGCGCTGGAAATCCTTGACAGCTCAGAAAATTTTACTTTCCTTATCCTTCGCTTTCAATTTCAATGCTGGGTTCGCCCCCACTCCGGCAGAATGTTCGCCCGTCCGTTGCTGTCGTCATCGTCATCGTTATATTCAAGAGGAATCCCAGCCCTCCAAACAAGGGAAAATGGTACACCAGAACAGAAAATAATTCAACCGCCTCACAAAAGGGCGACGGGACTTGCGTCATAAAGTTTACCGAGTTGGTGTGTTTTCTATTTTTTTTTTCTTGCTCTATTTTTATTTTGCCGCCCACAAGGAATCGAGTACACCCAAAATGTGCACCGGATTCTGATTGGATTGGAAAAAAAATCTGAGTTTTATCTTAACATCAGAATCTTTCAAAATGAATTTATCTGAATCATTCATAGACTTGTGTTTACAAGATAGATCAGCAATTTTGTCAAACGCAAGTAATCTGATATTATTGCATTTAATCCAACGGATTCTATCCATAATCCAATTTGTGCAGTGAAATGTACTTAAATGTTTCACCTTTTTGAAACTTATATAAGTTAAATGTAAATTTTTCTAAGGGCAGTAGGCCGAATTGAAAGCTTGAGCATAAGAATTATTTTAGAAAACTGTTTAACACTAACACTTCCTAGACTGGACAGGGAATCGAACCCAGCCACCTTGAGCATGGTCTTGCTTTATAGCTGCGCCTTTACTGACTGAGCTAAGGGAACCCAAACCCCCTCTTCTGGGACAATTTAGTCCCATGTGGACAGCCTTTGGTCTATTTTGACGTAAGATTACGTCTTTCGTCAACATATTGGAGGTGCAATTTCATAAGACCAAAATTGATCGCATTACGAAAAGTGGTCAGGTTTTGACCACATATAACTCTGTCAATAGTGGATGGATTTTAATTCTAAAGAAGCCAAATAAATTAGAAATTTTGCTACGAATCTGCTTAATTGAACACTTTATTAATTTTCAATAGGCCACTACTGAAAATACCACAAATGTCCAAAATTAACACCAATTGCCTTCAAACAGCGCTTTCCCTAACACAGATTTCAAAATCGAATTCCATCCGGTCTCACTGAACGGTGCCCATTCAATCACCGTGTGTGGTAGTGTCCGGTCGTCAACGTCAGCAGTAGCAACATCAGCAGCAGCAGTGCTTTCGGCGGATGGCGTTGAACATAGTACACAACGAAAGGCTGCCCGCAAGTAGCGATCTGCAGCCCACATGAGCGCCATTCACCGAAGGAGGAGGAAGAAGCCTCACCACTACTTATCGAAATCCATCTTCGTGAATCGCTGTGGGCCATCTATGCCAAGCGCGTCACTCTCGTTCCAAACAACAAATAGCTCGCCAGCCTCATCCGTGTTCAACACCATAATAGCATAGAGGTAACTCTAAGACTAGAAGGTCCCGAAGAAACGTGCTCAACTGTTTGGCTCAGCTCTGGTACCCTCTTCGGTCCCAAGCTAATCGATTCACGCCTCGAAACATAGGAAAATCCAATAACCCCTCATTTTATCTGTCAAACTTTCAAAGCGAATCAAAACAAACATTGTGTAGTACTAGAATTTCGACTAGAATGGGATACGTTAATCGTTTGCTTGGGACCAATAGGCTAGTCAAGTAGTGAGCCAATTTGAAATCGTTAGTTTCGTATTGATTGTTGATAATAGCTCAGCATTACTCAACCATTACGACAAAACGGTCCTTATTGTTTTATAATTGTAAATTATTGTTGTTTAAGAATTGCTGCCAGCCAAATCACGCCCAAAGCTGTTTGATAATGTACCCAGCAATAGAACGTTTGTGGCCAAATGCGTCAAGTATTGAAGAGGTACATACAAAATCTCGCAATGACCGAATACCACATATACCGCAATTGGAAATTTTTATGATTGATCGCGATTGGAAATTTTTTAGAAATTCCTTCAATCAATATTCGATTTTTTATCTACAGAATAAACCAAAAATTCCGTGCGTTTGTGCACGAAAATGCGTAATTTTGTCATCAGAAAACAAGGCGTTTCCGTGATGGAAAAAGTGGTTTCCCTAACACAGTCGACGAATATTGATACTAAGCACTGAGCATGCCAGATGGTACCTATCTGTATGCCTTTAGATGGAAATTGTAAGCCCCTCCTATTAATAGAATTATGCCAAACAAAAATCTTGCCCAATTCTCTTAACAGAAGGGGCTTAAAATTTGCATAAAAAAGCATAAACGTAGGTACCGTCCGGTAGGCTCAGATTCTGTGATTAATGCGTTTTCCCTAATACATATTTCATTTCCACACCGCTCATCTCCAAGAACATCGAGGAAAAATTTCCACAGCATTGTTCTAAGTATCCAACCAATCGGTCCAGGATTGGCTTGTACTACATGGACATCGACAGACCACCTCAAAAACAGAACTCTAAAATTGCTTCCGAATTCACTATGCTTTTGCTGTGACATCAAAGCTACCTTTCGTAATCCTACGTTAAATCTACGGTCGTGCCTTGGATACAACCTCTTGCTTTTTTAGTGTTGTCAGCCTTGTTGTCCATGATTTGAACTTACATAATGCTTTAAAACCTTGATAAACTTGCAATACTACTTGGATTCAGGCCACATGTCAATAGTTATGTTGTACAACTCATCTTCTTCTGCTTTCTAGTTCTGGCTTACTAGAAACAAACGAGATGATTTCTAGACTAACATTCGAAAGGGGTGGAAGAGCCAAAATGTAAACAAACCATATTTTGCCACAAATAGAGACAACCAGACAGGGACACAAACTACTCGATAAACACGAAAAAGTAGAAGAAAATATCACTTCAAATCATCAAAAACGTTTTCTTCTTACATGGCGTATTTCCAACTTTCAACTCTATGATGCATCTGGTTGCTACGCCGTGCACCAGAACTACGAATTATATTGTTTTAATATGGCAAACGTACTGATTATGTAGTATCTAGTCACGCCCGATTCATTTGAAATGCATCCGATTGATATTTCACGTGTAAACAACGAACAAAAAGAAGACCATAAAAAATCTCCGGGCGAAATTCCACTCTCACAAAATATGCGAACGAAGAACCAAGGCGGAACAACAAACAAACAAACTCCCGAGGGTGTATTTCCACGGCGTATCACCAGTGTTGGCAGTTCAAAGGGTGGAAGATGTAAGAAATTATCAGGGCGTGGGAGCAGGCTCCGAGAGAAAACGGAGAAGAAGAACAGCAGTGAGGGTAGCTTGAGTGTACCTATTTCGAATAGGTACGCTACTCTTCCCACCGATGTAGGGAATACCGCCTCAGCCACGGTGAAGCGGTCAAAGAAGAGGAAGAAAAATCAAGGCTAATCCGATGGTGCGAGTGGACGGGACGATGCCACCGCGACGAACGTCAGCGTCATTGGTGATTTCGGCGACGCCGTCGATAACGAAACTGCTGCCAGCCCGAGTGCAGCAAAAATGAATCTTCCTCCACTGGTGGTGAAGCAAGTCCCACTCAACACGCTGATTGGCGATCTCTCATCGCTGGGCATTGCAGCTGAGTTTAAGCTCGGCAGGATCGGCACCAAGGTGATGCTGCGAACAAAAGCGGAGTACGAAGTGGCCGTGAAATATCTGAAGGATTCCAAGGCGGAATTCTTCACGCACGACATCCCCGGTGAGAAGCCCTTCAAGGTAGTCATCAGGGGTCTACCAAACTTTGACTCCAAGATGGTCGAAGCTGAAATCAACCGGTACAAGCTAGCCCCAATCGCTGTATTCCAAATGACAAGGAGAGACGAAAACGTGAAGACGCACCCGGATTGCCTCTTCCTGGTGCACTTCCAGAAAGGGACGGTGACTCTCAATGCGCTGCAAGCCATCCGATCGATCTACTCCATCATCGTACGATGGGAGCCATACCGTGGCGGCCATCGTGACGTAACGCAGTGCCAGCGGTGCCTCAATTTTGGACACGGTACCCGCAACTGCAACATCAAGCCACGCTGCAGCAACTGCGCTCAAGAACACGCCACTTCCAACTGCCCTGCGGATGGAGCCGTGGCGTTAAAATGCGCCAACTGTGGTTGTGCACATCAAGGTTCCGACAGACAGTGCTCCAAACGCGAGGACTTCAAACGCATCCGAAAACAGGTGGCAACTAACAACCAACCAGGACGCAAGAAGGACAAAGTCCGGCATTTCGGACGGAGGATTTCCCGCTTTTTCGTGCTCCTCAGCAAAGGCAAGCGAATTCGCGGGTGCATCCCGCTCAAGCAACTTCCGGTGATTCTGCTGCTCTCCATCCCCCCCTGGATTCTGGAGACAACCAACAGCGCAAAACAACAACCCCGATCTGTTCTCAGCGGATGAACTGATGGAAATTTTCGTCAACATGTCCGGTGCTCTTCGTAAGTGCCGCAATAAGCCCGAACAGATCCAAGTGCTCGGTAAGTTCATCATCCAGTATGGTGTCTAAACCGCTAACTATCGTCACCTGTAATGCTGAGATTGAGCTTGCCGACTTCCTCCGCAAGCACAGCATCGACGTGGGCCTTCTAACCGAGACCCATCTAAAGTCCGGCGACAGCTTCTGGTTGCCTGACCACAACATTATCCGGCTTGATCGCACCAGCTCCAGGGGGGGTGGTGTTGCGGTCGTCGTCAAGAAAGGAATAAAATACCACACTCTGTCCCATATCCGCACCTCTATCCTAACGTGGCTCCTGCTTCAAGCCTGCGCAAGGACTACCATCGCGTAAACTGGGCCCAGTTTGGACGCGTGGTAGACAGGCACATCATCGACAACCCGCCGCTTGACACCGTGGAGGACATCGACCGAGCGTTGGAGGGACTCCACCAAGCCATAACCGTGGCTGACGAGGCGTGCGTCCGACGAGTTCCTGTGAGGGGTAAGTTTATAGCCATTGATTCCCACAACCAACTTTTGATTCGCCTGAGAAATGTTCGTAGACGCCAGTTTCAGAGGACTAGAGATCTGGGCAAAAAACGTGAAATGGTCGATCTGAACAGACAGATTGCTTCCAGAATGGACTCACTCCGAAAAGAAAGTTTCGGGCGTGTTGTCCAGAATCTGGACGACCGCTCCAGACCATTCTGGAAGGTAGCCAAGGTCCTGAAAACTCATCCCAAACCCATTCCACCTCTCAGAATGATGACGATCGGCTTTTAATCACCCCACAGGAGAAAGCTAATGCGATCGGCGAGCATGTCGCTTCATCGCATTTGCTTGGCTCGAATATCCAAAGTCTGCTCGAAGATCAGTTTGCGCAATGCGTTCAAAACCTAGATGCCTCCCCTTGTGTCGTGCCTCCGGCGGATATGATTACAGTACAACAGATTTGCACAGCGCTGAAATGCACCAAGAACATGAAGGCTCTCGGGTTTGACGGTATATTCATCTTGATCTTGAAGAGACTCAGCATGAAAGTGCAGTCTCTTCTAACCGCTATCTTCAACAGATGTTTGGAACTGCACTACTTTCCAAGCATCTGGAAAGTAGCAAAAACCATACCAATCCGCAAACCCGGTAAGGATCCAACATTGTCTTCAAGCTACAGACCAATCAGCCTCCTTTCAGCGCTGAGCAAATTGTTCGAGAAACTCATTCTCAATCGTTTGCTCAAGTTTGTCGAGGAAAATAACATTCTCCTTCCGGAACAGTTTGGATTCAGAAAGGGGCACTCCACCAATCACCAGCTAGTACGGGTGATGAATAACATCCGAAGTAACAAAGCTGTATCCAAGTCCACAGCCATGGCCTTGTTAGACGTTGAAAAGGCGTTTGACAAAGTTTGGCATGACGGACTTGTGTACAAGCTTTGTAACTTCAACTTCCCATTACATCTGGTTAAAATCACCCGTAACTACCTCCAGCAAAGGTCGTTTAAGGTATCGTTGAATGGTTGTCTTTCAGACACGTTTTCCATCCCAGCAGGAGTCCCGCAAGGCAGTCTGCTGGGCCCCTTGCTTTAGAGCATTTACACTTCCGACATTCCTCCCCTCGGAGACGGTTGCGTGTTTTTCCTGTTCGCAGATGATACCGCAATAGCCGTCAAAGGAAGGATGCCTCGCGAAATAACGAACAAACTTCAACGATGCCTTAACGCCTTTGCTGATTATGCCACCACGTGGAAAATCAAAATCAATGCCTCCAAAACACAAGGGATCATGTTCCTCCATCGGCAATCGCCCAAACTGAAACCGGCTCCATCTTGTACTGTAATCATGGATGGCACAAGGGTTGAGTGGTCCGCCGAAGTAACCTATCTCGGGATGTTGTTTGACGAAAAGCTCCTATTCCGCTCGCATGTGGAGAAAACCGTAGTCAAGTGTTCCGCCTTGGTTAGGTGTCTATATCCGCTGATTTGCCGCAGATCCCGCCTCTCAAGGGTGAACAAACTGGCCGTCTACAAACAAATCGTAGCACCTGCGATCCTCTACGCAGCTCCGGTGTGGGAATCATGTGCACAGACTCACAGGAACAAAATTCAAGTCGCTCAGAATAGAGTGCTGAGGATGGTTCTTGATCGTCCTTTCGACACTAGAATAACAAATTTACATGAAGAGGCAGGCATTGCCAAAATAGATTCCAAAATTAACGAAATTAAGACTAAATTTGCACAAAAATGTAATTTATCAGAACATGCTTTGATAAGCAATTTGTATATAGTAGGTTAGGTGTACATAGTAGTTGTAGGTTAGTTGTAGTTGTAAATAGTAGTTATAAGTAGTCTCCTTTTTCCAATTCAAATCAAACCAATCCCACCAAGGTGGTCATACTTTAAAATAGGCCTGATAGGACTAGGAACTGTAAATAATACTTAAAATCTCAAATGTACTAAAGTTGAAAAGACGCATCTGTGTCACTTAACAAATTCATACATGTAAACCACACAATCACAAGAAATAAATATCATTTAAATGGCAAAAAACCTCAATTCATTTTCGCTTCGGACGCCGTGGTGAGCAGGCAGCAGAAGCAGCAAAAGCAGTCGTCTGGCTCGCCGTGGCGGTGTCAAACGTGTCTCCGGTCTGATCTACGAGAAAACACGAGGTGTGCTGAAAGTGTTCTTGGAAAATGTGATCCGTGATGCTGTCACCTATACTGAACACGCCAAGCGTAAGCGGCCATCGATGTCATCTAAGCTTTGAAGCGACAGACGAACTCTGTACAGTTTTGGAGATTAAATCATCACCAACTTTGGCAACAAAACGGTCCTTTTCTGGGCCAACATGCTTATTACAGTAAAAGGTTAGAATAGAATGTATCTGCCTGTTGGTCCATATTCAGAACTACGACCACACAAAATGCTCTCCAGAGTTGTAATCTTGTAACCAAACTTGGAAGCACGGGTGCAAGGGATTTTGATCGATTCTCTTCATCAACTTTCTCTTTGAAGAAAAAAAAAATACTATAAATTTGGTACGCCTACAAATCAAAAACGGAAAGAGTTAGGATAATAGATGATCGATCAATTAAAAGAACTACATTTTCTTCACATTTGTTCCGTGCCCTAGCGGTCCTACGTCAAGCTCCCGTTCGTGCCCCTAGACACAGACCCTTCTACTTTTTTTTGAGTTTTTAGTGATGCATGATGGTAGATTACACTATTTACTATATGCCAAGCATTGGAGGCGAACCAGCCCCAGGCTGAAAGCCTCCCTAATAAAGATAAATTAAATTATATGTCAAGCTTATAAAATCATCCATAAAATGGAAAGTCGTGAAATGGGATTAATTTTTAGGTCATCAAAATTAGGAAGCGAATTTCTCGATATCAAGAACAACATGTGAAAAGGGCATACAAGCTTTTTGTAAACAAACCTTCTTATGCCTTTTTCTCGCCACCCATATGACACCAACGCAAACCTTTAACATCACCGGGTAAGGGAAACTTTCCCCTTCCCGATGATATTGCTGGTTTGCGTGGGCAACCCTCGGTTGGCGAGAAAAGGGCCCACAAAGGTTTGTTTACAAAAAGCTTGTATGCCCTTTTCACATGTGGCTCTTGATATGGTGATTTTGGAATTCCGCCCATTTGAAATGTTAGTCTAGATTTTCTAGTCATAGTGCATTGGAAAAACACACGCACACACACTTAGTTCGAAAATTCACCGAACGTAAACATTACAGAAAATAGTTCAATGAAGATCACAATCATCACCAGCGTGGGTGGTTCGTGATTCAAGAGCTGCAAGAAACGGATTACCAATATATTTGTAGGTTTCCTTCCACCTAGTTGCTCCATTTCACCTATTTTCGTTCCACTCCGAACACGATGCCTCCGGTAAAATGTGTAACAGCAAACTTTCAATGTTTGAATAATCATATCTCAGACATTTATAAACGGATAGGCGCCATTTGAAACTACATACGTTAACAATGTATTCGGTATCAATAGATTCAAAATCTATCGATAAATTGCTGAGAAATGATTTTTCAAACATTGCCAATGTGCCGTTACACATTTATCCGGAGGTATTTTTCTTGCGGTATTTTTTTATATATGTAGGCCTGCTTTTTGTAAATCATTGGTCTTTGATGGCTTGGGCAGCATTACTCAAGGTGACCAGTGAACCAGAAAATCTGGAAAAACGGGAAAAAGTCGAGAATTCTAAGTCACCGGGAAGAAAACCCAGAAAAATACCCTAAATTTTGATGAAAAATCGTAAAAAAAATAGTTCAATCATTTTCTTGAAAAAATAATAAGGTTTTGGACCATTAACATTTTTTAAGGTCCAAGATTTTTTTTCAAAAGAAATTTCGATTGTGAAGAGGATCTCTGGCAAAATTGGGAAAAACCGGTTGCGTAGCACAACACGTGTTCTCGACTGCTACACACCGTGTTTGGTTTAGATGCTGGTTGTGTTACCATCGAAGCTTGTAAACCAACGCGTGTTTCGTTTACACGACACCCCGGTTTATGTTTGGTTTTCGTTTACCGTTAAACGAGTTTGGTATGTAAAAAATAAAAAACACAAAACCGAACCAAGGTTGTGTAGCGGTTGTGTTTTCGGGTTGATATTTTTTGGACGTGCAAGTGATGCCAGATTTTTTGCCATTTCAAAATCCAAGATGGCGATTTTCGATTAGAGAAAAACTGGAAAATACTGTAAAATGCACCACAATATGGGTATTTGTAGAGTCGGGATAACGTGTTGGGACCGGAAATCAATGTCTGACGCCATTTTAAAATCCAAGATGGCGACTTCCGGTTGTTGAAAAACAGGGAAAAACTGTCAATACTCCACAATATGTGTATTTTTAGAGTCGGGATGATGTGTAGAAACCGGAAATCAATGTATGACGCCGTTTAGAAATCCAAGATGGCGACTTCCGGTTAGAGAAAAACAGGGAAATACTGTAAATACCCCCACAATATGGGTATTTTAAGAATCGTCATCCGGACATGTACGGACCGGAAATAGAAGTTTGACACCATTTTGAAAACCAAGATGGCAACTTCCGGTTAGAGAAAAACAGGAAATTCTGTAAATACCCAATAATATGGGTATTTTTTAGAATTGAGATGACGTGAAATCAATGTCTGACACCATTTAGAAATCAAAGATGGCGACTTAAGGTTAGAGAAAAACAGGGAAATACTGTAAATACCCAACAATATGGGTATTTTTTGAATCGCAATGACGTGCAGAGACCGGAAATAGAAGTCTGAAGTCATTTTAAAATCCATGAAGGTGACTTCCGGTTAGAGAAAAACTGAGAAATACTATAAATACCCCACAATATGGATATTTTTGGAATCGGCATGACGTGTCGGCACCATCTTGAATTTCTAAATGGCGTCAGACATCGATTTCCGGTTCCTACATGTCACCACGATTCCAAAAATACCCATATTGTGAGGTATTTGACAGTATTTCCCAGATTTTCTCTAATCATATTGGATTTCAAAATGGCGTCAGACATCTATTTCCGGTTTCTACATGTCACCACGATTCCAAAAATACCCATATTGTGGGGTATTTGACAGTTTGGCACTTTGAATTTTGATCATCTAAGCTTTAATTCACTTGCACATTCGGCATCACTGTACCTCCATTTACAGCTTCTTCGCTCAACCGTTTAACCATGTTCAGCAAAAACCAGGTTCGGTTTGCAAAAACTGAACCGAATCCGTGGTAGATATTCCATACAGCCGACCCCAAACTCGTTTACACGTGTAAACGGTGCTGTTGGATTCGTTTGTGTTTTCGAAACCGAAGTTCGGTTTTGGTTTCAGTTTCGTTTACCGTGTAAACGAAATGGAAAATTTACACGGTGTGCACCATTCGTTCACACGTGTTGCGATTTTGAGGACCGTACCAGTACATGTGTGTACCGGTTGGTTTTATTGTCCACCACTGATCCCTGGATCCGTGAACAATACAAAAGCAATCGAATTTTGAGTGATCAATTCCAAAGGAATTCTAAGAATAATTTTAAGGGAATACCAAGGATAATGAGGTGAGTAGCTTGGAAATTCTAAAGAGAATTCAAGCGAATTTTAAATAGAATTATGGAATGAAGCTTCAAAGAAAATCTGAGGATGAATTTCATTTTTTTTAATTGGTCAGCAGAGAATTTCTAGACTATTATAAACAGGGTCTGGTGGGGCAAAAGTGCCACTTTAACAATTGTACGTTCTATTTATGAGCAATTCCAGACAAATTCACAAATCCATTAATTTTCGTACTTTTGATTTGGCTGAAAGTTTTCCGAAACGTTCCTTATGACCAAAAATGCCATTTTGCATCTTCAGGTCACCATTTTAAATGGAGCCTTTATTTTGAGAAGGGCCTATAGATGTTAAGCTTATCTTCAGAAAACTGGACCTATTTGAAAAAAAAAATGCAGTCTTAAAAAATTGTTGGAAATTCTATCTAACATGAAGCTTTAGTGTGACAATTTATTAGCTAGAGAATGGTCTTAGAAGAGGGTAGGTAGATAGTTCCGTTAGAGTACGGCAGTATGAAAATTGAATAGAAGTTGAAAATGAGCGGAGGGCCATTAATGCGACAGTACAAACAGTCAAACGCACACCTTCTGCCTAACCCGTACGATGTACGCGGAGATTTGAAGTATGTCTTCAAATATACTGGCAAAATAGTGTGCTCCCGCCTTTGCTCATATACTGCCTGCGGCTGTGGAATAGTTTTAGCGAACTCATAAACCGGGGACCAACGGCTTTACTTCCCTAAGGAAGGCGTGATCAGAGATGTTATGCCTCAGAAAATCCCGGCGGTGCCGACTGGGATTGAACCCAGGCCTGCTGAGGTGAGAGGTAATCACGCTTACCTTCAAAGCTTTTTTAAAGTAAGATCTGTCACAAACTGCAACGAAGTTTCTTAAACTGAAGCGAGGATCCCTGAAGATCTTAGAAGTTTATTGAACTAGATCTTCTACGAAATTCCCTGAATTCATTCAAAATGCCTTACACTTATTATATGAAGTTTTACTCAGCTCCTCAAAACTCTACGAAATTCGCAAAACATCTACAAAGTTTGCTGCACTTCTACGTTTCTCGTAGATTTTCCACGAAGTTCCACGAACGGAATTTCTTGAATTTGTACGTAATTTCCACAACTTTCCCAAGTCCATGATGCTTCAAAAAAGTGCCCTTATATTATATAGAGGTTCCCGATAATTTTTGAGCTTTCCTGAAATAAAATAATGCTCCGTTAACTTCTACGAAGCTCCTAAAATAAATTTTTCCAAGTTCATTGTTTCTACGTTTTTTTTTCTGATGATCTATGAAGTTCCCAGAATTTCTACTAAGTTTCTTAAATTTCTACGATATTCCCTCAACTTCTTAAAAGTCCTTCAAGTTTGACGAAGTTCTCAGAAGTTGAAGAAAAATCCCTGGGCTCATGGCCAATTTGTAGATCCTGAAGACGTCGATTAAATATCGATAAACTATGATTTCTCAAAATCGCTGTTAAAAAAAGACTTGAACGCGCAAAAAATTATCGACAAAAAAAATTGTTTCTTTCAGGCAAAATTCATATCACAAAAATCTTCTTATTTTTCTTTTCGTATTTATATTTAAATATATAAATATATATTTAAAGGAAAAAAACGGCCAGAACAGCACAGGTCTATTATGTTGCTTTAGGAATGGTAGCAGCCGCTTTTCCAGGCACTCCTGGACGTAGATCTCTTGATTGATGGTTCCCGTAGTAATGAAAATGCCGCTTTTTAGACCACACGTGCATATGGCCAGATGAGATATTTTTTCGGGAACCATGACGACACAGTCGAACTTTGTGAGCATATTCGTATATAGCTTTCGGGACCGCTGCTTTGCCTACGTGTTTTGTTTGTAATCTCGGTTCGCCACCTTCACCTTCTTCAACGTCGACAACCCGGTTCGTTTCTTGGCCCGCTGCACAGTAGTATGGGAGACATTGAGCTTGAAGGCGACGTCCCAGATGGAGAGGTTAGGATTACGCTTATATGTATTTCATCGGCATCTTCTTCGTTGTCGCTGCCACGTCCGGATTACGATTGCCGCCGCTTCCAGGCTTCCTGGCGGTCGACAGACGCTCCCCGAACACTTTTGAAACGTTTGTCACGGTCGATTTGGCCACATCCAGCTATTTTTCCAACTTGGCGTGTGAGAACGTCGGATTCTCTTGCTGCGCGAGCAAAATTTTGACACGCTGCTCCTCTTGCTTGGACGTCATTTTGAAAACTGGAGAGCAAACGGTGAAAACTCATCATAGCAACCATTGTATGCAGCATTTCAGGTTTTTTTTATGCATTTTTAACAGAAATACGTTGACCAATTTTTGTGCGTTCCAGACTTTAGTAACATCGAACTTGACAAGCTGAATGATGATAAAATACAGGTGCGTCAAAAAAAAAGCTACGTAGTTCTGAAGGGACCCTGGCCCACTTGGCACCCCCATTAGCTCACCAATGACTATCGGGCCGCTTGTGGATGTATAGCAAAAATCATGAAGCTCAACTCACCACAGTTGCTTGTTGATTTTTGTCTACGAAAATCAAGGGTGATCTTGGGCATTGGTGAGAGTTGATTTTTTGACGTAGGACTACGTCTTTGATTTCTATATGGGGGTACACTTTGTGAAAACCGAAAATGAAACATGTAACAAATTGAAAAAGATTTTGAACGTTAATAACTCAGTTGCCCCTGGTCCAATTTCGATAATTTTATCACCAATCGATCAGAAATATGGCTACGCATCGATAACAATGCTTTGGAATGTTGTATTTCCACAAGAAACTTTTGAAAACCTGGTAAATGTCCATCATTGTCCAAAAGCGTCGAATTAACTAAAAAATCCACCAATTACCTACATGCATATACTGCTTCCCCAGCACAGTCGTCAGAGAGTAGTAAGTAGACGAAACAAGTCAAAGTGGCATTCGCCTCCGATCCGAATAGGGAGGATGGAATTGCGTAATATTTTGCACACTCATCGCCATATACAGAACCAAACGCAAATTCTTCGAGATAACCACCATCCGTCGTCTGGCTCGCCGTGGCGGTGTCTGACGTATCTCCGGTCTGATTTACGAGGTATGCTGAAGGTGTTCCTGAAAAATTAGATCCGTGATGCTGTCACCTACACTAAACACGCCAAGCGTAAGCGGCCATGGATGTCATCTACGTTTTGAAGTGACAGAGACGCACTCTGTTTGGTTTCGGATGTTAAATCATCACCAACTTTGGTAACAAAACTGCTCTTTTCAGGGCCACCAAGCTTATTACAGTAAAGAGTAGGAATAAAATTCATCTGCCTGTTTGTCCATATTCAGAACCAACGACCACACAAAATGCTCATGTAATCAAACTGGAAGCAGGGGTACAAATTATTTTGATCAACCTTCATCATCTTTGAATCGCCACGGCCGGATATTTTCAATGGAAGAAGCAACAATCTATCATCTAATTCGACGAAGACAGCAGGAAACATTTGTGAAGCCGAGTTATTTACGAAAGAGAGTATCGATGAAGAGAATCGATCAATGTAGATAGGACCTATTGAAAAGTGACGTGAGATTTGTTTTCCGTACTGAGCTCCAATGCTACCGAATGCTACCAAATGGGAGGCAGCTCCCACACTTGGACCCTACCAATCGACCCATCAACTCAACCGGGGACCAACGGCTTTACTTCCCGAAGGAAGGCGTGATCAGAGATGTTATGCCTTAGAACATGCCGGTGGCACCGACTGAGATTGGACCCAGGCTGCTGGGGTGAGAGGTAATCACGCTAACCACCGGCGCCGATATCTTTCAAGGTGATATCACGGCGAATGAGAACGACCCAAATTTGAGTTCGTCAAGCAGTTGAGTTCGGTCTTTGCTCGCTTTGTCGAGTTGTTCGATTAATCTATAGTTTGTTACAAACGTTTGCAGATATACTGCACGTCGCGTCGTCAGTAGTGTCGGTCGCATCGCGTGATGGGAAGACAGCGCTCTCGGAGCCGACTTCGTGAACAAGCGGAGAAGAAGAACAGTGGTGAGGGTAGCTCGGTACCTACCTCAAATAGGTACGCTACTCTGCCCACCGATGTTGGAAATACCAACCCAGTCCCGGTGAAGCGGACGAAAAAGAGGAAGAAGAACCAAGGTCAGTCCGATGGTACGAGCGGACGCGACGATGTTACCGCGACGAACGCCAGCGACATCGGTGATTTCGGCGACGCCGTCGAAACCGAGAATTCTGCCGGCCCGAGTGCGGCGAAAATCAAGCTTCCTCCACTGGTGGTGAAGGTAGTGCCACTCAAGACGCTCATTGGCGATTTCGCATCGCTGGGCATCGCAGCTGAGTACAAGATCAGCAGGATCGGCACTAAGGTGATGCTCCGGACGAAAGCGGAATACGAAATCGCAGTCAAATTCCTGAAGGATTCCAATGCGGAATACTTCACGCACGACATCCCCGGTGAAAAGCCCTTCAAGGTAGTCATCAGGGGTCTACCGGATGTTGATCCCAAGGCGATCGAAGAAGAACTCAAGGACCGGTACAAGCTGGCCCCAATCGCTGTCTTTCGGATGACGAGGCGAGACGAAAACGTGAAGACGTACCCGGATTGTCTTTTCCTGGTGCACTTCCAGAAGGGAACGGTGACGCTGAATGCGCTGCAGGCTATCCGCTCAATCTACTCCATAATCGTACGATGGGAGCCATACCGTGGAGGCCATCGCGATGTGACCCAGTGCCAACGATGTCTGAACTTTGGACACGGCACTCGCAACTGCAACATCAAGCCACGTTGTAGCAACTGCGCTCAAGAACACGCCACTTCCAACTGCCTTGCGGATGGAGCCGTGGCGTTAAAATGCGCCAACTGTGGTGGTGCTCATCAAGGTTCCGACAGACAGTGCTCCAAACGCGAGGACTTCAAACGCATCCGAAAACAGGCGGCAACTAACAACCAACCAGGACGCAAGAAGGACAAAGTCCCGGCATTTCGGACGGAGGATTTCCCGCCCCTTCGTGCTCCTCAGCAAAGGCAAGTGAATTCGCGGGTGCATTCCGCTCAAGCAACTTCCGGTGATTCTGCTGGCCAAAGCTCTCCATCCCCCCCTGGATTCTGGAGACAACCAACAGCGCAAAACAACAACCCCGATCTGTTCTCAGCGGATGAACTGATGGAAATCTTCGTCAACATGTCCGGTGCTCTTCGTAAGTGCCGCAATAAGCCCGAACAGATCCAAGTGCTCGGTAAGTTCATCATCCAGTATGGCGTCTAAACCGCTAAGTATCGTCACCTGGAATGCTTGCTCTGTAAGAGCAAAAGAGATTGAGCTTGTCGACTTCCTCCGCAAGCACAGCATCGACGTGGGCCTTCTAACCGAGACCCATCTAAAGTCCGGTGACAGCTTCTGGTTGCCTGACCACAACATTATCCGGCTTGATCGCACCAGCTCCAGGGGGGGTGGTGTTGCGGTCGTCGTCAAAAAAGGAATAAAATACCACACTCTGTCCCATATCCGCACCACTATCATCGAGGCCCTTGGTGTGGAGGTGGAGTTGTCGACTGGATACGTCCAGTTCATCGCCGTCTACTGCCCTCGACAGTGTGCCGCCAGCAGTGGACTAGCGGCTAAATTCAAGAAGGACCTGTCCACCATCACCCGTACCGGTTCCCGCTTCGTAGTTGGAGGAGATCTGAATGCTCGCCATGAGGCCTGGCGGAACTACCAGCAGAACCAGAACGGTCGTCTCCTGTTCGACCACTCACAGCATGGGCTGTACTCCGTTTGGTTTTCGGATGAGCCAACATTTATCTCACCGGCGGGCAACCCATCGACGCTAGACCTGTTCCTGACAAATATCGGCTTGTCCAAGCCGGTAGCCTTGAACGAACTCAGTTCCGACCACCAACCGGTGGTGTCTGAGCTGGGCTGCAACGTGGCTCCTGCTTCAAGCCTGCGCAAGGACTATCATCGCGTAAACTGGGCCCAGTTTGGACGCGTGGTAGACAGGCACATCATCGACAACCCGCCGCTTGACACCGTGGAGGACATCGACCGAGCGTTGGAGGGACTCCACCAAGCCATAACCGTGGCTGACGAGGCGTGCATCCGACGAGTTCCTGTGAGGGGTAAGTTTATTGCTATTGATTCCCACACCCAACTCTTAATTCGCCTGAGAAATGTTCGTAGACGCCAGTTTCAGAGGACTGGAGATCAAGCGATGAAACGTGAAATGGCCGATCTGAACAAGGAGATTGCTTCCAGAATGGTCTCACTCCGGAACGAAAGTTTCGGGCGGCTTGTCCAGAATCTGGACGACCGCTCCAGACCATTCTGGAAAGTTGCCAAGGTCTTAAAGACGCACCCTAAACCCATTCCGCCACTAAAAGATGAAAATGATGACGATCGGCTCATAATCACCCCTCAGGAGAAAGCAAATGCGATTGGTGAGCATATTGCCAAATCGCACTTGCTTGGCTCCAACATCCAAAGTCCGCTCGAAGTTCAGGTTGAGCAATGCGTACTCAACTTTGATTCCTCCCCTTGTGCCATCCCTCCGGAGGATAGAATCACAGTTGAACAGATTTGCTCAGCGCTGAAATGCACCAAAAACATGAAGGCCCCCGGGTTTGACGGAATATTCAACCTAGTGTTGAAAAATCTCAGCATGAAGGTTCACTCTCTGCTGGCTGCTGTCTTCAACAGATGCTTGGAACTGCACTACTTTCCAAGCATCTGGAAGACAGCGAAAATCATACCTATCCGCAAACCCGGGAAGGACCCAACGCTAGCTTCAAGCTACAGACCAATCAGCCTCCTTTCAGCGCTGAGCAAATTGTTCGAGAAACTCATTCTCAATCGTTTGCTCAAGTTTGTCGAGGAAAATAACATTCTCCTTCCGGAACAGTTTGGGTTCAGAAAGGGGCACTCCACCAATCACCAGCTAGTGCGGGTGATGAATAACATCCGAAGTAACAAAGCTGTATCCAAGTCCACAGCCATGGCATTGTTAGACGTTGAGAAAGCGTTTGATAATGTCTGGCACAATGGGCTTGTATACAAGCTCTGTAACTTCAACTTTCCATTACATCTGGTTAAAATCACCCGTAGCTACCTCCAGCAAAGGTCGTTTAAGGTATCGTTGAATGGTTGTCTTTCAGACACGTTTTCCATCCCTGCAGGAGTCCCGCAAGGCAGTCTGCTGGGCCCCTTGCTTTACAGAATTTACACTTCCGACATTCCTCCCCTTGGAGACGGTTGCGTGTTTTTCCTGTTCGCAGATGATACCGCAATAGCCGTCAAAGGAAGGATGCCTCGCGAAATAACGAACAAACTTCAACGATGCCTTAACGCCTTTGCTGATTATGCCACCACGTGGAAAATCAAAATCAATGCTTCCAAAACACAAACAATCATGTTCCTCCATCGGCAATCACCCAAACTAAAACCGGCTCCCTCTTGTACTGTAATCATGGATGGCACAAGGGTTGAGTGGTCCGCCGAAGTAACCTATCTCGGGATGTTGTTTGACGAAAAGCTTCTATTCCGCTCGCATGTGGAGAAAACCGTAGTCAAGTGTTCCGCCTTGGTTAGGTGTCTGTATCCGCTGATTTGCCGCAGATCCCGCCTCTCAAGGGTGAACAAACTGGCCGTCTACAAACAAATCATAGCACCTGCGATCCTCTACGCAGCTCCGGTGTGGGAATCATGTGCACAGACTCACAGGAACAAAATTCAGGTAGCTCAGAATAGAGTGCTGAGGATGGTTCTTGATCGTCCTTTCGACACTAGAATAACAAATTTACATGAAGAGGCAGGCATTGCCAAAATAGATTCCAAAATTAACGAAATTAAGACTAAATTTGCACAAAAATGTAATTTATCAGAACATGATTTGATAAGCAATTTGTATATAGTAGGTTAGGTGTACATAGTAGTTGTAGGTTAGTTGTAGTTGTAAATAGTAGTTATAAGTAGTCTCCTTTTTCCAATTCAAATCAAACCAATCCCACCAAGGTGGTCATACTTTAAAATAGGCCTGATAGGACTAGGAACTGTAAATAATAATTAAAATCTCAAATGTACTAAAGTTGAAAAGACGCATCTGTGTCACTTAAAAAATTCATACATGTAAACCACACAATCACAAGAAATAAAGATCATTTAAATGGCAAAAAAAAAAAATGGCATTAGCTCATTTTCGCTTCGGACAGCGTGGTGAGCAGCAATAGCAGCAGTAGGAAGGTGGATACGTCTATTGACGTCTCTTTAAACTGTTCCCCTACAAGAGGAGAATGGCAGCCCTACTTTTGCTCAATAAAACAGATGAAATTATCCTTAATAAATAAAAAAAATCTCCTTAAAATAGATCGTGTTGCTCCTTAAATGATTGATCAAAATACGTTAAAAATCTTAAAATGCTCAGTAAATATTTAAAGTACGCTCCCTAAAATAGAGAAAACTGTACAATAAGCATTTGAAAATGCTCCTTAGTATGCACCGCTTTGCACCATTTTGAAGTGTAATTGTACCATATATCATCGGAAAAGCTGCTGTAGAAAGGTTAATAAGTACCATGAAGTCAGCTGAAATGTTCAGTAAAAATGCACAAATGCACACAATGATTTACTGAACATTTCAGCTGATTTCATGGTACTTATTAACCTTTCTACAGCAGCTTTTCCGATGATATATGGTACAATTACACTTCAAAATGGTGCAAAGCGGTGCATACTAAGGAGCATTTTCAAATGCTTAATGTACAGTTTTCTCTATTTTAGAGAGCGTACTTTAAATATTTACTGAACATTTTAAGATTTTTAACGCATTTTGATCAATCATTTAAGGAGCAACCCGATCTATTTTAAGGAGATTTTTTTTACTTATTAAGGAACATCGTCATTGTTTAATGATTCATTTACCTTTTTACCGAGGAGAATTTAGTTCATTCGAGACGGAGTAGGAAGGTGGTGGCTAGTCCACTCCTTCACAACCAACAAGCAACAATTGACTGGTCGTGGCAAAGGAGGAAAAGGTCTGGTAAAGGAGGTGCCAAGCGTCATCGCAAAGTTCTTCGAGATAACCGCCATCGATCGTCTGGCTCGCCGTGGTGGTGTCAAACGTATCTCCGGTCTGATCTACGAGGTGTGCTGAAGGTGTTCCTCGAAAATGAGGTCCATGATGCTGTGATGCGTGATGTGCTGGCCATGTATGTCCTCTTCAATAAAACAGCCCTTTTCAGGGCCATCAAGTTTACATCAGTAAAGAGTTGGAATAGAATTTATCTGTGCTTGTTTGTCCATATTCAGAACCACAAGCCCCCAACGACCACACAAAATGCTCTCCAGAGTTGTAATCTTGTAACCAAACTTGGAAGCAGGGGTGCAAGTGATTTTGATTGATTCTCTTAATCAACTTTCTCTTTGAAAAAGATTACTACAAATTTGGTACGCCTACAATTCAAAAACGGAAAGAGTTGAGATAATAGATAATTGATCAATTAAAAGAACTAAATGCGCTTCACATTTATTCCGTCCACTAGCGGTCCTACGTCAAGCTTTCGTTCGTGCCCCAAGGCACAGACCCTTCTTCTTTTTTTATATTTTCCCAACACTGGTTTCAATATCTTTTATGTCAATGTATCCACGATTGCCATAATTTATTTTTGCCGAAACTCGTCTGAATTCAATTCATGTTTCGATCCCGTGCGAAACATTTGGGTGCAACATTTTCCTCGTACCACTACGCTTTGTATATGAATCACGCGGAAATTTGCCGCTTTTCCATGCTGGAAAGCAAGCAAACCAACAGGCGACAGCTATTTCCGTTTATTTGTGCAGCATGCTCTATTAAAACGTGATGAAAACATGCGTTCCAATCTCGGAATCCAATAGTCCGGAACGACCCATCCACCCACGGGACGCGGAATCTAGTTAGTAGAGCGATTTAGTGGCCACTTACCTGGACTGTCGTGCGGAATCGGTGCACAGAATGCGCTGGAACTGCCCGACGACGAAGTGGGCGGTGGGTAGAAGCCCCTGGGCGGTCCCACCAGTCCCAGCGGGGAATCGCACTGGGCCGGTTGGCCGAACAGAGGCGGCGTCGATAGTTGGGCAGCTGTAATCAAAAACCGAAGTAGGGGAATGATGAAAAACCAAAATCGTATCAATTTCAACAACCGCTTCAACTTTTTTTTTCTTCTCATAATGCGATGGTCTGATGATGTCATTCGAGGTGATTAAAAGCCGAAAATGAAAAGAATGTTCTGCTTGTTGAGGTCACATTCCCTGCGGTCGCGCTGACACGTCATCGTGTGCGGGGGTAGCGTGATTGCTGTGTCAGGAGCAAATCAATAATTGATGTTAACTACATTGCCGCGACACAGAAATGGTTGCCCCATGTATGCAGCAAAAGTTTAATGAAATTTTCATCCGAACGAGCGTGTGTACATTGTTTTGCTTTAATTAATTTCATAAAGCGATAGGTACACTACCGATCATGAGTTTGCGGTCACCCTTTTAAAAAAATGTAAAAGTTTTTTTTTGCTCTTTAGCTCTGTCATTTTACGACCGATTTTCGATCTTTATAGGTCATTGGAAAGAGTTTGACTTAAATTTAGTTCGTTAATAACTGATTTACTATATTTTACAATTTTTTGCATCATAAAACTTCTCTTAAAGTTACAATTTTTTTTTTAAATTCACACTGCATATTCATGACTGATTTTCCATCGAGATACGTTTGTGAAAGTTTGATTGGCAATTTTCGAATATGCTTTAAATCAATTAAATAGTTATTCAAGTGTTCGATCACAAGTTTGGGCTCACCCCACAGTTGTAAGTTTACTTAGAATTTTAGTATAAATATTTTGAAAAATATGTTTAGTAAGTAAGTCGTCCATTCATGGCCTTTCAAATACTGCAAAGAGAACTTAAGGGGGGAGTACACTTTGATTTTTCGAAAAAATACATTTTTTTTTGGCTTAAAATGTTTCTTTGGATGTATGCTTTAATTTAGAAAATTCCTAACAGCTTTACGAAGCGATTTCCTAAAACATGTACCGGCGCGCTGAGAGAGCAATTTTATCTTTAAACGCGTTTATCTCGAAACGTGGTTTTTCAAACTGGCGTGGGAAATAACTGTAACCAGTTATCATCAAATTTGGATATCGCCTAGGTTTTCTTGTTCAGAATTAATTTCTGCTTAGAAATACGTATCCACATTTTCGATTTTGTCAAAAATGGATTTTTAATCCACGATTTTGTAAGCATTTTTAGGGTGAAAAAATTGACTTTTTTTTCCTAAGGCCTTTTGAAAAAATTAATTAAAAAAAATCGGAATACGTATTTCTAACCCAAATTTCATTACTAATCAGGATTTCTGTTCGATTTATGTTCCAGGATCACATGGAAAGAAGTATTTTCCCACGCCGTTTTCCTACTTCCGCGCGAGGACGCCCGCGCGACCTGGTGCATCGGCCACGGGGAGCCGCCAATAGAGTTAAAAAAAAATACAAATTGTAGTTCGAAGGATGACTAATAAATGGGTTATAACATATTTGCCCTCCCTGAGTGTTTTATTGCTTAAAAAAATTAACAAAAATGCCTTACTTTTTGGACGTTCAAAGTGTACTACCCCCTTAACACAAAAACAAAAATGGCAGAGATATGAAAAACTGATGATAATGATGATAAACAAAATACGACGGCCAAAGCGCGATCCCGGAGGCTGTACACGACGATGCTGACGAAGTTTGACTGCGTGGTAATGGACGACGAAACCTACGTCAAAGCCGACTACAAGCAGCTTCCGGGACAGGAGTTTTATACGGCAAAAGGAAGGGGAAAGGTAGCAGATGTTTTCAAGCACATGAAACTGTCAAAGTTCGCAAAGAAATATCTGGTTTGGCAAGCCATCTGTACCTGTGGCTTGAAAAGCAGCATTTTCATAGCTTCCGGGACTGTCAACCAAGAAATTTACGTGAAAGAGTGTTTGAATAAACGTCTGCTGCCTTTCCTGAAGAAACACGGTTGTTCCGTACTGTTTTGGCCGGATTTGGCATCTTGCCATTACGGTAAAAAGGCCATGGAGTGGTACGCCGCCAACAACGTGCAGGTGGTTCCCAAGAACAAGAACCCTCCCAACACGCCAGAGCTCCGCCCAATTGAGAAATACTGGGCTATTGTCAAGCGGAACCTAAAGAAGACCAAAAAAACTGCTAAGGGCGAGCAGCAGTTCAAGGCAAACTGGCTTTCTGCGGCGAAGAAGGTGGACAAGGTGGCTGTACAAAATCTGATGGCAGGGGTCAAGCGTAAGGCCCGGCAATTCGGATTTGGAAAAGCGGAAGCCTAACTGAATATTTTTTCTGAATTTTATACTAATTGAACTTGAAAAAGAAATTTAATTTGATTTTTTAAATAAACGATTTCACCGATTTACACGCGTTTTCCCTTGACCAAATTTTGACCGTATCACCCTTTAGTTCATTGTTATGTGGCTCAAAATGTTTTTGCGTTAATTTAAACTTAAATTCCAAGTAAACTTACAACAGCGAAAAACCACACAGGTGACCCCAACATTTTGATCGAGATTATTTTATTGATTTAAAGCATATTTTAAAATTGCTAACAAATTCCCTCAACTCCAACATGTTTAAAAAGTGAAGTCCTTAAGGTGATTCTTTATAGATACCATAAATGGCCACCACATAGGCTATATATGCCTTTCCACTTCTAATATTCAATTACACAAATCTCGGAAATCGGTGCCCCATTTCAGCAGTGCAGCAAACGTGGAGTAGCTATTTGAATGTTGCACGTGTCGTAGAAGCTGATAGTTGTGCACTTAAAATTTCGAAGTGATTCCGAGAATAAGGGTGTCACAGCAATTCACCTTAACCTAGAGTAAGTCGCTAATAATCGGACCCGTTCTACTAACTTTAGTCATAAGAAATATAATTAATATATATTGAATTACGGCTTCGCAAAGCTAACGCAATCAAGCCTTGACAAATAAAATGAATTTAAATATAAAAAAATTGCAAACAAAACTTTCACAAACGTATCTCGATGGTTGTAAGGGTTCCACTTTCATTTCCAAATTTGGCCGATCTAATTCTGTAGCATACAACAATTGTAAAATATATAAAACCAGTATCCAACGACCTATAAAGATCGAAATTCGGTCGTAAAATGACAGAGAGATAGGTATGAGCAAAAAACATTTACATTTAAAGATTTTTTAAAGGTTGACCTCAAACTTATGACCGGGAGTGTAGGTACACAAGAGAAATGCAAAACCGAATTGGGTCGTTCTATGTGCAGCTGTATCGGAATGGTTCTATGTGACAGAGCGACAGATCTCGTTTCTTGTTATATAGAATGAAAATTTAAATTTTCGGGAACGTGCCAGGAATGAAAAACGGATGTTTGCATATGTCCATGCAATAAATTTCGAGACGAACGAACTATCTTCTATTTACGCCGTCATTTAAATTGCCAATGTAAATTTCCCTAAAAATCCACACGATTAATTAACCAGTTAGGAATAAAAGTGAACTTCACATTCCGAACAATAGCAATAAAATCGAACTCGATTGTTCCATGGCCACAGATGCCATCTAGCAGTGATGCAACCGGATAGCATCAGCTCTCGTCAACAAAACTGACTTTGTTTCGATTTCAACGCGTCATCGTCGTCTGTTTCTAGATTAGATATGCGCCACCCTATCTAAGCCAGGCTGTGTCATCAATTAAAATTGAAGCGGTTGAGAAGGACAGATTGACAACAACCGATGACGATACATCATCGTAAGTGGGTACGTTTGCTCTCGAAAGCAGAAAACTCACCTTGATCGTTGGGTGGCCGCATGCTGGAGAGGGCCGTCAGCGGCGTGTAGGACTTGGGTGGTGCCTCCCCGGGACGCACCAACCGTTCCTCGGTGACGCTCTGCTGCACTCGGTACTGCATTTTGCAGTACGCTTCCTGGCTCGCCCCCAGGCCGGAGTTTACGTACACACCGGTAATTGTTACCTCGGTGTCTTGGGCGATGACAACGTTGTTCGAAACCGGTCGGGGCTTTTGTGCGAAAAAGGGGAAACGAAATAACATAATTGGATATTTGACCTGCTTACAAAGCATTTTGACACTTACCTCTTCAAGCTCGCGCTTAACCTCGGTGGTTTCGCCTGTCCTGTCACGCATCGGTTCGGTTTTAACCGTTACGAGCTGTTCCACTTCTTTCTCCTTTTCTTTGTTTTTACCTTTATCCTTGTCTTTTTCCTTTTCCTTCGGTTTGTCTTTGTCTGCTGACTTTGCCGAACTTCCCGCTTCTTCCTCGTTCTTTGCATCTTTCGCTGCCGCCTTTGCTAAGGCCTTCTTCTCTTCTGCTTTCGCCGCTTCCGCTTTCTCTTTCGCTTCCTTCTGTTCCTTAGCCTTCTTCGACTTGGGCTTCTCAGCGGGACTGTCCGAATCGGAGTCTGTGTTGCGATAGAGAATCCTCTGAACCTCGTAGGTGGCAGCCAACATGGCCGTGGCATTCAGGCTTGCCATACGTTTCTTGCCCAGAACTTCCACCACCTCTTTCTTGGGTTCACGTTTTCGCTTCTTGGGTTCTTCGTACTTCGACTTGGCTGGTGCCTTTTCCGAGCCCGCGGACGAGGAACTGGACTCATCATCCTGCTGCTGAAGCTGCAGTTTTTCCGCATCAGAGAGCAGAGCTTTGACCTCTTTCTTGATCTTCTTGGCAGCCGGTTTCGGTTTGTCGGATTTATCAGCCTTCGGTTTGGGTTTCGCTTTCTTGATCACCTTGCGTTTGACTTTGCGCTTCTTGACCGGATCGGTGTCTTTGCCCTGCATGGGTGGAATTGGGTTATGATTGTATTTTTTTTTGTTGTAAAAGGAAGTAGGTTACCTGTGTGTACGTTTCATCCGAATCGGCAAGGTCATCTCCTCCAGATTCCATGCTGGAAGCATCCGGGTCCCAGTGTTTGCCCATTCCCCGGAGACCGGGAACACATCGGAGCGTCCTGTGGGAAGATATCCAGGGAAGAAAATCGTTTAGCTTAATACGAAAATGGCTTTTCTACAGTGATCTGCTCTGATTAGGTTTGATCTCTAATAGGTTTAAACAGAGTCGATGTTATAATAAAGGTGTATTCAGATCTGAGCGATATTTCACGCGCGGAGAGAGATTTTGCGAAGGTACGAGAGGGAGAAAAGTACTAGTTGTCTCTCTCATTCCAACGCAAATTTTGCTCCGCTCCGCTAATGTACGCTTATATCTGAATACACCTTAAGAATCCCGCCAAGAGAAAATGTTGCGAACAAGCTGCTTGTGATTTATTTTTTGTCAGTGTAAACGGCAACTAGATTTTACTTTTGGCAAAGATTTACTATACTATACTTTTGGCAAAGATTTGTATGTATGTATGTATGTATGTAAGGTAGCCACCATCCCTTCGAAGATCTTGTCTTGTATGCAGCTCCACTTAATAGCAAGATCAATTTGAGCTACCGATCTGAATTCACAATATCGCTGTATGAAGGGCCAAAAACGGTGGGGTGGACCCGTAAGCAGAGACACTTACGCGAAATCCACGGGAATTTAAGAATCTCCTTCCAACGATACGATCCAACAAATCGAATAACGCAATTCGCAATACTTATTAAGCTTCCTACAGGATGGTTTGTTAAGAAGGGCGCGTCAATCTCACTGAAACTGTTGGAGTAGAATTCACACCATCACAATCGAATCGGTAGGATAAAGAAAATGATAGTGTTTATTCCCTCCTAGACTCCGGTTGTCATACCACTCCAATCGTCCAGTTTCAGGTCAAATGATACCCTGATGCTCCCTCCCAACCCAGTATTTATTTATATATATAGTAAACATATGTAATGGAGAAATGAAATATATTAGAACATTAAAATACGTAATAATGAAAATACATTTATATGGATAAAAAAAACTGTTATTCCGCAATGAAAATAATAATTATTTTACATACAATATGATGCAGCTCTATGTCTCCTCAGCTCCCAATAAGGAACATGTAACCCTGAAATTTCCAACAAAAGACACAGAAAAGGAGATTTTGTTAGTAAGTTGGGTTCGTTGGATCAGGATTCACCTTGATAAGTGATGCGACCATGGTTTTAAATGAATCAGTGTTATCATGCATTATACTTGGATTTGCCCGAAGCCAAAACCAAATGGTGTATCATTGGTCCTTATTACGGGTGTCACTACACGGTGATAAGAAAGTGATACTCAGAATAAGAGCCGTGATTACCTTACAAATCAAATGGGAATCACTTCACCGTGACGACAAGTGACAACTTTTCACCGTGATGTGACATCCGTAATAAGCCCCATTATAATATAAATCTGAAGATGTTCCATCATCGAAATGCTGAAAATGAACTTAGAGCATGAGCATGAGCAAAATTGATCGCCCGCGACTGCCAACACCAAAGCTAGCTGAAAACCAATTCAAACAAATCAAATCAACAGACAAAACCAGGGTGAAAGCTGTAAGAGTGAATCATTACAGTATAAATCTAATGATGTTCCGTCATCAAAGAGCTGGAAGAAAACTCAAATAATTTAAATCAATAGATCCAGTCTGAATGAAGGCTGCAAAAAGAGAATAATTATACAGCAATGACCCCATTTTGTCAGCTAGCAAAGTATGTGTAACATTCATCTTGAAGGAGGAAGGTATGAAATTACAATTATGTGGAATTATTGAAAAATAACAGTCTGATGCGCGGAGAGATTGACAGGATCGGGTCATAACTGTAATGTGAATATTAGGAAGATTTATCATCATCAAACTATTCTTGAATTGACCTGGAAGATGCTTGTGAATAATTGTTATACAGATAAATTAAATTGATAAACTAAATGGTTCAAACAACAACTCCAGCCTGTAAAAAAGCTGAAAATAGGGAATCTTTACAATGTGGATCCCCGACGGTCTTCTACTCAGTAAGCAAAAGTGGCAGCCACCAGGCTAGTCGAGCTGCTCAATTTAAATATTGAAACCTTATTTTGTGAAGTTCTTAAGAATACCAATTGAAACACAATGTAAACAAATAAAAGTTAAGAGTCTCATCCGAATCAAATGATTCCAAACGATACGCATTCATAGAAATTAAGTTTAAATAGACAAAAGTAGAAAAATTGAACAATCTCACCAAATCAGTCCAACTGAATCCCTTGCAAGCAGCTATGTCACGCTTGGTGTAGTAGCTCCGATCATAGACCCGCCCTACGGGGATCAATCCTCTGGTCGAATGTAGTCGATTGCTCCATGACGCGAACACGAAGCGACCGCTCACAAAATCATACAACGCGTAAACAAACTGAAATCAAAAACTATCACACGCGACGCCACAAATTTCTGTACCGGGAGCACAAGCGAAGAAAAAAACAAACAACGTAGATAGCGACATTTCTTCTGATGCCTGCAAACATGATGCATCACGTTTTCTTTTTCGATTCCAAAACTTCTCAGAGCGAGAAAACCACCAATCACACACGTATAACCGTCCGGGAGGCAGAGTGCCAGCGCTAATCTGGCAAAATCAGCGAACGCACGCACAAAACAGAACTAAACTTATACACAACCGTATCCGAACAGGTTCGAAGCTGAACTGCTTATGAATACTTTTGGCAAAGATTTACTACATTAATTGTTTTGCCAGGCAAATTGCGGGGATCTAAAAAAAGTTCCGGAAATTACAGCGAAGTCCAAAGACCTCCAAGGAAGTTAAGAAATTCCAGGAAACCTTCGAGAATTTCACAGGAGTCCAGAGAATTTCAGGAAAACTTCGGGAGCATCATAGAAGTACAGAAAACGTAGCTTCAGGGAAGATCATTGCCGTTACATTGAATTTGTAGAAATTTTAAAGATGTTTAGAGAACTTCTGAGAAATTTTTTATAACTACAGGAACTTCCTAGTATCACAGGAAAAAAATTGGAATTATTAAATACTTCGAAAACTTCGAAATAACTGCCTTGGTTCCATTAACTTAAGAATAATTGTGGGTAGACTTCAGAAAAGTACAAAAAACTTCAGTGAAGTCCAGATAATTTTAGAAAAGTCCAGGTTACTTCGAGGAAGTCCAGACATATTCACGAAAGTTTAAAGATGCTTTGGGAAGTTACGTGAACAGAGTAGTTACAAGATCATCAGGAAAAATCCGGGATTTTCAGGGCTGTTCAATGAATAAAGAGGTACCGGTTCCTAAATTTGAGGCTGAAAGACGAGCAAGAACGGTCAAATGACATCGTAGGTGCTTATTTAGTTAATCTTGTAATAACATTTTTATTTTATCGCCATAATTTGAGCTTTTCATAAAATGATTTATTTTCTGGAATGACATTATTTTCCTACAACTTCATCCCAGACGTCATTTTGATTAGAAGAGCCTTTTTTCCTATGATTAATTGAAAAATTTCTTGAACGTCGTTCCGTAACATGTGGTGGAAATTAAAATAGCCAAATGTCAGCACAAATTTAAATCAAAAATATGCAGTATGCAGTGGAAATACTCTTTTGTACTCTTCAACTCACCTTGTCACTACTTCCTCCTCGGACCCGTCACTTTCGGTGTCACTTTCCGTTTCTTCCTTTTTCTTCTCTTTCTCCTTCTTCTTATCATCCTTCTTCTCTTCTTTCACTTCCATTTTCTTACTCTCCTTCTTCTTATCTTCCTTCGGTTCCGCCTTCTTACCGACCTTCTTCTTCTCTTCCTTGACAGACGCTGTTTTCTGGGCCTTCTTCTTCTCTTCCTCCTTAATTTTCTTCTCCTCATCTTTCTGTTTCTTCTCTTCCTCCTTCAACTTCTTCTCTTCCTGTTCTCTTATCTTCTCTTCTTCCACTTTTTTAAATTCTTCATCTCCCTTTTTCTTTTCCTCTTCCTTCGCCAACTCGCCCTTTTTCGCCTCTTCCTCGGCCTTCTCCTTCTTCACTTCCTTGGCTCTCGGTGCCCTTGATGACGCTTGCTTCATCAAGCTCGCCTCCAAAGCGGCGCGAGTTTCGTTCTCGTACAAACAGTGCACTTTTGCGATCGCATTCAGCGATGCCACCCGATGGCGTTTCGGACCGGACCAGAACCCGTACAGCTTCAAATGTCTTGTTTTTGCTGTCAGCTGCTTCTTGACGATCCGAGTTCGAACCGATTCCTCAGACGTGTACCCATCCGATTCTTCATCGGACGACTCCTGAACTTCCTGTTTGATCCTCTTGTTGACCGGCGTTGCCGGTCGTTCGTCCGGATCCCGTTCCTTATCTTCTTCTGATTCTTCCGCATCCGAATCGGTACTAGCTTCCTTGACAACTTTAGCTCTCGACACTGACTTTGTCGGTTTCTTCGCAGAAATCTTCACTTCTTCCTCGTCAGCCTCATCCGACTCACTGTCACTTTCCTTCTTATGCGCCACTGACTTCACTGCGGGCTTCTTCACAACTTTCTTCATCTCTTTTTCATCTTTGTCCGATTCGCTTTCGCTCTGCCTCATGTTTTCAACTTCTGCTTGTATACTTTCCGCTTGTTCTGGCAGTACTTCCTGAACTTTCAATGGTTCATCCTCCAGCTCCTCTTCCTCTTTGGTGGCACTCGCTTCCAGTTGCTTCCGCTTGAAGATTGGCTTTCCTGGTGGCTTGACCGGTGAGTCGGTTTCGCTTTCCGATTCGTCGAAATCGTATACGTCCTTCTTCTCCGTCGGTTTCTTCTCTTTCGGGTCTTTTGCCAGCGTCGTGATGGCAGCCGCTTTTGAAGGTTTCTTTTTCGATCCTGAAGAGGTTGGAGTTTTCCGGACGTATTTCCGTTTGGTTTTGGAAGGAGGTTTAATCAAGACAGGAGTTGCTGCAGGTGCGTTGGGACCCGGTTTGACCGACGCTGGGGGCATCTGAGGTTCAATAAAAGCTTCAGGTTTTTCGGTTTGAGATTTAGATTGATCCTTGAGGCGGTTCAAGGGAAGATCGTCATCGTTTTCCGTGGAAGAACGTATGGACTTGGGGGGTTCAGGAGATTCAGTGGGTTCCGAGGATTTCTGATCACTTGCGCGCTGAGTTGCTTCGCCTGTTGCCGTGTCGATTGGTTTGTCAGTAGGAGCCACGGGGTTTGAGGCTGGTGTGAATGGTTCTAAGATTACACTAGGAGATTCTTGATTGGATTTGGGTGATTCAGTCCCACGTTTGTGCTCGGGTTTCTTCTTCTTCGCTGGAGACTTTCTCGGTTTATCGGTTGGATTCTTGGGTTTAGTGTATTTTCGCTTCGCCGAAGCTTTCGAATTGTCTTGATTAGTTGAGTTATTAGTTGAGTCTTGTTGAGAAACGCTTGTACTAGCAGATTGATTTTTATTATCAATTTCATCCAACTTCTGCACTGGAGACTTTTTTGTCTTTTTCTCGGTTTCATGTTTACCTTTGACCACCTTCGGTAGTTGTTTCTTCTTGGCATCGGATTCTTCTTTATCCACTTTGGGCTCAATCTTGAACTTCTCCAACTTGAGCCCCATTCCTATCTCTTCATCATCATCATCGTCTTCCAGCGACTTGACGATATCTTCAATGCGACTTTGTACCTCTTCTTCGTCGTTCTTATCGTCCGACTCGACGAGCTCAAGGGAACATGTTCGTTCCTCTTCCATTCTTTGTTTATCTTCGGCTTCTTGTTTGGCAATAGCGGCAGCCGCAGCCGCAACAGCAGCCTCCGCAGCGGCCTTCACCTCCGCTGCCCTCTTCTCCTCCAGGATCGCTTTTTTGGATCTGGGCTTCGGCTTGGGAACGGTTGTGGAACTCTTCTTACCAGCCTTTTGTTGTTGATGTTGCTGTAGTTGTTGTTGTTGTTGTTCACCAGCGCCGACGACGGCGGCGGCATCATTATCATCTTTGCTTTCGGGTTTTTTCGCTTTAGTTTTGCTATCCGTATTTTTAGCTCCGGCCGGCGCTTTGACATCTTCTTTAGCAGCGGCACTAGATTGGGATGATGTCGGTGGTGGCGCGCTAGGCGTTGGCAGCTGAGCTGTGACTGGGGTTTTGTTTTTAGCGCCTTCCTCACGCGCCGTCGCCGGATCTTGTTTGGTATCCTTTGTCTTTGGGACCGGTTTCTTCTTGGTAGGAGTGGTCACCAGTGATTCCAATGGCTTGGGATTCTCTGCTGGTCCTTCTTGTTTCGAAGAATGAATCGCAAAGGCTACCGTTTTCTGTACAACCGAGGGACCACCCAGGGCACCAAAGTCGGTACATTTCTGCTGACTGACGGTGGCACGCGACTTGGTTTTCACCATCTCGCTGATCGAAGGATTGCACTCGACGGTGGCCGTGTCGATTTGATTGATGGCCTTATCGGTAATACCCAAATTTTTCAACTCTTTTTGAATCTTCTTTTTATCCCCTGCCGATCCACCTCCACCGGATTTCTTTCCACCTGCAGCCGGCGCAGATTTCTTCAATTTGGCGGTATCCGACTTTTTGGCGCCGCCAGTCCCCGAGGGACCAGCAGCAGAATTGCTCGGAACTGTTTTGACATGCTTACCGACTGGCGAAGGCGCCGACTCTTGCTTCGAGGGAATGGGAGATTTGGGATTTACTACCGGTTTCGGTTTGGGGCTAGTGGCTTGAAGCGCTTCACTTGTGGAAGTGAGGGCTGCAGGTTGCTCCGGTTCAATCGATTTAGGAGGACTTTCTTTGGCTTTCCATTGGAGACGTTTCACCGGTTTCTTGATGGCGATGGGACTCGTTGCAGTGGGTAAACTTCCGGAAGGGGCGGCTATTTTATCAGCGGCTGCTGCTGCCGCTGCAGCGGCCGCTGCTAACTGTTTCTTCGTCTTCATGCGCTGGTTCTGAAAGTAGAAGAAGGGAAAGGCAGAATGTTAGAAGATAGTTTTACGACACCCATCCGGGAAATGATAGATTCTATTACAGATTTTCATAAAAAGCATGCAGGCGTTGTAATATTTTACCACATGAAGCGATTCTGTAATGTGGTTGTCGGAAGGTTTTATAAATAAGTATCGTGAAGGGTTATACAAAAATATGCATTCTGGAAAAACTTTTTATGTATTTAATTCGTTCGTTTATTTACTAGGCTCAGTCGTGTGTGATAGTTTGAGGAGCCAAAAAAATGTTTGAATTTACATTTTAAACAGCAGTATTTCTAGGTTAGTATTGGGTTCAATTACTCGTGGCGGGCTCAAGGTTAATAGGTAACAATTTCGATTGGAAGGAGCTAGGTTGGAAACTGGTTTCTGAAGCCTCCTTCAGATACTACTCTCGGACGATTGACCAAATCCTGGCTGGGCAGGGGCAAGCAGCACAGAAACAGGAGGATAATAAGACTGGGACACAATGGCTGGAAATTGTTTGGAAAGGAGGGGATGATCACATCAAACTCTAACATCAGACAAACAAAGGAATTCGTAGATCGCCTGCATGTAGGGAAGATCACGGGTTCCCAATACATCTCTTACTTCACGGAAGGGTTGTCTACCTCGGGCCACTAGGGAAAACATGTAATACAAATGGTTTTAGGATCTCATAAATTTGATCTTGAAAAATAATCATGAACTGAATAAACAAGAGAAACGGTCCAATTCTAACCTCAATTTCCTCATTCTGCACTCTTTTGTCAACCTCGATTTTTTTAATTTTTTTATATTAGCAGCAGATCGCGAATAGATGATTTGATAGCAAAACTAATGCATAGAGAAACATGATCATTTCCGGATTTAGACAATTTTAGAACAGTTAACTTTAAAGATCTAATAAATCTAATGCTGTTAGCTGTCTTTACCATAGTTATAACAGGCCTGTGGTTGGATGTGGAAAAGGGTCTTCCAATCAATTTACTATGGCGAGCATGCGCTAGAACTTTTCAATGTTTGTTGACTGGCTGGTGTTTCCTTGATCCAGGAATAACGTCTTACCTTTAACCATACAACACGTCTTTATTTACACCAAGCACTGGGCAAAATAGGGCCCAAAATTAACCAAAATTATATATTTCAATAAGTAATTCCGGTCATGAATATTGACTTCTTCAAAGGGAAAAAATTGAGCACGTTTTCAAACACCACAGAGCTTTAGAAATATGTGTTGTGGGTCATTTCCCACAATGTTCATCAATTTTTGGAAGGAACATTTCAGCTTTATGTTTCGTAAAATGTGAGTAGCCCTATGCCCTACAAATTCCTCAATATATAAATTAATAGGCACAATGAGCAGTGCTACCTAAAATCGTATTGTGTGCTGAAGGTCATTTAATATAAATATAGACAAAATATTCATAATATATGTGTCAGTAAGATAAAACTCAAATTGTAGCTGACTTTCTCCCCAAAATACCTTAGAGTTCGTACAGTTCTTTTGTCTTTTCAGTGAACTATGTATTAGTTCACCAAAAAATTCTCACCGTAATTTTAAAAAATAGATCTTTGGATCCACTGTACCCAATAACTCCTTATTTGTTGTGATCTGCAATTCGATATCCTTTAACTGTTATAACTGTTGTATAAAGGCAAATTATTCAAAAAATATATAGAAAACACTAATATTTTACGAAAAATAAAGGTGTGAAAAAATATAATACATGGGAAAATAGGATGTTTCTAAGGCTCTGAGACGTATGAAACTACGTGCAATCGATTACTCAGACCTTTTCCTCGCGGAATTCAGGATTTCAGCAACCTTTTGAGATATTGAATTTAGGGTATTTATGGACCAATTTACGCCCATAGTGCACTGGGTAGAAACCTAACTTGTAAATGAACCATTCGTCAAGTTGAGCCGAGGCGTATGGCCTTCTTTCTTCTTCCACACAGAGGATCCGCTGAGATTGGCCGAGTGATCAGATTCTGAGCCTATGCCAGCACAATCGGGCTTCTTGGGCCCGATTCCCCTCGAAACCAAGTCTTTCGAAGTCAACAATGTGCCTTGATTCGCAACCTTTCACAGTCACCTGGACTTTCGCCACTGTGTTTACGACGAATACACGGTAAAAAGTTGGCACATCCAATTCAAATGCTCTTGCACTTGACTCAGTCTGTCATGCGTCACTACGAATCGAAGGGATTAATCATTGATTTTCAAGTGATTAGCGTTTTGAAACAAAGTGATTTATCACTGAAACACCTGTAAATCGAAATAATTATAATTTGAATTGGCACTACTGTTTTCATCCATTGAATTTAATTAGTTTTGCTGTTGGAAGCAAATGTCAAAAACGCACATGCCAAACATTACTCGCGAAGATGGCAAGTCAACAACAAATGAAGTCAGAGCAAGAAAGCGATATTTCTCCATTTTCAACCCGAGATAATATAAATTCTAGAGCGTGAGTATTACGAAATTCTTGCTGTATTCAATAATAGTGTATTATTCAACTAAGTTCTCTTACAAAACATTGTCAAACTTATCAAATTTATTGCTGAATGTCTTGTCTTGCTTCTACTACAAGCCTTGCAATGTTGTTCAATATCACTTGGAAACATGTGATCTGGGTAGTAAGTAATATGATACATGTTCTATGGTTATATTCTGAATAACATATAACAAGGTTGCAGTATGAACAAGGCAATATATTAATTTGAACTCATTTTCAGCAAACATGAAATCCAAGGATACATTAGTTAAACTTAAAGGGATAGATTCAGTGTTCACTCGATCACGCGATCGTCTGCTTACTCGGCAGCAACTATTGTGTAGTCCTCCTCATTGTTATTCATCAGCAGTTCTTTCGGTCGATGCGTCGTCGACTTTGGAAAGCAACCGTTTCGTGATGAATGTGTGAGTGCTGACCACGTTTTGCGTTCATTGCTGCAATGGAAGCGCTCTGCCCCCCGTTGGCGAATCTGCCATACAATGAAACCACTGGAAGCGGCTCCCGTTCTGTAGGAGGAGGCTTACTGGATAGCGGAAGATAAAGTGTTTCTTGAGTTGTACCTTTTGACTATAGCTTTAAGATGTTTTGTATAGTAAATAAGAATCCTCGGCTCTGAAAAGTTAATTCAGTTGAGCCTTATCAAATTAATCAATGAACAAAAAAAAACAAAATTAAATTGATAGATTGTTAATATAAGTATGGTTGACATTTCGAGTGCAAAGCACAGCACGTCAACAACGATGTGCAATACAATCTAAAATGAAGTGATTTGCTGTTGATTTCATCGTGCTTCGATATGATCTCTTGCAAGGCATTTGCACATCGAATTGCAATGCTTGCTTACCGTGTGCTCATATTAGAAAACAAATTCTTGTTAAAATTCGGAAAGTTTTACTCAGTCTATGAGTTAAATACGTTTTCAAGAATATGAGTGAACTAATCTCATCAACTTTGGGTCGACCTCATTTGCCGTGTAATCGAAACTTATCTTTTTATTAATTGCTTTTAACGTATACGGCGTAAATGGATGCATTCCCAACTCCAATAAGGTGCAGGTTAAATGCAGGTATTTTTTGCTAGAACATGACTTTTACTGACACTTCAAATTTCGCATCTATTTCATGACCACCCCCCCCCCCCCCCCTCACACGCAAAACTTCTACTTATTTTATGCAGCCCAATTACAGACATTTTTCGCAGACTTCTGAAAACAGAATCTGGCATCTCTGATTCTGAGGCCTTCATAACTTCTGGAATGTTCCCAAAATATTCCTGAATTTAACTAAACTGCCTTGAAGTTCTTTTGTAGTTGGAGAAACTAACCTGATGCTCGCAATACTTCTCATCATTTTTTTTAACTTCTCTAAACTTTTACGGACTTCCTAAAGTTTCCACAATTTTCTTAAGGATCATGAATTTTCTCTAAAGTGTTAACAATTCACTGAATTTCTTGATTTTTTTTTAATTTATGTAATTTTCCTGCTCTGGAACATCTCTGCTCTGAGGATGTCTTTTCTTTCTTGAAGTTTTTTTTTGTATGTTTAAAGGGTGATATGGTCAAAATTTGGTCAAGGGAAAACGCGTGTAAATCGGTGAAATCGTTTATTTAAAAAATCATATTAAATTTCTTTTTCAAGTTCAATTAGTATAAAATTCAGGAAAAATATTCAGTTAGGCTTCCGCTTTTCCAAATCCGAATTGCCGGGCCTAACGCTTGACCCCTGCCATCAGATTTTGTACAGCCACCTTGTCCACCTTCTTCTCCGCAGAAAGCCAGTTTGCCTTGAACTGCTGCTCGCCCTTAGCAGTTTTTTTGGTCTTCTTTAGGTTCCGCTTGACAATAGCCCAGTATTTCTCAATTGGGCGGAGCTCTGGCGTGTTGGGAGGGTTCTTGTCCTTGGGAACCACCTGCACGTTGTTGGCGGCGTACCACTCCATGGCCTTTTTACCGTAATGGCAAGATGCCAAATCCGGCCAAAACAGTACGGAACAACCGTGTTTCTTCAGGAAAGGCAGCAGACGTTTATTCAAACACTCTTTCACGTAAATTTCTTGGTTGACAGTCCCGGAAGCTATGAAAATGCTGCTTTTCAAGCCACAGGTACAGATGGCTTGCCAAACCAGATATTTCTTTGCGAACTTTGACAGTTTCATGTGCTTGAAAACATCTGCTACCTTTCCCCTTCCTTTTGCCGTATAAAACTCCTGTCCCGGAAGCTGCTTGTAGTCGGCTTTGACGTAGGTTTCGTCGTCCATTACCACGCAGTCAAACTTTGTCAGCATCGTCGTGTACAGCCTCCGGGATCGCGCTTTGGCCGTCGTATTTTGTTTATCATCGCGATTTGGAGTCACTACCTTCTTGTAAGTCGATAGTCCGGCTTGTTTTTTGGCTCGATGCACGGTTGTAGACGATACACCCAGCTTATTTGCGGCATCTCGGAGAGAGAGGTTAGGGTTTCGCTTGAAACTACCGGCAACTCTCTTTGTCGTCTCAGCGGCTTCCGGTTTTCGATTTCCCCCCGATCCAGACTTCCTGGCTGTCGACAAACGTTCCCCAAACACTTTAATTACATTTGTAACGGTTGATTTGGCAACTTTTAGCGATTTTGCCAACTTTGCGTGCGAGTAGCTCGGATTTTCGCGATGCGCGAACAAAATTTTGATACGCTGCTCTTCTTGCTTGGACGGCATTTTGACAACTGAAGAGTGAATTCCAAAATCAAAATAGGAGCAACATTCTACACACACACACCTTCAAAATGAGGGGTGTTCAGGTTTTTTAAATGCAAAATTGAAAGAAATACGTCAAGTTGATATTGACCAAATTTTGACCGTATCACCCTTTAGAGCATTATTAGCGAGATCAATATCTTTCTCGAAGTTCTCGAAAGTTCTCTATAGTGTAGAAATATTCTGGGCAGTTCTAAAAACACCAGGAAACTCTAGACTATTGAAGATGTTATGAATTAGTTTCGATAATTTGAACTTCAGACAAATCATGAGAACTTCAGTGAAAATCATAGAACTATATTAATTATTTCGCTGTAGAAGCATAAACAGGTTCCTGAAATTTTAGAATAACTTCGAAAACTTCACAGAAGTACAGAAATCTCCAGAAACATAAAAGTCTATGGTAAGATCCGAGAATTTTAGGAACTGCAATTCTCATGAAGCTTGTTGTACTACCATGAATATAATTGAACAGTTTTAAAAATGTTTATGCTTGCGTGAACTTCTGGATCTATGTGAAAACCTCAATAATTTTCTTAACATCTCTGAAGTTCTCTGAAAATCTGGGAGCTGCTTGAAATTTCCCGCTAATTTAGAGAAGCTAATGGAACTGAACCCCCCTCTGAAATTCCCTTTGCTTTTGGAGCTTTACTAAACCAATTTGAGATGCTCCCGAAATGACTATAACATTTCCTAAAATTCTCGGATCTTACCATAGACTTTTATGAAGTTCTCGAAATGTTTCTGGAGATCTCTGTACTTTTGTGAAGTTTTCGAAGTTATTTCGAAATTTCAGGAACCTGTTTAGGCTTCTGCAGTGAAATAATTAATATAGTTCTATGATTTTCACTGAAGTTCTCATGATTTGTCTGAAGTTCAAATTATCGAAACTAATTCAATAGTCTAGAGTTTCTTGATGTTTTTAGAACTGCCCAGAATATTTCTAAATTTCCTTAAAATTCTCTAGACTACCCTGCCTCAGTATTTTTTTTAAAAGAACCCACCATTTCACTGGAATTGACTTAATTGTCTTTAAGTTCTACAATTTTCCTTAAGTTTAATAAAGTTTAAAACGCTCACGGAGCTTTGCCTCAACTCACTAATTTTCCCTAATAGAAGTTTTCTATGCTTGCTTAATTTCTTTAAATTGATCAAATGTTCCGGGAAATTTTCTGATATATATATATATTTATAATTTCCTGAAGCTCCTAAAGTTTTCGGATCAATCATAGAATTCTCGGAATATCCCATAATTCTAAGGAACTCCTTGTAAGTCGCTGCAAATTTTCTTAAGTTAATGTGAGTTTTCTGATGTTATCTGATCGTCCTCGAGGTATGCGGAACTTCACTGAATATAGTGAAACAATCTAAAAATTCTAAATTTCTTAGAAGTTCTCTGGAATTTCTTGAAAATATCGCAACTTGATGTTCTCATACCAACTTAGCTAAATTTTCAAATTTTCTATAGATCTTGAAATTTCCATGATATAACACCCTTGAAATACTCTCACATTTTCCGGATGTTATAAATATAATTTTTATTGCGTTCCAGAAATTTACTCTGAGTTTCTACAATTTCCTAGAAATTTTTTTGAACTGCCCTTTAATTCTCTGATCTGTCTTGATGTTTACGGAGCTTCCCTAAAACTCTCAACCCTAATGAAGATCTCGGTTCTGCTTTAAAATAAATGGAATTTTCGTAAACCCCTTTAAACTTCCCTGGATTTCCATGAAGTTCCTGAAATATTTCTGAAGTTTTCATAAATTTTCTGAAGGTCTCTGTACTGAATCTTTCGGAACATCTTATGGGTTCTCGATATTATTTCAGCACCTCATGGAACTATCCTGAATTTGTCTAAGCTCACGCTTATAGGTTTTTAAACCAATTCAATAGTCTGGGATAAAGTTTCGGGGACTTCCCCTTAAGATCGCTGGAATTCCCCAAAGATCTCTAGATCTAGCTTTCTGAGATCAATAGAACTTCACTAAAGTTTCCACATTTTTGTTAGTATGAAACGTCAAGACATTTTTTTAAATTATAGTCACTTAAACGCTCTTGGGTCATTCGTGACTTGTCCGGGGTTGAGATTTGAACTCGTGACTTTGGCGTGAGTGGTATGGATGCTAACCACTACGCCGGGGTTGCCCCCATCAAGACATTAAACATGTTGTGATCTTAGACTTACTAAAACATAGTAAGTGTTCAACTTCAACATTTAATGGATTTGATTGTAAAGCTGTTTCTTTAAAACTGATTGTCGTGTCTTAAAAACGTTTGATATTTTTAACGATTTCATAAATAGCATTATAAACCTGGAAATTATCCACCAAAGTTATGGAAAAACCTGGAAAACCCAAGGAATTTATTAAGCCGGAACTTTACTAAGCCAAATCAGTGGTGTCACCTTAACCTCAATCTACCTGTGCACCAACTCTCAAAACATAAACAATTATCAAAATATTACTTGCAATGGATAGATATCGAGTAAACTAGAAGATTAAGCGTATTTTTCAACCGATTCGAGTATGAATATGGCATTAAATCAGTTTTTGAAAGTTGGTGCACAGATAAAAAGTGAGGTTACGCGACGCCACTGAGCGAAATGAGTGGACACCGTAGATAGAGAAGAACGATTAAACGTAAAAAAAAAAACTCTATACCAGGTCGTGAACTTCGAATTGTTCAAAAATAGAATAAAATGCAGGGCTATCCAGAAGAATGATCAACCTTGAAATAAATTCACGTTTAATTTTTTTTTTGAAATAGTGACTTATTACGAGAAAAAGTGACTTTAGTGACTTGACCTTGAAAAGGTGATTTTTTAGTGACTGGCTTGAAAAAAGTGACCATGTCACTAAAAAGTGACTTGCTACCAGCCCTACGAGCACTTCGTTGGACTTACAAAGCCAAGACAACCAAACGCCAACTGAAGGATCAGGGTCAAGATTGATCCCCCTTCGGATGTACGGATTGGAAAATTATTTTTGGGTGTTCCGTACAAGGTCTCTGAACAGGGCACCACCGCTAATTATCATCTTATCCTGCTGAATCTGCCGTTCCTTAGTCTTCTCCAGAGAATCACAATCCGTGATCATATCGTCCATATACGTGATTTCGGTGATGCAACTTCTGCCACCGAAAATCGATCACCTTCAACCATTGCCAATTGTCGGTATAGTCGGACAAATATGCTTCTCTTTGGATGCTTCCAAGTACATCAAAATCAGTTAATTATTCACGGACTTCTGGCACTTTGAATTTGGAAAACATTTTGCCTGTCTTATTTACTATGCACACTAAGATTTTGTTTTCGTGTTCGGTAAATTTTACCGAAATCAGAACAGCTGAACGTTCGGTAAAACTTTGACCTTCATTTTAAAGGCTATTGAACTTGAAAATACTTTCAAAACATGGTCAACCTTGTTTAAAGGATCAAATATTGTCATTTTAGTGGATATGTAGTTTCAAAGTAGCTGAAAAGCAATTGAATTGAATTGCATAAATTTTACCGAACAGTTCAGCTGTTCAGATTTCGGTAAAAATTACCGAAGTCGGCGATAATTTCTAAGTGTGTGGTTACTGCCCTGTATATTTCATTCCATGCATGACTGGACTGGATCCCGAAGCTTCCGGCATGATGTACTGCTCCGTCACTGGCTAGGCTAATGCCTCTATTATGAACAACCGATGGAAGTGGCATTTTCACACATTGCCAAAAAATCACGCCTCACCGCAAAACGAACCAATTATCTAAATTCTATTCGGTAAAACCAATCCATCCCATCCCTTCCCTTTCCAAACCATAAAGGGAACCCTTACTTATGAAAACCATCTATGCAAATGCGTTGGGATTTGCGAACCTAAAACATTTATTTCTGCTATGCAAACATACACACCATTCGCACTCGCCCTACCTCTACCTCCGATAGGTAGCCGTTTACGTTCATCCATCTCTTTTCATCCTTGTAGGTAGGTAGATACAACTCCGATCCCGATCCAAACCCTCAAACGGCACCAGTAAGTGAGGGAGTGCATATTTGAAATTCCCGCCCTGGTGTGTGCTCCTGCTTCCTGCTGCTCGGTTCGGGGAGCATAAAAAGGAGGAAGCTCTGAAATATGATATGCATTTGAATTACAAATAAATAAGACCGACGATGGCTGCGAGTGGGGGCCATCATCATTGCAACGGCATCGTGCCGTCATACCAGGACGGATAGGGTGACGCCAAATTTATGAAATGATTATTGTTGTTGCGCAAGTGACAACTCCAGATGAAATATATTTGCGGAAGTGTGGGTGTTGGTATTGCATTTGCATTTGTGGAAACAATTTCTGTAACGTTTGTTTCCTGTTACGGTTTGTGAGCGCAGTGCATTGAAGTTTTCGCAGCAGTGTTCTATCCTTTGATTTTCATGAAGCTTATCCCGTCAAACCTCGTTTGCCATAATTCGATTAACCACCAAGCACATAATCACCTCTGCCGGTTTGCTTTCAATCCGATAAATAACCACTCAATAAAGTATTCCACCGCATCATCATCATCATCATCATCATCATCGCCATCACACCATCATCATCTTGTTTGGCCTAGCGGCACCAGCAGCAGCCAGATATCGGCAATTAAAAGCAAGAGATCATTATACTCGATAATTATTCAATTTTGTATTCAATTTGTTTCGATTTCGGCAGTTATTTTTCGTGCCATGCACCATGTGCGGTGTAGAGGGGGCGTGGTTGGTCAGGGATGAATGAGTAAAAGTAGTACACCCGAAACAAACATAAGCTCGGTGCGGTCCGCTTTTGCTATCATAGGCACGAACCTCGCTGGCTGCTGCTGGCGGCTTCGATGAGGAAATGGACGGTCATCAACGGCGAGTACGATGATAAATGGCTGAATTTGGTTCATATGGCGTACGGGAAGCAAGTTTGGCTGCGATGAGTCCTCTGTACCTGGTTTTCACATTGGTTAGGGCTCGTGAGCTGGTGGTCTTTTGGAGGTGCCAACCAAGTAAAGATAGTTTCATGAGCGTGAAAGCTTCTTCGGAATACCAAAGCATCCGTAAATAGTCCCGTAATTAAGGGTTTAGTTTAATCTAGATTTTTTTGTTTTAAAAGTGATGCTCTAAGAAAGCCTTAGCATGAAGCTTCTAGAGCACAAATGTCAGCTCACACAAAAAAAAATTAAAATATGAAATTGCTACTCCTTGCTTGCTGCGCTACATCAAACAGAGTAGCAATTTTATTGTTGTATGATTTTTGGAACCTGAAATTTTTGATTGTGAAGTTTTACCGGCGCCGTACTTGTATGTACCGGGGTATTTTTGAAAATAATTATACTAATTTAGCATCATTAAAGCATGTATCGGATTATTTCTAAAAATAATTAGTCTACTGTAAAAATTATAAATATTTATAATCCAATTGATCCTCAATTACTAGATTCCTTCCAGAGTGCTCCAAACTTCCTTGACCGTTTCTTTTTCACGAATAAAATCCAGTAAATTCTCGTGGATGAAGGAGAATACTGCTCAAAGGACCAGGCACGATTCTATTCCGAAAAGGTTACCTAGATAGAACCCACTGTTACTTCACAGCAGAATGAAGTCTCCGAGAGATTCAATCGGACGTTAATCGAGAAAGTTCGTATGATGCTGATAGAGTCCAAGGCACCGAAACGTATGTGGAATGAAGCTGCACTAGCTGGTGTCTATCTCATAAACCGAAGTCCGACCAATGCTGTTTCAGAAAGCAAAACTCCTATCGAGATGTGGACGAATCAGAAGCCTGATATGGCGAAGCTCAGAGTGTTTGGCTGCAAGGCATACGCATAGGTTCCCACTTAGCAGCGGAAAAAGCTAGATTCGAAGAATCAGTTATCAGTAGCGGTCGGCTACGCACCTAATGGGTACAGGCTGTAGAATATGAAGACCCAGAGCTTGTTTGTAGCACGAGACGTAAAATTTGACGAAGACAATTTTCCGTTTATGTCCAAGATGAACTCAGAGCCCGAGCCCACCTTGTTTGTGGCTCCTTACGATTTCGCAGAAGAAGCGAAGCTGGAGTTGCAGCAAACATACCAGACCCTAGAAGATTCAAGAAAAGAATCAAATGAAGATGTCGAATCAGGTGACCAAAAGGATGTCGAACCAGATACAGCTTCCAACACACCGGCCGTGCTCCATTCGCATCTAGATCATGGTCATAACCTTGGCACGGCGAACACGAGACACGGCGAACGCGAGCACGAGCTCCCCGGTATCTTACGAGATTTTTTTAGTTGGAGGATTTTTTTTTTCTGCGTATAAATCCCCGTAGCGAAGATCGCAAAGAAGGGGGATCTGACTGTGTGCGACAATTGGCGAGGCATTATGCTACTGTGTATTGTTTTCAAAGTTCTGTGCAAAGTTATCCTGAATCGGATACAGAAGAAGATCGACGCGACTCTCCGGCGGCAGCAGGCAGGATGCAGTGCCGGCAGATCTTGTGTGGACCATATTGTCACGCTCCGCATCATCCTGGAGCAGAGGTCAATGCATTCCAAGAGTCCCTTTATTTGGTATTCATTTACTACGAAAAAGTTTTCGACCGACTCAATCACGAGAATCTGTAGGGCGCCCTGAGACGTAAGGGAGTCTCGGATAAAATCGAAAACCTCATCGAAGCGCAGTATCAGGCTTTCACGTGCAGAGTTCTGCTTAACGGAGCCTTGTCAAACCCTATCCGGGTATTAGCTGGTGTGAGACAAGGATGTATACTATCACCGCCAGTGTTGGGAAAATATCAAAAAATCAAATCTCATTAATGCCCAAGATCACGCTTGATTTTCGTAGACAAAAATCAACAAGCAAACTCACCAGCTGCAAATCTCACCAAACTGTTGTGAGATTGAGTTTCGTGATTTTTGCTGTACACCCGAACGCAATCGAAACATTCATAACGGCTGGCAGCAGTCGCTTCGGCCTGCCATCGGTGAGGAGCCGAAATGTGATAGCATTATTATACCTTCCTTTTCTAAGAAAACGAGGAGCAACGGATTCATTTTAGCGTCGATTCAACTCTCAGTTTCAACTTTACACGTTGTGAATAGTCTCGCAATATCAAAGGAGCTTTTAAAATCAATATCAAGCATGATATTTTGCTTCAATATAACGCGTGATATTGAGAACGTATGAACGCGGAACAATATAAATTAGCTAATGATTATGCCATCACTGATCACCGCTACTGTTCCTCATCGTAATCGATGAGATCATGGTTGACCGTGTACCGAAAGGTGGACTGCTTTGGCACAACGGCGCTCTGATATGCAGAGTAAGCTCAATGATCCAGCCGAACGCTCCTCTGCGGCGGGTTTCACAATCAACGTCAACAAGACCAAATCGTTGGATGTCAACACGGGCAACCCTTCCAACTCTACAGTAGTATATCCAAGAGCAACATAGGTGCACGAATCAAGAAGGCTAGGGCTGCCTTTGCGAGTTTACGAAACGTATGGAGATCAAACCAAACCAGGTAAGTCAACGCAACAAAATCCGAATTTTCAACTCGAACGTGAAATCTGTGTTGTTATACGCCAGCGAGACGTGGTGTGTATCAGCGGAGAACACTCAGAAGCTGCAGGTCTTCATCGATGTCATCAGCAGCCGATTGCAACAGAAATTCGAGAGCGAAAGTGGAGGTGGGTCGGCCACACACTTCTACGGGGCGGAAACGAAATCTGCTAGCAAGCGCTGGATTGGAATCCGGTAGGACATCGCAGCAGAGGCAGACCCAACGGCTCATGGCAGCAGAGCCTCAACAAGAAAATAAAGCAAGTCGATAGGAATCTGACCTGGGCCCAGGTCAAGGCAAAAGCGAGCAGCCGCCCAGGATGGAAGTCTTTCACGTTGGCCCTTTGCACCTCCGGTGGTTTACAGGACCCTTAAGTAAGTTAGTATACATCCCCTGTAGACCACAAGAAGATGACACTTAGTGAAGCTTCCAAGGGGTAATCAGCTCTGCACACTGTGCAGAAACACAGCATGGCACACTGTTCGACACACTAGGGTACACGCTGACAAGCAGGACACAAACAATATAATATAAAATGGCATCACTGTAGAGGCTCCACTAGGCTTCACAATTGGCTCGAAAAATTCCAAGGAAAGATCTGAAAGTATTTTCTGCATCATGAATCTCGCCAAAACCAACAAATCTCATCCGATTGCAGGTTTAAATCCCGGTATTGTCAAGGGTCTTCCGTGATGAAATTTTTCTCGTTTTCCCCTGCGTTTTTCCTCAGATATTCTTGCCGGTCATTGGTGTTAATTGGGTATGGAGATCGATGGGACATCCACGGGACTTTATAGGGAAGTCCATAAAAGTGCCTGTACTGCTACGTATTAATCTCAAATACTCCATCAGATCTGGGCCTATGTACGGTTGCCTTAACGCAATAGTATAGGATTAGTAGGAACAGATCAGTGCAATAACATTCCATTCCGTGAGTCCGACATCAAGCACATACCCATCATAACCGATCCGGCCGTTTTGCAGATGTATCTCTGTCATCATCCTTCTGTTGAACTAGTTTGTATCAAGAGGCCCCAATGCGATGGGGAGGGGGGGGGGGGGTAAACGGTTCCTACATTACGACACTAAACAACTTGCTGTTTACCAGGAGCGCATGGGCGTACAGATGAGCAACAACGACCACAGGGCCCTGCCAGTAGTAGAACTGGAGATGGGAAGCTTATCTGGATCACAAACCATTTCCAAAGTATGATTGATCTGGAGTGGGAGGATATATCAGGGCTAACATTTTAAATTGGAGTATTTTTTGTGTGAAAAGTGGCATTAGCCGTTGATATCTCGTTAATAAGTTCACCCCTCCAAATTAACAATGATAACAGATAGAGGAAACATTCCTCTATCTGTTGGAGCCATTAATTTTTATGTGTAAGCTTTTATTCGCGAGAAATCGACGGTTAAAGACATTGTTTATAACAGCAATTAGGCCCCTTTGAAATGTTGACGCTAATTTTCATTGGTAGTACATTGCATAAGGTAGCAAAACTACATAAGATCGTGAACTTGGTAAGCTTGAACGTGTGTAATTGGGAAAGAGATACCATTATCAGCGACACGATAGGCTTGGGTGATGTCTTCGAGGTCACGTACTTCTGAATCGATCAGATGAACTGGTTCGAGGATGTTGTTTCTAGGGTCTTTCGCCCGTTCGTGTTCTGGATTTGATTTTGTTACGGAACATTTAGCAGGCAGCTGGAGGATTGTGACTTATGTATATTTCAATCTGAAATTGCAAAGTCAGGTGGTTTCTAAAATTCTTGAATTTATAACATTGGTTTGAATTAAGGAAGAACTATATTTGGAGTCTGTACAGGACGAGATTTTGATAACAAATGAACAAACCAATCCTTTAAATTTGTCGAACCTCTTAACGGAATCCCTTTATGAAGAGCTTTGAGTGGGTTGGTTTATTTCCTTCAAATTGCGTTATAATTGCTTATCTTTCGACAGATACGCGTATTTAGTCTATTACTTGCAGACTTCATCAGTGCCAAGTACTCAACACCACTTGTTCTGCAAGTAGTAGACGAAATACGCGTATCTGTCGTAGAAATTCTCAGAAGATCGTAAGACTTCCTTCAAGTTCGAAGAACTTTCTCGAAGGTCTGAGGACTTCCCTGAAGTTTGAAGGACTTAACTGAATATATGAGGACCCTAAATTTAGAAGAGCTTCCCTGAAGTTCATAAGGCTTTAAATATCGAAGGGTTTTCCAAAAGTTTGTGGGTCTTTCCTTAATTTCTTGGAAATTCCCTGAAGTTTGGAGAGGTCCCATGAATTTCGTAGGACTACCGTAGGACTGCGAAAGATTTAGCTTGAACAAAATGATTAGTTTTGACCTGATTATAAAAAGAAACTTTGACATACATAAAATTTAAAACCTATACAAACCAAACCAAATTATACAAACAAGATTATTTTCCTGGTGGACTTATGAAATTCCTGGTTTTTTCAAAACTGCAAATGCGATTTCTTTAAATCAAAAATGATTCCCCAAGGATGCAGCTAAATTTTTCACGAATTAAACCAAACTCTCGCACAAATGTCCTCAGTGTAGAAATGCTGCAAGCGAATTTAATACCGTACGTTTTGGTTCAATTTTCCTCCATCATCAACAACAGCCTCCGGCACAGTTCCCCCTTTAGCCAGCCCCATTATCCGCATACAGTAGGAGGATTATTGCAATTTCATTTTTTTCCGGGGACTCATCACAAACGGTTTGAGTGTGATTATTATCGATAACATCACACGAGTCAGAAATGCATGCACGCGGCAAACACGGTCCAAGTCGAGTGGCTTTTCCTGAACGATGATGATGATGGTGATGATGATGATGATGATGACGATGGTTTGTTTGCGGGTAATCTGCAGGGACAGTTTTTCGGTCGGATCCGGGGTAAATAAAAACAAAACGAAAATCAGAAATCTGTGTTAAGTGGTTATGTGGACTCTTGCTATTTTTTTCTCATGCCAATATTTAAAATCATTCGCGGTATTTTGTTTTTAATTAACTGTTGAGTGCCACTCCATTACCGACTTTAATTGCATATGAAAATGTGTCAAAAGTAACTACTCGTGCTATTGAGGTTTTTCCATGAAAACAGTTGATGTTTCAGGCATGAAAATTCTCATTTCATGTGTCTTAAAGGGTATAAAGCTCTATAAACTTAGCAAAAGTATGCTCTGCCTTTATATTTTTGTGTATTCACTTTACTGTCTATAATTCCATATCAGTCCCATATGGATTCTCGTCAATTTAACATGATATCAATGCTATCCACTATCAATTGGCTTCTATTTTCATATTATGTGAAAAAACTACAAACTTGGATCATGAAAAATGTGAAATCAACATCAAGTCAGTTTGTCCCATCAAGGAAAGTAATCGCATATCAGCCCCATCCGGAAATTCAATCGTCCATAGTTCAAGTTAAAGTTCTGATTTTTGAATTTACATTTACAAACATTTACATGGGAATTGCACTTCGCAACTTTGACGGCCATTTTCTCAATGCCTACTTTTTCCATATGAGACTGATATACGATTATATGCAGTATACGTTCGCTAAAGACTTTCGGAGTTTTAGCTAACTGGAAGAAGTTTTAGTTTAACGGACATTTACCTGTTAAATTTGTGCATTTTAAACTGTCAAGATGAAACAGATGAACACGAGGATGAACATTGATGCATTTTCAATGCATTTGACAGCTGGGATGACACATGAAATGCAATTCAATTAGTGAATACCGTTCGCTAAGTGATTCTATTTTCATGTTTTCGTTAAATTAAATTCTCGTTTTTTCCAGGTTTTTCCTGGATACTCCAGGATTTCCAGATTTCATTATTAGGATCGCTTCAAAATGTCACTTGAAATGTCATCAAACCATACTTCGTGCATATTTACAGGGTTCATTTTTAATTTGAACTTCTAGCAACCCTACGACCATCAGAAAAGCGAGTTTCTGGTAGCCTTATGTGCTGTTTTATTTTGATTTTGCATTTATTTTCGCATCGTTCCATAGAGATTTTCACGTCCGGATGTATTGGTGCGATATGTGAGAGCGTGTTAGTGAATATCCGAGGAAAATACATAACAAATCGATGTCAAACTCATTTTGACAGATCTACTTTGATACATTTTATAGGATAGCCAGAGGAAAATAATAAACAACTTTACACGGCGTTTCTCCCTCTAGTGTGCGTGCGTTAAACGTCACTGATCTCTATCGCTTTTCTCCATTCCATGCGGTAAATGGCGTTTGAGAAATTTTTAGATTGCACGGCGTGCAGATTAGCGGGGTTCAAAATAAAAAGTGTTCATATTAAATTCAGATTATTTGAATGTTTTTAAGAGTCTTGGAGTTTAGACATTTCTTTTAGTTACATGTAAATTACCTATTCAAAGGGCACTAGGCCCAAAGCTACTGGGCCGAGTAGGTTTTTCGACCGAATATAATAGTGATATATTGAACTTGGAAATTTATTTATAAGACACATTATCCGGAAAAATCTCAAGATCTCCGATTTAATCAATGCATTCTGACACTTTGAACAATTGTGTATTGGAGTGGTTGCATACTAATTCGCTATCCATTTATTCTTGAATTTTTAATTTGGATTAAAATTTGCATGCACGTTCCTTTTGCCGAAAAATACCATTTCCATCCAAGGTTACTGATATTCGCCTCGTACTATTCGAAGGCGTTTGTCATCTCCGAACGCTTCCAATGTAACGGGCTTAAGGCATGCGTTCACGAACGAACCGAATACTGTCAGTGATGCGAGCCTCTGTGAGTGACCGGTGAGTGATGACTTTTCGTGCTGTTCGTACTGTCTTTCATTCCGTCTTGTTCTATTATTGCCTTTCTTCAATCCGTTGTATTCGGACGCGATAATTTACGACAGTGAATATTCTTCACCGTGAATAGTTTTAATATTCGCCGTGAATATTATTGAATAGTGTAAGCCATGAGTGAAAGTATTAAGCGTCGGCCTGGAACTTTGAAAAGAAAAAAATCTGACGCGGTGGAAGTGATTCGCGATTCGTCTGGCACCAAATATCGGTGTTTGGCGAACATCGATGCAGGAAGGTGTTGCTACGAGCAAACGAAATTCAATGCCACTAACTTCAAGCGACATTTCATCGGCTGCCACCTGGATGTGGCCCACCGGATGGAGCTTGTGATTGAGAACAGTAGCCGGGAAGAAACCACCGCAAGGCGACCAAGATCTGGGTCAAAAGTGCTTGTGGAAACGACCAGACAAAATGTGCTCCTTGGAACACGGTATGTTTGCTTTGGACACCGTATCAATTTGGCAGCTCTATGTTATCAGATAATGTGAATAAAAACAAAACACCAGTTTGCATTGGATATAGTGTAATTATTATTATTATTATTTAGCTTTATTTAGGAGGCTTTCAGCCTTAGGCTGGTTCGCCTCCATATAGTGTAATTGTGTACTTCGCATTGTTAAGATTTTTGAGCGTTTCAAACATTATTAAGCGTCGGTGAAAGATATTACCCATTTGACTGAGGTTAGAGCTACATCTTTTAGATGAAATACCGATAAATTTTAATATGTATTTCTATTTAAAGATCAAAAAACATTTTCTTTATACATTCGGGACAAAATGCACTCTTAAGTTCGGAGAAAATGATCCTTTAGTAAACAAGCTTGTTTACATTCAATTCTTTCTTCAGAAATTGTGCGCAACGTTCTGAAGTATACTAAGCGGTCATGGACCTTAGAACAACTACGATCGGAACTGGAGGCAGTCAAAAACGAAGACGTTCTTCTGCATCAATTGGTTGGTCATGACAAGGAGAGTCATAATGCCCCATTATTTTAGTGCATTTTGCCCCATTGTTGAGGTGCATTTTGCCTCATTATTGTGGTGCGTCTTGCCTCTTTGTTGTAGTGCTTTTACCCCAGCATGGGTGCATTTTTCCCCGATTAGTGGTACTTTCAGATTATTTTATCATTTCCTAAAATCACTTTTAAAGGTATTTTTTCAAAGTTTTTATGTATTTCGCGAAAATAAACAACTAACTAATGCTTAATAGAATTTATGCAATGCATGATATTCACTGTTGCTTTTAATTTTAATGTGAAAACACCTTGAGTTCCTTAACGGGTGCAGAAGCATTCGCTGCGAATATTATTCGGCTGTGAATCAAGTTGCTGTCAATTTCGCCGAATCAATTTTCGTGCAGTAATGAACAGTTGGTGAGTGACACTTGCTTGATCGCAAAAGGTGGTAACTCACCGAATGACAGGTAACAGTAGAAGAAGCGGAAAACAGAAAAGAAACGGGCCATTCGTTGCTCACAAGGATTAGTGCACGAAGAGAAAAGCTTTTACTGCAGCAGAATAATACCGTTGGTGAGCAGTAGAAAAGGCGAAACACGATTCGTTGCGAAGATCAGCAACTCTCTAGGCGAGTAAGAGAGGTAACACAGTCGGAAGAAGTGTTAGTTTGTTAACTAAAATGAACCGCTCATTTTGTTATGGCAAGTTTTGCTATAAGAAATGCTCCTCGTGTTTATTAGCAAAATTCACATCAAAGATTGATTAATTGCGTAGGAAATCAGTTTGACACGGCATTTGTGACCAGCATACATCTTCCGGTCGTATGAAACAGGTCAAAAACTGTCCAAATCCACAGATAAAAATTTTTGTTTTGAATTTCTGTATGGCAAAATAGTGAACTTTTCGTGAACATTAACGGCAAAGAACTCACCAACACTGGGAGATCGTGAGTTCCTGTCATTTCCCATCTCGAGCAACCCTGTTTCCACCTACAAATCGCAATTGTGAATCAAGCTTATTTTTGAAAAGGGCCGATAGAAAACATTAAGTTCATCTTCAGAAAACTTTTACTTGAAAATGATTTATCCGATCGGTTTGATGTAGCCCAGTGGCAGGCGCGTAGGCAACATGTTATACGGTGACAGCGGGCTCAGCACAGCAAAATAAACGATTTGAGCCCGAGACATGCTGCCTACTGTCAAACACAGCTGTTGGTTTGATGCCTCTAGCAAGGTTGTACACTGAAAAAAGTTTTCACTTAGTTTCTATTAGGAATGCACATAATATTTTTCCAATAACAAAAATAATGATTGTTATCTGAATATCACAAAGCATATGACATTCTATATAAAAAAATCATATATATTTCATTGGACACATAAGATTCAAGTGTATTAGTGGTGCAATTTCCAATTTAGCATCACATGAAAGTTATGTGAAATTCACATGGATATTTTCCACTGGTTAGGTGATTTATTTTATGAGTGTAGGTAATGGCTGGGACTATTTGAAAACAAAAAATGCACACTCTAAAAAAAATCACACCACCGGATTTGTGTATTATTAGTTTTTATATGTATTAGGGGAAAAATGCCATCTATGGCACTACAGGTCATAATGGCAAAAATAATGGACAGAAAAGTTATAATTAAAACAAAAAAAAACCAAAGTTTTTGGAAAAATATCCAAAACATGTTCCAATTTTTCTTTCGACTTGATAAAATCAAATTAACAACAAAAAGTACTTGCATACAATATTTTTAAATAGCACCGTTTTCGAGATAGGTTCGAATGTTATTTTGTTTTAATTTTGATAATATTTGGCACTTTTTGAATCTATTTCGCAATTCTCCAGTTCCAAGAATATTTTTTCCTAAAGATCGTCGACTCATTGACCAATATTTTCAAAAAGTCAACATTCAAAACTGTACATCTCGAAAACGGTGCCACTTAGAAATATTGTATGCCATTGCTTTTTTATTGTAAATTTGATGTTCTTTCAGTATATTAAGTTGAAAGAAAAACTGAACTTTTTGGTCCATCATTCTTCCATCATGACTTGTTGTGCAATACAAGGCATAGTTTAACCCTTTAACATTAAAAAAAAAAAAAAATTACAAAAAATCCGTTTCTGAGGAAAATTATTTTTAAGCTTTTGTGCAATTTTTTTTTAGAGTTTACATATTTTTTTAAGCAATCCCAGCCATTACCTACAACGTTGTCGAAAGAACCAAACCGATCGGACAAACCATTTTCGAGTAACAATTTTCTGAAAATGAGCTTAATATTTTCTATAGCCCTTTCAAAAATAAAGCCTGATTCAAAATTGCTATTTGAAGATGGAAAATGTCACTTTTGGACAAAAGGGACGTTTCTGCAAAATTTCATCCAGATAAGAAAAAACCAAAAATTAATGGATTAGCGAATTAGTATGGAACCGCTCTAATCCATGGGAGCTCTTCGAAATCGCCATGAAGTCATGGATTCCTTTGCAACATATCGGGTGAGATCTTTCCTTTATTCCAGAACAACATGTGAAAGGGCATACAAGCTTTTTATAAACAAACCTTTGTAGGCCCTTTTCTCACCAACCGAGGGTCACCCACGCAAACCAGCAATATCATCGGGAAGGGGAAAGTGTCCCCTACCCGGTGATGTTAAAGGTTTGCGTTGGTGTCATATGGGTGGCGAGAAAAGGGCATAAGAAAGTTTGTTTACAAAAAGCTTGTATGTCCTTTTCACATGTTGTTCTGGTATTGTTCTCTTAACATTAATTCCATTATTATATGACATATTATATACTGGGTATGGGACGGTCCAACCAGGGCACCCGATTGAAGCGATTTGGATGGGGAGAGTGGATTTGCCAACTTCCTGTCGTTAACAGGCCGTAAATTGAAGGCGGGCTCTTCTTCCCCACTCATTGGGACATCCCCTCGTGCGATGGTTTGGGCATTACCGGGTTGTAGGATTTTTTTTGTTGCAAGGAGATTCTCTTTGATGGTACAATGGTAAATTTAATACAATAAGGTGTTGTACTTGTCACGTTGTACGAGGTGTGTACAATGAGTGGTTTCCTTTACCAGGGGGGGTAAACAACGTCCTTTAGAGCTAAATTTTGGCATGTGGATACATTGTATTTCAGAGCAACTATTGGCTTAATCTGAGTACTCTAGGACTTTGTTTACCCTATGACGATAATTGGTTAAGTTATTGCCGAAGCCAACATTTCCCCTACATACATACATAGCGAATTAGTATGGAACCGCTCTACGGAATTTTTAAAATAATGCAAACTGAGCTTTGAGAAGAATTCAAGGTATAATAATTGAAGGAATTCTGAGGTGAATTCCAAAGGTGTTCGTCTAGATTTTTCAGATAACTTTGAGAAGTACTTATTTAATAGAAAATGCAAGAAGAACTTAAGGTGATAGTTCTGAAAAGAACATTAAAAGGATTTTGAGGAAACTTTGTTTGAATTTCAAACTAGCATGAAATTCAGTTAAAAGCACTCCTCCCTTAGCTCAGTCGGTAAAGGCGCAGCTACAGAGCAAGATCATGCTGGAGGTGGCTGGGTTCAATTCCCGGTCCGGTCTAGGAATTTTTCGGGTTGGAAAATTTCTCGACTTCCCTGGGCATAGAAGTATGATTGGACTTGCTACACAATTATACCAATGCAAAAATGGTACAGGCATCGAAAGCTCTCAATTAATAACTGTGGAAGTGCATCTAGAACACTAAGTTGGGAGCACGCAATAATCTAATATGCGATAAGCAATAAGCTTGAAATGCGAAGAAGAAGAAGAAGAAGAAGAAGAAGAAGAAGAAGAAGATATAACTTTTAAGATAGTTTCAATGAAATTCTTAGTAAACTTCTTAAGAATTTTGTGGGAACTTCAAAAAAAATCAGGAGAAACCCAAAGAGCAGCATTCAAATGGAATTAAGATCACATTTCTAAAGAATTCAGAGTTAAATTCCAGGTAGGTCCAGAAGAAAATTCCAAGCGAATTTCGAGAAGCGATGCAAGGTATTGTAAGGAGAGTTTCCAAAGAATTAATCATGTTACCATGCTTCTACGTTAATTTTTCTTCAGATGTCACATCTGTTCTTAATGGTGACATCTGCGGAAAACTTTGAGATTTGGGCGTAATCGCATTTGTAAACGAACACGGCTATCACCGATTTCGCGCGAATAAAAGAACAATCTCCCGAACAAATTATACCAAATGATAGAGGAACCAATCCTCTACCTCTTTGTGTTATTAGTTTTTGAGATTGAGCTTTAATTCGCGAGAAATCGTCAAATGACGTGTTTGTTTACAAAACCACTTACGCCCTAAACTTGAAGTTCTCCGGATCTATCGGAATTTACGCGGTCATAACATGTAATGGTATCGTATATATTCGACGACAAAAATACTTGCCAAGTTCCACCCCGTGGATGGGAAATCTAATTGCATAAGTAAGGGTTCCAACATTTATTCCGACCTAGGTACTATATTTTGCAGTCTGTGAATGGAAAATCACATGTCGTGTGGCATCAATATACATAGTAAAGGGTGATACGGTCAAAATTTGGTCAATATCAACTTGACGTATTTCTTTCAATTTTGCATTTAAAAAACCTGAACACCCCTCATTTTAAAGGTGTGTGTGTGTAGAATGTTGCTCCTATTTTGATTTTGGAATTCACTCTTCAGTTGTCAAAATGCCGTCCAAGCAAGAAGAGCAGCGTATCAAAATTTTGCTCGCGCATCGCGAAAATCCGAGCTACTCGCACGCAAAGTTGGCAAAATCGCTAAAAGTTGCCAAATCAACCGTTACAAATGTAATTAAAGTGTTTGGGGAACGTTTGTCGACAGCCAGGAAGTCTGGATCGGGGGGAAATCGAAAACCGGAAGCCGCTGAGACGACAAAGAGAGTTGCCGGTAGTTTCAAGCGAAACCCTAACCTCTCTCTCCGAGATGCCGCAAATAAGCTGGGTGTATCGTCTACAACCGTGCATCGAGCCAAAAAACGAGCCGGACTATCGACTTACAAGAAGGTAGTGACTCCAAATCGCGATGATAAACAAAATACGACGGCCAAAGCGCGATCCCGGAGGCTGTACACGACGATGCTGACGAAGTTTGACTGCGTGGTAATGGACGACGAAACCTACGTCAAATCCGACTACAAGCAGCTTCCGGGACAGGAGTTTTATACGGCAAAAGGAAGGGGAAAGGTAGCAGATGTTTTCAAGCACATGAAACTGTCAAAGTTCGCAAAGAAATATCTGGTTTGGCAAGCCATCTGTACCTGTGGCTTGAAAAGCAGCATTTTCATAGCTTCCGGGACTGTCAACCAAGAAATTTACGTGAAAGAGTGTTTGAATAAACGTCTGCTGCCTTTCCTGAAGAAACACGGTTGTTCCGTACTGTTTTAGCCGGATTTGGCATCTTGCCATTACGGTAAAAAGGCCATGGAGTGGTACGCCGCCAACAACGTGCAGGTGGTTCCCAAGGACAAGAACCCTCCCAACACGCCAGAGCTCCGCCCAATTGAGAAATACTGGGCTATTGTCAAGCGGAACCTAAAGAAGACCAAAAAAACTGCTAAGGGCGAGCAGCAGTTCAAGGCAAACTGGCTTTCTGCGGCGAAGAAGGTGGACAAGGTGGCTGTACAAAATCTGATGGCAGGGGTCAAGCGTAAGGCCCGGCAATTCGGATTTGGAAAAGCGGAAGCCTAGCTGAATATTTTTCCTGAATTTTATACTAATTGAACTTGAAAAAGAAATTTAATTTGATTTTTTAAATAAACGATGTCACCGATTTACACGCGTTTTCCCTTGACCAAATTTTGACCGTATCACCCTTTATGTTGAGAAATTGCGCCCGTGAGACGTAGGATTACGTGTTCGGTATCAATATTCGGCGAATGTGTTAAGGAAACCACTTTTTTTTTTCCCATCACGTTAACGTCTCGTTTTCTGATGACAAAATTACACATTTTCGTGCACAAAACGCACGGAATTTTTGGTTAGATAATACAATTGCGAAAATTGATTGCAGGAATTTCTTGCTAAAGTGTTCCATTCACGAGACATTCGCGGTCAGTCATATAAATTTGAGATTTTTTGCTTTTTTCTAGCGTCCTGGAGAAAACTTTGCCTTAATTCGAAGTGTTTTTGGTCAATTGACAAGGTCGTGTGGTATTCGGTCATTGCGAGAATTATGTTCCACTTCACGCATTTGACCACAAACGTTTGTTTGCTGGGTACATTATCAAAGAGCTTTAAAAGTGGCTGGCAGCAAGGCGAGCGAACGTTCAATGAAAATTAACTCTTAAACAACAATAATTTAAGGTGGTCCTGAAACGAATCGTTTTGTCGTGATGCTGAATAATGCTGAGATATTAGGGTGTTCAGCACAGATGAGGCTGGCGAGCTGTATGTTGTTTGGAACGAGGGTGACGCGCTTGGCATAGATGGCCCACAGCGACTCACGAAGAGCTACTGAATCCGATCAGTAGCGGTGCGGCTTCTTCCTCCATCTTCGGTGAATCGAGGGCTCTTCAGGGCAGCCTTGATAGCTAGCTGCTTGCGGGGAGCCTTTGGTTGTGTACTGGAGAAAAATGTACAACGCCACGCACCAAAAAGTACTATTGCTGCTCCTGCTGATGTCGACCGGACACCACCACTCAACACACTATGAAAGTTGATAGTGTTCATTTTAACAGATTCGTAGAAAAAAGTCCTACGATTGGCGATCAAACTCAGACCACTTTCATGCCGCGACCGACTTTGGTTTTTGAAAATGCACCCTCAATGTTCCTTAAAAAATACATGGAATGTTACATCTAAACTTATGGGAACTGATATCCGATTGCTGACCTTGACAAATGTCTAGAAAATACTATTTAAAAAAAAATAGGGTGGACCTGAAAAGACCCGTTTTGTCGTGATGGTTGAGTAATGCTGAGGGTGTTCAACACAGATGAGGCTGGCGAGTTGTATGTTTTTTGGAACGAGGGTGACGCGCTAGACATAGATGGCCCACAGCGACTCACGACGAGCTGCTGAATCCGATCAGTAGCGGTGCGGCTTATTCCTCCATCTTTGGTGAATGGATGCTCATGTGGACTGCAGCTCGCTGCTGGCGGGCATCCTTTCGTTGCGTACTGGAGAACAATGTTCAACGTCACGCACCGAAAGCACTGCTGCTGCTGATAACAACCCACCGGACACCACCACACACGGTGATTGAATAAATACCATTCGGCGAGACCAGATGGAATTCGATTTTGAAACCTGTGTTAGGGAAAGCGTTTTTCGCAGGCAATCGGTGATAATTTTGATCACCATTGCAACATTTGGAAATTTGATAAAGTTTTCATTTTGGCATTTATTGGGAAATCTTGAACTATACTCTTGACAAAAATTGAGGCGCAGAGAGACATATTTTAACACAATTTTAAGATAGGAACTTTTAAAGATCTAGAATATAGCAACTTCTGTTACACCTCAAACGTAGAAATTATTTCATAACTCTTGAACCTATACAAGTGTGCTAGCTCGTAGTCTTAATAAATTTCTCTAAGGAAGGGAGCGACGAAAATTTTCCCACTTGGAAAAATGTCGATCTTTGAAAAAGTTGTAAGATTCTGGGATACATTTTAGAGATATTGGGCATTTTTTTAAATGCTGGGAATTAGCAATTCACGATCTCCAATGCAAACAAATTAAAAAAGCCTGGAATTTTCGACATGTAAGAATGTTCACAGTCCTAGAAATAAAGTACATGCTTCTGAAACAAAGATTTGAATGATCTTGGATATAGCAATTTTCAAGAATATGGGCACGAAAATTTGATTCCGGACTTATTTTTTTAACTAGTTTGTTTATTTACTAGGCTCAATCGTGTGTGGCACTTTGCGGAGCCAAAAATCAGTAATGTTTGAATTTACATTACAACAGTAGTTCTAGGTTAGTATTGGGTACCAATTACTCGTGGCGGGCTCGAGGTTAATGGGTAGCAATTTCGACTGGAATGAGCTAGGTAGCTAACTGGTTTCTGAAGCCTCCTTCAGATACTACTCTCGGACGGGGCAAGTAGCACAGAAACAGGAGGAAAATAGAACTGGGACACAATGGCTGGAAATTGTTTGGAAGGGAGGGGATAGTCACATCAAACTCTAACATCAGACAAACAAAGGAATTCGTAGATCGCCTGCATGTAGGGAAGATCACGGGTTCCCAATATATCTCTTACTTCACGGAAGGGTTGTCTACTTCGGGCCACTAGGGTATCCAACAGTCGTGCTCTGGAGGCGTCGTTACCCGGGCAATACCAAACTGCGTGATCGATGTCATCATAACCGGTTCTGCACCTACATATTTAGCTGTCAACGAGGTTTATTCTGTAGAGATGTGCGTCTACCCGAGCAAAGTCGGTTAACAAAATGAAAGCAAATCGATATTAAAGTGTGCAGTTCCTATCATAATGAAAACTCATTTTGATTTCAAATGTTGCGACATAAGTCTGATATCATATTGTGCTTTCATTATGCAGTCAAGACGTTTTAAATGAAAGCAACTTAACTTGAAGTTCTGCTGTTTACGTCTTGTTTAAAATTTAATTGAAATTCATCTGTCGTTGAACTAATGATTATCGTTTATCTGATTTGTTTAACACATTTTAGGTCATTCGTGACTTGCCCGCGGTGAGATTGGAGCCTAAGTCTTTCAGCTTGAGAAACATGAATGGTAACCATTTACTCTAGGCCCGTATTCAGTTAAACATTATGAATGCAAAATCAGTAATCAAATTGATTTCATTGAAAGCAGGATTAGTTTTCCGTTTGCTTCAACAGTGTAAAATGTTGCTCTTATTTTTGCTGTGTTAACCGTTAAGTCAACCAAAATGAGATCAACTGGAGTATTCAAAATAAGTTACATCATAACAGCAAATTTTGATTTCAATTTGATCTTCAGCTTTGCTCGGGTAGCGAGTAGTGGTTGGATATAAGTCTTGACATCACGCGAATGAAGTCCCGACTTACATCCAAACCTTTGAACCACGCTCTCGAAGAAACATTAGGAATAATGGAATGTAACCACCGCCCTAGAGAGTTACTTGTCCAATGGTGTTGCCAACTTAAAAGAGAACTCTGACGCACTAATGGGAAAAATTCATCATGTGAAATTCTTCTACCATAAATCTCGCCTTGTTGTGCGCCCACCTTTGCGAGAGTCTGCCTTCTCATTGCCTGCGATTGAGCAATGTGAGGGGACTCATACAAAGGTAATCATTTATGATCTTTCGACCAGCAAACTCATCTGCTCCCTTACCTTTGAAAGGAAATAAGATGAGTGCCTACCTTGTTTCATCGACCGAATAGCCTCGATCGAACTGAGACTATCCGAGAAGATGAAGTAATGGTCTATGGGCATGTCGGAAATCATAATGATTCCGGACTTGTAAACAATACAATTTATTGGACTTAGTGAAGAACACAAGATTCTGCTACATGGGTTTTCATTGTGTGGACAAATACTAAAGCTATCGGACTTTTCAAAATTGAGATCTTTGAAAAAAAAATTGACCGTTTTGCAACATCTTAGGCTTGGAAAACTTTCAAGATGATGAAGTAAGAAAGTCAGATTGTTGGAACCAGTTTCAGAAAATGTGTGATATATCGAGATTATGAGTAATGGTAAAACATTTAAATAGTATTACCTTATTTTTTAAGATAACGGACTTGAAACGAATGCACTCTTGGCACTCTATTTAAGAATTTAAATACCTAGTTTTCGCGGTTTAATTGAAACAGCTAAATTTGGTAAGATACCCCAAGTAACATCACAATTTTTATGGCATTATTAAAACAAAAATCATACTTGAAGCATCGATTATTATTTCGCTTAACTCACCATAAAGAATGCAGTATGAAGCAGTAAGGTGTTAAAATACGTTATTCTCATTGGCGTAGCTAATGGGAGTGCCAGGGGGGCCAGGCCCCCTCCAGAATTATCTAATTATATTATAATTCCAATGAGACACATTCTTAAAAGAATCTTTATGGGATTTAAAGTGTGTTCCAGGAGGATGGTTTGAGAATCCTGGGAAATCCTAGATATTCATGTTTAGATTGTCAAGATTGGAGATGAACTCGACAGCAACAAATCCAAGGAAATTCTTAGCAATATTCGAAGGATAAATTTCCAATTTAAATTCCAACAATTGTGGGTGGCGAGTGAAGTCGGCTGCAATAATTGGGACGGAAATGTGATAGCGAACGAGAGAGCTGAATGGTGTGAGTGTAACTATGGGTGGATGGTGAAGAGAATCGATAGATCAAGACAGTTCGGTGCGTAGTAGTGCCTGTGGGAAGATCTTCGGTGGAGAAGTGGGCAGTATATGAAGAGGTAGTGGTATGCGAAGAACAAGGTGCACTAAGAAGACCATCATTCGTACCACGACGGAACGACGACATCAGGCCACCACTATCAGGCCTACGCTATCCGGCCGTAACTAACTGACCATTGCCATCCGGTCGCTATCAAGACATTGCCAAGACCATCAGATTGGTTCGCATAATAAATAAATTTAGGTAAATTCTACTATTCTACTTGGTTAGGAATTCCCCGCAATCTGTAAGCTTCCCCACGCAAAAACGCCCTGGAACCCGGAACCAAAAGAGGCCTTAAGTGCCCACCCCGGAAGCTGCTGTTGGCTTAAGATCAGCAGCTCGGGGCTTAGCCTAGTACCCTTCAGACATTAAGCGGTGCCAGGGTCATAGTTAAGTTGTTTCAAAACGGCAACTTTTAGGGAAAAATAAGGGTACCGTCCACCCAGCGCTATTTCTCGACTGTCCTTCAACCAATTGAGCTGATTTTCTGTAGATAATTAGTTTATGGTTAACACAAATGACATACAAAAAAAATCAGCGCAATTGATTGAAGGACAGCTGATAAACAGCGATGGGTTCCCTGTACTTCAAAATCCATTTCATTTTTTTTTCGTTTAACTAATTTTAATTTGCATCAACAATAGCTTGCTTGCAGTCAAATAAAACAAGCCCACCGGAGCAAAATTTGCCTAGCCTAATACCCAAACAACACCGAAAGGCACCTGTTCGTACCAGTGTAAATTCTAGGGTAAACCTGGAGCAAGCAGTTTTGCGGTTTTGTCAAGCTTCTTTACCTTAGCCCTATCAAGCTGCTGCGGCATTCCGAATGTGTTTGTGTGTGTGTGTGTGTGTTGGTATGTGAGTCTTACCTCTAGTTAAGCGGAAGTGGTCCTGATTCACACCGACAACAACGGCTGTCTCTCGCTCTCCGGAACGCAATAATCCTTCTATGCGAGCACGTGAATGGACTCCCCGAGAGTATGTGTGTGTGTGTGTGTGTGCGTCTCTCTATCTACTGGAAACTTGTAGAAAATCTCATTTCCACAACTTTTCCACCGCACTAACCTATGTAGCTATTCGGAATGGTACTTCTGGATGCTCTGTCGTATATGAAGTCCGACGGGTAGCAGCCCATTTTAACCGAATATACCGCCAAGCGTGTAACGTGTAGGTTAGAGTGGGTCAAGTTTGTATGGTGGATCACAACCCACCCGTTCCCCACTGCTCTTCCGTTGTGAATTTAGGTCCCCAACAACGGTGTCAAATTTGGACAAATTTGGATATGATCTCGATTTGCGGGAGAATTTTAAATTTTGTATGGGAAACGAAACAAACCTGCCTCATTTTCTTGTCAAAAATTCTTGTCGATTGGGAACACTATTCAGAACAACTTTGTCGAGGACTGCAAATCGTTTATAATTCTGAGAAAAAAAGTTATTATTATATTTATATATACCTAATGCTCCGCGCATACCTACACTTGGTCAAAAGTGAACAGGGGGTTGTAAAGTTGACTCACCCTAGTCTAGGTATATTACAAATGAAATTCATTTTTTCCGCTACTCGGCCAACTCGAGTTGATGCACTCGAGCAGCGTGAAACAATGATATCCAGGTGTGAAGTTGGCTTTTTTCTGCAACTGTTAAGAGTGTTCTGAACGTTGGAAAACATTCCGTCTCCGGCGTTGCAATGCAGCGTAAATTGCCACCGTGGTTTGTCAAGTGAGAACTTTTTTTTAAAGTGATATGAACATCGACAACCGTCATTTCGTAGAATAAGAAGCAGCGAAGCAGCGTGGAGTTCCTTCTTTTTATTCGATGATGATGATGATGATGATGATGAATGTCTGTTTTGCTATCGTAAATCATACATTGAGTTTATGTTTTCATCGTGGCATGCTGTTATTAAGTGGAAATGAAAGAGAAATATTTTCAAAAATATGGCTATCAATTTACATATAATTACATCAGGTATGCCGCCGAACACCATATGCTCCGAGTGGCTTTCGGGAACGAGGAAGGTTGGCTCAAAATATTGAGAAAAGATCTCTTTTGTGATCCGAAGGAACGAAGGAATAAACGATGAACAAAGGCAAATTGATCGTCTTTGAAGGGACGGCCGACCGGCGGCAGCAACAAGCAACAGGTATTTAGAGCTGTGCGGTCAAAAGAAAAGGCAGAAGAGAGATCACGCACGAGTCAAAGGCGGGGTCGTGCTAAGGGTTGCTTCGTTTTGCTGAACAGAGGACCCCACACAATATGGCCTTGAAGTGGGCATTGTGTATTGAGATGTTCCAATACGATTCCGCTTATTATTTCTGAAGCAGATGGATAATTTTTTTTTAAATTTTCATATAAATTTTGAGTTTTCATGGACAACTAATAACTTTGTTGAACATATAAAAAAAAAACAAAACATTAACGACATTACTCGAGTCTGCATTTAAGGAAGAATGATAGAGTTACGGGATGTATATAATGTCAGCCTAGCCCGTCACTTCGGCCTATCAAGCACATAAATCATTAATACTACGCACACCCCGCCCTTTTCCTCTATTTTCCGAGCGGATGTTTTCACCAAATGGATTTTTTCACTGCAGATGCTTTTTAGATTTGATTACCTTTCCGTACGTACCGTAAGATTTGATAATCAGTAACACATTGTTGAGATATTGTAAAAATCTAACACTGCTTCTTGACCGAGTTTGGGCCTACGGATTCTAAGCTCGGCCTAACGCATTGAAACGCTATTGAATTCAGTCGGAGCGCTTCTTTTGTTTTTGAGAATAATGGGTACAAACATGCATATCACTCGTTCTTATTGACTTCGTTCTGTAGTTTTTGAACTAAAGGATCGTACCAAACGCATAATTGATTTTTTAACGCCGATATCATGTATTAGCAGGTTATTCGCAGCGGTTAACCTCTCGGAAGTTCTAAAAATTCCAGACGGTTCTCTCTGAATTCATAAAGATCCGTGACTTTTCGGATGTTCCGTGCAGACCGGGTTTTCCGATCCACCCAAAGTATAAACATGCTGTTTGCAGCTTTTCGCTTGTGTGCACTTCATCTTTCTCGGATAACGGCACCACCTTGAGGGGTCAATTAAATGTCTTGTGGTACGAATTGGTACTGCGGATTATCCTCAAATCTTTTTTGTGGAGATCCTGTGATCTTCTGTGAAGAATTTTTGGAAATTAATAGAGCACGGATTCTATAAGGTTGTCTAGATTTCTATGAAGAATCGTGAAATTCCGTGTTCCGTGCACTTCTTGGAAGTACATTTTGGCGCTTCACTGATGTCCCATGCATCACTGAAAAAACCACGAACTTCTTTGAAATTCTCTAAGCTTTTCGGAAGTGCAGTGAACTTCTATAAAGCTCCGGTAACTTCTAAAAATTTGGCAAAAATTTAATAAGTTTTCCTAGAAATCTGTGTACATTTGAAAACTTTATAGAAGTTTCGGGAGTGTCTTCGGAGCACCAAGAAATTCTATTCTGTTGAAGCATAGTTAGCCTTATAGTCTAGAATTTGATGAAGATCTGTCAAATTTGAAACGATCATCTTTGAACTTTCAGAAACTTCTCTGAAATTCTGTGAGTTTTTTTTTTCCTTGAACTTCTCGAATGTTCCCTGAACTTATCTGAATAGAACAGAACTTCCGAGAAGTTAAGTGCCTCATTATACTGATATCTTGTGAAAATATCCAGAAGTCCTTATTAAGATCTTTGGAATCCTGAAGGTTTTTAGAATAATTTCTGAGCAACCTGGTATCATGAATGGATAAAGGGTGTCCACGATGAAATTGCCACACACAAAATTGATTCGCAAAATTCGAGTTTTCATCCGATTGCCATCAAATTTTCAGGGATTGAGAAATAACTATTAAACTTCATTTTACCATTTTACTCGTATTTTATTTACAGTCCATACGCAAATGCCCGCACCTTGGCCTTAACCCCGGCCATAAGATTCTGCACAACCTGTGAATCAACCGTTTTTTTGCATGTAAACCCATACTTTCTTCAGTTCCTCGACTGTCTTCACTACCTTAGGTCGTTTAAGAAGGTGCTGCTTCATAATCGCCCAGTACTTCTCGATGGGGCGGAGCTCCGGAGTGTTGGGAGGGTTGAACATTTTCGGCACGAAATTGACCTTATTGTCCGCATACCACTTCAGCACGTCCTTGGAGTAGTGGCATGAGGCCAAATCCGGCCAGAAGATTGTTGGGACGTTGTGGGCCTTCAGGAGAGGAAGCAGCCGCTTCTGGAGGCACTCTTTTATGTACACCTGTCCGTTCATCGTGTCCTGGGTCACGAAAGGTGCACTCCGCTTCCCGCACGTGCAGATGGCTTGCCAAACCAGGAATTTCTTCGCAAATTTGGACATCTTCTGAGTGCGGACATGCTCCGGAACGCTGAACTTATCCTTGGCCGTGAAAAACAGGTTGCCGGGGATCTGTTTGAAGTCGGCCTTCACATATGTTTCGTCGTCCATGATGCAGCATTCAACTTTCGTCAGCATGTTGAGGTACAACTTCCTGGCACGGGTTTTGGCGGACTTGTTCTGCTTCTCGTCGCGATTAGGGGCCTTTTGTACCTTGAACGTTCGAAGCCCAGCCTTAGTTTTGGTCTTCTGGACAAAACTTCGGCTTAGGTGCAGCTTCTTAGCCACATCCCTAACGGAGGCGTTCGGATTTCGGTTGAAGGCCCCAACTACGCGGTTGTGATTTTTGGTGTTGTACGGAATACTTTTTCCTTCACTTCTGGGCTTTCGATCGGTGGTCAACCGTTCCTCGAACCGCTTAATCACTCGCGACACCGTGGAATTCGCGATTCCCAACGTTTTAGCGATGGAACGATGCGAGAGATCCTTGTTCTCGTGATGAATGCGCAAGATTTTATCACGCACGAGCTGTTCTTTCGACTCCATTTCCGCGAGTTTTGATCACAGGACTTTAAAACTTGCAGGATGTAAATAATGCACTATGAACTAAATCCACCCAAATTTTCATTAAATTCTACCCAACGGTTAAAAAGTTAGAGCAATTTCATAGTGTGGCAATTTCATCGTGGACACCCTTTATAAGAGATACTTGATTTGAATTTTTCTGATGGTTTCGATACTGAAAAGCAAAGCTCGCATGACCGGAAGGACATTTAGAGTAAGCGGTGGGATTTGAACCCACAAATCCCATTAAAGTATACGAGTGCAGTGCATGTCACGTAGCATCAAATCCGTTGCCCTTTACCGCAATTTATTGGCAAACATTCTATTGTATCTTTTTGATCATGTGTGCCTGTACCGCTCTTGCTTCTCAGTACCAGTAGATGATGATCAAATACAGCTTCTTATACATTTTAAAAGATCTTCAGAATTATGCCCGATCATCATGAAGTCATGAAAAAATATTCAGAGGACCTTGTTAAGACCTTAGAAAAATATTCGGAGGGCATTCTTAAGATCCTGGAGGTCTTGGGGATAATTTCTGAGCAACCTGCTAAAGAATACCTAAGAGACGTGATTAGAATTGTTGAACAGCTCTAGATCTATAGAATAATGCCTGATCAGTTTGAAGTCTTGGACAAATATTCAGAGGGTTTTCTTAAGATCTTTGGGATCCTGAAGGTATTGGGATTAATTCCAGAGCAACCTGCTATCATGAAAGAATATCTGAGAGACGTGATTTGAATTGTTGAACAATTTAAATCAATAGAATAATACCTGATTAGTTTGAGGTTGTGGTCTTAGAAAAAATTTCATAGGACTTTCTTAAGATCTTTGGAATAATTTCTGAGAACTTGGTATCATGAAATAATATTTAAGATACGTGATTTGAAATGTTGATCAGTACTAGATCTATAGAATAATGCCTGGTCAGTTTGAAGTCTTAAAAATATTCAGAGGGCTTTCTTAAGATCTTTGGAATAATTTCTGAGCAACCTGCTATCGTGAAAGAATATTTAAGAGACGTGATTAGAATTGTTGAACAGTTCTAGATCTATAGAATAATGCCTGATTAGTTTGAAGTCTTGGACAAATATTCAGAGGGTTTTCTTAAGATCTTTGGGATCCTGAAGGTATTGGGATTAATTCCAGAGCAACCTGCTATCATGAAAGAATATCTGAGAGACGTGATTTGAATTGTTGAACAATTTAAATCAATAGAATAATACCTCATTAATTTGAGGTTGTGGTCTTAGAAAAATTTCAGAGCACTTTTTTAAGATCTTTGGAATAATTTCTGAGCAACTTGGTATCATGAAATAATATTTAAGATACGTGATTTGAATTGTTGAACAGTACTAGATCTATAGAATAATGCCTGGTCAGTTTGAAGTCTTAAAAATATTCAGAGGCCTTTCTTAAGATCTTTGGAATAATTTCTGAGCAACCTGCTATCGTGAAAGAATATCTGAGAGACGTGATTTGAATTGTTGAACAATTTAAATCAATAGAATAATACCTGATTAGTTTGAGGTTGTGGTCTTAGAAAAAATTTCAGAGGACTTTCTTAAGATCTTTGGAATAATTTCTGAGCAACTTGGTATCATGAAATAATATTTAAGATACGTCATTTGAATTGTTGAATAGTACTAGATCTATAGAATAATGCCTGGTCAGTTTGAAGTCTTGGACAAATATTCAGAGGGTTTTCTTAAGATCTTTGGGATCCTGAAGGTATTGGGATTAATTCCTGAGCAACCTGCTATCATGAAAGAATATCTGAGAGACGTGATTTGAATTGTTGAACAGTTCTAGATCTATAGAATAATGCCAGATCAGTTTGAAATCTTGGACAAATATTCAGAGGGTTTTCTTAAGATCTTTGGGATCCTGTAGGTCTTTGGATTAATTTCTGAGCAACCTGCTATCGTGAAAGAATATCTGAGAGACGTGATTAGAATTGTTGAACAATTTAAATCAATAGAATAATACCTGATTAGTTTGATTGAGGTCTTAGAAAACATTTCAGAGGACTTTCTTAAGACCTTTGGAAAAATTTCTGAGAAACTTGGTATCATGAAATAATATTAAAGGTACGTGATTTGAATTGTTGAACAGTTCTAGATCTATAGAATAATGCCTGATCAGTTTGAAGTCTTTGACAAATATTCAGAGGGTTTTCTTAAGATCTTTGGGATCCTGAAGGTCTTTGGATTAATTTCTGAGGGGTTCAGAGGGCTTTCTTAAGATCTTTGGGATCCTGGAGGTCTTTGGTATAATTTCTGAGCAACCTGCTATCATGAAACAATATCTAAGAGACGTGATTTTTGAAATCAATAGAATAATACCTGATCAGTTTGAGGTCTTAGAAAAAATTTCAGAGGACTTTCTTAAGATCTTTGAAATAATTTCTGAGCAACTTGGTATCATGAAATAATATTTAAGATACGTGATTTGAATTGTTGAACGGTACTAAATCTGTAGAATAATGCCTGGTCAGTTTGAAGTCTTAGAAAAATATTCAGAGAGCTTTCTTAAGATCTTTGGGATCCTGAAGGTCTTTTGATTAATTTCTGCCCAAGTAACATTTTAAGTTTTATGAAATACTACAGAGCAACTATAAAACAACATTCATAAACCCCTGGTCAAGGCTATTTTGTCATTAATGCATCCACCAAAACCTCATTAAGACTAGAATATGACTAGTTGGCCCACCCTGGAGAAGGTTCTGAAGGGTGCATTCTCGAAGCTCTTCAAGATTGATTTACTGCAAAAGGTTGTATGACGAACGCATTGAGAACCATTTGAAAGCTACAATAAAAGCTATTTGGCAACAATAAAACCTTTTCCGAGCCATTTCCTCTAGCCGCATACTGAAGCATCAATCAAGATAGAAAAGGATTTATGAATCCGATCTTATAAAAATAATTAAAATATGGTATAAAAATCTTGTTGAATATCCAAATTTATTACAATAGTTCACATTAAGTGGCCTAGTTTTAAGTGCCATATTAAATTTTATGTTAAATGTACGTGAAAACATCGAAAAAATTAATTCCACCCTCGTAAAACGTCGATTTGACTAATTTTTTAAAAATTGAAAAAAAAAATATATTCTCCAGATCGAGCTTGGCCGAGACTTTTTTTTTATTATTTTCGCATTTAAATGTTTGCTCATTGCTAAATTTACCCAAAATATAGTTATATCTAAGGCAGTGGCGTTTCCTTAACCTCAATCTACCTGTGCACCAACTCTCAAAACATCAAAACAACTATCAAAATATTACTTGCAATGGATAGATATCGAGTAAACTAGAATATTAAGCGTATTTTTCAACCGATTCGAGTATGAATATGGCATTAAATCTGGTTTTGAAAGTTGGTGCACAGGTAAAAAGTGAGGTATATTGATTGAAAATCGAGGATTGTAAAAAACAAGCAAACTAATTGTAACATGGTGGTGGCATAAAATTTGATTTTCATGGGTCATTTGTGATAAAGTTGTTTTGCTTTCAAGAATTCCTTGACAAATTAATAAGGGTTTAAAATGGCTTTTATGAACTGAATTGTATTTATCTAAAGCCATTCTGCTTGATCCAAACCCGTTCAGATTTATGGAAGCATTTATGGAGGCAAAGTTGCCTGCAAAAAGTTAAACGTCAAAGTTTGTTTATCTTTCGATAGTTGCACTGTGAGATCCAGGATTCTTCCAGGCGGTTTTCTCCCGATGGATTGGGAGCAGTTACTAGTTTGCGATACTGTTTTACAACATTTCGCATTTCGAACCGCTGGAAGCGCAATCGTTCCCGAAAAAGATCCTCTTCTTCCGGATGGTTACCGAAGTGCACCATCCAACGATGCAGGAATGAACGCTTGAATGAAATTTTCTAAGAGTTGATTCTTTCGCCGAATAAAATCGCTGCTATGGATCGGAAACCAGCTAATCTCCGCTAATTAACAGTTCAGTGGTTTGCTGTCAGTTGTTATTTCGATTGTCATCTATTCGCAAGATCTGGAGAAGGCTTGTATGTTTTAAAACTTTCGACAATGTTTTATGAATTCGACGGCCACGCTCACTTTACTCTTCTCCGCCAGATGGTCAGTCGTTGATGGTGTGTCTATCCTTTGAGATTTCCTTGTCATAAATTTGGCATTTATTAACTATGAGGAACCATCTTTAAAGCTCAATTTGTAAACAGAGTAATTGAGGAGTTAAAGATACACTTTAAAAAGCCTAAAAAGCAACAATAAATGTTTTTTGCTCTAATGCAAAACCTAATGGTTTTATGGTTGCTTTTATAATGATAGGACACGTTTATAAAGTATTTTATTAAGACATTAATAAACAATTGCTAATGACATTTATGCTTGAATTACAAAACAGTTTTATTGAGGGATTGATAACTGTTTTAAATTTATTTTTAAAACAAGACAGTTTTTGACTTTCTTGCCAGACTATAAAAGGTTTTTAAAACAGCAAAAAGCTGAATTACTAAGCAGGAATGTTTTACACTTTGAAATGCTATATTTAAACTAATTGGATTGTTCATTGCCGTTATAAAACCATCATAAATCAGAGTGGATGCTAAATGGTTACTGGATTGTTACTTGGGTGAGCAACCTGCTATCATGAAAGAATATCTAAAAGACGTGATTTTTGAAATCAATAGAATAATACCTGATCAGTTAGAGGTCTTAGAAAAATATTCAGAGGACTTTCTTAAGATCTTTGGAATAATTTCTGAGCAACTTGGTATCACGAAATAATAGAAATTCGCTGTCACAAATTTTGTGTTTTCCTCGTGCTTTTTATCTGATACCAATGCAAAAAGAAATTCGTTTTCATTAATGTGAATAATTCTGAACATTATTGTGAAAACTCCCGAACAAGAACTTGGTATAAATAGAATTGTTGCTGTAGCGTCATGCTAGCTGGTTTGTGCTTCGGTGGATTTTTCTTTTCGCGTGTTCGGTGCTACGCCGCCGCTTCCGAAAGAAAAGTTTTCGTTTACGTTTTTGGTGTTGGCGTTCTGCCCCCGATCACGGGAAAGATAGTTTTGAAGGTTAAACTAGAGCCAGAAAAAAAACTTCCAAATATGCTTTGCTTGCGGGTCGATATGTTGTGTTTCCAGTAGCTTTTCTCTCTCGGTGATAAAACTTGGTGTTATTTTAATTTTAGTTTTGTGCCTTTTCAAAAAAGTAAGGATACAAAGATATTTTAAAACTGACTTTAGTGAACGGTTCGAAAGAAAGTTTGGCGGGTTGTGTAGTATTGTGTTAGTGTGCTTGTGAAATTGCCTGATTTACAGGAGGCGGAATGTTTGGTGCGATAAATCTTATTATAAGTTAATCAAAAACGCTGTTCCACTATTACTAAATACGCACTGGATTGGAAAACATCATGTTTTTGAATCTGGAAGTGTGCTGGCATTACCATTATTCAATTGATAATGGTAATTGTAACGGTATTATTGCATGTGAAAGCGACCTCAGAGTAGACGTGAATAACCAGGCATTCTGAAATGGGCTGCTGGATCTGCAGTAGAGCCATAGAGGTAACTCTAAGACCAGAAGGTCCCGAAGAAACATGCTCAACTTTTTGGCTCGGCTCTGGTACTATCTTCGGTTAGGGAGCATCCATAAATGACGTAGCATATTTTTGATCAATTTTAGACCCCTCCTCCCCCCCTCGTAGCGTATTTGGCTATATTCAATACATGGCCGGTCACAAATTCTGAAACCCCCACCTCCCCCCTCAAATGCTACGTCATTTATGCATGTTCCCTTAGAAGAGATACGAAAAACATCGAAAAGTGATAGAGAAAGCGAGAGAAGACTATTCCACTACAGATGCCTATTATTCAACAGGACTCTACGAGAATCGAGATGACAACGGTTCAGCAGCAAGGACACAATACATAAGCGGTGAGATCTAACTGATTACAGCTAGATATAAAAATATGAAATACATCCTACTAAATACGTGCCATCTTCAAAGCAGGAATTGCTTTGATGATGGAAGTGTACACACAGTACCAATATACATTTTATATCGGTACTACGTGTATGCGGGGCTTGTTGTAAGTGAAAGTAACCTCGGAATGGACGTGAGTGACCAGGCATTCTGAAATGGGTTACTGAATCTCAACAGAGCTATCACCTTTCAACTTCCGGGCTAAAATTGTTTGCAATGGGATCAGTATAAGATAATAATAGATTATATTGCAAACATTTTTCTTCCATAAAAACACTGCCGGACAGTGGAAGTTGGATTGTATATACATACATACATACATACAACTTGGTATCACGAAATAATATTTAAGAGACGTGATTTGAATTGTTGAACAGTACTAGATCTATAGAATAATGCCTGATCATCCGGAAGTCTCGGATCCATATCAAGACCTTTGAAATTCTGAATAGCAATTTCGCCTTTCTGAAATGTTGGCACTGATTTTGTTACTGGCGTGCACCCTTTTATAAATAAGATTTTTATTTTCCTATTTACAAAATTAGAATATAAAATAAGTTGATTTCTTGATAACTTGATTTGAAGGTTAAATAACTTCATTTCATATTATAAGGGCCACTGAACACCTTTTATTGCGTCAATTCCTTTGAGATGGTGCCTGAAAATTGCACCACAAAGGTGCATGAAGGGACAAACTTCAATGAAATTTGTTGGTCAAAAATTGCACCACTGTGTAATTTTTTTTTTCAAGGTGGTTCATGGAGGGTAAATTTAAGATTGAAAAAAATCACCTTCATGGTGGTAAATCGAAGATAAAGCTTTTTTATTGAATATTTCTGGTGTAAAAATATCATCAAGGTGGTGCATGGAAGGACTAATCAAAATGAATAACTCTGGTGGAAAAATTGAATCACGCTAAAAATTTGAAGGTGCACATTTAACTGAAATTTTCTGGTGGAAAGTTCGCAACACTGTGGTGAATGTAGAAGCAAGCAAGTAGAAGGTTTATTCATTTTTCTGGTGCATAATTTGCATCATTCTGATGAATGCAAGCTTCATTTAAAATTTATGGTGGAAAATCTGCACCGTTCTGGTGAACGAATGGGCAAGTTTTTCGGAAAAATGTTGGTCTTAAATTTGCATCCTTCTGCTGAATACAGAAACAAATTTTAATAATAATTTCTGTTGTAAAATTTGCACCATTCTGATGATTGGAGGGAAGCTGTTTTACTGAAAATGTATGATGAAAAATCCGAAAATAGGGGCAAACTTAATTTGGTGGAAAACCTGCAACATTCTGATGATAGGAGAAGTCAGCTATATCGAAAATGTTTGGTAGAAAATGGAAAGAGGAAACCTGCACGAATCAGAATATTGGGGAAGCAATTTTTATTAAACATTAAAGGTGGAAATTTTACACCCTTCTGTGGCCGCATTGCGTATCTCGAAACGAAAAACTTTTTTTATACAAGCGTTCGTACAAAATGCCTTTCGTTTCGAGAGGCGCAATGTGCTCTCTGGTCAATTGAAATTTTCTGGTCTAAAACTATCTGGGGGCAAGTTTGTATTGAAAATTACTGGTGTAAGATTTGCAACAATCTGCTGCATGGAGGGGCAAACTGAATTGAAAAATTGCACAGTTCTGGTGAATGTAGGGGCAAGTTTTATTGAACATTTCGGGTTAAAAAAAAAAACAACGTTTTGGTGAATGGACGGACAACTTAAACTTTACTTCCGAGAAGAACCTCAAGGGTATTGAATTCTGAGGACTGTTCCAAAAGAAAAAAATCCTGGGCATGATTCCATGATTATTCTGGGAATAGTTTTTAGTGAATCCTGCAGATAGTTCCAAGATAATTTCGAAAAGAATACCGGAGAATCAAATTTTGAATGAAATTCCAAAGGGATGTTGAGAAAAATTTCATGCTCATTCTGGGAAGAATTTCTGGAGAATACAGAGGAAATTTTTCTGAAATTTTAGGGAAATTTAAGTTCCAATGTGAAAAAAAAAATTAAAAATATTCCGAGAAGAACCTCAAGGATATTGAATTCTTAGAACAGTTTCAAAATATTTCTGGGGAGTATTCAAAAAAGAAAAATTTTGCGTATAATTTATATTGCATCCTGCAGATAGTTTCAAGATAATTTCGAACAGAATTTCGATGAAATTAAATTTTGAGTGAAATTCCAAATGGATTTTAAGCAAAATTTCAAGCGAATTCCGAGGATAATTTCTGGCTCATTCCGGGAAAAATTTCTGAAACTCTAAAGGAATTTCAGTTCCAAGGTGTTCTGAGAAAAAAATCATGAACAGTTCTAAGTATAATTCCAGTGGACTTCTGAAATGAATTTCAAAAGAGCTCTTAGGAAAGTTCTAAAAAAATCCGAGAAGAACCTCAAGGATATTGAATTCTGAGGACAGTTCCAAAGGATTTGTGGGGGAGTATTGAAAGAAAATTTCGCGAATAATTTCTAATTAAAATAATTCCAAAAAGAATACCGAGAAAATTAAATTTTGAATGAAATTCCAAAGGGATTTTGAGGAAAATTTCTAGGGAGTACCGATAATTCCCAGCTCATTCCGGGAAAAAATTCTGGATAATACTGAGGAATTTCTTCTGAAACTCTAAGGGAATTTCAGTTCCAAGGAGTTCTGTGTAAAAGTCAAGAAGAGTTTTAAAAATAATACCAGAGGACTTCTGAGAAGAATTTCAATAGAGCTCATAGAGTTCTGAAAATTTCAAAAAGACCCTCAAGGAATTCTGAGGATGAACTTTTTTGCAAATGTATAAAATTTAAAGACAGCTTTTGGATTCCCTAATTGCAAAGTGGGATTGTTGTCTTACTAAGAATTCGTCTAAGAATCTTCTCTGAAAATTTCAAGTCATTTGTTACCGTGGATAAAAAGTTACAGCTGTTTATGTGCGTTGCAATAAATTCGGGATTGTTCTTTATATCATCTTTAAAACATGTCCAATGTTCGGCATCATTTCCTGTCACCCCGACTGGCGGTACTTTGGGACAGGGTTGACATGCTCAATCCCTCACACAAGTCGTAATTCCGTTAACAATCCTGTACTCGCTTGTCAAAATAGTTTTTTGCGCTTTTGTTCCAATCGTTACATATTTTTTAAACCCTTTTAATGATCCTATTAGCCTTGGCATTTTGGTAAAAATTTGAAAAAAAAAATATCATATTCATTAAATAGTCGAACGGCGCCGGTGGTGTAGTGGTAAGCGTGATTACCTCTCACCCCAGCAGGCCTGGGTTCAATCCCAGTCGGCGCCGCCGGGATGTTCTGAGGCATAACATCTCTGATCACGCCTTCCTTCGGATGGGAAGTAAAGCCGTTGGTCCCCGGTTCATGAGTTGATGGGTCGATAGGTAGGGTCCAGGTGTGGGAGCTGCCTTCCTGGCACGTCGGTAGCATTGGTGCTCAGCACGGAAAACAAGATCGACGGAAAAAACAAACCAAAGGAAAAAAAAAATTAAATAGTCGTGCAGTCATAATTGTCAAGGTTCTGAGACATGGAAGTATTTTAAGAGTTAAAACAAATTACAGAACAATCGATAGAATCTTGCGGACAAACCCTGGAATTTTCAGTAAAATTAAAAAGTATTCAAAGTGTTAATTTCAAAAAACTATTGAGGAGGATCCCACAAAGTGTTCGAAGGAGAAGTTCAGAATTATTCTGACATCAAGTCCTTAGAAATTGTTAGAAGAATTTGGAGGGATTTCTGAGGAGAAGATTGCAAGTTCTAAATTAAATTTAGAACCTAAAAAATTAGGTAACATTTGAAGAATCCCAAGAGAATTAAGATGAGAATTCAACAAGAAACAGAGTTCTAAGAGTGTTCTGGCGATAATTTCAGCTTCATCAAAGAGCTCCAACAAAATTTATTGCACAAAAATTGCTAATAACTAGAAAGAAATTCTTTAAAATACTCCAAGAGGTTTCTAAATAATTTCAAATTTCGAAAGATTTATGCTAGACTTAAAAGAAAATTTTGAAAAGGATTTCAATGGAATCAAAGTCTCCGAATAGGTTTAAGTGAATTCTAAGACGGATTCCAAATAATTTCTTAGAAGGGGTTTCAAGGAAATTCCAAAAAGAATTCAATGGTAATTACGCAGAGTGTTTTCTGGTTAATTTTAAAAGAATTCTATAATAATTCAGAGCAGAATTCCAAGCTCATTCTGAAATTCATATCATGAGAATTCATAGTAAAATTAAAACCCGGGGAAATAATAGTTCAGTTTCAGTTTTTACAAATATTGGTTTCTTAAGTCCAGCATCTTCAATATTTTGTTTTAAGGCTCATGCACTTTACATCTGAAATTGAATCGCAGAAATCAATTTGAAATATTGCTGAGTGATTAAATTCTAAAAACAATAAGGCGGGAATCTGAAAAAAATGCAGCAAATAGAGAAAGACATTTATTTGGTAAAAAATCACTCTGGTGTGAAAACATATTCCTATGGTGTGTATTTTTCCTGGTTCTCTCATCGAATTCCCGGGTTTTTCCCGGTTACTTTTCAAATTCCCGGATATTTCCCGGTTCGCTGGCCACTAGAGTGATGCAAAATTTGAAATTTTCGCTCCACAATACTTAAACGATTCCAAATCAGATCCTGACTAACCTCTCAAAATTTGAACCCATTTGGTGAGAAACTGAGATCGCACAAACCATTTGAAGTTTGTATGGGAATTGCTATGGTAAAACCAAGATTTTTGTTCATGTCTATCTAATAATTCACCATATCGGTCTGCTTCCAAAACTTTCAACTGTACTTGTAGGAAATTTTCCCAGCTACAACTTTTTGATTAAATGCAAGGATCGAAAGTTATCAATGGTTCAATGCGCTGATGTCTTATGATCATGCTCAATCAACTGCTCAGCAGGCAACATTGGTGTTTCTGGGGCGTTGAATAGGACACAAAAATCATGGCTACTATGTCACACTGCAAAATACAGTGTTGCCTACATAGCAGCTGCTTGATCATGTCATAAGTTTACCAATCTCTTGGAAAATTAATAACTATTTCCTGTCTCGTTTTACATAGAAATGATCTTCAGCAAAATTGTAGCTGAGAAAATTTTCTATAATGATGGCTATCGAACTGTTTCGCAGCTCAATATGGAAAAAGACTAGAAGGCAATGAACAAAAAGTTGAGATTTCCCATAGTAATTTACATGCAAACTTCAAATGGCTTGTGCGAAGTCTGTTTCTAACCAAATGAGTTGTAAATTTGGGAGGCTAATCAGGACCCAATTTGAAACCATTTAAGCACTGTGGAGCGAAAAAGTCAAATTTTGCATCAGTCTACTGGCCACCCTGTTACCGCTATAATTAGTTATAAACGTTACCGTCACCACTCTTCTTTCGTTACACGCTTATTTTTAATTAATCTTTATAACAGCAATTTGTTACCTAATCAAGCTGTAATTTGATGTCCTTAAAGGCAAATTCTTTACTCGCAGCATTGGTTAGTGACTTTTTAATAACTACACACAGAGTTTAGATAACCGAAGTCGGTAAAATTTTACTGGGTTTCTAAACAGCTGAATTTTCAGTAATCAACCCAGTCCGTAAATCGCAGAATCTCTGAACTGTCAAAAATTACCGTCAGTACTAGTATTGCTGTCTTATTCAGTAATTTATTTCTTTACATAGTTTTTTGCTGAGTTTTTCAGTATTTTTATTTTATTTTTTTAATTAATAAGTCAGTTAATTCATCAACAATGTTTTTATTTCATTATTTGTTTGGGTTCATTCGATTAAAACATTTCGAATTTATAGCGATTTGTATTTGGGGACGGAGTTTAGTGGCGGATTAGCAGTAATGCTGTTTTGGGTGCCTAAGTCTGAAGCTCTATAACAGAAATTTTTAGTGAAATTTCTTTCTTCAAACCAGTGATGGAAAAGTTCGTGAAAATTCACTATGACTCGCGAACTTTTCCCTTGGTGAACTTCGTGAAACATAACGAACTTTTTCAACACTGCTTCAAACTAACTTGAACATCTGAAAGTCAATGTAGGAGTGCAGAAACTGATAAATTTCGGGGTAGTTTATGCAATGTTGGATGTTGGAATTTCGTTTGATGACTGCTCCAGTAAAACATAACGAATACAAAAAACTCGGTGCTCTACTTTACTGAGTTTTAGTCATTATCCGCAAAACTGTTATTTTACGACAAGTTCAGTACTTACTCTTACCGAATTCAGTAGTTTGTCGCAAGAGCTACTGATCGTCAGTTGTTTTATTGAGAATAGCTGTATGTTCGGTAATTTTTGTGATTTACAGTTCTGTAAAAAAAATTACCGAACAGGGAAGCCGTGATTAAGTGTGAGTGACTTTTTGATGAAAACAGTGACTTTTTAGTGACTGACTTGAAAATATTTACCTAGCCACTAAAAAGTGACCAGCGACCAGCTCTGAAATCCAAGAAAAAGGATTTGATTTTTGTTTCAAGAGAGACTGAAATGTTTCGAGACTTGCTTTTATCAATTTCAAAACCCTTCTACGCTACTATATAGTTAATAAATTGTAATTATTTCAAATTCAGGGCTGTTACAAGATTTTCTAAATTTGATCCGCGACAAAAAAAAACAAACTGTTTTCATTGCCTAAAAATAGCATTTGTATACTACTACATGGCATTTCAAGCTAATTGCATATAGCATATTAGATTTTTGCCTTAGTGTTCTTTGAAGTACTTTCACATTTTTATTGAGCGCTTTCTATGCCTGTACCATAAAAATCGGTCAGTATGATCATCTGGAATTTATTCAAAGTCTACCAGAATGTTTATGAAATCCATATTTAAAAAATATATATAAAGCAAACTTGTTAGCATTGCTAAAATCATCCAAAAGTTTAGAAAAGTATTGACACAGTGTTCCCAAAAAGTTTAAATATCCATTTCGCAGCATTTAAATTGATTGATTTAAATCAATTGATTTAAATTTTTGGTAAAAATGATGATTTTTTTTAAACTAATAGTCAATTTAGTCCTTAATATTTGATGCAGTACCAGAATATGTTTTAAAAATATTATTAGTCTGTGATTATTTAAGTCTCAAGATCAGCGAATCCAAACACATAAAGCAACCAACGATACAGACAAAACGGTTGCTACGACTACCATGACAAACTCGCTCTATAACATAGCTCGATCCGAGTGGTAAAAGGATAATGATATATTGCTTGCCTGCTTTGTTGCAATATACACGGATGAGGACATAGCTTGATATGAATCGAGAAAAGACATAACAAAAAAATTCCCATTAACACACGTGTATCATCTTCGGCTCTACTTCGTGAAGCAGTTTGCCAACAATTAGTTCGTTTCCTTCTAACGCCCCGAGTGAGTTGTGTCGCACGGGCTGCTTGTCATGAAAAAGAACGAAGAAGATTATATCATTATTGCTTTGCACTTCTGACATAGCGTTATTATTCGGTTCGTTGATCGCTTGTCATTTTGTCATTTGGAGATATTTTTGATTCCTTGCTCAGGATCATGAAATGATTCTGAATTCTGGAATTTATATTTTTCCTGGTTCCCAGATCCTGAAATTTTTTGTTAGTCTGAAATTACTTCATTTACACTTCAAATTGAATCATCCTAGAATTTCATCATACTTCTATTCCGGATTCCCCTAAACTAACCTTGATAATATCCAAACTTAAAACATTCTAAGAGTGCTTAGCATTATCTCTTTTAATCTCTTATAAATCGCTCTTAGATTTCACAATTCGCTCAAACTGGTAATAATTTCCAAGAATTGGCATAATTTGTCTCAATTTTCTCTATGAAATTCTCTTAGAATATTCTTCTATTTCTATTTCCTTGGTACTCTCTTCAGAATGACCGTCACATTCTTCTCGGACTAATCCTCTTCAGCATTTCCTAAGTACTCAAGTACTTTGCCAAAAAAGCCTTGAAAGTCTCCCAGAAATTTCCAGATTTCTTAAAACTTCATAAAACCTTATCTCCATAGAAAATGTATTGCAATTATTCTCACGATTCGTATCAGCATTCTCCTTAAGTTTCATCTTAAGAATTTTCTATGATTTCTCTTCCGAATTCTAACTATTTCCTTTCTTGACAAAATCTTCATGCAATTGTCATCAGAGTTTGCAAAAGACAATTTATACCGTCTTCACTTCAATCAAAGGTTGCACAGACTGCATACTTACACTTCACTGTAAACTATTTTCAAAATTGCCTTAAAATTCTGAAATCTAGGGCAACTCAGAATTCTAAAGTATTGCAGACTGCTAAGGTAAGGTAACTCAATATTCACAGGTTCTTTAAAACACTATTTAAAAATCAAATCAATTATCCTTAAAAAATATCACGAACATACTTCAAAGTCCTGGTGGTTGTCTAGATTCAATAGCCTTGCTAATTTTACAAAGCTCAATGTATTGTTTTAAATCCTGAACAGTTTTCGATTTCTTTAACATTCAAAATTAGGAAAATTCCTCCATATAAAAATATTGATTTTTATAAATCCAATATTCAAAAAAAAATTGGTTATAGCCGAAATCTAAACAAAACCACCAAATAAAAAAATCCTGGCTCGATATTAAAAAAAAAATTGAAGATTTTTTACAGCCGATAATGTTTAGAAAATGTCTCAATTTTTATGATTCTGCAACCCATAGCAAACATGCTGTAACAATTCCATGTATGATGTTGCAATAATGTCCAACGTTGATGGCCTTTAGTAAGGTATTAAGTTTGGCTTTTTAATTTTTGATTAGAGGGTCCATTATTTGCAGTGATATTTAAGCAACACATTTAAAACATCTGGGAAAATCTGGAACATATTTAAACAATCTGGAAATAAACGTGATCTATCTGTGTATCTGGCAAGACGACTGAAAATCTGTAAAATCCAGATAAATCAGGAATACTGGCAACGCTGACGCTCATTGTTCTCAAAACAAAAGAAGCACTCCTAGCGAATCCCCTTTTTCTACATTTATCCGTAGGACGAAGAAAATCTAATGGCGTTTCAATGCGTTAGGACGGAATTGAAACTCGTAGAACGAATTTAGAATCAAGAAGCGGTATTAGATTTTAAATAATATCTCAACAATTTGTGACTCAAATCTAACGGTACGTATGAAAAGGTGAATAAATTTAGAAGCCATCTTTGACATAAATATTCCATTTTATGTTTAAACTCGTTCAGAAAAGAGAGGTAAAGCGCGGGTTGTGCTTAGTACGACGGAAATTAGATCAAAAACCCTAATAGTAAACATAATAAAACACCCTTACATTATGAGATTCTATTGAATAATACTGGCCTAGATTTGATGAAACATTATTAAAAAAATTAATGCATTTTCATTTGAAATGCAAATTTTCTTGAAAATTAACCAGAGACGAATTTTGCTGTCCTAAATGTTTTCTCATTTTTTTACCGATTCAAACCAAACACCCTGCACATAATCGAGAAATTACCAAAGTTTCATAAGTCACGCTTGTTGGTCACATCGCGGTTGTGTATTTACACGGATATTCCTTGGGTTTTGCCCAATGGTGAGACATTTTCATGATATTTTTTTTTATTTCTAATATGAACCTAGCACTTTTCGTTATCAAATCATAACCTAATCGTATATATGTGACTTTGTGGATCATGCACGACTCATTACTGTGTATACCGGCAATTATAGGTTTTCCAAATCGTCCAGGACATCAGTTGATTTGTTGTACTAGATCAACCAAGACTGCAATAATGTCTGTAGTATCGAAATATGTCCAATCAGATTCAAAGTGTCTATGTGGATCATGCATGATCTATTTCCGAGTAAACCAGATGTTCAAGGTTCTTCAAATCGTCCTGGAGTTCAGATAATTTGATCTACTAGATCAACCGAGATAGGTAAAATGTCTTTAGTGTCGAAATATTTCCAGACAGATGCACAGTGTCTATGTGGATCATGCATGAACTATTGTCATGTATACCAGATGTTTTAAGTACTCCAAATCGTTCTGGACCTCATAGCCTAGTCAGTAAAGGCACGGTATTACCAAGCCGGAGGCGGCGGGTTCAATTCCCGGTCCGGTCGAGGGAATCTTTCGGGCTGGAAATTTTCTCGACTTCCCTGGGAATAGAGTATAATTGTGTTTTTGCCACACAATATACAAATTCATGCATTGGTATTGGCATCGAAAGTTCTCAATTAATAACTTTGAGAGTGCATTTAGAAAACTAAGTTGAGAGCATGCAATAAGCTAAAATGCACTAATCAATAAGCTTGAAATGCGAATAAAAAGAAGAAGAAATCGTTCTGGAGTTCAGATGATTTATTCAACTATATCAACCATGACTGGGATGAAGTCTGTAGTATCAAAATATGTCCAAACAGATTCATAGTGTATATATGGATAATGTTTAATTATTTCCACGTATACCAGATGATCTAGGTTCTCCAAATCGTCCTGTAGTTCAGATGATTAGTTTTACTAGATCAACAAAGACTAGGATAATATCTGTAGTATCGAATATCGATTTTGAAATCCTAAAACATTTGGCATGATCCACATAGACACTGCAAATTTGTTTGGGCATATTTCGATACTACAGATATGTAATTAGTCTTGGGTGGTCTAATAGAAAAATAATCTGATCTCCAGAATGATTTCAGAACTGTGGGATACACCTTGATGTGTACTACATTGTTCCCCCTAGATTCTACCCCTTGCTTAACGAATAGTTGAGGAAACACACTCACACAACCACATACCCTCCACCGAGCCAACGGCACAAGAGACTGTAGCATCGTGTCTCTTCCTCTTTGTTCCCCAAACCACCGTGAGAGTAAGTCGTGCGTCAGTCTGTCTCCTGGGCTGGGCGATTTCTTCCGGCGGCAATTTGGAGATTCCACAAGAACCAACACAGATAGAAATTCTGAATTTTAATTGTGAAGTAAACGTTCATTCACGTACACTTGTATTTCATTTTATGCAACCAAGCAACTTGTAAACAATGTTGTTTACAAAGATGGGCTTTTGTATACAATATTTGCTACATTGCATGAAGTGTCTCAGAACTTTACATGATATATAATGTAAACTTATATGATATGTGACGCTCCATTTATGTGCATCATATTGAACAGAAATTTGCTTTTTCGAACTGTGTATAATATCTTGTATACGTAGCAAAAGGTCGGGTGCAATCCACATAGACACTTTGAATCTGTTTGGACATATTTCGATACTACAGACCTTATTGCAGTCTTGGTTGATATAGTAGAACAAATCAACTGAACTCCAGGACGATTTGGAGAACCTAGAATATCAGGTAAATATGGCAATTACTCGCTTATATACGATTCGTTTATGATTTGACAACGAAAAATGCTATGTTCATATTGAAAAAAAAAAGGAATATGTCTCACATTGGACAGACCTCAGGGAATTTTCGTGTAAATCCGGTGTGACTTATGGAATTGATATCATTTTTCGATTATTTACAGGGTGTTTGGTTTGAGCCGGTAAAAAATCGAGAGCCACATGAACAACAAAATTGATGACAGCAAAATAATCCGGGACGGAAAGGTTACAATGAATTTTAAATTTTTTGTGACAGCACATCAGTCCCTTCGCGATTTTCGCGACATCATTTAATGTTTCCACGGTTTTCGCGACTGAAAGTTCAAATCCGCGAAAATCGCGAAATTCAGGCCTGTTGTAACAGCACTGCAAATTACTGACTGTTAGTGTAAGTAAATACGGTGTTCCATAACCCTATTTTACTAATTGTATCTTAAATAAAAGACATACATTTTATGTTAGCAATGCGATTTATGCCGTCTCTATCCTAAAACAAATCATTGTGTAACACCAGGGGGAGGGGGTGTTGGTAAATGTGATATGTTTGGTTATAGGGAAGGCATGGAGGCACGAGTATTAAACTGAAATTTTTGCGTTACATAATGTGTGGATAAAATAAGCAAGTAACACACATAAACACACATACGCGCGTACGCGCACCAATTTTATTGAAAACCTAAATTCCTGCTTCTAACACGTCCACCCCGAACTCTATATAAAAAAAACGCAACTGCGCTAGCTGCGTGGACATGCCGATCATAAATGTACACCATACACTCTTTTCCATTATTATACGGACCGGAGAGATCTAGACGGCTATGACGCTGTTGACTATCTGCCACCACCATATTCATACCACAAGAACGAGAAGATGCCAATAATAATGCGATATAATAAAAGGACACATCCCGGAACCGCCACCATCAGCACAGCACCCTCATCATTGCCGATAATAGCATGTAGCATTTCCCCCCCTTCGATAGAAGACCAACAAAACTGCCTGCTTACTTTGATGCTTAACAACGCAGTGTAACACGACACTTTCGTGACTTCCACCAACCACCACCAAAATAAGGATGCATTTAGGAGGTGAGGAATGAAATTCGGCTAAAAAATCAAGGCCGACGAGGATGGGATTCGAACCCACGCGTGCAGAGCACATTGGATTAGCAGTCCAACGCCTTAACCACTCGGCCACCTCGTCGCGGTGGTGAAAGGAGGATCGATGATAAGTGCTTTTGCTGTGGTGTGCTTCCGTTTTCGTTTGCAGTCGCCAGTCGGCGGTAGGTGGGATAGTGGAAAAATGGGAATATTAATCGAGTTGATGTATAGGCGCTGTTATTAAGTAGGTAGACATTTGGACGCGATGAATCGAGAGCGATTGTAATCTACCGGGTGTGTCTGCGTGTAATCAATGAATAATTTATTGCCAGCTAGTCGCGGAAGGCTTTGTTGAGTCTTTAATCAGACAAATGGTTAACACGGTTGCTGTAGTTAGTTTTGTACAAGTAGAAGTTTTACTTTCGGGAAAAGAAGGAAAATGGGAGCCGTTTCTTGGTTGTATGTGAATGCTTGCTAGGTAAGTTTAGATACTTCACGAAGAAGTTTCTCATGTTACGAAGAACCCAAGAAGTATTGAAGTGATTATAAACGAAAAATATTATCTCAGTGAGGCTTACACATTTTTACTGCCAAGATTTCAACAGCCGACCAGTTCTGCAAATTATATTGCCGAGAGTCGGCTTGCCGACCTAATCGGCTGTTGGCGATTTTACTGAGCTAGATTGAGTGTGAGTCGACTTGCAAGTCCCTTCGAGATTTTTTTCATTGTTTGACGAATATGAAGCCTACCAGAGTTCTTGTTGATCTTTCTAAGCATTTTCTAAACTTGGGACTTCTGTAAGTTTTCTAAGATGCATTTAAGTTATTCTGAACATCTCTAAAGGGTCTGTCCGGACTCAGTTCCAGCACAACACATTCTTCGAGAAGCGTTCCCGGGCGGCAGCTCTCTGGATAGACCATTCACAATGCTGGAATTCTCTATGGCTCTTCTTTCATCGAACAACTCCTCACCGGGAAGCGATATGATTAAATTCAATCTTCTGAAAAATCTCCCAGATATCGCTAAAAGACGCTTGCTAGACTTATTCAATTCCTTACTAGAAAACAACATTATACCGCCTGAATGGAGACAGGTCAAAGTAATAGCCATTCGAAAACCTGGCAAACCAGCGTCTGACCATAACTCATACCGTCCGATTGCGTAGCTTTCGTGCATTAGGAAATTGTTGGAGAAAATGATCCTTCCGAGACTCGATCAGTGGGTCGAAATAAATAACTTGCTATCAAATACACAGTTTGGGTTCCGCAAGAGCAAAGGAACAAACGATTGTCTAGCGCTGCTTTCCCCTGATATTCAACTGGCCTTTGCGTACAAGGAGCAATTGGCTTCAGTATTCTTGGACATTAAGGAGGCTTTTGATTCAGTTTCCATTGAAATTCTGTCAGACAATCTGCACAGATGTAAATTTTCTGGAATTTTAAATAATTTCTTGTACAATTTGTTGTCAGAAAAGCAAATGAACTTTTCCCTTGGACAACTGACAACTTCCAGAATTAGCTACATGGGCCTGCCCCAAGGTTCATATCTCAGCCCTCTTCTTTATAACTTTTATGTCAAAGATATCGACAACTGTTTGGCAGAACAATGCACGCTAAGACAACTTGCAGATGACGGTGTGGTTTCCGTAAGAGGCCCACATGCCGTGGACTTGCAAGAACCATTGCAAAGTTCCTTAGATAGCTTGTCTTCCTGGGCTAGGAATCTAGGGATCGAATTCTCGCCGCAGAAAACTGAACTGGTAGTGTTTACTCGAAAGCGGTACCCAGCCCAAATGCAGCTTAATCTTTTGACCAGAAACATTGCTCAATCCTTGTCTTTTAAGTACCTTGGGGTCTGGTTTGATTCAAAGTGCAATTGGAATACCCATGTTACGTATTTGAAGCAAAAATGTCAACAGAGGATCAACTATCTCCGTTCAATTTGTGGCACATGGTGGGGTGCTCATCCGGGAGACCTCATAACGCTTTATAAAACAACTATCCTCTCTGTTCTAGAGTACGACTCTTTCTGCTTCTTTTGTCAAGAAAATGTCACCTAATAAAATTGGAACGAATTCAATATCGTTGTCTGCGTATTGCTCTTGGCTGTATGCACTCAACGCATAACATGAGTCTCGAGGTTCTGACAGGAGTAAAACCCCTCCAGAACCGTTTCTGGGAGCTCTCTCTCTGAGAATACTAATCAAATGCGGAGTGACGAACACACTTATAATTGAAAATTTTGAAGAAATTCTTGGGCTGAACACACAATCTCGATTTATGAGAATCTACCACCACTACATATCGTCGGATATGTGTCTTCCTTGTTATACTCCAGACCGTGCTCACTTCACCAATCGCAGTTCCTCAATATGAATATGAATATGATCTGTACATGAAACAAGTGATTCATGGGATTCCAGATCAACTTCGAACTACTATTATCCCGCGTATTTTTACTGAAAAGTACCAACACGTCAATTGCGTGAAAAGATATTTTACAGACGGGTCACGTCTCAATGGATCCACTGGCTTCGGTGTCTTCAATGAAAACTCTAGCGCCTTCCGCAAACTTCAGGAACCTTGTTCAGTTTATGTTGCTGAGCTGGCAGCAATCAATTCGGGGATGCTTTTCAACAAGCCCGCAGACCATTACTTCATCTTCTCGGATAGTCTCAGTTCGATTGAGGCTATTCGGTCGATGAAACCAAGTAGGCACTCATCTTATTTCCTTTCAAAGGTAAGGGAGCAGATGAGTGTACTGGTCGAAAGATCATATATGATTACCTTTCTATAGGTCCCCTCACATTGCTCAATCCCAGGCAATGAGAAGGCGGACTCTCTCGCAAAGGTGGGCTTGCAGGAAGGCGAATTTTATGACAGGCAAATTTCACACGATGAATTTTACCATTTAGTGCGTCAGAGTACCCTTTCGAGTAGGAAAACCGATTGGGACACTGGAAATCTTGGACGGTGGTTACATTCAATTATTCCTAATGTTTTTTTGAGAGCGTGGTTTAAAGGCTTTAGCTTAAGTCGTGACTTCATTCGCGTGATGAGTAGACTTATGTCCAACCACTACTCGCTAGATGCTCATCTCAATAGAATAAACCTCGTGGACAGCAACATCTGTTGGTGTGGAAACGGTTACGATGACATCGATCACGCATTTTGGCAATGTACGGATAATGACGCCGCCAGAGAGCGACTTTTGAATACCCTCGAGGCCCAAGGAAGACAACCCTATATCCCTATCAGAGACGTGTTGGGTACCCGCGATCTCTGCTATATGCAGTCGATTTATGTGGTTCTGCAAATTTCTAGTATAAGAATTTAATTCGTTTGTCTTTTGTATCTCTTTATTAGTTTTTGTTTGTCTTGTCCCCCGTCTCGATGAGTCTCATCGTCGACCACTGGTCACCATAGCCGGTCGAACTCCAGACGAATCTAGAACCACACTACCGTTCATACTGGCGACATCACTCTGATGAGACAACGAAACCCTACCCCCAAGCTCCTCCCCTTTTCCTATCCTTCGACAATGTACCTCTCTAACCTCGAGTAAGCCGCGAGTTTTCGGCCCAACTCCTACTAGACATAGAATTAAGTGAATTTTGTTACAAACAAAGAACAATGATTTATCGGCTCCGTAAAGCTAACGCGATTGAGCCTTAAAAATAAAAGAACTAGATAAACAAAAAACATCTCTAAAGCTCCCCTGCACTTGCATGAGGTTAGATTGAATGTCATCAAAGATTTATTTTATTTCTGTAGTTCTTCTAAGTCTTCCAGAGTCTTACTCAGGATCCCTAGACTACAATGAAGCTTCTTGTGGTTTTCTGAATTTCACAGAATTTCTCCAAAAGGTATCTTTTGCGCATTTCTCTCAACTTTTCTGAAGTACTTCAGAAGTTCTCCAAACTTGCCTTGAGCTGACCTTGGACAACTCCGAAGTGGTATTCTAAAGTTATGCTTAATATTCGATAAAACTAGACATTTTCTCTGTACAAAACTTCACAGTTTGACTGGCTTCTACTGCAAGGCTGTTAGGGTTGATGCATATATTATGTCACGCTCTAAGGGAGGAGGGAGGGGAGGTCTAAGATTTTGTGACAAGCAATGCATTAGGTATAGGAAACACGTCACGATAGGGGGGAGGGGGTAAATTTTTGCTCGATTTAGCGTGACATAATTAATGCATGGGCCCTTACAAGATTTTCAAAATTTGATCCGCGAAATCCGCGATTTATCAAAAGAAATCCGCGACTTCAAATACTAATCCACGACAAATAAAAAAAATATTTTTATTGCTTACAAATACGATTTGTATCACTACTACATGGCATTTCAAGTATATTGCTAGTGGCGTTTCTTTAACCTCAATCTACCTATGCACCGACTCTCAAAACATAAACAATTATCAAAATATTGCTGGCAATGGATAGATATTGAGTAAACTAGAAGATTAAGTGTATTTTTCAACCGATTCGAGTATGAATATGGCATTAAATCTGGTTTCGAAAGTTGATGCACAGGTAAAAAGTGAGGTTACGGTGAGGTTATAGCTTATTAGCTTGTTGCATGTTCTTAACTTAGTGTTCTTTAAAGCACATCCACATTTTTATAGAGGGCCTCCAGCATGGACTTGCTTCGTTGCTGCACGTTTAACGACTGAACAATGTATCATTTTCAGTTATTTAAATTCTTGGTAGTATAAATTGAAAGTGAATAAATTTACAATATGAGATTCTATTAAATAAAAACGACCTAGCTTTTCTGAAACATTATTTAAAAACATGTTTGCATTTTCAATAGAATGCAAATTACCTTGAAAATGACTAACACCCAAAGCCCAATAAAAATAGGGTGCATGCCAACGAATTACCATACAATAAATTTAATTTGAGGTCTTCATTTTTAAGAACAATAATACTAAAGTAAAATATAATATATTATAAGTAAAATTACAGGAGAATTAAATTCTGACTTCCGAGGATAGTTCCAACAAAATTTAGGGGAAAATTTCTTAGGAAATCTGATGAGTATTCCAAGGATATTCCGGTGATAATTTTAAGAAAATTCAAAAGAGAGTTCCTAGGAAATTATGAGCAGCATTTCAAAGAATTAATGCGAATGCTGAGCAGAATTTTTCATTAACGGCGCCGGTGGTGTAGTGGTAAGCGTGATTACCTCTCACCCCAGCAGGCCTGGGTTCAATACCAGTCGGCGCCGCCGGGATGTTCTGAGGCATAACATCTCTGATCACGCCTTCCTTCGGATGGGAAGTAAAGCCGTTGGTCCCCGGTTCATGAGTTGATGGGTCGATAGGTAGGGTCCAGGTGTGGGAGCTGCCTTCCTGGCACGTCGGTAGCATTGGTGCTCAGCACGGAAAACAAGATCGACGGAAAAAACAAATCAAAAGAAAAAAAAAAAAATTTCATTTTCATTTTCATTTTGCAGCGTTTGGTGGGGCAATGGGAGCGCAAGTCAATCCAAAGCCGAGGATAAAGGACGGGTGTTGGCTGAATAGTCTATGCGGACCACTTGAACGCCATGGGAAAAGGAAGGGATTGAAGAGGCCGATTATTGGGGGGTTTTGAGGAAATGACACATAGTGATGCTAAATGTAAAGAAACCGAAAATCCATCTCCCACTGATTCATCCTTTCACATATATACCAAATTGATATTTTAAAGCAAGAATCAAAATAAACAGACAATACATGAAAAGGCTAGTTGGCAGTTGCTTTAAAGGCTAGTTGCCTCCCTAAGCGGACCCTCCGCATCCTAACTCTTCTGTTAATCCACCCAATGCTACTAGGCTGTCTAAATTTCCCTATTTAAGTTCGTTTGATGATTATGATATCTCCAGTCCAATTCAATAAATAATTGAAATCTCTAATCTACCTACCATGCTTTATTAAGTACCTGCACTTGTGAATGTAATCCAAAATCCAACGTGTTTCAAGTTGTTTTTGACTTTGACCTATCCTTAATATATATTAGCCCGTCCCAGGTGACACCCTCAAGTGACTAAAATGCTTCACTTTGAAGTTAGTTTCCTAGCTGATTTTTAAATTACATAGGATATATGCCCCAACTACGCTCACGCGTTTCCACTATGTCGCACAACAAAAATACGTATGGTTATGTCACAATAGAAGCACGCCACAGTGAAAAACCCGGACCACAGCTCAAACACTTATCCCAAATCAAAATGAAGCACATACAAGATTAGTTGCAATACCATGTACAAAAATGGTGTTTAACATTGTTCCCTGAGTAATACCTCAATGAAAACAACAACGAAAGCTTGTCACGCAGGTAGAAGGAGCACCGTTGGGCACTTTCTGAAACATTTCAATAGTATAATTCCCTTGCAAACCCAAATAAATCTGCGTAAAAATAAATAAAATAAGAGTGATTTGCGGCAAAACCCGCCAGTACTGCACCCAACGTCAGTGCCTATACGTAAGCGTTCTACAACGCGGCTTTCAAATAAAGGAGTAACAAGTGTGATACTATCACTTCAGACTAGAACTTTGGTTCTCTTATGCAATGGTACATCAGAAAGGGGAAGCTCAGTAGTCCTCATCGCATGCTCATGACGCTATTCTGTCACGGCATGAGCCAACGATGCCGGATCTAAACCAACCGTCTCCAACGCTCCACTATGAAGCATAAGATTAGGCCCGCCCACCAACGTCCAGGGTTTAAAAACTAGCCAAGGGGAGGGAGGGAGGGAGTTCCTAGGAAATTATGAGCAGCATTTCAAAGAATTAATGCGAATGCTGAGCAGAATTAAAAAGGAATTCCTATGGTAATTTCATGGGAATTTCAGGTGAATACTAAGTGCATGCTGAGGAGAACTCCAATTTATTTTTTTCAATGGTGATTGTCGGGGCATTGCAAAGTGAATTCAGAGACTGTTCTGCAGAAGATTTTCAAGAGTATTCTCAACAATCAAGACGAAACTAACGATTTTAAATTAGCTCATTACTTGACTAGAATCTGTCAATGTTTTAATTGTTTTGTTTCGCCTTATATATTTGACAGAGTTTAATGAGGCATTCATGGATTTTCTTATGTTTCGAGGGGTACTTCAATTAGCTTGGGCCCGAAGATCTGATACTTCTTAATGTGAAAGTGGATCGGTTTAGAATGACTCACTTCATCGATTTTTTACAAAATAACGCAGCGCTCAATCGAAAAAAAAAGCTCTTCCGTGCAATATTAAAGACCTAAAATTGCTATCTCTAGCAATTTTACAAGATGGATTCAGTGTTTAAATTTTCTGTAAACCATTTTCTAAAAGGACCACAATCATAGTGGTCGCTAACGTTGCTCATCAATTACACAATTATTTCGTATGAAAGGTCATATTTCATTCCCGTAGATCGTTTCAAAATATTGTTAGGAACATTTCCTATGAAGACAACATACATGTAAAATGCATTATTTCAATGCAAACCATTTTTTTGTAACGCAATTCCAAGCATTAAGCTGGGTTTAGACAGGGCAAGTCAATTGAGCAAGTCAGTTGAATTCAACTGACTTGAACGCGAATTGAACGTGTAAACCATGCCATTCAACTGACTTGATCAACTCACTTGAATTGAAAAAAGTTGAACCAGGCAGTTATCAAGTTCTATCACAAGTATTTGAGTAAGTTTTGTAAAAAATTCCGCCTTTTTGATGAAGGTATTCTAATATATCTTGGTATTTTTAAAAATAATTAGATAATCCTGAACTTCGGCATAACTTCGCTGAACTTCAGCAGGAGTTCCCTTAAGTTCGGCAGGCTTTCCCTAAACTACAGCAAGACTTCCCTGAGCATTAGTAGGACTACCCTGAACTTGGAATCTTGGAATTGAAGTTGTCATTTCAGTAGTAGAATAATTATAATTATACAATAATATTGTGTTTACGAATATGTTCAAAATTTCAATACTTCCCATTTTTCTAATTTGAAATGCTTGTTGGTACTTGTGCATTTCGAATTTGGGTGTGGTTTGAACGGGTGTGGATTCAGTATCAACGGAAAAGCATTAACTTTCAACTTAAGCCAACAGATTGAGCAAGGAGCAAATTATAAGTCTATAAAATTTTTCTATGAAAATTTAGAGATCCTGTACACAGAAAGAGGATCAAGATTCATGGTTTGGGAAAAATGATTGTTTTAAAGATCCATGCATTGAAAATTATATGATCCTGTATATAGAAAAATCTTCAAGGTTAAGGGTGCTTTATTAAAAATTAAATATTCCGGACATGGATATTTAATCTAAGGGAGAAAATTAGAGAGAGTGATCAGTGCAAAGTTTACAAGTTCCAAAACTAGCAAAAATATTTGAAATGCTGAACTTTGAAATTAAACATGGAAATTATCCGAGAAGTTCTGGAAAAATCAGAGAAAAACTGGAAATTTTATTTAGCAAAATGAGTAGACATTCTGACTAAGAACCAGTTAAGATGTTACCGTAAACCGGGGTAAATTGATCACTGGGGTGAAAATGCTGAAAATAAGTTTGTTTTACCAATATTTCTCAATAAGTTTGTTTTAAAATCATTGATAATTAATCTGACCTTATTTTCTGTTCCCACAGTTATGGTTGATAATAAACATATTTTTCAAACATATGAATGATATTTATGAGCTGCAATCACATCAACTCACATTCTGCAGACATAGGTTAGGTTAGGTTTTCTTGATTAGGAAGGTTTTCAGCCTGGGGCTGGTTCACCTACGGTTCTGAAGACATACTGTAAGTCAAAGGGATAATCGTCGTACAATCCGAGTCCTGACGGAATTTCATCGGTGTTATTGTCTCCACTGATGCACGTTTTTCAACGGTCCGTGGACGTCGGCGTTTTACCATCCTGTTGGAAGCAAGCGCACATGTTTCCAGTACACAAGAAGGGCAACAAACAGGACGTCGGCAACTACTGTGGCATCACTCGTTACTCGCTCACTGTAAGCCGTATATTAGTATCGACCAGCATGGTTTCATGGCTGGTCGCTCCACTGCCACTAACTTGCTGTGTCTCACTTCCTACATCTCTAACAGTATGTCGGATCGTGGTCAGACGGATGTCATTTATGCTGACTTATCTGCTGCCTTCGATAAATTGAATCACCGCATATCAATCGCAAATCTGGACAGGCTCGGTATCCACAGCTGCCTTTTGCTATGGTTTCAGTCGTACCTTACCGATCGCTATCTTACTGTTGTCATTGGTGATCACCAGTCCCGTATGTTTGCTGCCACGTCCGGCATACCCCAGGGTAGTCACCAAGGACCGCTGATTTTCCTTATTTACTTCAATGACGTGAATCTAGTAATTGAGGGATCACGATTTACTTACGTAGATGACCTTAATCTCTTCCTTCGAATTCACTCAATTGAAGACTGTTGCTTCCTTCAACGTCAGTTGAATGCTTTTTGTGATTGGTGTATTCTGAATCATATTGAGGTTAACCCGTTCAAATGCTTGGTTATCTCTTTTTCGCGCAATAAAGAGGCTATTATGTTCAAGTATTTATGCACTGAAATTGAACGCGTCAGCCAAATTAAGAACCTAGGTGTGATTTTGAATACACAACTCTCTTTCAAGCAGCACATCTCGTATGCCGTCGACAAATCTTCCAGAATTCTAAGGTTTATCTTCAGGATGGATTGCGAAAGACTTCACAGATGTCTACTGCCTTAAATCGTTGTACTGCTCCTTGTCTCGCTCCATATAAGAATACTGCTCGGTAGTCTGGACTCCTAACTACAACAACGCTGTCGAAAGAGTTGAGTCTGTTCAGCGACGGTTCCTGAGATATGTTATGATAAACTGCCGTGGACGGATCCCTTCTGATTGCCTAGCAAAGAAAGTCGTTTGCTACTGATCCATCTGGATCACCTGTCGGTCCGAAGAGATACAGCAAGGGCATTGCTAATTGCAGATATCACTAACTCAAACGCTATATGGCTGAATGCGTTATAAGACAAACTGTAAAATTTGTTCAAAACTATTTAACTGACAGAACTCCACAGGTAAATTATCAAAATTCCAAATCTGAACGACTACCTGTTGGAGCTGGAATTCCTCCGGGTAGCATTATTGGGCCTATATTGTAAAACATTTTCACTTCGAACCTCCCTGATTTGCTTCAGGGTTGCCAAAAATCTTTGTTCGCTGATGACACAGTCATTTCCGCTAAAGGAAGAAGTCTTCGTATTGTTTGCAGCAGACTGCAGAAAAGTTGAGATATTTTCTCTTCTTATTTGCAACTATAGAATAAATATAGTGTCCGGATTCTAAGTGGACCAGACTTTAAAGCAGCCAGAAAGTTCTGTTAGAACTTTAAAAGAACTTTATGGAACTTGAAAGTGGATTTTATCGTGGAATGCGGAACTTTTGGTTGCTTGGGGCATGCTTCAAACTCTCGTTGAATTTCTCCTCAAAATTCAGTAGGAATGCTCCCAGCGTTGCCTTGACATTCCTCTGTATTTCTAAAGTCACCAAGGCTGCAAAAGCGTAGTGGGTGGGACATGTTGTGAGAATGCCGGATAACAAACCCGCCAAACGCGCGTTCACCTCAAATTCCGTCGGTACAAAATGAAGAGGAGCATATCGAGATAAGTGATGGCAAAACATTCTATGAAATATCCTTAGAATATTCTTAGGTTTCAATTAGAACCATCCAAGGTTCATTAGAATTCGTTTTAAGATTCAATCCCAATTTCTTTAAATGTTTTTTTAAAGCTAACTTGGAAATCATGAAAGTTATCAATTGGGTTGTAAGTGGAATACTCACAAGAGCAAGAAAAGGTAATTATTTTCCGTTTAATTCCACTCAGTTTTGTGCATCAATGACAGATACATATTTCGACTACAATGTGCAGTCTTCATCAGGGAAATGACAATGATGAAGTCAAGTCCTTCTGCTTATTTGGTTATCTGCTTTGCGCCAACCAGGTGTTCATCGTAGTGCTGCTGCACCTTTCGATAACCTCACGTTTGTCCGTCAAAATACCTCCCTCCTTAACCCGAAACAATTCTGCTCAAGACACAATGCCTTAACAGGATGCGTTGAGATTCTTGAATTGCTGTGTTTCTAGAGCAGAATACAGCTGCTCCATTTCTTATCCCGGAAAAAATTAGTTGGCTGTCTTCACTTCTAATTGACTTTCTCAATCGTTAATAATATTTTTCGTATTGGATGCTGAATCGTAACTTCTTTCATCGAAGTTTGTGTCGAAAACATCCGCAAATGCCTTTACATGACCATGGCGATCCAAAGAGAAAAGATGAGCCGAGACTTCTGTTTCTATCGCTTCATAATCGCCCTCGCTGCATTCTGCTCATCCAAAACCGTCTGACACTCGTCGTCGAATCAATCGTTTCGTGTCTATTCCTTAAAAAGGAATCCAACGTCCGGATTTTGTTGAATCGTTGCAGCTCAGCAGTCACCCACTGTTGGGAAGAACATTGGAAACGTAACTTTCGATTGTATAACTCACAATATTCATTTGAACTGCAAGATCGATAGCTGTCGTTGGCGTTTATTGTGTTTCCGATTGATGCTCAACATAATGTTAAAAGATTGAGCTTATTTTAAATCAGTAATCGACCGACCTTGAACCTTGAACCTAGATCCTTATGTAAATCGGAACCCTGTAAACCTGTTTGCATGAATTTTCGCTTAATACCTCCACAGTAGTACCATAGAGGTAACTCTAAGACTAGTAGGTCCCGAAGAAACGTGCTCAACTTTTTGGCTCAGCTCTGGTACTATCTTCGGTCCCAAGCTAATCGATTCACTCCTCGAAACATAGGAAAATCCTCTAACCCCTCATTTTATCTGTCAAACTTTCATAGCGAATCAAAATAAACATTGTGTAGTACTAGAATTATGACTAGAATGGGGTACGTTAATCGTTTGCTCGAGCCAATTTAAAATCGTTAGTTTCGTATTGATTGTTGGTAGTACTGTCAACCTTAACTGCCATATTTTCCCACCCCTTCTCCAAATCAGATAGTGTTTTGATTGTTTTGCCACATTTCTTCGATTTACACTTGATAATTGCCCAAACATTTTCGATGGGACGAAAATCTGGACAATTTAGTGGATTGATATTGATACGTTTTTCAATAGAATCGACATTATTCTGCTTATGCCATTCAATGACATCCCTGCTGTAATGGCAGCTATCTAAGTTGGGCCAACACTTTACGGGACCTTCTTGTGACTGAATAAATGGCAAAATTCTCTTCTGGAGACATTCCTCCTTGTAAAATTGTCCATTTATAGCTGATCCAGTGATGAGAACCTTCGATTTCTTTCCACAACTGCAGATGCCTTGTCAAATCTTCGATGCCTTCTTGATCCGGAGTTTGTCCAAAGTTCATTTTTACGTAAGTGTCATCGTCCATCAAAATACATCCGTTATAGTTGGTCAGATCTTGCTCGTACAGCTTCCTTGCACGGTTTTTGGCAACCAGATTTTGTTTCAGCGTCCTGTTGGGATGTTTGCTACCATGGTACGACCGAAAACCTTCTCGCATACAGATTCGCCGAACTGAACCTTTTCGCGTCCGGAGATCCCAGGATTCCTTTGGACTGCCCTAATGATCTACGCTCGTAATTTTCGGTCATATGTTCCACTTCTACGTTTGTTTTGTTTTGTACGATCCAACGTTAGTGCATTCCGGTAACGTATAAGCACGGTATTTACAGTCGATTTTGGAACCTTTGCAATCATTCCTTCCGACCACGTTGAGTTTTCAACGTTCTTAGATAACTTTTAAACGTGTCTATCAATCCTGATTGAATGTTCACCACTGAATAAACAATCCTTCCAGATCAAAACGCTGTCAACAGTTTCTTCCTACGACAAAGAGAGATGCTACAGTAATTAAAAAGAAGCGACCAACTTATACTTTATACAAAAAAATAAAACAAAATTGAAACCTTAAAAAATGTGTTTTATTTTGGACAGCTTTTTGTTCTAGGTACTCTTCTGTGCGCCGTGTAAACTAAAAATTACTCAAACGTCATTCAGCATATGGAACATTTGCAAAACAGAACGCAGAATCAAAACAAAACCGCAAATAAGGCTAACAGAAACATGGATTTCTGATGCTGATAGGGCTACTAGAAGTGCAAATTAAAAATGAACCCCGTTCATATGCATGAAGCGTCGTTCAGATTAGCGGGGGTCTACGGTACGTCCGTTGCTCATTAGTTGCCATTAAGAAATTATAGTACCAACGGTACGAAACTTACTCAGTGTTAAGTTATAAAGTTATTCAGTGTAGAAAATCAATTTCTTTCTTACACACACATAAACAAAATCCGTTGGCAAAAATACTATATTGATGGTTTAAATTAAATACTCCCACCAATAGATTTTTGCAGAAACGAAATTCATTTAATTTTACTATTCTTTCTATCAAAACTACTATGCCGATTGAGTAAGCATAGTAGTTTTGACAGAATGGTAGTAAATAACATTATATTTATAGTCAACTATACTGAAATCATGGTAGATTTAACGGTATTAAGCGTAGTTATACTGAAAATAAGTGTTTTCTGCAAAATAGTATTCCTAATACCCCGTTCACATTACAGCCTATATCACGTAATATAGGCTGTCTTGCAATGAGCACTCATACATAGGATTTCCAATGAAAACTAGATGTATGAGTGCTCATTGCAAGACAGCGTATATCACGTGATATACGCTGTGATGTGAACGGGGTATAACTATTATCTTTGTTTCAGTGCAGGAGCTCAATTCAACATTACTGTCAAACGCACGAATACAAAATAATCAAATTCAACAAAGCAACCCCTATAATCGGGCAACTGCAACATTGTATTCTCATTGAATCACATTCCTCGCATAAATCAGCTGCGCAGAGCTCCAGCATATCCGAAGGCTTTTAATTTGATTATCTCCACATCGCAACATTGAAGAAACACCCTTCCCCTCCATTGAATCCATCACCGGGTGACCTTATCGTTAATCAGTTGCCTTCTGGCTCCCGGCTGGTCGCTTAATCTGATGATTCTTCAAACCAACTAACGGAGGAGGACAACAACAAAAGCCACAGCTTCCAACGAGATCCCATAAAGTTACTGCTGACTCATTCGGTTCGTTCAATGATGTTTCTTTCTGCTCTATCGAATATGTACTGACAGGGCAGCCCAGACCCATAGACCTCTAAAAGACGAACAGCATTTTCATCCGGCAGACCTGTGCGAAGCAGATATACCTATATGTAATGAAAGGAATGTTCGCTCTTAATCACTCCGCGCGTCCCAGCAGGGAGCACCACCAGTTCCGAACTACGTGACATCGCTGGGGCGCATATCTGGACTCTGTTGTAGTGTGATTCCGGTGGAATGCCCTCGAGTTTTATTGATTTTCAGTTTTCCTCTCGCACCTTACTTCTCATGCAGCAGGGCGAGATTGAGTTTCTTTTTCTTCTTTTCTTTAACAATGAGATAAAGTGCTAAGAGCGGACATGCAAGTAGTAGTTGACAATGCTGTTGATTGTGTGGTCGTACCTAGGCTAAGAGTGCTGACTTGTCGTAATCCATAATTCCAGCCAGCGAGAAATCAACTGGATCAGCGATGCTTTGACCGTCCTTGACTTGTTGTTTCCAGCTGCGATAGATACAATCGAAGGAAACTGCAGCCACTGATCGGAAAAACGTCGTTTTTCCGAGCTAGTTTTTATTTATTGCTGCCCGCGCTCACACTTCGGTGGCTTTCGCACTTCTTGACGGAGAATTGAGATGTATTTTCAGCTTCTGTGAGCACTTTTTTCCCTAACTTCTTTCCTCCGACAGAGGAACGCGCGCGTGATGAAAATATCGTACACAAGAGAAAGCAAAAAAAAATCAACCACAGCAGAACCGTCACCACCGACGGGGAAAAAAAACACAACAATACAATCACGCGAAAGACGCGACGTAAACACACACGCGTAAACACAAAATGGTTTAAATCACTAGTCTTCTGTTTATAGACTTTTGCACGGACGATTTGATTCTCACACGACGATAAACCCACACGAACTCCAACCGAACGGCACACGAGGGCACGAACTCGCACGAAGCTCGACCCGAACGGCAAACGAAGCCCTCTTCGGGCGGTTGTTTTCAGCTGCTTCGGGTTCGGGTAAGCCGTTCGTCAGCAAACCCACGATCGGCTGTCAAGCCACAAACACCGCACCGTCACCAACACACCCGCACGGATTGTAAACAAATTTCACTATTAGACGAGTTTGACGCCAATCACGCACACACCGTACCGTGGGATATGGGCGTCCAACGTCACACGCACACTCAGATGCCTTTCTTGAAGCGAGAAAAAAAGAGGTGGAAAACCCCTCGATGGGTAAACTTTTCACTGTTTTTCACAGAAATTTACCCCCGAACCGATCACTGACATAGCACTCGAACGCGTACCGATCACGGATCACTTACGGAGCCGGTTGAACCCACTCACGAGGGTGCCTAGGGGCTCAAAATTGCACTATTGCCGAAAAATCGCGGAGAAAAATTCGATGGACTTGCCTTCGCAAGAACAATACACTTCAATCTGAGCCACCGAAGGGCCGTTCGGACGAGACGGTGGTGTTTGTGACAACGTCGGATTCGTCTAAAACTGACTGATGCACTGCGAGATTTAGGCGAGTTTGGTTAGACAGCGTCAGTGAAGAGGGTGGATTTTTGCAACCGGGGTTTCAGTTGTGGGTTTGCGTCCGGGGAATGAGTTTGAAAGGTGTGCGATGCGGGCCGATCTCTGGACTATGCTGATGCTTTTTTAGCTTTATTCCGTAAACTTTGAGCGATGTGGGAATGGCATGTTCATGCCGGAAGCTTGAATATGTCTTTACAGTTATAGCCAATCATATTATTGCTGATTGCATCTGAAACTGGACTGTCCCAAAAATGCAAAAAGTGTGATAAAAGTGCACGTTTCCGTCAAATCGTTTTGATGTCTTCGGAGCACTTATTGCTTGCATCATAAGGAATAAGTGCACCCAAGAAACCAAGACGATTAGACGTAAACTTGCAGTTTTATCACACTTTTTAATAAGTGAAAACGCGCTTATTAGTCCAATTTGGTGTGACACAAATACAAGCTTGCAAGTATCAGGAAAAACGCCAACCAGACATAACGGAATTTTGCATGTGCTTAGCTCAGTGCCAACATTTCAAAGGGGCGTAATTGCTTTTGTAAACAATGGCTTTAGTCGTCGATTTCCCGCAAATAGAAGCTTACCCCTCCAAATTAACAATGCTAGCTGCTAGAGGAAACATTCCTCTACCTACTGGTATCATTATTTTTCATGACTGAGCTTTTATTCGCGAGAAATCGACGGCTAAAGCCATTGTTTACAAATGCAATTACGCCCCTTTGAAATGTTGGCACTGATTTCTCCTGATGTAAACACTCAGAAAATTTTTCACTTCGATATTACATGAAAACATGTATAGATATTTTCCATCTAGTTTTTCACGTAAACGTTTTTCATATGTAGATCGGTTCTAAAGTTTTAATTTCAATCCACATAAAACTGTAATAGGTAGTATAGGCTTTTGAAATAAATTTCACTATATTTTCATGTAACATCTAAATGAAAATTACTCAGAGTGAAAAGATCTTACCCCAATCCACTAGAAAGCAACATAAATTTTATAGTACTTTCTATATGAATTTTATTACACTTTCACTTAAATTTTCGTAAATTGCTTCGTAGCATCCAAACTGTTGTTAGGCGTTCTAAAATGATTTTTCGAAATAATAAAAATAACTGGATAGATATTTGTTGATTTATTTTATTGCTCAGCTTAATGCAGATGGTTTCTTATATCTACTTACACGTTTAAGCTATTTTTACACACAAAAACTTATTGTCAATCCAATGCAATGCAACTGACAGCCACCCCGGCCAGCTGCACTTCCTCTGCCAATCTTTCGGGTGAGATGGTAAGGAAATCAAACTCGTCGATTCCTCTTTTTACAAAAAATATATGATTAGTAAATGGTGTATGATGACGAAAATAAAACAACTTACTTTTCAGAAAATTCAACAAATCCAATGGAATTTGCAAATCTATCAACCGGTCGTCAGGAATGCACCGTTTGGACGCCATATTAGGTTTTGTTTATGCCATCGCTACTCAGAAATTTTCACACTATAAATTCATGTAGAATCTAAGTGAAATAATCTTATATGAAATTCACTTGAAATTTATATAAATTTCATCTAAGTTTAAAAACTTATCACATTGCTTTTAATATGATTTGTAATGAATTTTAAAAACGTCATGTACTTTTCAGATAATTTATAATATCTGAAGGTTACGTGTTTTTCCCAGTGAAATTTATGTGACAAATTTTTTGAGTGAACGCTTACGAAACAAAGATCATTTCAGTGCCAACATTTCAAAGGGGCGTAATTGCTTTTATAAACAATGGCTTTTGCCGTCGATTTCTCGCAAATAAAAGCCCACCCCTCCAAATTACCAATGCTAGCTGGGACAGGAAACATTCTTCTACCTGCTGGTGTCATTCATTTTCATGAGTGAGCTTTCATTCGCAAGAAATCGAAGACGAAAGTCATTGTTTACAAATGCAATTACGCCCCTTTGAAATGTTGGCACTGATTTCATTTATGACCAACAAGCCATCGGTTGGAAAAACTGGAACGCTTCGGGAGCTGCAACATTCCGGGCTGAAGTTCAAAACTCATTTGAGCCTCGATCTGGAAATTCTGAACGACAGTATCCTGGGACCACTTGTATTTCCCAAAGATTCGAATGGATGGAGTCAATGGTTACATCAGTCTGAGCTTTGTTGCATCGCACATAATTTCTCTGCTGTCCAACTATGACTTTAAGCTGCATCGACCTAAGTACGGCCGGCGCCGGTGGTGTAGTGGTAAGCGTGACTGCTTTCTAACACCCCAATGGGTCTGGGTTCAATCCCAGCCGAGGTCGGTGGGATTTTTCTGAGGCTTAAAAATCTCTGGTCACGTCTTCCTTCGGAAGGGAAGTAAAGCCGTTGGTCTCGGCCCATGTGTGTTGTGAATGGGTGCGATGGCAGGTGTGGAAAAGCTGCCTTCCTGCTGCACATTCTGTTGCCGTCAATGGATGGCTATCGATGTCCGTCGGTGATTGGCCACTAGATTGCGGAACAGAGACCGACGTTAAATAAAGGAAAAGAAGAAGAAGAAGAAGACCCAAGTACGTCCTGATCGATCAAAAGCGAAAAACTACCATCGGTATGCACTGAATTGGATTGATGAAGACCCCACTGGCCGAGCTGTTGTCATTTTCCGAAAGCGGTTTATTTGGTGTATGGAAGGAGGAGATTTTCAATGTGTACTCCATGGAGGACCGGGATGAATTCAGAAAGAACGATATTGAAGACTTGGGGATGCTCGCATTTGAGGATCTCACTTCGACGTGGATTGCGTTGGCTGTGGGGCTGTCCGTTAGCTCGGTAGTTTTCGTTATGGAGCTGGTGGTTAAGTAGATAGATTAAGTAGGGAATTTTGGATCCCCCGGTTGATTTAGAGTTGATCTTGATATTTATCATATCGCACATCATTTTCACCAGGATTTTCACTGATTGCCTTGTTGTAACAATGTTTCGAATAAAGTTTTCGGGTTCTACTGCACTGGCCACAGCAACAGGATAGGAGAGAAATCACCACAATTTATGTATTAAGCTGGCATGTAGCAAATTTTTGTTCCGTTCCATCCCTGGCACTTTCCTCACTGGGTGAGGTTTTAGAAATTTATTCCAGTCTTCCTGAAGTGTTCCCACTTCAATCGGTCATGGAACATAAGGCTAGCCTTCTCTAAGGCTTTAAGGTTTGCTTATTTCACTAGACTTGAAGTAAAACTAAATAAATATCATTTGCAATCCCGTTGTACGAATCGCTCGGACGGGATTTAATTTTCATTTTGATTACTTGGGCTGGCTCAACTCCAAGTAATTTTGTCAATTCATCTTTGATCTGATCTAGAGATTCACCACTGGGCAGACCGTTTAAGACAACCTTGAACAGATGTTCAGTATTAGTGGCGTAAGTGAAAATTGTGTGTTGCTTCTCAGTAAGATATTTAGGAAGACGTTTGAATCCGTCCAATGTTTCAGCCAATACACGGCATTCACCCGACGGCCAATTTGAAGTGAAAACTTGAATTTAGCAAAGTTTAAAAGTTCCGTACGAAGAGCGTGGAAATCGGAAGTAGTTACCACAATAAGGGGGACTTTTTCCTTCTTGGAATTAAGATGGGAAAAATTATTAGATTTTTGCCCTGATGATGGATCATTCCCAGTGATTGCCCAAATTAATTTCATCAGAAGAGCCCAACAAACAATTCAAAGTCACAAATAAGCATACATATTGAATAAATGCTGTTTAACAGTGTACAATGCTGAATAAAACAGGATGTCGAATTAGGTGCTGAAAAAAGCTCATTGAGATCGATAGATGCGCCTTTATTCCGCTGTTTGCTCCGAGGTTTGCTCTGATATGAATAATTTACTTATTAAAAGGTTTATAAACGTTGACTGTTTTCCTGATTCAAACCCAGAAATTGGATCTAATAACAAACTGAATAAGTGTAATTTGCACATACACTGACGCTTTAATTCGACTGTCTTCAATTAATTTAATAAAATGCTTCATTATACGTCTTAGAAATGTTTTCTAGCTCCATTATTAGATTTTAGTGCATTGCTTTACAATATTGATGTATAAAGGTGAATAAGGTCAGCAAAATAGCTCTTATACCACTATACGTCCATGTTTTAATTGCATGCTTTGTAAATGGTTTATTAACGACGTATTAGATTTTTTATTCGACAACACTGGTTCAGTCTAGCAAAAAGACGAAATCAGTAGAGTAGTGGTTACCGTTTCCGCTTTCCAAGTAGAAGGTCGTGAGCATACATGGAAAATCATTTGCATTCATTTACATTCATTTGCTTCTATCTTTTTTCTTCAACAGTATTCCGCAAAATGATGTGTAGAGCTTTTGTAGGTTTTGTTATTAGCTACAACTTTTGCAAACTAGTCAAATCCGTTTCTCTTATGCATCACGAACTAGAGCGGGCAGAACTTGTTACTGTTTTTCAGTGAATGTATTTTACAAGTTCTGCCCGCTCTAGTTCGTGATGCATAAGAGATACAGATTTTAGTTATGAGCAAAAATTGTAGCTAATAACAAAACCTACAAAAGCTCTATGCATTATTTTGCGGAATGCTGTTGATGAAAAAAGTTAGAGGTAAATGAATGTAAATGAATGTATGAAATGAATGCAAATGATTTTCCTTGCCTGGTCGTGAGTTCAATCCCAAGCTTAACCCTTTTTATTTGTGTTCTAAATAGTAATCATCAATCACATTACTCACGAATGGATTGATCTTGTTTAAAAATAACCACGCATCCTTTCCTTGGAAATGGGAGAGATGAATGAATTAATGATTCCCACTGGACCTTGAGGCGATCGGGAGTGCTGATATGTATTCAGTTTCAAACAAGCTTTTATTGAACTTTGAGCAGCCCATATGATGTATTCTAGAATAGCTCACATGGCAACACAGTTCGAAAAAGTAGTGTAAATTTCTATTCAATATGATGCACATAAATGGAGCGTCACATATCATATACGTTTACATTATATATCATGTAAAGTTCTGACACATTTCATGCAATGTAGCAAATATTGTATGCAAAATCCCATTTTTGTAAACATTACAAGTTGCTCGGTTGCGTGAGATGAAATACAAGTTTACGTGAATGAATGTTTACATCACAATTAAAATTCAGAATTTTTATCTGTGAAGGCAAGCGGCTGGTGATCGGAAGGTAGGTACTTGGTTCGAAACCAATGCAATCGGACATATGTATATGAATGTAATAAATTATTTAATATCTGTTGTTGTGTGTGGTGCCATGCTTCGTCTGAAATAAAGAAAACAATCTCTGAAGAAAAAGACATCTCTGTCTGTCTCTACCGTTCTTTATTTTCGGATTAATATTCTTGCAGTTGAATAACCGTTTGATAAATGTATAAGTATCTAATTTAAACGTTACTTCACATATAGCGATAATCGAGCGTATACATAATCGCTGTTTAGGGAAGCAAAAAATGTCCAATAAACGCTGAATAATAATAAAAAAAAGATCGATTAAAGCTCTGTTACAACTCATGGAAGTCGAATAAAAGCTTCTTTACATACCTTAACCAACACATATTGTGGTTGAATAAATTCTCCAGATTTATGTGAACAAAGCCTGAACAGAAGTTATTATTAAAAATTGTGCAAGTATTATTAAGCATGCAGTTGAATAAAATCGTCAAGAAGTCATTTCTTCAATGGGCAATTGTTTGTTGGGAGGGATCAAAGTATTGTTCTTTTCTTTTGCGTGTAGGAACAAAGTTTCTCCAAATCGATTTCCAACCAGATTGCAATAAAACTCCAAAGGATCGAAGAGAAATTTTCCAAGTTAATGTCCAAGCAGGATTGCGTCGGGAAGCGTCCAAACAAGGAGCGAAGAGGAATAAGAGTAAAAAAAAAAGGTAGAACATTTGTAGGTTATAATTAGCACTGAGATGCGCTATTTAAGTCTGTTGTAGCTTTAGGTAGCAGTAACACTTCCTTCAATAAAACCTATAAACAATGGTTGTAAAACGGAGTGAAGAATCTAAATAAACAAACGTGATATATTTTATAATGTAAATATCTTATATATCCTGTACGATCAGGCGATAACTACTACCTCTCCTCTTAGCATAGCATTTACCGATAGATGTCACCACTAAGTAACTATTTGTTATTGTTTCTCTGCCATGTACTGTCCCTGTAATATGAATAAAGTTAGAGATTTATCTTCCTCCGCCATGGCAGGACGGCCCAAATCATAATTGTTTTAATTATAACACAACCGAGAGCGTAGCACATGCAAAAAAAAATGTGCAATCCACATTTGGCAATTTCTAACGTTAGTTGAAACATACAGCAATATAACTTTAATTTTACTTAAAAGTATTCAATGATCCATTTGCATTGAATTTAACAAGCATTTGAGATTTTACATCATAGTCAAAAGCTCAATTGGAATAAATTGAAATTTCAACGAATAACGATACAAATTTACATGAAGGTGTAAATTTCAATTTTAGCACACACACTTTGAAATACATAACGTGACGGAATCCATCTTTGACATAAAAAATTAGACGAAAACAAACAGGTCATGTTCGTTGCTCGACGAATAGTACGTTTGATTAAGCTATATTTCGCGTCAGTTATGACTCAAATTTAAGTCAAAATTAACGCTCGTATATGTCACTCTCAGAGCACTTAAATTTACATGATTTTTTTCTAAGTGTGCAGACAAACCACCGACAAACCGACATGACTGACCATAGCCAAAACAATAAAATTCCTGACCAAAGCACACTACTGACATCTGGCTCCATGTTCGCGGGAAATATTTAGCTAAGCCATGAACCCGCATGCAAAAGTTATGAATTGGTTCGTGGCTGATCCATTCTGGAATTTTTTTTTTATTTAGATAAATAAATCCTATGGTTTTGACAGTTCGGATCACTGCACATTTAAATCGGCCGTTTACGATTTTCGGACATAAGTCAGAATTAAGTGTCATGTCGGTTTGTCAGTGGACAAACGTTCAATCCAGAAGAAATTTCATCAAAATTTTGAGTAAATTTTCAAACCAGAATACTTTAGAAATCACTTGCTCACTACCCAAGTTCCTTGTTCTACACTAAATTGGTGACATGACTACCGCTCTCGCTCTCACTGAACTGTCAGAATAATAAAAAAAATGGCAATTTGAATCGTGGCCAAACTTTCTACCGCTGTTTCTTCCAGTCAGCACATAACGGAGCTTTCGGATTCGATTTCGATGATTGCAATCTGATTCATCCGTGATTACCCTTCGTCAGGATCGTATCAGAACCATGGCTCAGTCATTGAGAGTCAGCCCGGAATATTGTTGCTGCTGTTCCGAGCTAGTTGCTTCTTTGATAATTGGAATACTGTAATTCTTATGGAATACTACTTAGTGACCAGAATACAAACTATAATGCTGTCGGACACCTTAAAAAGTTCAGTTCAGGGGAAACATGTCAGAAGGGTATAACTCGAAACGTAAACAATGACTTTAAAAGTCGACTTCTCTTGAATGACCACACACCCACGGACTACACCAGTTCATAGAACAAACATTATTCTTTCAGATGATTTAGTTAGTTTGAGTGGGTGTGCTGTCATTCGTAAGAAACCGACGATCCAAGTCATTGGGCCTTATTACGGGTGTCACTACACGGTGATAAGCAAGTGATACTCAGAATAAGAGCCGTGATTACCGTACAAATCAAATGGGAATCACTTCACCGTGACGACAAGTGACAAGGTTTCACCGTGAAGTGACATCCGTAATAAGCCCAATTGTTTACGTTTCGAGTTAGACCCTTCTGACATGTTTCCCCTGAGTTGCTAATGTTGTGTTTACACCTGTGCTGATTTGCTAGACGCTTATTTTGGTCAACTCAAAATTGAGTCGAATGTACTCATCTCAGCGGCAAGTAGGGCTACTCAAAATTGAGTAGCCTTATGTTGACTCACTTTTGAGTAAACGACGTTCTCACGTAGACTGAGTCAAAACCACTCGCCGGTATTTTCAGCTGCGGGCAGGGTTTTTGATTTTTATTCAAGGAAATGGAAATTGCCTGCTCCGGATTCATTCTACCGGAGCAGAAAATGGTTCAACACCGTTTCCCTAAGCAATTCGTACTTACCTGAAGGTCAGTTAGCACTCGGACTTTGTTGAGACTACACGCGTTGTGATCAGTGCTCTTCAAACTGAACGTCTGGGTTATTCTTCACACTTCGTGTGATCATAACCTTCAATCGGAATCTATTCACTGAATAGTTTAAAAATGGAAAAGGGAAATGCGGCCAAAACACCAGTTCATTTGGATGTACTACGGTTCACAGCAAGAATTTTGAAGATACCAGCGGCAAATGTACACTCCATTTACAAAGATGAAAATGATCGTTGCTACTACATCAAGTTTCTGGACGACGAGGGATTTAGCCAATTTGTGCGCAATATGGAGGAGCAGCACCGGTTCGAATATAGCGATGGACAATGCATCTACGTCAAGCTGGAAGTGGCAAGCAGACTATTCAGGTACGCGAGAATCTTTAATCTGCCACCGGAAACAGAGGACAAGGACATAGCTGCAGTACTGGGACAGTTCGGCACAATCCCACAACATGTTCGCGAGCGTTACCCTGCTGACTATGGATATAACGTTTACAGTGGTATTCGTGGTGTCCATATGGAGATAGCGAAGGATATACCAGCCAACCTGTACATTGCGCATTTCAAGAGTCGGATCTATTTCGATGGCCTGAAAAATAAGTGTTTTTTCTGCAAAGCGGAAGGACATATCAAGGCTGACTGCCCCAAGCTGGCGGACATGAAACCAGCGGATAACAATGGATCGTACAGCGGGATTGTGTCCGGTGCAAAAGCGAACAATGCTCGAACGGATGCCGAGCTAACTACAACACTAAAAATGACCTCGTTGCCCTTGAAAACCAAGGAAATTTCTTCGAAACCGGATGGGAAAGAGGTACGATTCGTAGCACGACCGAATGAGCCAATCGATGCAAACCAACAACACGGTGAAGCGGGTGCGAGTAAGATGGATGGTATCCAAAGCTCGCCGAAACGGTCAACGTAGATATCCACAGACAACGAGAGCTCGGGATGTGATGAAACAGGGAAGAGAGGCCGATCGAGAACCAAGAAGGGACGGGTGGAGCGTGGAGGAGAAGCAATTGCCGGTGCTTGACGCATTGGATACTCGATCGAGATCACGAAGTGAAATGAAGGGCGGAGGTAAGAAAGGTGGAGAACGGAAGTAGTCTGGTGACTGGATGAGAATAGTTTGAGCGATGATTTGTTAGTGTGCTTGAGAGTTCGGATGAGATTTTCCTATTCGCTCCCTCCTTAAACGACTAGTCATCGATGTCATTTATTCGAAACATTGCCACGGTTAATTTGAACGCTATTAACTCAGACGTTAAAAAAGCATTGTTAAGGGATTTCATATGGAATAATGATTTAGACATTGTTTTTGTTCAGGAGCTATCTTTTGAGAACTTTTGTTTTTTTGAAAAGCCATATGGCTATCGTCAATATCAGCGAAGATGGTAAGGGTACGGGAATTCTAGTGAGAAAATCGTCGAATACTCGGATATCATACTTAATTGTAATGGTCGTTTGTCGTCAATATGTATTGATTCAATTAACTACATCAACATCTACGCACACTCAGGGAGCAATTTCAGAAAAGAGAGGGATAAGCTGTTCAAGCAAGAAATTTTGGTTCATTTGGCTCATGGGAAAGAAAATGTTCTAGTTGGTGACTTCAACAGTGTGCTCGAAACATCTGATACGAAAGGTTCAAGCAACATTTGTCATGGTCTTAGACAACTCACAAGTAGTCTTGATATAAAAGATGTTGAAATATGTCTTTTAAACAATCGAATTAATTTCACTTTTTATAGAGGCTCTTCGAAATCACGTTTAGATCGGTTTTATGGTTCCGAAAACTTTATAAAACTAGTTAAAAATATCAGAACACTACAATTGTCCTTCTCGGACCATCATGGAGTGATGATTAAGCTGAATGTCCCAGATGTGAGCCATGTCAGTTATATTGGCAGAGGATACTGGAAATTGAACTCTTACTATTTAAAAAATGACGACATGAAAACTCGTTTTACATCAATGTACGATTCTCTCAAAAGAAGGAATTCTTTTCTGAACTTGAGTTTTTGGTGGAATAATGATTTCAAATCGAGCACCAAACGGTTTCACTATCAACCAGCAAATTTGTAGACAAAAAAGTTTCAACTATCAATGTATGAATGAGTTGTTTCAAAAGCAAAAAGAAGGAGAAACCGTTTTCGATGAAATGAATATCGTTAAGTCTAAACTGATGACGATAGAAAAAAAATAAATTATCTTTTTATTCTCATACGATCAAAGAGTGTAACATTCTTGAAAATGAAAAAAATGGGCTTATACCGAACAACATCTAGTCTTTTAAAGTCAACTCCATGAAAAATATTAAGTCTTCGAGTTTATGGTAGGGTAACTTCTCATGCACCTACACTAAAGAAAACTATCTTCGATCATTTCTCGCAGATCTTCTGTAAACAACCTAACACCGATACTAACTACCACAATGTACTAAGGTTTATAACCAAAACGCTCACAGATGAAGAAAGAGAAAGACTTATTAGGCCGATTGATTCTTCTGAATTAGAATACGTCTTAAGAAATGTTTCCAAGAAGTCCTCACCAGGACCGGATGGATTAGGATATGAGTTCTATGAGACCTATCTCGATACTATCAAAAATGATATGTTAGCAGTATTCAATGCATACCTGTGCGAAGGTGAATATCCTCCTGGTTTGTTTTCATCTGGAATTATAACTTTGTTACCTAAGAAAAGTGACAAGCATGACTTGAATAACCGGCGTCCAATCAGCATGCTCAACACGGACTCCAAACTGTTCACAAAGATTTTGTGGGTGAGATTGCAGACTTTGTTGAAAGGGCTTATCGGTCCGGGTCAGTCTGCCTGCCTTGAAAATCAATCCTGTATCAACAATCTTAGAATTCTCCGTAACACCTTTGTTGAAATCAAAACAATCGCGTAATTTCAAAGGAATTCTTTTAATCATAGATCTTGAGAAAGCTTTCGATCGCGTCGATCACGGTTTTTTATGGGCAACGTTGGAAAAATTCCGATTTCCACCAGTATTTATTGACTGCTTGAAAAGATTATATAAAAATGCAACTTCAAAGGTTCTGTTTAACGGATTTCTCACGAACGGGTTTGCGATCAATAATTCAGTTCGTCAAGGTTGTCCTCTGAGTATGGCATTATTTTGTTTATATATTGAACCGTTCATTCGAATGATTTACTCGAATGTCGATGGTTGTTTGATTGGTAATTATTTCGTAAGGATAATTGCCTATGCAGATGATATCAACATTCTCATCCGTAACAATCACGAGTTTGATAGAGTGCTGGAACTAGTCAACTATTTTAGCATTTATGCTAAGATTAGAAGGAATTTCATTAAATCTCAATTTTTGCGGCTTAACAACTGTCATTCTGGAGCTCATCTGATCCAAGAAGTCAATTATCTGACAATTTTGGGAGTCGATTTATTTAAGAATTTCGATCAAACTGTAGAACAGAACTACAAGCAATTGATCAGTAAGTTAAAGTATACGATATCTCTTCACTCGCGTAGAAGACTCAATCTCCTACAAAAAGTGTTTATTCTGAACGTTTACATTTTTTCAAAGCTGTGGTACGTTGTACAAATTTTTCCACCAGCAAATAAACATATCGCGGAAATAAAACAATTAAGCAACAGATTTCTGTGGAAAGGTTACTTCTATTTAGAGTTGCGACCTATCACAATCACGATCGCCAAACAGCTGATGGTAGTAACGCTTTGTACATTCCTATCCATATGCTCTTCGAAGCTCTCTCCATGACCATTCATCAAGTTCACGAAAGTAGTAAAAAGCAACTGGCGAATGTCGTCTTCGGTTGTGATTTATCACCGATCTGGTCATTCCCGACAATCACGACACTCATCTGTGCTCGTTTTAAAGCAGTTGCTGCTTTGGTTGCTTATTATTGCTTATATTTTCTTCTGTCGTTTCGCTTTTTCTCATGATCGTACTGCAGAAGTCTTCACTGTTTTCGTTGTGCTTTTCATCATCAGCAGCGAGTGTAACGTTTTGCTTGTGAGCAGCGACCATTACTGGTGATTGTTGTTTGCCATGGCTCTAACTCTCACTGCGTGACAAAACGATCTGCCAGCGATAGTCGGTTGATGCGAAGACGAGTGTCACGTGAGTGTCATGATATTTTGCATCACTGCTTCTATTCTTCAGCAAAAAATGAAACTGTTCTTCCTACATTCAAAGGTGGTTTGGCACTCGAAGATGTAGAGATCAAAGCCAAAAGTCTTTTTATAAAAAACATACTTTATGCGCAAAACGATTCTGATCGCAAATCGATGGATCTATGATGAATTTAGCTAGTAATAGAAATTAAACAAGAAACGCCCGTAGATGGCTGGAAATTTCAAGAAATATAGAAACACGCCCGGAGTTAGAAACAAGTAAGTTAATATATAACTATTTACTATCTGAAACAAATGTCACACCACGAATGCAAATGGAATTACCTAACGTCTGTTGGGAAATTCTTTATGAAAATTACAGTAAAAGTTTTCTCTCGTCTGAGCATAAAGCAACCTTTTACATAATGTTAAATGACCTGATCCCCACACGAAGCAAAATGTTCAACCATCGAATTTCTGGGATAAATTCACCGCTATGTAGCATTTGTGGTAGGTTAGATACACTTAAGCATCGAATTAAAACATGTAATTTTGCCTCAATAATATGGTCTTGGACAAAATCTGTGATCCGATCACGGATGAAAATACAAATTGATGATCCTGACGAGCTGCTAACCTGGCAAATGGGCGAGAAATGCTGTGGACTCAAAGCAGCGCTATGGATAACTCTGGAAGCAATAAAATTTAATTTGAATCACTTTTCTAAAGCTAAATCTGACTGTTTGGCAGCGTTCAAGGAAGGAATACGGGAAGCACGGTGGAACAACAAAGAAAGTTTCGCTAAAAACTTCAAGGGTTTTTTGAATGTGTGTTAAAGTTTTATGAATGGCTTCAATTGATAATCAGTTCACTAATCTTAGGTTAAGTTAGGCTAAGATAGGTTAAGTTCCCTTTTCCCTGTATAAAAGTATGCTTTGGTATGAGTGTAATGGATCAGAATGAATAATGAGGAATGAGTGCAGATGAATGTGTTCCTAACACCGAGTCCGCCGCGGGCAATGGGCTTCCCAAGTTAACGTTAGTACTAGGTTAGGTTAAGGAATTTTCGGAACAAGACGGACAAGATTTGTTAAATAATTTCGACTGTAAAGTACTCAATCTATTGAAATATATTAATAAAAAAAAAAATTTCAGCCGGTTTTTAGTAACATTTTCTATGAGGTTTCCTCCGACATGACTGGCATTTTTTCCAAGTCCAAGATTTTGCTGACTGAGTGGCTTTTACTCAGTTTGACATTTCTCGTTTACTCAATTTTTGACAACGTTAAGTTAGCGTGATTGTGCAAGTGTACTAGAACTGTACTAAAAGGTAGCCAGCATAATGTAAATGGGGCGTCGGCATCTACCAGCATGAGATTTCAGGAACAACTGAGATTCGTACTATTTGGTTGAGCTGCTTGAGCTAGTGAACTAGCATAAGTGTAAACAGCCCATAAGGATTGACTATAGAGAATACCATAGTAATTTTCATACGACTAAAATCAAAACGGTAAACGTTTTCTCAACATGTGCAGAGCTGTAAGATGATGTACCACTCGATACTACCATTCGTCGAAAGTGAGTGAGTGCTAAGTTAAATTTAATTAAAATTTGTTAATTACTTTGAACGATGTTAATCCATAAACTCTTTAATTCTTAATAATCGCATATAGCTTCCGACCCGTACAGGCAATCTCAGCATCGAAACGACAACAAGGACAGGTGAAGGAGAGTAGCGCCCGTAGTGCAATCTGCTTGCTGATAGCTACTTCAATATCTCGTTCAAAATTACGGTTATGGAATTTAACACATACTAAGATTCAAGCTTGAATGTCTGTTTGCGGTTTTAGTTAATTGAATTACTAGACCTTAAATGTGATATACTGTCGCATTAGCCTAAAATTCCACGCGGCCTTTCCCATTTTATGAGAAAGGCCGAGCTAGTTTAGAGTCATAGCACAGACAAACAGACATAACTCTGGCAAGTTGTTAGCCGCACAAGCATTTAACGGTCAATTTAAAAATATCGCAGTTGGTAGTACCACCACCTGTGGCGCGTATAGTCATTTCCCTTGCATTTGACATTTAGAGGCTACCACCATCTGTTCAGCGTACTACCTATCACAGTTTTTTAGCGACGATGTTTTACAGTCAGACATATTCAATGTGTTATGTCTGTTTGTCTGTGGTCATAGCAACCATGTTTATTTACTATGAATTACAGCATTGTTTTCATTTGCAGTACTAGCTAAGGGGTAATCAACTCTGCACACTGTGCCAAAACACAGCACGGCACACAGTTCGGCACGATAGGGCACACTTTGACTAGTAGGACACACACGATATAATATAAAATGGCATCACTGTTGAGTGTTGACGACCAATTGCCAATAGTTGCTAAGGTTGACTACTCGGTTGAATAGTTATTTAATATATAAAACTGGTAAAACAACGATTCAATCAAGAATTTAAGAACGACAAACTGGTTTCGAGGATCGCTCCGAAAAAATCTGTAAGTATTCTCTGAACCGTGAATCTCTTTAAATCAAGCAAAACTCAGTCCGTCTCATCCGAGTCACAGCAATAATCCCAGCGGCTCGTGATTTCATCCAGAACAGCTTCTATTCGGGATTGACTTCAATCTAGTTCATCCACACCACGGCCGGTCGAGAGGGTCTTGTCGATACGGCAGACGGATAGAAATCTCCTTATATCTTTTGGCAAATTTAAATTGCTGATTATTCATAAAACGTAGAAGTCAACTAATAAGCAGACGCCTTGCAAAAAGTTTATGAAGATCATGTTTTCTTCCCTTTATTTGACGTCGGTCTCTGTTCCGTAATCACCGACGGACATCGATTGCCATCCATTGACGGGAATCGAATGTGCAGGAAGGCAGCTTCCACTCCTGCGTAGAATATCGCACCCATTCAACACACACATGGGCCGGGACCAACGGCTTTACTTCCCTTCCGAAGGAAGACGTGACCAGAGATTTTTATACCTCAGAAAAATCCCACCGACCTCGGCTGGGATTGAACCCAGACCCATTGGGGTGAGAAAGTGAAGATCATGTGTCAAATGAAATGTATAAGCGGTCACACATACCTTTTATGCATTCTTATAGGACCTATGCGGTTTGTCTTATGAAATGCTGATGTTTTGGCAAATATGTATAAGTGAAACACATGAATAAAATAATTGATTTTCGTTTCGTGTAGTCGTCTGAAACTGGTTACCTCCAGCGACCGACGGTTGGTCAAAAGCTACCTATGGTGCAAACTAGTTGGATCCCGTGATCATGAAAATCAAAACCAAACCTGGAGATAATGAACGTCAGTTTATATCGGAGTACAGATCATTGCAGTTAAAAATGCAATTACATTCTATTCCACGAGTCAGACAGCAAGCATATTTCCTTCACCAGATGCGGTAATTTTGCTATGCATCTCTGTCATCATCTTGCTGTTGAACTAGCTCGTATCAATGGACCCCAGAACGAGGATGTTGCTTCTAGGGTGGGAATGAATTCTCACCCGTTCAAATTCTGAGTTGCTTTAGTCGGGAATAATTTGACAGGGAGCATGTGGCAACTTCATTCATCATCGATCGGGTTACGCCTTCGTTTATGTACACACTTAGAAATTATCGCCGACTTCGGTAATTTTTACCGAAACCTGAACAGCTGAACTTTTCGGTAAAATTTATGCAATTCAATTCAATTGCTTTTCAGCTACTTTGAAACTAAATCTCCACTAAAATGACAAGATTTGATCATTTAAACAAGGTTGAACATGTTTTGATATTATTTTCAAATTCAATAGCTTTTAAAATGAAGGTCAAAGTTTTACCGAACGTTCAGCTGTTCTGATTTCGGTAAAATTTACCGAATACGGAAACAAAATCTTAGTGTGTACATCTGCAAGGAATCAGCAGCAGGGACATCTAGCCGGAATCTGGTGGACGGGTTGAACACCGTACAGGTTTGATGGCTTCCACTTCCTCTTCCACCTTCCGATCCGCAAACGCACTAATGAGAATGAAGGGAAGCTGAATGCTTGCCTTGATCCATCTGATAAATTGAGAATGTAAACAGAATAAAAAAGTCAAACTGATGGAATATTGACACATTGATAGACACACTTTGATTGAAACCACGTTCGGCATAGCGCTTGGCACAGCTTTCGGCACTGCTCAATCACTCGGCACGGATTAAGGTGTGCAGAGTTGAATACCCGTTGGATTTTACCGTTCCTACTGAATGTTTACCGCTATTATTCACTGTCTACGGCAAACATAGTTTTGTTAAACGCATTGTTTCAAAACATTTTAAAACAAATCTCTTGAACTTCCACTAATTTTTTCTCAATATGGTGGATATGGTACATTGGTCCATTTTATGAAATGATTAGGAGCATGATGAGTTCTCATAAGATTTTCCAGCACATTTTATAGAGAGTAAGGCAACCCACTAAGATCAAAGGGACCCATTTCGGATAAAGTGAGACACCCCACGCGGTCAGTTCTTTTCACGATTCTCTTTATTTAAATTACCTCCAGCTTCTGATTCCACATCATCTACTAATAATCCCTTTTTTTTGTTTGTTTCTTTGTATAGCAAATACACATTATTTAGTTTCCAATTTTCGTTTGTTCCATTTCCACTTTTTCACTTGTCGTCGTTCAGTTGTATGCTTGATTCGTTCCCATCTTCTGCCGGTACTTCCTGTCCACATTTCGTATAAATTCGTTTAGTAGCTAGGTCCGTCTCTAGCTTGTCCTTTTACTTGTAGTTTTGTTATGTTTCTTCTTTTTTTTTTTGAGTTTTTCGTATTTCATTCTAAAGCTACGCGATAAAAACGAAACATCAACGAAACGAATTGAAAACGAATAAAAATGTAAGTTTTTTCCTGTATTTTGATTACGTTATTCCGTATTATTATTTAAGCTTGCAGTGCCGGTAGCTGCCTTCAAGCGCTTGGAATAAAAAAGATTCCAAAACAAAGCTGGGACAAAATCGTTCAGCCGCCAGAATTTCTAATACTTTTCATTATTGTTTTACGAAGGGAAGCATTTGCTTGCCATTTGTTTGTTTACTTCTTTTCCACACGTCCCGTTGACGTGTTCAGTCCAGATTGGATTGCCTGCATAAATAGGTAGTTAAAAACACATTTACAATGGTTCCGTTAAAACAGATTATAGAATTCTCGTATAGGTTTCTCCGAAGATTTTTTTTTCTCGACTAAACATATGTTTCTTTTAGTTTTTTTTTTCTTAGCAAAGTAGGTGGAGAAAACATAAAAAAAACATAAAATAAAATATGCTTGCGTTTAACATAAAAATATTTCCGGACAACTAAAATACTCTTTCCATTAAAAAATCTCTCTATCTCTTTCTATGTAGTTGGTCGAACCCGATTGGTTCTGCTTTCGTTTGATTAGTTTAGTTTAGTTGCCCCCAAATTTTACCAGGTGGCGCGACTTTTTATCAGGGCTACTATGATTGAGTGTGTGTGTGTGTTGTGTGTGTTGACAGAGTGATGGCACTCGCAGTTTCGGCAAAGTAGGCTACTACTCCTGGCAGATTTACTCAATAAATGTTAATGACAATCGACACAAAAGGAAATGATTTTCAAGTGATGAAAACTTTTACCTTGGCAGAGATGAGATGGTTCCGTGCTAGAACAGGATCCTTTGTTCTGAATTTGAGAAGACTTTTTGCTCTATTTTTGAAACTCATTCTTCTTCTCGGCAAACTGTTTTCCTTTCCGAGTGTGACGAGTGCCAGTTTTGTTTCGCGTGTTGCACTTAATGTTTTTTTTTGTTTTTTTTTGGGAATAAAGTTTCTTCTTTTAATTTAGTGAGCATTGTTGTTCGGTCTTGTTTGGCGTTCCAGTTTGATGGAGGCTTTGAAAATTTGTTGCATTCTTCTGTCAGCTGATGGCTCGGGGAAGCTGTCTGGAAATAACTTTTCTGGGTTTGATTTTGATGTAAATTATTGCCAATAAAGATATTCAGATTCGAATTTGATCCAAGGTAAATTAGAAGAGGCTAAGTGAATTGTTCATTTATGGTGATTGTGATAAGTGTTTCCTACCCGGGACATCCCGGGAAATTTATTAAAATTTACATTTCCCGGTTCGACTTGTCGGGAAAAATGTTTTATTTATACTAAAAAAAATTGCTAAAAACAGACAACACGCTATTTAAAAACAACCCAAATTTGGGTAGATTCCATCCAGATCGGTCAAAACTGAGCCTACCCAAAAATGGGTAAACTGTGTTGGGAGTGAAAAGTTGACAAATGAACAACGTTGATCGGATTCATGTCGATGTTGTTCATTAGTAAACTTGTAAATTTGGGTAGTTTTGAAATAGTGTGCATAGCATCCGGGAAATTTAATTCGACAGTGAGCATTCATAAGGGCGTATACGCGATGATCGATTCTCTTCATCGATTTTCTCTTTTGTTATTAACTCGCTAGATTTAACGTTTATCGGTACGTTTGCTGTTGCTTTTGATAGCCAGTACAACCTGTTAAAACTCTGCATTGAACAAATTCTAAAAAATTGTTTCGCTTAGCTGGAGCAATGCAAAGAGAAAAACGATGAAGAGAATCGATCATCGCGTATACCCCCTTATGCATGCTCACTGTCGAATTCTTTTATTTACTTGGGGAAATTAGCAGAATCTTCCGGGAAAAGTCGAAAGTAATTTCCGGGGGAACTCTAAACATGTTTACATTTTTGATGGGCATTTGAGGATGTCGGAAGATGCTTCGAAGTCGGTTGAGTTTTTCGGTGGAAGTCAGATGAAACTTCTGAGGATCCGGAGAAGTGAAAAAAAAAACATTTCCAGCAGTCGGAAGTTTCTTCTATGGGAACGTTGGAAGAAATTTTCGGGCAAAGTCAGAAGAAACTTCCGGGGAAATCAAATTAACCTCCCCAGAGAAGCAGGAAGAAACTTTCAGGGGAAGCCAATGGAAACTTTTGGGGCAAGGCGACAGAAATTTCCAGAAGCAATTGGAACAGACTTCCAGGAAAAGTCGGAAGGAATTTACGAGAGAACTCTGGAAAAACTTCCCGTGGAAGTCGGAAGTTACTTCCAAAGAAAGTCACAAAGACTTCTGGTAAGTTTGAAAAAAGTTCCAGCAGAGGGCTGAAGATTCTTCCGGGGTATTCATTAGCAGGCTTGCTTCCACTCACTTGCTATAAAAAAAATATTTTCTGAATTTCGAAATCATTAGATGTTATAATGATATTTTGTCATTGTCAGACACAAGAAGAGGCAAGTATTTATCACATAAAACCTGTCAAATTCGCTTTCAGATAGTCACAATCAGCGATTTTACGACTCGCGAGCGCTCACTCTGAGTGAACGCTCACGAATCATAAAATCGCCGATTGTATCACTCTGGAATCGAAATTGACAGGTAGTATGTGTCAAACACTTGCCTTTCAACATCTTCCTGTATCTAACGAGGACAAAATATGATTATAACATGTAATGACTTCAAAATTCAGAAAATTATTTTTTTATAGCAAGTGAGTGGAAGCAACCCTGTTCATTAAGAACTTCCGTGTCAAAAAGGATACAATTTTCACTTCCAGTGGAAGCCAGTAGGACTTCTAGGCGAAATTGGAAGATGCTTCTGGCGAAAGATGCAAGAAACTTGCAGGGCAAGTTGGATGAAACTTTCAGCAGATGTTGGAAGAAACTTTCGTGCAAAGTCGGACGAAGTGCCTATTCTTATGAATGACTTGGTAGAAAATAAATCTGGTCAACGATATTGCCTAAAAAATAGGACCTTAGTAACGACATCCTTCGAGCTTCTCGCGGTAAACAAGCTTGCTCGCTAAGTCTCTAACAATGTTGCATGCAAGGTAAACAGAATATATAGAAACGTCAAAGTGATCCGATGCCAGCGCTGCAGTGAGTAGTTCGCGAAAATGATAATATTCAAATCAATCGTTAGATGCGTGAACGATGATCCAGAATGAAGAGTTACGTCTGTTTGTCTGTGGCCAAATGGCACACGGGGATGAATGGATTAATTCGACAGTGAGCATTCATAAGGGCGTATACGCGATGATCGATTCTCTTAATCGATTTTCTCTTTTGTTAATAACTCGCTAGATTTAACGTTTGTCGGTGCGTTTGCTGTTGCTTTTGATAGCCAATGCAACCTGTTACAACTCTACATTGAATAAATTCTACAAAATTTTTTCGCTTAGCTGTAGCAATGCAAAGAGAAAATCCATGAAGAGAATCGATCATCGCGTATAGGCCCTTATGCATGCTCACTGTCGAATTGTATTCTCACTCATCTTGCTCGCACTTCTTTGATTTCGACGATGCATTAGTGTGCGCTATAGTCGCTATATTCATAGTCTGGCGGATAGAATCTCGGGAACCAATTGAGCTGTCAAATAGCGGAACCAATCCAGCAAATCACGACCAACAACAGAAAAGAGCACATCAGCTATTGCGAACAAAACCTCGGAAACCGTTTTCTCGTGATTCAAGGCTTGCTTACGCAAACTAACACTATCTTTGGGATGGGGAAAGATTCCCTTATCCGATGGTGCCGGTAATTAGCTTCGATTGTCGAGGAAAGAATAATCAACGTTTTGTTTGTGAAAGTTGATAGGACATTTTCAATTGTTGGTCTAAAATATATTGAATTGGTTCCGCATTTTGATAGATCGAAATTCTTTTCGCCAGACTATGAATATAGCGACTATAGTGTGCGCCTATGAAATGACAGTTCATTCACCGACAAACTGACATGACACTTAATTCTGACTTATGTCCGAAAATCCTAAATAGCCGATTAAAATGTGTAGTGATCCGAACTGTCAAAACCAGAGGATTTTTTGATCTAGATAATAAAAAAAATTGTCCAGAATGGATCAGACACGAACCAATTCATAACTTTTGCATGCGGGTTCATGGCTTAGCTAAATATTTCCCGCGAACACGGAGCCAGATGCCAGTAGTGTGCTTTGGTAAGGAATTTTATTGTTTTGGCTATGGTCAGTCATGTCGGTTTGTCGGTGGTTCAGTGGTTCTGCTTATGTGGGCTTAGTCGAATTTTTCATGGGTAGATTTTCTTGATAATTTTTCAGACTGCAGTAAGACGTGAACCACAGTTCTGAAATGTCCGCGAGCAACATTGTTTCACGGCGCATTTCCTCGGCATTTTGCAAATTAAAATTAGGATACTTTGACTATATGTTTTTAGTATTACTTCTACGTGAAGTCAACGATTTACATAGTTGAAGATGCTAATTTCAAATAACAGACTGTAGTGGTAATTTTTATACGATAGATGGAGTAGATGAAAGCATAGAGTTGATAGTTCCGTTAAATAGAGTACGGCAGTGTTTTTTGATTATTTTTTTCGGCACCAAATTCAAAGATCTTGTAAACAGTACCTCCATTGAACTGTCAAAAAGTTCATCCGACGAACACTGAGTTCATTCGTGACGTCATGCTGTAGAACCTAATAGGAACCTCACTTTTTGGACATCTGGCAGTGGTTTGTTTACATGAACTAAGAAAAAAAAAATTAAAAAATTTAGTGAATGTTTTGTGGAGACGTATATTTTTCAAACGAACATAGTCGGATATAATATATTTTAATTATTTTTATTTAAAACCTCAATTCCACTTGAAGCGACTAACAAGCAAAGGTAAACAAACCACCACTGGATGTCAAACTGATGAATGCGGGTTCATCGGGTTCATTCGTGACGTCAGCGTGCAGCATCCTATAGACGAGTGCATTGATGAATTTGAGTTAACGCAGTTGATAAAAAGTAACACAAGCTGTCCCTAATAAAAATAACCATAAAAGCGAGCTTAACGACGTGTTCGGGGTATCATCCAAACCATTTGTGGGATAGTTTACCCATCCGGGATACAGTTCGTTTATGGTATTCGTTTATTAGGGCTGGGCAATGTTTACCAACCATGGACACTAAATGTTCATTATTCATTATTCATGAACATTTTGTGTTCATGATTAGTAAACATTTCCCGCAGCTTGTGTCACTTTTAGCCACGTATCAATTATATTGACGCGAAGGGGAAGTATTGACAATAATATTGATGATCTGAGTATAGAAATATTGTCAAGATCGATGTGTTGACGTCAATATAGAATATTGAATATACGATTATTGTCAGTAAAAGCAATCGTGTGGGATCTACTTTTATCGAGTGAGTGAACTCAAATCCATCGGTGCACTCGTCCATAGGGTGTTCCAGATAGTATAAGAAAACTTTAACCACGTCGCCATTTGTATCCCGATCGATGTGTGTCGTTGTTTACGTTTTACTGAACAATCAACCTGAACCAAAACTTCACGTAATCGCCATTGATGAAATCCTTTAAATTTCAATGAAAGTCCAATGAAATAATCACTTGCAAAGTTATGTGTCATTGATTTTCATATGACCATAATTTAAGAGACATATTTCGGCGAACATACGTTTTATAGGGTTTTACAATAGCGCAATTTTATATAAAAACCAATGGTTTTCACGTGTCATTTGCGTTCCGTTCAAAGTTCATTTTTTTCTACTTAATTCAGGTCAGGCATTTTCCCAGAAAGACACCAACAGATCGGGCACAAATGGTGTTTTATGTCTAACCGGTTAGATCAGGATGTAAGAATTGGAGCATCACGAACCACCATCCACGTTTGTTAAAGTCTGGTGAGGAGGATCTGTGTACTAAAAGCTAGTCCGGAAGATCATCCCAGCTTTCGCCAATAAGAAGAGTGCCTTTGTTCGAGATTTTGCTAAAAATTTGAGAGCATGCCAAGGCAGGATGTATACTCAATATGGTAAATAAAATTCCCTGAGTTTTCCAGGTTTCTCCAGGACTTCAACGGAAAATTTTCAGGTTAAAATTGAAACCATTATTGAAAATATGTTTAAATATATGCTATTCGAATATTTCTGTTAGTTTTGAATCTTGAAATCTTCTCCAGGTCCAGAATCTTAGAAACTTTTCCTAGACCTGAATATTGGTCTGAGGAATTACATTCCATTAGCTCTGAATGTCAAAAAATTACTCGCCTAATCTTGAAGATTTGATTTTTCTTAATCCAGAATCAAGAGAACCTTTCTAAGCATGAGATTCGAAGTCTCAGAATATTGAATTTGTTTTATCTTGATTTTTCTTCTGTGATCTCGATAAAACTTCCATGTTTGAATCATCTTGATACTCTCGGAGCTCCTCACAGGATATCTTTAGGTTTTAGGAATTTCCTTAGAATCATCTCAAAACTTATGAGCTAGGGATTCCCAAAGAACTAACCTCGGTATTCACTAATGGCGGTAAGCTCCAACTCGGATAAACTTTTAATACCGACCCTATTTGAATGATCTGAAAAAGCTTTGCTTGGAGTCGTGTTGATAACTTCTGATTTCGACATCAAAGTAGCCAAACATTCTTGATCGGGATTTAATCCGAGGATAATACTGGTTGGAGCTTGCCACCATAAGTATCTCCTAAAATTCCCATGGAATTATCTTTGGAATTCCCTTTAAATTCCACTCAGAATTCTCTAAGAGCAGTCCTGTAAATTCTATGAAATGCCCCCCCGAATTACCTAGGAACTATTCTTTGATTTCTCTTAAAATGATTACAGAAATCGCCTTGAAACTGTCCTAAGCATTCCTTTGAAATTTACACTAAAACTTTGTTGGAAAATTCCATGAAACTTTCGTTAGAATCCCTTTGGAATACCTTAAAGAATTTCATTGGAATCATCCTATTCAGAATTCTCATTGGATTCGCCTTCTTTTCTTGGAATTCTATTCACAAGTACCTTGGACATCTCCGTACATATCCCTTAGTCAGAACTATTTTGGAACTCTCTTGGACTTCTCCTCAAAATTCTGTTGGAAATTTTCTTTGAATCTTACTCAGGATTCCCTTACGATTATAGTCAGACCTACCTTGAAATCTTCCTCACGTTTCATCTGGAATTCAACAGAACTTACTTGAAAGGAATCCTCAGATTTCACTTCATGTTTTCCTAACAATTCTTCTCTTGGGATTCTCCTCTGAATTTCCTTGACAGAGTTCATAGGAAATTATCGTCAACTTCATTCATTAAAGATCATCAGTTGAGAAACTTTTGCAAGGCCCTTATTTAATTGATGCATGATACGAGATTTTCAAAAACCCGGTTTTCCACGTATTTGCAGGTTTCTGCCCGAAAACTTGCACAACCGAAACATTGTTTAGTCCTGGATGGTAACAATCGAAAAGGAAATTGAAGGTTTTAAGGCAGATTCTGATCATAAGTTAAGTTAAGTTTTCTTTATTAGGGAGGCTTTCAGCCTGGGGCTGCTTCGCCTCCGAGATCATAACTTTGGTCTGGCGCCTAAATTGCCAGAGGATACTAAAGACAACATGCAAATGAAAAGAATAACGTTCCTTGGTCGCGAAGCGTGTTTCAAAGCGTGCCTATACTTTCTGGAAAACCCTATAATGCAAAATGAAAAGAACAACCTTTCATCCGCGAAATATTTACGGCAAGGAGTTGGCATTTGCAGTCTCCCTGTCCTATTCAATCTAGAAATAACTTTTGCTTCATTATTGTTGATCTGCTTTCTCAAGGATCAGCGCTCATCAAGTCGTTCCTTAGATACCGAACCGTGAATCGAACTAGCCGTAAAATCACCTATGGATGGATTAAATTTAAGGACTTAAGGACAGTTCCAAGCCAAATAGCAAAAAATAAATAATATTTGACTCGACCGTCTCCGATTTGCATGAAACTTTGTTTAATTGATAGTTGCTTGTTGTGGTTTCAAAAATTTGACCAACAGTTTTTGTAAATTTTCAAGGGTCTCTAGTTTGAAATATTTCAAAAGTTTGTTTAATTTTTCTATTCTATTAATTTTACTCAAAATACCTCAAAAAATTACTGTAAATATTTTTCTCAGAAAGGCTTTATTTTTCATACTTCATTTCGATCAGAAGTGACGTTTTCTTGCTACAATTTATTGAAAAAATGACTAAGGCGCCATTTTGAAAAAAAAAAAAAAATTACCGTGTCCAAAATAGCCGATGAATTATTTCTCAGAACACATAATTATGCAAAGTTTTATGCAATTCGGAGAGGGTCGAGTTTTTTTTTCGATACGTCATTTGGCGTGGAACTGCTCGAGGGAAGAAGTAAATGAAAAATTAGAGAAAATTCTTCGAACCGGATTCTTTGGAACCATTATAATCATCACTTCCTGGGTCTTCAGTAGCCGACATCAGTGAAGAACAATTTCGTAGACTACCGGAATTTGAATTGCCAGTGAGTGCTTAAAACTAATATTATCAGTTAAAGCAACTCCAATCCTAATCCCGAGCACAGGATCAAGGAAACGGGTACTCGAGACTCTTTAGCATGCTACCTAAAACCACATATCGTAGCGTGCCTCTACCTGTTGGAGACTCCATAAAAAGATTCCGTTAAGAGGTCGACAAAATTAAAAGATTTACCGTATTCGTTTTGCCGTGACGCTGAAGCAGACGACAGTCGCTTAAACTAAAACTCACTCGAAGTAAACACAGAATTGCGGGTTGTCGAACCTTGCCGACAAAATAACTTAGTGAGTCGTGTAATAATATTTACTTTTAGTTTACTCTCCGTGCGTCTCTTATAAAACATCGTCTCTGGGGCAGATGATAGCACCAAAAACATGGCCGCCAGTCAGTCCCCTGGCATTTTACGAGCGCTTATGGCCGCCACAATCTGGCTGAGTTTCTGGTAGGGAACATATCTCGCGTCACCTTTCAAATAGACTTCTGATAGACTTCTCTGACATTTGCCAATTAAGGCTTTCAACTGTACCGATAATATTAGTTATCATATAATCACGTCCAGAAACGGTTTTGCAGCCAAGTTAATAACCAAAGAGAAAGTCGACCAATGATGATGACTGGTGACTTAGGATCTAATCCATTGTACGGCTTGCTTTGCCCGAGTTTAACAACTGCCATCAGCCAACCTCCGAAGCCCTTGCTCTCCCTCCACACTAACCGAACGCCAAACCCTACTTGTTCCTTGCTCTTCAACTATCCCGCCGATCAAACTCCAACCACGTCACAAACAAATCTAAACCTACACAAATTCCTAGCGATGAGATCCCCCCCCCCCTTCCCGGTTACAACATCCTACAACAAAACCCCAATCTCGTCTACTTACTGCCACTGTTGTGGTAGATCGCCTGTTGCTGATCCTTCCGGAGGGTCCTCGTCGGTTGAAAGTACAGACTCTCCTCGTAGCCTTCGTCGTCGTTGGCACTGTTGCCACTGGTCAGCTGATGGGGAAGCTTAATGCCACCGCCGCCGCTACTGCCACATCGGATGCCACCACCACCAACACCACCGACGCTGATGCCGACGATGCCAATGCCGCCGCAGCCGCTGCCACCACTGCCGGTTTTAAACTCTGCCTTGGTGGGAACCGCCAGCAATAACCAGAGTATATTAGGGGGAATGGTGTTGATTGATTCATTGATTGTATTTTTTTGCGTTTCGGGTTTAGTAGGTGGTTCCACAGGTTGGGTTGGTGACCATGCGTGGTTGGTGGTGATGATCGATAGTTGTTGTTGTTGTTGTTGGTAATGGTGATGATGAAGATGGTGATGGTGACGATAGGTAGTAAGTATGTAGTTTCGTTTGATTTTGTTTTTGTGTGTTTTAGAATTAATTAAAAGAGAATTAAAATTAAAGCAACTCATAAATAGCTCAAAACTGAAAGTAAACAAAGAAATATAAAAATTCCGTGTAAATGTGAGGGATGTGAGTGTGGTCAGTGAGTAGAGTTAGGAAACAGAAGTTCATAATCATCACTGTGCTGAGAAAGGTCAGCGTTCGAGTGTTCGTTCAACTTAAAAGCTAGAGCTTAGAAATCTAAGGTGAATGAATAATGATTGCAGGAAAGAAGGTAGGCAACACGGTAAGATCGGTAGTGGTGGTCGAGGACCGCGACCGACTCACCTGTCTGGTAGGGTCTGCTACCAAAACTAAAAATCTCCACCACCAGCCCCCGGAAGGAAGGAAGGAAGCGAATGAATTCAAAACAATGTACCTGACATATCTTGCTCATTACCGCGGTTCGATGATCCCGATGACTTGTTGGACGCGTTGGCGATCGTCATCTGATTCGTCTGCTGGATAACGGCTGCTATGTCGCTCTGCGACGCGGACGTGTCCTTACTCGTCAGGATGTCGGAACTGCTCGACCCGGACGACGGATGCCGTTCGCCGGTGCATCCATACTGGATCGGTTGGTAGCCATGCGACGGGTTGTAGTTGCCCGAGTAGGTCATGTAGATCGGTGGATTCGGTAGCGGGGCAATATCGCTGAGCATACTCTCCGTATCGTCCAGCGACATGTGGGAGATGTCCTGCCGTATGCCATTACCAACGACGTAGTAGCATTGCTCGGAGAAGGTTAGCTTGTTGACGGTGTGTTTGATGTAGCCTCGCCTCAGCATGAGCGATACGTACTTGCGGGCGTCCCGCCGATCGCCGATACCGTCCACGTTCTCCAGAATCCAATTGACCACATCGGCACCGATGAACGCATTGGGGATGGTGATTTTCAGCCACATCCGATCGCGGATTTCCAGTCCGCTGTCGGGTTTGGTCATTGCACGTACGATTTCCTTCATGTCCATGTCCACGTGGAGCCGCTCCAGTACGGACTCGGGCAGTTCGGTGTTGATGGTGTCCTGGGAGCGAAGGGCGGCCGTATGGGCTACCCACGCTCCCGGATCGATCGGCCGTACCGGTTCGGTGCGGGGGATCGTAAAGTACCCCTTCGGGTTCGGATCCCAACATTTGGCAACAACTAGTTTGATTGGACCGGGCTTCTGGACGACCTCCCGGAGAACACGGACCGCCTCGTCGTTGGTCATGTTTTCGAAGTTTACATCGTTTACCTACGGAAAGAGAGGGAACAACCAACGGTATCAGAATTATTGACAAGATCCATATTATGAATGGGCGATGGGTCATTAGGACGACATTTTAATAGTTTTAATAGAGTCATACGGAAGCCGTATTGTTCCGGTTTCAAAAAACAGCAAGGCGAAATCATGTTGTTGAATAGTTCCTCCAGGATGTCAAAAGAAAAATCAAACTACAACATTGGAATGTCCACAGGTTAAAATTTTGAAACTCGTAAGAATTGCTCACGTTAATGAAGGAGAAATCTGCTATAAGATATTATAGGCTAAACATTTCTCAGCTGAAAATGTCTTTGCACGTAAGATCGCAATTTTTTTTAAGGACACAGAATGATGAAAATAATTCCAAGTCTCATAATGGGGTGCTTCACGGCAAATTAATCTGATGCATATTTGAGTACCGTTCACTCAAATATGCTTCTTCTTCTTCTTCTTCTATTTCTTTATTATAGAGAATTTCAGCCCTTAGCTGGTTCGTCTCTTAAGAATGAGCAAATGTTTAATCAAATATGAGCGACATTTACCCATATTTGAGTAAAAAATTACTCATTCTATAGGCCTTTTTGATGCACCACCAACATAGAGTGCACCACGTGAGTTCGAGAGAAAATGTCAACCAAACCGTTTGTTTACATCAAAATAAGGATTTTTCACAACGCAAATTAAAGCATTTTTCTTTAAACTTCTTGCCAATTTCCATCAGTACTTATTCCTTGCAAAAACGATACAGTATTAAATTTTTCAACTGGCAATCAAGTTTTGGAGCATCTCAGATGAATCAATTTATCAGGAATAGTGAAAAAGTGTTCCGCTTCCTATGTCTTACGGCAAAATTTCTGCTCACAACACTCTTTTTTAAGTTCTCTTATTCACCACCAGAGGTTGAATCGATCACATAGTTTCTATTAAAAAGGCGTATTAGCAACCGGTGGAAACTAAAAGTGATGCAAAATATCATAACTCACACGTGACACTCGTCTACGCATCAACCAACTATCGCTGACAGAACGTTTTGTCACGCAGTGAGAGGTAGAGCCATGGCAAACAACAATCACCAGTAATGGTTGCCGCTCACAAGCGAAACGTTACACTCGCTGCTGATGATGAAAAGCACAACGAAAACAGTCAAGACTTCTGCAGTACGATCATGAGAAAAAGCGAAACGACAGAAGAAAATGAAAACAATGCCTACGCTCACTACTTCACTAGCCTATTGGTCTCAAGCAAATCGATTAACGTATCTCATTCTAGTCAAAACTCTAGTACCACACTATGTTTGTTTTGATTCGCTATGAAAGCTTGACAGATAAAATGATGGGTTCCTGGATTTTCCTATGATCCTATGTGCATCGATTAGCTTGGGACCGAAGAGAGTACCAGAGCCAGCGTTGCCAGGTCATTTTCTGAAAAATCTGGACCAGTCTAATTATAAAATCTGGATAAATCCTGGAACGCTCCAAAAAATCCTGTTGTTAACATAATGCTACTGAAATCAAAGTGATGTGCCAATCTCCCGTAAAATCGGTCAGGATGATCATCTGGAATTTATTCAAAGTCTACCAGAATGTTTCTGAAATCCATGTTTAAAAAAATATATAAAGCTAACTTGTTAGCATTGCTAAAATCATCCAATAGTTAAGAAAAGTATTGACACAGTGTTCCCAAAAAGTTTAAATATTCATTATGCAGCATTTCAAAATTGATTCAAATTGTTGGTAAAATACTGCAGAAAATATTTTTAGGATTCAGAAGCTGTAAAGAGTCAAGCTACTTTGATGGGACGATTTAAAAAAAAACTAATAGTCGATTTAGTCCTTAATATTTGATGCAGTACCAGAATATAACTTAAATGTTTTATTAGTTTTAAATAATTTGTAATATTACTCTGCAATTGATCAGAATTCCAATTTCATTCTTGACATCATACAATTTACAACACTCGGTTGACCAGTAGGCAATTTTATTTTAAACTTAAATTCTCCTGACAGAAGTGAGAATCAAAGCCTAACATCGTGGTACTCACACACAGTTTACCTAAATTAAGGGTTACTCCACATGACTATTACAAATAATTTTATGCCAAAGAATAATATTATTATATAACTAAAATGAAAGTCTGAATGCGTTATTTTTGAAGTCTCAGGATCTTGAAATGGTTCTAAATTCTGGAATTTATGTTTTTTCTGGGTCCCAGATCATAATTTGTTAATCTGAATTTACTTCATTTACAGAATTCAATTGTAATCATCCTTGAATTTCATCATACTTCTGTTCTAAACTAATCTTGATAATATCCGAACTTTTTCAGTAACATTTTAGGAGTGATTAGCATTATCTCTTATAATCTCTTATAAATCGCTCTCTGATTCCACAATTCTCTCAAAGTGGTAATAATTTCCAAGAATTGGCATAATTTTGCCTCATTTTTTCTTAATAAAATTCCCTTAGGATATTATAAATAATTTCCTTGGTACGCTCTTCAGAATGACCACCACATTCTTCTCAGCCTAATCCTCTTCAGTATACTCTAAGTACTCAAGTACTTTGCCAAAATAGCCTTGAAAGTCTCTCAGAAATTGCCAGATTTCTTAAAACTTGATAAAACCTAATTTCCATAGAAACATTGGGCATAATTCCAAAGAAATTATTCGCACGATTCATATAAGCATTCTGCTTAAGTTTCATCTTAAGAATTTTCTATGATTTCTCTTCCGAAATCTAACAATTTTTTTTCTTCACAAAATCTCCATGCAATTGTCGTCAGAGTATGCAAAAGACAATTTATACCATCTTCACTTCAATCAAAGGTTGCACATACTGCATACTTACACTTCACTGTAAACTATTTTCAGGATTACCTTAAAATTCTGAAATCTAGGGCAATTCAGAATTATAAAGAATTGCAGACTGCTAAGGTAACTCAAGATTCACAGGTTCTTTAAAACTCTTTTTTTAAATCTTATTAATTATCCTCAAAAATATCACGAACATACTTCAAAGTCCTGGTGGTTGTCTAGATTCAAAAGCCTTTCTAATTTTCAAAAGTTCAATTTATTGTTTTCAATCCTGAACAGTTTTCGATTTCTCTAAATTCAAAAATCAGGAAAATTCCTCCAAGATTAAAAAAGATATACCAACATCTAAACAAAAACTCCAAATAAAAAAATCCCTGCTCGCTATTTTAAAAATTGGAAGATTTTTACAGCCAATAATGTTTAGAAAATGTCTCAATTTTCATGATTCGGCAACTCATTGCAAACATACTGTAAAAATTATATGTATGATGTTGCAATAATATCCAGCGTTGATGGCCTTTAGTATCTAAAGTAGTAAGTTTGGCTTTTTGTTTTTTGATTAGAGGGTCCATTAATTGCAGTTATATTTATAAAGCAACACATTTTAAAAATCTGGGATAATCTGGAACATATTTAAAAAATCTAGAAATAAACGTGATCTGTCTGTGTATCTGGCAAGACGACTGAAAATCTGGAAAATCCAGATAAATCTGGAATACTGGCAACGCTGATCAGAGGTGAGCCAAAAAGTTGAGCTCGTTTCTTCGGGACCTTCTGGTCTAAGAGTTACCTCTATGGTATTAGTTTCCTACGTTTTTGCGAATTTCAGAGAACGGTCCTCAAATATGATTCATATCCATTTGACGTGTTCGTACTACTTCTGATAGCACTAACCACCAGATGGCAAGCAGCCTTGATTCGTATGGGCTGGTGGAAAACCAACCTAAGAATGTATGGCGAAATTCAGTTTTAATTAAAACTATCAATAATTATGCACTTTTTACGCAATATTTTTCCAAATAATATCGTTATTACTAAATACTAAGAACAAAATGTAGAAATTTGTTCATAGATAGAAGCCATATTTGAAGAAAAGTCACCGAATTTTCCGAAAATCACCATACTGTAAAACTGGTTTATCCACCGTTGCACCGTTTGAAAAATTCATGTAAATTTCTGCGAGATATAGCGCACATAAAATAAACGCTTGATTTGGCATAAATTTACGCGATATTTCGGGTAAATTTAAGCGCAGTATCGCATAAATTAGCAATATTGTATACAAGCTTGTAAACGATTTCACTGTTTATGCCAAGTATAGCTCAAAATTAAACAAAGGGAGATTTTACGCGATAGTTAAAACTCAGATCTTTTTTCTGTGTGGGGCGACAACTATGGGATTTGGTGGTGACAAGTAGGACCCTATTATAATTTTTTTTTCATAAATGTGTGTTTTCGTTATGTTTTCAAACATTGACAATCTAGATATTATCACTTAAATAAAAATGTGCTATTATCTTCAATGCCACTTCCTGGACAACGATCTTGAAAACATAAATCAAAGTGCCAGTGTTTGGTACTTGTTACGAAGAATGAAACACGATCAATCTTCGACTTTTAAATATTAGCCTAGTATCGTTCGGCCTAATAGCTTTCGGCTTAATGACGTTAGTTCTTATACCTCCAGGCCTGGTACAACTTTTAATTAGCGTCGTTAGGCTGATGCAAATTTTAATTATGTTTTATGTCACCTCCAGAAAATCATTTGAAAAAATACGCTGAGTAATTTTTGTATTGAGCAAAGCGAACCTATGACAAATGGTCGAATGGACAAAAGTTCGAAGTAACACAAGGACGAATGAAATGTATAGGGACAAAAGATAAAATTACAACAAGTTGAAATGGGCATAATGTCGAAATGAATAAAAGGTCGAATGGTCAAATGACCGTATACAATTTGTAGGGACAAGTAGTCGAAATAGACAACAGTTCGAATTAAATTTAAAGGTGGAATGAAAAAAAAAGGTCTAATGTCCATAAGGACGAATGGGCAAAAGATCACTCAGAAATTTTTTCACTTAGTGTTACATGAAAACATACATAGATTTTTTCCATCTAGTTTTTCACGTAAATTTTACGGTTTTCATATGTGGATTAGTTTGAAAGTTCTAATTTCAATCCACATACTACTCTTATAGGTAGTATACGCGTTGGAAGTAAATTTCACTATATTTTCATGTAGCATCTAAGTGAAAATTACTCAAAGTGAAAAGATCTTTGCCCAATCCACTATAAAACAACATAAATTTTATTGTACTTTCTAAGTAAATTTTATTATGTTTTCACTTAAATTTTAGTAAATTTAAATTTAGAAAGCTGATAATATATTCCTAATAAAAAAATAGCATAAACGAACGATAACCCAAATAATATAACTATTCCACAAATGGTTTGGATGATACCCAAACACGTCGTTAAGCAAAATAACCATAACAATTTTATTTGGGATGTCTTATGCGTTCCAGCATCTTCCGGCTAGTTGCACATCCTCTGCCAATCTTTCGGGTGAGATCATTCCTCGTCCTAAAAACATACCATAAATAAATGGTGTATCATGACAAAAATTAAACATCATACTTATCAGAAAATTTAACAAATCCAATGGTATTTGTGAATGCAGCAACAACTCGTCAGTATTGCACCGTTTTGACGCCATGTTAGGTTTTGTTTGTACCATCACCACTCAGAAATTTTTACACTTTTCATGTAGAATCTAAGTGAAATTATCTTACATGAAATTCATTTGAAACTTATATATATTCATCTAAGTTTCAAAGCGTATTCCATTCCTTGTAATACGATTTGTAATAAATTTTATTAACGTCATGTACTGTACAGACAATTCTTAATATCAGAAGGTTTTTTTTTCTCTGTTCGGGATATAACACCATTGCGACCAGTAATTTGATCTATTGTAGTATATCCCGTGTCCTTAGTTTAGTGCATGTCGTATTACTCCATCACTATTGAGAAATGATGAAGTATTCGATTTTGTTTACAGTTGTCACTCTTGCATTTATCGCAAGGATCCGACTCTAATTGAAAGGTTCCGCTATTTATACCCTTCGGAGTGTTGAAACACCCTCCAAAGGCGCACCCCTTTGTCAGTCAAAATTGGATTCCTTAGCAACAAAATTAAGAAATTACACCGATAATGACCATGCATCAGAACCCTAGTCTTGACCACTTCAAACTAGAGAACAACGAATAGAAGATTAGGAATCACATAGATGAAGACTAACTAACTCATTTTTTTTCCTTGTTTCAAGATCATCCTCGTTGGACAAAGGCGAGTCTTGTCACTATCAACAAGGCATACAAAGTAACAAGGACTAAGATGTGTTCCTTGGATTACTGAAAAAATCCTGTTCCCCTAGTTTGAAGTAGCTAGGTCTAGGAATCGGTGGTAGATCTTACATCCCGTAACGTACCACGAAAAGGTGATCTACCCACGTTACGGGGCATCAGGTTGAAGGTTACGTGTTTTTTCCAGTGAAATGTATGTGACAAATTTTTTGAGTGTTCGAAATGGGCAAAAGGTCTGAGTGAACGCTCACGAATCATAAAATCGCTGATTGTGACACTGACGAAATTGACAGGTTTCATGTGTCAAACACATATTTTACAATCTCGTCTTTTAATTTACAAGCACAAATCATCATAATAACATCAAATGATTTTATAATTCTGAAAAACATTTTAGATTTTAAGCAGCCATGGACGTGAAAATGGAACAGGTCATAAATCTGTATAAATTCGAAACTGAAATCTCTTCGAAAGAATGAAACATTTATTTTTCGCATCAATATAGAGGTAAAAAGGGACTTACGAGGGGCTCGGTGGCCTTAGAGCGACCGGTTTTTCCTACAGAGCAGAACATCATGAGTCTATTCTCAGGCCCATCCACATCTAAGATTCGTGAATCGTTTTATTTGATAATATGACTACATTGTAATAACAGCAACTCGATGATTAAAAAGGAGCTCGTTTGCCTAGTGGCAAACGTTTTTGCTTACTGAGCAGAAGACCATGGGTTCAATCCCAAGCTCGTTCACGTTATATGATCGATCAGACATCAATTCAGCTTATCGTTTACCAAAACGAACCCTTGCAAGTTGCAGCAAGCCAACCTTCTTTAGTTTGTTTATTTGGTTCTACATCAACAGACTGGGTTTAATCCTAATGATAGTCAAGAAGTAACAAGTTGCAAAGGCCGTGAAGTCCAACGAAGGGCAAACAAAATGAATCGCCGTTGAATAGACTTTACTCTTTGTATACTGTTTTGGTAATTTGGATTCCATACAGGGCAGCAGTATTCTAACACCGACCGGACGAGGGAGTAGTAAAGCGACTTCAAACAGTAGATGTCCGTGAATCTTTTAGCTATCCTGAAAATGAAGCCGAGCGTTCTGGATGCCTTGTCGATCACGTACGAGATATGCTGGCTGTATATGAGTTGACAATCTAAAATGACTCCCAGATCCTTAATGTGATTCACACGATGTACGTCAACGCCTTCTAGGATATAACTGAATGTAATTGGATGTTTCTTCCGTGAGAACGTGATTACTGAATATTTTGTTGGATTTACAACCATGCGGTTCAGTTGGCACCAATAAGCAAAAAAGCGTTGAGTTGGAGTTGGACAAGGTGGCAGTCAGCAATGGCTCGGATTCGGAGATAGATTTTCATGTCGTCTGCGAACGACAGTCGTGGACCGTCGAGGACGAAATTGACGTCGTTGAAATACACAAGAAATATCAACGGGCCGAGGTGGCTACCTTGCGGAATACCCGAAGTGGCAGGAAATGAAGGAGATCGGCAATCGTCGATTGCAACTTCCAACTGACGATCAGATAGATAGGATGCGAACCATCGTAGGAGACTGCCGTTTATACCGAGCCTATTCAGTTTGGTGCGCCTTCGGCAAGTTGAACCATCATGATAGGTCAGTGTAGATGACATCTGTTTGCATATGGTCTGTCATACTTTCCGTAATATACGAGGTGAGACAAGGAAAGTTGGAAGTAGTCGACCGCCCTGCCATGAAACCATGCTGGTCTTCGCTCAAGTGCTGCTTGAAGTGAGAGACTAATGGTTCCATAACGACCTACTCGGACAGTTTGAATACGGCACACAACGATGTGATGCCGCGATAGTTGGAGATGTTTCTTTTGCATCCCTTCTTATGTACTGGGAACATTTCAGATGATTTCCAGCAGCAAGGAAACACCCCATTGACGAGGGACCTTTCGAACAGAAGGTAGAGAGAAGCCACCAGGCTATCGACGTGTTGCTTGAGAAAGACGGAAGGAACTCCGTCAGGTCCAGGCTTAAATGAAGACTTCAGTTGCGAAGCCGCCCTAGTTATCATAGCGAGGTCGATGTTGATAGCTGCCAAAGATTGACCAGACATTGGAACATTACTGGCTGCTAGAGAAACGTGCTCGTCAGGTAGGTTCTCATCCGAGAATACCCTCGCAAACTTGGTTGAGAACAGACGGCAAATGTCCTGAGGGGATGAAGCTTCTTCGCCGTTCAGTACCATAGTCGAAGGAAGGCCAGACTCCTTTCTTTGCTCATTCACATAATTCCAAAAAGTTTTCGGGTGAGATCGAAGCTTCCGTTGAACATCTCGTTGATAACGCCGATAACATTGGTGACTGGTTCGTTGATACGCATTATTGATCCTCGCGTAACGGTCCTTGAGTTGTAGGGTGTGGTACTCAGGCATGGAACATCATTTACATTCATTTGCCTCTAACTTTTTTCATCAACAGCATTCCGCGAAATGATGCAAAAAGCTTTTGTAGGTTTTATTATTAACTACAACTTTTGCCCATCACTCAAATCTGTATCTATTATGCATCACGGACTAGAGCGGGCAGAACTTGTTACTGTTTTTCAGTGAATGTAAAATACATTCACTGAAAAACAGTAGTGGCTTCTGTTCGCTATGGTTCGTCATGCATAAGAGATACGGATTTGAGTTGTTAACAAAAGTTGTAGCTAATAACTACAAAAACTCCATACATCACTTAGTGGAATTCTGTTGATGAAAAAAGTTAGGGACAAATGAATGTAAAATGAATGCACGAAATGAATGCAAATGATTTTCCATGCCTGGTACTTTGTGTATTTTCTTAGCGCGGCTCTTTTGGAAGACTTTAACATACGGAGTTCACTTGCTTGCCAAGGATGATGATTACCTGGTTTAGGAACTTTTTTCGGAACGTGTCGCTCAATGACGTAAGCCAAAATATGTGAGAGCGTTTGGGCAGCTGCATTGACATCGGCAGGGACGAGTATCCTGTGCCAGTCCAAATTCGAAAGAAGTTCCCCGATACTGTCGTGGTCAGAATTTCGGAAATCATAGGAGACCTCTAGGGGGGGAATGACCTCAGGAATTTGGTTGCCTTCAAGTGCAATAACTAAACGAGGATGGTGTGGAACAGCCTTTATCAACGGAGAAACAGCCATAGACAAATGCGGAGCAGTATCCTGAGCGGTGACGAAGCAAAGGTCTAGGCTACGATTGTTCTCATTAACCACGTGGTTTGATTGCTTCAGAGTGGCGATACTGTAATGATCCAAAAGGCTTACAGCTCCAGAGTGAAATGTAGAACGGTCGTGGTCCGGATACAGGAATCCATCGTAAGATGGTCGCCTAGAAATTGCCGGTAGATTGAAGTCGCGAATGATTATCATCTCGTCAGCAGCTGTAGCGATCTCCATTATAGCTCGAATAGACTGACTGTGGGATTCAATTAGCGTAGAGTCGCAAGTTCGATCCGGAGGAAAGTAAACTACACACAAAAACAAAGTGCGGTCAGCGAGCTTAATGGCAATCCAAACTTGCTCCACCCAATTCCATGAATCGTTTTCGATAACTTTTGCCTTCAATCCAGAGCCGACCTGTATGAGAACGCTTCCACCAGTAGATTTGCGGCTGTTGTGCGGATTCCGATCGTATCGAAAAACCTCGTATTCGGAACCAAACACTTGATTTGCAATGTGCGAGTATCGAGCCAAGTCTCAGTGAGAGCGATTCTCCAACATCCCAGTGATTCCTCGTGGAAGTGCAGAGGTGTTCTTGGCTTCCATCAAAGCGAGTGTCATGTCACCATATTCCTACCCATTCCTTTCTTGACCTGTGTTCGGGCGCGGCCGGCGCTGGTATTGCCTAGTTTGAGATCACCAGTTTTTACACATTGAGGATGATTGCTAGTCCCAAGCATCGTCTATTGGTTCTCTGTGTAATTACAGCTGGTCTGGCAATAACTCTCGCGGCATTTTATTAACCGTCTCGAGGGAATTTCTTCAACCCTTTCGGAGGAATGTCATCTACCTTCTCGGAGGAATTTCTTCTACCTTCTCGGAGGAATTTCTTCTGCCTTATCGGAGGAATTTTTTCTACCTTCTCGGAGGAATGTCTGCTATTTCTTCGATCCTCTCGGGGGAATTTCTTCTACCCTCTCGGGGAAATTTCATCTACCCTTTCACGATAATTTCAACTGCCCTCTCAGAGAGCGCCAGTAGCATCCTCGCAAGAAAGAGGATGGTTCTCACTTACCGAGTTGCGCCATTACGATGACTGGACCGAGGTTTCCAGCCTCGGTCACGGTTCCACGAATCTACCGCTCAGCTGGTGGTCCGATGTAGTAACCGGACCGAGGTTTCCAGCTTCAGTCACGGTTCCACGAATCTGCTGCTACCTCTGTTGGTCCGCTAGTGCCGCTATCGTCCGCTCTCTCCACAGTCCGTCATAAGAATGCCATCAACGAGCTTAGGTACCTTATATTTGTACCTTTAGCTGCATAAAAATTCCCGAACCAATCAGATTCCGTTTACATACGGTCTATCACGCTTCACGTTCACTTGATTCTACTCATTTCTATTCAACACTAACTCTATCTACTACACAAGCGTGAGCGGTCAATAATGCTCATGCTCATACTCACATAATTAGAAATGTTGGTCCATGTGACCCTGAGTTCAATATTTAATCATAATTTGCTACTTCAAGCAATCAAAAATTTGTCGATCCATGCAGGATCATAATTCTAAATTTTCATTGGATAGTTTAATCTCTGAATTTATCCGCTCCTGAGGAACTAGAACAACAAGTATTCAGAAATATTTCTCTTAACTTTTTGCCATTCTTGCATTTACACAAAGACGCTCCAATCCAATTTCAGAGGTTCAATTGCTGTTGGACCGAACTAAGCACAGCGCCACCCATAAACGCGCTAATCCATTTGAAGCATGAATATTGTCACAACCAACAATGTATAGCTCTACTTCAACTCGGAGACGGCCCAAAATTATCAAATTTCAGTTCGCCAAGCAGAATTCACCAACAATAACGTGTAAATTCATAGGATTTTGACAGTTATTATAGTGATGCATCTGTAATTTTTTGACCTAGGACTACGTCTGTGATTTATATATGGGGGTACACTTTGTGAAAACCGAAAATGGAACGTTTAACAAAATTATGAAAGATTTTGATCGTTAATAACTCAGGTGCCCCTGGATCAATTTCAATAGTTTTGTTACCAATCGATCAGAAATATTTTGACGCATCTGCTAAATTTAAGACTTTATCCTTTTTCAAAATGTCAGTAATTAAAATTATTCAAACTGTTGCTATGATAATTAAAATTATCTCCGATTGCCTGCGAAAAGCGATTTCCCTAACACAGATTTCAAAGTTGCATTCCATCCGGTTTCACCAAACGGTGTTTATTTAATCTCCGCGTGGTGAGTGGTTGTGTTCACCAGTACACAACGAAAAGCTCCCCGTAAGCAGCTAGCTATCAAGGCTGGCCTCAACCGCTGATCGGATTCAGTTCCAATCATTGTGTGTGGTGGTGTCCGGTCGTCAGCATCAGCTCCAGCAGCAGCAGTGCTTTTGGCGCGTGGTGTTGAACATTGTTCTCCAGTGCACAACGAAAGGCTGCCTGCAAGCAGCGAGCTACAGCCCACATTAGCATCCATAGAAGGAGGAAGAAACCGCACCGCTATTGATCGGAATCAGTAGCTCTTCGTGAGTCGCTGTGGGCCATCTATGTCAAGCGCGTCACCCTCATTCCAAACAACATACAACTCACCAGCCTAATCTGTGTTTAACACCCTAATAGCTCAGCATTACTCAACCATCACGAAAAAACGGTCCACCATAAATAAAGAGTATTTTCTGGACATCTGTCAAGGTTATCAATCGGATGTCAGTTCCCATTTCAAGATAGGGCTGGAATTAGGGCGTTACAGCTTTTGTAAACAATGACTTCTTTCGATGATTTTTAGGAATTCAAGGCTCGTCCACGCAAATCAACATCACCATCAGGTAGGGTAAGACTTCCCCTACCCGACGGTAATGTTGGTTTGCGTGGGCGTGCCTTGAATTCCTAAAAATCATCGAGAGAAGTCATTGTTTACAAAAGCTGTTACGCCTAATTCCAGCTCTATCTAGATATGTATAAATCAAACATACCATGTTCTTGAAGGCAACATTGGGGGTGCAATTTCAAATGCCAAAGTCGGTCGCGGCATGAAAGTGGTCTGATTTTGAATCAGAGATGATGGATTTTAATTCTTAACACGCCAATCGATAGGAATTTTTTCTACGAATCTGTTGAAGTTAAGACTTTATTATATTTAAAACTGTCACTATTGAAAATTGCACGAATGTGCAACTGTTGCAATGATAGTTAAAATTATCACCGATTGCCTGCGAAAAACGATTTCCCTAACACGGATTTCAAAGTTGTATTCCATCCGGTCTCACCATACGGTGTTTATTCAATCTCCGCGTGGTGAGTGGTGATGTTCTCCAGTACACAACGAAAGGCTGCGTGCAAGCAGCGAGCTGCAGCCCACATGAGCATCCATAGAAGGAGGAAGAAGCCTCACCGCTATTGATCGGAATCAGTAGCTCTTCGTGAGTCGCTGGGGGCCATCTATGTCAAACGCGTCATACTAAAGAGTATAAGCAGAGAGAACCCCGCTCAAATTCCTATTCCTACACAAAACACAAGCTCCTGCTGCAGTTAACAAATAAGATTTATTATATAAACCCACGTAGTCCTACGTCACCAATGCGCACAACCCTATGGGGCTGTACCTTGTCGTTTTATACAATACTTATGCAGCTGAAGAAGACTATGTTCTTTGTTTAAGCAGAGAACTCACAATTTCACAATTCTATTGAAGATTTTAATAATTAATAAACATCCTAAAACTACACCGCGTAATTTAATTGTATGAGACTAGCGAGGTCAGTTATACTTTTCAGAGAGAATTAAGAAATGATTCCCTGATTTTAAAGACATTCCCTGATTTTCCAGGTAGTCGACACCCTGCATGAAGAATACAGAAAATGTTAATGTTCAACGTAAGATCTTACCAAGGGTGAGCTGGGATATGAAAATCCCAAAGAAAAATCTTACGTACTAAGTGCATGGTCCTTAAGCCAAATTTCATAAATCTTGGCTCGATAAAATTTCTAGAAAATTATTTTTTTTTAGAAAAGGCGTTTTCCCAAAATAGCTTGAATTTCTTGAGCACTCAACCAAATACCGATAAACGAAAAATATTTGATGAGTACCTAAGCAACCAAGAATTCAGACCAATCTCTTTTTGACTCGTACTTGCTCATATGTTTTTCTAAAATATAAGGACAGCTGTACGGTAAATTTCTTGACACACTGTATGGTTTGTTACAAATTGATTCCAAGTCTCTAAGAATTGGGAAATGTGGTGTCCTTAAGAAATTTGCACTGACAAGGTAATTGTTTTTCTGAAACACTAGAAAATGCTCCAGAATCTCCTTCAAATCGTAACCACACCATGCAGCACGGATGTGTCACTTCACTTTCTATCGATAACTGTGCATCCTCTACTTACCTGTAATATCATATCACCGGGTTCGATCCGACCGTCCAGTGCCACCGCTCCTCCCTTCATTATACTGCCGACGTAGATGCCGCCGTCGCCACCCCGGTTCGACTGCCCGACGATCGATATTCCGAGGAAGTTCACCGTGTCCATGTTGATCTGCACCGTGATGATGTTCAGCGACATGGTCGAATCGGTGATGGAACTGTAGGAGGAGGTTCGGGACATCGACGGGGCCCGTTTTTTGCGCCGCTGTGGCTTTTTCCGCACCTGCAACCGCTGCACGCTGCTGCATTCAGTCATATCTCTATCTAGCGTAATTTCGCTCTCCGTTTCGAAGAGCGAGGTCGAGTCCAGATCGCTGGACACGACTGAGGCCGATTGGTACGTCAGTGGGTTCATCGGGATACTCATCATGTTGTTCATTGGTTTGTTCATGGTTCGCAGCTGTGCTAGGGTGGGCCGTCCGTCGATCATTTCCGACGGCTGCAGTTCGGAACACTCGGACTGATTGGACCCGTCGGCCGTCACCAGCCAGGATACGACCTTCCCGTTGAAACATGGCAATATTGTGGAATCGTCGGCTATTTCCTCTTTCACCACGCCAAAGTCAGCGTCCATGGATTTGAAGAAGTATTTGTAGTTGATGTTCTGCTTGTTGAGGACCAGTTTGAAATCCTTCAGGGTAACCTGACTGGAGGGAAGTGGGATCTTGACCAGATAGGGTGTCGTTTCGTCGTCTATGTGGTAGATGACTTTGGTTTCGCCGAGGCTTCCGGTGCCACTACCCCCGCCACCACTGCCGGAGGAGTTCTTATCATCCATTGCATACATCGTGACGGCGCCGCGGTGGGATCCAAACTATGCTTGAACCAACTTTAGCTTACGTATCTTACTTTGCTTCTCACACCAAAAAACACACAGTCACTGGGTCACAGTTTTTTTTCAAATTTTCGCTTACGCTCGATAAGCTACCAACACACTTTTCTTCATAAAAGCTGCCACACTAATTTCTTCCTGTTTCTGCGTCCGCCTCTAGACGGGTCGGTGATGTGGAAGAACCTAAAACGAGACAGAGAAAAACATGATGTTAGTACCAGGCTTAGGCAAAATATACATTTTGTGTTATGTTTACATCGCGATTCGGCCTTCACCTAACGGACACGCACACGTTCGCTCACTAACTCGCGCACTCACTTGCTTGGTTGTTTGTGGTTGGATTTTGCGTGACACAGATAATAGCGGGATGGTGGAGGCTCCTCCCAGCCAGCCAACTACTCTCTTCAACCATAATCAACAACATGTTTTGCGAGCTACGGCGGATCTCGGTCGCTTGAAACTCGCCATCCCCAGGCGACGACCTTAATGCCTTCGGCTAGCATAATGGCACGAAGCATACTTTGCATACGAGCTAGTGAACCAGCAACCAAGTCATACTAGTTCGTAATCAAAAAGCGGTGCGTGATAAGGAAAGGTGCACCTTGCTGTTGCAGAGTTACATCTCGCCAACCCCTCAGAGAGAGAGAGAGATAGAGAGAGCTCTGAATGGGATACGGCGAAAACAGGACGTACCACACTACATGGGGTCTAAGTTGGGTTTGAAAATTTTACCACCATACAGACAAAATGCGAACCTAAATGAGACCTAATTGAAATTTGAGCCACCCATTTTCGAAGTGGGGAGTGATACCTGATACGGCAATATTCGGAAATCGACATCAAGGAGGTGTCGCTCAGGAGCAGAAAGGTCAGTTATTGGAACATCTTCATGCTACTACCTACTGGACCCCTCAAATCAAATCCAGACCAGATCGTCGAAACTGGTTCAGGCAAACGGTTTCGATAGACTTCATCTGGCCACGGCCCGGGCCTCGCTCTCGCTATCAGCGCGTCACCTCCCGTGTGTGTTGACTTCGAAAAGATCAATTATCATCTCCTCACACACCAGCTTCGCACGGTCGTCGCCGTTGTCGGTCGCACTGGCTCCCATCATGGATGCTTGCCCGGAGTGTTCATAGCCTCTGTTTGATACAATTTTTCTGCATCTTGAACGTATTCTGTTCGCTGTTGTTTGTTGGTGTTGTTGCATTCATCATTGTTATTATTACTACCTACAGCTCGACAGCAAACTACTTTGTATGTACATAACTTTTCCCCTCGTGCTGTCTTCTCGCGTTTCGTTGTGTAAGTGACCTGGGCCCTGACGATCGTGTCTCGTTTTATTGAGAGGAACTTTCCGAGAAGTTGTAAAGTTCGATTGCCTGTCGATAGGCAGCATAGATCGTCTTCTCGCTTGCTTGCATGTGGTTTGTACTATAATAGTGCCATGAGAGTCAGAGTAAAGAAAGTAGAGCTGGGATGGCAATGCAGCGAATCTCCCTTCAGTGCGTGAGGTAGGCAGGGCATGTGCCTTTCTGTGGTGCTGCTGGCTGATGGTTTTGCAAATTAACCCACGAATTTATGACATGCACATTGTGTGAGGTGAACACAATAGCAAGCAAATATGGGAAACGAGTATAGAGTGTGGATGGTACCAACACATGGCTGCTGGCAGTGCCGGTTGGAATATTTGAGATGATTTCCTGTTGAGGAGTTCCGCTGTGAATGAAGAATATTAAATTTTACGCATCAATGATGCTCATGATGATAACTAATGCATGATGATAAGTTGGGAGTAAGAACGTTGATTTATGTGATGAAGGGGGGCTCGAGGGGGCTTATTACGGATGTCACTTCACGGTGAAAACTTGTCACTTGTCGTCACGGTGAAGTGATTCCCATTTGATTTGTACGGCAATCACGGCTCTTATTATGAGTATCACTTCCTTACCACCGTGTAGTGACACCCGTAATAAGGCCCCTCGAGTTTCACGAGCGTTGGGATGATTACAGGTTATTTTTTTGTAGATGATAAGGGCCCATGCATTAATTATGTCACGCTAAATCGAGCAAATGCATTGCTTGTCACAAAATCTTAGACCCTCCCTCCCCCTTAGAGCGTGACATAATATATGCATCAACCCTAATGGTCCCGCTAGTAATCCCAAAAAAGGTATGAGCTAGTCGATTTATTCACAACATATTATTATGTTACACACTTAGATTATTTTACGGAAATCTGTGAAGTTTTACCGAAATCTCAACAGCTGAACGTTCGGTAAACAGTTCGGTGATTTTTCACAGATTTCCTGTAACTTTTCACAGATATTCGGTGAAAAATTACAGGAAATCTGTGAAAAATCACCGAACTTAATAATCTTAGTGTGTTGTTTTACTGGTGCATCGCTATGTATAACATCGTTATCATTCGCTATGTCAGTGGGTTTTAAATTTTTTAATGCCCCTCGGTAAAGGCGTAACTACAAAGCAAGACCATGCTGGAGAGGTGGTTGGGTTCGATTCCCGGTTCGGTCGACTTCCCTGGGCATAAGACTATGATTGTACTTGCCTTACCACACAATCATATTTATGCAAAAATGGTATAGGCTTAGAAAGCTCTTAATTAACAACGGTAGAAGTGCTCGAAGAACACTAAGGCTCTGAACCATTTGGTGGATTTTTCAACTTTTGGTAAAAATTTGACAGATGGAAAGTTATCGATTAACCCTGCTATCCGAGTATGGTTATTTCTGACAGACAAGAAGTTAAATTTTGACAACCGTGGCTCGAAAACCGGTCGATCGACAGCACGGGGATTTTCGAACATAGAAAATAACTTTTGAAATGTCACTTTTAACCACGAGTTAAATTTAACTCAGCAAATGGTTCACAGCCTAAGTTGAGGGCTGGCGTAAAGTCCCAGTATGGACGTAATAAAGCCAAATAATAAGAAAAAGAAGGGGCGGAAACTTTTTTTAAAAATTCCCATAGGATTGCAATGATCAGGGTTGGTTATTGAAAATTATCAAGTGACTATGCTGGAAGGATTGGTATATGGTGACCAATTCAACATAGAGCTGGAATTAGGGCTCAACAGCTTTTGTAAACATTGACTTCTGTCGATGATTTCTCGAAAGTCATGATTCTCTCTGGTAAATCGACATAACCATCGAGTGGGGGAAGACCTCCCCTACCCGATGGATATGTTGGTTTGTGTAGGCGTGCCTGGAGTATCTAGAAATCAACGAGAGAAGTCATTGTTTACAAAAGCTGTTACGGCCTAATTCCAGCTCTATCTAGAAATAAGCGATTAACGCCCAGTGATCTACTCATAGATCAGTTACATTTTTGATTACTGTCGAGAAGCTAAATTTTCTATGGACCAATCTCTTTAAAATGGTGCACAATTGACTCACTAGGTGGTGTTAGTGTCTTTTCATCAACTCTATAGAAAAAAATTACTCATGATATGTGTTAGACAGGAGGACGCGGTCTTCTGCAATGTGATTTAGATGACAAAAGCTAACACTACAGTGTATTTTTTAGTTTAAAATTTTCTCACTAGGTGGCTCCAGTGTTCAGGTGAATTTCGTGTACATGCAATATCTCATGATCCAGGCAATAAATAAAGTTGCTGTTTTCTGCAGTGTTGTTTAGAATCCTCTCGCTTGGTGGATCTATTGTACATCCTTGCTGGATACTCTTGAGAGTAAATAAACAGCAGTGGTTTGGAAACGGGAACAATTGTTATATAGGACTGATTTTGTTGAGTGTTACAATTCGAATGAAAATGTTTATTTACTTGTTACTTAAAATCAATAGCGTTGCTAAGGATTTGCTAACAGCTAATAAAGTAGCTCGGTAGCTCCGATTTCGATTACATCAATACACCTTTTTAATCGGCTAATCCTAGGACATTCCGAAGTTCTTGAAATCTTGTAGTACTCAGCGCTTTGGTGACTATATCCGCTAATTACTTGTTGCTTGGGATTGACTCAATCTTCAGTGTTCCCTCGTTGACGTGATGCTTGACATCGCTCTTCTACATTCTGCGTTCTTCGCGATAAAAATACACCCGTGGTTGTTCTCGAAGATCGTGAAGGACTGATCCGATGCCAATTCCTTTCAGCCATATACCTTCAGACACAGCCATGCTTAGCGCACCGTATTCAGCTTCACTAGTTGATAAGGCCACCGTCTGTTGTATGTATGCTGTCCCACGAAACTGTACTGCCAAAAACTTGAAATACGAATCTGGACACAGATTTCCTGTATACAGTATCTGAAGGCCAATCCACGACGGCAAATCCCACAAGAGCAGTTGAATTATCCTTCTTGGTGTGAAAGAGCTTCATGTCCTTTGTGCGATTCTCTTCAAATTTTGCCAATCGGAATCTCCTGGATTGATTCCAGTATCATGGGACAATGATAGAGCTCCTGTCATCGTGTCGTATCGAATGTTGATTCCCAGGAAGTAGTCAATTTCACTCAATTTGATATTTGGAACATCTCGGAAAGTGTCTTCTTGCTGTCCAAATGGTCGCCGCAACTAGGAGATCATCAACATATATAATAACGTACACATTACCTTTTCTAGTGGTCTTGACACATAAAGGGTGATACGGTCAAAATTTGGTCAAGGGAAAACGCGTGTAAATCGGTGAAATCGTTTATTTAAAAAATCAAATTAAATTTCTTTTTCAAGTTCAATTAGTATAAAATTCAGGAAAAATATTCAGTTAGGCTTCCGCTTTTCCAAATCCGAATTGCCGGGCCTTACGCTTGACCCCTGCCATCAGATTTTGTACAGCCACCTTGTCCACCTTCTTCGCCGCAGAAAGCCAGTTTGCCTTGAACTGCTGCTCGCCCTTAGCAGTTTTTTTTGGTCTTCTTTAGGTTCCGCTTGACAATAGCCCAGTATTTCTCAATTGGGCGGAGCTCTGGCGTGTTGGGAGGGTTCTTGTCCTTGGGAACCACCTGCACGTTGTTGGCGGCGTACCACTCCATGGCCTTTTTACCGTAATGGCAAGATGCCAAATCCGGCCAAAACAGTACGGAACAACCGTTTTTCTTCAGGAAAGGCAGCAGACGTTTATTCAAACACTCTTTCACGTAAATTTCTTGGTTGACAGTCCCGGAAGCTATGAAAATGCTGCTTTTCAAGCCACAGGTACAGATGGCTTGCCAAACCAGATATTTCTTTGCGAACTTTGACAGTTTCATGTGCTTGAAAACATCTGCTACCTTTCCCCTTCCTTTTGCCGTATAAAACTCCTGTCCCGGAAGCTGCTTGTAGTCGGCTTTGACGTAGGTTTCGTCGTCCATTACCACGCAGTCAAACTTCGTCAGCATCGTCGTGTACAGCCTCCGGGATCGCGCTTTGGCCGTCGTATTTTGTTTATCATCGCGATTTGGAGTCACTACCTTCTTGTAAGTCGATAGTCCGGCTCGTTTTTTGGCTCGATGCACGGTTGTAGACGATACACCCAGCTTATTTGCGGCATCTCGGAGAGAGAGGTTAGGGTTTCGCTTGAAACTACCGGCAACTCTCTTTGTCGTCTCAGCGGCTTCCGGTTTTCGATTTCCCCCCGATCCAGACTTCCTGGCTGTCGACAAACGTTCCCCAAACACTTTAATTACATTTGTAACGGTTGATTTGGCAACTTTTAGCGATTTTGCCAACTTTGCGTGCGAGTAGCTCGGATTTTCGCGATGCGCGAGCAAAATTTTGATACGCTGCTCTTCTTGCTTGGACGGCATTTTGACAACTGAAGAGTGAATTCCAAAATCAAAATAGGAGCAACATTCTACACACACACACCTTCAAAATGAGGGGTGTTCAGGTTTTTTAAATGCAAAATTGAAAGAAATACGTCAAGTTGATATTGATCAAATTTTGACCGTATCACCCTTTAAGCAGTAATCGTGTTTGGAACGTGAAAATTCATCCTTCAAGAGTACTTTGTTCAACTTGTTGTTCCAACAGCGTGGGCTTTGCTTCAATCCATTTATAGATTTCTTTAATTTGCATTTGCGGCGCATTAATCCCAGGTTTTATCAGCCAGGTACACGTTCTTTTGAAGATCCCCAATGAGAAAAGCGATCTTCACGTCAAGTTGACATTTTATTTTGAGCCGCCACAGCCAGGACAGTCCGAATCGTAGCCACTGGAGCGTTGGGCCGCTGCCACAGTGAGAGCAAAGAGGCGCGCTTAGCGTTCTATACAAAAGAATTCCTATTATTGATATTATTCCTTTCATTCGATTTCACGCTTAGCGCGCCTCTTCGCTCTCACTATGGCTGCCGCCTTAGTTTCAGTGTAATTCAATCCATGCCTCTGTTGAAAGCCCTTGGCTACTAGATGCGCTTTATAACGGGCAGGTTTACCATCTTCATCCTCCGTGATGCGAAGCACCCACTTTGTCTTGATAAGAACAGCATTGCTTGGGCGTTCCACCAGACACCAGACGTCCCCCCCTATTCTGCGAGTCACATGACTCTCTCTCACCGGTGAGGTGACAATAGTCACCTCGTGTGAGGTGAGTCTCCATTTGATTTACATGAAGAGTCACCTCACACGAGGTGACAATTGTCACCTCACCGGTGACAGAGAGTCACGTGACTCGCAGAATTAGGGGGGTCGTTTTCGTTCATGGAGTTCAGCTCGCCTTTCACAGCGGCGAAAAGCCCGATCTGAGGAAGCCTACTTGTCGGATTGAAAACTAGTTAGATCCAAATCGGCTTCGGTTAGGCATCTTGATGTCATTAGTGACAACTGTCAAACTTTCCGTTTCCGTTCCGCTTCCGCCCACATTGCGTTTGTGCCTTTACACGGTAACCACAAAATACCCAATAAGACTACAAAGTAAGCATTTTCGAGGGAAACTGGGACTACCCATTATATGAGTAAAATTTTACCCATTTATGAGTAATCACAACTACAAAAATAAGTAGTAAGTATTCATTTTTGAGTAACAAATACTTATAAATGGGTAATATGTTTACTCATTTAATGGGTAGTCCCAGTCTCCCTCGAAAATGCTTACTTTATAGTCATTATTGGGTATTTTGCGGTTACCGTGTAGATTAGAAGGTCCCGAAGAAACGAGCTCAACATAGGAAAATCCACGAACCCCTCATTTTATCTGTCAAACTTTCATAGCGAATCAAAACAAACATAGTGTAGTACTAGAATTTCGACTAGAATAGGGTACGCTTATAGATGTACTTGGGACCAAAAGGCTAGCCAATTTAAAATCGTTAGTTTCCACCGGTTGGTATAACTGTCAGCGGCACTGCCGGTTGCTTCTTCTTAGCAAACGGAAAGGAAAGTTCGTTGCATTTACGTCTCTTGAAATAAATAGGTACCTAGTTTCCGCATCCCATAAGCGGTAGCCGTTAAGATCATACCCTACCATCACTGTTTCTTTCTCTCGCATCCGATCTGGCAAAACAGTTCTCGCCTCGCATCCGAAAACTCTGTTTTGCCTAATCGGGTCTGTCCTTCAGCCAAAGCTCCGCAGGAGTCTTCTTATCAGCGGTTGCGAGGGTTGGACTCCTATTGACTAAGTAAACTACTGCAAACACCGCTTCATCCCAATTAATTTTGGGGCCCTCTGACTCCACCAGCATCGTACGAACCTTCTCTATTAACGTCCGGTTAAACCTTTCTGCTACTCCATTTTGCTGAGTTTTATATACTGCCGTCGGCTCAATTGGGATACCTTTTTCGTCGTAGTATCAACAATCGATTCTGTTTGTTGGAACAATATTCACACAGCCATCGCCTCGTTACAGCGGAACTTCTCGAAGACTTCGGACTTCTTCTTCATTTGGTAAACGACTGCAAAGTGTGTGAAATCATCTACAAACGAGACGATATACCACAGAGAACAGACATCCAAGCTTAAACAAATTTTTCGAAAAATTATGTGTAAGAATTCAAATTAAAATATGTTAGAAACACTAGTGCCGCCATACGGAATGTTGCGACACGAGTTATCAGGGATTAATGAGTAAACTTAACTAAAATTTGGGTTGATCTTATTGACCGTGTATCCAAATGAACTGTCAAATCTGTTCAAAACAAACATGACAAAAAAATGAGGGGGGCGACACATCTAAATCTCAATTCTAGATGCTCAAGAAATCTCACACTAGCGAATCAATCTTCGAAAAATCTTCAATCATTTCTCCCATCTACTTGCATCGCACATCATCTTTTTGCAGGAAATCTTCAGAATCGTCATCAATCTTCTTTCTATCTACTCAGTGTGAACTCCTATTAGTAATTTAAATTCAGAAAAATAAGATTTGAACTTTGCATCCGTTTTTCCAGGAATTCGAAAATCCTCCGGGGGGAAGTGGTCGGAACATAAATTTGTCGTTGCAAGCGCTTGGACTCTACGTGAGAATAAAATCTCCTGCAGTTCAGGCAATTCAGCATCCTTAGGAAAATTGTGAAAAGATTTTCGTTTGGTAACACTTTGTTTAATTGCGTACCAATAAAACTCGCGCTTGCGGCCCATGTTTTGATCGGTTTTAAACAAACAATCTTTTGCTCACAACAATGTTGACATTTATGTTAAGGTGACATCTGCCGGTCATCGACGTCGATGGGCAGCAGCACTAGCGCCACCACGATATTGCTAGTTTCAAATGTCTATTCAAAATAGAAGTTAAATTTCTTACACACTTTCGGAATTTGACTTCGATGTCTGTTCTCTGTGGATATACCGTGATCCATCCCAGGCAACAGGCGTGGTTGGACCGCAAACGTCAGAATGGATCCTTTCCGATGGACGGCTAGCACGTGGTCGGATTCCGGTGAATGGTTCACGGCACTGCTTCAGTTCACCATTTATATTTGAAATACCTGTAATCATGTTTTGCTTCAATAATACGTCCAGATTGCTCTTACCAAACTGGTGCAGCCGACGATACCACTACGAATTTCAATTTGAAAGAGATTTCGTCAACGCAATTTCTCGAATTCGACGGAGTTAAATAACATCGTCCATTGAAAGGGGACGATGATTCAGCTCAATAAATTATTCTATCGAACATTATTATTGATCCTATGTTTCTTATTGCTCCTGGATATGCTGGTTTGATGAATTCGGAGAGATGAGACTCATTTTGATCCGAATCTTCTGGCTCCTCAGTTATTACTTGCTGATCATTGAAATCTAAAACGTCCAGCTCGTAGAAGTCACCTTTCAATGCTTCATTTCGGTAGTCCAGCTTTGGCCATCCTTTTGACCGATAACAAATTTTTTTGGTCATCCTCACGCCTTGAACATTGACTCCACAAATCGTTATTTAATGCTGAGCAGTCATTGATTGGTCGTCCTTGGCAACACCGATCACCACAGTTTGTGTGAGCTTATCCAGTGAGTCGAAATCTCTCTTGTCATTCACCAAGTGAATCTAGCTGGAACGTTACTTTGCTGTGGCAGGCATCGATACATGAATGAAACAGCTTTGTTCTCAGCTACGACGTTGGCTTCTGCTTACAGCGTGACCCGACAATCCTTGGCCATATGGCCCTTCTTGTGGCATTTATGACACTATGAATTTCTTAGACTTCTGCTTGAATACAGCGAAGGCAGCAGGTTTCTCTTTACCAGTATTCACCATCCGGTTGATTGTCTTTAATTTTTCGGCCATCAAATGTTCACAAACCACATCTAGAGTCAGCTGATCTTCACTCAGATTCTCCAACGCAGTTAACAGGTGATCATAGGATTCAGACAGGGTCACAAAAAGCTGCGAGACCATTACCGACAAACCGACATGACACTTAATTCTGACTTATGCCCGAAAATCGTAAACGGCCGATTTAAATGTGCAGTGATCCGAACTGCCAAAACCATAGGATTTTTTGATTTAGATAAAAATAATTTGTCCAGAATAGATCAGACACGAACCAATTCATAACTTTTGCATGCTGGTTCATGGCTTAGCTAAATATTTCCCGCAAACACGGAGTCAGATGTCAGTAGTGTGCTTTCTTCAGAAATATTATTGTTTTTGCTATGGTCATACATGTCGGTTTGTCGGTGAAACCGAGGGGGGCGACTCTATCTACAATGCAGGAAAAATTGTGTTTTGCTGTGGTTAGCTACACGCATGCTGAGTAGATAGAAAGAAGATTGATGGCGATTCTGAAGATTTCCTGCAAAAAGATGATGCGCGATGCAAGTAGATGCGAGAAATGAAAGAAGATTTTTCGTAAATAGATTCGCTAGTGTGAGATTTGTTGAGAATCTAGAATTGAGATTTAGATGTGTCGCCCCCCTCGGGTTAAAACCATGTCTCATCCCTCAAAAAGCTTCGCACCAGCAGATTTGAGTTTCTTTGAGTTACTTGGTCGACAATCCTTCCATCATCTTGAGTCTTGCCAGCTACTTCCGAATAAGAGTTTGCGAGGATACTGACTCCACAGACAAACAGACGTAGAACTTGTATGCAATATTGTTTGCGAGTTAGCGTGCAAGCTTGTTTTCCGCGAGAAGCCCGAGAGATGTCGTTACTGAGGTCATATGTTTTGAGATACTACGTTTTCAAGAAAAACTTTTTCAAAGAGTTACGTCTGTTTGTCTGTGCTGACTCCTTCGCGTAGACGTTCTCCAAAACGGTCCAGATTTCCTTGGCAGAAATCTTGTCACGGATCAGGTCCAAAAGGTCATCGTGAATGAACGAAATTATTACATTCGATGCCTTGCTGTCTATTTTCTGGAACTTTTGCAGTTCAGCTGCAGCGTTCTTGGTCATCGCATCCAATAGCTCCGACAGACTGCAAGTACTTCTCCACGCAGAACATCCAATTTTCAAATCCAATCCCGGAAAACGGAATTAATCCGTGGATAGTTTCCTTCCGTGAGTTGCCCATTAGCTCTTAAGAGTAAATAAAAACAGCAGAGGTTTGGAAACGGGAACAATTGTTATATTGGACTGATCTTGTGGAATGTTGCAATTGGAATGATTTTTTTTTAACGACTTGTTACTTGAAATCAATAGCGTTTCTGAAGACTTGCTAGCAACTAATACAGTCTTCGGTAGCTTCGATTTCGATTGCATCAATTTTACACATTACGTTACATTACATTGTAAAGCTGCTGTTTTCTGCAATGCTGTTAATGAGACTAAGACCTTTTGAATTGAGGAAAGTTTAATTCGGAATCCTCTCACTAGGCGGCACTAGTGTATTTTGTTATGAATTTCGTGTAAACGCAGGGTTGGAATCTCGAGATCCCTGCTAGATACAAAGTTGCTGTTTTCTGAAACATTGTTCAGGAGGTAAAGGCCTTTTCACTCGTTGAGGGTTTAGTTCGGAATCATTTCGCTAGATGGCACTAGGGTTCTTATAATTTTCGTATAAATGCTGTGTCGAGAATTCAAGATCTTTGCTAGATACAAAGTTGCTGTTTTCTGCGATGTTGTTCAGGAGACTAAGGCTTATTGAATTGAGAACAATTTAATTCAGAATTCTCTCGCTACGTGACCCCTGTGTTCTAATAATTTCCGTGTAAATGCTGGGTCGATATCTTGAGATCTTTGTTAGATACAATGATGCTGTTTTCTGCAAAGTTGTTAAGGAGGCCAAGAGCTTTTGAATTTTTGTTGGATACAAAGATGCTGTTTTCTGCAAAGTTGTTAAGGAGGCCAAGACCAAGAATTTTGTACAGTTTAGTTCGGAAAACTTTTCGCTAGGTGGTACTACTGTTATAATAAGATTTAAGATTTTTAACAATATCTCGACTACTTGCGACTCTTTATCAAATCCGACGTATGGAAAGTTAATTAAATTTGGATATCATATGTAGCAGAATCTTTAATTTTTTTATATCATATCCGTTTAAAAAAGAGAATTTACAAAGTACCAGAGTCATAGATTTTTTTAAGGTTTTCAAGGCTGAATGGGTCATTATACCGAATTTTAGAGGGAGAGATTATACTAAGAAATTGTTGTAAAAATCTTGAACTTCGTATGGATAAACAAATTAAATCTTAACAACAATTTTATTTTCTATGATTCTGAGCCTTTAACATGTGTTAAGATTCTTAGAATATGCATTTTTTTTTAGAGATTTGTTACTTATGAAAATTTATCCTAGATTTAGAAGAAAAAAACAGTATTGGATTTTTTCCCAACAATATGAAACTGAGAAAATTAGTCAAAACGTGGGGTTTTGACAATTTTTCTAGATCTTTCATTCAGAAAATTTTTCAAGATTCCAGATTTGGAAAAATATAGTCCTGGAAAATTATGTGATCTTCGAAAAAATTTCAGGGTTCTAGTAAAAATGTTTTTGTATAGATTTTAGAAAATTCAAAATTCAGAAGAATACTAAATCAATTCTAGGATTAGGTCCTGACGAACTTTTAGAAGAATTGCAAGGGAGTTGTGTGGAGAACTTCAAGGAGAATTTCTAGGTGATTTGGAATAAAATGTTATGCGTTTTGTGAGGAGAATATTAGGTGAATTTAAGAGTTTTTTGATAATAATTTCAAAGAAATACTTAGCAAGATTCACAAGAGAACTTTAAGCAAGATCCGAGAAAAATGCCGAAGGAATCGTGTTCTGAGGTAAATTAAGACAAATGCTGAAGAATTTAACTTAAATTCTTACGAAAGTTTCATGAAAATTCAGCACAGAATTCCAAGGTATTCTGAGTAGAATTGCAAAAGGATCTCTAAAGGAAAGTTTTGCGAAAAATAATTTGAGCTGAAGAAACATACGTTTGCTTGATTAAGCTCGAGCTGTTATTCAGCTTTTAATTTTTGTTGGAATATGTTAAGGTTTATTGATTTTTCCCGGATCTCCCGTCAAATTCCCGGCGTCTTTTCATATTCCCGGTTTTCCTGGTTCGGTCACCCTGTATTGTATTAAAAATGTATTGTCGAATTCGACGGTGATAAATAACATCGTCAATGGATAAGACACGATGCTTCAGCTCATTCAATTATTTTATCGAACATTCTTATTAATTCTGGATTTGCTGGTTCGTTGAATTCGGAAAGATGAGATTCGTTTTGCTCCGGATTTTCTGGTTTATCTTGATAGCATATCGTTCTTGCACATTGTGGGCGATCACGATTTCGTCATGACTAATGGTCCAGCCCATTAGATACTTCCTTAAAATTTTCCTCCAACCAATATTCCTGAATTACATCGTCGTATAATTCTGCCAAAGCCATGAGGTAGGACACCCAGCTCAGTGTGCCAAAAACACAGTAGGGCACACCATGGATCATTCATTGGCACCGTTTGGCACCCATGGTACATATTTTTTGAGATCTCTAAAATAACTGGATATATCAACATTTGATTGTTGGCACAAACAATTTTCGGTATCCGCAACAATTAATTTCGTCGGAGCCTCCAACTCACCCTTACTGCTATGATCCGCAACCGGAGCAACGGAAGATGTCGACATCACGATGACGACCGGGTAATTTTAATATGAATCTTTGAAAGCCAACGCAGGAGTGCAGAAACTACCACAGAATTGGGAAGTTTATGCACTTCTGTATTGACTTCCAGATGTTTCACGGATTTTGAAACAAAACCATTCACTAACATTGCCTGTTGTAGAGATACGCTATCCGGCACACCAACAGAACCACCAACCGGCCGAATCACCAGGAAGCATTTAACCGAAGACTACAAATCAAGAAGACTGGCAACTGTTCCCTTCTCCCATAAAAATGTCAAACGTCACTGACAACAGCGCCTCTGTCAATCAAAGGTGGAACTTTAAAGCACAAGTGTTAGTGAGACTGTTCATAAACAGCGACTGTGTGTGTGACCTAATGTCACCGAAACGAATAATCATAAATCGGTACTCGTTGTTGTTTCGTTTTGCTCTACAAAATTTCACGGCAATTTGAATCCTAATCCCAGCAAGCCGGTGGTTTTCCAACTCCAAACGGAAAAACTTGTCATGGTGGATCAAGTAGAGGATTGAAACTCGGATCGATATCTAGTGAAAGTAGCTTTTACTTGTGAACGAGGAACCGAAATATTCTTTATTTTACCTGTAGGAAGCAATCAATTATAAGGAATAGGCAGCTTCCACCACCATTGAGTGAACTACCGTCATTCGGAAGCTGCTGAAAATTCAAGGATTCAAAAAGAAGAAAGATCCGGTACCTACAAAACGATCCAACGGAAGGCGTAGCAGGATATAATGTTGGAGAAAATGAAAATGAAAGGTCGAAGGACTACAATCTCAAACGGTACGTATTGATTAAAAATATATTTCCATTTTAGATGTTTACAGAACATGAAACCACCGGATAGTGATCATCTATAGGATTTAAAAGTTCTTGTAATCGACAGACTCCTTCCAGAGAATGATAACAACAGTGTCGGATTTTCCAGTGACATTCAAATGGTCAGCGAATACTGTGCCAAGTTGCCGAACGTCACAACTTAACTCCCCCCGCTGTGGCCAGGTGCCAAAGCCGTGCGGAACGAGCATGCAATTTACTAATGCACCATACGAAAGTCCATAAATGCATCACTAAATGACTTAGGTAAAGTGGAAAATAATTCTGAGATAGCAAATGAATGATCAAGGAAGGTCCCACCATTATTGTGAATGGCATCATTGCCATAGTTTTAATTTTCAACACAAATTTACTTACGCATCTGTTCAATTTCAGCTGGAATTTTACTTTTTGTCAGCATAAAGCATAGAAAGAAACTTTTCACTTTTTACGACATCATAACAAAACCAATAATGGACAGCTATTTATTTCTACCTATGTGTGTAAATGCACTCGTGAATTAACACACACCATCAAACACAGGTTCCACTTTTGCTCAGAAGAGGCGTTGCCGTTACTGTCTCCTGATTTTTGGCAGAGTTGCCAGTTTTCTTGATTTGTAGTCTTCGATTTAACGCTCAACCTGGACTAGTTCAGGATTGATTAAAATAGAATCACTGCTACTCCACCACTAGACATTTTAAACTCAATCCCCGAATAAAAATCATTCAAAATGAATCCAAAAATATATTAATTAAATAGCTGTAAATTTATTTTTTATTATAAACTAGCTGAGTGTGCCCGGTCTTGCTCGGGATTCAATATTAGCTTGAGATTATGCGCCGATTTAAAAAAAAAGCATGCTATATTGTACGTAGCCCCCCCCCCCCCCTATTATCTAAGGGGCTACCCCCTACGATTATCTCCTTATACCCCCACACTCGCCCCCACATGCCTGATTTGGTTCCATTTGCTTGATTAGTTCTCGAGTTATGCAGAAATTTCTGTTTCATTTGTATGGGGGTTACAGAAGGAGGAGGGGTCTCGAACCATCATAAGAACCTTCCACGGCCCCAAAAACCCCTGTATACAAATTTTCACGCCAATCGGTTCAGTAGTTTCCGAGTTTATAAGGGTCAGACAGACAGACAGACAGACAGAAATTCATTTATACACACTTAGAAAAATTCATGTAAATTTAGGTGCTCTGAGACTGACATATTCGAGCGTCAAATTTGACATAAAATTGTGTCATAATAGACGCGAAATTCAGCTCAATCAAACGTACTTTTCGTCGAGTAACGAACTTTTGAGTCTCGGAGCACTTAATTTTACATGACATGTTTGTTTACGTCTCTTCCTTTATGTCAAAGATGGATTCCGTCACGTGTAAAATTAGGTATTTCTAAGTGTGTATATATATAGATTTACTGACTTATTCGACATTGGGCATACTCATCCTCAACCATCGACATCATCCAATATCGAAAGGCTGTGCAACGACGTGGACAGTCCCGTATGGCTGGAGCAGATATTTGCATCTTCGTAGCACTTCTACGGATTGATTTCGTACGGTTAGCAGGGGACGATTTTGGGAAAATTGAACTGTGCCGAATTGATTTCCTGCGTAAGTAGCTCCTAGATGGTGATCCGAGTTTTGGGATTCTTGTCAACAGATTTTCTCAACGTCCAAGCATGGGTTCTCGAAGAACAACAACACGTACAGTGTCACATAGATGATGTGTTCTAATTTAGAGTGCAAACGATAAATGTCGTTAAACGAAAACACCATACGATGTTACGTATGACAGTTGGGTCAGGTCGACAAGGTCTGATCGTATGAAAAATAAAGAGGAAGATCATTCCAGTCTGAAACATCAAACGAAGTAGAGTTTTTTTTATTTTGCTCCGCAAAGTCCCGGTTTTCTCCAATATAAGTATAAGATACTAAAGTTGGCGACGAGGATGGGATAAAGCTTCGTCGGTGATAAAGCTACCCGTAGCATATAGCGGTGGCATCAAAGGACGCCTGATACAAAGCCGACGGGAAGTTCGCAACCAATTTACTGCTCGCTGCAGTTGTTTCCTTGCCGGCTCAGTTTTGCCGTAAATCTCGCTGTTACAAAAGTGTTTGTCCTTTACAAGGACATTTGGCCATTTTGTGGAAGGTTGCCATCAAGGTGAAAGGATTTTTCGGTGGTTCAGTTGGTGATTGCGAAGATTAATTGATTGGGTTCATCCTTTCGACGTTGGATCCAGATTGATACAGATAGGAGCTAAGTAAAAAAAAAAAAAAAACAAGCAACGTCAACTGACGGCTCGTGTGGCTGCCGAAGGGCTGTGAACAACGAGTTGAAATACCTCAACTTAGACGGCAAAGGCTGAACAATCTTCACTGGTGAGTCTGCATTTTATTTTTGGGGAAGTTAATTTTTTTGGAAAAAGTGCTAATTCAATTGATTACTGGTATTAATTTCGGCGAGTAAAAGCTACCATGGCTCAAGCCAATATAACAACTACGTTAGAGCCTTACCGGAAGGGTAATTGCTTTAGTGATTGGGTGGAAAGGCTAGGATTTTTTTTCAATATGAATAAAATTCCTGAAGAGGACAAGCGTGATCATTTCATCACGCTTAGTGGGCCTGTAATTTTCAGGGAACTCAAGCTACTATACCCTAACAGTGATTTAGCTGAAATTGCCTATGCCGATATGGTTTCTAAGCTAAAGGCCCGACTTGATAAAATAGAATCAGATTTGGTTCAAAGGCTCAAATTTAATGTAAGAGTGCAGCAACCGGATGAATCGTTGGAGGATTTCGTGTTGTCTGTGAAATTGCAAGCTGAATTCTGTAATTTTGACAATTTTAAATCTTCGGCAATTAGAGATCGCATTGTTGCTGGGGTTCGGGATAAAGCTCTTCAGCAAAGGTTGCTAAATGAGGAGAAGCTTACGTTGGAAATTGCGGAGAAACTTATTGCGACCTGGGAAATTGCCAGAAATAATGCCAGAAATATGGATTGCAGCAGCGGCATGGATCTGGTGGCTGCATTGAAAGCGTCAGGTAGTACTGGGTCTAGATTGGACAAGTTAGCTGCTACCATGGATTTGGCGCAAAGGATGAATAATGGTGGCGTTAGTCGTAATAAGGGATCAGTGAAGAACAGACTAGGTTATACACCGTATCAGAAAAATACATGGCGGGACAGACAATGGCGGAATGGAGAATCGCAGGACAGGCAATGGCGGAACGAACAATCGCAGGACAGGCCAAGATGGAGTGGACAATGGCAGACTAAAAGAAATAATAATAGAGAGCAACGCCCTGATTATTCGCAGATGGTCTGTGATTTTTGTGGTGTAAAGGGTCATATTAAAAAAAAATGTTTTAAATTGAAAAATATGCACAGGGATGCCGTAAATATGGTAAATCCAAATGCTTCGGCAACAAATCCAGATGAATATTTGAGCGATTTGGTTAACAGAATGCGAGCGGACTCGGAAAGTGATAATGATGTTGAGGATTCGAATTGGAAACGTGCCAACAATGGCGCATCGAGGACAGCTTCGCATATGTAAGGATCGGGACTTCTCTGGGAAGCCAAATGTTTTGTTAAGTCGACGACAATTGCAGCCCGAGTCAAGTGACAGCAACGAGGCATTCCATGGTTTTACTGAAGAAGAAGTTAGAAGAGGCAGGAAACGTAAATACGTGTTCGAGAATTTGGAAAGTGAGGTTGAAAAGTCAGCAGATTTCGCCCCTAGGCGTTCTAAAAGAATAAGAAAAGCTAACATTGATGAAGAATTTGTATATTAATTTGTAATAATTTTTTACGTTCTGATTTGCATTGTATGAAGCTTTGAAAAAGAAGATTATAAGAAATTGTTGTAGTAGTGAATTGAATTGTAAATGCTTTCTGAAGAGGGAAGAGCTGATGTGTTCTAATTTAGAGTGCAAACGATAAATGTCGTTAAACGAAAACACCATACGATGTTACGTATGACAGTTGGGTCAGGTCGACAAGGTCTGATCGTATGAAAAATAAAGAGGAAGATCATTCCAGTCTGAAACATCAAACGAAGTAGAGTTTTTTTTATTTTGCTCCCACCTTTCCAGTTCAGGGCAGGAGTAGCGGTTGCCTACCAACACTTACGGACGGAAGAACTCGGTCGTGACGTAGAAGGTAGAAAAAAGTTGCCCTTCCTGTACGAACGTCGCCGATCTGAAGTCAATCTGCTTGATATAGAAATGGTGATCGCTGATAACGTTCCATCTTTGATGTCCCGGTGCAAAATGTTCAATGAGTGCATTCCCAATGATCCTCACCAGCGTGTAATGTTTGATGTACTCTCCGTGGACCAAATCTTCATCACACTGCGACATACGGGAGACGGAACTTAGCCGATCTGAGTGCTAGCGTTACATGACCATTGTCTTCGACAGCTCGTACGGTTCATATACAAAAAAAAAACATTTGAATTTTCAAAATACCGGGTTGCAAAACATACAATTATTCACACAAAAAATCAGACCGATGTCATGGCACTCTCGGCACAGCGCGGCACATTGAGAAAAATGTTGGTGCAAAATAAGTGTGTAGAGTGACCACCCCTTGGCCCAGGCTTCTTGTACCCAAAAACAGACTTCTTCTAATCAGATCTGCTTCAAGCATTCATCGGTGTTGTTATCCTTGTCGCGGGCCATCACACGAAGCAATAGCTTTTCTCGGTACCGATGTTTAATAATCACAATTTGATCCAGCGGTTACGTTGGCAGACAGAAAGTGCCCCTAATAAAATTGGTGTGATTAATTTGCTTAACCCATTTGTGGAATAGTTCCATCATTTGAATTATCGTTCGGGTATGGTATTTTTTTTTATTAGGGGCACTGTGATCAACTCATCATCACTTTTGAGTTCATCGTTCAGATGATGGACTGAACAGTTATCTAAGAAAGCAAAATGGGCTTCGGTGGTATCAGTTGTTCAGCAGGAAATCGTCGAACTCCTGCAACAAAGTCAAAATGAAACCAGGATTGGGGCAACTCACGTCCAGAGCTGGTAAATATCATGGTCGTCATTTGACAATGAGAAAACAGGTCCCCTCACTATCACGAGACGAAACTACCAATCATTTACTTTCTTGTCATTTTCCAATGATCAAGCACTCATGAGAATAATTTTTATGCGGTTTTGACGTCAACATTTCTATCTGATTCAGATGAATTTAAGCAACCAACCGTATTGATATTTCCTCGGTACAAGTAACTTTAATTGCAATAGATAACTACGATGATCACAACACTGTCACATTCTGACAAAAAATTCGATGAGATTTTCACAAAAAATCCTATCATCGTTTTCTCATCCGATGATAGTGACAAAAGTATCTCTGTAAATATCGCGTTAGATCTTCCATTGACAATGACATTTGCCAGCCCTGCTCACGTCATCCAGACATAAACAATGTTTGAATGCTCTGGCGTTACGTGATTTTCCAATAACCGCCAATCGCAGTTTGTTGTTTGCCATGACATTAGAACACGGCATGAATGTGATCCTTTGCTTGATCATTTTACGCCCTGGAGCATGTTTATCGATCGAACCAACAAGCGATTCTGACGGCATCATTTAAAAAGGAACCAAAGCAACAAACCATCTTCAAGATGCTAATGTGCACGTGTCGAAACGTATTTGAATCTTTTGCTGCGCAAACAGTTCTTACTCGATGCAGCACGAAGTATGTAAAAATTGTAAAACAATCGCAGTAATTCTTGGTAATTTCATAGGCACCAACCGGTAATCAATGTTGGTAGATACCAACAATTTCATTATTCTGTTATAATTTTGATCGAAAAAATAAGGGAGTATTTTATTGCCCTATTTTGCCTGCCTAAAATTTGAGAAGAGGCTGACAAAATCGGGAAAGTACTATATTATATAATTCGTGGTTTAATTTTAATTGCCACTAAAGGAAAAACGTTACATTGGGGCAGTGAATGCAATAATGTTATAATGAAATAAGATGGGATCGATTATATCGATAATATTTTACTCTTCATTTTTGCATATGGACCACAACAAACGGATATTTACTTCGTAATTTGGTGTGTTAGAAGATATTGTGTTTGCTGTGTGCTAATAGAGCTTTGATCTCGAGGTTTACGTTTGTGTGAGATCGTTTTTTTCTTTGTTTGCTGCTTTTGTAGTTCAGTGTGGAATATGCAAGCGTAAGTGCCATTTAAGTTATGAATACTCTATTTTATTCTATAGTTTACTAAGTGTCGTGTTAGCTTTATGGCACATTCCTATTATTGGGTGAGAAGATTCCGTCCGAGCAGAATCTAATATTATCGTTTTCTAAGGCTTCAATTTGTTGTTGTTTTTTGATACCACGGTCCATTCGAGCTGTGTTTTGTTTACAATTTACATACTCCCTTTTCACATGTTGATCATGATTTGTTTTTTTGTGTGAACCTTCCTCCAGTTATCGATTAAAACGAATACAAATATTTTTACTCCATTTAGCTTATATGTTCTGCTAGCTAATTCAGGTACATGATGGATTCCAGTCACCAATTTGACTTGAACTGGGACATCTTGAAGTGGCTTGAAATATCCTCGTTGCCAAATATGTCACGAACCTCGGTCACCAAACACTTTGACCTCTCTAATTCAGTCAGTTTTCTCGTTTCTCACTGCGTCGACACGAAACCAGTGCGATCCAAACACACGTAAACAGCACTGTGCTGTGGATGCATATCATAGGTACACTTGTAACCAACACCGTCAGCTCCATCGATGGCAGCACATCCATCAAAATTGTCGTGGGATGATAATTATGAATCCATCACCGGATCATTAGCAGCTCATCGCCAACAATCAGCACAAATGTTACCTCTCTCCATATTGCCGTAAATAGTCCGAAATCCGATCGAGAAAACACCTTCAATCTCCTTCCCGTTTTTCCATCACGGAGACTAAGTGGAGTTCAAGCCTCCTCCGGAATAATACACTTTGTACAATCAAACACGCACACAAACTCACTTCCCGCAGCAACACAGAGTTCACTCGTAAATCTCTGTGTGGCCAGAAAATAAGCAGCAGCAACTCCAACAACAACAACTCCAGTCACAGCCAGTCGGCCATGTATACACACCTTTCGAGAACAACGAAGACGAGGACTGGTGCTGCTGCTGCTGCGTGACGTCAGGCTGGAACATTTTTCTCACTGTACAACACTGCTTCTTCACTTTTCTCGCACTTTGGCTGCATCTACTGCTGCCCAGGCACTGCTGGCAGGAAAATACTTTTCCCGACGCCGGGACCCATCCATGGCGGGTGGAAAACTATCGCATCCGTTCCACAAAGGGTTGGCGCACCGTTTAGAACTAGTTTCCGGACAAAATTCACTGATTAATTTGTTGGTTTTTCAACGAAAAGTGGAGACCGATTTTCACTTTAGCTTCTTCACGGGTTTACTGCTGCTCGCTCACTCGTTCGGGTCGGGTTCGGGCGACTCTGAACACTGGAGTTTTTTTTTTGGTTGCTTTTTGACGTTTTATTTACTGCTTTCGCCTGGTTGGCAGGGCTGCCGGCATGACGTTTGAGTGGAATCGAAATTTTGGCACCCGCTGCAGGGGTGTGGAGAATGTGCGTGACCTGACCGCTCGATGGCGTTAGTAAAGTAGATCGATTGGGTTTTGAAAGCACTCACCACCAGAGGGTAACCGTGTTCGAGGTGTTATTCCAACTAACCACTGTTGTCGTTGTTGTGATAAAAATATACACATCTGTCAAACGTGACTCACATCAGAATTTTCACTTTTAAAATTGAAAATTCGACACATTTTTACTGGCGAATTTTCATGTAAAATACCACATGATTTTCATGTGTCCATAACATAAACAGAATCCACTCAGAAGTACACATGAAATTTATGAGTCAAATGAATAGTATGTGTACACATGAGAACTATGTGTCCGCCACATAGATATCATTTGTTTATCACATTCCAAAAATTCATGTGTGGGACACATAAAAAAAATAATTAAATTTTATTAGTGTACGTTTTTGCGAGCGTTTTTGGTGATCATAAAGCTTGTAAAATTGTAGGAAAAGTGGTCTTCTTCAAAATGACAAATCTCTTCAATGATATCGCTGCTTGCAATCAGGATTTTGGATTTTTTCAGGAAAATTGATTTTTTTTATACGTAAACACAAGCTCCATCACTTAACATTTTCATTGTTGTTGCAGGATCGTTGCATTACCCCGGGATGCAACGAGAACAAATTTCAACTTTTTCGGGTTCCGAACTCGGGAAGCAACAAATTCGCGCAGTGGAGAAAGGTTGCCATTTGTTTGCGGAACAGAAACAAAGCGGATATGATCATTGTATTGAATCAGACTACACAGAAAAAAAATTGTTGAATATTACATCCAAACTGCTGCAACCAGGTCAATCCATCGATTGTGTAATATAACGTTGTACGATGTACATCGATTTTGCGAACAAAATTACATCCATTGATGTCATATTGTATCTGCTTTTTGCTATTACATCATTATTTCATACATCAGCTTGAATTACATTGATCGATATTACATTTTTTTTGCTGTGTATGTTGAATATAAGTTCCAAAGTTTGTTATCGTGGGGTAATTTGAGAATAATTTCATGTGGCAGCTCCCCGGGATGGGAACTTTGCAGCACAAACCCATTCTACTGGTGTAGCCCAGGCAAACAATATGCTGGGTCTCTAAAACCGCTAGTCCTTCCCGTATTCGCGTTCAAAAGCTGGCACCGACATGTAGGTGGCGCTTTCGTCCTTGTGATGATACTTCTGCTTTCATCTGTCAAATTATTTGGTTGAACCAGACCCCCTTCACTCTTTGGATTTTTTTTAGAGACAGATAGCAGCGCCAAACGGTTTGTGACGAGACAACGTTGAACTGCAGCGTTAGAAGAAAACACGCACACCAACATCTATCCAGCTTTCCATTCTCAGTAATGGTGGCCTGTTTGTATGAATAAATGTATCCTTCCCTGTGCTATCTGGAGGATCGCATTTTGACCCCTCTTTTTCTCTCTCCCAGGAACAGAAGAAAATGAAACAACATACGCCCTCCAGTTAGTGTCAAAAAGCACAGTGAAGGATACATTTATTCATACAAACAGGTCGCCATTACCGAGCTTGGAAAGCTGGATACATGTACGAACCCACACAACTGAGCGGACGGTAAGCGCAAATCAAAACACGAAGCGGTGTCATCACTTATCGTCTTCATTCAGCTTCGGCTACTTCCGTTTGCGTTTGCTTTTAAAGCGTTGACAAATACTTCCTACGTTATAAAATAGGAAAGTAATGATTATTCCAATGTAATTTTTGAATATAATGCGTGCTGCGTTGGCCAAAGAAGACGGCATATTTTATTACGTTTAGCAATGATTTCGATACGTTTCATTTCCAGTGACTGGGGTGTTGGAATAATTCTTTAGAGAGAGTGAATGCTTTTCCCTTGTTTACTTCTATCCCGCATAAACAATAACCATCAGAAGTGCTTAGCCACCAACACGCAGAAAAAACTATCGTAGAAACAAAAATATTTGAGTTAAATTTAAACGGAAACTCAGTTTGTTCTGGCCACAAAAATAAATTAGGTTGATTTCAAACGTGTTCCATGTTTGAAGTCATGTGAAATCAATGTTTAAAATAAAAATAATGTTATGTTTATTTTAAAAATATTCGTGTTGAAAACAAATGTTTTTGTTTTTGTTTGGTTTGACAGCTATGCGAACAAAAATAAATATTTTTATTTTAAACATGCTTCTTATGTTTAAAATAAACATACATATTTTGAAATTATTTTAATAGTTGAGTGCAGGGTAAAGCAAGATAAAACGGATTGCAAAGAGAAAAAAACAAGATCTTCGGGCAGGGCATCTAAATTCCTGCTCTTTCACCCTTCGATTAAGGGTGACCTGTGGGTATTGGGGTCCTGGGCCGGGATGCGGGGTGTGGGTATCCGGGGGTTTCCAGTTCAGTGGAACCGGTGAAAATTTGTTATATTAGCGTCGTTTTGTTGTTCTGCCACTAGTCCTAATATCGGTTTCTTTATACATTCGGTGTCGGAGGAGGATCCGGATTTTCGTTGTCCTTTCGAAGTCACGTGTGGAGGATTCTGTGGGGTTTCGCCGGTTTTGTCGAGCTGGTATCCGGATCCATCTTCGGTTTTGCTACTTTCGGGCCGTTTTTTGTTGTGTTGAGCAAAGGTGGGGCAACTTTTTCCGAATGTTACAAGAAGTAAATAAAAGTGCATGACACGCTAAAAAACGTTTACCCAAATCCTATATTGTTGAAATAAACATGCTTTTAAATTTAATTCAAACATAAATATTTTAGTTTTAAACATGCTTTCAATTAACTTTGAATAATTCATATGTTTAGAGTATAAACATTTATATTTTTGTTTTAAATGAACAAAATTTGTATCCGTGAAATATCGCAATATAATGATGTTGACTTCGAGGATGATATCGTCCTCTTTCCTCGGCTGATCATCAACGTCCGCATTGACATCTATCATGCTGACACCTGTCTGTTATTGAGCCCAGGTGGTGAAGTTGGCGGGGAACTCCCAACAGTTTCAATGTGCACTCAACAGATGGCACTGCGATCACATACGGGTGGTAATTATATGCCTTGTATGAGGAATTGATTAGTGGGATATCTTGTTAATTAGATATCTTTGGTTCAACCAGACCCCCTTCACTCTTTGGATTTTTTTAGAGACAGATAACAGCGCCAAACGGTTTGTGACGAGACAACGTTGAACTGCAGCGTTGGAAGAAAACACGCACACCAACATCTATACATGTACGAACCCACACAACTGAGCGGACGGTAAGCGCAAATCAAAACACGAAGCGGTGTCTTCATTCAGCTTCGGCTACTTCCGTTTGCGTTTGCTTTTAAAGCGTTGACAAATACTTCCTACGTTATAAAATAGGAAAGTAATGATTATTCCAATGTAATTTTTGAATAGAATGCGTGCTGCGTTGGCCAAAGAAGACGGCATATTTTATTACGTTTAGCAATGATTTCGATACGTTGCATTTCCAGTGACTTGGGTGTTGGAATAATTCTTTAGAGAGAGTGAATGCTTTTCCCTTGTTTACTTCTATCCCGCATAAACAATAACCATAAGAAGCGCTTACCCACCAAATATCGCAATATAATGATGATGACTTCGAGGATGATATCGTCCTCTTTCCTCGGCTGATCATCAACGTCCGCATTGACATCTATCATGCTGACACCTGTCAGTTATTGAGCCCAGGTGGTGACGTTGGCGGGGAACTCCCAACAGTTTCAATGTGCACTCAACAGATGGCACTGCGATCACATACGGGTGGTAATTATATGCCTTGTAAAAGGAATTGATTAGAGGGATATCTTGTTAATTAGATATCTTTGCTTCAAGCAAAATGTTCGTGGATTACGTTTCTGACCACAATACGCCTTTTTAATAGAAACTAATCGATCGATTCAACCTCTGGTGGTGAATATGAGAACGTCAAAAATAGTGTTGTGAGCAGAATTCATGCTGAACATTGCATTAGGTTCTAAGTAACATTGATCGATTCTCTTCGTCGACTTTCTCTTTCGTTAATAACTTGATCCCAGAACTGTTTCTTGCTATGTTTGTCGTATTAGATGCTAGATAAAAGCTTCTTTTATCGAGCTGTGTGCTGAAAATACCTCGGAATGTCTTTACATGGCCGTGGGGATGCAAAGAGAAAGTCTTTGTTTTCTTTCCTTTATTTAACGTCGGTCTCTATTCCGCAATCTAGTGCCAATCACCGACGGACATCGATTGCCATCCATTGACGGCAATCAAATGTGCAGAAAGGCAGCTTCCACACCTGCACAGGATATCGCACCCATTCACAACACACATGGACATGGGCCGGGACCAACGGCTTTACTTCCCTTCCGAAGGAAGACGTGACCAGAGATTTTTATGCCTCAGAAAAATCCCACCGACCTCGGCTGGGATTGAACCCAGACCATAGGCGTAGCCAGATAGGGGCAGGGGGGGTCGACTGCCCCCCCTAAACTCGGCAACACAGGCTTTCGAGGAAATGGCGTTCGGTGAAATGGCATTCGGCCAAATTTTCCATGGTAATTTTTTTTTCGCCCCTCCCTAGCTCGAAACCTGGCTACGCCCTTGACCCAGACCCATCGGGGTATTAGAAAGCAGTTACGCTTACCACTACACCACCGGCGCCGGCTGCAAAGAGAAAGTCGACGAAGAGAATCTGTCAATGGTACTTAGGACCTAATGCAATGTTCAGCTTGAATTGTTTGCCGTGAGACATTAGGCCGTATGAATAAAAAGAGTTTACTTTACTTTCCCATGCTTTTCTTACGGGGAAAGTAAAGTAAACGCTTTTATTCATACGACCCATTGGAAGCGGAACACTTTTTCACTTTTCCTGATAAATTGATTCATCTGAGATGCCCGAAAACTTGATCTATAGTTGAAAAATTTATTTCTGTATTATTTTTGCGAGGATTCTGCTAGTGTTCAAGAATATTTTTGGCGAGAAAAATGGAAAATTCCAATAGTGCCTTAGCGGTTATGATCTGCCGGATTTCTTGTGTGTGAATAGTTTAGGTGCAAATCAGTTCAGATGTGTGGACAATCGTAAAATAAGTTGATTACCGATGGAAACTGGCTAGATGATCAGTGAAAAAATGCTTTAATTTGCGTTGTGAAAAATCCTTCTTCTAGTGTAAATAAACGGTTTGGTTGACGTTTCCACGTGGTCTCCTCTACGTTAAAGCCCTACAGTAAAAGTATGGACGTCTGTCAAAAGTTGTTCCAATCGAACCGTCAAAATGCACCGCTTTGCTCGATTGGAACAGCTTTGTTCAGTTTTGTGGTGACAGTCGTCCATACTTTTACTGTAGGGCTTTACCAAAGATATCTAATTAACAAGATATCCCACTAATCAATTCCTCATACAAGGCATATAATTACCACCCGCATGTGATCGCAGTGCCATCTGTTGAGTGCACATTGAAACTGTTGGGAGTTCCCCGCCAACTTCACCACCTGGGCTCAATAACTGACAGGTGTCAGCATGATAGATGTCAATGCGGACGTTGATGATCAACCGAGGAAAGAGGACGATATCATCCTCGAAGTCATCATCATTATATCAGTGCCAACATTTCAAAGGGGCGTAATTGCATTTGTAAACAATGGCTTTAGCCGCCGATTTCTTGCGAATAAAAGCTCACTCATGAAAAATAATGACACCAGCAGGTAGATGAATGTTTCCTCTACCAGCTAGCATTGTAATTTTGGAGAGATATGATTTCATTCGCGAGAAATCGACGGCTAAAGTCATTGTTTACAAAAGCAATTACGCCCCTTTGAAATGTTGGCACTGATATTGTGATATTTCACGGATACAAATTTTGTTCATTTAAAACAAAAATATAAATGTTTATACTCTAAACATATGAATTATTCAAAGTAAATTGAAAGCATGTTTAAAACTAAAATATTTATGTTTGAATTAAATTTAAAAGCATGTTTATTTCAACAATATAGGATTTGGGTAAACGGTTTTTAGCGTGTCATGCAGTTTTATTTACTTCTTGTAACATTCGGAAAAAGTTGCCCCACCTATGCTCAACACAACAAAAAACGGCCCGAAAGTAGCAAAACCGAAGATGGATCCGGAAACCAGCTCGACAAAACCGGCGAAACCCCACAGAATCCTCCACACGTGACTTCGAAAGGACAACGAAAACCCGGATCCTCCTCCGACACCGAATGTATAAAGAAACCGATATTAGGACTAGTGGCAGAACAACAAAACGACGCTAATATAACAAATTTTCACCGGTTCCACTGATCTGGAAACCCCCGGATACCCACACCCCGCATCCCGGCCCAGGAACCCAATACCCACAGGTCACCCTTAATCGAAGGGTGAAAGAGCAGGAATTTAGATGCCCTGCCCGAAGATCTTGTTTTTTTCTCTTTGCAATCCGTTTTATCTTGCTTTACCCTGCACTCAACAATTAAAATAATTTCAAAATATGTATGTTTATTTTAAACATAAGAAGCATGTTTAAAATAAAAATATTTATTTTTGTTCGCATAGCTGTCAAACCAAACAAAAACAAAAACATTTGTTTTCAACACGAATATTTTTAAAATAAACATAACATTATTTTTATTTTAAACATTGATTTCACATGACTTCAAACATGGAACACGTTTGAAATCAACCTAATTTATTTTTGTGGCCAGAACAAACTGAGTTTACGTTTAAATTTACCTCAAATATTTTTGTTTCTACGATAGTTTTTTCTGCGTGTTGGTGGCTAAGCACTTCTGATGGTTATTGTTTATGCGGGATAGAAGTAAACAAGGGAAAAGCATTCACTCTCTCTAAACAATTATTCCAACACCCCAGTCACTGGAAATGCAACGTATCGAAATCATTGCTAAACGTAATAAAATATGCCGTCTTCTTTGGCCAACGCAGCACGCATTATATTCAAAAATTACATTGGAATAATCATTACTTTCCTATTTTATAACGTAGGAAGTATTTGTCAACGCTTTAAAAGCAAACGCAAACGGAAGTAGCCGAAGCTGAATGAAGACACCGCTTCGTGTTTTGATTTGCGCTTACCGTCCGCTCAGTAGTGTGCTCGGTTGTGTGGGTTCGTACCAGCTGGGTGGCATGCCGCCATGTTATTGAAACCAACATCTGAAACGTCACAATTCCAGTGTGAACTGCAAAAATGGCGTGACTGAATTGTCTTATTTTTATCAAATGAAATTATTTTCCCTTTTATGCCATATAAATGGTTGACTTCGTGGTAGAAAACCAGAAAATAATATTTTATGAGTCCTAATAGCGAATTCGTTTATTATCGGGGTTGGAACCAGTTCCAACCCAGTGCGAAACCGAACTTTTTGTCAGTGCGAACCTCAACCTGAGCTAGGTTTTAAAAACAAACGAGCAAACTGACGTTTGTCAGAAAACAAGCAGACCCAATCTTGATACCCGATCCAGGTTGGAACTGAATAATAAACGAATTCGCTATAAGTTTATTTTTCACAAAATGTAAGCAAAAATATTAAGAATATCCATAATATCAGTCACGCCTTTTTTGAAATTCTGGCTTGAATCTTCTATTTGTTTATAAATTATGAGCTGTCAGTGGGGCCCGCAATTCGCGGGTCCGCAGCGATGTTAGCTCTTTTCAAGGCAAGGCAAACAAGATAGGGATGCCACCTAGCTGGTTCGTACATGTATAGATGTTGGTGTGCGTGTTTTCTTCCAACGCTGCAGTTCAACCATAGAGGTAACTCTAAGACCACTGGGTCCCGAAGAAAATCATTATTATTTTTGGCTCACTCAGTACCAGAACAACGGTCCCAAGCAGTCCCAAGCTATTTCACTCACCCCTGCATGTTCTGCATGAATCCACACACCCCTGATGTTATCTGTCAAACTTTCATAGCGAATCAAAACAAACATAGTGTAGTAATAGAATTTCAACTAGAATAGGGTACGTTAATCGTTTGCTTGGGACCAATAGGCTACTAAAGTGGTGAGCCAATTTAAAATCGTTAGTTTCGTATTGATTGTTGGTTCAACGTTGTCTCGTCACAAACCGTTTGGCGCTGTTATCTGTCTCTAAAAAATCCAAAGAGTGAAGGGGGTCTGCTTGAAGCCAACCAACAACTTCTTTGGCTCGATTATCTGCCAAACTCAAACAGCTGATGCAAACATTAAGAAATTATGCTCCGTCCACATAGAAGTTTGATTTGTTGCGCGGCAAAGTAATCGTGATAAATGGTCAAAACGCGCGTAAATGCAGGAATTGAACATTTCTTTTTTTTTAATTTTTAATTTAGGCAAGCACATCATGAAAAATTGATGTTTCATTAATGATTACCCTAATAAACAAACACCATAAATAAACTGTATCCCGGATAGGTAAACTATCCCACAAATGGTTTGGATGATACCCCGAACACGTCGTTAAGCTCTCTTTTATGGCTATTTTTATTAGGGTATTCACATAAGATTTTTTAACGCATACGTGTCGTCAAAGCACTTATAAACATAGCATAAAAACTGTAGGCTACAGTGCTGACACCACCAATGGTAGGGTTACCATATCAAAAACTTGAAAAGGAGGACATTTCGTTTTAGGTTTGGAGATAAAGGAGGACAAGGTTTCCTTTTCTTAACATTATAGGAAGACAATGAGTTTTTATCAATTAAGATTGTTCATAACTTGTAGTCGTTATCAATTCAATTCATCTTCTCGTTATTCATCTGAAAAATGCATCAGATAATAATTTATTTTTAATACTATTATTTTTATTATTTATCTTTATTACACACTTAGATTTTTTCGCCGAGATGGGCACCACCGAGCAGCTCAGTATTTTATTTTGCTGGTTCTCAGTGAAAAACTTGCCGAGATTCAGCTAACAAACGGGAATTTTGCCGAGATCTCAGCTAACAAACATATTTTTTGCTGAATTTCCAGCAAAATAAAATGCCGAGCTGCTCGGTGGTGCCCATCTCGGCAAAAAAATCTAAGTGTGTAGGGAGGCTTTCAGCCTTGGGCTGGTTCGCCTCCAAATTTTTAATACTAGAAAATGATCTAGTCTAGTGGTTTTGCATGAAAACTACAGCTTTACAGCCTTGAAACCACCCCTTCTTTTATCATGTACAAAAATCAGGATACATACCATCGGTGATTGAAGCCAACATGAAAAGGAACATCTAAGCAATCTGTTAATTTTACCATTGATTCAGCATAGGACTTTAAAGCAATACCTAAAATCCCATAGAACCGGATCGTCAAAATCGAACACACGTTGGATTGCTGTGTTCCATTTGGTAAATTTTCACTTACATTTTAAAGATGGGAAATTTTCAAATAGCCCTAGTATTTCATAGGACATATTTTTGACCGACAAACAATCCATTTTGACAACAACCTTCTCGAAAATCGGCCAATCAACACGAGAGGGATTTTCAAACATTATAACATTGGAACACAGTCTAAGGCCGCGGCCAGGGTAGACGCGACACGCGACGCGACGCGATGCGACTAACGCAAGGAATAATAATAAATAATAAGATTCTTTTGAATTGGTCGCGTCGCGTCGCGAATCCCGTCTACCCTTGCCGTACCCTAAGGGAGCATCCATAAATGACGTAGCATATTTTTGATCAATTGTAGACCCCTCCTCCCCCCCTCGTAGCGTATTTGGCTATATCCAATACATGGCCGGTCACAAATTCTGAAACCCCCACCTCCCCCCTCAAATGCTACGTCATTTATGCATGTTCCCTAAGGCTTTAACACCACTATCAGGTAGAGGAAATTTTCCCCTATTTAATGGTAGTGCTAAGTTGATTACCGATGTGTGGGCGAGCTACCAATACCGCCAAATCGACGATCAAATGCAGCTGATACGTCCCTTCGAAAACGTAATCGAGATTCGGTGAATTTTCACCTAAATTTGACACTTCGAAAATATATTGTATTGTTAGAAAATCTCTATGTTGTTGATCATCCGAATTTCGAGGAATTTTTGTCAAAATTAATTCTTGGTCGGTCAGAAATAAGTCTGCAGGTTTATTTTACCTGTCAATTTTAAGTGAAAATTCACCAAATGAACCACAGCTTAAATCGAGGGGGGCGACTCTACCTACGATGTAGGAAAATTTTGTTTTGCTGGCGTTAGCTGCGCGCACGCTGAGTAGATAGAAAGCAGATTGATGACGATTCTGAAGATTTCCTGCAAAAAATTGATGCGCGATGCAAGTAGATGCGAAAAATGATAGAAGATTGTTCGAAGATTCATTCGCTAGAACGAGATTTTTCGAGTATCTAGAAGTGAGATTTAGATGTGTCACCCCCCCGGCTTAAATGTAGTCTAGGTTGACAGCTGTAGTATATTCCTGATCCCAGTATCGAATGGCATTGGCAATAAAAGATGAGGTTTTGATTTAATTAAACAAATATGCTCTGCAAACAACGCTCTTTGAAAACAATTTATAAATATGTTACTGGAAAAAATGCAATTATTAAAAAGGAGGACATTTTCGGGCAAAAGGAGGATGTAGAAAAAAATTTTGAAAAAGGAGGACATGTCCTCCTTTAGGATACCATATGGTAACCCTACAATGGTGGTAGCTTCAGCAACCCTCCTTCTCGGCAGAGGATTGATTGTGGTAAAGGCAGCTTTGTGACATGCCGCCATGTTATTGAAACCAACATCTGAAACGTCACAATTCCAGTGTGAACTGCAAAAATGGCGTGATTGAATTGTCTTATTTTTATCAAATGAAATTATTTTCCCTTTTATGCCATATAAATGGTTGACTTCGTGGTAGAAAATCAGAAAATAATATTTTATGAGTCCTAAGTTTATTTTTCACAAAATGTAAGCAAAAATATTAAGAATATCCATAATATCAGTCACGCCTTTTTTGAAATTCTGGCTTGAATCTTCTATTTGTTTACAAATTATGAGCTGTCAGTGGGGCCCACAATTCGCGGGCCCGCAGCGATGTTAGCTCTTTTCAAGGCAAGGCAAACAAGATAGGGATGCCACCCAGCTGGAAACGAGGCTGGAAATGAGCAAATGTTTAGTGGTGTTCGTATTTCATTGCAATGTTTATCTTTTTACACGAAATAGCTGTTGGCAGCAGCGTTGTCAGATATACCCATTTATCGGTATTTATACCGATTTCCGAACTAGATACCGATATACAGATAAGGTTCCTCAGAATACCGTTTTTTAAGATTTTATACCGATTTATACCGTTTTTTTTTTAAATAATCAAAATTATTATTGCCTGCCCGCGCTCGAATTTCGGAGAATTTTTTTGTGAGAGACTTGTATCTTTTTGAATACCTCATATTTTTGAGCTTTCAAAAATCTAAACAATCATCTCTAAAGATTCCTTATGCTTGTTCCTCTTTCGACTCATGTTTGCATTTCCTCACCGTTTTTGGATACCCATCAATCGAGAAATAGTCGTAATTCTAGTAATTCCGAGGGTAATTCCTAGGGAATCGAGAAATATGTTTTAAACTTTATTTAACTTCCGAAAGTTTTTATTAATTTTTTAACTTCCTGAAGTTTCATCCAACTTTTCCTGGAATTTTCTTCCACCTTACCTTGGAAGCTTCTTCAGCCTTCGCTCGAATGATTCTTTCATCTTCTCCCGCCAGTTTTTTTTTTCAAATTTCCCGGAACTTCAAGGATGCTATCAGATTTGTATTGCGGACTAGCTGCAGGCACATTTAAGAAGTTCTGAAACTTCTGAATAGTCCAGACTTTTGTAAAAGTTTCAATTAATTAAAGACAGTTTCATTAACTTCTGGTTAAATTCGAAAACCCTGGAATTTCAGAAAAGTCCAGCGAACTCCAGTGGACTTAAGGAAACATCATAAATATTTTGGAAACTTCACACGTCCAAAGAACTTCAGGGAAATTTAATGGCTTTCAGGAACTTTACTGAAGCTCAGAGAACATCAGGACAGATCAATTAATTAATGAAATTGCTGAAATTCTAAAGGAGTTCCGAAAAACTCAGGCAATATCCGAAAACTTCAACAATGTCCTGAGGGGCTCATGCAAATTTAGGAACCGTAAGGGAAGTTACATGAACATTAGAACATTGTGAGAAAATATTATGGGAAGTTCTATGCTTTTTAATGGCAGTGTCGATAACTTAAAAAAAAATCGGGAAGATCAGAGAACTTCAATGCTGATGTTACAAAAATTCAAAAAAATTGTGAGAGCACTTTAGAAATTTTGTCCAGAAACCTTCAAAGATGATAAGAGATATTCCGATAGTCTTATTATAATCAGGGAAGTTTCGAGCACTTCGAGGATGACCAAAGAACTCCTAAACAGCCCCTAATTTCAGGAAAATTACAAGAATTTTCAAGGAATTTCGAGGAATTATGGAATATTCCTAAGTGCATTTCAGGAATGTTCCGAAAACTTCAGGGTAATATCGGAGTTTGTAATGTTTTATGAAGATCAGGAAAATTTTTCTGGATCATTAGAACATCCCCTAGGAATCTCTTTCTTCCGGAATTATGTAGTTGTTTCTTTCGACTGTTCCGTAAGCGCTCTGGCTTCCGACTTTCTTCAGATGTTTCTTCCAATCTACCTTAGGAAGTTTCTGTCAGCGTCTCCAGGAAGATTCTTTCGTCTTCCCTAGGAAGTCCAATTAATTCTCCCAGAAATTTCTTTTGTCTTCTTCTGGAAGTTTGACCATAAGCCAAAGGTTTTTTGTTCGAATTCTATTGGAAGGTGTTTCCGAGCTTCTTCTAGCTTTCCCTGGAAATGGCTACTTCTGAAAATTTACTTCTGGTTTCCGAAACTTTTCTGGCTTCCTTTAGATGTGACATCCGATTTTTTTCCGATAGTGTATTTAAATTTTCACCACAAGGTTCTCAATTCGTGTCTTGGAAGTTTCTTCCGCCTTTCTCTGGATGTTTTTTCGGCTTCGTTCAGAAGCTTATTCAAACATTCCCCGGAGTTTTCTTCCGGAATTTTCCGATCATTGTACGAAAGCTAAAATTTTGCTTTGATTAACGGCTTTCTCAGTATTAAAACACTGCAACGACTACACGCTTAGAAATACCTAATCTTACACGTGACGGAATCCATCTTTGGCATCAGTGATGGAAAAGTTCGAGACGTAAACAAACAGGTCATGTAATATTAAGTGCTCCGAGACTGAAAAGTTCGTTGCTCGACGAAAAGAACGTTTGATTGAACCATAAAACAGTCAAAATTGACGCTCGTATATGTCAGTCTCAGAGCACCTAAATTTACATGATTTTTGTTTAAGTGTGTACGATGCAATCTGCTCGACATTTCGGCCATGGGTTGTGACGTTTTTCAAGTTAAAATATTGTTTGTCGTTATTATCAATAGTTTAGTCGTTGTTGTGGCTGATTTTCCATATTTTGGTTGCATTTAATGATATTTAATTGATTTGATCACCACTTGAGGACAATGATAATTTTAAACATTAAATTGAAAAAAAATATTAAAGACTGTTTTAAGACTGAGAAAGCCGTTAAACAAAGAAATTCCCCTCAAGTCCCAGTCGCCACCATGGTAAAAAATTTCGCTTTCAAAAACGGCGAAAAATATAAAATTAATTAAATAGTAAATACCGGTAAATACCTATTGTGAATACCTTTGATACCGATAAGCTTTAAAACAATCTGGCAACGCTGGTTGGCAGTGACGTATGGCTATCTGTTCGCAGTATGTTCAGCAATGTTTACAATATTTTTGCTTCTAACACCTGCAAGCTGCCTGTTGGCCCAGACCTTATATAAACGTCATTGAATACGAGTAGGAGCCTACCGCCATGACAATTTCTTCCGATTTGCCCCGGAAATTTCTTCCATCTCCGGATGTTTATCTCCCAACAGAGTTGTTTAGCTTATTCTGAAAGTTTCTTCGGATTTTATCCGGAAATTTTTTCTGACTTCTGCGGAAGTTCATATCAGTTTACACTGGATATTTCTTCTAATTTATTGATAGTTCTTTACATTTGCTGATCAGTGGCGTCACGAAACCTCACTTTTTACCTGTATACCAACTTTGAAAACGTGATATTTAGCAATATTTATACCACTTTGTGCATATTAACAGGTGCTGTATCCACAGCGTAATTGCAAAACTTCCGGATTGTTTGTGAAGACGAATAGAAACGCGTGTATCTCGTTCAATGAGTATAACATAAGTGAAGGTTTATTATTTGATCGTTTTGTATCGTGACAGGTAATGACGTTTGGGGGAACGATATATATGCTCAACAATGTTTATTCGAATTAGGGTTAAACCCAGCAACTCTCCCTCCCTTAATAGACTTGTTGCCTAGCTTACTGTCCTTCAACATATAAACAGAGGTTAGTAATGTTAGTTACACTGGCCGTTCAGAGGTCTAGTCTAACAGGGGCTCTTCTAACTCTTGTGGATCGACGAGGAGTTACGGTTCTGTTTAGATTTGGCTTAGTAACAACTTCTGAGTTGGCACTAACATTTGTTTCACTGAGAGGTGTCTCGATAAAACGACTTGGACCTGGTGAGTTTGCGTTGGATGACGATAGGGTTTCCGTTTCAACAAGGGGTTCTTCTTGCGACTCTGGATCTAACGGTTTTGAAAAACGAGCCATCGCTTCCAACCGGCTTCGGTTTTGATCCAGCTGTTCATTATCTGAACACGAATCCTGATCATCGCTACGCTTGGCAGGGCCTGCCCGAAGTTGGTCCACATGCGCTTCCATAGACGGCCATCATCCAGCTCGATCTTGTAATGTAGCTTTCCCAATCGTTCACTTACTATTCCGAATTGCCATTTTGACGATCCAAGAAAGTCTCGTGCTGAAATCCTTTCACCAATCGCAAAGCTTCGGACGGCTTTTTCCTCTCATCGAAAAAAATTTTCAGTTTCGCCTGCAGGAATGATAAGGTCAATTCTCGATTTAATTTGCCTGCCAAACACAAGCATTGAAGGTGATTTCCCAGTCACCGGGTGAACGGTACGCCGATATGCCATTAGGATTTTGTGAAGTTCAAACTGTACATCCTTCCTGTCGCATTTCAAAGCCTTCAACTTGTCTTTGAAAGTCTGAACAAAACGTTCAGCCAATCCATTTGTAGCTGGATGGTATGGTGCTCCCATTTTATGCGCGATACCGTTTCGTTTCATGAACGCTTGAAACTGTTCCGAAGTAAATTGGACTCCACGATCAGTGACGATGATCGATGGAATTCCATACGTCACGAAGTACTCACGCAGCCGATCAATAGTTGTATCTGTAGTCATGTCTTAAAGGATTTTGACTTCTGGCCATTTTGTGAATGCGTCCACTATAACGATAAAGATGAGCCCTAGAAACGGTCCGGCAAAATCGACATGGATGCGCTGAAAAGGCTCAGATGGTCTCTCCCAGCAATGTAAAGCCACCTTGGATGGATTCTTGCGAACTCCTGCACATTCACTACAGTTCCTCGACAGATCCTCGATATCTCTATCGATAGACTCCCACCAGCAATACGAACGCGCCAAAGATTTCATCCTTGTTACACCGAAATGTCCCGTATGAAGCTCGTTCAGAACTCGTTTACGGAGCTTTGAAGGAATGTAGACCCGTATTCCTTTCAGTAAGCATCCACTCTGTATGGAGAACTCACTTTGATCCACCCCAAATCTATCACTTCCATCTACTTTCCGTCCAACCTTAAGGCCTTGCAGCAGATTCCTCACATTTTGATCGTCCTTGGTAAACTCAGCTAATTCACTAGCGGTGACTGGTAGTGTTTCGATTTGGTTTATCTCCACTAGATTCACTTCTTCGAATCTGTCTCGGTTCCCAGCATCCTTGATAGGCAATCTTGACATTCGGTCAGCATTTGCGTTCTCCTTCGACGGGCGATATCGAATATCATAGATAAAAGATTCGAGAAACACTGCATAGTCCTTTGTGGGGTGCCAGGATCTGAGCAACTGCTTTATTGTCCGTGACCAGGATAAACTTACGACCGTATAGATATTGGTAAAACTTCTTTACCCCAAAAACAATAGCATAAGCTTCTTTGTCCACCATTATATAATTTTGTTGTGACTTGTTGAGGGTCTGAGATGCATACTGGATTGGTTTTTCAGTCCCATCCGGATAAAGATGGCTAAGCACCGCACCGACTCCGTATGGCGAGGCATCCGTCGCTAGTACTAGCGGTAACTTAGGGGCGTAATGTACCAATACCCGATCTGACTGCATCTCTTTCTTGATCCATAAAAACGCCTTCTCACATTCTTCATTCCACTTGAACGGAACACTTTCCTTGAGCAGGTTATTGATAGGATAAATCCGCGTACTCAGATTCTTCATAAAGCGTCCGTAATAGTTGATAAAACCAACAAAAGCTCTCACTTGTTCACGATTACAAGGCCGTGGCATTTCTTCAATAGCGTCCATCTTCGCTTTCATCTTATGGATTCCGTCCCGGTTGATTACAAAACCACAATATTCAATACAATCAGAAAAGAATTCACACTTGGACACATTAAAACGTAAATCGTATTTACTCAATCGCTCCAAGACCATCTCCAGTCGTCGCAGGTGTGTCTCATCGTCAGGACCGGTAATCTTGATGTCATCCAGAAAGACTGATACTCCTGGAATGTTGCTCAATATTTGCGAAATTTCACGTTGGAAAATTGCGGGAGCCGACGAAACACCATACATTAGTCGCGGCGGTTGAAACAGACCTAGATGAGTGTTCAAGGTTAAAATCTCACGGTCTTCCTCGCGCACTTCCATCTGCAAATACGCCTGAGCCAAGTCCAGCTTCGTAAACTTTTGTCCTCCCGCCATGTTCGCAAACAACTCGTCGATAGTCGGTAGTGGATGTTCATCAACACAAAGGCACTTGTTCACTGTCACCTTGTAGTCTCCACACAAACGTACACGGTTCATAGATTTCATAACCGGAACTACCGGTGTTGCCCAAGCACTATGAGTAACCTTCTTCAGGATTCCACTGTCTACCATATTCTTTATTTCACTCTCCACCGTATCGCGAATTGAAAACGGAATCGTACGCACTTTAATAAAAACCGGATTGCTGTTCGGTTTCAAATGCAATGAAGCTTGAACATTACGGATCGTACCCACAGATGAATCAAACACTTTTGGAAACTTCTCAATTATTTGTCCTACAGCTTTCGGTACGGAATTACGAACTGTAATGGTGTTTACCACAGACTCCGAATTTCGAATTACAATGTTCCAATCAACATCCAACACGCGCATCTACTCGCGGCCAAGCAATGGATGACGATTACTGTCGACGATAAATAGGCGTAAGGTATTTGAACTGTTTCTGTATTGCACTGTAACAATCACATATCCACAAACTTTGATTTTGCTTCCGCAATAGCTCATCAGCTCCACATCGGTTTTCAACAAACGCACATCACTCAAGTAAGCCTTCTTATCGACCAGACTCATCAGTGAAACAGGTGATCCACAATCAACTTCAAACTGAATGGCTTTTTCATTAATAAGCAATGGTAGAAGTACTTTTGACAGAGATTTAGAATTATCGACTTTACAAATTTCAAGGGTAAGAACTTCTTCTACTTCGGACTCATTTTCAACTTCTTCCTTATCGCTACCCTCATTAATCAAATTTGTCTGCATTTTCTTCTTCGAAAACATTTGTCCCTTCGTATGAGACACGGACTGTAACTTCAGACAAACCCGCTGTAGGTGCCCTGTCTTTTTGCAATAATTACAGACAGTTTCTTTATGACGACAGGCACTTGCAAGATGATTTTCATTACCACATCGAAAACATTTAGCTTTAGTATTGTTAGTTACCTTAGACAATCCTGGGGGAGCCGCCCGCTTCTCGGTGTAGTTGACATCGTGTACTTTTCTTTCGAAAACTTCCGCTCCTTCTCCCGATGCCTCCATGGATACAGCAAGTTCTTTCGCTTTATTAAACGTCAATTTCTTCTCCTCGATCAACCGTGAACGAATCCGTTTCGACCGCAGCCCGAACACCAGTTGGTTCCGCAACTCATTTTGTAGATATTCACCAAACTTGCAAGATTTTGCGTTACGTTGCAACTCCGTAACGAACTCCATCACGCTTTCTCCCTCCTTCTGCGTCCGTGTGCGAAACTTCCATACTTCGACCATCTCGAGGGGTTCGGGGTTGAAAAATGCTTCCAAAATCGTCACCAATTCTTGATATGTTTTCGTTTCCGGTTCTACAGGTGTAATATGATCACAAAGCAGTTCGTACGTTGTTGCTCCCATGTAATGCAGCAAGTAGTCCTTCTTCCGGTCATCCGCAACATTGAACATACGAAATCCTCCTTCGAGTCGCTTCACCCATCTCGCCCATTTGCATTTGTCTTTTTCGAAAGGTTCCATGACAAAGTTGGGTGCAACTGTAACAGCAACACTCGCGGGAACACTCATCCTGACAGCAGTCTTTTGTGCACCAACACAACAACATCAGCAGCAGTTTCGTAGTTTCACGCACACTTCGACATAAAATACACCACTAGTGCAGTTCGGAAGGGCCCCGTTTTGTAACGCTAGTGAGGTTAGATGGCCGCTTACCACACGTTCCTTCAATCTGGTATCCGCTCGTCCGACGCTGGAAGCTTCTCCGAAATCCGCCTTTTCGATGCGGTCTTCCTTTCCGTGATGATAATTCTTCTCAATTTGGGCAGGATTCTCTCCGTTCTCGTCGCCAAAACTGCTGTATCCACAGCGTAATTGCAAAACTTCCGGATTGTTTGTGAAGACGAATAGAAACGCGTGTATCTCGTTCAATGAGTAGAACATAAGCAAGTCCCCGGCAAGATGACAGATAATCTTAGTTTCACGAACCCACTTGCAAATAGTAGATGTCGCCACACAACGTAAACAAAGGGATTGTCCTTCACCACTGTAATGGCATTTCTCTATGGGAATCCACCTTTTTGTTTCTCCATGTGTGGATGACAAACAACAGGCAAGCATGCTATATGAATAGTGCGAATTTATGATTTTCGTGGTGAAATGAAATAAATCTAAACGAATTGAAACCGATTGAAGAAGGTTCATTTTCTTATATAATCAAATGACAATTTAGAAAAACTTTGCTGTCTTCTATTTTATTTTGCTCTTGAATTTAATCAGGCTTCAGATAATTTGTTTTGACCATAGTTTTGCGATGAAGGCTTGCCATGAGCCGTATGAATAAAAAGAGTTTACTTTCCCGTGTTTCTATGTTCTTGTGTGTTCTTATATATGCATATCAAGCAAGATTTCCGGAACTAAACTGAAAATACTAATTAATCACCACAAAAATTCCAACGTTGGGAAATTTTTTGAACGGCTTGAAAATAGCATCCTATAAGCATCTGCAGCTTTCATCAACATGTTTTTTTGTAACAGGACATATTTTGGAGCAGGATGCAGTAAAAAATCATCGCAATATATTGATAAAATTGTGTATCGATTTTTATTTCAAACTTCGCCTTGAGGAATATGTCGAAAACATAGGAGGCATTAAGAATTCCTTCCGCAAAAAAAAATATTTTGCGGTGAGTAGCTGGGTGAAGACGAACATTTTGTAAATCCATATAAAATTGACAAAATAAATAAAATTATATTATCTAAATCTAAATAAAGGTTCCCCTTAATAAAAATTAAGTGCTTGTCTTTTGTTACACACGTTAAAGCTTCAAAAAACAGATGGGTCATAAGTTTGTATGTTCTATTATTTAGTTACACAGTTATGGAAATAGTCACTATGACAACTCAAATACCATGAAGAACTGAACTCTGGAAAATTTAGTAATCATATAAGTGAAGTGGTTGTTAATCAGAATTTTCTAAAATATCAGCTAAAATTGAGTTTTGAAGAATGGTCGTAGATCCGTTGTCGCAAAAAAATGAAAATTTAGTCAAATTGGACAATATATCACATATTTAGCTTAAATATATTAAGGCCTTCGACAGATGTACAAAGTACGACGTTGTACTAATTTAAGCGTGTACCTCAAATTTTTTCTTTTTTTTTCCTTTGGTTTGTTTTTTCCGTCGATCTTGTTTTCCGTGCTGAGCACCAATGCTACCGACGTGCCAGGAAGGCAGCTCCCACACCTGGACCCTACCTATCGACCCATCAAATTATACATTTTGCATTACTAGCTGAGTATAATTAGTACGCTCTTACTCGTTGCAAAACCAATCATCTTTGGTCATCATCGACTATAATAACAATAGCCTTGATCAATACTCATTTGTTCCAATAAATTCGATGACAATCATATAATTTTGTTTTACAAATCATATGTTTCAGCTTTTGGTTCTGTACTGCTCAAATACGCATACTACTGAGAATCAAAACGACATTTCTTGCTGGCATCACTGGAGTTCCTATGGCGTTAATGTTAATTTTTACGTTGGACGTCGCGTGTCCGTTTTGGTTGGCACGCGACAATAAGATGGATTTTAAACATTAATTTTATTTACTGTACATCATTTCCAAATTCGCCCTATTCAGATGAAACTTCTGGAATTTGTGAGTTTGACAGAACCACGAGCACCAAATTGTCGGGGTACACTGGCAATATACTGAAGCTGTCATGTTGCCCCGAGTTGAAAGGGAGGTAATGACGTTTGGGGGAACGATATATATGCTCAACAATGTTTATTCGAATTAGGGTTAAACCCAGCAACAGGGTTCATTTTTGATTTGAACTTCTAGTAATCCTATAAGCATCAGAAAAGCGTATTTCTGCGAGCCTAATTTGCTGTCTGCGTTCCATTTTTCATCGTTCCATTTCGCTTTACTCCATTCCATGGTCAGGTTAGGTTATCTAGCCAGGGTTGGTAGCCTTTTTGCCCACAGAGGCGCTTTCATCGCTAAAAATTTGGTTCGCCAGCTGAGCGAAAGAGTGGATCATATTGGCAAATCAAAGTTGGCACTCGTGGAGAATAGAAGAACTATGAAAGTGATGATGTGTGTGTGTGTGTGTGTGTGTGTGTGTGTGTGTGTGTGTGTGTGTGTGTGTGTGTGTGTGTGTGTGTGTGTGTGTGTGTGTGTGTGTGTGTGTGTGTGTGTGTGTGTGTGTGTGTGTGTGTGTGTGTGTGTGTGTGTGTGTGTGTGTGTGTGTGTGTGTGTGTGTGTGTGTGTGTGTGTGTGTGTGTGTGTGTGTGTGTGTGTGTGTGTGTGTGTGTGTGTGTGTGTGTACAATCTAACCCCCACTGTCCGGCAGTGTTATTATGGAAGAAAACTGCTTTTTATTACCCTTAAATTAAAGCAGGTTTAGTCCGGGAGTTAGAAGGTGTTAGCTCTATTGCAGCTCCAGTGACCCATTTCAGAATGCCTGGTAATTCACGACCACTCCGAGGTCACTTTTACTAACAATAAGCCCCGCATGTTCACTAGGGTGCTTCATTCTGAAAAAAGTGATGAATTTCTGATGGGCCACCCTCCAGTTCGATTCATAGCCCCAAAATATGAACCTGTGCAAAAATTGGTAAAGATTGATGAAGGTTTAGAGGTCGCGCCAATGATTTGAAATTTGTATGGGAATTACTATGGAAGAATTTAAAAAATCGCTTATATCGCTATAACTTTGCTTCTACTTGTCCAAATGTCGAAAAAATTTAGTATGTTATTGCTATGGCAATAAACAAAAAGCCTACAGTTGCTAAGCTCAGTTTTGCAGCGTATCAAGAATTATAAAAATGTGAAAAAATGGCAAAATAGGGTAAATTGACAGATGAATATGTACAAGGCAACAACGCCAATTTCATCGCAACAACAACAGGCTTGTTGATCATTGTCATGACAACCACATATTTTTTTTTTTCAACGTTTGGACAACTACAACCAAAGTTAGAGCAATGTAAACGAAAATCAATAATTTCCCATACTAATTCACCAAAATCTCCATACAAAATCCAAATCATTGGCGCGACCTCTAAACCTTCATCAATCTTTACCATTTTTTGCACAGGTTCATATTTTGGGGCTATGAATCGAACTGGAGGGTGGCCTATCAAAAATTCATCACTTTTTTCAAAATGAAACACCCTAATGTTCACTCTACCTTTATCAAATGGATAATGGTATCATAAACACACTTCCAGATTCAAAAATATTATTTAATATTATATTATTTCGTATATAGTTTTGAAATTTATTCAAATGTATTAAATCGATTTGAATGGACATTTCTTACCAATTTGGTTTCGAATACCTCTTGATTCATTTGCTGGCAGCACTTACTGGCCCTTACCGGCGACCAACCCTTACTCAAATGCTTCAACTTCCCGGATGGCGCTTGATTCACTCCATCTTGATGACCTTCTGTTTGCCTATCAGCCTCTTCCACTTTTCGTCCTTCAGATACAAATCCGGAATAAGATCTTTTTTTTTTTTACACAATCAATTTTAGAGTTTTTTTTAATCGTTCAAATTGATAAAAACCATAAAAACACAGAGACTTTTTGTTTAGCAAAATCAAAACACGTCATTTCAATCGCGCGGCCTACTTCGATCAGAAGAACTATGAAATAAAATGCTCCATTTGCAAAATAAAATCATTTTGAGATTGCACTCGTATAGGGTAAATTATGGCTTCGGCACCCATTGACTGTTTTCGGCAACCGAAATTGAAACGTTTATTTCACTGTATTTTCCCATCAAAACTCTTCGCTGAATGTATTAAGCCGATTCCTTACCTTTTCAGCTTAAATCTGATTACATTTTTACGACTGTGAATTCCTGTTATACCATATTTTTCTTTAAATGAAATATACATACTACAAAATACGGCTGATTTCGAGTTGCCGATAATAGAACAGCTGGTTAACACGCAGTTCAAATGGAAAGGGTGCCGAAGAAAAAGAGACTGCCGACAATAGTCACTCTCACCTGAGAAGTTTGGAGCGTTGTAAAAACATGTTCAACCCGTTTTGATCAATTCTGTCGATTGGAATTAATAGAACAGCAAGCAGCAGATAAATGTCAACAAACAAACCTGTCATGTATGTGTGTGACGCTGAGAAATCGCTAATAGAAGTTCGGACGCTGCTTAGATTGACGAGAATACGTAAATTCCCCTACCTCACCGTGAAAAATTTTGAAATTATCATCCATCTCATAGTTTTTCTATTCTGCACGAGTGCCAACTTTGATTTGCCAATTGTTAATATTATATATTTGGTAAAAGCCTAGGATTTGTTCGAGGATTTTTTTTTTTTTATAATGGAGATACTAAACAACTTAGTGAATTCATTGTAAAAATCAATTCAACCATAAATTTTATGATCTATAACTTGGATTTGTATTGCATAATTAAACACTAAAATTTTATGAACATTCAATTGTTTCCCGTTTGATTGTAACGGTAAGTTTTATGGTTGGGTAGGGAGCGCTACTTCGTCGTAATTGCCCATTTCCGTTCTATCAATCAGAAAAGATCAATTTTTGTGAACCAATAATTTCAATTATCCGATTATTTCACCGTGCAGAAATCAATAATAGGTTTGTTCCGATGCGTTAGTTCATTAGCTACAACATACATAAATCCTATTAGAGCGCATTGTATGAATATTTACGCTCATTATTATCAAAACAAAAAAAGCGCTCCTAGCGAATCCCCTTTTTCTACGTTTATCCGTAGGACGAAGAAAATCTAATGGCGTTTCAATGCGTTAGGATGGAATTGAAACTCGTAGAACGAATTTTGTATCAAGAAGCAGTAGTAGATTTTAAGCAATATCTCAACAATTTGTGACTCTTTATCAAATCCAACGGTACGTATGGAAAGGTGAATAAATTAACGAGTCATCTTTGATAAAAATATTCCATTTTTTGTTTAAACTCGAAAAAAAGTGAGGTAAAGCGCGGGTTGTGCTTAGTAGGATGGAAATTAGATCAAAACCCCTATATTGATAATATGTTTTATTCGAACCAGTTAAACAAAACAACCCTCGAAGTAAGATTCCTGACTGTATTTTGGGACGTTCATAATTATTCGAGATCATAATTGCAGGATGACGGTTATAGATGATCCCAAACTTGTTCTAACATCATGTCTCTCCAGCTTTCCTTCAGCGTAGGGAGTCTTGCCTTTCGTTTGCACCGTCAGAATGCCTCGGTTCGATTGGATGATGGGATCTCCTCCCATTTTGAGTTTCGCTTTAGGACTGCGGCAGCCAGCTTCGCTAACCTTGTCCAAACTCGAGCATAGCGAGGACCAGAAACCCAACTCTGTCACGATTGACTCGGCGTACAGCTCCCATGCTCGGCCGTGGGCACATGATGCTATCGGTGTAAAGTTTTGATGCGGTAATTGAGAAGCATTTGAGGATTGATTGAATCACTTACCTCCAAGCAACCACCAGCATCCTGGTTGGTGAATTCCACCATTTGGATAGAAATCCGTATGTCCAATAGGTTCATAGATACCCAATCTTTTACCGTTTGTGTGGATGACTTCCACGTAGGTGGCATCCGTAATCGCTAGTCTTTTTTTTTTTTTTTAACTCTTTATTTGTTCCAAATTCAAAATAAATTACATTTCATTTTAACCTAGGTGCTCCAGTTACTGCAGTAACGTACCAGCCTTAATTGTTATGATATATATCTAAGTGTTTTTACATTGTTCATGTCTTGGCAATTCAGTATTTTAAACAGGTTTTTTAACCTGCATGTCAGTATAACAATTGATATCTTTAAACTAAAAACTAAAACTAAATCTTATCTAAGTATAAAGGGAATTAATCGTTGCAATTGAGGATTGCAACGATTTTTGCCTGAAATTATTAATTATTTTGTTGGACATTTGTGCTAAAGTCTCAACATTCGAAATTCTATGTACTTCGGTTGTACTGTACCAGGGAGGCAACTTCAAAATCATTTTCAGAATTTTGTTCTGAATCCTTTGAAGTGCTTTTTTCCTGGTAGTGCAGCAACTAGACCATATTGGCACAGCGTAAAGCATGGCCGGTCTAAAAACTTGTTTAAATATTAGAAGTTTATTCGTCAGGCAAAGTTTGGATTTCCTGTTTATAAGAGGATACAAACATTTAATATATTTGTTACATTTGGCTTGAATGCCCTCAATGTGATCTTTAAAAGTTAATTTTTGGTCAAGTATTAATCCAAGATATTTCACTTGGTTTGACCAGGAAATTGGAACTCCGTTCATAATGACTATGTGACTACTACTAGGTTTCAAAAACGAAGCTCTAGGCTTATGTGGAAATATTATAAGTTGAGTTTTGGAAGCGTTGGGAGAAATCTTCCATTTTTGTAAATAAGAAGAGAAAATATCTAAACTTTTCTGCAGTCTGCTGCAAATAACACGAAGACTTCTTCCTTTAGCGGAAATGCCTGTGTCATCAGCGAACAAAGATTTGTGGCAACCCTGAGGCAAATCAGGGAGGTCCGAAGTGAAAATGTTATACAATATAGGCCCAAGAATGCTACCCTGAGGAACTCCTGCCCTAACAGGTAGTCGATTAGATTTGGAATTTTGATAATTTACTTGAAGAGTTCTGTCAGTTAAATAATTTTGAACTAATTTCATAATATAAAGTGGAAAATTAAACTTTTTCAATTTAGCAATCAAACCTTCATGCCAAACACTGTCGAATGCTTTTTCTATGTCTAGAAGAGCAACTCCAGTTGAGTGGCCTTCAGATTTGTTTGAACGAATTAAATTGGTAACTCTCAAGAGTTGATGAGTAGTTGAATGCCCATGGCGAAATCCAAACTGCTCATTTGCAAAAATTGAGTTTGTATTGATGTGAAGCATCATTCTATTCAAAATTATCTTTTCAAAAAGTTTACTTATTGAAGAAAGCAAACTTATTGGACGGTAGCTAGAAGCTTCAGCTGGATTTTTATCCGGCTTCAAAATTGGAACAACTTTTGCATTTTTCCATTTATCAGGAAAGTATGCCAAATGGAAACATCTGTTAAATAATTTTACCAAGAAAGACAAGGTACTCTCTGGGAGTTTTTTGATGAGGATATAGAAAATTCCATCATCACCTGGAGCTTTCATATTTTGAAAATTTTTAGTTATAGACCTTACTTCGTCCAAATCAGTCCCCCAGGAATCAGTCCGCATCGTGCTCTCTTGCCGTGCGGATCTATTTGCTTTTTGCTGAAGGAAGTGTTACTACTACCTAAAGCTACAACAAATTTTAACAGCACTTTTCAGTGCTCAACCTGTAAAAAAAATTTCTACCTTGTTCAACTCTTATTCCTCTTCGATCCTTGTTTGGACCCTACCCGAGGTAATCCTTCTTGGATATCGATTTGGAAAATTCCTCTTCGATCCTTCAGATTCTTATAGTAATCTGCTTGGAAGTCGATTTGGATAAAAATTTACTGCCGCCATGGCGCCTAAACGCAAAAGAAAGGGGCAAACTCTTGACCCCCCTTCTGATGAAATTAATTTGAGTAATCAATTTGATTTGCTCACGGATGATGAGAATGATCCATCATCCAAGAAAAATTCTAGTAAACTTTCCCGGCTTAATGCCAAGAAGGAAAAGATTCCCCCTATTGTGATAACCACTACCGATTTCCATGCTCTTCGCATGGAACTTTTGAATTTCGTGAAAGTTAAGTTTTCACTACAAATTGGACGTCGGGGTGAATGCCGTGTATTGGCTGAAACCTTGGACGGATTTAAATGTCTTCTCAAGTATCTTACTGAGAAGAAGCACAAATTTTTTACTTACGACACCAAAACTGAACGTGTGTTCAAGGTTGTCATGAAAGGACTGCCCAGTGGTGAATCCCTGGATCAGATCAAAGATGAACTGGCAAAATTACTTGGAGTTGTGCCACTCCAAGTAATCAAAATGAAAATGAAATCCCGTCCTGGCGATTCGCGCAACGGGATTTCTAATGATTTTTATTTAGTTCACTTCAAGTCTAGCGAACTAAACAACCTTAAGGCCTTAGAAAAAGCTAGCCTTATGCTCCATGTCCGAGTGAAGTGGGAACACTTCAGGAAGACTGGAGGAAATTTCCAAAACCTCACCCAGTGCCGTAAGTGCCAGGGATGGGGTCACGGAACTAAAAATTGCTACATGCCAGCTAAATGCATGAATTGTGGTGATTCCTCTCACGCAAAGGACGACTGTCCTGTGAAGGAAGATCCTAAGAAATTTAAATGTTCAAATTGTGGTGAAAACCACAAATCCAATTTTTGGGAATGTAAGACTCGCAAAGCGATCCTACAATCTCGTTCTAACCGTCAGGTAGGAAACGCTCCACGTTTCCGACCAGGTACAAATTCCTCTGCTGTTAACAACGGTCAGCGAGGAACAAATTCTACATTCGTACCCGTAGGTACAAATATCTCCCCTGCTTCAAATGTTTCATCTGTACCTACTCCCCTCGCTGCTAACAATGTTCAGCGAGTTAATGGAGCTACCTATGCTGCTATTGCAGCGGGTAGAAATCAAAATACTAACCAACGTTCTAATGGAAATTTTGACAATTTTGACTTAGGAAGCATTACTGCCCCCAAAATGGAATTTTTACAGAATTCATTAATTGACATGATTTCTGATATGCTTAAATCTAACTCCATGTTTGATGCTATTCAAACTGGAGTAAAATTTGCAAATAATATTGTCATGACTTTAAAATTCAGTAATGGATTTTAAAGCATTAAATATTGTAAATTGGAATGCTCGATCTCTTAAAGATAATGAAGACGAGCTATTTAACTTTTTAAGAGTTCATAACGTGCATATTGCCGTTATAACTGAAACGTTCCTTAAACCTGCCCATAAGGTTAAGAAGGACGCAAACTACTTGATTTATAGAAATGATCGTCTTGATGGACCCTGTGGTGGCGTTGCCATCATTATTCATAGACGAATCAAACATAAAATTCTTTCTTCATTTGAAACCAAAGTTTTTGAAACTTTGGGGGTTTCTGTTGAAACAAAATTTGGACAACTTACGTTTATAGCTGCCTATTTGCCATTCCAATGCGTAGGCCAGCAAAAGAATTTTCTCAAGGGTGACCTCCAGAAACTTACCCGTCATAGGTCTAAATTCTTCATTATTGGTGATTTTAATGCAAAACACCGCTCATGGAATAATGCTCAAAGCAATTCCAATGGTAATATTCTGTTTGATGATTGTTCTGCAGGTTATTACACTATTCAATATCCAAACAGCCCAACATGCTTTTCTTCTGCAAGAAATCCCTCCACTATTGATTTGGTCTTAACTGATTCATGTCAACTTTGTAGCCAATTGGTTACCCATGCTGACTTCGGTTCTGATCACCTTCCAGTAACTTTTGAAATATCCCAAGAAATAATTTGTAATCCCAACAGCTCTACTTTCAATTACCATAGAGCTGATTGGGAGCAGTATCGAACATTTATGGAATATAACTTCGATCCAAACATTCCTTTGCAAACCAAAGATGAAATTAATTATGCTCTTGAATCTCTGACTACTTCTATAGTTGAAGCAAGAGCTGCCTCAGTACCAAAATGCGAGGTTAAATTCGATTCAATTATAATAGACGATGATCTTCAGCTCTTGATCCGTCTTAAAAATGTCCGTAGAAGACAATATCAAAGAACACGCGATCCTGCCATGAAAGTTATCTGGCGGGATTTGCAAAAACAAATTAAAAAGCGATTCTCTGCCCTGAGGAACAAAACTTTTCAAAATAATATTTCTAAATTAGACCCGAGTTCCAAACCCTTTTGGAAACTCACAAAAATTTTGAAAAAACCTCAAAAGCCTATTCCAGCGCTTAAAGAAGGTGGTAAAATTTTGATCACAAATTTGGAAAAAGCTCAGAAACTTGCTAAGCAATTCGAGAGTTCCCATAATTTCAGTTTGGGTCTTACTAGTCCTATTGAGAATCAGGTTGCTCGGGATTTTCTGAATATTTTCTCTCGGGAAAATATTTTTGATGATTCCTGGGGGACTGATTTGGACGAAGTAAGGTCTATAACTAAACATTTTCAAAATATGAAAGCTCCAGGTGATGATGGAATTTTCTATATCCTCATCAAAAAACTCCCAGAGAGTACCTTGTCTTTCTTGGTAAAATTATTTAACAGATGTTTCCATTTGGCATACTTTCCTGATAAATGGAAAAATGCAAAAGTTGTTCCAATTTTGAAGCCGGATAAAAATCCAGCTGAAGCTTCTAGCTACCGTCCAATAAGTTTGCTTTCTTCAATAAGTAAACTTTTTGAAAAAATAATTTTGAATAGAATGATGCTTCACATCAATACGAACTCAATTTTTGCAGATGAGCAGTTTGGATTTCGCCATGGGCATTCAACTACTCATCAACTCTTGAGAGTTACCAATTTAATTCGTTCAAACAAATCTGAAGGCCACTCAACTGGAGTTGCTCTTCTAGACATAGAAAAAGCATTCGACAGTGTTTGGCATGAAGGTTTGATTGCTAAATTGAAAAACTTTAATTTTCCACTTTATATTATGAAATTAGTTCAAAATTATTTAACTGACAGAACTCTTCAAGTAAATTATCAAAATTCCAAATCTAATCGACTACCTGTTAGGGCAGGAGTTCCTCAGGGTAGCATTCTTGGGCCTATATTGTATAACATTTTCACTTCGGACCTCCCTGATTTGCCTCAGGGTTGCCACAAATCTTTGTTCGCTGATGACACAGGCATTTCCGCTAAAGGAAGAAGTCTTCGTGTTATTTGCAGCAGACTGCAGAAAAGTTTAGATATTTTCTCTTCTTATTTACAAAAATGGAAGATTTCTCCCAACGCTTCCAAAACTCAACTTATAATATTTCCACATAAGCCTAGAGCTTCGTTTTTGAAACCTAGTAGTAGTCACATAGTCACTATGAACGGAGTTCCAATTTCCTGGTCAAACCAAGTGAAATATCTTGGATTAATACTTGACCAAAAATTAACTTTTAAAGATCACATTGAGGGCATTCAAGCCAAATGTAACAAATATATAAAATGTTTGTATCCTCTTATAAACAGGAAATCCAAACTTTGCCTGACGAATAAACTTCTAATATTTAAACAAGTTTTTAGACCGGCCATGCTTTACGCTGTGCCAATATGGTCTAGTTGCTGCACTACCAGGAAAAAAGCACTTCAAAGGATTCAGAACAAAATTCTGAAAATGATTTTGAAGTTGCCTCCCTGGTACAGTACAACCGAAGTACATAGAATTTCGAATGTTGAGACTTTAGCACAAATGTCCAACAAAATAATTAATAATTTCAGGCAAAAATCGTTGCAATCCTCAATTGCAACGATTAATTCCCTTTATACTTAGATAAGATTTAGTTTTAGTTTTTAGTTTTAAGATATCAATTGTTATACTGACATGCAGGTTAAAAAACCTGTTTAAAATACTGAATTGCCAAGACATGAACAATGTAAAAACACTTAGATATATATCATAACAATTAAGGCTGGTACGTTACTGCAGTAACTGGAGCACCTAGGTTAAAATGAAATGTAATTTATTTTGAATTTGGAACAAATAAAGAGTTAAAAAAAAAAAAAAAAAAAAAAAAAAAAAAAGTCCCCCAGGAATCATCAAAAATATTTTCCCGAGAGAAAATATTCAGAAAATCCCGAGCAACCTGATTCTCAATAGGACTAGTAAGACCCAAACTGAAATTATGGGAACTCTCGAATTGCTTAGCAAGTTTCTGAGCTTTTTCCAAATTTGTGATCAAAATTTTACCACCTTCTTTAAGCGCTGGAATAGGCTTTTGAGGTTTTTTCAAAATTTTTGTGAGTTTCCAAAAGGGTTTGGAACTCGGGTCTAATTTAGAAATATTATTTTCAAAAGTTTTGTTCCTCAGGACAGAGAATCGCTTTTTAATTTGTTTTTGCATATCCCGCCAGATAACTTTCATGGCAGGATCGCGTGTTCTTTGATATTGTCTCCTACGGACATTTTTAAGACGGATCAAGAGCTGAAGATCATCGTCTATTATAATTGAATCGAATTTAACCTCGCATTTTGGTACTGAGACAGCTCTTGCTTCAACTATAGAAGTAGTCAGAGATTCAAGAGCATAATTAATTTCATCTTTGGTTTGCAAAGGAATGTTTGGATCGAAGTTATATTCCATAAATGTTCGATACTGCTCCCAATCAGCTCTATGGTAATTGAAAGTAGAGCTGTTGGGATTACAAATTATTTCTTGGGATATTTCAAAAGTTACTGGAAGGTGATCAGAACCGAAGTCAGCATGGGTAACCAATTGGCTACAAAGTTGACATGAATCAGTTAAGACCAAATCAATAGTGGAGGGATTTCTTGCAGAAGAAAAGCATGTTGGGCTGTTTGGATATTGAATAGTGTAATAACCTGCAGAACAATCATCAAACAGAATATTACCATTGGAATTGCTTTGAGCATTATTCCATGAGCGGTGTTTTGAATTAAAATCACCAATAATGAAGAATTTAGACCTATGACGGGTAAGTTTCTGGAGGTCACCCTTGAGAAAATTCTTTTTCTGGCCTACGCATTGGAATGGCAAATAGGCAGCTATAAACGTAAGTTGTCCAAATTTTGTTTCAACAGAAACTCCCAAAGTTTCAAAAACTTTGGTTTCAAATGAAGAAAGAATTTTATGTTTGATTCGTCTATGAATAATGATGGCAACGCCACCACAGGGTCCATCAAGACGATCATTTCTATAAATCAAGTAATTTGCGTCCTTCTTAACCTTATGGTCAGGTTTAAGGAACGTTTCAGTTATAACGGCAATATGCACGTTATGAACTCTTAAAAAGTTAAATAGCTCGTCTTCATTATCTTTAAGAGATCGAGCATTCCAATTTACAATATTTAATGCTTTAAAATCCATTACTGAATTTTAAAGTCATGACAATATTATTTGCAAATTTTACTCCAGTTTGAATAGCATCAAACATGGAGTTAGATTTAAGCATATCAGAAATCATGTCAATTAATGAATTCTGTAAAAATTCCATTTTGGGGGCAGTAATGCTTCCTAAGTCAAAATTGTCAAAATTTCCGTTAGAACGTTGGTTAGTATTTTGATTTCTACCCGCTGCAATAGCAGCATAGGTAGCTCCATTAACTCGCTGAACATTGTTAGCAGCGAGGGGAGTAGGTACAGATGAAACATTTGAAGCAGGGAAGATATTTGTACCTACGGGTACGAATGTAGAATTTGTTCCTCGCTGACCGTTGTTAACAGCAGAGGAATTTGTACCTGGTCGGAAACGTGGAGCGTTTCCTACCTGACGGTTAGAACGAGATTGTAGGATCGCTTTGCGAGTCTTACATTCCCAAAAATTGGATTTGTGGTTTTCACCACAATTTGAACATTTAAATTTCTTAGGATCTTCTTTCACAGGACAGTCGTCCTTTGCGTGAGAGGAATCACCACAATTCATGCATTTAGCTGGCATGTAGCAATTTTTAGTTCCGTGACCCCATCCCTGGCACTTACGGCACTGGGTGAGGTTTTGGAAATTTCCTCCAGTCTTCCTGAAGTGTTCCCACTTCACTAGGACATGGAGCATAAGGCTAGCTTTTTCTAAGGCCTTAAGGTTGTTTAGTTCACTAGACTTGAAGTGAACTAAATAAAAATCATTAGAAATCCCGTTGCGCGAATCGCCAGGACGGGATTTCATTTTCATTTTGATTACTTGGAGTGGCACAACTCCAAGTAATTTTGCCAGTTCATCTTTGATCTGATCCAGGGATTCACCACTGGGCAGTCCTTTCATGACAACCTTGAACACACGTTCACTTTTGGTGTCGTAAGTAAAAAATTTGTGCTTCTTCTCAGTAAGATACTTGAGAAGACATTTAAATCCGTCCAAGGTTTCAGCCAATACACGGCATTCACCCCGACGTCCAATTTGTAGTGAAAACTTAACTTTCACGAAATTCAAAAGTTCCATGCGAAGAGCATGGAAATCGGTAGTGGTTATCACAATAGGGGGAATCTTTTCCTTCTTGGCATTAAGCCGGGAAAGTTTACTAGAATTTTTCTTGGATAATGGATCATTCTCATCATCCGTGAGCAAATCAAATTGATTACTCAAATTAATTTCATCAGAAGGGGGGTCAAGAGTTTGCCCCTTTCTTTTGCGTTTAGGCGCCATGGCGGCAGTAAATTTTTATCCAAATCGACTTCCAAGCAGATTACTATAAGAATCTGAAGGATCGAAGAGGAATTTTCCAAATCGATATCCAAGAAGGATTACCTCGGGTAGGGTCCAAACAAGGATCGAAGAGGAATAAGAGTTGAACAAGGTAGAAAAATTTTACAGGTTGAGCACTAAAAAGTGCTGTTTAAATTTGTTGTAGCTTTAGGTAGTAGTAACACTTCCTTAAGCAAAAAGCAAATAGATCCGCACGGCAAGAGAGCACGATGCGGACTGATCGCTAGTCTTTCGTGTTCGTTAGCTATGTCGAAGCCCGGTTTTGCAGGATCTAACCCAATGATGGTGTTCACTTTCCCGGTGGTTATCTGCTTACCAGCCAATCCCGCCAGGTGAGCGCCCAAACTGTGACCAATCAGATACAGATCTTGCAACTTCATTCCACCTTCGGTGCGAATGAAATCTGCGAAACTGGAACTATTCTACGTCGAGCAGCCAAGTAATCGGTAAGCCATTTCCCACTTGGCCAGTTGACGGTTATCACGTTACACTGGCGATGAACGAGAAGCTTAGTTCGAGTCTTTGTGCAGAATTGAGAAAGGTGACAGTTGCAGAACCCATGAACTATGATTCGAGTTGGGTATGAACTGTTGAACTGGGATTGTTGGAGCGATCGAATATCTCCGGGGGTCAGCACATCACTACTATTCTGGCTCGAGCTGGTGCGTAAGTGAAATGTTACGTTTGTGGTTGATAGTTGGTCCTCTGGAAGAGACTTCGATTTGGTCCCCTGCCGAATATGATCCTCCATGAGTCGATAGTACTGATGATCACAACCGATGATATTACCATCTACCTCATTTTCCAGATCACTGTCGGCTGCAATGGGCTTCAATCAGATGAATTCGAACACACAGAAAAGAAGCATTACCTTCACAGGAAACCAACACCATCCAAGCTAGGAAAACCACAAAACCACATACAGAGGACCACATCGAGACCAGAAATATTCGATCTGCTCCCAATGACTGAGCTGCGACTTGTGACCGGGGCGAATCAAAGGGATCTTGCACAAGTTGCGAATATCGTAACTCTTTCGCTCAGGCGAGCAGCATCGCGAAAAGAAGAACAAGCTTTAGGGGAGTCCCCGTTGAGGAAATTGAATGACGATAGTGAGTGCCCGAGCATATGTGCAAACTCACGATGGAATTGCGTGAGGTTCTCAATGCTGCGCAGCTGGAGAATTATGCTTGCACAAAGTTTCGGTGTGATTAGTAATTTGAACATTTGAAATTGAAATTTACTGCCGACAATTATGTGGTAGTAATTGTCCATACTCTATTTAAAATTGTTACCTAAATTAAGCAACCCCCCTTGAAAAACTTCATTGAACTCTAGCGAAGAGAATTGGCAAACACAATTAAAGTTACATTATCAAACTCACAAACTCCAAACTGGTCTTATCTAGACTACAAATTAAATCCAATTAACCAGCCAATAATATCACCGATCTCACTTTCATCATCAATAAATCAGTAAAACAAATAATGGAAAGTCCATATTCTACCAAACCAGTCACATCCCAGTTCGTTACTTTCAAGTTCTGTGACCTACCTTCCGATCTGTCGGCGTGCGTTGACCCATTTTCTTAGTTCACTTACATCCTACCGAGAAACCAGTCGCCAACCGACAGTGGTGGGCATCGCACAACACTGCGCTGGCATCGTCCCACACCTTTGGATTGGCGCACAATTTGTTGTCATTCCATTCCTAATTGAGACAGACCGGTATGTGTCGACTTGGCATGGTGCGGTTGTTCTGCTTTCAATCGTAGTAAACTTTGCCCATATCGAACTGGAAGTGGTTGCATGGATCATTACAATTCAAGAGCCACATGTGAAAAGGGCATACAAGCTTTTTGTAAACAAACCTTTGTAGGCCCTTTTCTCGCCAACCGAGGGTTGCCCACGCAAACCAACAACATCATTGGGAAGGGGACAGGTTTCCCTACCCGCTAATGTTACTGGTTTGCGTTGGTGTCATATGGGTGGCGAGAAAAGGGCATAAGAAGGTTTGTTTACAAAAAGCTTGTATGCCCTTTTCAAATGTTGTTCTTGAATTGTCATTCATTAATTCTAGAAATAGCTGGAATTAGGGCGTAACAGCCTTTGTAAACAATGACTTCTCTCGTTGATTTCTAGGAATTCAAGGCATGCCTGCACAAACCAACATATCCATCGAGTAGGAGAAGTCTTCCCTTACTCGATGGTGATGTTGATTTGCCAGGGAGAGCCATGACTTTCAAGAAATCCTCGAGAGAAGTCATTGTTTACAAAGGCTGTTACGCCCTAATTTCAGCTCTATCTAGAATTCAGATATCAAGAACAACATGTGAAAAGGGCATACAAGCTTTTTGTAAACAAACCTTCTTATACTCTTTTCTCACCATGCATATGACACCAACGCAAACCATCAACATCATCGGATAGGAGAAGCTTTTCCCTTCCCGATGATGTTATTAGTTTGCGTGGGCGACCCTCGGTTGGCAAGAAGAGGGCCTACAAAAGTTTGTTTACAAAAAGCTTGTATGCCCTTTTCACATGTGGCTCTTGATATGTAGGTGATTGAACTATAATCCAGTCACTTTCGCTTCCCCGTGATGTTAATTCCTAATAGTCGGTTCTTGGGCTGGTCATTGGACTTCAATTAACGCCACAGATCACAATTAATCATTCAAGCACAAACGCGATGGAGGGACCAATTTGCGGTATGGTTCTATTTTTTTTTTCTTTTTCAATGTTGCATTATCCACCTATTCTCCATAAAACGCAAACAGTTAGCCGGTCTAGTTTTGTATGGATCCGTGGTTGGCTTTATTTTCAGAGTAAATTTGAATAGGCCTGGCATAGCGGACCTTTTATTGGTCAAGCTAGTTCCACGGGACCACCCGGAAAGTCGCTGTTTTCAGAATCGCATCCGCAAGATATGCTAGCCGAACGAAAGCTCTCCAGTCGAAGCATAACAAAATGAAGCGAGAGAGAAGTGATGCATTAAATCGAATAAGCGGACATAAACACAAATGCCGAAGCTGGTTCCGTCGTTATTACCATATCGAACCGAAGTGAACCAAAGCCGAAGTGGACCGGCTGAGGAGGTTACTCAGTGATGCCAGTGATTATTCATAAAATGTATAAGTCAACTAATAACACTAGTTTACAGCATTTTTGAACTCAGTAAGGTGATGGTCATTTCCAATGCAAAATCCTACGCTGAATTCAATGCCGTGGTCAGAAAAAATTAAAATAGAGCCATTTTTGAGATACACAAAAATTTTGATTTTTTGAATTTTGGACAAAAGTACGATTACTAAAATGTCAATATCTTTGAAACTAGTGCACCAATTTTAAATTTTAATTTTGAAGTCATTTAAAAATTTACAGCATTTTTTTTAATATTCCTGCGAATTTTCCATAAAAATCTTGTTTTAATCAACACTTTTAATGGGATAAAAAGATTCAAAAAATCATTCCATAACTTATTCTTAAAGTCCATTCAAAACCGGAGAAAATGAGCCTTTAATGGATGAAATCGGTTGGAAATTGTCGAAGTTATGAGCATTTTTGTAAAACACTTAAAAATGTTGCTGAAATACAACAGCTTTAGAGTTCCTTTTCTAGGTGTCGTTGTAAGCATCCAAATCGCATGTAAAGTTTTCATGGGAGATTCTTTTCTTTATATATCAATTTGATTAAGGCATATCAGGATTTAAAACCGAGTTGATACAAAAGAAATTTATTTAGGTTTTATTAAAAATGATTGAGAATCGAATGACTTTGTCTTCGATGTTTTGAACTTGTTTCTCGAATCAGAAACCAACAATAGTCACCCATCATTGCTTCATCCCAAAACCCTTGGTAACGACGTTCCATCATCTTCATTTGTTGGTGAAAACGTTCGCCGTGCTCATCACTCTCGTCACCAAGATTTTCCGGGAAAAAATCCATGTGAGAATGTAGGAAATGTATCTTCAAAGACATATTCACACCTGTGTTCAGTGAAATAAAAGGATTTGAAATTAACTATATGTAACAAACACAATATTTTTGATTTATACCTATTTTCTCATAATTTTTGAGCAATTCATCGACGGCTTCCTCATAATCTGGGCTTCTGAAATTTTCTAAAAAGGTTGTGACAACACGCTGGAACGATTTCCACGCTTCTTCCTCATCTGGTGTCAAAACTGTATTGAATGCGGAATCATTGAGCAGTTTTTGATCTGTGGGCCAACAAATACACCTTCCTTTATCTTTGCGTCAGATAAATTTGGAAATACTGATTTCAAGTACTGGAATGCCGGCCCTTCTTTTTGCAACGCTTTGACGAAATTTTTGAATAGCCCAAGTTTTATATGTAGTGGTGGAAGTATTATGCGTTCTTTTACCACAAGAGGATCATTTTTAACGTTGTCTTTACCAATTCTGAAATTATCCCGTTTTGGCCAATCTTTTCGGACGTAGTGCTCCTTACGAGCTCGACTGTCCCATTTACACAAAAAACACATATATTTTGTGTATCCCTGTTGCAATCCAGTCAACATGGCAACCACCTTAAGATCGGAACAAATTTTCCAATTGTGTTGATTGTAATTTATCAAATTGAGCAATAGAGCCATTGATTCATACGTTTCCTTCATATTAACGGCATGAGCTAATGGAATAGAAGGTTTCTCATTCCCTTGATGCAGTAAAACGGCTTTCAAGCTCAACTTGCTGCTATCGATGAATAAACGCCATTCAGCTGGATCATATGGCTCACTAAACTCTTCAAACAAGCCGTTTACGTCATGGCAAAAACATGCCTTGTCCTTTGTAGAATAATATTTGTCAAATTTCTTGTGACGATTCCTGTGACAAGAAATTTTGACCTCCTTGCTCAGCATGTTGTGTTCTTTCAAGCGTGATGCCAGCAATTCGGATTTCTCCTTCGATAAGTCGAGATCTCGCACCAAATCATTAAATTCGGATTGTGTAAACAGTTTTGGCTTTCTTTCCAATTCCACCTCGAAGTCTTCCTCGCATTCCTCCTTGAATTCCTCCTCACTTTTTGTAACGGTCGATTCAACAGAGGGCGCTCGTTTCCGCTTTGGATAAACAGGATACGGGTCCGAACTTGAATGTGGAACAGGTTTTGTCATAGAAGCCACTTGTGGATACTCAACTGTTTTGTGACGTCCTTGTTGCTTAACTTTTGTCAAGCAGAAATAACAATCCGTTGCATGGCAAAACGGTCGACGCCATATGGTGGGCATGTCAAAGGACAAATAGCGACTGACAGATAACAAATAAGTGAGTTAGTAAGTAAGACATTAACACTTATCAAAAATAGATGAAGTAAGATAATGTCGATCAGGAAAGAACAAAGCACTACCATGCTGTACATAAATTGTTTATATGAAAGTTATTCAAAAAATCAATTTACCTTGCGCCTGACATCCACCTAGCCAAGCACGTTTTGCACGAACTACATAATACTTTTGGAATCCACGGTTCGTCAAAGTCTCCAGGATTAATTTTAAAATAAAGCCTGTATGCAGTTTGCAACAAAGCAATGAAATTGACCGATTTTGTAAATATATAGTTGCCACACGCGTAACAAAACTTTTGAGGATCATTTTTACACTTGAATTCACGTTTTGTCGTATACATCGTTAAGCAATGTTAAAGAAAGAAAGCTGTCAAATTGAGTTGGTTGCGTTAGGTTCTCGCCGAGCGGTCTCACAAACACTAGCGTAAATTATATTGTTGAAAATATCCCATTTAATTTTGCGTGACAGCTGGTAGTGTTAGTGAAATGCACCGTATGCGTACACGTCCGCAGAAAGGCTTACTGGAAGTGGTGCATGAACCTAGGAGCGGAACAACGGCCAATCTTGGAACATTCAATTTCCATGATTTTACAAAAATGCTCATAACTTCGACAATTTCTAACCGATTTCATCAATTAAAGGCTCATTTTCTCCAGTTTTTAATGGATTTTAAGAATAAATTATGGAATTTTTTTTTGAATCTTTTTATCCCATTAAAAATGTTGATTAAAACAAGATTTTTATTGAAAATTCGCAGGAAAAATTAAAAAAAATGCTGTAAATTTTTAAATGACTTCAAAATTAAATTTTTAATTAAGACATAATATTCTAGTAAACGATAGAAAAATTTATTTAGCTTCATTTTCATAAAAAAAAAATTAAAATTGGTGCACTAGTTCCAAAGATATTGACATTTAGTAATCGTACTTTTGTCCAAAATTCAAAAAATCAAAATTTTTGTGTATCTCAAAAATGGCTCTACTTTAATTTTTTCTGACCACGGCATTGAATTCAGCGTAGGATTTTGCATTAGAAACGTTGGTCAACCACTAAAGTTCACACTTTTTATGTTGTTTTGTAAACTAGTGTAAGCAGACGCCCTGAAAAAAGTTCATGTAGATCATGTATCAAATGAAATTTATAACTGGTCACACATACCGTTTATGCATTCTTGTAGAACCTATGTGGTTTGTCTTATGTAATGTATAAGGAAGATGTTTTGGCAAAAATGTATTAGTGAAACACACATCTAACATGAAACTTTAGTGTGACAATTTTTTAGCTAGAGAATGGTCTTAGAATCTACCTACCCTCATTCTCTAGCTAATAAATTATCACACTAAAGCTTCATGTTAGATAGCATTTCCAACCAATTCAGAATTAATTTTCGTTACGTGAAGAATTTCTCCCAAAATCTGTATAAATCTGTAGATTTATTTTTACAAAAATCCATAATCTGTAATACAAATTTCTGAACCGAAATTTGCAGAAAAATCCTTACAGTTCAAGAAAAATCGTTACACCTATGTGGCATCACTGGTGATATGCTAAATGCAGACGATCGACTATGCTTGGCTCGGTCTTGTGTCGGTTCGTGGACTTTGTCGGACGTTTGATACGCAATTACCTCACGCCTACGGAATAAAGCATGGATTGGTGATATCTCGGAGGTGTGCAAATGCTGCTGGGGTTGTTGTGCATTATTTCCACTGCGTGCAGCTTTGGTCTGAGGACCAAGTAGGTTCCTGTGGTAAAATGCACTAGTTGATTTTAAGCTATTTTCTCGTTAAAATTAAAAGCAGCAGTGAATATCATGTATTGCCTAAATTCCACAGCTAAAAAAAAGTAGTGTAAATTTCCGTTACTATGATGCACATAAATGGAGCGTCATATATCATACAAATTTAGATTATAGATCGTGTAAATTTATGAGACATGTCATGCAATATCCCATATATTGTATGCAACTGTCCACTTTTGTTTGCAACATTTCTTGCAAGTTGCTAATTTACGTGAATGCATGGATGTTTACATCGCCAGTAAAATTCAGATTTTTTTTGGTGTGTCTCTTAAGAATTATTTAGGTGTTAGTATTCGTAGCCTAGGGGAAATGGATGTAATGTTAGCCTAAATGCCCTTAATTTGGGCCCATACATAAATTCAGCAATCGACTAAAAATTACGCGTTCATCTTGATAAAATTGATAAATAGCAGATTTGTAGTGATGAGCCCAATGTTAGATCCATAGGCCAACATTAGAGCCATTGCCCCTACATGAAAACTTAAAAAACAAATACCTTGAAAATTGATTTTAGAAATCGATAAAATAATCTGGAAATGCTCGAGGCAAAATGCACCCATGCTGGTAAAATGGACTACAACAAAGAGGCAAGACGCAACATAATGATAAGGCAAAATGCACCGAGACAACAACGGGGCAAAATGCACTACAATAATGGGGCAATATGACTCTCCCGGTCGCCCTATAAATGATCATGACCAGTTGAGGCAGAAGAACGCCTTCGTTTTTGACTGCCTCCAGTTCCGATCGTAGTTGTTCAAAGGTCCGCTTAAGTATATGACCGCTTAATATACTTCGGAACATTGCGAACCATTCCTGAAGAAAGAATAGTATGTAAACAAAGCATGTTTACTAAAGGATCAATGTGCCCCGAATGTATAAAGAAAATGTTTTTGATAATAAAATAGAAAAACATATGAAAACTTACCGGTATTTTATCAGGAAGATGTAGCTCTAACCTGAATCAAATATAAAATCTTTCCCCGATGCTTAAAGGGTGATACGGTCAAAATTTGGTCAATATCAACTTGACGTATTTCTTTCAATTTTGCATTTAAAAAACCTGAACACCCCTCATTTTGAAGGTGTGTGTGTGTAGAATGTTGCTCCTATTTTGATTTTGGAATTCACTCTTCAGTTGTCAAAATGCCGTCCAAACAAGAAGAGCAGCGTATCAAAATTTTGCTCGCGCATCGCGAAAATCCGAGCTACTCGCACGCAAAGTTGGCAAAATCGCTAAAAGTTGCCAAATCAACCGTTACAAATGTAATTAAAGTGTTTGGGGAACGTTTGTCGACAGCCAGGAAGTCTGGATCGGGGGGAAATCGAAAACCGGAAGCCGCTGAGACGACAAAGAGAGTTGCCGGTAGTTTCAAGCGAAACCCTAACCTCTCTCTCCGAGATGCCGCAAATAAGCTGGGTGTATCGTCTACAACCGTGCATCGAGCCAAAAAACGAGCCGGACTATCGACTTACAAGAAGGTAGTGACTCCAAATCGCGATGATAAACAAAATACGACGGCAAAAGCGCGATCCCGGAGGCTGTACACGACGATGCTGACGAAGTTTGACTGCGTGGTAATGGACGACGAAACCTACGTCAAAGCCGACTACAAGCAGCTTCCGGGACAGGAGTTTTATACGGCAAAAGGAAGGGGAAAGGTAGCAGATGTTTTCAAGCACATGAAACTGTCAAAGTTCGCAAAGAAATATCTGGTTTGGCAAGCCATCTGTACCTGTGGCTTGAAAAGCAGCATTTTCATAGCTTCCGGGACTGTCAACCAAGAAATTTACGTGAAAGAGTGTTTGAATAAACGTCTGCTGCCTTTCCTGAAGAAACACGGTTGTTCCGTACTGTTTTGGCCGGATTTGGCATCTTGCCATTACGGTAAAAAGGCCATGGAGTGGTACGCCGCCAACAACGTGCAGGTGGTTCCCAAGGACAAGAACCCTCCCAACACGCCAGAGCTCCGCCCAATTGAGAAATACTGGGCTATTGTCAAGCGGAACCTAAAGAAGACCAAAAAAACTGCTAAGGGCGAGCAGCAGTTCAAGGCAAACTGGCTTTCTGCGGCGAAGAAGGTGGACAAGGTGGCTGTACAAAATCTGATGGCAGGGGTCAAGCGTAAGGCCCGGCAATTCAGATTTGGAAAAGCGGAAGCCTAACTGAATATTTTTCCTGAATTTTATACTAATTAAACTTGAAAAAGAAATTTAATTTGATTTTTTAAATAAACGATTTCACCGATTTACACGCGTTTTCCCTTGACCAAATTTTGACCGTATCACCCTTTAATATTGTTTGAATCGCTATTAACAATGCGGAGGACAAAATCACACTATATCCAATGCAAACTGATTTTTGTTTTTATTTACATTATCTGATAACATAGAACTGCCAAGGTCTCCTAAACAAACATAGATTTAAATTGTAGGGTAACTATAAAGTAACTTGTAAACATGTATTTTAGACTTAAAACGAAGAAAGTGCATCTTGCCCCAATGGTGCATGTTACCCCAGGTACCCCTAAGATTTTAGCTGACTGTTTTCATTTGTCCATTGTAGCACCATCACTGTCCTTCCTGCTGCATTCCAATCCAACTATTAGTTGCAGATTTGGTTTGCGCCTTTTCGAAGTGTGTGACCGATCCACCCTCACTTAAGTTCTCGAATTTTTGCGCATATCAACTTCTGACGCCATCGACGCTGGAGCTCAGCTTCCGAGATCCAGTTGTAAGGTAAGGCTTAGGTAGGATCATCATTAATTCGGGGATCTTAAACGTTGTACCAAGCTCAATTTTCATATTTTTTCCTAACCCGAGGTTCAGAAAAAAAACTAGATTCGTGATCTGAAATAAATCTTATTTAAATCGTATGAATCCTGGTTAAAAGTTGACCTGGACGCAGATTTGAATGCTTTAATGAGCCCTTTGAGGTAGAATGACTTTTGACAGCATTTTGTTTATTTTACGAAGCCGAGTAACAAGTGAAAATTTTGTTAAAATTTATGATGATGATGATGATGATGATGATGATGATGATGATGATGATGATGATGATGATGATGATGATGATGATGATGATGATGATGATGATGATGATGATGATGATGATGATGATGATGATGATGATGATGATGATGATGATGATGATGATGATGATGATGATGATGATGATGATGATGATGATGATGATGATGATGATGATGATGATGATGATGATGATGATGATGATGATGATGATGATGATGATGATGATGATGATGATGATGATGATGATGATGATGATGATGATGATGATGATGATGATGATGATGATGATGATGATGATGATGATGATGATGATGATGATGATGATGATGATGATGATGATGATGATGATGATGATGATGATGATGATGATGATGATGATGATGATGATGATGATGATGATGATGATGATGATGATGATGATGATGATGATGATGATGATGATGATGATGATGATGATGATGATGATGATGATGATGATGATGATGATGATGATGATGATGATGATGATGATGATGATGATGATGATGATGATGATGATGATGATGATGATGATGATGATGATGATGATGATGATGATGATGATGATGATGATGATGATGATGATGATGATGATGATGATGATGATGATGATGATGATGATGATGATGATGATGATGATGATGATGATGATGATGATGATGATGATGATGATGATGATGATGATGATGATGATGATGATGATGATGATGATGATGATGATGATGATGATGATGATGATGATGATGATGATGATGATGATGATGATGATGATGATGATGATGATGATGATGATGATGATGATGATGATGATGATGATGATGATGATGATGATGATGATGATGATGATGATGATGATGATGATGATGATGATGGCCCTACCTCTTACCCCTACAAAGGTTTAAACTGGATGATTTATATTTAAGATAATTAAGTCTGCAATCTTAACCAGATTAGCAAATAAAACGAACTGGTTACAGTTACAGATATAAATTCCCTCAACAATGTTCAGTTGCTTCACTGTGACATAAGTGTGTAGAAGCTTAGGCGTTCACCTTTTTGTTCAACTTTATATCCACCTCAAATATTCACAAGTGTTTCCAACGATCAAGAGTTCATGAATAATCTACAAAGCATCCTATTACATTAACAAGCCTGCTATCCGATGCTATCATAATTTTCAGCAATGTCAGGAATGCTCACGTACCCCCGACATTCAGCCAGAAAACTTACTACTAATTCAAAGCAACTTCCATAAAAGCTTAAAAGTTCCATTTTTAATCAAAAGGTTAAATTCAGTCCTCTTTATCCGCAATACGCACGCGTTGCTCATACTTTTGTAGACTATTCAAATTTTTTTTATACCAAAAATCGATCATAACCATTGTGGCGAACAATAGCTATTTATGCAACAATAAGAAGCTTTTTTCTGCACGAGTCGTAGTTTATCCATCGAGACTTGTCGAGTTGGTTAATTACGACGAGTGCTGAAAAAATCGAATGAGTTCCATACTACATTTCTTGCACTCAAACTAGAACTTTTCGGCACTGGGTGCTGAAAAGTAGCACTCTTCGACACTGTTATTTTGTTTAAGAAAAGTAGGCCATTATGTAATTTAAAAAATAGTTTTGCTGTGCTACAATAATTATTAAAAATCGTTATGACAGCTGTCACCACAAAATAATCCGTTAGAGATAACTTCTTCAATACATAATGCATAAAAAATCACTGAATAACTGTTCAATGCAGTGATGCAGTAAGAAACTGACTTGGCACAAACCATTTCATGTTTATATGATAATTGCTATGGGAAAACTTATGTTTTTGTTCATATTTATCGATCTATTAGAAATGATAGTAGTGATTGTAGCAAATTTCCTCAGCTACAACTTAGCTGAAAACCACTTTTCAATGAAATGTAAGGAAAAAAAAAGGTAATAATGATTCAAGTCACTGATGTCTTATGCTCATTCAAATGTTCAGCAGGCAACATTGGTGTTTCTGGTGCGAAGAATATAGCACAATTATCATGGCTACTATGTCACACTGCAGCCGGCGCCGGTGGTGTAGTGGTAAGCGTGACTGCTTTCTAACACCCCGATGGGTCTGGGTTCAATCCCAGCCGAGGTCGGTGGGATTTTTCTGAGGCATAAAAATCTCTGGTCACGTCTTCCTTCGGAAGGGAAGTAAAGCCGTTGGTCCCGGCCCATGTGTGTTGTGAATGGGTGCGATATCCTACGCAGGTGTGGAAGCTGCCTTCCTGCACATTCGATTGCCGTCAATGGATGGCAATCGATGTCCGTCGGTGATTGGCACTAGATTGCGGAACAGAGACCGACGTTAAATAAAGTAAAGAAGATGTCACACTGCAGAATACAGTGTTGCACACAGAATGCCATAAGATTATCAATCTCTTAAATAATTAATAATAATTCAATTTGACATTTGGCTGGAAAACAATATTCCACAAAGTTGAAGCTTAGAAAATTTCCCGTAAGAATAGTTATCTCTACCTTCTGTTCGAAATGTCCCTCGCCAATGGGGTGTTTCCTTGCTGCTGAAAATCATCTGAGATGTTCCCAGTTCATAAGAAGGGATGCAAAAGAAACATCTCCAACTATCGCGGCATCACATTGTTGTGTGCCATATCTAAACAGTCCGAGTAGGTCGTTATGGAACCATTAGTCTCTCACTTCAAGCAGCACTTGAGCGAAGACCAGCATGGTTTCATGGCAGGGCGGTCGACTACTTCCAACTTTCCTTGGCTCACCTCGTACATTACGGAAAGTATGACAGATCATATGCAAACAGATATCCTCTACACTGACCTATCATGATGGTTCAACTTGTCGAAGGCGCGCCAAACTGAATAGGCTCGGTATAAACGGCAGTCTCCTACGATGGTTCGCATCCTATCTATCTGATCGTCAGTTGGAAGTTGCAATCGACGACTGCCGATCTCCTTCGTTCCCTGCCACTTCAGGTATTCCGCAAGGTAACCACCTCGGCCCGTTGATATTTTTTGTGCATTTCAACGACGTCAATTTCATCCACGGCTGTCGTTCGCAGACGACATGAAAATCTATCTCCGAATCCGAGCCATTGCTGACTGCCACCTTCTCCAACTCCAACTCAACGCTTTTGCTAATTGGTGCCAACTAAACCGCATGGTTGTAAATCCAACCAAATATTCAGTAATCACGTTCTCACGGAAGAAACATCCAACTACATTCAGTTATATCCTAGAAGGCGTTGACGTACATCGTGTGAATCACATTAAGGATCTGGGAGTCATTTTAGATTGTCAACTCACATACAGCCAGCATATCTCGTACGTGATCGACAAGGCATCCAGAACGCTCGGCTTCATTTTCAGGATAGCTAAAAGATTCACGGACATCTACTGTTTGAAGTCGCTTTACTACTCCCTCGTCCGGTTGGTGTTAGAATACTGCTGCCCTGTATGGAATCCCAATTACCAAAACAGTGTACAAAGAGTAGAGTCTATTCAACGACGATTCATCTGGTTTGCCCTTCGTTGGACTTCACGGCCTTTGCAGCTTGTTACTTCTTGACTATATTGTATTTCCTAGTATTGCTTAATCCATCATTAGGATTAAACCCAGTCTGTTGATGTAGAACAAAATAAACAAACTAAAGAAGGTTGGCTTGCTGCAACTTGCAAGGGTTCGTTTTGGTAAACGATAAGCTGAATTGATGTCTGATCGATCATATAACGTGAACGAGCTTGGGATTGAACCCATGGTCTTCTGCTCAGTAAGCAAATACGTTTGCCACTAGGCAAACGAGCTCCTTTTCAATCATCGAGTTGCTGTTATTACAATGTAGTCATATTATCAAATAAAACGATTCACGAATCTTGAATGTGGATGGGCCTGATATTAAACTCATGATGTTCTGCTCAGTAGGAAAAACCGGTCGCTCTAAGGCCACCGAGCCCCTCGTAAGTCCCTTTTTACCTCTATAAATATGCGAAAAATAAATGTTTCATTCTTTCAAAGAGATTTCAGTTTCGAATTTATACAGATTTATGACATGCTCCATTTTCACGTCCATGGCTGCTTAAAATCTCAAATGAATGACATTTCAAATCGTACTATCAATACAAGCTGATATTTGTACAGACTTTAAAACAAAAATACTTGAACATGTATCAATTTTACCTATTGAGAATTGCATATTTGTGAAATCGGTGACAGTTATTCTGAATCACACTGTACACGGAAACCCAAGGCTGTGAAGTCGGAGTCGGAGTAGGAGTCAAAGAAAACTGCCAACTCCAACTCTGACTGTTTTGAGAAATAACATTAAGCTGGAGCGTCCTTAAATTTGGTCCAATTTGGTTATAAAATTTTTCGAAAAAGTAATATGGAAAATGGGTAGAAGACAATGAACAAAAAGTTTGGTTTTTTAATAGTCATTTCCATATAAACATCGAATAGTTTTTGGCACGTCAGTTTCTTACCAAATGAGTTTAAATTTTGGGAGGCAATCAGGACCTGATTTGAAACCGTTTGAGCAGTGTGGAGCGAAAATTTCAAATTTTGCATCATTCTAATAAACAAGGCAAATGCAGTTCCTCTTTTTATAATATTTCTAGAAGACTTCCTTTATATGATGTTTATGCTGGTTTTTGTGGGCGTGCCTTGAATTCCTAGTAATCATCGAGAGAAGTAATTGTTTACAAAAGCTGTGACGCACTACTTCCAGCTCTATCTATAGATTTGTTTTAGAACAAAGATTATCAAGCTCAACCAACAATACAGAAGGGCGGATCAAACAAATTGTAATAACCTTATCTCGCATACCGAAGCTCTCCTATCCAATCGAACACTACTATCGAATAGCAGAGAATGTCCCCTACCTGGTGTTGTTGGTTTGACAAGGCAAGCTCCGGTTCACGAGGAAAGAGCATTAAAAGTTTGATTACAAAAGCTTCGCCTTTTTGTATTGTTGGTCGAGATTTCGCTATGTTCCTTTCTTACAAACAAACGGGTGTCACCGTTACTTGTCATGATAATGATAGAGATGTGATCCGATAACAGAGATGTTAACAATAAAAACAGATACTATCCGCTTTTTTAGAGATTCGGATATAATCGATAAAATGGGTTTGTCCGACTATGAATCGATTCATCGAACTTAAGAGTTAGTTTTGGCAACATTTGAATAAATCTGGGACTTTCGTCCCCCTCGGATCTCAATGAGCATTTTTCAGCACATAGTTCGACAACCCTTTTTATGCAGCACTGCAATACAGCATTTATTCAATATATATGCTTATTTGTGACTCTGAATTGTTTTTGGGCATTGCTTTTCGTTGAGGAAATCGATGAATGATATTCTTAAAATAGTGCTTTAAAAAACTCACATCGATCGGAACAGCTCGTCAATGTCTTTCCTGGGGAGATCTTGTGATTCAGGCCTTTTCTGCCTCTTTGTCTGAGTCTGAGTGATGTCAACTCAAATTAAACGGGAAAAGAAAGCACAGTGCTGCCAAAAACATTGTTATGAATTTATAATTTTGAAAGTTAAATAACTTTTGTTTAAAACATATGCGCTTTTAATTACAAGTCGAAAGTGAAAGAAACACTTTTAAGAAAGTAAATATCTTTTATTAAGAATGTGTTCGTAGTCAAAACTACGAAATTCGGGAAACTTTTAATTTAAATTGGAAATATTTTTATTGTTTTGTTGTGTTTTGTTGTGTATTGTTTTTATAAGAACCAATTTTGATTTTTTTTTTGTAGTTATACATTTTTCCGAATAATTACCACGACAATCGTTAACAGGCTACAGAAGCTACTAGGCTATACCAACCGGTGGCAACTAACGATTTCAAATTGGCTCACACTGGACTAGCCTACCGGTCCCAAGTACAGCGATGAACGTACCCCATTCTAGTAGAAATTCTAGTAATACACTATGTTTGTTTTGATTCGCAATGAAAGTTTGACAGATAAAATGAGGGGTTCTTGGATTTTCCTATGTTTCGAGGGGTGCATCGATTAGGTTGGGATCGAAGAAAGTACAAGAGCTGAGTCAAAAAGTTGAGCACGTTTCTTCGGGACCTTCTGGTCTTAGAGTTACCTCTATGGTTATACCCCTCACTATCTCTCCCCAACGGGGAAGTTTGGTAAAGGGGATGATCAATTCGACTCGTACCTTCCTCAAAATCGACCTTTGCTCGCTTTCTACTCTCTATATACAATTTTCACACTGCCGTACTCCAATACAGGGTTTCCCAACCGGTGCTCCGTGGCCGACAGGGGGGCCGCGAGGGTCTTGGTTTGTTTGGTCTAAAAAAATATGCCAAAAGTGGCCTCGAAAGGTTAGTATTGGAAATGTTGCCATGTTCCATAGACTCTGAAGTATGACTGACAAAAGAATGAACGAGCTAAATTCGGATCTTTAATCAGAAATTATTGCTCATTTTCACTCACTGGATTATCAATGTGAGCTGTGTTTCCCTGAGCTGATACAAAAAGATACTGATGTAGTCCACAATCCGTTTTCGTCCTCAATGGATGTGGAAGTATTGATGAAACACACGATGAATATTCGGACCTGAGAAATGATTCCTCATCTCGTGATTTGTTCCGTGAAAAAGATTTGAACCAGTGGTTCTGGCGTGCCATGTCGTATCCCAAGGTCTCCTAGCAGGCATTGAAGATCCTTGTCCCATTTGCATATTCGTACGTACGTACGAGAGCGGATTTTCAACTCTTCTCCACATTAAAGCCACGACAAGAAACAGATTGAACGTTGACGAAGATATGAGATTGGCATGATCACAAAAGCAGCATCGTAGCTAGACTTGAGATCTACAGCAATCGGACTGAACGAGTTTTTGGCTGTTGTTAACATAGTATTTTGAAATAAAACGAATAACTAACAGATCAAATGAATGGTTTTTATTCATCTCAGCGTAATTTATACAAGGTACTTTTCAGACGGCCACGCAACACCCAATTGCTCACAAAGGGGGTCGTGGAGCTAAAAAGGTTGGGAACCACTGCTCTAACGGAACTATCAACTCTGTACTTTTATCTCCTCATCTATCGTATAAAATGACCACTTTAAGTCTGATATTTGACGTTAAGCATCTCCAACTATGCAAATCGTTAACTTCACGCATGAAATAATACTAACCTGATTAGTTTTTTTTTCTTTGATTTGTTTTTCGTTGATCTTGTTTTCCGTGCTGAGCACCAATGCTACCGACGCCAGGGAAGCAGCTCCCACACCTGGACCCTACCTATCTATCGACCCATCAGCTCATGAACCGGGGACCATGGCGAAGGAAGGCGTGATTAGAGATGTTATGCCTCAGAACATCCCGGCGGCGCCGACTGCGATTGAACTCAGGCCTGCTGGGGTGAGAGGTAATCACAATTACCACTACACCACCGGCGCCGCTGAAACCTGATTAGTTAAAATCTGTTACAATTACTTTCATCCGCCCATTCTGAAGACCTTCCTGTCACCACGGTTATTTTTGCTCCGGTGATGGCCCTTCTACGAATAGCAGTCTATTCTATTCATGCTGTTCGCCTTTTTAGTGCTATCCGACGATTTTTAGCAACCAATAGATGATGATTTCCTATGTTTTTATTTCATATCAAACACACACAAACAAAAAAAACATTTGGCTCGATTTGACAGATCACGGCATCAAATTGGCATTTTTAAAAGCTATCAAATAATAACAGTTATCTGGCTTCTAAGCCTCAATACTGGCGTTATGTGCTATTATAAGGAGTGAAAAGTGCTTGATAGCACTAGAATGGAGGAATTTGTCATGCTGCCGAATGACCTGTAAACCAGAAAATTGCTGATTTGCAATTACCGGGAATGATCAATGCTGGGTAACAGCTGATAAACAGTTTATTATCAATGCTGAATGGCTGCTTGAGATATGAATTTGAAATGCTGAAGAAGTGCAACCTATGAATGCTTACTGGTTACTATAATAGCTCTATGTAAACAGATACATTTCCCAAACACTAAAAAACAAGTACCGGCCACCGCCATACACAATGTTTGTGTTCGATATCCATTTTGACGTTTTCAAGCTAAAGTGTGTTTTTTTTCCGTTTTGGGTGTATTCATCACTGCGACCATTACTTTGATCTATTGTGATATTCCCCGTTTTTATATTGCTTTATCAGTTATGTCGTATCACTATTTTGTGAAGCGACCGACAAAGACTGACCAAAAGCATTTTCCCAGCCAGGTATTACATTTCGAATGAAATGTACTACTTTACTGGGACCTGCATTACAAATATCAAAGGGTTCTGCCAGCCCCTTATCCAGAAAAATACGCCTTTTATTGAAGATTGCTGCACAAGAGCATAGCAGGTGTTCAGAGTCTTCCTTTTCTATACCACAGAATCGACACATATCCTCTTGAAGTTTTCCTATTAGCTTCAAATGATATTTACATGGACAATGTCCTGTTATCAAACCAGTATAGACACTGAGATCTTTCTTTGATAATTCAAGAATTTTGCTAGTCATTGAAATGTTCAGAATTATGAACCGTTTCGACTGCCTAGCAATGGAAGTGTTGTTCCAATTGGCCTCCACTTTCATTTTTTTTCCATTTCTTGATCTCCATTTTAAGAGAACAAGTAGAAACTCCACAGAATGGTTCTGGTCCTATGAATTGCTGAGATGATCCTAGCCTGGCTAACGTATCGGCTTTTTCATTCCCTTCAATTCCACAGTGGCCAGGAACCCAAAATAAGTTTACCTGGTTTTGACAGGCATGTTGCTGATTTTAAAGCATTTAATGCTGCTTGACTATCAGACATAATGCAGATATTCGAATGTTTATCATTCCTGCGCAAGCATATTACAGAGCATTCAAGAATTGCTTGAATTTCTGCTTGGAACACGGTTGGCCAGTAACCCATGGATATTGAGATATCAATCCCTGGACCAGTTACCCCTGCTCCCACACAGTTGTTCAATCTTGAACCGTCTGTATAAAAAACAGTTGAACCTGGACGGGTGTTTGGTCCCCCACTTCCCCAAACATTACGATCAAATTCTGCTGCATTGTATAAACGATCGAAATTATATTTTTTCTCCATCCAGTCTTCATTTTTTAATACAAGAGAATCAATATCAAACATTTTTAAAATGCTAAGGTGTCCTGTAAGATCACCTTCGTTGAATCCTTAAAGCGCTCCTTTCAGCTTCTAATTGGATAAATTGATTCAACGGAATCAGATAAAGTAGAGCATCTAGTGAAATACTCGGTGTGCTGTTAATTGCACCAGTTATTGAGAGAGTAGCTAGTCTTTGCAGTCTCCCCAGCTTCTTCTGAGCCGATTTTTCATTAGTTTTCGGCCACCAAACTAATGATGCGTAGGATATTCTGGGTCTTACAATCGTCAAATAAATCCAGTGGATCATTTTCGGTTTTAGGCCCCATTCCCTACCAAATGTTTTTTTACTTATCCAAAGAGCATTTATTGCCTTATTAACAACCTGCTCTATATGTGAATTCCAGTTAAGTTTACTGTCAAGAATGACTCCCAGATACTTGACTGTTCGTGAAAGTTCTAAAGAGGTTTCTTTCAATTTTAAGTTATTTATAGAAAATTTCCTTTTACGTGTGAACGGTACAATAGTGGTCTTAGAAGGGTTTATATTCAACCCTTCTTTAGCGCACCACGACGAAACATAATTTAAAGCAGTTTGCATTCTATTTGAAATGATATTATCAAATTTTCCTCGTACTATTATGACTATGTCATCAGCAAAGCCAATTATCTCGAAGCCCTTTGCTTCTAAGTTTTTGAGAAGTTCGTCAACAATTAAAGACCATAAAAGAGGTGAAAGCACACCTCCTTGAGGACACCCTTTTACAGCTCTAACTGTTATGGATGAGCTTCCAAGATTTCTCTTTTAGAAAGCATCTCATTAATCCACTTAACGATGCTTTTGTCGAATCCACGCTTCAACATATTATGTTTCAGGGAGTTATAAGATGCATTATCAAATGCTCCTTCAATATCAATGAATGCTGCTAGTGACATTTCTTTTGATTCAAAAGATTTTTCTAGTTTTGTAACAAGCGTGTGAAGAGCTGTTACTGTTGATTTACCAGCTTGATATGCAAACTGATATTTACTCAAAGGAATTGTAATCAAGTACGTTGATGTTATATGCTGATCTATTATTTTCTCCATTATTTTTAGCATAATGGATGATAAACTGATCGGCCTGAAGGATTAAGAAGAAGTTTTATCCTTTTTATTAGCCTTCGGAATAAATATAACCTTTACTTGACGCCAAGTTATCGGAATATAACTTAATCTTAAGCTTGCTCTTATCAAGCCTGTTAGAATGGGTGTCAAAGTTTCTTTTCCTTTCTGAAGTAGTACTGGAAAAAATCCGTCCCTACCTGGTGATTTGAAAGGAGCAAAAGAATCAATCGCCCATTCGACTCGTTTTCTGTAAAAATTCTATTGGCCAGATTACGAGCGTCTTTCCTGGCAATCTCTAACCCAGTCGATTCATTCATTGGTGTCTGAACTTCCGTCCTGATTTTTCCAGAGCCAGTTTGCGCTGCACGTGTATTTTGGTCTTCATTTATGTTGGTAATTGAACATGGAAAGTGTGTTATCATCATTGTTTCTAATGTTTCTTCCACAGACTTAGTAAAAGTGCCGTCTTCATTTTTAAGAGTTCCTAAGCCATTTGAATGATCCTTTGAAAGGACTTTTTGCAATCTGGCAGCAACTGGAGTATTTTCAATGTTTTCACATGTATGCCTCCAGTCCTTCCTTTTAGATCTTCGGATTTTCTTATTATAACATGTGAGGGCTTCCCTGTATTGATCCCATTGTCTTGTTATTTTCGCCCGGTTAAATAGCTTCCGGGTTTTCTTCCGAAGTTTCTCTAAGGTTTTATTCCACCAAGGTACATCCCTATTCGTAGAGCGTTCCTTTGCAGAACAGCTGTCGTAATAAACTTGTTGGATTAAGCTTGAAAGCTCATGAGAATTTTTCTCAAGTTCATTGCATGTTTTTGAACATCCTCTCAAGTTATTAACTCCAACTATAAGCTTTGAGTTGTATTGCTCCCAGTTAGTTTTCCTGGGATCTCTTATAGTTTCAATGATTTGTTGATTAACTTCATAATCAAATATAATTTGCTTATGATCGGACAAAGATACTTCATCCGATACGTGCCAATTCTTGATTTTGTCAGAAAACGTTGGACTACATAGTGTTAAGTCAAGAACTTCTTGCCTAATTGTGTTTATAAAAGTTGGATCATCCCCCTTATTACATATATCTATTTCATGTTTTGAGATAAAGTCTAAAAGGCACTCACCTCTGCTGTTGATGTCTGAACTGGACCACACTGTATGATGGGCATTTGCGTCACATCCAACTATGAATGCTTTATTTTGTTTCTTGCAGTAAGACACAAAATGTGCAACCTCTGGTGGCGGTACATCTCCCACGTCTCCAGGAAAGTATGCTGAAGCAACGTAAATTTCCGTTTTGCCGTGGGTTGTTGGCACCTGCATCATGATTGCTACGATGTCTCTTTTAATAAATTCTGTAATCGGGAAATTTTTAACTTTTTCATTTACCATAATGGCACCTCTTGGAGATAGCTGCCCTTCATCATAAATTAACTTACATGATTTTGTAGGAATTCTTAGAATCCTACTTTTGTTTGCCCATGGCTCCTGCACTGAAACAAATCGACATGTACCGTTTATTGGATACATCTTATAACATAGCAATGTCAGCAGATTTATTCATTCTATGTGATGATTGATAGATTCCATTGGATTATCACTTATAAACTATGACTGCGATATGGAATGATTTCTATCGTAATTTCACATACTTAGTACTTGATAAAACTTTGCTTCGAATGTGGTTAGCGATAGGTAAGATGTATTTGAATATTGTCTGATATATTTTATGGTGAAAAACTGTTGATATGTCATGGGAGAGAACAGAAATCTAGAAACTAATGGAAAATCATATAAGTTTGCACTATGAGAAAATTCAGTAACATATACCTGTCTTCATGATTAATATTGCTCACTAAAAGATATATCTTATAAGATAATCATGTATATTTTATTGGAATTGCTTTTAACGACTTTTGACGTTTTTTGATATGTCGCGTGTTAACATCCATGTAGAAACTATTGGACAGTCATTTAAGTTTGCAGTATAGTAAAACATGTATATCTCATTGGAATAGCTTCCTTTGATTTTTTGAGGTTTAATGATTGTAAACAGATCTATCCCAATCATTGTATAGTCACATTGATTTGCCTTTTAAGAAATCCAACAGCAAACATTTGTTTTGTCATGGTTTTCTGGGATGAATATCGCTCCCAATTAAATACATCTTACATAATTGTTCTTCATAAATTATTGAAACAATTTTCAACGATGTTATCGTACACTCATTAAAATGATTAGTCGAACTAAATATTGCTAACGACAATGATACTGTATAGAATAATCTTTGTTTGTTATTGTTCCATTAGATAAGGGGTTGCGGAAAAGAATGTATTGAGATCAAAAAAAAAATGATTCTACTGCAATATTTACTTTGCTAAGATTCTAATTGTAAGCCTTCTACACGGCTAATTCAGATTCCAGCACTAGTACCCAAACTTCATGAACCAGTTCCATGAACTCATATAATGTAGTCGTTGTTTTATTGCACACAGGAGCATTAAGAAAGATTTGAATATACGAAACCACCGAAACGGAGCATAAATTTGTTATTTTTCTTCACTCTAGCAAAACGAGCATAATGTTGCACTACATTCCATGTCGGGAGAGCTGTTCTTACTTCGTGCTAATTGAACGAGCTCAATATTGAAATCAGCCGTGGCCTAGTGGAATCGAGCGCAGACACCGAATGCATTCACACCTCAACAGTTCTGGATCGAATCCCAAATCAGCTACAATAAAAAAAAGACAACTGTGAAAGCTCCCATTGCCTGATGTTTATTTTTCGATTTATTTTTAGAAATCGATTAAATATATGTGTCAAAAAAAGAAGTAAATTTCATGTGATTATCACATAAACTTTACTTAGATTGATTTGTTACACATTTATTATATTGTGGTAAAAAGTAAAGCTTATGCTTATGGGTTTCAAATCCATTTCAGTTCATTATTATAATTTGACCGATTTTCATTTATCATATGACGATCATATAAAACTTACCAAATTATCAGCATTGAAAATGTATCAGATATTCATATAGAATTTACCTGACACATTTTCAATCATATCATTTTCAATGGATTATCTTATAGCGCAAATTTATAAGATTTCCACATAACAGGAATATGTCATATTGGTTCAGTGTGGATTAGCGCTACGTCCAGTTTACTTTCTGTGAATCGTTTGTAAAGTACAGCGGTTGCTCCCTTTGCATGGTGCAGATTCACTTGAATACATTTTATTTGCTTACTTTTCATGTTGTTGATTGGATTTGCTGCGCTTATTGGGTCGAACTTTCTCCCCGACATTGGTCCTGCGGTTACCGATAGGTGGATTTATATTCGCCTGGAGATTTATTTCTCTGTATCCCAGCGCTGATCCTGTATTTGTCACTCGATCATCGTTTGTGCTCTCGTTAACTGTATTTGTAGTATGTCCCTCCCCATGGACATGGAGGTTGACGGTACTGAAGCAAAGGGTTATGTTTAATTTCTTTATATTTGCAACGATGATGATTTCCTATAGTGACACATATCACCTTCTTAATGCTTCAGTATACCTCAAACGATTAATTCTTGGTTGTTAATAGAACTTCCTTGATGCAATCGGCTGCATTATGCAGACTGAGCAATTCTGATTATAGTATCAGATTTGTTCTGTATACAGAGGAACTGGGAGGGTTTATTAAAAACTTCTCACCAATAAAGTAATGATCTTCTTGTAAATTTTGCATATAATTTTATTAATATTTTATTTTATTTAAGCATATTATTTTTGTTACAGTCAATTTGCATTAGCATATGATACAAGAGATTTAATATTACTTGCTCGTTTTCGCGTAAAATAATCAATATTTATCTTACTTGTAATTACCTTTGAACGTTTTTTTTTCAAGTTTTTTTTTTGTGATCTGAAAATTTACCCAGTTTGGTTAGAAGTTTCGAAGCTAACGCATGTCCACAGGCCTAATAGAAAGATAGGCAGAACAAGTGTATCATTAAGAATGGTTGCATGCAGGGTTGCTTCCACTCACTTGCTATAGATGAGTGATTTTCGGAGTTTTGAATTCGTTAGATGTTGTAATGGAGATTTGTGCTGTTGGATGCGGGTGGAGATTGGAGGGCGGGTGTTTGACGCATAGAGCCTGTCAATTTCGCTTTCAGAGTGTAGCAGTCAGCGGTTTCATGATTCGTGAGCGCTCGCGATTCGTAGAATCGTTGATTGTGACTGCAAGTGGATTTGACGGGTTTTGTGTGTCGGACGCTTGCTTTTTGGCCTCTTCTTGTGTCTAATATGTGCAGAGTATCATTATAACGTCTAATGGTTTTGAGATTCCTATCTTTTTGAGATTTTAGCAGTCACGTTTTGTTTGTAGTTTATATTTTATTTATTTCATGTAATTATCGTAAATAATAGTTATTCAAAGCGCTGTGGATTATAAGATGCTCGATGACCCTCGAGGGATCGATTTTGCTTACTGAGCAGAAAATCATGGATTTAACCCCAAGCTCTTCCACAGCACAATAAATCGCCACCATCATTTGTATATTTGATATTGAACATTAACCTCGGAAACTATTTGCATATCAAGCGAAAACGTAGTCCTGTATTGTCGCGAAGCGTTATGGTTCTGAGATGCTCGATGACCCTGGAAGGATCGTTTTTGTTTACTGAGCAGAAAATCATGGGTTTAATCCCAAGCTCTCCATCATGACTCTTAAAATTCATTATCACTAAACAAAATTAATATGTTCTTTCGATAGCCGGCTATCGAGAGATTAAATAAACAACAAATAAACAATACATACTTTTGGTTGCATCGCCAACTTGAGGTGAATCCTAACCGAATACCCTACCCAACCCTCCAACTCCGTAGCACTTATGAGGGTGTCGCTAAGTCGGTGGCCTCTCGTTAAGTAAGTACTACATCAACATTTCCTTCCCTATCCCTAGTTATGGTAAAGATGGGCGTGGCCGGGAATAGCGACAGTCATGCTTCTGTTACTCTTGTTTAGATTGGAACCAATGTTTACTCCTCAGCATTATTCCTGAAAGTAGTCTAACTGAGAATTTCAGAAGAGACGTGAGTGTCGCTAGTATCCAATCTACGAAGTATATCATAACAACGCTAACGCTAACGCTAACGCTAACGCTAACTGTATTTGTAGTATGACCAGAATCTAGTTTTTCTTGCATGTCCTTGACACTACTGGATCCTGGGATTTTATCTGAATGATCTACGACCATTCTGTTATCACCAGTTTCCTCGTGGGTCTTATCGGAGTCATGGTCACTCCTGTGTTCTGGTCTCCCACGATCATTTGATTCATTTCTTTGAGCCAGATTTCTCTTCTGGAATTTCTTCCTAATTTGGGCGTTGCCAAATTTAAAATCCAGCACAAAGTCGCAATCTTTGATAGAGTTCATAGAAACTCCATCCACGGTGAAGATTAATTCAACGTGTTGTTGGTTTATAATGTTGCGCTGGAGTATTCTCCATGCATCCACTATCAACCCATCGTTTTGGCTCTCTAATAGCGAATTCGTTTATTATTCAGTTCCAACCTGGATCGGGTATCAAGATTGGGTCTACTTGTTTTCTGACAAACGTCAGTTTGTTCGTTTGTTTTTAAAACCTAGCTCAGGTTGAGGTTCGCACTGACAAAAAGTTCGGTTTCGCACTCCCTTCGTTTCTGAAAGTGTGCTTTACAACATCAACTATACTATGCCAAAGAACTCTACATCATTTATTGTATTAAAGAGTGGATTTTTCCAATAATTCAAATAATCTTACCCCGAGCGGCCGTCTTCCCCTAATTGTGGGTCTATAATTTGACCGGTACAGATCAACCGCACAAACGGAGAGGAAACTGTTTATCCTTAATAGTATTGGTGGTTATGCTATCGCCATCATCGAGCCTCACCAACCAACCCCGTACTCCACACAACAGCTCAACAACACACCTCTTCCCAATGCCGACCGATCCTTCCAAAACCGATCGAGTGCATCCATGAGCATAGAGAGCAAAAAGGTAAGCAAAATTGTAAGTCGTACTCGCGATCGTGTGCCTCACCTTCGTCGTCGCCAGTCAGTAGATCTTCAACATTCGTGGCGATCAGTTCGGTTTGTAAAGGTGCTATAGTCGTTCGTCCGCGCGTCTACTGGTTTCGCTCCTGGCCATTTGGAACTACTGTGTCGTACGTAGCCGGTTTGGTTTGGGGAGGAAGGGTCGGGTCTGGTCTTCCTGGTGGGTCTCCCGGTTCCGAGTGTATTGGTGTGCGAGGCAAGCAGCAGGGCTTTAGGACTCCGGGGCAAAGCATAATCGGTGTCTAGCTATGTACGGACGATGGACGATCATTCCACGGCGGCGTTGCCGTTCGCGTCGTTGTGACCTTCCTTCCGCGGGTTATGTTGTAGCGTGACGGAAATTTGTCGGGAGGAACTGGTTTCTAACGAGAGCTGCTTTCGGCTCAGCTTTTCAGCGGTGGGCTTCACTGAATTCCTCGTGTGAAAGCCGATGATTTTTTGAGTTTGAAAACGTCTTGCTTTTTTTTTTTAAAGAATTAAACATGAAATTAGTGTCGAGACCTTCACCGGGGGATATCAGTGCCCAGCAAAAATTGCATAAAAAATAATCATTGGAATTTATGAACTGGATAATCCCTGTTTGGGGCTTGCCTCGCATTCACCAACGCCTGTTGCGAAACGCAGTCATGCACGAAAGGAAAAAAATGTAACTTGGAAAGGAAAGCTTTCGGGTGTGCAAGAAGTGAAGAAAAGAAAAATTAATATGTGTTTGGTATGATAAATTGTAAATAAAGCAAAGTGCGATAACAAACCGCGCTAACCCAGTGTGTCGGGATTATTGTGTGGCAGAGCGAAGAAAACAAAACAAGCATACATTTCTTCGGTTTTCCTTCGGATTGCATGGATTTCGGGGGGATGATTTATGATATCGAAGTAACGATTATCGCTGGGTTTTATATTCGTGAATTATACGTTCGGTGGCTCTCTTGATTGAGGCAAGAAGACAAGACGAGTGCCGTGTAGTGTGTGCCTTGGGGTTGGTTACGGATGCTGCGGACGACTCCAGAGTTGAGGTTATGTGCGATTGCTCGTAATGATCATTTATTTGTATTTATAGGGTGGTGAAAAAGCATAGTGAAGTTGCAGAGTTGTGAAGTCGTTTTTTTCTGTAGTTACGCTGCTGTTGATAACGGCGGAAGAGAACGGATATTGGGGTTGGAGCACATACAAGTGTATGGACAACACATCATCGGCAAGGAAGGAAGCTTCGAAGCTAAACAACACGTAAATCAGCTGTGAGCAATAACCGACACAAGGATTACGGTGAATTGCTAATATAAAAGGTGAGTTGTCTTGAATGCTGGTTGTTGATTTGAAATGTTTCTATTAGCATCATTACAATAATAAATTTTTAAATTTTAAAACTATTTTTCAACTTTTGATACAACTTGAATATGCGTTGGATATGGCTTCTCCGTCTCGACTAAATTAAAATGGGCGGGAAGAGCTGTATTTTTCTTTTCCTTGATTTGTTTTCCATCGATATTGTTTTCCGTGCTGAGCACCAATGCTACCGACGCCAGGAAGGCAGCTCCCACACCTGGACCCTACCTATCGACCCATCAACTCATAAATCGGGGACCAACGGCTTTACTTCCCGTTCGAAGGAAAGCGTGTTCAGAGATGTTATGTCTCAGAACATCCCGGCGGCGCCGACTGGGATTGAACTCTGGCTTGCTGGGGTGAAGGGAAGAGCTCTAATTTTAGAGCTATGTATGTATCAACATCAGTGGCGTCGTCTTAACTTCAATTTACCTGTGCACCAACTCTCAAAACATGAACAATTATCGAAATATTGCTTGCAATGGATAGATATCGAGTTAACTAGAAGATTAAGTGTGTTTTTCAACCGATTCAAGTATGAATATGGCATTAAATTTACTTATATGCATACGGGACTCTAAGGCCTACATCAAAAACATCGCCCGTTTATTTGGTGCATAATTCAGTGTGGAAAAAAACACTATTTACTGACATCAAATTCTTAAAACAGAAACTCAGATATACACTGAATGTCAATACTGTAGCTATTTTGAAAATTCATGCAAATAATTCGCCTTATAGAAAATTGCAAGACTGTCAATGAATACTTCCTTCGAATAGGGTCCCAAACGAATCGAAAATAAAATAACAGTATTTTGATATTTTCAAGACTGAAACACATGAATATCCCTCCTCATCCCTCTTCAACGGGGGAGTTTCGTAAAGAAAGATGATAAAACCGATTTGTACCTTCATTCATTAAAGTTGTCCTTGCTCGCTTTATACTCTCTATATAAACAATTTCACATTGCCGTACTCTAACGGAACTATCAACTCTATACTTTTATCTCCTCATCTATCGTATAAAAATTACCACTCTAGTCTGTTATTTGAAATTAGCATCTTCAACTAACCAAATTGTACTTTCAACACTATCAAATATTGTTGCTGCCTCAAGATGACCACTTTATCCCTGGACATCAGCCATGGCCTTCAAAGGGTACACGACGTACGTTAGGCATACGGAAGTTAGACATACGGACGTTAGGCATACGGACGTTAGGCATACGGACGTTAGGCATAATGGACGTTAGGCATAACCTACCCGATGAATTCCAGAAGGATGATAATGGGGACCTTCTATTGATTGCTGACATCGGTGACAATAATGAAAGAGCCTTAATTTTTGGGATTCATGAAAATTTGCGACGTCTTGGACAGGCAAAGTATTGGGTTGCAGATGGTACGTTTGCCACAGTTCCTTGTTTTTTTTTTTTTTTTTTTAACTCTTTATTTGTTCCAAATTCAAAATAAATTACATTTCATTTTTAACCTAGGTGCTCCAGTTACTACAGTAACTTACCAGCCTTAATTGTTATGATATATATCTAAGTGTTTTTACATTGTTTCTGTCTTGGCAATTCAGTATTTTAAACAGGTTTTTTAAACCTGCATGTCAGTATAACAATTGATATCTTAAAACTAAATAACTAAAACTAAATCTTATCTAAGTATAAAGGGAATTAATCGTTGCAATTGAGGATTGTAACGATTTTTGCCGGAAATTATTAATTATTTTGTTGGACATTTGTGCTAAAGTCTCAACATTCGAAATTTTATGTACTTCGGTAGTACTGTACCAGGGAGGCAACTTCAAAATCATCTTCAGAATTTTGTTCTGAATCCTTTGAAGTGCTTTTTTCCTGGTAGTGCAACAACTAGACCATATTGGCACAGCGTAAAGCATGGCCGGTCTAAAAACTTGTTTAAATATTAGAAGTTTATTCGTCAGGCAAAGTTTGGATTTCCTGTTTATTAGAGGATACAAACATTTTATATATTTGTTACATTTGGCTTGAATGCCCTCAATGTGATCTTTAAAAGTTAATTTATGGTCAAGTATTAATCCAAGATATTTCACTTGGTTTGACCAGGAAATTGGAACTCCGTTCATAGTGACTATGTGACTACTACTAGGTTTCAAAAAGGAAGCCCTGGGCTTATGTGGAAATATTATAAGTTGAGTTTTGGAAGCGTTGGGAGAAATCTTCCATTTTTGTAAATAAGAAGAGAAAATATCTAAACTTTTCTGAAGTCTGCTGCAAATAACACGAAGACTTCTTCCTTTAGCGGAAATGCCTGTGTCATCAGCGAACAAAGATTTGTGGCAACCCTGAGGCAAATCAGGGAGGTCCGAAGTGAAAATGTTATACAATATAGGCCCAAGAATGCTACCCTGAGGAACTCCTGCTCTAACAGGTAGTCGATAAGATTTGGAATTTTGATAATTTACCTGCAGAGTTCTGTCAGTTAAATAATTTTGAACTAATTTCATAATGTAAAGTGGAAAATTAAACTTTTTCAATTTAGCAATCAAACTTTCATGCCAAACACTGTCGAATGCTTTTTCTATGTCTAGAAGAGCAACTCCAGTTGAGTGGCCTTCAGATTTGTTTGAACGAATTAAATTGGTAACTCTCAAGAGTTGATGAGTAGTTGAATGCCCATGGCGAAATCCAAACTGCTCATCTGCAAAAATTGAGTTCGTATTGATGTGAAGCATCATTCTATTCAAAATTATCTTTTCAAAAAGTTTACTTATTGAAGAAAGCAAACTTATTGGACGGTAGCTAGAAGTTTAAGCTGGATTTTTATCCGGCTTCAAAATTGGAACAACTTTTGCATTTTTCCATTTATCAGGAAAGTATGCCAAATGGAAACATCTGTTAAATAATTTTACCAGGAAAGACAAGGTACTCTCTGGGAGTTTTTTGATGAGGATATAGAAAATTCCATCATCACCTGGAGCTTTCATATTTTGATACTTTTTAGTTATAGACCTTACTTCGTCCAAATCAGTCCCCCAGGAATCATCAAAAATATTTTCCCGAGAGAAAATATTCCGAAAATCCCGAGCAACCTGATTCTCAATAGGACTAGTAAGACCCAAACTGAAATTATGGGATCTCTCGAATTGCTTAGCAAGTTTCTGAGCTTTTTCCAAATTTGTGATCAAAATTTTACCACCTTCTTTAAGCGCTGGAATTGGCTTTTGAGGTTTTTTCAAAATTTTTGTGAGTTTCCAAAAGGGTTTGGAACTCGGGTCTAATTTAGAAACATTATTTTCAAAAGTTTTGTTCCTCAGGGCAGAGAATCGCTTTTTAATTTGTTTTTGCAAATCCCTCCAGATAACTTTCATGGCAGGATCGCGTGTTCTTTGAAATTGTCTCCTACGGACATTTTTAAGACGGATCAAGAGCTGAAGATCATCGTCTATTATAATTGAATCGAATTTAACCTCGCATTTTGGTACTGAGGCAGCTCTTGCTTCAACTATAGAAGTAGTCAGAGATTCAAGAGCATAATTAATTTCATCTTTGGTTTGCAAAGGAATGTTTGGATCGAAGTTATATTCCATAAATGTTCGATATTGCTCCCAATCAGCCCTATGGTAATTGAAAGTAAAGCTGTTGGGATTAGAAATTATTTCTTGGGATATTTCAAAAGTTACTGGAAGGTGATCAGAACCGAAGTCAGCATGGGTAACCAATTGGCTACAAAGATGACATGAATCAGTTAAGACCAAATCAATAGTTGAGGGATTTCTTGCAGAAGAAAAGCATGTTGGGCTGTTTGGATATTGAATAGTGTAATAACCTGCAGAACAATCATCAAACAGAATATTACCATTAGAATTGCTTTGAGCATTATTCCATGAGCGGTGTTTTGCATTAAAATCACCAATAATGAAGAATTTAGACCTATGACGGGTAAGTTTCTGGAGGTCACCCTTGAGAAAATTCTTTTGCTGGCCTACGCATTGGAATGGCAAATAGGCAGCTATAAACGTAAGTTGTCCAAATTTTGTTTCAACAGAAACTCCCAAAGTTTCAAAAACTTTGGTTTCAAATGAAGAAAGTATTTTGTGTTTGATTCGTCTATGAATAATGATGGCAACGCCACCACAGGGTCCATCAAGACGATCATTTCTATAAATTAAATAATTTGAGTCCTTCTTAACCTTATGGTCAGGTTTAAGGAACGTTTCAGTTATAACGGCAATATGCACGTTATGAACTCTCAAAAAGTTTAATAGATCATCTTCATTATCTTTAAGAGATCGAGCATTCCAATTTACAATATTTAATGCTTTAAAATCCATTACTGAATTTTAAAGTCATGACAATATTATTTGCAAATTTTACTCCAGTTTGAATAGCATCAAACATGGAGTTAGATTTAAGCATATCAGAAATCATGTCAATTAATGAATTCTGTAAAAATTCCATTTTAGGAGCAGTAATGCTTCCTAAGTCAAAATTGTCAAAATTTCCGTTAGAACGTTGGTTAGTATTTTGATTTCTACCCGCTGCAATAGCAGCATAGGTAGCTCCATTAACTCGCTGAACATTGTTAGCAGCGAGGGGAGTAGGTACAGATGAAACATTTGAAGCAGGGGTGATATTTGTACCTACGGGTACGAATGTAGAATTTGTTCCTCGCTGACCGTTGTTAACAGCAGAGGAATTTGTACCTGGTCGGAAACGTGGAGCGTTTCCTACCTGTCGGTTAGAACGAGATTGTAAGATCGCTTTGCGAGTCTTACATTCCCAAAAATTGGATTTGTGGTTTTCACCACAATTTGAACATTTAAATTTCTTAGGATCTTCCTTCACAGGACAGTCGTCCTTTGCGTGAGAGGAATCACCACAATTCATGCATTTAGCTGGCATGTAGCAATTTTTAGTTCCGTGACCCCATCTCTGGCACTTACGGCACTGAGTGAGGTTTTGAAAATTTCCTCCAGTCTTCCTGAAGTGTTCCCACTTCACTCGGACATTTAGCATAAGGCTAGCTTTTTCTAAGGTCTTAAGGTTGTTTAGTTCACTAGACTTGAAGTGAACTAAATAAAAATCATTAGAAATCCCGTTGCGCGAATCGCCAGGACGGGATTTCATTTTCATTTTGATTACTTGGAGTGGCACAACTGCAAGTAATTTTGCCAGTTCATCTTTGATCTGATCCAGGGATTCACCACTGGGCAGTCCTTTCATGACAACCTTGAACACACGTTCAGTTTTGGTGTCGTAAGTAAAAAATTTGTGCTTCTTCTCAGTAAGATACTTGAGAAGACATTTAAATCCGTCCAAGGTTTCAGCCAATACACGGCATTCACCCCGACGTCCAATTTGTAGTGAAAACTTAACTTTCACGAAATTCAAAAGTTCCATGCGAAGAGCATGGAAATCGGAAGTGGTTATCACAATAGGGGGAATCTTTTCCTTCTTGGCATTAAGCCGGGAAAGTTTACTGGAATTTTTCTTGGATGATGGATCATTCTCATCATCCGTAAGCAAATCAAATTGATTACTCAAATTAATTTCTTCAGAAGGGGGGTCAAGAGTTTGCCCCTTTCTTTTGCGTTTAGGCGCCATGGCGGCAGTAAATTTTTTATCCAAATCGACTTCCAAGCAGATTACTATAAGAATCTGAAGGATCGAAGAGGAATTTTCCAAATCGATATCCAAGAAGGATTACCTCGGGTAGGGTCCAAACAAGGATCGAAGAGGAATAAGAGGAGTTGAACAAGGTAGAAAATTTTTACAGGTTGAGCACTGAAAAGTGCGATTATGCGATTATCCAAATCGACTTCCAATCAGATTACTATAAGAATCTGAAGGATCGAAGAGGAATTTTCCAAATCGATATCCAAGAAGGATTACCTCGGGTAGGGTCCAAACAAGGATCGAAGAGGAATAAAAGGAGTTGAACAAGGTAGAAAATTTTTACAGGTTGAGCACTGAAAAGTGCTGTTTAAATTTGTTGTAGCTTTAGGTAGTAGTAACACTTCCTTAAGCAAAAAGCAAATAGATCCGCACGGCAAGAGAGCACGATGCGGACTGGAACACAGTTCCTTGTTTGTTTCGGCAACTCGTCACTGCTCATGGAAGTATCGCTCCTTCACATCAGTAGACGGTTCGGCTAGTTTTCATTCTGATGACAACAAAAACAGAATCGAAAAGTATGGCAGGAAATCCTGGAAGCAGCAGGTATGTTTTTTGTTATTGAATAAAAAGCCACAGAATTCTCCATTCTTCATTTCATGAGCTGTTCTTTGGCATCATCTTTTATTCAACCTTAGCTGTTTTTTTTTGTTATTGAATGAAAAATCACAGAATTCACCATTCTTTATTTCATGAGCTGTTCTTTGATGAAAACCTTTTCTTCTTTGACAATTGCAATATGTGTGTAAGAATATATTACAACAAATGTGTGATTTTTTTTTGAATTTCTAGATGCGATTGATTTCAAGATATAGCTCAAAACTATGCTGAGTTTTCATTGCCAGCTTACTTAACCGCTATCGCTACTAATCTTGGATCTAAGTAAATATGTAGCTACATCACTTATGATATGATAAATAATGGATTTCAAACTGTGCTTATTAAATAAACTATGTTTGTATAACTTGTATCATCTTTTATTCAACGCTTAGCCTAATTTAAGCATTGTTTACCATGCTCAAAACAGGTTTCTAGAGTTGCACAGCAGCAAGGTTCATTATGCCTAATGACTTTATGTCTAACGTCCATTATGCCTAACATCCATTATGCCTAACGTCTATATGCCTAACGTCCGTATGCCTAACGTATTTATGCCTAATGGGGTACACTCGCCTTCAACGTATTGTCGACAGAATTCTGAATGTTTTGATACGCATCACGACTATTTATTGTTGCAATAAGAGACTAAACACTTTCATTGGGGTTTTTACAAGATGAAATAGCTTAAAATCTCATAGAGTGGCCATTGTTACTCTAGTAAATTAGCATGGTCTCTAATGAAGTATCCATGAGTTTCTAGAAATTTTGATATACCGAATGACTAGTTTTTGTTGAAATTAGAGGTTGGTCACAACCTACTGGGCTTCCGAAACCTGTTCCAGGGACATTCGGTGGCCATTATAAATCCAGTTTATTGACATGGTCTCTAATGCCATGCCCGTCAAATGCTGAAAATTTTGCTATTGTCGCACGCCTGGTTTTGTTGAAATCATAGATTGGCCACTTCCTCCGGGGCATCCGGAAGCTATTCCAGGGACATTGGATGGTCACTGTCTCTATTGTCAATTGGCATGGTCTCTGATGACATGTCTATAAAATTCTGATAATATTGATATGACGCATGACTAGTTTTTGATGAAATTAGAGGATGGTCACTTTCTCCGTGGCTTCCGGAATCTGTTCCAGGGACATTGGATGGCATTCTTGTCAATTGGTATGGTTTCTGATGACATGTCCATATAATGCTGCCTTTCTTTTCCTCAGGAACCTCCGGAACCTGTTCCAAGGACATTGAGTGACCATTGTCATTTTTCCTAATTGCCATGGTCTATAATGAATTGTCCATGAATTTCGGAAAATTTTGATGTGGTTTTTTTGACTTCTACCGGGACTTCCGGAACCTGTTCCAGGGACGTAGGGTGGCCATTGTCACTCTTGTCATTTGGCATAGTCTCTAATGACATGTCCATCAAATTCTGAAAATTTTAATATGTCGCATGGCTAGTTTTTGTTGAAATTAGAGGATGGCCACTTCCTTCGGGGCTTCCAGAACATGACTTAATGAAATTGGGTTGTTATCGGAATGCTTAAATAAAACAGCAAAAAATGTTATCTTCCATTTAATTCCACTTAATTAATTTTGGTATCCATGACAGATACGTATTTCGACTACAATGTGCAGTCTTCATCAGTGTCATTCCCACTAAAGAACTTATCAAAATCTAACTCCCTTAGGTACTCATCCCTAGGTAAAAAAAATCAAGATCAAGATTTTGAGATATTGATAAAAATAAAACAATGCTTGATTCCAATTCTGTTGTACGCATATATAGAATGAATAGCAAAGGATTTTTACATAGGTTGGATTTTTTAGAGCATTCCAGATCTTTCCATTTAGGGCCGTTTTTGACTCTCCGTCACTACGGAACTGCCTTTGCCTGCTGAGATATAGCGACACTTTTTTCTGAGACTCAGCAACCAAACGTCACTTTAGCTGAGATCTCAGTTTTGTAAGGCACTTGAGGTCATACAATTTGTTTAATTTAAATGTCACATCACTTGATGGATTGCAAAAGAAGTCAGAATCTGGTCATGTCAAACCAGTTTCTTGTTTTCATGTCCAGGTGGGCTTCTGTTAAAGTTTCTACCATGATGGATTGTACAATAGCGGTGCCGGTGGTGTAGTGGTAAGCGTGATTGCCTCTCACCCAAAAGGGTCTGGGTTCATCACGGTCTCTTACGCAAAAGGGCCGTCCTGCGGACGAGAAGTAAAGCCGTTAGTCCCCGGTATATGAGTTGATGGGTCGACGGGTAGAGTCCAGGTGTGGGAGTTGCCTTCCTGGCGTCTGTAGCATTAGTACTCAGTACGGAAAACAAGAATGACGGAAAACAAATCAAGGGAAAAAAATCTATCTTGCATTCAATGGAAATGAAGCTAATACTCGCCAAGGCAGTTTGTCTGGAAAATGTTTTGTTTGAGTGATTTTGAACACCAATGGAAGTTGGTTTTCTTATAGTCTTTATTGGGTATTTTAAGGCTATTTGAAATACCTGTTTCAAAATGCACAACAACAACGGAAAAAGATTTCTCATCCAGAGAATTTGCCTTGTTTTAGCGAAAGAGTTTTGTTTCGAAAAAACTAACCTGTCTTTGAAATCCTTGTTTTCAAAAGTATTTGGACAATTACGAAATTGAATAAAACATTACCAATCAATTCGTGACCAAGTTCCACCATTTGCTCTGCTCACTCAAAATACCTTCATTTTCCCATATTTAGCCACCAATTAGATAATTTAGCAACACAGACTAAACTCTCGCTTCTCGTCGCAATTAGAAAATTGTATTTCACCTCCGGTAGACGCGCAGGCGCACGCATTCATACTTAAGCCATGTCCAAACCTATTTCCAGAGTCGTGTCTTAACAGCCGCTGCTCTATGGTTCAAAAAGGAAATCGATTTTTAATTGCGTCGTTGTCCACTGTTGCTGCACCCACCGCCCACCCCACCCCGTCCGCTCTGAGACGATACAAAGCGTGCGCACGTGGCTCCTAATTAAGACCCTCGCGACTTCTTAGTACCAACCGAATGCCGCCGCGGTAATTCAAAACAAAACACTAACCAACTGGTATGAAGTTCAGTTTTCGCTTTCGCACATGCTCCTTTTTTTGATTTTCTCGATCGTTTGCGTGCTTTACCGTTTTCGCGCGCACGTTTTGGCTGTGTGCTGTGTCCCCCTCGTAGTCGGTAATCGTGTAAGCCAAGCGGTATAAGTGTAGCTGGGGCTGGGGTCCCGCGCCGTGGTACTTACTCTAGTAATTATTTTCCTTCGGCAGCCGAAGTTTGTTTGTAAACAGCTGCGAATACTCTCTTGGAGAATTACGAACTTAATGCTGTGACTTGAACGCAGGCACGAAGGGAGGCAATGAGGCATAGATGGCATAAGCAGAAAATTGCTTCCGAAAACACAGGGTCGTAATGCGTTTTTGTGTACTTTGGTTCAATCAAAAGTGAACTGGTAATTTCTGCAGGAGGGATGTGTTTGCGGTTTTTGATTGTTTTGAATTGAACGGAAATTTACTGTTCTGTTTGATTTAAATTAGCTTAAATGCTTAGGGCCTGTCGATAGCTTTCATGTAGTGACGCAGCATACCATGTTTGAAGCATTGCACACTGGGGACAAAATCGAAACAATTTGTTAAAATTCAATAACTTCAGTGCTCGCTGGAACAAGAGACTAAAAAATAGTCATTCTTATAGAAAAAAGTCTCAGGAATCGATTGGAGTGTGTTTCATCTTGGGCACGATAGGGTAAGTTGGGGTTTTTCACAGTTTTGCCCTAAAATCTTCTATTTTGCATGGTTTGAATGCTATATCTCAAGATACCGATTATATAGACGGATGATTTCTTGGGCAAAGTTGATCAGGGGGTCAAGGATTGTTGGATGATGGACAGAACAATTCAGAATTCCTCCACTAGGTGGCGCTAGTGATTATTGAAAGTGAATATATGTGTGCTGCTGTATCTCAACATCCTGACTATTTAGACGTATAATTTCTTGGGTAAAGTTGATCAGGAGGTCAAGGACTGTTGGATGATGGACAGAACGATTCGGAATTCTTCCGCTAGGCGACACTAGTGAGCATTCGAAGTGAATATGTTTGCGCTGCTGTATCTTAAGACCTTGACTATTTAGACGGATGATTTCTTCGGCAAAGTTGATCAGGAGGTCAAGGACTGTATGATGATGGACAGAACAATTCGGAATTCTCCCGCTAGGTGACGCTAGTGAGCATTTCAAGTTAATATGTTTGTACTGCTGTATCTCAAGATCCTGACTTTTTAGACGGATAATTTCTACGGCAAAGTTGATAAGGAGGTCAAGGAACAATCCGGAATTCTCTCGCTAGATGGCGCTAGTGAGCATTTGAAATGAATATGTTTGTGCTACTGTATGTTCATGTATTCTTCTCTCTCTCTCTCTGTGTGTGTGTGTGTGTGTGTGTTTTTTTTTTTTTTTTTTTTTTTGGCAAGGAGGAAACCTTCAAAAAGGCCATCGTGCCACCGCTTGACGACTGGGCGCACAGTCGCGGTGACACGGTGTGTGGGATTCTTACCGCACTAAAACCTCCTTAGACGCCTTGCCCTTTTACCCCCGGAACCACTTGTCGTATTACTTCGGAGGGGGCCGTGCATTACGCACCTCACTTTACCTCAGCTAATTGGCGCTTCCAGTTCGCTGATCGTCTCTCCAATTTGTGAGCCATTTATCCCCCATTTATCTACTCGGTTATCCCTGGTGGTGGATACAGCCTACTCTGACGGAGAGTTCTCCCGGCTTCGGCTTTCAGTTCGCACTTGTGTGAGCACATTACTACTTTCTAGTTGGTCTTCCCGCCATTTTCGCTGCAGCGCTGACATGATCTGCGTTACTGCTCTGCTGACGGCGTTAAAGGTGCCCTCCTCTCGACACATTTCTTCGACGACATTCTCCGTGCTAAGGGCGAGCATATCCTCTCGCACATCATCAAATCTAGGACATTCGAAGACCACGTGCTCTGGTGATTCTTCCACATTCCCACACTCCGGACAGAAGGGTGACGTTGTGTGTCCGAACCGATGCAGGTACTTCCTAAAGCAGCCATGACCAGACAGGAACTGCGTCAAGTGGAAGTTGACTTTTCCATGCTTCCTGTTCACCCAGGTCGAAAGAGTCGGTATTAGCCTGTGTGTCCATCTACCGTTCTCTGCTGCATCCCACTCCTGCTGCCACTTAGCCATCGACTCCGTTCTCACCATTTTTCGTACTCCTCTGGTTTCTCTCGTCATATAGCACTCGTAGTCCTCCGCCAAGGTGATGCCGATTGGGATCATACCGGCGATAACGCATACTGCCTCCATCGAAATGGTTCTGTACGCACTCACGACTCGCATGGCCATGAGCCGGAACGTACTGCTCAATTTCCTTTGGTTCTGCTTCGTTTTCAGCGCTTCAATCCAGGCTGGACCTCCGTACCTTAGTATTGATGAGGAAACACTAGCCAGAAGACGTCTCTTGCTGCTGCTTGGACCAGAATTGTTCGGCATGATTCTGGCTATTGCGTTGATGACCTTCGTCGCCTTCTCGCAAGCATATTCGATGTGGCTATTAAAGTTTAGCCGGTCGTCGATCATCACTCCCAGATACTTAAGCATGCGCTTCGAAGCAATGGTGTGCTCTCCAACGGTAATTTCTGCCCGCTGCACTGCTTTGCAGTTACTGACCAACATCACTTCTGTTTTGTGGTGGGCTATCTGCAGCTTCGCTCCTTGCATCCAGTTACCAATCGTATCTATCATCTCAGCCGCCAACATTTCCACTTCTTCCAGCGTCTCACCGGTTACCGTCAAGACGACATCGTCCGCAAAGCCAACGATCTCAACTCCTTTGGGCAGCTTGAGCGTCAGCACGCCATTGTACATTCCGTTCCACAGCGTGGGACCTAGAATGGAGCCTTGGGGAACCCCCGCCGTGATTCTAAGCGATTTCTGCCCCGTGTCTGTCACGTAGACAAGGACCCGGTTCTGGAAATAACTACTTAGAATCCTGCAGAGGTAGCCTGGAACCCTCATTCTATGGAGCGCCTTGGCGATGGCCTCCCAGCTGGCGCTATTGAATGCATTCTTGACATCGATCGTAATCACGGCGCAGTATCGATTTCCTCTCCGCTTCTGTTTGGAAGCTTTCTCGGCTCTGTCAATCACTGTCCGAATTGCATCCACCGTCGATCTACCTTTCCGGAATCCAAACTGTCTCTCCGACAATCCGTGTTCACTCTCCGTGCATTTCGTCAGCCTGTTGAGGATGATCCTCTCTAAGAGCTTTCCTACAGTATCCAGCAAGCATATTGGCCTATACGATGCAGGATCCCCCGGCAGTTTTCCGGGCTTCGGCAACAGCACAAGCTTTTGTACCTTCCACCTATCAGGGAACTGACCATCGTCCAGACATTTCTGCAGCACCATCCTGAACATGTCCGGGAACGTCTGGATCGCCGCCTTCAACGCCACGTTGGGAATTTCATCCGGGCCGGGAGCTTTATTCGCTTTCAACCCTTTCGCTGCTGCTATGAGTTCCTCGTTGGAGACTTGTTCAACGTTGTCTTCATCTACCTCGCCATATGGTGTAGGTGGCCAGTTCGTTGGGTCATGCTGTGGGAAAAGTCCCTCCACGATGACTTTCAGCTTGTTGTGACACATTTCAACCGGCATCGTTGGGCCTCTGATCTTCGCCATCGCAACTCGGTATGCGTTGCCCCAGGGGTTGGCATCGGCATCGCGGCACAACTCCTTGAAACTATTTGACTTGCTCAGCTTTATCTTTCGTTTCAGTGCAGCCCTGGCCTCTCGGAACACCACCCTGCGCTCCTCTCTGTCTGCTTCTGTTCTTGCTCTCTGAGCACGCCTTCTGGCTAGAAGACAAGTAGCACGGAGGGTGCTAATTTCCTCGTTCCACCAGTAGGCTGGACGCCGCCTGTTCGTTGGCTCCAGTTTTCTCGGCATAGTTGTGTCACATGCCCTTGCTAATAATTCGGTCAACTCATTTGCGCTTAGGCCCGGGACGCTGTTGTCTACCCTTAGAGCTTCGATGAAGAGATCCTTATTGAATGCCTTCGTCTTCCACTTCCGCTCGCTTACTTTCGTCCTCCGCATTTCCACCGGTGTTCGTTCGCCGATACTGTACCGGATCGCCTGATGGTCACTATGGGTGTACTCCTCGCACACTGTCCAGTTCATATTTGCCATTAGCGACGTACTGCAGAAAGTAACGTCGATAATGGATTCCCTACCATCTTTGCGGAAGGTGCTAATGGTTCCTTCGTTGGCCAGACTGACGGTCAACTTTGCCAGAGCTTCCAGCAGGCTATACCCTCTTGCGTTGGTACATCTGCTCCCCCAATCCACTGCCCAAGCATTGAAGTCTCCTGCGATGACGACTGGTCTCCGTCCAATGAGCTCTTCGGTGAGCCCATCTAGCATCTGGTGGAACTGCTCAATTGTCCATCTCGGGGGTGCGTAGCAACTACATACAAAGATTCCATTGATTTTGGCGATCACGAAACCTTCATATGAGCTTGCCACCACTTGTTGTATGGGATACCTGCCCATGACTTGTATGGCCGCCATTCCTGCTCTATCCGCCACCCAGTTACCATTATCGAGAGGGACTCGGTATGGCTCTGCAATGATTGCAACGTCGCACTTTGTTTCCGTTGTTGACTGCCACAACAGTTGCTGTGCTGTGTTACAATGATTGAGATTTATTTGGGTTACCTTCATTATTGCTGGCCCACCATCGCCTTCTTGAACTCAGGGCACCTGAAACTTCCCGTCACATGGCCATTTCCGTCCTCCTTTTTGCAGAGCATGCACCTCGGTTGCTTTGTACAGTCTTTTGCAACGTGCCCCTTCTCTCCGCATTTCCTGCACAGATCAGATCTGTCAGGGCCTTTGCAGTGTCTCGCCTGGTGACCGAAGCCCATGCATTTGTAGCATCTCTCCATTTTCTTAGATACCCGAGGAATAGCTTTCAACGGGCACACTGACCACCCAACCTTGATTCGGCCAGTCTTCAGCAGCTCGTTAGCTGCGTCCGAAGAAAGTCGTATCGACGCCGTCTGCGTGCCACCATACGCCTTTCTCAACCGAATTGCCATCGGTACGTCTCCCAGGTTGCATTGCACCTTCAGCGCACTTTTCAACTCGTCTTCTGTTGTGATCTCGTCCAGATCCCTGCACTCGACCACTGACTCCTGGGATAAGGCTCTTACGTTCGCCGTCTCGCCAAGAGATTTTTCGACGAGCTCCTTAAAAGCTGAGCTCTTAACCGTAGGGTCCCTTTTCAGCTCGAATAGCATCTCGCCTTTCTGGGTTCGCCTGGTTTTCACCACATTCTCGCCTAGTTGTTTCAACTCCGGATCCTCTCTCACTTTCCGGAGGAGTGCTGCGTAGGACGTTTTGTCCTTCGCCTCAACAACCAGAGCGTCACCCTTGCTTCTCTCCCTACGAGGCCTAGGCTTCTCCTTATTCTTCCTGTCTTCCTTCTTCTTCTCTTCCTTCTTCCTCGCTGCTTCTTCCTTCCTCCTCGCTTCCTCTTCCTTCTTCCTCACTTCATCTTCCTTCTGTTTTTTCTTCCTCTCCTTCTGGTTCTCGACTTTACGCCACGCACCATTTTCTCCCATCTCCTTGATGCCTTCCTCGTCGTCCCTGCGTTTTTTGGGCTCCTCCTCATCTCCTGGCGTGTCCCTATCTCTCTTTTCAGGACGTGGATTTGTGGGTCCCTTCGGAGTCTCATGTGCTTGAGCCAGTCTTATGTTCTCCTTGGCCTCCAGCAGAGCCTTTTCGGCATTTTCGGCCCTTTTTCTCCACTCTTGACATTCCCGATCTGCCACTGTTATGCCGGATTTGATACCGGTCACAAGTTGCTTGATCTCTTTGTGTACGTTGTTTTTATCCTTCACGAACACATAGAGATCATCGATCTTCCTCCTGACCTCCGTCATTTTGGTTCTCCCGAGCTGCAGTTCTTGGGATTTGCTACTACTGGATATTGGTGTGAATATCTGGCTTAGCCCAACGCCTGGCTGCTCTTCTTGAAACTTACTGCTGCTGCTGGAACTCGCAGTGACCCCCAGGTTCGACACTGGTGATCTCTGCAATATCCCACTCCTTGCGAACACGTTTGCTCCTCCGTTTTCACTGTCTGGCGTATTGCCGTCGTTCTTCATATTTTTTTTGGTTTTTTCTTTTTCTTCATTTTTATTTTTTTCTCCAATTTTATCCATTCTGATGGGTCCCCCCTTCGGGCCGCTATATCCACTCGTTGTATGTAGTCTCCTATCGTGATCCCATGGTTATCTATGCAAGCAGGGAGGCCATGCTAGGGTTGACACGGTCCTTCATGGGGGCCGTGTTCAGAGCCAGATCGGCGTAAGTCAGGAATGTTACATCTGAGCCTACTACTCACCAATCACCAATTGGTGACGAGTTTTGAACGTATCCGGAGGCCTGCCAAGGTTTTACCGGGACGGGGGCAGCCGCACTATTAGCCCACTCGCCATTTCAAGAAGGTGTCACCCTTCTTTACTTAGGGAGCAGAATAGCACGACTGTCAGCCCTGTAGCGTGGTATCCAATCCATTGTACCGTGTCGTGTCCATAGTTCCATGCCGTATCCAGTATGCCGTAATAAGGATCTTACTGGCGTCGATCCTAATGTGCCGGTTGGCACTCCTGCGGGTTGACGAAGCATTTCCTCTATCGCCGTGTTATGGTTACCGCGCCAGTGTTCGCGTCGCACCCCCTCACTTTGCTATTGTCAGAAGGACAACATTGCCCAGGCTACACCACGGGGAGGCGTGAGGTAGGAACTTGTGAGAACCAGAGCTAGGTTGTCAACTCACCATTTGTAGCCCTGTGTGTGTGTGTGTGTGTGTGTGTGTGTGTGTGTGTGTGTGTGTGTGTGTGTGTGTGTGTGTGTGTGTGTGTGCGTGTGTGTGCGAGCCACACAGGGACACATCTGTGGTACTTATCCAACGGAACATTCAAATGTCTTCTTCATCGCTCTCCTCGTTAAATTCACCGGGGTCATCATCTTCTTCGTCACTCTTTTCGATGAGTTCACCGGAGTCATCCGGTTTTCCATGGTTTTCATCACTGTCATTTTGTTTCAAGGTGTATTCGTCCAGCCTCTCTTCGAACCTGGCATCAGTACTTCTCTATTGTCTGCTCTGGTTAAAGAAACAGGCAAGCTTTGGGTCAGACCTAGTCAAAGCTTCGGTCATGTCGGTCAAATTTTCGTCCGGAGACGTTTTCCGAGCTAGATGTGGCCGAATGAATTTATAAACCTTAGGGCAACGTTCACCGGACTGCTCGTCAACAAAGTTCATGGTATAAGGCTGGATGTTTCAATTGAAGGAAAAGAAAACAAAACATTTATGATTGTGATTCGATATACTATTAAATCTAAGCTTACCAATTTTCCAATGAAATTTGCTAGATGCATGTACTTATGTATGGATGGCGGCAATTTCATTAGGTATGGGAATTCATTGAAAATGTGCTTTTCAAGAGTGTTATACAACTCCATAACTTTGGTAGGATCCAATACTCTAGAAGAAAGCGCCAGGCAACTGATGAGCCGCAGATTTTCCACCAGATCCTTGTGTACGCCGATAATTTTTGCAAATTTTCCGGGTTCTGCCAATAAACGGCGGGCCATATTGCCGTTATTGCAGCTTCCGGACCCACCAATCTTAGGACGGTTGATGTTCATGCCATACTCCCGTTCTAGTTCATCAGCTATTTCACGGGCTTTCTTTTTAACTAGGGAATTTGTTTATGCCGGGTGGTCTGGATCGGATTTTTTCGCTGCATTTAGGATCAACCATTCAACGGCGTTGAGATTTGATTGAAAAAACGATGGACCAATATGGGGATCAGCATTCGGAACACAACGCGGACATACATGTGTATCCTGATTCCCTACAATTGCATTGGCCGCTTTCCCATCTATCATTGTATACATTGCCGAAATATAAACGCACACACGTACATCACCGGAAATTACTTCCACCGGATCCTGATTCAAGGAATCAACCTCTGCAAAAAACTGCGTATTCTGCAGAACAAATCTGACTGGGGATTTGGGTTCCGCCAAATATCCTCTCCTCTTTCGGATACTAACAACAGGCTCATAAAATGCTCGGAGAGAAGAGAATCATCCTCTTTTAAAAAGCCAGTCTGGTTGTAGTGCGTAAAACCTGTAGCAGAGTCCGGACCAGCCGTGAAATCCTGTCTGCTACATCATCCAGTTGTAGAATCCGTGTCAAATCGCATATAACCATATCACGGATTGAAACGCTTGATGATAAGTATCCTTTTTCTCGGTTTGGAGTTGAGAACGGTGGAATTATGGCTTTTCTAAATTCAGCTACTTTTACAGGGTTAAACATATCATGCACATTATTTAGGTATTTTATTTTATTATGCATTGGATTCGGATTTCTTCGGGATGGAAAATTTCTTAACTTCCCTGGGCGTACAGTATCGGTGGTATTCCTAATGTTTCTAGTGCATTGAGGTCATTTTTGGCCTGGAAACACTGTGTAAATTGTTCCCAATGTATTAGGAAGACTAAGAATGGCTAAAGTACCCGATAAGCTGCGGGAGATGCCTGGGAAACTTTCGATAGACAACTGCCACAATACAGGAATATGAAGAGCATTGGCGTTAACACGGGGTGGTTGTCATCAAGGTGATCACGCTGGCTGATGCTATTTTACCACACCGTCCATCCGATGCGAAAATGAGCGGATTCACAACAGCAGCGCTCTAGCCTGACTGCGGTAATGTTCAGCAGAGACAGAAGGAAAAATTCCACCTTTTCCTGATTTGCTCCTGCTTCTGCTTGCCACGGCATGTCCGAGGCATTAATGAGCTGAGCCTTGATGAGGTGGAGAGGATGTGGAATTTGATCGAACAATTGGTCCTTTTCAGGACCACACATATTTTACAGAAAGAGTTATTGAGACTGTTTTCGGTCCCGTTCAAATAATATGAAACGCGACAAATGTTATTTTTATATAACAAAACCCCGCATCCTCCTATAACGACAACCTAAAAAAAATGACATTATTTTTTTCACCCGTCAAAAGATTGCAATACATGCTTGTGAACGATTTCTGGGATGTGCAATACATGCTTGTGAACGGTTTCCCACCGGAGGTATCCTACTGCAATCAAGCGTAGGATGGGATGGGATAGGATGGGCATTGAAGTGTACGCGGGGAACATATTTGCATGTCATGTATGCTGTACCTCTCACAGCTACAAAATAGTGTAAAACATGTCTGGTTCAGATTAACATCTGAAGTCCATCCTTTTTTACATAGTCTGCGCAAAAGATACTTTCTATCACGCCCCATTCATAAAAAAACGGCGGGAAATCCTGTCAGGGCGGGGGCTTAGAAAGTACCTCTATTTATTTTTATCTGCATAATATGTAAAAAAGGAGGGACTTCGCATGCATTACTGTAAGAACTGCCAAAATCCTATGAATTTACACGCTAGTGTTCGTGAGATTCTGCTTGGTGGTCCCTGTGTTGAAGTGGGATCCAGAGGGACTGAAAAAATTCATTTACATCTGTAGAGCTTTACATGATTGTTTGTTACAACATTCATGCACCAAGTGGATTAGCGAGTTTTTGGGTGGTGCTGTATTTAGTTCGCTCCAACAAAAATTAAACCTCTGAAAATGGGTTGGAGCGTCTTGCAAGAATGGCAAAAAGTTAAGAGATATATTTCTGAATACTTGTTTGTTCTTGTTCCTCATTATGTGCTTAAGAGGCGGATAAATTCCTACGTTAAGCTATCCAATGAACATTTAGAATTATGATCCTGCTTGGATGGACGAATTTTTGATTGCTTGAAGTAGCAAATTATGATTAAATATTGAACATGGACCAAACTTTCAAATTTTGTTTTAGCACAACTCTGAATATCAAATTTTCGATTATGATGGTGGAAAGAAAGTGAGGGGGCAATCTCAAGTAACCAACAAGCCTGCTTAGTAATAATCCGACTAATAATGCGCCAAAGCCCTGTTATTTCAGCCAAACAATAGTCATGCAACCTGAAACGAATTAAAATGATTAATTAATTAATGCTAACAATCAATAGTTAATTAGTCTTACAACCAAGCGACTGCAGCAGCAGATAAAAAGGTTTGCTTTGATTCTGCTGAGTTGACAGCAGCAGTGTCAAGCTGAACATTGCATTAGGTCCTAAGTAACATTGACAGATTCTCTTCGTCGACTTTCTCTTTGTATCCATCTCTCATAACTAGTAAACAACATGGATTTGTTAAAGGTCGATCTACAGCCACTAATTTGATACATTTTGTAACATATGCTTTAAATGTAATGGATAAGGGAAATTACGTAGAAACATTATATACTGATTTTAGTAAAGCATTCGATAGAGTGGATATACCACTGTTGATTTTCAAGTTGTCCAAGTTAGGTTTTAATACCAGGCTACTGCAATGGATCGAGTCATACTTGTCAAGGAGAACGCAAAGAGTAAGATTTGAAGGAAAATTGTCGTCTGTCGTTCATGTAACATCTGGTGTGCCACAAGGTTCGCATCTTGGTCCACTACTATTCATCTTATTTGTCAATGATATAGAATACATTTTGAAGCTGCTTCATGTTTCAATATATGCAGACGACATGAAACTTTTCATGGAAATATCTAAAGCATCTGATATGCAGCTATTTCAGCAAGAAGTTGACATTTTTTACACTTGGTGTAAGAAGAATTTGTTAGAGATTAACGTTAGTAAATGTAATTCTATATCGTTTACAAGAAAGCATGCCATAGTAAATGACACAATTTCCCTTGGTGAGAAAACAGTTGAAAGGTGTAATCAAGTAAGGGACTTAGGCATTATTCTCGACTCTAAGTTGTCATTTGTTGATCACTACAATAACATTATATATAAAGCAAGTAACATGCTAGGGTTTATCAAAAGATTTAGTCTGCACTTCAATGATCCTTACACTATTAAAACATTGTATGTGGCCTATGTGAGACCTCTTCTTGAATACTGTAGCGTAGTGTGGGCTCCGTATCAGGATACATATATAAACCGCATTGAGTCTGTTCAAAAACAGTTTTTGTTGTTTGCCCTTCGAAAATTAGGTTGGACGAGATTACCACTTCCATCTTATGAATCGCGATGTTTGTTAATAAGTTTAGATGGACTGAAAAAACGAAGAGACTTTGCCATGGTAACATTTATAAACGATGTTATTGCTCAAAGAGTTAATGTTCCGGAAATTTTAGAAAATATAAATTTTTATGCTCCCACTCGCTCTCTGAGGATTAGGAATTTGTTTTACATTAACAATCAAAGAACAAACTATGCTAAAAATGGGCCTTTGAATAGAATTATGACCTGCTATAACGCATATTCCCAATCAATTGATGTAACAATGAATAAAATAACACTAAAAAAAGCATTCTTTTCAAGGTTAGCCAGGCAATAATATTTAAGACATAGTTAATAAGCATTCATTGTAATTGGTCTACGATTGATTGACGACATAAATGAATAAATAAATAAATCCCCACGGCCATTTAAAGACATTCCCAGGTATTTTCAGCACACAGATCGATAAAAGAAGCTTTTATCTAGCATTTAATACGACAAACACAGCAAGAAACGGTTATATGCTCAAGTTATTAACGAAAGAGAAAGTCGACGAAGAGGATCGATCAATATTACTTAGGACCTAATGCAATGTTCAGCTTGATGTTGCTGCTGTCAACTCAGCAGAATCAAAATAAACCTATTTTTCTGATGCTGCAGTCACTTGGTAGTAAGACTAATTAACTATTGATTTTTAGCATTAATTCATTAATCATTTTAATTCGTTTCAGGTTGAATGACTATTGGTTGGCTGAAACAACAGGGCTTTGGCGCATTATTAGTCGGATTATTACTAAGCAGGCTTGTTGGTTTCTTGAGATTATTGCCTCCTCACTTTCTTTCCATCAGTATAATCAAAAATTTGATATTCAGAGTTGTGCTAAAACAAAATTTGAAAATTTGGTCCATGTTCAATATTTAATCATAATTTGCTAAGATGAATATCGACTGAGTTACATGAGTTAATAATGAGTTCACACTCGGTCAAACTCTCAAAACTTGCATGCAAGTTAGTAGAAAAGGAAAGAAGACAAGTTTAGATGTGTGCATTAAATTGGCAGTTGAAGAAGAGCACATGCAAATGGATTATAACTGTGCTTAAATTAGGGGGCAAATGAAGGTTGAAAAACAACTTAATTTGTACAATAGCTTAAAAAGCCACAAAGGCTTCCATATGAACCCATGAGGAGGGAAATGATATAAAAACAGACCAGGATTGCAATATTATTTGCAGTTACAAACTATCTCCCAATGTGAAATATTTCTTACAAACCGTCAATCAACGCGTTATTTCTTAACATCGAACCAGAATCCTGTGCCAGTGAACCCTTGCCATAGCCTAGTGAGTTGTATTCAAGTCAGTGTACCGACGTTGCAAGGTGAACATAAAAGTTAACCTTTACCGCCCAGGGACGTAACATTACACGTTGGCAAATTAGGTCATTGCGTTAACACCTGTATTAGTCGTATGTGAGCTATTTATAACAAAATCAATCCAAATTAGCGGGCTCATTGGTTACCTCCCAAGTAACAATTTAGGTTTTATGAGGGTACTGTAGACCATTATTTAGACTTGTAGAGTGCTTTAAAACCTCATTAAAGCTAAAAATGTTACTTGGGCTGGGATGTGCAATACATGCTTGTGAACGATTTCCCACCGGAGGTATCCTACTGCAATCAAGCGTGGGATGGGATGGGCATTGAAGTGTACACGGGGAACATATTTTATAACGGAGGATTAAAGACAAGTGTTTCATATGCGGAACTATCTTTAACTGAAAGTCCAGAAACAGTCAGAAAAATAACTAATAAGGGTGAGGAAATTAACATGTCAAGGAGTGGAAATGGAGTAAATTGAGGCAATAAGTTACTTCTACTGTATTTTAAATCAATATCAAGAAAAATGCACGAGAAGTTCACTAAACACCTCAACGTAGTCTACGTTAACTATGTGGTCGTGTCTTGTACACAACCCGACCAATTTTTGATACATTTGAGTTTTAAACACTTTTTTTTAATTTTTATTCAAAATTACTTTAAAAAATTACCGGTTATATTTTTCCAAGAAAGACTTTACTTTTCTCAACAATCTTTTCTCAAGCGTCCTTTCGATCAGAGTCATTTATGTTTTGCTATTTAGACTAGAACTGTAGCACCGAAAATACCGGTATTTGTACATTCCAGTACTCACTCTGTAATACCGGAACTGGTATGACCGGTACCACAACCCTTCTTGCTACCAAGTGCGATAGTCTTGACCTAATCTGATTATCATTAAATAGACATTGTCCATCTACATAACTTTGAAAAAACACAGCCTTATCGGGTTTACGAAATTACGAATCTAGTCTATGAGATAATATGCTCGTCAGTGGTAAAGCAATGACAGTTTTGCTCGATGTTCAAACCTTCTGCTTTTTCGAGAGCCTTGCAGCCTCCCCGCATCACTGAGTTCGCTGAGATCGAATCGATTCATCAACGCCAATATCTCTCCAATTGATATCAATAAACATCCCATTATCGAATCATCGCATTGTGCAAGCACCGCCCGTAAGATTTTCTTTCACTTCGCTACCAGACCGTATAATCCGTAAATTGGCTCGATTATTTGAATATTAAGAAAAGCTATTTCGTTCTCCTTAGATGATTTCATCTGCCGGGAGGAGATAAATACGTAAAGCGAAAAAAAAAGAAAGAAAAAACCCTCCTCTTCGTTACGCCTTCGGTGAGCCAAGATCGAAAGTGGATGAAACCGAGCTGCCATAGAGCGCTGTCCGTAACTGTGATCAGTGATGCGCAACCTACTATACTTACATCTCTTCTTGCGAAATGGTAGAAAATGTTTACGGCTCTCTTCGTCTTTGCCGTAAGCCAAACGCAAGTGGTCCAGATCATAAACCAAGTCATCATCCAACGCGCGAAAAACAAACTTTTCCTTTCGAAACGACTGACTCCGGAATCCGGATCGGTTATGGTTCTGTGTTTTTATACCCACATGACTCATGAGCGATTCAATCTTTCTGACGCCTCTGATGGTAGACGGGGTTAAAAGCAATTGGAAATTTTCCTCAAATTCCCCAATATTTATTTTTCCATGAAACGATTACATTTCAGTTTCCATTCCCCCTTATTGGCATCATCTTCCCTTCACCCAAGGCGCTCACGTAATTTGCATATATGTATACTTTTAATTTTTCCACTTTAATCACCTTTCTCGCGATATGATGCATTTCTGTCCGATTCGGTCGTTCAATTTCCCGCAAACGGATCCGTTTATGCAAATAATTCATGTGAAAAATTACCACCCTGCACCTGGACACCGGGCCGGTGCAGTTTTGCATTCGGTTTGTTTTGCTCTTGCAAATGATTGAAATCACAACTTTGAGCGACGGCATTGCGCTGAGAGAGAAACAAAAAATAGCGAATCGATCGGAGCAATTACGGTTACGACTTCGTTTGGGGAGGTTCGACATACGTCGATTGTTTCGTCACCTGCGCTCGTCTTCGGACTGCTTGCACTTTGCACGGGGCGGTGAGTGGCGGGTGGCTACAAAGTTTATCGTGGCTCAGCGAGGTGAATCAATCTGGGTCATCCTCCACCATCGCCACCATCGTCGTCAGCTGATTGGTTTGCGTGGTTTGGCTGGTCGGGCGATCGGTTAGATGCTTCGTTGCTGCGGTCAAAGTGAAAATTGATTTTTAATGGAATCGTGAAGTCATCTGGGGTGAGTGTTGATGGTTTATTGCAGTTGCTTGTTTGGAGGTAAATTAGCGATTGGTTCAATAGTATTTTTTTCTAGAGTAAATGACCGAAGAGATCAATTTCATTTGTTATTCGGAGATAATTATGCAAATAACTGTGTACACTATATTTACATCACACGAACGGCAATTAAAGTTAGATTTGCTCGGGTGGATAAAATGAGGTAGGACGTACGTATTTGAATGCCTTTTACAGTCCAGATGACGTACATCAGCTTAGTTGTGAATAACGTACAAGCAATGAAGTAATTGTAGTAAGCCTCACAAATACTGATAGCAATGGGCGGGGAAAACCAAATAGATTTTGACAGAGACGAATGCTCTTGAAGGGTAAAGCTCCTATGGTAAAAAATAGAATTTGGCAGATATTCCCCTCTACCCGTGATACTAATAGACGCAGCGAAATATTTCTTGATTTTCCCCATATTCAAGCAATTTTCCTGTAAAATGGAGGAAAATTGTTCTCATTCACTAAGTAACTCAACTTTTTGCAATTCTGAGTTACTTTCATTGGCCGTACAGGACAGCAAGAACCGTTTGACATGAGCTTTCACTACATTTTGACGTGAGTGCGAACCTTTGCGTGCCTAACGTCTAAATTTGCATACATTTCAAAATTCAATACGCCTTAAAAACATAATTTATCAATCTATTTCTGCACTGCAACTTGTATTTTGTCGTTTTTGAATCCGTCTGGAAAAATTTGGATCAATACATGGTTCCGGAGTTATTCCGGTTTCCGTTGGGGTCACTCTGGGTCGGCATTTGGCTTTAAAATAATTATACACACGGTGAACATAATATTAAGCTAAGAAGGCTAAGAATCGGTATTAGCCTGGGTGTCCACCTACCGTTCTCTGCTGCATCCCACTCCTGCTGCCACTTAGCCATCAACACCGTTCTCACCATTTTTCGTACTCCTCTGATTTCTCTTGTCATATAGCACTCGTAGTCCTCTGCCAAGGTATTGCCGATTGGGATCATACCGGCGATAACGCATACTGCCTCCATCGAAATGGTTGAGTACGCACTCACGACTCGCATGGCCATGAGCCTGCTCAATTTCCTTGGTTCTGCTTCGTTTTCAGCGCGTCAATCCAGGCTGGACCTCCTTAGTATCGATGAGGACACACTCGCCAGGGGTTGGCATCGGCATCGCGGCACAGCTCCTTGAAACTGTATGACTTGCTCAGCTTTATCTTTCGTTTTAGAGCAGCCCTGGCCTCTCGGAACACCACCCTGCACTCCTATCTGTCTGCTTCCGTTCTTGCTCTCTGGACGCGCCTTCTGGCTAGAAGACAACTAGCACGGAAGGTGCTAATTTCCTTGTTCCACCAGTAAGCTGGACGCCGCCTGTTTGTTAGTTCCAGTTTTCTCGGCATAGTTGTGTCACATGCCCTTGCTAATGATTCGGTCAACTCGTTCGCGCTTAGACCCGGGACGCTGCTGTCTACCCTTAGAGCTTCGATGAAGAGATCGTTATTGAATGCCTTCGTCTTCCACTTCTGCTCGCATACTTTCGTCCTCGGAATTTCCACCGGTGCCCGTTCGCCGATACTGTACCGGATCGCCTGATGGTCACTATGGGTGTACTCTTCGCACCTTCTCCAGTTCATATCTGCCACTAGCGACGTACTGCAGAAAGTGACGATGATAATGGATTTCCTACCATCTTTGCGGAAGGTGCTGATGGTTCCTAAGTTGGCCAGACTGACGTTCAACTTTGCCAGAGCTTCCAGCAGGCTATACCCTCTTACGTTGGTACACCTGCTCCCTCAATCCACTGCCCAAGCATTGAAATCTCCTGCGATGACGACTGGTTTCCGTCCAATGAGCTCTCCGGTGAGCCCATCTAGCATCTGGTGGAACTGCTCAATTGTCCATCTCGGGGGTGCCTAGAAACTACATACATAGATTCCATTGATTTTGGCGATCACGAAACCTTCGTATGAGCCCGCCACCACTTGTTGAATGGGATACCTGCCCATGACTTGTATGGCCGCCATTCCTGCTTTATCCGCCACCCAGTTACCATTATCGAGAGGGACTCGATATGGCTCGGCTATGATAGCAACGTCGGACTTTGTTTCCGTTGTCGACTGCCACAACAGTTGCTGTGCTGTGTTGCGATGATTGAGATTTATTTGCGTTACCTCCATTATTGCTGGCCCACCATCGCCTTCTTGAACTCTGGGCACCTGAAACTTTCCGTCACATGACCGTTTCCGTCCTCCTTTTTGCAGAGCATGCACCTCGGTTGCTTTGTACAGTTTTTGCAACGTGCCCCTTCTCTCCGCATTTAATGCACAGATCAGATCTGTCAGGGCCTTTGAAGGAATGTTACATCTGAGCCTACTACTCACCGCCCACCAATGGGTGATGAGTTTTGAACGTATCCGGAGGCCTGCCAAGGTTTTACCGGGACGGGGGCAGCCGGAATATTAGCCCACACGCCATTTCAAGAAGGTGTCATCCTTCTTTACTAAGGTTGTCAACTCACCATGGTTGTTGTCAGTTTCACAGTCAAACATCGAGAAACTCGCGAAGGAATATATGAATGTGGATGAAGTTGTTGTGAAATCACTGATACCAAGAGGCCAGCCACTGTCGACACTGTCTTTCGTATCATACAAGGTGGGAGTCAGCCTCGAATCGAAGTCGAAAGCAATGGATCCTTTATCTTGGCCACAAGGAATCGAATTCCGGGAGTTTATTGAGGATGATACAAGGATCCGGCATTTTTAGAAGCCAGTGCTGTACGCAGATCCTAGGTCCGTCGAACAGCAATTAGAGCCAGCCGTAAAAAAAAAACCCTCCTCTACTGCTCTCGTCAACACTCGTGCTCATTTGATCGTCTACTATCAAAACGTCCGTGGTTTGAGGACGCTCGAATACTCTGCTCCATTCGTTGCTTTCTTGTGATTTTGACGTTGCGGTTTTCATAGAACCGTGCCTTCATACTGACATCGTGAGTGCTGAGCCGGAATTCCCGCACCAGTGTACTACGACGTGGTGGTGGTGTCCTAATTGCCGTGTAATCCGTGCTGAATTGTAAAGTCGTGCATCTGGTTGATTGCGAGAATCTCGAAGAAATTGCTGTGCAAGTTATACTACCGCATCAATCGCTTTTCCTGTGTTGCATCTACATTCGTCCAAGTAGTTAACTCGACACCTACACCAAGCATGCCGAATCCGTACAACAGCCCTCATTCTACGGCTATAGTTGTGGGTGATTACAACCTGGGACTTCGATGAGAATGTCCAAGGACTCTTACCTCTCAATGCTTCATATGAACAGGAACTCGCTGTAGTCGAGTCCTTACTGTCTGCAGAACTTAAGCAGATCAGCGATCTGGTCAACGCGAATGGTAAACTTCTCGACATGGTGCTCGTCAGATCCTATTGAGCTGTTTGAACCACCATCTACCATTTTGAAAGTTGATCGTCATCATAAGCCGTTAGTTTTGAAAGTTGATATCCGTTCGGGCGATCATCCGTCATCGCATCCAGCAGCACGCATTGAGTACAATTTCGTACGATGCTATTAATGCGTGGATCACAGCGTTGGATTTGGTGCAATTACTATACATACGTACCATTGTTGCCGCCGTGTCCGTATTGTATGACATTATTTATCAAGTAACTATGATACTGCTCCGGTAAAGGGTCGTAGATCTTCTATGCATTTCCAACAACCGTGGTGAAATCCGCAATTACAGGACTTTTTAGTGACTTGGTCACTTTTTTCAAGTCTCCTTTTTAAAGGCCAAGTCACTAAAGTCACTTTTTCTTGTAATCAATAGCTATTTCCAACTTTTTTTTACGTGAATTTATTTCAAGATAGATTATTCTTCTTGGATCTGATTGTCCAATTGATGCCCACATATTGTTCTTATTTACCGAAAAATTCGAAGGTGTTGTGTTTTGACGTTCAATCGTCTTTCTCTATCTACTGATTTGACTAAATAAAATTTCCTGAATTTTCCAGGTTTTCCAGAATTTTAATGGATAATTTCTATGTTTATAATTAGAAAGCTATTTTTTAAACATGACAATCGAGTATTAGTACAAGACACTGAAAAAGTCTGCACATTGTAGACGAAATACGCGTATCTGTCAGAGATAAGCAAATAAGGTAGTTGAATTAAGTGGAAATTACTAATCCTTCTCTCTCTCATTATACATGACAATCAGTTTTAAAGAAACAGCTTTACAATAAACTTCATTGCATGTTGAAGTTTACCAATTACTTAATTTTAGTAAGTTTAAGATCGTATTCCATGCACAAGTTCAAGATATTGAAACGGGGACACGAGGGAAGTTTACATTCTAAAAATATGGGCAACTTTCTGGGAGCTTTGAAAACTTTAAAGCGGTTCTATTAGCTTCCGGAAAAATGCAGGAACTTTAAAGATGTTCCTGGAATTTTTGAGAACTTCAGAATTATATAGAATTTGAGAAAAAGTGTGGATACTATAAAAAGGCTCTAGGTACCTCAGAAAAGCTAAAACTAGAGATCTTTGGGGAAATTCAGAGATCCTAAGGGCACATCCCGTTACTTTAATTCAGACTTCTGGAGCAGTTTAATGGTCTCTTAGCGTTTAGAAAAAAATTAGGAAGTTCCATGATATGCTGAAAAAAAATAAATCGATTAAGATGCTCCAAGTGTTTTAGCAAAGTACAGAGACCTTTAGAAAAATTATGAAAACTTCCAAAATATGTCAGGAACTTCCTAGAGGTCCAGAGAATTTTAGGAAAGTTTAAAGGAGTTCAATTTATTTCAGAGTAGAACCAAGGCCTTCAATAAAATTGAGAGCTTCAGAGAAACTCCGAAAACATCAATTCAATTAATTTCAAGAAAATTGCAAAAACCTCTAAGAAGTATCGAGAAACTCAGGGAATTTTCGGAAACTTCAGAGAAGCTCTGAGAGAATTTCTGGAACTCAGTAAAAACATCTGGAAAATGTGAAAGTATTTTAAGAGTTATATATCATAGAAATTTCAAGAACTTCAATTAACTGCGAAAATTTAGCTTTCGACGACGCATCGAACTGCTGATGAAGAACAATGAGGAAGACCTCGTAATGGTTGCTGCCGAGTGAACAGACGATCGCGTGACACACATCGAGAGTGGCCTGCTTCTGTCGACAGCCGAGTGAACACTCGAGTTTAGCTATGTTGATTAGACATCATCAACGAGGTTACATTAATTAAAATAAATTGCGAGATCTTTTAGCAGACACCAATATTTTCAACAAACTCCTGACAAAATCTAAGAAATTTAGATATTGTTAGATAGCTTCATGATATTCAGCGAAGGTCCGAGTACTTTTTGGGCAATCAGATACACACTTAGAAATACCTAATCTTACACGTGACGGAATCCATGTTTTACATAAAGGATGAGACGTAAACAAACATGTCATGTAAAATTAAACAAAATTCCTTTGACCACATAACAGAATCTGTTATGGCCCGGTAACGTGGGTAGATCACCTTTTCGTGGTACGTTACGGGATGTAAGATCTACCACCGATTCCTAGTCCTGACTATTTCAAACTAGGGGAGCAGGATTTTTAAGTAATCCAAGGAACACATCTTAGTCCTTGTTACTTTTTATGCCTTGTTGATAGTGACAAGATTTGGCTTTGTGTACCGAGGATGATCTTGAAACAAGGGAAAAAATGAGTTAGTTGTCTTCATCTATGTGATTCCTAATCTTCTATTCGTTGTTCTCTAGTTTGAAGTGGTTAAGACTAGGGTTCGGATGCATGGTCATTATCGGTGTCATACCTTAATTTTATTGCTAAGGAATCCAATTTCGACTGACAAAGGGGTGCGCCTTTGGAGGGTGTTTCAACACTCCGAAGGGTATAAATAGTGGAACCATTCAATTAGAGTCGGATCCTTGCGATAAATGGCAACTGTATCAAAATCGAATACTTCATCATTTCTCAATAGTGATGGAGTAATACGATACATGCTGTCAAACAATTGCAAATTCTTCATACTTTTCGAGCAGATCTGGGGCCACATTGCGCATCTTGAAACGAAAAACTTTTTCATACAAGCGTTCTTATCTTATCTTATCTAATACAAACGCAGCCAGTACGAGAAAGCATCCTGGAAAATGATTAGGTTAGATAAGACCTAATCATTTTTCTTATCAACATGCATGTTTGCAGCATAACTGAGATATGACACAACCATCAAAACGGCCAGGCCCACTATGTTGCATTTGCCGCAAAGATGATTCTGTGAAAGGATTCGAGTTTAAATAAACCTTTAAATACCTCCACAGGTACCATATTCGAAGCAGTTCCTAAATCCGACGCAATCAATAATGTTCGACTATTTTCAATAACTATTTTTGAAATATTACTTCTGCAAATATAAGTTACAGTGCACTAGGGACGATGGTGTAACAAGGTTTTAACAAATTCTTGTCAAAATCGAGATTCGATCAAAAATATAGGAGTGCGTCATCATTAGGAACGTGTCAAATATGGTGCTGACACGGTATATTTAAACAGCGATGCATTTCGTGAATCTTAAGGGGTGGAAGGATGCGTGGACATACCGTACCAAACGCTCCGAGTTAGGTTAAGAGTGAATGTAACAGTAATATGTAATGTAATGAATGGTATATAAAATATAGTGTTATGAAAGGATCTCACCAAATGCCTTCAATGGTAACCAAATTCCCGATCTATATTTGACGTTTGTCAGCTGTAAGCTTCTGGCACTTGAAACACTTTAATGAAGTCCTTCCTCAGCAACATGATCGCACCCCTAACGATGGGACGTTGAGGGTTTGGTGGCTTGACAGCGGCTCCAGGAACGAGCTGGGGGATATCGCAGAGACGTAGAGCTTGTAGGTCCTGCACACCGTCGATGTACGTGCACTCGCTGAGTTCCGAATGGATGATCTTCCGTAACTGATGATTGGCCATTTGTACCAGGAATTGAGCTGCTCGTGCAAATTACATCTTGAATCTCGGCGTTGGTGGCAACCCAGAACCGGGCTATCGAATCCAGGTCCATATCTATGGTAGTTGATGACCGGATCAGCACCGATGTATAAATACAACACGGAACAGAAAATAATCTCGTTTGTATAATTTAAAAATTTAATATATGTCAAAGTTTCTTTTTATAATCAGATTAAAATTAACCATTTTGTTCAAGCTAATTCTTTCACACAACTAAACATTGTTTTCTTTGGTTTGTTTTCCGTCGATCTTGTTTTCCGTGCTGAGCACTAATGCTACCGACGCCAGGGAGGCAGTTCTCACACCTGGACCCTACATATCGACTCATCTACTTATGAACCGGGGACCAACGGCTTTACCTCCCCGAAGGAAGGCGTGATCAGAGATGTTATGCCACAGAACATCCCGGCGGCGCCAACTGGTATTGAACCCAGGCCTGCTGGGGGTGAGAGGCAATCACGCTTACCACTACACCACCGGCGCCGCTACAGCTAAACATTGATGAACAAAATTTACCCTGAGAATTTAGTAAATATATTTTGTATTTATTTTTAAATAATTTTTTTTCTCGAATCAATTGCATGTATGATTTGTGCTTAATTGATAACAGACTTAAGCAGCGCCGACACGTAACTACTTTGAAGTACCTTTTCAACATGTGCAATAAAAAAAGTTCTATTTAAAAAAAACTTCAGATTAGGCCTTCGAACTTCATGCAAGTTCTACAAAATTCGGGAAAGTCTTACAACTTTCAGGAAAATCCTGTGAACTATTGTGATGACCTACGACGGTCAGAAAATCTCTCCGAACCTTCAGAGAAGTTCTACAAATTTCAGAGAAGTCTTACGAAATTCAGGGAAGTCCTTTAAATTTTACAGAATTTTCTACAGATTTAATGTAACTTCCATGACATTTAGGCATTGCTTAAAACTTAAGGATAATCCTATGACACTTATGGCTTTTTTCCGAGCTTCAAAGAAGTCTTCAGTACTCTTGGGAAGTCCTCTGAACTTAACATAGTTCTCCAAGCTCAAAAAAGTTCCTAGAAAATCCGAAAAGTCGATTGAACTACAGGTAGTCCTACGAAATTCATTGGAGCTCTCCAAACTTCAGGGAATTTCCAAGAAATTAAGGAAAGACCCACAAACTTTTGGAAAACCCTTCGATATTTAAAGCCTTATGAACCTCAGGGAAGCTCTTCTAAATTTAGGGTCCTCATATATTCAGTTAAGTCCTTCAAACTTCAGGGAAATCCTCAGATCTTCGAGAAAGTTCTTCGAACTTGAAGGAAGTCTTACGAACTTCTGAGAATTTCTACGAACTTTGTGGTACTTCTACGATATTTAAGAAACTCCGAACTTCAAGGAAGATCTTAAAAAAAGTCCTTCGAACTTCGGGGAAGTCCCATGAAATTCAGGCAATACAAACTTCAATGGACCCTTCAGGAAAGACCTTAACGCTTCATCGAAGTTCTACGAACTTTAGGGAGGTTCTATGAACTTCAGCAGTAAGTCTTTTTAATAATAAGAGTTATTTAACCAGCGTTGTTTATGAAATCTTTTAATCATATGATTTTGAAATCATCTTCTTTCCTTTATTTAACGTCGGTCTTTGTTCCGCAATCTAGTACCAATCACCGACGGACATCGATTGCCATCCATTGACGGCAATCGAATGTGCAGAAAGGCAGCTTCCACACCTGCGTAGGATATCGCACCCATTCAACACACATGGGCCGGGACCAACGAGTTTACTTCCCTTCCGAAGGAAGACGTGACCAGAGATTTTTATGCCTCAGAAAAATCCCACCGACCTCGGCTGGGATTGAACCCAGACCCATTGGGGTGTTAGAAAGCAGTCACGCTTGCCACTACAACACCGGCGCCGTTTTTTTTTTTTTTAATCATGTTGTAATGAAAATTCCGCTAAATAAGATCCTTAATCGTTGATAATTTGCGGAAAATTTAAGCAAACTGGAAATCCGTAAAATTGTTAGAAGCAAAGGATTGTTTAAGGAGTCCTCATTCATATCACACTTCGCAATTTCACCTTGAGATAAACTAGCCCGTTGGCTAGTTAAAGTTAAAAAAATCGCAGTTTCAAAAACATAAATCTTAAGATTTAGGGGCTAATAGATCTCTAAATTTCAGACATTAGATAGGGCTCCACGCTAGTCCGTCATATCTCAGCTTTTTTTCGTCATCCACCCCTAAAATCGCTCATTTTACGGGATATCGCAAATGTTTAAGTGTCAATCGTAATTAATCTTGTAAGTAAAGATGTTTTTGCAAAAACATGAGTGAAAGCGCTTTGCTATTATAGTTTTAGCACATAGAACGAAAATATGCGCCATGATACGACAAAGTAGCGCGGCTCCCTACTATCTTCTTTACACAAACAATCAGATAAAGATTTCACGGGCATTCACAAGAACCTTAATACCTATTTTGGTTTGTGAAATTCCGCATTGCGCGAAGAATGATGGTACAAGGATTCACTTTATTTTTTTTAAATTGTTTTTTAAATACATGGTTTTTAAAACCAGGAAATTTTTAAATCATTGACCAGGAAAACCAGGAAAAAAACCAGGAATTTCAAAATGGAAATTCACTTGCCACCCTGTACAAGCGTTCGTACAAAAAGTCTTTCGTTTCGAGATTCGCAATGTGACCCCTGTAGTAGAATCTTACATTTCCCGGTTGGGTGTGGATAGCTTTACATTCAACTAATCAAACTCATAATTGAAGCCACACGACGTAAGCCCTTCACTTGAAATGGTTGACTTACCTTCCATCATTTATACCTTTTAGTTATTAGCAAAGAATTTGTTGAATTTTAATAAATAATTACAGGTTGTATTCCCATTGAAATTCAGTTCACAAACTGCCGGCAAGTTCATTAACGAGCCAACCTGAAACGATCCAGAACTCGTTTTTTTTCCATTCACATTCCATACTCACTGTAAAGGCATTCCTGCGTGACTTGCAGAAGCAGATCGCTTTCAATTGCGTAATCTATTCAAAAACATTCTGCTGGAGTGTCTTATCCGTAAAGATTTTTCTGTTGATACGGCAATATCGACCACACCTCACCTACAAGGAATTTCTAATAGGCTAAAATTAGCTACTAATTACACCCTGGAAACTATTTGTCCTCTAAAAAAAAATCTTCCAAACACCTACCAACTAATGTTAAAAGCTTCCCAAACACCAGCTAATTAATACTCATCAACCAAGGTGCGGACAGCTATTGCCTGGAAAAGCTTACCCACAGTAAAGGTTGGATTGTTACTGCCTCGTCATGTTCTCGGTTGGATTCATCCGCTGCGCGTACCTTCGTTAACCGAGAATAATGAAAACCAACAGTGGTAAAACAATAAAAATTGTCATTAATTATCGCAATTCAATCCTCTCGCTTATTCTACACCAGAAGATGTAGGCTCCGTTGAAGTTCTGTTGAAGCGTCTTCTCATGCACAGGTGTGTTTCGCCGTAAGGTCGTTCCGAAAAGGTGAGCGTGTTTCGTGTTTATGATCGCTCAAGATGAAATGTTAAAACAACTGCCATGTCCAAGTTATAAAAACAAATTATACCTATTTTTTGTTATAATAATTAATTATCCCAAATTCGGCGTGGAGCTAATTCTTAAGATCAAACTGTCGTACCCAAGGTAGACTGGTCTGGACTGGTGTTATGTTGGACATGTATGGAATCACGTTGAAAACGAAACTGCGACAGGCATTTTACCTACACGCATCCCACAGCCTACCGCGATGTTTGCTGGTATGAAAACCTGTCCGTCGAAAGTGTCGCAATCTGGTTTGATGAAAACTCACGCGAGACCTGCTGGGATTTTATAACTTCAGTTCACGATTCGTTTCGTTTGACTTCTTGTCAGCCGCAGCCCGTGACTATTATTCGAGCAAAAAGCGGTTCACCTACCTTTCCGTTTCGGACCTGTCACTCGTTTCCTTTGCACGGCAAGAATGTATTTTTTGTTTGGTTTTGTTTTTAAGGGTAAGGGGTTTGAGAGGTCGGCAGAATGCACGATATTGCGATCCATCGATTGATTCAAGTCGTGACGACGCACATTGTGTTCGTCTCTTGCGGCATCTTTTCTGAGCGCGGAGCCGATGAAGAATCAAAACTTTCTCACCATCCAAGGACACCTTGCCTGCTTACTGGCTGTGGCGGTCGTACAATAATTTTCGTATTTTTTGTAGTTGTTTGCGTGCATTTTGGATCGCAGTTGTGTACGGAATTTGGTGAAACTGAAGAGAGAACCCTCATTAATTTAAATTGCTTGTGAAAGTGGCCCAGGTATAAGGTAATGAACAAACTCTGCGTCATCCGATTTCAAGGGTTATTCGGCATGCTCTTATGCTATTTTAAGAATGCAGAGTTATAACACGTTATAATAATTGTTACTACAGAAAGTCACATCCAGATAGCCTTACTCACCTAGCTATCTCAACAAAGTTGATTGAACGTTTAAAAAAATCTAAAACAGAAATTTGCAATCCTAATTCAGCTACATTCCATCCGAACTAGCAGCACGTCCAACTCGTAAAGTGTCAAATTTTAGAAAACGACGCCACCCAAATGACTAAGTCATTTCTCGTGATCGGGTGTGTGTGTGTGTGTGTGTGTTGTTTTAAAATTTCTCAAGTGGTCAGGTGAGACGTGACCAAATTCAATAGTCACGGCGTGCCAAGCGAAGCGCATTGCCAATTTGCATATCCTCGTGCGCCGAGCCGAGCCGATAGTCTGTGGGTTGTGGCGGCTAAGTGGCAAAATGGACTTACACGGTGTGCTGCGTCGCACCGCGGTTGAAATCTGGGACATCCGAATGAGTGTAAATAAACAATCTGATTCGCGGTGACTTTCGGCGGTGACATTTGTTTCCCGAGAGGATCCTGCATGGTTGGAGATTTGAGATCGATCAACGGTAAAACAAGCGTTCGGTTGTTCGGATCACCGCACTTAGCACATGCTCAATATCCAAGTACTAACAGAAATGATTGTACGTGTACACACACACACACACACTTGTTCGAATGTGTGTCGCCACTTGCCACGAATGAATGATCTTTGGTCGTGCGGGGATCGTTGACAGATCGCGAAAGAGAGTTGTTGTCGCCGTAAAAGGGAAACTGTGTCAATGGCCTCTGGGACGGATTGTAATGGTTCAGGCAGGTGATGGTGGTTCAAGATTGGATTACCCACTACCTACTACCTAGCAGATGAGTGGTAAACTGATACGGTGACTGTAGGTTGTTTTCGAAAATGTTGCAGCACAGAGGCGGCTCTTTTGAAGTGGGAAGGAGTCCGACTCATTGGGGGATGCAGTCATCGTCCATGTCGTTTTGTAATGGGTTCGGTTACAAAGTGTCGTAGGCTGTTCGGAACATGCCTGTGGGTGAAATCAATGTTTCGGCCTGGATATGTATCGAATAGTGACGAAATGAAAGTTGAAAAGTGGAGCATTGTGAAATTCGCTCAATTCAGAATGCAGTTCTCTAATTGACTTTCTTTTTTGTACGCAGTTTAGGTGTAAATTTAATCGATATACTTGAGTTGTTACCACCAACTTTTTGCACCTTTTAGAATTCGGCTATATGTACAAAAACGTAGAAATATCTGAACAGCAATTTTGACGTAGAACTACGTCTTTGTGGACTATATTGGGGTGCAAATCGAGAAAATGTGTTGCGAAATAGTGATAGGTTTTTAACGCTTGTAATTTTGTCATTTATAGATGAAATTCAAATTCAAATACGCCAATCGATAGGAAATAGCTTTACCAATCTGCTGGAATATATACCTGTCCAATTTTCCAAGAAAAAAAAACATTTAAAAATGTACAAATGATAATTTTATCACTGTTTTCATGAAACAAACCCAGTCGTCATAATTGAGTACCACTTGGTCTCACATCGTTCTGCTTGAACCAGAAAAGTTATAAAACAGCGCTGCTGTCGTGCCTTTGCTCATTTCCGCTTTGGGCGGCATGGCAAGGATCAAGCAGGAGCAAGAGGTGGATTGTCTCCTTCTCTTTCTACCGTCGTACTGAACATTCTCGCAGGTGCTGTGCCCGGATGATATCGGGCAGGCGTGGGATGAGCTTTAAGTTAAGAACGCAGTTGCATCGGACAATCAGCCCTTCTGTGGACCACACATTTTTACAGAAAGAGTTTTATTCCTGGGATAAACTGACAGTATTGGAGTTAAGTTTCTAAACCACTTATTTTGTCATTAATATATAAGTGAATGGAGCAGCAATATTATCTAGCAGTTCTACGTCAAAATTTCGGTCGTGCTTTGGACACAACCCTTAACTTTTTTAATGATCTAGGACGTTCAAATTATTCTGGAGTTTTGACAGAGGATATTTTATCGAAAGATTCTCATTCAAAAATGCTCGTAGAGCTAAAACAAAACACATGATATAAAATACAAAACAGCATATACAAAGTATAACAAGTTTTCCAAATAAATCCTGAAGTTCAACCTGCTCAATGAAAGATTGCTCGATGTCCCGACTAAATGAACGAGTTTATAGAGCTTCGTGGGACCTCACATCATCATGTGAGATTTAGAGGTTTATTAACAAAATATCTTGGATTCTCCAAATACTCCTGCAGCTCAGATCTTGATTTTCTATAGATTCAACAAGGTATTCTATACATTGCTCAATCCCAGGCAATGAGAAGGCAGACTCTCTCGCAAAGGTGGGCGCACAACAAGGTGAGATTTATGATCGACGAATTTCACATGATGAATTTTTCCCATTAGTACGTCAGAGTTCTCTTTTAAGTTGGCAAAACGATTGGACAAGTAATTCTCTTAGGCGGTGGTTACATCCCATTATTACAAATGTTTCTTGTAAAGCGTGATTCAAAGGTCTGGATGTTAGTCGGGGCTTCATTTGCGTGATGTCGACTGATGTCCAACCACTACTCGCTAGACGAACATAGCTACAGAATAAACCTCGTTGTCAGCTAAATATGTAGGTGTAGAACCGGTTGTGATGACATCGATCACGCAGTTTGGTATTTCCCGGGTAATAACGCCTCCAGAACACGACTGTTGGATACCCTAGTAGCCCAAGGTAGACAACCCTTCCGTGAAGTAAGAGATGTATTGGGAACCCGTGATCTTCCCTACATGCAGGTGATCTACGAATTCCTTTGTTTGTCTGATGTTAGAGTTTTATGTGACCATTCACTCCTTTCCAAACGATTTCCAGCCATTGTGTCCCAGTCTTATTATCCTTCTGTTTCTGTGCTACTTGCCCCTGCCCAGCCAGGATTAGGTCAACCGTCCGAGAGTAGTATTTGAAGGAGGCTTCAGAAACCGGTTTCCTACCTATCTCCTTCCAATCAAAATTGTTACCCATTAACCTTGAGCCCGTCACGAGTAATTGGTACCCAATACTAACCTAGAACTACTGCTGTTTAAAATGTAAATTCAAACATTACTGATTTTTGGCTCCGCGAAGTATCACAAACGACTGAGCCTAGTCAATAAACGAACTAGTTTAAAAAAAGGTATTCCCAACTAAATGGTTGAACCATCACAGGCTCATTTTATCATGTGAGATATATTGTTGTAATGACAAAATATTTCAGATCATCCAAATTAGGGAGTCTAATATGAAAAAAGTTTTACGAACTTCAAAACATTCTACGAAATGTTGAAAACCTATCCAATAGTCTTTTATGAAATCATCGATCAACTGGAAACCATTGAATATGTCCTAATCAACAAGTAAAGTCTGAAATAATATCTGAAAGTCTTTATTTTAATTTTGATCTATTGAAGATCTTCAGAAAAGTACTAGTTCAATATAAGGAATTGCAAAATTTCCCTGAAATCTTCGACCAGATAATTATTGTTTTTCATTACTTCCGTGATCAGCCTGTCATATTGGAAGAATATCTGAGCGACGACCTTAGTATTTTTGATAACTTGGAGATCTGCACAATGATACGGGATCTTTCTAGACCTTGCTACATAATAGAGATCTTTGATCGAAATAACTCCTGATCATCGCACTATCCTGACAAATTATCTGAGATACATGATTTGAATAACTGGATCGATGTAGATCTTCAGAATAAGATGTTATCCATATGAATTCTGTAATTTTCCAAAGAACTTTAGGGAAATGTTTGATCAATTAAAGGTCTCTGGAATAATTCTTGATCATCGGAAGGGAAGTAACGCCGTTGGTCCACGGTCCATGAGTTGATGGGTCAATAGATAGGGTCCAGGCTTAGGATATGTCTCCCTGACGTCGGTAGCATTGGTACTCAGTACGAAAAACAATATTAGACACATTTTCAGGTTCCTCGACTTACAGAAACTATCTGATTGTGAAGCATCAAGGATTGAGCAATAATTTAAATTCTAGAAGTTAGAAACACTTATCCGGATCTCCGAGAGGTCTTGAGCTAAGATAACTTTTCACGATTCAATTATGTCAAACATCACTGATAACAGCGCCTCTGGCAATCAAAGGTGGAACTTTGAAGCACAAGTGTTAGTGAGACTGCCTATTAACAGTGACTGTGTGTGTGTGACCTAATGTCACCGAAACGAATAATCATAACATGGTACTCGTTGTTGTTTTCGTTTTGCTCTACAAAATTTCACGGCAATTTGTATCCTAATCATAGCAATCCCGTGGTTTTCCAACTCCAAACCGAAATACTTGTCATGGTGGATCAAGTAGAGGATTGAAACTCGGATCGATACCTAGTGAAAGTAACTTTTACTTGTGTACGATGAACTGAAATATTGTTTACTTTGCCTGTTGGAAGCAATCTTTTGTAAGGAATTGGCGGCTTCCACCTCCGTTGAGTGAACTACCGTCATTCGAAAGCTCCTGAAAATTCAAGGATTCAAAAAGAAGAAAGATCCAACGATCCCAAACGGTACGTATTGATAAAGAATATATATAAATTTTAGATGTTGTCAGAACATGAAGCAACCGGATAGTGATCCTCATATGCTCTAACAATTCTTGGAATCGACCGACCCCTTCCAGAGAATGATAACAACAGTGTCGGATTGGCCAGTGTCATTCAAATGGCCAGCGAGTACTGTGCCAAGTTGCCGAGGGTCACAACTTAACTCCCCCCGTTGTGGCCAGGTGCCAAAGCCATGCGGAACGGGCATGATTTTTACTAATGAACCATACGAATGCCCATAAATGCTTCACTAAAGGGCTTAGGAAAAGTGGAAGATAATTCTGAGCTGGAATTTTACTCGTTGTGACAAAAGCCATGAAAGAAACGTTTCACTTTTTACGACAATCATAACAAAACCAATAATTGACAGCTATTTATTTTATTTAACGGCGCCGGTGGTGTAGTGGTAAGCATGATTACCTCTCACCCCAACAGGCCTGGGTTCAATCCCAGTCGGCGCCGCCGGGATGTTGTGAGGCATAACATCTCTAATCACGCCTTCCTTCGGATGGGAAGTAAAGCCGTTGGTCCCCGGTTCATGAGTTGATGGGTCGATAGGTAGGGTCCAGGTGTGGGAGCTGCCTTCCTGGCACGTCGGTAGCATTGGTGCTCAGCACGGAAAACAAGATCGACGGAAAAAACAAACCAAAGGAAAAAAAAAAAGCTATTTATTTCTACCTATGTGTGTGTGAATTCACTCGTGAATTAACACACACCATCATACACAGGTTCCATCTTTGCTCAGAAGAGGCGTTGCCGTTACTGTCTACTGATTTTTGGCAAAGTTGCCAGTCTTCTTGATTTGTAGTCTTCAATTAATCCAGGTCCTTTGGGGTGAGAGGCAATCACGCCACTAACCACTAAAACATTTTTGAAGCCCAATCTGGAATCTATAATTTTCTTCTACTGAGATTTTGTATTTTTTGTTTTTTCATCCAGAATCTGACAATTGGATCTAAATTAAAGATCATGAAAAGTTTTCTTAGTCCAGAATCTTTTGTTTTTGCTCCAGGATCTTTAGAAATATGAAAGTTTGTTGTTTTTTTTTTAAATTATTTAAGTAATTAATCTTGGTTTCTTAAAAGATTGATAAGTCTAGGATCTTAAAAATATGTCCAAGTCTGACATCTCAAAAATTTCGAGCTGCAGGGTTCCAAAGATATAAATTTTTGGAGAAACAAAAATCTACGTCTATGGCTTGATAATTTTTCTCTGTGTCTTGACATTCTGTCAAGTTTGATTCTATATAAAAAAATCGTACCTTAAACTAAGGATCCTGAATATTTTTTAATATGTTACAAAGCCATTCGCACAACATTCTGCTATGTCCAAGATATTCTATTTCTTTCTGAGATATTACAATTGTTTCGCAATTCAGGATCTGAAATTCAAATTTAATTGGGGACGTTCAAATTTGTCCTAGATCATGACGTTCATTATCTTCAAATCTGGGATCTCGATAAAAATAATCTTATAGAACTTTTTGATAATATGGAATCTGAAATCTTTTTCCAAGTTAAAAGTTCCATCTTTAAAGTCTAGAATTTAATCCTCGAAATCTTGCTAATTTTCGGTTGGCTTGGAGTCTGTGGAAAAAAAACCCAACATTTTCAATATTTGTCAAATTACAAAGGCTTTATGAATGGAAGATCCTGAATATTTAGAAATTTGTATGTTCAATTTTTTAAAGTGCTGCATGTTGCGATATATTCTGATGTAATATTTTTAGTTATTTTTATTTTCTCCGGAATCACGAAATTTCAATTTTAAAAGGGGTTGGTCACTCCGCACACTGTGCCCAAAATACAGATTGGCACACCTGGGCACTTTCATTGGCACCCGTGGTTAGAAATTTTCATGATATAGAAGTTACTGGCAACACTGTACTATATCTGTGTATGTGTCAAAACGTTAATCATTATTGTTACCACAATCCAATTTTTGGTTTCATAACTTCAACCGTGAATTTCCGGCGAAGTTCTGCCATGGATTCCGCACAGTGCACATATTTTCAAAACGTTAGCTAAAAACCGGTCAAAAGTCAACGCGGTATGCTTGCGGGATGAGCAAGGTCATCAAGGCGATGACCGTTGCCAAGTACAACTGTAATCTGGGGGTGATACAGGAATTCTTCCGGATGGTGCTGGAGTCGCTACCGGAAGACTTCGAGATCGAAGAACCTCCTCTCAAGACGATCGAACTGTTGAAGGATCTGGTGCGGAAGGCTTTGGTGTTTCAGAACAGTTTGATCGAAGTTGGGAAGAGAGTGGCATCGTTCCGGAAGTTGTTTGACTTCTACAGGTCATAATGCCGATTCGGAATGTGATTAGTGAGTTGGTTAGTTTGGAGAGCGAGACCCTGAAGGAAGAAGGGAAGGGAACGTTGAAGACGTTAGTAAATCGATTTGGGGCAGGGAGGTTCGTGACGGAGCTGAAATCACAGCCGAAGGAGGTTAATTGTAAGATGTTGATTGGTCAGTTGTTGGGCTTGAAGGTAAGCTCCTGAAAGTCGACATCGGTGAGTTGGTTGAAGGATAGGTTTAGCTCTCGGACACGACCCTGGTAACCCAGCGCTTGTATATAGTATAGTATAGGCTTGGCGGAGAAGAAGTTTCGGCGAAGTGTAAAGTGACCGGACATGGTGCCCAGCGATTGGAGCAGTTCGGTATGAATTTCAACGTCGCAATGTTTGCAATAATCATCGTTGAACTGATCCGAATGCAGCTTTTCGAACTCTATGAGGTACGAATTGATTATGGAATCCGATTCGCACAGAAGCTCGTAAGGGGATCGGTGTCCATACAACGGCGACCATCTGGCCGTAGTAGTTTTATTAGTGGCCGTTTACCATGTTTTATCCCGTAAAGCTTCACCACTTCGTTGATCAGCCAATCGACATTCAGTTCCATGATTCGTTCCTCATCGTAACTGACATCGATGAATTCACCTTCGATGATCACTCGGACCATATTCGGAAGTAGAATCTTCACCGGCGTTCGCTTTCATACCATCTACAGGGTCCCAACTTTTAGCCAGAGACATCATGCTTCTCTCCATTTTTTTCGATCGTTGGACCACAGACTAACAGACATAACATTCGCAAGTTGTTCATCGAACAAGCATTTAACGGTCAATTTAAAAGTACAGTAGTTGGTAGTACCGCCACGTGTGGCGTGCATAGTCAATTCTCTTGCGTTTGACGTTTACACACCACCACCACCGGTTGGAAACTAACTATTTAAAATAGGCTCACTACTTCACTAACTTATTGGTCCCAAGTATATATAAGCGCATCCCATTCTAGTCAACATTCTAGTACTAAACTGTGTTTATTTTGATTCACTATAAAAGTTTGACAGATAAAATGAGGGGTTCGTGGATTTTCCTATGTTTCTAGAGGTGCATCGATTAGCTTGGGACCGAAGATAGTACCAGAGCTGAGCCATCACAGTATACTCAACAGATTGAAACTCCCATTAGAAGGCTGGCGACGCATCTTTGACTGAGTCGATGGCTTTCGGGAGAAACTCCTCTGAATCTGAAGATTATCTGGACCAGTTTCCTCTGATGATGTACGCTCGCTTCGTCTGCTTACCACCGTCACCTGTGGTTCATCCGAGCCCGCATCATACTCCAATCCAGTAGAAGTTATTGTCATGTCGGAAATTGGAAGTGCCTCCCCCGGCGAACGTTCTGGCTCGAAGCTTCGATTCGGTGGCCGAGGCCGTTGCATATTAGGTTCAGTGTAGTCCTTTTCCGAGAGAATTTGGGAGCAACGAAACAAGAGTCATGACATTTAGAGTCTGGGATAGGACTCCACTGATTGTTGTTTTGTTTCTTCAAAACAAAACATGTGAACTGTCAAATTAACCGGGTTGCCAAACATACCATTATACAAACAAAAAAGTTAGGTTGATGGCACTCTCGGCACTTCCAGCACAGCTGTGGCACACGTGAGGCACACTGAGAAAAAAGTCGGCGCAAAATAAGTGTGTAGAGTGACCACCCCTTGGGCCACCCTGAAAAAAGTAAATTTCTAAAAATCTCACAGGTTTCATAATTAGCATAATTTTTGTATGCTAAGATAAGCATAATGAGCTCGGACTGAAGATTACTAGAGAATTCTTTTAATAATTTGATGCTAGGCCAGATTTTCACATTCTCGATCTTTGAGAGATATCTGACTTCAAACATGAAGTATTTTAAAGATCTCAGATTAAATAAAAACATGACTCTTGGACTTGGACAATATTTTAGAATTCAGGCGCTCAGGAGCATTGGATAGACATTTCCACACCTGGACTCTACCTATCGACCCATCCACTCATGAACCGTCGATCAACGGCTTTGCTTCCCTTCCGAAGAAAGGCGTGATCAGAGATATTATGCCTCAGAAAATCCCGACGGCGCTGACTGGGATTGAACCCTGGCCTTTTGGAGTGAGAGGCAATCACGTTTACCACTACACCACCGGCGCCGATGGATAGATAATGATGATGAGAATGTAAAATGAGTTTTCTGGAGATTTTTTAGAGGAATTCTAGAGATGATTTTAAATGAATTCTGGGGAGACTTTTAATGGAATTTCAATTGAAATTTCTGGTAATTTTGAGAAGTAGTTCTAGAAATTTTTAAGGTGAACCATATGTGATTTATAATGTAGATCTGATAAGTCAATTATAGGTATTATGAATAGTATTCAAGAGAACTCGAAAGCAAATCGGATGAAATTTAAAGGAGTATTCCAAGCGGAATCGGAAGATGATTCAAAGTGGATTAAGCATGCGACAATCTTAACCCAAGTAACAATTTAGGTTTTATGTGGGTTCTGTAGACCATGATTTTGACTTATAGAATGCTATAAAACCGCGATAAAACTTGTAATATAACTACAATCCTGAAACTACATCTAATGATCATCCTCGACTGAAAATCTCTTAACTGTTAATCTATCCATTAATCAAAGAGAAATTCTGAGGAGAGCAGCAAATTTGAATAATAATTTAAGCGGAAAGCTTATATAAAAATCTTTGCAGAAGTTTAAGCTAGTTTAAAGATAGTTTGGAGAAAATTCCTGAATATAATTTTGAAGGAATGTCTTAAAATTTGGCAGAATTGATCTGAAAATTTTGAGCATGTTTCCAAAGAAACTCCGAGGAGATTCTGATGAAATTTTCGAGGGAATTCTATGGAGAATTTCAAGCGAATCGCAATAGATCCACCTCCAGAGCATTTTGAGTAGCATTTCAAGGAAATTTTGAGGAAAATATCTATAGAACTCTTAGGTGAAATCCATGAACATTTTGGGAGGATACTTTTCTGAATTCTAAATGGCATTCCACGAGACTTATAGGAATATTCTGAAGTGAAATGACCTTGAAGAGTCCATAAATGACCGTCATGTCGGCTGAAATGCCACTGTGAGTTTTCTGGAGCATAAATCTCCGAAACTCTTGCGAGATCGCTCATGAGATTGGAACTCCCTGTTGACTACACAGCAGCAAACGTGGAGGCCCTGAAAAGGCCCAGAGCAGGTGAATATCACGTGACAATGAGAAAACAGGTCCTCTCACTACATAAAAATGTCTAACTAATTTAGATAAATTTAAGCATGCAACCAAATGTAATCGGTAATATATTATTAGGATTTCCTCAGTACAAGTAACTTTAATAGCAATAAATGAGCTAGTAATTACGATTAAATTGAATTGAAGAAAATCTCTATCATTGTTTTCTCATCCGATGATAGTGACAGAAGTATTTCTACAAATATCGCGTGAGATCTTTCATTGAAAATTACATTTGGAAGATGATGATGACGTGTAGGCAGCTGGATCAGCAAATCGGACTGGACAATACCATATTTTTCAGTGTTCACTCGGCTGTCGACAAAAGCAGGCCACTCTCGATGTGTGCTACGCGATCGTCTGTTTTCTCGACAGCAACTATTGTGTGGTCCTCTTCATTGTTCTTCATCAGCAGTTCTTTCGGTCGATTCGTCGTCGACTTTGGAAAGCAACCGTTTCGTGATGAGTGTGTGAGTGCTGACCACGTTTTGTGTCCATTGCTGCAATGGACGCGCTCTGACCCTCGTTGGCATACAACAATTTGCCATACAATGAAACTACTGGAAGCGGCTCTAGTTCTGATGGAGGAGGCTTTTTGGTTAGCGGAAGATAAAGTGTTTATTGTGTTGTACCTTTTGACTATAATTTTAAGATGTTTTGTATAGTGACCATGAATCCTCGGCTCTGTAAAGTTAATTCGGTTGAGCCTTATCAAATAAATTAATAAACAAAAAAAAAAATCCCATATTTTTCAGCTCAAAGGTTTGGACACTAGACTGATGCAAAATTTGAAATTTTCGCTCCACACTGCTCAAACGGTTCCAAATTGGGTCCTGATTATCCTTCCAAAATTTGAACTCCTTTAGTAAGAACCTGACTTGGCACAAACGATTTGAAGTTTATATGGAAATTACTATGGGGAAACCATAATTTCGGTTCATATCTATCTCAAAATTCACCAGTTCACTCTACTAGAAAATGATAGCTGAGCTTGTTGAACATTTTATCAGCTACAACTTTGTTGAATACCACTTTTCGATCAAATGTAAGGCACAAACATTATTAATGGTTCAAGTTACTGATGTCTTATCATTATGCTCAATCAACTGTTCAGCAGGCAACATTGGTGTTTATGGCGCGTAGAATAGAGGTCAAAAATCATGGCTACTATGACACACTGCAGAATACAGTGTTGCCCACAATACAGTTGCTTGATCATGCCATAAGATTATCAATCTCTTAAACAATTAATAACTATTTTATTTGACGTTTGACTGAAAAACAATTCTCTGCAAAGTTGTAGCTGATAAAAATTCCCATAAGAATAGCAATAGAACATGTTAACAGAATAATATGGAAAAAGACTAGAAGACAATGAACAAAAAGTTTGGTTTTCCCATAGTCATTTCCATTTAAACTTCAAATGGTTTGTGCCAAGTCAGTTTCTTATCAAATGAGTTTAAACTTTCGGAGGCTAATCAGGACCCGACTCGAAACCGTTTGAACACTGGAGCGAAAATTTCTAATTTTGCATGAGTCTATTGGACACTCGCAAGAGTCTAGGCCCGCCTGCTGCTGGACAGGGGTTGAACTAGTGTCTGCGACAGGTTGGAAAGCCGCAGAATATCAGTGTCCACCCAGCTAAAGCTCCTCCCCTTTTTGGCTCTTCTCGTTAAACTCCTTCTCTCAACAAGTTGGTAAATTTTAGCCTTTAGCAGAAAGACGCTCAACACTTTTTTTGGTGAATTTATGATCCTGTTTCACGTCATGGTTCTCTCTATGCCTGTTCAGATAAATTAGTACTTTTATTTATTTTCTCTACTGTGCTAAATCAAACGAGTAGAAATAAGAAGGGATGTCGGCTACGCGCTCGAATAATTTGAAAATTCGATAAATATTTAATCGAATAGCTGGAAAAATCTTTACGATTAATCATTAATCGATTAATTGGACTTTTAGGCATCCCTAAAAAATAGTGTAATTTCATGTTTTTAGTGGTCCTTCGAAAATGTCGAACAGCAGAATTGCAACCAACAAGCACCAAAAGCGGTGCGATGCTAGTTTTCATTGCTATGACGACGGCTGAATTAAGGGGCTTATAGGCAAAGGGGTGAAAGTCAATTCTCTTCATCGATTTCCTCTTTTGATGACCATGGCTTCACTAATCTATTTCGCACTATGCTCTTCTATCATTCAGAACAACAAACGTATCAATGAATGTGTTCGCCGTCGAGTGATTAACGAGACACAGAAAGTCGATGAAGAGAATCGATCAAAATCACTTGCACCTCTGCTTCCAAGTTTGGCAACAAGATTATAACTCTGGAGATCATTTTGTGTGGTCGTTGGGGGCGTGTGTTTCTGAATATGGCGATGAGTGTGCAAAATGTTACGCAATTGCATCCTCTTTATTTGCACTCGCCCGAAGATCGGAGCCGAATGCCACTTCGACTTGTTTCGTCTACTAACGACTCTCTGATGACTGTGTTGGGGAAACAGCATATGCATGTAGTTAATTTGTGGATTTGTTAGTTATTTCGACGCTTTTGAACAATGCTTGACACTTACCACTTTGTCAATAGTTTATTGTTGAAAATCAATAGTACATTTCTATTTGTGCTTAGAAATATTTCTGATCGATTGGTGATAAAATAATTGAAATTGGTCCAGGGGAAGCTGCGTTATTAACGTTCAAAATCTTTCATGATTTCGTTACATGTTCAATTTTCGATTTTCACAAAATGTACCCTCATATAGAAATCACAGACGTAGTCCTACGTCACAATGTTCCTCTTTCTCAATGATCGACCATTACAAGCACACGCACGATCTAAGACCTCTCCTGATGCGTGATGAAGTTGTTCAGGCCGATCTAAAAGGTATGTAACTCCCAGTCATTCATTCGGTGTCATATAACTCCATTTTTTTTGAGAATCTTTTGTTATGTTTGGCTTAAGCTGATGTGCTTAATTTAAATATATTGCTAGGAAATAAATTCCACCAATAGCAGACAACTCTTCCGTAATCGATGTTTAAGGAACCATCGGCTTAACAAAATGCTGATCAATAAATCATCGATAAATTTGGTGCTCACCACACAGAAAAAAGCTTAAAGCAAAATAATTAACAAAATTTGCAACACATCATGCCTTAATTTTTCAACTAAGATTGTAATTTCTGAGCTATGCCTGCTGATAATGACAGCCTTATTTCTACTTACCACTCGACCAATCCGCCATCTATGTAGGAAAAATCAGCTACCATTGCAACCCTCAAACTGGTAACCGTTCCACATCACTGAGAAACAATTAGGTTGTTTTTTTCGTTGCCTCTGGTCAAAACGTTGGAATCTCTCGGACGACATTGACGATGTTGACCGGAGTAAACGAGGGGCATTTGAACGTCGTATCTAGATACAACGATCTAAACTAATGACCGGATAGACTTGTTAACTCAAAATGACTTAATTCGTGTGTGGATTGGTTCATTGGTAAGGATAATTGTTTGTTTGAATCAAATTCCCATACTCGACCAAAATGATTCCTAAGCAGTGCTGTCGTCGTAAAATTTGAGCTTGGTAGTCGTAGAAGTAATATAAGAGCGAGGCAATTGAACGAATTAAGAAATATTGGTTTTCAATAAAAGCTAGTTAGTCGTCGACTAACTCAACTACAGCACTGTTCCTAAGCGTACTACCTACAACAGGTAATCAACACTCATTACGTTTGTAAATATTTCGCTTTTCCTCAAGTACAGGCTTCCTCGAGTGATGACCTCTGAGGCAACTCAAATTGCATCATACCCTTGGTCAAATATAAATAAATAATCCATCGTTGGTCGTCAACACTGACCGTGCAGTAATGGATGACGAACGACGGTGACGGCGAAGCGTTCGAACCGGTCTTATGAAACCTGTCCGAGTCGATGGCTTTCGGAACGCACACACCACCTCGCACCATGATGTTATGCTTGCATATTTACTAGGCACAATGGAGTTCATCAAATGACTACGGGGCCACTGCAATTTAGGTCTCCAACTGGAAGCAGAGCTTCAGGGTAAGCGCCGTAATTTTGCAACGGGTCCGCTGCTAAAGTGACCACGGCTGTAGGAAGTACCCTAGGACGCCGGCGACGTAATGATAATTATAATAACTCCATTATCGAACAGCACAGGGGTATGCGCGGAATTGTTGACGATGGTGTGGTGTTAAATCAAAACGCATGTTGAGCGTCTTTACTGGCTGTTCATTTTCCATTGTGCCTGTTCCGCTTTGATTTGATTGATGCAGTCAACATTGTGTTGAAACATTGCGATTTGCACTTAGAGTAATTGAAAAGTGAATGCCTCCTGACAGGTTGCTGCGTTAAGCGAACCCCACACGTATCAATATATTGACGCGAAGGGGAATTATTGACAATAATATTGATGATGTGAATACAGAATTATTGTCAATACCGATGTATTGACGTCAATATATTGTCAATAAAAGCAAACGTGTAGGGTCCACTTTAGGGTTTTTGATTTTTGGAGGAGTCTTTGAAGGTTGAGAACAGGAGAATGAGAAAAAACGAAAACAACAGAGCCACAATGGTAAAACATGCAACAAGCATCGTGCATTAAATACCACAGACATAAATTTTGAAAATCAGTATGGAAGCAAAAGAAACTCTAGAATTTAATAGGGAAAAACATAGAAAAACACAAAACAAAGAAACAAGAAAGAGAAGTTAGACCGGGATATAAGCAGAAGATAATGAAGGACACTCAACGGTTGGTTTGAATAAGCATTGGTTGGTAAATATTCCAGTTGAAATTTGAACACTACCACCGCATATTAAGCACACCAGCCGTCACTGTATGCCTAATAGATGTTTGTGATGACTTCAGAACTTATTTTCATGAAAAACGTTCTAAATCTTATGTCTCCTTCGCCGATAATTGTTTTTAGCACTTACTACTCATGAAACAAATAAATCAGGTACAGGTAGAATGTTGAAGAAGTCAATCCCACGAAAATCTTCCACGACATCCGAAGTAAAATTTACCGTCGCATGTCACAACGAACGACTCTGCGAAGAGCTGAACCAGCAACGACTTATTGCCGGAAACGATTGAGTCACGCAGCGCCCTGCATTGCGCAAAGCCTTGTTGTAACGACGACACTCGAACTCCACCCGGCTTGATGCTCGCGTGAAAATATTTGTCCAAATGCGAACGACGCGTCGCCGGCTTTGGTGGATCCCAAAGACATGATTATATACCCCCCTTCGATGAGGAATGCGAGGGGTGGGTTACATGCATGCATACCAAGTTGCCAATTACTGGCTTTGCCCAGTGCTAGTTGGAAATTCAAACCTGCCACTTAGGGCGATTAGCTGCAATTGGAAGCGAAAGAGCAGAAGCTGTTTTGTACATTTGCTCGCCACACGTTGTTTCAGTTGACTGCTTTGGTCTTACACATCTTAATATGGCTAATTAATAGCCGCAGTGAGATAAGAACATGATTTCTATCCGATTAGCATCATCGTCCTCGATTTCCCTGAAGTCGATGAAAGTTGTTTTCCTGCGCTGAGATTAATCTTGGACATAATTTCACTTCCATGTCCGCCGGAGGCACACCTCCTACTACACAATAACTACAACGGTACCAGTAGTAGCAAACAGAGTTGTGAATTAGGTATACCTCAAAGCTGGACGGAGTATGGCAGAAGTTGTGGTTAGACCCGAGTGGTGGCAGTGCAGTGTTAGCGCGAGAAAGCTCACGCGCCCAGTTAGATGGGCACCTGGGTGGAACGGATTTCCTTTTTGACGCTTCGTTCCACCGCTCGAACTGACTGCGGACTGCGTAAGTTTGTTTAAGTTCGCATGAATATACATTTGGACACGATGTGTGTTTCAAATTGATATGTTTGTTGTGGCTAGGGTACTGCTGCTAATGATTGATTTTCACTCGACGAGGAGGATGGATTTCCTGTTCTGCACTCAGTGAGCATTCGAGTGTTCCAATAGTTACAAACTTATTTTTGAATCGATCAGGTCAGGTGCTGCAATGTTCCGAATGGATTTCAGATTTCGTTGCCACCTTTCCTTAAAATATGATCGATGACATCGATTTTGGAACTCAGCTCAGCATTTTAGATTCAGTCGTGAGGTCATAACCGTCCCTGACCCTTGTCTTAAAAATGTTACCAGTGATGGCATAATCAATAGCAAAATGATATTCATTCGCTCTCATATGAGCAAAATATCATGCTTGAAATTGGTTTCACACGCTTCTTTGATATTGCGAGACTATTCACAACATGTAAAATTGTAGCTGATAGTCGACTCGACACAAAAATGATTCCGTTGCACATCGTTTTCTTAGAACGAGAAAGTATAGATTACTTTATCTCTTTCTCTTCACCGATTTAACTTTTTGAATTTCCTCTGAGGATTTCTCGTTCCAACACATTTCCGGAGGGATGTGACATTTGGACATAATTGCTATCGTAAACAAACGCAATAATCCTCTACTTGATAGTCTTATAAGTTTTCGAGATTAAGGTTTTATTCGCGAGAAATCGGCAATTTATCATTTTGTCAAGCTTCTGCATTCATGTTCCATCAGAAGTCACTGCTGTTGTTTGCGGTGACATCTATCGGAAACTACACACAATCTGTTTTCCTATAATTGTTCACAGAGGACACTGCAGCATGTCTGGTATCTCTATATATGCATTTATATTAACATTCGAAGTTCCTCATTTTTTACACATTCTGCACAAAAGATAGTTCACCCCTCACAGAATTTCCCGCCGATTTTCATTAATGGGGCGGGACAAAAAGTATCTTTTGTGCAGAATATGCAAAAAGGAGGGACTTCGAATGTTAATCTAAATGCATGACATGTTTTGAACTGTCAGGTACTCTATTTTGTAATCTGTGAAAGGGAAATCACAAATCGAGTGTCATCAAAATACATGGCCTGTTGAGAGATTGAGGTCGTGAGAGCAAATTTTCTCTCTCAAATTTGAATTTTTGGCTCTCTGGGGACTGGTAATAAAGTGGGTAAAACTGTATGGGAAATTTTTTTTTTATTTAATTGTAGCTTGTTTAACAATAATTTCCGGGGAAAAGCTGAACGACAAAGTCCCTGACTAATTTCTTTAGGTTGTTATTAACTTTTTTTTGACCTGAATATTGAAAGCTAATTATTCCCTCTGCTCTAAATTTATATATGAATATTTTTATCACTTCCTACCAGCAGAACAGATCCATCTCTGTGGAAAATGGCCGGACGATATGATTAATTGACGTGTTTGTTTACAAATGTAATTACATCCAAATCTCAAATCACTCCGAACTTCTCTGAAGACTCCGCAACAATTTTTTAATGGAACTGTTCAGAAGTTCTGTGATATTCCTTAAAACACTTCCCTGAAAATAATGAAACTACTTAAAAATCTTTAAACTTCTCAAAAGGTCTCTGATCTTCCCCGAAGAACTTGTTGATGTTTTTGGAAATTCCCTGAGCTGAGTTATATGTTATATAACTGTTTCCCTTTTAAAGTGCCCATCTTGGGATGTAATCTGTCTGTCTTTTCGTAGAAACAAAATCAGATTTTTAAAAATATAGTTTTTGGAAATCTCAACTTAACATTTGTAAGTAATTTTTTTTTTCAGTGCAGTAATCAAATTTTTATTTTTGTAATATTTTCTTATAAAAGATCAAACTATTTCCTACACACCTTCTTTGGTTAACATTTTTGTAGTCCTTCCTTCCTTCTCAATTTTGAGTTAGAATGTTTTTTAGAAAATATTCGATTCGTGAGTGACCAATCGGTAATCGCCAGCATCAGACGGCCCAACGACGGGCATACAGTGAACAGGTGGATAAAGGAGGTGACACAGTCGGAAGAAGTGTTAGTTTGTTTACTAAAATGAACCGCCCATTTTGTTATGGCAAGTTTTGCTATAAGAAATGCTCTTCGTGTTTATTAGCGAAATTCACATCAAAGATTGATTAATTGCGTAGGAAATCAGTTTGACACGGCATTTGTGACCAGCATACACCTTCCGGTCGTATGAAACAGGTCAAAAATTGTCCAAATCCGGAGATAAATTTTTTTGATTTGAATTTCTGTATGGCAAAATAGTGAACTTTTCGTGAACATTAACGGCAAAGAACTCACCAACACTGGGAGAGCGTGAGTTCCTGCCCACCTGTCATTTCCCATCTCGGAGTGGCACTACGAAAAAGGCTATAGGCATTAGACAGTGATTCATCCTCTAATCAATAGGAGCTCTTGGAAATCACCGAAACACTCTGAGAGGGTGCTGCCAACCAGTGTTGGAAAAGTTCACCAAAACTCACTATGACTCGCGAACTTTTCCCTTGGTGAACCTCGTGAAATATCGCGATCTTTTCCAACGCTGCTGCCAACCATTTGTCGAGTTGGCGTGAAATTCGTCTTCCCTAAAAACCTCTGAACTTCGGCGAGGTTCCTAATATAAGATTATTTTTTTTCTAAAATTTTCAGGATTTCTACGGACTTCCCTATAACTCGTGGAGCTTCTAAAAGTTTTTCAAAATTTCACGGATGTTTATGGTGCTGTCCTAAATTTATCAAAACAGACCTTCGCAGATTGTTCATGAAGTTATTGTCACAGTCCTTAAGATCTCTGAGCTCCCCTGATAATCTCTCGACCTAGCTTCCCTGAGGTTATTGGAACTTCTTTGAAGTTTCCACAACTATGCACAAGACGTCCTTAAATTTCTTGAAAAAAAAAATTTGCTACGATTTTCTAGAAGTTAATTGAACTGCCTTGAAATTAATTGATATATCCTGAAGCTCGTAAAATTTAGTGAAGTTTTTGATATTAATTTCAATTTTTCTTTGAAACCCATGGAACTTCCTCGCCTAAAGTTTCCATTCCATAATTAAATTGTCATACTTTTTTTTTGAATTTCTCTTACGTTCCAAAGAATTTCCAAATTAATATTCATAGATCTTCTGAAGACCTGCAATTTTCCACATTTTTTTTGCAACACTCCTGAAATTCTCGGAATATTCCATAATTCCAATTAATTAATGGAACTGCTCATAAGTTTTCTGATCTTCCTTGAAATACTCGGAACTCCTTTATAATTAGTGAAATTACCTAAATAGTTTTTAAACTTATCTGAGGAATATTTCATTCCATGAGATTGTCGGAACTTTTGTAAGATCTACCACCGAAGTCTAATCTGAACCAAGCAACACACATGTACTATAACAGTTTATTTAACCTTTATTTTAATTTAAATGCCTTGTTGATAGTGACAAGACTTGGCTTTGTCCACCGAGGGTGACCTCGAAACTAGGAAACATGAGCTAAGTAGTTATTTTCATCTACGAGATTCCTAATCTTTTATTCGTTGTTCCCTAGTTTAAAGTGGCTAAGACTCTCGTGGCCGTAGAGGACCACCGGTCTAATCAGCGTCTTGTAGATAGTCAACTTCGTGCGGCGGAGAATTTTATTCGACCGGAGCGTCCTCCGGAGTCCAAAGTAGGCACGATTCCCTGCCATAATGCGTCTTTGAATTTCTCTGAGCTGGTATCATTTTCGGCGGTCACCAGTGAGCCCAAATACACGAACTCATCGACCACCTCGATTTCGTCACCGTCAATCTGAACTCGGGGTGGGAGGCTAACATTGCCTTCCCTAGAACCTCTTCCTTTCATGTATTTTGTCTTTCGCCTAGCTTCAGCCTTCAGTCTGATGTACGTTTCCGCCATCGTCTCAAAGTTCCGTGCCATGATGTCGATGTCATCGACGAAGCCAAGAAGCTGGATGGACTTCCTGAAGATCGTGCCAATCGTGTCTATCCCAGCTCTTCTTATCACACCTTCTAACGCGATGTTGAATAGCAGACACGAAAGTCTATTACCTTGCCGTAACCCCCTTTCGAGATTGAAAAGGAACTCGAGAGTGTCCTCGATCCTCGAACAACGCACATCACTCGATCCATCGTTGCCTTGACCAATCGCGTCAGTTTATCCGGATATCCGTACCCGTGCATAATCTGCCATAGCTGATCTCGATCGATTGTGTCGCGGCATTTCTGCAGAACCTGCCGAATCACGAAAATTTGGTCCGTGGTAGCGCGGGCACCCATGAATCCCACCTGGTATTGCCCCACGAACTCTCTTGTAAATGGTGACAGGCGGCGGCATATAATTTGGGAGTGTACCTTGTAGGCGGCGCTCAGCAGTGTGATCGCACGGTAGTTGCAGCAATCCAACTTATCGCTCTTTTTGTAGATTGGGCATACGACACCTTCCATCCACTCTTCCGGTAATGTCTCCTCTTCCCAAATCTTAACAAATACCCAGAGCAGCAGTCTATTCAGTGCTTCACCACCGTAGTTTAATAGCTCACTTGGTAGTTGATCTATACCAGTTGCTTTGTTGTGCTTCAGCCGACTGATCTCCTGCTCAACTTCTTGAAGATCAGGGGCCGGTAGCCTTCGTTTTCTGCTGCTTCACCTGCTTCCACCTCTCAATCACCTCACACTCGTTCGTGAGAATGTTACCGTCCAAGTCCTTGCACATATCGGCTTGCCGCACGTAGCCTTTGTGCGAACTATTTAGCTTCTCGTAGAACTTCGGTGTGTCGTTTACGCGGCGCAGATTTTCCATCTCGGTCTTCCTGCTGACGCTTCTTCCTTCGGAAAACCGAGTTTTGTCTGTATCGCTCCACATTCAATCTCGTGCGGTGTTGCAGCATTCTCGCCCGTGCTGCATTCTTCTCCTCTACTAACAGTTTACATTCACCGTCAAACCAGTCATTTCTTCGGTCCGGGATTGCAGTACCTAGTGCCGCTGGAGCAGTACTACCTATGGCGGAACGGATGCCCCTCTAGCCATCTTCAAGAGAAGCTGCGCCAAGCTGCTCTTCCGTGGGCAGTGCAACTTCCAGCAGCTGCGCGTAGTTCTGGGCAACTCCAGCGTCTCGTAATTGCTCAATGTTGGGTCGCGGCGTTCGACTTCGAATGGTGTTATGGACCGTCGAGAGTTTTGAGCATACTGCAACTACGTAGTGGTCCGAATGTATGTTCGCACTGCGGTACGCCCGGACGTTGATAATGTCGGAAAAGAATTTCCCGTCGATTAGAACGTGATCGATTTGGTTTTCTGTGTGTTGGTCAGGTGATCTCCAGGTGGCTTTGTGAATATCCTTGCGAGGGAAAAAGGTACTTCGGACTACCATACCACGGAAGGCTGCAAAGTTCACGCAACGTTGGCCGTTGTCATGCAGGCTGTTTGGCTAGATTTCCGGTCTGTACATTGCCTCGACCTACGACCTGAGCGTTCATGTCGCCGATGACGATTTTGACGTCCCGTTGCTGCCGTCGTACACCTGCTCCAGCTGCGCATAGAACGCTTCTTTTCCTTCGTGTGGTAAGTGCACGTTGATGATGCTGTAGTTGAAGAAACGGCCCTCAATCCTCAACTTGCACAATCTCGCGTTGATCGGCTGCCAATCAATAACGCGTTGGTGCATCTTACCCAGCACTACAAAGCCGGTTCCCAGCTCGTTGGTCGTGCCACAGCTCTGGTAGAAGATAGCCACTCGATGTCCGCTTTTCCATACCTTTTGTCCCGTCCAGAAAAGTTCCTACAGAGTGCTACGAATTCGAAGTTGCGTGGTTGAGGTTCGGCATAGATTGACCTATCGCAGTCCGGGAAGCCGAGGGATTTGCAGTTCCATGTTCCGAGTTTCCAATCGTAGTCCTTATTTCATCGCGTAGGTCTGTGCCGATTTTTTCCGATCCGTATTTCTTTCTTCGGTATTTGCAACTTTATGTTTTTTTTTCCAGGGCGGCTTGTTGCGCCTGCCCAACCCCCTGTGAACAGCTCTGTTTAGAGTCTCACGCTGGCACTAGGACGGTGATCAGCCGCTCCTAACATGGAGAACAGACGCCGTTTTGAGCCGCACCTCCATGGTGAACAGACGCTCGGGTTTGGTGAAGCATTTTCTCCGAGCCAGTGTTCGCGTTGCACCTCTTCACTTTGCTATTGCCGGAGTGGCAACATAGCCCAGGCTACGCCATCCAGCTGTGTCCATGTTTCAGCTGGAAGTCTTTTGTTATCATATGACTCGGGGAGGGGTGAGGTAGGAACTTGTGAGGACCAGAGCTAGGTATTCCGCTCCTTCCAGGTTGTCAACGCACCATTTTGTAGCCCATTAAAAAATTTCTGAATTCTGGAAAGCATTCTTGAGGCATTCCATGGAGACTAGAAAGTCATCCTGAAATGAAATTCAAAGGCTTTGTGGGGACAGCTTTAGGTAAATTCTTCGGATAATTTAAAGGCTGTAGAATTACATAGTAATTCTGATGAGCATACAATAGGATTGTGAGGAACTTTCCAGGAGAATTTCATAGAATCTCGGAGAAGAACTCAAAGATAATTCAGAGAATAATTCTCAAAAAAATTCAAATCTTCATAATGCCAAGCAAATTCTGACAATTTGGGTCTCCCAAAGCAAGGCTGACACAAAATTTTAAGCAATTCTAACAAGAATTCGTAAGGAATCTGAATCTGAAGTTGAATTTATTTTTCTCGATAGCATCAAGGTGAGGTTATTTAGCTGCAATTTTGAGTTGAATTTCATGGAAGTTCAAACTCACAACATCCCTAGTAGCACACTTGATACAAACCGGCTTTGGTCACTACTATAGTACTCATTTTAGTCACAATCGAGGTATTGCAACCTTATGTGACAGATCTGTGCTACTTTGGATCTGAGGATAGTGTCATGGGTGTTTTGCGAAGAATTCAACGGAATTAAAATATATATTTGTAACGAAATTTTAGGAAAATTCAAATTCCGAATTATATCGGCAAAGGGGGAGTTTGGTAAAGAGAGATGAAAAAACCGATTTGTACCTTCCTTAAAAGTTGTCCTAGCTCGCTTCTCTAATATCTATATACAATCTTCACACTGCCGTACTCTAACGGAACTATCAACTCTATGCTTTCATCTACTCCATCTATCGTATAAAAATTACCACTACAGTCTGTTATTTGAAATTAGCATCTTCAACTATGTTTTTGAAAATTCGAGAGGAATTTTGAAAAATTTAGAGAGAATTCTGAGAATGGAAAAGGAAATAGTTCTGATGAGTATTCCGAAGGCATCCTGAAAAGAGTTTCAACAGAATTATGTCTTCTAAGGAGAATATCAAAGTACTTGTGGAAGCATCCCAAGTATATTTGTGAAAAGAGGCTGATTGAAATGATTAGCGTTAGCGTTAGCGTTAGCGTTGTTATGATATACTTCGTAGATTGGATACTAGCGACACTCACGTCTTTTCTGAAATTCTCAGTTAGACTACTTTCAGGAATAATGCTGGGGAGTAAACATTGGTTCCAATCTAAACAAGAGTAACAGAAGCATGACTGCCGCTATTCCCGGCCACGCCCATCTTTACCATAACTAGGGATAGGGAAGGAAATGTTGATGTAGTACTTACTTAACGAGAGGCCACCGAAAAGAGGCTGATTGAAATGATTAAACAAAATTTTAGAAAACTTTAAGGAGGATTTCAACCGAATTTAGATATAATTCGTGAGCAAAAGGAAAGTGTGTTCCAATGAAAGCAAGAGAAAAAGTCTGTGGAAAATTCAAAGTTAATTCTGTGCATAATGACCATTATTTTTTTGTTAATACTTTGACATTTTTTTTAATGGTTTTAGACCATGCCTAGGCAATTGTCTATATTTTTTTTTTAGAAATTTGTATGGAACGTAGACATTTGCCGACCATCCCCCCTAAAGCGTCTACGTGGTTTATGAACAGCCCCTTATTGATTTTTAATGCATAGAGTAGCTGAAACGTGCACGCTGAGAACGGACGATCACTCCCAGCCAAATTCAGTTGATTAATTGTGCAATTTCACTGATTACGATCAATCACGAAGTAGCAATCAGTTAGGCATTGATTTGAAAATATATTCATGATTTCAATACAGCTGTATTGCTGAAAATTAACGGTGGCATTATGTCTAACAATCCAATGCAAAATAGAAGGTCATCATAATTGGATATTATTTCAAGGCTGGAACTACTTTACTGCAAAATGTACTCAAATCAATCATTATTTGTTGATGGCATGTACTGCCTCGTTTATCCTTTAGCACACTGGAAGTGTGAACAATTTTAACGATGGGCACCCCAACTAATTAAGTTATTACTGTTTCGTGCTACATTTTATGGTCTGCATCAAAAATCTAATCTTTTCTCCCTTCTTGAGCCATGTTTGATGCACAAAAATCCAAACACGAACTTATTGGTTTTTCGCCTACAATAAACACACTCACTCCCATCAATGCCTCTCACTCTACCCCTGTCCGTGACTCCTTTCACAAAAGGAAAACCTCCATTCGGGTGTAAAGTTTTAATGGCTTCATTCAGATTTGAAACTCCCCTCTGGCTTCAGTGGGTGAGTCCATTGTGTTCGGACCTTTGCGCATTAATTAAATTCTTCAAACGTCCAAAATTTGAACACCCGTAAATAAACACCCAAATTATGCCGATGCCTCCTTCCACATTACTTATGGAGCATTAAATTCCAAAACAATCATAGAGTTAAATGCATTCAATCCGATCGCCATCATAGCCACTTGTGAGTGGTGTCTTGAATAAACAAACTCGATCATTTGTTTCGTTCAGGGTTTTTGCCGTCATGACGACGATGACGGCGCGACGCGCCTCCGCCGAAGCGGAAAACTAACTTGTATAATGTGCATATGCGAATCTTTTTTTTTTCTTCGAATAAAGAGAGTGCTAGCAGGGAATACATCAATCAAGTTGCTTAATTTCGATTCGAAATGAGATGATCCTTTCACTTTTCTCTCTCGCTCCCTAGTGTAAAGCTGGTGGGCTTCTTGCTTCAACGTGAATAGGTGTGATTGCAGTGATGCAGACAAATGGCTCTATCTATATTACAGAAGCACAGTGTGGAGACTACCGGCTAAATATGGTAACCTGAAATGTGAATGCCTGAGACGGAAAGCGAACTGGTTTTTGATTGCACTTGTTTCAATGTTTGTTGTTTTTCTGGTGGTTCGAAAACAGAAATTAAAACTGACCGAACAAACGCATTCAATCGTGTCCAAAGCGGGGCGACTGCTGTCGATCCCGTGTGTCGAGTATCCATTATTTCACAAATTGGCTAGTTGGTCGGTTTGATTCGTGTCATTTCGGTTTCGAAAATTTGCCGCTATTTGGTCTGTTCGGAGCCTCCCACTAGCGTAGTCAGTAATGACTGCCTGGACATAGCGTATCATTACTATCACAAATTAATAATCCAAAATGGCACAGGGCTCGTAAAAAGCTGAGTTGAGGGCAGGTGCAAAGTTCCAGCTGGGACATTATAGCAACATAAGTAGAAGAAGAAGTAGTCTTGCTTTCTCAGGAAGTAAGCACCAACATTTGGCGTTTGCTGAAGCTGCAAGTTTGTTTCAAATTTCCTATGCAAATCTATTCTAAATCCGCTCAACAAATGTGCTTGGGAATTTTAATATTCAAACAAGCGAACTGAACCACACCTTCCACTTGGGACATGAGACTGTGTGAGGCATCGAGCTTATCACTGGCCACCTCAGCAGATGCCACCGGGCAACTAAGTAGCACGCTGTTGAGACTACTCATCAGGGGTGCCAGGTGTTTTTAGCAAAACTCTTAATTATAACATCATTTTTAAAAATGACTTTACTAGGACTATCTGGTAAACAAAAATATGACAAAATTCAAAGATACTGAAAAACTTGTAAACTGGAATTTCTCAGGGAATTTCACTTTTGATATCAAAGGAACCTGGAAGCCAGAAGCAATCGTTTAATTCCATCTCAGTAGTCCTGCCTATTTGACTTTTCATTTTTCTGTTCTATTATCAAACTGTCCTTCAAATAAACCGCACGTTAATTGGAAGCAGGGTCTCACAAAGTCACTTTCAATCGAAAATCGTCAAGCGACGATGAAGCTGTCAACCATCACTTTCAATTGAAAGTCATTCTGTCTTCTCTTCGAGCAGATCGTCAACATCAACAGAACCTCTTTCGATCAGTTTTCATGCTGTTTGTTTTGACTTGACTCGTGTTCATTTCTTCTTTCATTGTCAAATGAGCTTACTTTTGCATTGAAGCGAAGCTGTTCGATCCAAATTCGTGCAGTTTTTATGACTTTTGTTGCTTGTTCACTCGGTTCATTTAAGCGTTTGCGCATAGATCTGTGCACGTGGATGTCAAATTTATCATTGTCGGGCGATTTGTTTACCCATCAATATGGGTATTTTAATTAATCGGGGTGACGTCTAGAGATCATTCGGAAAAAAATAGGAAATGCTGATGCCGTCCCATCAATATGGGTATTTTTGGACGGGGTGAAATCAATATCCGACACCATCCATGATGGCGACTTCCGGTTTGAGAAAAAGTTGTAAATTCTATAAAATACCCATACAAACGGTTTTTTTTTAGAATCAGGGTAACGTCTAGAAGCCGGAAATCGATATCCGACACCATTTTGTAATCCAAGACGGCGGCTTCCGATTTGTGGAAAAGTGTCAAATATCCTAAAATATGGTTATTTTCAGAATGGAGATGAGACGTAGATGCCGAAAACTGCCGTTTTTAAATCCAAGGTGGCGGCTTTGGTTCAGAAAAACTGTGAAATTCTGTCAAATACCGATCAATGTGGGTTTTTTTTGGAATCGGGTTGACATCTAGAAGAAAGAAATCGATGTCCGACGCCATCTTTAAATTCAAGATGGTGGCTTCCGATTTCAGAAGAAGTGTCAAATAGCCTACAAATGGCATCGAATATCGATTTTCAGCATCTACGCGTCGTCCTCGTTCCGAAATACCCAGATCTTAGGGTATTTGACACTCTTTGTAAAACCCGATAGCCGCCATATTGGATTCCAAAATGGCATCGTATATCGATTTTCGGCATTCACACGTTGTCTCCATTCCAAAAATACCCATATTGTAGGGTATTTGACACTTTCTGAACCCTGATGGCCGCCATATTGGATTCCAAAGTGGTATCTGATATCGATTTTTGGCATCTACGCGTTGTCCCTTTTCCGAAAATAACCATATTGTAGGGTATTTGACACTTTTTCTGAAACCCTATGGCCGCCATATTGGAGTCCAACATAGCATTGGATATCGAATTTCGGCAGCCACGCGTTGTCTCCGTTCCGAAAATACCCATATCTTAGGGTATTTGACACGTTTTATGAAACTTGATGACCACCATCTTGGATTCCAAAATGGCGTCGAATAACGATTGTCGGCATCTCCGTTCCGAAACTACCCATATTTTAGGATAGTTGACACTTTCTGAATCCTAATGGCCGCCATATTGGATTCCAACATAGTGTCGGATATCGATTTTAAGGAATCTACGCGTTGGTCCCGTTCCGAAAATAACCATATCTTAGGGTATTTGACACTTCATAAAATCAATAGCCACTATCTTTAATTCCAAAATGGCGTCGGATATAATTTTTCAGCATCTACGCGGCATCCCCGTTCCGAAAATACCCTATTGTAGGGTATCTGACATTTTATTTCTGAAACCCGATGGCTGCCGTTTTGGATTAAAAAATGACGTCGAATATCGATTTTCGGCACCTTCGCGTCGTCCCCGTACCGAAAATACCCGTAGTGTAGGGTATTTGAGACTTTCCCTGACCCCGATGGCTGCCATCTTGAACTCCAGAATGGCCTCGTCAATTTAATTTTCGTTTAATATAAAATAATATATTATTACTACATATAATCCGGATGCCATCCCTATCGGCAACCGATATTGTGCGGATACTATCCGGATCCTATATTTTGATGCCTGCTTCGTCGGGTCGTGACAAGTCGAATGAGCCCCGAATTGAAGTGAAAGTGAAAAAAAACGAAGGAAGCAGTTTTCGAGTCATTCATAGCGTCAATTGAAACAAGTCTTTGCTTGAAATGAACTGAAGCACTTGACGAACGAAACAAGTGATAGTCCAGTCATGTTCGAAAAGAGGAATGTTCATCGTGACTCGATAACAAGAAACACGATGACTTACACGAAAATGATATTGCTCGAAATGAAGCGATTCTGCGGAGAGTTCATTTTCTTTCCTTGTTTCGAAAATGCAGAACCCTGATTGGAAGAGCTCTGCTTTCACTCATAAAAGGTTATGGGCACCTCTACGAGAGAAGCTGTGTGCGGTATTCCACAGTTCAACGGTGGTTCCGGATTTCAGCACTGGAGCTTCAGAGTCAAGATGTTCCTGGATTCCGTGGGAGTATTGAACACTTTAACTGAAGAATCACCGGCAGTAGCAGCTGAAAAGGTGAAATTTGAAGAGGCAGACCGGAAGGCCAAGTCATATATTGTCAGCTTCCTGGCGAATGAATGTCTGGCGATTGTCTGCGAGAAGAAGACGGCCAAGGACATGTGGAAGGCGCTCGAGAACACCTTTGCGAAGCGGTCAATTAGCACTCAAAACCTGGTGAGAAAGCAGCTGAATCGTCTGAAGTTGAGAGATGGTGATTCGATGAGAGCGCACTTGCTGGTGTTCGAAGACTTGATCCGGCAGCTGGGGCGAAGGTCGAGGAAGCTGATTTGGTAATTTCGCTGTTCCAGACTCTACCGGATGCGTATGACCTCTTGGTGACGGCCTTGGAAAACATTCCTGAGGAAGAGTTGAGTTTGGAGATCGTGAAGCAACGCTTATTGGCGGAAGAGCTGAAAAGAACCGAACGTCACGAAGACTCAGGTGAGATCAAGGCTGCGGCATTTTCTGGAGAGAAGAAACGCAAGTCTACGAAATTCCAAGGCAAGTGTCACAATTGTGGAAAACGTGGCCATTTGAAGAAGGACTGGCGGCAGAAAAGCGGTGAAGCTAATTCGGCAGATCAACGGAATGCAGTAAGTTTCATTGCAAGTCGCAAGATTGAAAAGGCACCAAGTGTTAAGGTGGTATTCAAGCTCGATTCGGGTTCAAGCGACCACCTAGTGAATGATTTGGCAGTATTCTCGGAAATTCGCAAGATGAAGCAACCCATTGTGATTCAAGTAGCGAAGGACGGAGAAACACTGGTATCCAAAACGGTTGGAACCATCAAGTAACAAGAACACGTCGTTGAACATGAAGGATGTTCTCTATGTCCCCGAGCTTCGCGACAACCTGATGTCCGTTAAAAAGTTGGTGAAGGCAGGCGTTGTGGTAATTTTCTGCGGTTACTCTAAAAAAACAGGGAATCGCAGGGCATATTCAAATTCTGCTTACGTTTTTAACACTTATGTGACAATGCATATTTGATTTGTTTCTACACCCTGTTATTCAAGTGAGCACACTAATATTATTTTACCAAAATCTCAACAGCTGAACGTTCGGCAAACAGTTCGGTGATTTTTCACAGATATTTGGTGAAAAATTACAGGAAATTTTTGAAAAATTACCGAACTGTTTACCGAACGTTCAGCTGTTGAGATTTCGGTAAAATTTCACAGATTTCGGTGAAATAATCTTAGTGTGAGAGTTGATTACCCAGGTATTTCGTCATGCACATGAAAATCATGGAAATAATGTACTTCAAACGTCAGACACATTTCTCAGGAATTTCAAAACATTGTAAAATTGCAATCATCTTTCTCTCCCACGTTATTTTCTATAACTCCAGTGCCGTATTAACGGTAGGGCGATAGTACACACTAATATTATTTCACAGATTTCTGTAAAATTTTACCGAAATCTCAACAGCTGAACGTTTGGTAAACAGTTTTACAGTTTTCCTGTAATTCTTTACAGATATCTGTGAAAAAATCACAGATATGTGTGAAAAAGTACAGGAAATCTGTTAAACTGTTTACCGAACGTTCAGCTGTTGAGATTTCGGTAAAATTTTACAGATTTCTGTAAAAATTTCTAAGTGTGTAGGATAAAGCCAGGGCCCCCAATTTTGAGGGGTCTTCGGCTCAGAGACATCAATCATATCCTTCTCAATAATATGTGTCAATAAATTAATCGTTGGTTAGTTTTGTATTTGTGAAATTAAAATTAAAACTCTCGCATAAACTGTCAGATTACAGAAAATCAATAAGGCAGTTAGGCCAGCAGCGTTGTCAAACAATTTCTACAGCTCTTCGTTCTTCTAAAAAGATGCTCGGTTTACAAAGCAACTTTTTAAGGTTTCTGGTTAATTCTTGTTCACACCGCCTAGAACAGTGGTGCTCTTCCAATGGCCCGCCAAATACTTTCGGTCTGTAGAATGTATGAAAGTTTTATCAAACTAAGAATCCCTTCATTTGGAACTCTTTCTTTTCTTTCTCATCTTCAGAATTATTTTCAAAATTCCTTCTATTTTTTTTCCGAATTTCTCTCGAATTTGTCATTATATTCCCGTTATAATTTGCACCACAATTTATTTTCCAAATTTTCCTAAAATTCTGCTACAAATATTTTTAAATTCTCCCCTAAATGTCCTTACACTATGCTCAGATGTTGTGAGTTTTAACTTCCTTGGAATTTGACTCAAAACTACTGCTATAAAAATCTCCTCGAAGCAGTCAAAAATATTAAATTCTCCTTAAGATTCCTTTGGAACCGAATCAACTTTTGATACAGAAGCTCTTGTCAGCATTTCGTTGGGACTCTTGTAAAAATGTATTTGGAGTTGTGGATTTTTGGATATTTTTGAAATTATCCTCTGAATTATGTTTGAATTCCTCTCAGAGATTCTTTGGAATTCTCCTAGACATTTCTTCTTCAGAATTCCCATGTAGTTCTACTCAAATTGCCCAAGTATTTTCCAGAAGCTTTCCTCACAAAGCCTTTCAATTTCTTTTCAGGTTAGAAACTGACTAGTCTCCCTGGAATTCCTTAAGAATACTTTCCAGAATTCGCTAGGAGTTCTCTTCGGAATAACCTTTGGATTATGCCAATTTTCATCGAAATTCCATTTTTTTTTCTGTGCTGTGTTTTGCCAAATGTTAGAAGGGTAGTGATGGCAAATATCACCGCAAGCTACTCTATTCTGAAATCTGTGAAAGGGAATCTAGTATCATGTAGAACAAACATTTCCAATGTTATTATTTTACGCTCTACGTATTGCATTGTATTCACGTTGACGGCATTGGATCTTCACACGTAGGGTGATATGGAATTTTTAAGTGGACCGAAAGAGTCAGGAACAGTCTGCCATTTGTGACACACAAAATGACAATTCTTTATGGGATTTTACATTGGCGTAAAATGCTACAGGGGTTACGACAATTGCAAGTTTGCAGTGACAAATGCGAGATAAAAAATGATTTTCGGGGAGATATATTTTCGCATTATACATGAGAGAGGATAATGAATTATCAGTGAAAAAAGAGAGCTGAAAATGCGACCGGTTTACAATTTATTAACGTTACTTTCATTGAAAGCGATGAGCAAAACAACGACGAGAAAATACACAGCTATGACATTTCTAAAGATTTTTTAGGTTTTTCGAAGTTATATAAGTTAATATAAACTTAAAAATATCCCAACAATCTACAAAGTTCCCTGAAATCAAACTCTTATGTCATACCTACCATACTAATCAGGTTAAGGCCTTGATGTCTTCTGCTGTCCGAAGAAGCCGTCTCCACTCTACTCGATCGCCTGCCTCGTAGTCTGCGAAGGGTCGCCTTCTACCTGGTCGATACACCTTGCCCGCTGCGCGCCTCTTCTTCTTGTTCCTGTTAGGTCGCTTTCGAGTAATAGCTTCTATGAATTTTCATTAATTTCTAAGAAGGTCTTTGAACTTCTGTAAAAACTCAGTTTAAGAAATGTAGATGTGAAGACATTTTGTCGATTCCCCCATACCACCGATGGTTTGTAACCAGTTGGTTACAATCCGTGGATTTTCGTCTGTACGAGTTGTTGTTTGGAAAATTCACGTATTTTAATATCAAAGACAGAGGGCAACATACAGCAGCGAGAGGGTGAGTACCGTTGCAAAAACCCTCAAACGATACTAAGGCTCTGAACCATTTGGTGGATTATTTCAACTTTTGGTTAAAGTTTGACAGATGGAAAGTTATCCATTAACCCTGCTATCCGAGCGTGGTTACTTCTGACAGACATGAAGTTAAATTTTGACAACTGTGGCTGAGTGCTTCTTAAAAACTGGTCGATCCACGGTCACTTTTAACCACGAGTTAAATTTAACTTGGCAAATGGTTCACAGCCTAAAGGGAGGAAAATCCACCCCGGGAGCTATTTGACAGCTTCAGTGTAATGTTAATGTACCCCGAACATTCTGGTACTCTGGTGGAGTAAATTTACAATTTGTCTTACTTTTTTCACGTTTTAGAGATTTTTTTTATCTTTTTTAAAAAAAAAAAACATTTATATTTTACTAATAGAGATCAGAATCCAAGTGCAATCTCACGAACACTAAAATCCAACATCCATATATAAAAATTAAGAAGAAGAAGAAGAACCAAAATGGTATCGTGATATCACAACTACTTAAAAAGGTAGCGCGCGGTCTCACGCACACTTGTGTGCATCATGAGACCTCTATCACAGAACAGAAGGAGAAGTGCAAACAAATCGGTGAATCGAAAAGTGTTCGTTTTTCTGCTCAACAAGCGATGTGTTGTGGTAGCGTTGCACACGGGCTTTCTATGTGCACTCACACTATCATAGCATGCTGCCTATCTTAATTGCAGGCAGAAGATGCCTTCTACCGCTAGGTGCGCTAGTGTTCGCAATGACAAGTGGAGCCACTTTCTGATCCAAAGTTCCACTCCTGTGCCTCTATGGTCTTCAAATTGACTCAGCTTGATGGGATCGGAAAATGTCTGTCTGTGTATGTGTGTGAGAGAGCGCATAGCACAATTTCCACAAACGTATTTGTAGACAACCACTCTACCGAATTGATCGCAACAACCACCAAATGAAAGGTACCATGATCCCATAGCATCGCCCATAGAACATTATTGAATAGGTTCAGAATCGGTCAACTGGTGCTGGAAATGTGGCAGGAACATGTTCAGGGGAATGTGAGCCATGATTCTAAATTTGACCGGTAAGGAATGAAAGCTATCATGTGACAAAACAAATTACTTCAAAACATGATAACCAAACCAACTATGGCCATTTCGAGCGCCACGGACCACATTTGTTAGCTCCGGGCATGTCCCAGATGCCCCAGGGAATTAACCAGACCATATTTGAATTAAAACCCATCATGCCAAATAACGAATTTTGATTTCAACAAATCGATTAAATTCCAAGATATATGGAAAACAATGCATCATCAGTAATACGTCTCAATCAAAATTTATTCTTGCCTTGCTTTCAACGTCCACATGAAGTGAAAACAAAACATGTTTTCTGATGTAAAAAAAAGTTATGCCACCAACGATGGCTGATCCCATTGTTTACGTACGGTGGAGACATCTACAATTTGTAAGTGGGTACGTTAACCTAAGGTTTTCTGTCTAGATACTCGGGGGTGGGAAAATTGTAGCCTTAAGCTAAAAATGGAGAATGATCGGCAAAAGGCATGCGAGTGGCCATCTTCTAAAACAAAAACCTTCTAAGGAGCAAAAGTACTCAGGCGTCCGTGTAGACCGGTATCGTGAAGTGCAGTGCCATTTAGTGTACCCCCACCCCCTTTTTGGGGTTTCTGGGATGTTGGACTGCCTTGGACACGGCTCGGCTCGGAAGTCAAGATGGCTTCCTAGCCTAATCGCAAATGATCCCCAGGCCGATGGCCTTAATTGCCAAGGAGGGTCCCGTCTCGGCTCGACCAAGGTGGCCATGCCACGGTCAGATGCCTGCCAGCCAAACGAGCCAGCAACGCCTGCTGAGCCGTATGTGGCTGATGAACGCCGCCATTCTCCCAAAGCTGCAATAACAATGTCTGCAGCCCGCGCCGCATGTTTCCAGCCACACGGTAGGGCAGGAGTAGCCGTGTGGTTCAACGCCAGAGTCGCGACGACGTAGGAGATCCCGCTGCAGCAGTGGGTTCAGTACTAAATTTTCTAAACCCTCGCATACACGCCACATATGTGTGAAAACCCACACCCACACGCCACAGAATAGGGCAATAAATGTTATAGAAAATGTGAATATTCCTGTTTTCATACTTTGCACGCGTAGCCCCTCCAAATACCCAGTAACAAGCCGGCCCTGGGACACAGTTCAGGGGTCTCATGCTACTGAGCTAGCTACCCGGGAGTGTTTGGTCATGCCAAAGTCACAGGTTTATGGTTTATGTCTTGTCAGTTAGGGCCATGGTCTCCCCCCTCCCTAGCCCTAGTTACATCTATGGTAGTGGCAATAGTAAATCAGAAAACTCTCTCACCCCGATACCAGTAGAAATGAACATTTTTTTGTCTAAACTAAACGAAAGAACCTAAACAAAACAAAGTTTACAATTTCCGGAAATAACAATCAAAAAAAGTAAACATTATGTTTTACTGTTAAATTTCCATTATGTTGTTGTTTTCAAAACTACATCCCAAAAGATTCGTGAAATTTCTTAATATTCCGTCTTATACTGATTTTTGAAAAAACCGCGGAGCTTTAGGAAAAAAATCTTGAATTAACCAGTTTAACGGATGTTCTGGATCTTCCGGAGGACCGTTTCCATAGTCATCTGGGTCCATGTTTATGTCACAACATCAAATTTATTCTCATATCATAGTTTTAATTATTTTCGAAAAAAAATACGGGGCTTTAGGATCACATGGCATGGATTCACCACTGTTACGGATGATTCGGTTTTTTTTTTTTAAACTAGTTCGTTTAATCGATGATCCAAATCTTCCGGAGGACCGTTTTGGTAAACATCCAGGTCGATGTTTATGTGAATATCGCGAATTCATTCTTACATCACATTTCAACGTGTTTTCGAAAAAAAAAAAACACGAAGCTCTAGGAACAGTTTCACGAATTGACCACTTTAATCAATGGTCTGGATCTGCTGGAAGACCGTTTCCGTGATCATCGGGGCCACAATCTTAAATTCTTTCTTATATCAAAGTTCTAAGTGTTTTCGACAAAATCGCAGAGCTCTAGGATCAGTTTCATCGTTTTACTCCTTTCAATTGCTTTAGGATAAATCATGGAGCTCTAGGGTCGGTTTCATGGGTTGATTACTTTGACGGATGTTCCGGATCTTTCGAAAGACCGTTTTCTTGCATATCGGGGTCCAGGTTTATGTCACGACTTCAAATTCATTCTCAAATCACAGTTCTAATTGTTTTCGCAAAAACTGTGGAGTTCTAAAGTGATTTTCATGCATTAACCACATTAAGGTAACCGTTTTTATGGCAAGTGGGGTCCATGTTTATGTCACAACCCCAAAATTATTCTTATATCACAGATCCAATTGTTTTAGAAAAACTCGCGGAGCGCTAGGATCGGTTTCATGGATTGACCACTTTTACGGGTGTTCCAGTTTTTCCGGAGGACCAGTGCTCATAAGTTTTTAAAATATAGACGGCCCTATTTTGAACCTATTTACAATCAAAATAATCTTCAGACCCTTGGGATTCTAGTGCACAGTGGTTGGAGATCGCAAAATCACGAACCTAATCGGATTGTGTATAAGCTATTGACTTATTCAAAAAAGTGTCTTCAGAGGAACTGTTCCAATAAGTATCGCCCACAAGCTTTCAATTAAAAAAAAAAAAGAACGGGAACCTTACTTTTTCCCCTAAAGAGATAAAAGGATATTTTCTTGCGCAACGTTGTAGAGCTACTCAAAATATTTGTAGAAAATCTCTAATCTTTTGGAGTTTTTAATATTTTTAGTTTTTAATTATTAACTTGTTACATAATAATTTTTCAAGCAAATAATGTTCTAAAAAATATAAACAAAGTGAAACTACATGTTTTTGCTCGAGACAGTATGTGGCTATACATATAGGAATACACTTGTAATGTTATAGCACTTTTTAGCTTTATTCTATTCTATTTTTGACATCATATAGAGGAGAAGGTGGCAAACTGGGGCACAATATTTACTTCTCTTTTTAAAGTTTAGACTTTGTACTACAAAGCAATGAAGGTTTGGTTAGAGCCAATTCATAAATGAGCAAGGAATCAAAAATATCTCCAAATGACAAAATGACAAGCGAACCGAATGATAACGCTTTGTCAGAAGTGGAAAGCAATAATGATATAATATTCTTACTTTTTCTCATGACAAGTAGTCCGTGCGACACAGCTCCCTCGGGGCGGTAGAAGGAAACGAGCAAACTGTTGGCAAGCTGCATCACGAAGTAAAGCCGAAGATGATACACGTGTGTTAATGGGAATTTGTTTGTATTGGAGTGTTTACACTTATAATATTTCACTAGCGCTAATTAGCTGGCTGCTAGCAAAAAAGCTCACTAGCATAATGTAAACAGGGCATCAGCGTCTACCAGCATGAGATTTCAGGAGCATCTGAAATTCGTGCTAGTTGGCGAGTACACTAGCGCTAGCAAATCCGCAAAGCTGCAAATACCCCATATGTCTTTTCTCGATTCAGATCAAGCTATGTCCTCATCCGTGTATATTGCAACAAAGCAGACAAGCGATAGATCATTATCCTTCTACCACTCCAATCGAGCTATGCTACAGAGCGAGTTTGTCATGGTAGTCGTAGCAACCGTTTTGTCTGTATCGTTGGTTGCTTTATGTGTTTGTATTCGCTGTAAATGAGTGAATTGGGTCACGTTGAATGTTTGCATGTTTTGCCATTTTCTATACATGGTAATTGGATGAGCACTGTATTTTTTTTATTGAAAATAAACTGCTCATAGAATAATTTAAATATTCCGAAATTTATGGGATCAATTTATTTTGAAGCTTTGAAACTGTTTCCTTCATTAACGAATGTAAAATTGATATAAATATCTGATTTAACTTGCAGGCCATAGGCAATAAGCTGGATTACCGAGGTGAAGCAATCGGTTAAGTTGTATGAGTGAAACCCCTGTAAGATACAAGCAATTAGTGACGTCACTAATTGCGTTTACTTTGAGATGTTGGTTTACTAATACAATCATATTTCACGATCTGCTTCACCTCTCTCTGTATCTGAGATTCTAAGTGTAGAAAAAAAATCTAGGCGTTTTTTTAAATTAAAAAGATAATTAATGTTCCATTAAATTTCAATTAGCAACATTTGAATTTACATTTTCCCGTTAAAGTAAAATCAAAGAATATTAAACGGGATTAATGAAATTGAAGTTTGTTTGGATATTTCAGAGCATTTCAGATCTTACATTTTAACTGGTCCAGATTGTCTTAAAACTAACCTGGCAACGCTGATGTTGAGTCCTCCTCCAAATTGCCATCAGATGATGTTATTGGAAAACCTGTTTGACGACATTTGCTCGTGCGGCCACTTGCAACTGCGCATCACTTTTTTCCTCTTTCTATTTGATTTTAAAGCCAATTGGAAGCTATAGCTGTCTGCGCAGATGTTGCATGAGTACCTACATGTGAGCAAAACTTTTGGCATTTGCAAGTGGACACAAGGAGGACTTCTTAAAGATTATCGTGAGGCGCTGGCAGCTCGCTCGGTGAACATATTTTCCCACGGAGAAGCTTTGTGTTGGACACCGGCAGGTGAATGGATGAAGGGGTCTTGAAGATTCCTCAAACCACAAGGACTTCCTAGGCTTGATGCTAACAACTCCCGTCGAAATGCATCTTTTACCAGAAACAAGAAGCTCACAATCGAGCAAAGCTTTCCGGTGCTATTACGCGAATTATCCGCCAATAGAAAACATAGGTATTAATTAGATCTACATGCCGACCGATTGGCGCACCCGATCGTGGCCTGAATCTAGATCATGTCGCAACTGTTTAGTTTCATTGTGGCCAGCCTATATGTCGGTACCTACACAACAACAAAGACAACCGACCGCGCGGTGGTGGGCTTTTACTTCGTGACAACTGAGGAGTGCTGGAAAGCACCAACATAGGCGATCTCCCATTTGAGACGAATGCATTCATTTCTTCTATGGGCTATTGAATAATGCATGTAATCAACTTATAAGGGATTTTGCTTGCTTTTCAGTGGGCCATAACTCTCGTCTCTCCCTGAGCAAATGGAGGTAGGCAGATAGTCAAGCATGACAGGCTTGAAAGGCATATGGCATTCCTTCATGACATCGGAACGGTCTCATATATGACGACATGCGATGAAGCGATGGCGGGAGTCAGTCATTGCATCGGCAAATGGGCAAAGGGTTATTGTGCTCGAGACAAACGTCCATTAGAGGTGCATTGGGTGATTGCTTTGCGGATTATATTGTACGGTAATTGAAGCGAGACCTACCATTGGAACCGATTCGGGCTAATGTAGGTATGTTGTATTCGTTGTTGCGGTGAAGTTTTGGCATTCCAGAATTAGAAAATATTCCAGTGTCTACTCAGGTTGTGCTTGTTAGCGGTTGTGGGATAGAAAAAAGAAAGCGTCTAAGATTTACCATATGACCCACTTTTGCTGTCGCCATTTTCAGTCCTTGATTACTTTATTCGTTTAAAGTTTAGAGTTAACTTCGAAATCAGCCATTTTTACGTGTAGCACACCAAATTTTCTCTGTTTTCTTAGGCAATAGTGATGAATAAAGTAATTTCCCTAATGCTACTCGATGTAATTAAGATAGTGACGCGACAACACTACTTAAGAATTTCATTTTATTAACATAAAGTAAACTTATACTTTTTTTCATTCTAAGAAAATTTGAATCGCTCAATGTAATGGCTACCTTTGCGTCTCGGCTATTATGAAAGCTCAGCGGAGAATTTTCCTCGGAAACTCGAAAAGTAGTCGGAACGGTGGAATATATCATCAAATTCCGAAATGGTCGAAGTGAAAAGCAACGTATCGGATTTTTCATCAAATTCAAATCTTTTTTTCCACCATTATGCTTTGCTGCCAAACCCGGAGCAATTAGTTTTGAAATTAATGTTATTTGTTTTGCGTGTATGACGGGATCAATCAGTGTTTCTTGTGCAAGATGAACGGGACAGGATTATTTCATGCCCAAGTGGATGGTCCGGAAGCAGCCAGAAAAGTCAAAACTTAGATGAAGAGTACAGTGATAGAAGTACGTACGCTGGTTTGGTGGCAGTGGTGACAATATATTAAGGTAACGGAGAAAGAGGTAGATGTGCTAATCATCCTACGACACTGCTTTGAAATAGCGTTTGTAATTGATTGTAGAATAAAGACCTTCGGCTGCGTAAAAATTTAATAAGCCAGTTGAGCCTTATGAAATCAACGAATTGAATGAATTCTAATGTTTCGCACATTTGAGTAAAGATGATCGTACAATTCAAAACGTTATTACTACTGCGCTGTAAACTGGATCTAGCGAAATTTGTATAAAGAACCAAGTTAATGGAGCTTGAAATTAGCAATCCATTCTCAGAGTGCAGGCTTCGGTGAATCAGCACTTTCACAATCAATAACTACGCCGGCCATGTCTTTACGGTCATCGGATGAGGGAAGGGATTGTTAGTTCGACATCCGTTGTTACTAGAGTCTGCGCATACCTCGGAATATCCACGGTTGTGACGGGAAGGCCGTTTTTGTTAGTGGGAAGGGTGAATTAGATCTGGATTCACTTTGGAAAATAATGCGATCTTTCAAAGCATGGTCCGTAAATAATTAACTTAACATTGTAAAAAGGCCTGGGAGGCCGCAAAAACGGTTGTCACTAGGCCACCGAGCCCCGTAGATCACAGCTGTCCACTGTAACCGACGAGTATTTAAGCCCGGTGGCATGAAGCTATTCAAATGAAATGACGTCCTCGGAAAGAGTCGAATTCGAACTCCGATCGAAAATACCATTAACCTGTAGCTACCGACAGCGTTTTTAAAATTTCAGGGTTTTTCCTGGTTTTCCCGGTACATATGAGATGATTCTCCCGGTGCGTAAGAAAGTTAAAATTGTGTGCACAGGTGCTTTTTAACATGTGTATCTGTAAATCACTTGGCATTCATCAATTTACGAAAGGACAACGATTCAGAAATCCAAGTACACAGCAAACAATAATTTTAATATCAAATTAAAGTGGATGCACTTCAATCGTGTTCAAAATATGGTGTAATATTACTTGCCAAAGAGGTTAAATTTTCATTAACTAATGATTTAGACACAAACAATTTATTCCACTTTAATAGGGCTTCTGGACTACCGTTCACTGCTAGCAGCGATATTTTCTGCTTGTAATATGAACTTTTGTTGCATTCCGAAGGTTTGTTTTTCTTTGTAACGGCTTTTTTTATTCAATTTGTATCGATAAATGTCTGATCAGAAAGAAGGGGTATTAAATCTCTCTAAAATTATCCACGTAATTTATGGGTAGCGTCTAACTGCAATTCAGAAAAACGGCATACACGATGAAGGATTAAATGTTTTTTAAATACTTATAAGCAGGGCTGTCATCTGATCACTCAATGTGCGCAATGTACTGATTTTCTGAAATAAACAAAGTGAGAATCGAGCAAACACAAAGTTTGTAACGGAGAAAAGAAGACAAACACACACCCAGGAAAAACGAAAGCTCAATGTGTAGCCATCGCTCCGACACAAAGAGCGCCATTCACTGTAGGGTCTCAAATAAGAAACCCAACAAAAAGACAAAATTCTTCTTCGTTATGCTCTTCTTCATCTCCTATGCATGCAGTCGTGGTAAGCAAATTCAAAGAATTCAAAGAAGACATTAGCGCTTGTTGTAATATATTCGCTCCCTGCGCCGCACGCACGGAGTGTACTGCTCATTGTGTGGATCGCTTTCTCACAGATTAGTTGGAAAAGAGTGTGCGAAGTAAATGGGAGAACCACACACTCTTTGTCGAGTGTTGTGAGATGCATGCACAAAGTTGCTTTGCTAACGCTCTGAGGTGTTTTCCAGCCCTGCTTAAAGGTGAACAATAGACGACGTTGTTAGTATCATATGTTTAATTCATTTGTTCTGTACTCTTAAATTATGTTTCTTCTTCTTTCTATTTATTTGCAGGTTTGTGTAAACAATCATTTAAGATATACAACCAACCGACAGGTAAATTTAAAAACAATTCTTAATTTAAATTTAATCGACTATATGAAGAATTCAACGCATTCAGCATTAATTGCTCGGAGCCTCCTACAGCCTTAAGTTTTAAGTGATGTACATAACGTTGATAGCTTCTCCACCACTTTTGGGAATTAGCAGGTTGTTTGGTTTGAAATAACGGAAGGTTACTTGAACACTGATATTGCTCATTATTTAAAACTATATATTCATACAAAAATTTTGAAGATTATCAGTGATCATAAACACTTAACCGATCAACTAATCAAAGTTTAATAAGGTGGCTCATTCTAATCAGAGTTATGTTACTTTATACGTGAAGTTGGTGGTGTACAGAGTTGGGGGAAAATTCTTGACTCATGTTCAACATGAACACATTAGTGCGATATTTTATTAGCTAGAGAAAGTTCTGAAGATAATAGAATTGATAGTTCCGTTAGAGTAGGGACACATTGGTCTATTTGAAAGTGTAAATAGAAAATAAGGTAGGCCCCATGGTTTTTAAGTTCAAAATATAATTTTTTTTTATTATTTGAGATAGATCGTGTTGTACAAAGTTGTACAACTATGTATTTGAAGCCACTTTGCTGAATTAATAAATGTTCTATCTCTTTCGGTTCATCATCATCGTCATCTATCGAAAACTACGGTTACAAGAGATTTTCTTTCCTTGATTTGTTTTCCGTCGATCTTGTTTTCCGTACTGAGTACCAATGCTACCGACGCCAAGGAGGCAGCTCCCACCCTGAACCCTAGCTATCCGACCCATCAACTCATGAACCGGGGACCTACGGCTTTACTTTCCTTCCGACGTAAGGAGTGTTCAGAAATTTTATGCCCCAGAAAATCCCGGCGGCGCCGACTGGGATTGAACCCAGGCCTTTTGGGGTAAGAGGCAATCCCGCTTACCACTAAGTTACAAGAGATGACAAGAGTTGTTGTTATAAGACAAAGTAACGAAAATAACCTTTAGATTTTTGATGGAAAGTAAGTGGGTGTAATCAATGTCACCACTTAATAGCTCGCGACTAATGTTGCCTGTTGAATTTTTCACCATCGTTCTAAAGTATCCATGCTTACCAAGCGACATCTCTCAGCATACGGAGGTAAGTTTAGTGGATCTCTCCAAGGAAGTAACATCAATGCTTGACGAATGAATGTTTTTTTTTGAATACGTTCTATTCTAATGATCCAGAAATGTTGGCAAGGAATCCAAACAACTGTTGCAGTCTCAAGAATTGGGCGCACAAGTGAATAGTACAGTGCCTTTAAACTGTACGGATCCGAAAAATCTCTTAAGAGTCTTGATATGAACCTAAGCTTAGGATTTGCCTTAGTGACCATTGAACGATGTAAGTCAAACGTAAGCTTAGAGTCCAACATGACACCTAGGTCGCATACTTGTTCTACTCAATCAAGTACAAACCCATCAATTATCAGTAATCGAATACGATTGACGTCCTTGTGCGATGAAATGTCATGACTACACATTTTGATATACTGAGGGAGAGCTTGTTTAAGTGGCACCAGTCAACAAATTGGTCCAATATTTCTTGGAGGCAACCTTCGGCGTCTTTGACAACGATTTATAGTTTGAGATCATCGGCGTATACGAGCGCACAACCACTATGCAGGATGAGCGTCACATCGTTAAAGAAGATTGTGAACAGCAATGGTTTCTATATTGCTGTGCTGGGGCACACAGGAAGTTGCAACAAAAGGTGACGAAGTTCATGAGTACAGCTTGAATACAGCCAATCAACCATGATCGATGCAATCGAAGGCCGTTTCAGATCAGTATAAACGGTATCTACATGAGCCCTATTTTCCAAGTAATTTATACAAGTTGAGGTGAACTCCAATAAATTTAAAGAAACGGAACGTCCTGGCATAAATTCGTGTTGCATTGCTGAGATGTAGCTTTTGACATGAGAAAAGATAGCATCGTTTACAATAATCTCGAGTAATTTTAAAGCTGCAGAAATACTTGTTATACCACGGGAGTTAATCTCGTCACGTTTGTCACCCTTTTTATAAACAGGGAACATAAAGGAATGACTCCATATTTCGGGAAAAATTCCTTGATCCAACGAAGCGGTAAAGATGAAAGCCAGAGGATCAGCTAAAGCAGCAACACAGCGGCAAAACATTTTTCTACTTCCTCGGTATTGGCGACTGAATTAAAAAAAAAAAAAAAAAAAAACAGAGTATAGAAGCAAACTCAGAATCGGCAACAAATACGGATGATGGAATATTGGATGATTTTCACAAACGCTTGGGATTACTACGTAAATTGGTCTGGCCACGTAAGCCATACGACTTGTGTAGGGTCAAATTAAGCTTGCGATTGGCATGGCAGTCGCGTTTCAGAGGTTCGATGCCGACGGAGCTTACGCTGGCAGGAATTTGTTTTGCCTTTCAAAAGCCACAGGAGATACAGGAGGTTTTCGTCTTGGAGTGTTATTGGTGAGAATTATGTTGCAAAATTGTGCTGCCATATCGTTAACAGGAACTCATTGAGCATGACAAAATCGATTTTTCAGTAGTCGAGCGATTGTTGACCATAGTTGACCATCAAGAGATTCCACACGGACATCACAATCTGATTGAGTTGGTAAGGAGAATAAAAGCGGAGGATGATGCAAATCAATAGCCAGCAATGAGGACACAGCTTCGTTAACTACAATATTGCTATTGGAATCACAGAAAACCAGATCCAGGAGGTGCCCCAGGTATTGCCGGAAATTCGGGAAGTTCGTACCATCCACCAGAGCAGTGCTGGCAGCAGACAGCATGGAAGGATCAAGGTTTCAGATTCCATCATCAAGCCAACACCATGCTAACGGGTGGCAACTAAAATTTTGGAATTTTTTCGAGGCCTCTATGCTCAACAACAAACAAGCTCAGAGAGAAATAAGAGTGTGTATGTGTTAGCTCTCTCTCTCCTCTTTCTGCTAGTATTTTCTGTTTTGTTTATGCTTGCTCAGTTTTGCTCAAAATGCCGTCGAAACAAGAAGTATTTCGCGAGCGCGTTGTACAGTTCTACGAACTGCACAGAAATCTCGGCAAAAAGTATACGGTACAACATTTTAAAAGCGAAAATGTTGCGGCTTCGACTGTTTACCATATCCTAAGATCCCCAACAACTGCTCGCAAGCAAGGTAGCGGAAGACCAGCCAAAATTATGGACGCAAAAGGACTTCGTTCTCTTTCTCGTGCCATGGTTCAAGCCCTCTGGTTTGGCAATCAATCAATATGTGTACCAGAACGAATGTTTGAAGAAAATTTTGATCCCGTTTCTACAAAAACATCATGCTGATGGACAATACGTGTTTTGGCCGGATAAAGCGTCATCGCATTACGCCAAAAAAACACAATCGTTCCTGAATACCCATTCGATCCCATTTGTACCCGAAAACCACAACCCGACAAATCTGCCTCAGTGTCGCCCAATCGAAGATTTCTTCGGGGTTTTGAGCTCCTTGGTGTACAAAAATAACTGGAGAGCCACGAATTGCAAACAGTTGACTGGTAGAATCAAGCGATGCATTCGCAAAGTTGACATGAAGGCCGTACAACGCTCCTGTTCCGACATCAAACGGAAGCTTCGCCGAACATCCGATTACGGACCGTTTTCGAATTTTCCTTATTTTTTTTTCAACAATGGACAATGTATCTTTAATTTCAATAAATCAGATCTTCTTCAAGTATGTTTGTCTTTTTTTGACAGCTTGAGAAATAAATTCCAAAATTTTAGTTGCCACCCGTTATATGTGGTTGATTGTAGTCACACAAGCAAGCAAAAGGTTTCCATCAGGCATTGAGTCGCGTAATTCACGAATAGTAGATAAATGAGCATTGATAACACCTACATTCCGGCTATGATCTCGAGGAATATATACATCGCAAGGCACGAACCGCTTCCCGCAAATACAGACAGACACACTGACTTTTTTTTCCTTGAATTGTGTTTCCGTCGATCTTGTTTTCCGTGCTGATCATCAATGCTACTGACGTCAGGAAGGCAGCTCCCACACCTATCGACCCATCAACTCATGAACCCGGGACCAATGGCTTTACTTCCCTTCCGAAGGAAGGCGTGATCAGAGATGTTATTGCCTCAGAACATCCCGGCGGCGCCGACTGGGATGGAACCCAGGCCTGCTGGGATGAGAGGTGATCACGCTTACCACTACACCGCCAGCACCGCTAGACACACTGACTTGTTCCAGGCAGGGTTGCTTCCACTCACTTGCTATAATAAAATATTATTCGGAATTATGCAATCATTAGATGCAATAATGCTATGTTCAGTGGCGTCCCGTAACCTCACTTTTTACCTGTGCACCAACTTTCAAAACCAGATTTAACGCCATATTCATACTCGAATCGGTTGAAAAATACACTAAATCTTCTAGTTTACTCGATATCTATCCATTTCAGGCAATATTTTGATAATTTGTTTATGTTTAGACAGTTGGTGCACAGGTGGATTGAGGTTAAGGAAACGCCACTGGCTATGTTGTACTTGTAAGTAACAAGTATGTCAAGTATGTGTTTGACTCATAAAACCTGTCAATTTCGCTTTGAGAGCGTCACAATTAGCGATTTTATGATTCGTGAGCGTTCACTCAGAGTGAGCGCTCACGAGTCGTAAAATCGCTGATTGTGACGCAATGAAAGCAATTTTGACAGATTTTATGTGTCTTACATATACTTCATGGTCTCTTCTTGTAACTTACAAGTACTAATTAGTATTATACTTTATCATGATTTTATAATTCCGAAAAATATTTTTTATAGCAAGTGAGTGGAAGTAACCCTTGTTCCAGGTTACAATCATTAATAGTCTTAATCTCAACAGATTTGCAAACGCTGGACACTGCAATAAGGACTCCTCCAAACTTTGCTTTGTGACTATTACGAGCACTGCGGTCGCAACGAAATACCTTTAAGTCAGTCCAAAAAAGTTGCAGTGAGTTGATGCTGTCGTCAAGATCCGTTTCTGTCAATATAATGACATAGTAAGTGCAATAACAAACCTCTACAACAATGTCGTCAATTTTGGATCTTAGACCGCGTACGGTCTGAGAGTACAATCAAACGTCGTTATCGCTAGTAATTCCACAACTGTCACGAGTTGCTGAAGTATCGTGTTCTGGCGTAAGGAGGGATACGCCCGGCAGAATAAGTTACAGATCTGAGGAGAGAAAGAATGAAAATGATGTTGATACTTGCCTAGACAAGCAAGCTGGAAGATCTCTTCTCGCGCATCAGATACAGGGCCGGGACGAATTCAAGTGTATTCACCATGGTTAGGAGGCTTCCACGATGCTTATTTTTACGCGTCCCGGGGTCCATCCATCAGCTAAATCGCTGCTAAGGTCGCCTGCGGTATCACTGGCGTGGGTGTTAGATTCACACCAGAGGGTTTCCGACATTTTTGAGCCGAGTGATCTTCGAACTCGCGGAACAGAACTCCTTCAGCCCATGATAACGGATCCAAGTGCACTCTTCTTCAAAGCTGGGTCTAGACCGACTTTGAATGCTGGTGTCGGTTCCTTTGGCGACCAGTTTCACAGCATCAGTTTCAAATTTGGTTTTACAAGATGGAGTAAAGATCTTCAGCAAATGTTTGATCCCTTCAATGCACGATTTTTTTCTTTCTGGAAAGACCTTGTCTTTCGAATAATAATAACACTTGGTCTAAGATGGAACAACTTAAAATAAGAAGATTCTAGAAAGAAACGAAAAATCATGTGGTTTTTTTTTTAATTTCTGTAATTGTTGTAATTTATTGTAATTTAATTTTTACTGGGGGTTAATCGAAAATCTAAAATTGCGACCTTCACGAAAAGGTGTAAGGTTTTGAAAGCTTATAACTTTGCCATTTATAAATGCACCAATCGATAGGAAATATCTCCCATAATATTTCCAATTAAAACAACTGTTGGAAAATGTACACATGCAAAGTGATAATTTTATATATTTCATGAAAACAAACGTTCTTCCCAATCCCAGTCGTCATAATCGAGTACCATTTGGTTGCACATCGTGCTGCTTGAATCTGAAAAGTTATAAAACAGCGCTGCTTTTGTGCCTCAACTCATTTTCACTTCGGACGGCGGGTGAGAAGGTAGCAGCCTCGATGGCTCAAGCGCTCCGAAGTGGATCAACCTCCTTGCCTGAATGATAACGATCCCGCGTTCTATAAACCTCGATTACTTTTTCGAAAGGACATATCAGCTTTTGTAAACAACGCATTTTATCGTCCGTTTGGCGTAACTGATAGCTCGCCTACGCATACTACTAACACCACTATATCAGGTAGGGGAAAATTTCTCCTATCTGATGGTAGTGTTAGAAGGCGTGGGTGGGCTACCAGTTACGCCAAATCGACGGTCAAATGCGTTGTTTACAAAAGCTGATACGTTCCTTTGAAAAAGTAATCGAGAAATACTCGTGGGCTGTGTCACAATTGCCGAGTTAAATTTAACTCGTGGTTAAACGTGACCTTTCGAAAGTTTTAACTCATCTCAATAACTGATGTCACTTTTAACCGAGAGTTAAATATATTTCGCCCATTGGGACACAGCCTTGGAAGTAAAATTAGGGACCATCCATAAATAACGTAGAATTTTTTGACCAAGCGCAGCGTGTTTTTCTCGCAGCGTGTTTTTCTATACCTAATACGTGGCCGGTCACAACTTCTGAACCCCCCCCCCCCCTCTCCCCCTCAATTACTACGTTATATATGAAAAATACCTAAGCATTGGGCAACAGTGAAAATCAGCAGTACACACACAAAACGGGTTGGACATTTATGCGAAATTTTGAAAAAAAAAAAAGATTTCCCTAAACAGATGACACATTTCTGTACCAAGCACTGCAATTATCAGACGGTACCTCTATTTATGTTTTTAGATAAGCTATGTAAGTCCATCCTAGGTTATTAAATCCCAGATTTTTTGATGATGGAGGCGAGGAGCAAGCCGTTCGATTGCATAATTTTCCAAGTAGAAGGGACTTCTCTTAGCATAAATAGACGTACCGTCGAGTTTTTTTTCAGTGCTAGGTACTGAAATTCGACAATGAGCGTTAAAAAGGGCCTATGGGCGATGATCGATTCTCTTAATCTCTTTACATTGCAACAGCTAAGCGAAAAAATTCAAGCTGAACATTGCATTAGGTCCTAAATAACATTGACAAGATTCTCTTCGTTGACTTTCTCCTTGTATCCCCTTGGCCATGTAAAGGCATTCCCAGTTATTTTCAGCACACAGATCGTACAAATTTCACTACACAGCTAAACGTACACACTTAGAAAAATTGATGTAAATTTAGGTGCTCTGAGCAGGCTTCCAGTGTGCGCGCTACCGTATGCGAGACGTAATATGAATAGTCTCATCACAAACGAAGTGACAGACGGAGCGGCTCGAAAACTTTGGTGACTAACCTGCTATTGCAATTTTTCAGTGTACCACATGGCAACACCACTACTACTGGATTGTACCACATGGCAACACTACTACTAGATTGAACTAGCATTTTCACCAAATGTACTAGAATGTTTTGGTTCTATCTCTTTCACTCTACTCAAAACTGAAATGCATAAAAAAATGACAAAATGATACGCACTCTTTGCACACTGTCAAAGAATCATTGTACACAAAATCAACTTTGTTCAAATCAAAACAAAAAAACTAACCCATCTGGTGGATGATGGCACAAGCTTCCAAGAAAATTCTATTACAGTGAACCACATTATTTAAATGGATTTCTTCGCCAGTTAGTCGTCTGTAACTTCGTTTGTGGTCTCATAGTCATAGCAATCTCATGCGCAAGAGATTTGTAGCACTCTGTTTCTCTCTCTTCAGTTTTGTCGCATCTCACATTCTCATAATGTCTGTGTGTCGCACTGTTTTGTAAGCACAGCACATTTCCGGATGTATGCGTATCATGAAAACGAGTATCATGCGACGTCGCGTGAGGCGAAGCTCATGCGCTTTTCTCAATGAGACGTCGCTAAGCGACGTCTCAATGCGACATCGAAATAACAAACTCAACTGGAAGACCAACTTGTGTTATTGATGTGGGAAAAGTGTTGTTTTGTTTTGAAAACGATGGAAAGCGACCTAGCTACTACACTCTTATCGAACATGGAGAAGAGGTGTCAGATGGCTATGACCAACAAAGTTTTCCTAGCGGCAATTTTCGTTGATTAAAGGATTAACTTGAAAAATAGCCCATTCATAACGAACGAAGGAAGAGATATGGCTTTGTCAAGCAAAATGTACAATCAAGTTGTGGTTTATTTGCTCGTTAATATGCTTTTTTTTCAATTTCACCGAGGGTCCACGGTACTAACACTAGGACTATTTGGAAATCTAATGTCGCAAATTTATTGTTTCAATTCAGCATCATGGTGGCTGATATGAACTATCCTGTGAGCACTAACACATCTGAAGAATTCAGTTGCTGCCGTAGTAAGTTTTGTTGATTGACAGGTATTCAATACAATTCCTGAAGCAAGAAGCTTAGCAACAATCCGTAATACAGGTATGACACAACTTTTTCCTAAATTTATTACATTAACCTTAATCCAGCATTTCGTACCTACGTACACTGTGATGCAAAGTTGATCGGACAAAGGTCGTTTTCATACAAGCTAGCCCAGTTTAACATATTGTAAATGTGGTCTATTATGATTAATTGAACTGAAATTTTTACGCAGAACTACAATTATGTTGAATTTCACGTGTAAGAAATACCAAATTTTTTGAAGCACCTGCTGGAAGGTGACAATAAAAATAAAATTTGTGCATAGCTGATCGGACAAAGGTCAATGGAAAAGCAAGTTTTGAGTCAAAATTTCAGCTCAATGGATCATAACAGAACAAATTTACAACATGTTAAACTTGGTTAATTTTTAGGTGTAGAATTGTGTGTATGTAATGAGAAGTCACCATTAACGTTTTTGCAGTAAAGTACACTTCTGCGTTGAAAATAATCCTTTAAAATAGTGTTCACTCAAGCCAGACAAAATACAAATATTAATCTTCAAAGTTCTATCATTACTAGCGTGTTGATATGGTCGGTCAAGTCAGATCGAACTGTGACATTTTTTTTTTGATTTCGAGAAAAACGAATTTAAAGTTGGCTGTTCAATATTGTGTCTTATGTAATGGGACAAATCATTTGTCCGTTGCTACTCTAATTTTTCAAATCTGGCTGAAAAAGTGAAATGTAGCTGAGGGAATTCTTGATCTTATGATATCATTAACTAATTTTTTTTTTTTTATTTTGCTACTTTGTCCCTTCTGACTTAACGCCGACCATATGATCTTGAATAGTAAAATGTAGTGCTGTTTTACATTCAAAATCGTCCATTTATATTTTTACAGTTCTGAGTAAAAGTATTCTGATGGGTTATGAGTCTAATTTGGTGCAAATGCGCAATAACTTGTTTATTTTTCCACCAAATGGGCTGAAAGAAGCTTTCAGCCCATTTGGTGGAAAAATAAACAAGTTATTGCGCATTTGCACCATTTGCACCATTTGCACTGAAGCAGAGGCTTCCAAAAAATGTATTTTAGAAGATTTCCGCATAAGGACTTGTTGATGGACACATAGTTCCAGAGATATTCTGGTATTATTTGGGGTGCTAACATGCTAGCGGTATCCCAACTACAGTAAGGTTGCCATCCACCGTTCACGTAGTCTTCCTTTACCTTCCTTTAGCATCCTTTTGACAAGCAATTGCGTCTTCCTAGCAGCATGAGTGATGATCTTACGGTGATTCCAGTATATCTCTGGAACCATGTGTTGAGTCTGCTTGAATCTATACTAGAAGATATTTCTGGAACCATCTAAAAACTTCACCCCATTTCAAAAGCCACATGTGAAAAGGGCACACAAGTCTTCTGTGAACAAACCCTTGCAGTCCCTTCTCTCGTCACCCGACAACATCACATATGATGGGACCGCGAGAGTCAAGGCATGCGAAACAGCGCACGGCGATGGCGCCCTGAGAGAGCGCATTGAGATGTTTCAATGAAACAGTCGCATGTGACTGAATACATGCGTCGCATTGAGAGAGCAATGCGATGAGACAAAAAAAAATTGAAACGCTCGAATTTGTTGAGAGCGTGTAGCTTGTCGCGCGCATCGTTCTGGTCTCTCTTTTGCACAATTAATGTAGCACACCATGGATTTGATAGTCATGCGACGCTCCGTCTCTCAGCTCGCTGTCGCATTTGTGTACGCGTGAGATTTCCGGAAGCCTGGCTCTGAGACTGACATATACGAGCGTCAATTTTGACATAAAATTGAGTCAAAATAGAGGTGAAATTCAGCGCAATCAAACCTATTTTCGAATTTTTCAGTCTCGGAGCACTTAATTTTACATGACATGTTTGTTTACGTCTCATGCTTTATGTCAAAGATGGATTCCGTCACGTGTATGATTAGGTATTTATAAGTGTGTAGTCAAAACAATTGGAAGCTGCCGTCAATGGATGGCAATCGATGTCCGTCGGTGATTGGCACTAGATTCCGTAACTTTGTCTTTATCCGACATTAAATAAAGGAAAAGAAGAAGAAGAAGTGTGTAGTCTACGTCAACCATGCGGTCGTGTCTTATACTCAACCCCACCATTTTTTTTCCTCTGTTCCGTACCTAACACCACTGCGGCCAGTAATTTGATCTATTGTAGATATATCCTTAGTTTAGTGCATGTCGTATTACTCCATGACTATTGAGAAACCATGAAGTATTCGGTTGTCATTCTTGCCTTCATGGCAAGGAATCGATTCTAATTGAAAGGTCCCGCTATTTATACCCTTCGGAATGTTGGAACACCCTGCAAAGGCGCGCCCCTTTGTCAGTCAAAATTGGATTCCTTAGCAACAAAATTAAGGAATGTCCATGTATCAGAACCCTGGTCTTAACTAGGTAACAACAAATAGAAAATTAGGAATCACATAGATGAAGACTAACTAGCTCATTTTTTCCTTGTTTCAAGATCATCCTCGGTGGACAAGGTCGAGTCTTGTCACTATCAACAAGGCATAAAAAGTAACAAGGACTAAGATGTGTTCCTTTGATTACTGAAAAATCCTGTTTCCCTAGTGTGAAGTAGTCAGGAATCGATGGTAGGTCTTACATCCCGTAACGTACCACGAAAAGGTGATCTACGGGGCTTTTTCATAAGTTAGTCGTGAATCTCCATACGCAAAGGTTTTCCGGAAACCACGAGGGGGACGACTCTATCTACGATGCAGAAAATATTGTGTTTTGCTGTGGCTAGCTGCGCGTACGCTGAGTAGATAGCAAGAAGATTTATCACGATTTTGAAGATTTCCTGCAAAAAAATGATGCGCGATGCAAGTACATAGATGCGAGAAATGAAAGAAGATCTTTCGAAGATTTTTTCGCTAGTGTGAGATTTTTTGATCATCTAGAATCGAGATTTAGATGTGTCGCCCCCCTCGGGAAACCACCATGTTGGATTTCTAAATATCGTAAGATATTGATTTTCGGTCCCTACACGTCACTCCGATTCTAAAAATACCCTTATTATGTTTGCTTGCACGTTTAGATTTTTCTGAAAATCAAAAGATATAGGTAAATAATGATATTAAAAATCCAAGAAAATCTGGTTTTCTGAGATTTTTTAACTAATTAACAACTAAAGCTATTCCAACTTTTGTTTTTCCATGATTGCTTAGAAAATATGTTTCCTTCTTATTTTTTAAAAGGAAAATCAAAACGTATTTTTTTAAGGGAGGAGAGTACGATACATAGAAAAATGATGAGACCGCTGCATGCATTGAGTTATAAAAAATATCGGATTAAGATTGAGTTGAGAGAGTATGTCGCATCTCCGCAATATTTTGTACGGCAGCGAATTTGCCGATCAAATTCAAAATATCCTACACCCTTAATTAGTAACATCATAATCAGCAATCATCATAATCTTATCACCCTCATGAATTCGTAAGTCATTATCAATGCTGCTATAACCTTACAACATAAAGCCTCCCGACGAAGATAAGCTTCCTTACTTCAAAATTACTCCTAGTCAGGTACCGACTGTTTCGAATGACCATCATACACCGCCTTAATTACGAGCCACAACCCACCTACCAGAAACACGTTTCACTTTTGATTATGCACATACGAACGAGTCTTGAGTCTTGCGGCCTTACGCTTGGTAACTATTTAGTTTTAGTATCACGGTGAGATGGGTGACGCGGTGGTGTCAAGTAGCCATCATGGTACAATTCGCAGCGGTCAGCAGTCGTCGTCGTCGTCGTCGTCGTCGTCGTCGTCGTCATCGTCGACGGTCGAGTTTCGTAATCATCAATATGTAGCGCCGAGCCCCGCTGTTTGGTGCAGCTCCTCTACCAAGGTGTCGATTTATATAGTTGAAGTCACTCGCTGCTGCGACAAGTCTGTCTTCTGTGTACTGTGTCATGCATGGCTGTCCGCGCATATGCATCGTCTCCAAGGGTGCCGGCAGGGGTGAGTGAGGTTCCGCAAAGTATGAAATATAAAAACAGAAAGGCAAAAATACGGCATTCATAAATGAAGCCATGAATTGGAAGGTGCGCTAATGCCTCTACGAATGAATGAACGGCAGCGCGCATGTATCCGAAATCATTAACATTAAATTGTTCGTTTCATGTGCTGCTGCTGTTAAGAGAGGGCATGTACAGTGTACACTCGCTGAATTAGTTGTTCGTTCAAGCAACGTTGCTCAAGTGGTTCGAAATGGGCTTAGTTCCGTCAGTCAACGGGATGACCGTCTGTGCGTGATGCCGTGCAGTTGAAGTGAGTTACGTTTGAATTACATCGATACCTACTTTGGAGCATCAATTTAGAACCAGCACCCTAAGACCACCACCTAAGACCGCGGTACTTGTGAAGTTTATCATGGGTCCATGTTTGGAAACAGTTCCAAAATGTCAACACAAGCTGCGTCTGGGGCGTTTTTGGTTTTTATGATCGTGCAATTAAAATTCTTTCCACGTCTCCAGCGGATTTTAATGAAGGTCGTATGCATGAAATCCTCGGACGGAAAGCTTATGATATTCTTTATCCACATACCGGCGTACCCGAATTCGAGCAACGACGGTGTTAATATGCTAATTTGACACGACACGAGCCATGTGTTTATTAAAATGATCGGAATTTTTTTCTTCTTTCATTAGTATTGGTAGCTTTGAATTTTCCACTGGACCTTGCACGAAAATGGGTGCAATTAATGAAAGTGTGTCCAATTCGGTAAATGCGCGGGTTGGACACTTTTTTGTTTTGCTGTTTCTTTGCGGAATCGTTTAGCTTTTAGCTTTTAGCTTGCATGAAGGCTGGGTGGTTTTTTTCTTCTTTTTGTTTTGCTGCGTGTGATTTCATTTGCAGTCAACGTTGGTCATGTGAATTCGAGTCGCAATATGCAAATGAAGGTAATAGTTTGGCTGCCTGAAAGCGAAAGTATATCCCTTTCGCTTGGTGCCGATGAAAAAAAACTGATTGGATTTTTTTTTTTTTTTTTTTTTATTTCAAGCATAATGCGTTGAACTTTTTGGAAAAAAAAATATATGATCAAATGAAATAAACCAACACACTCGAAGCTCTTCATACGTTAAATTGGTTATTTTTCGTATTTTCTTATTTTGACCATAAAGTTGTTATCAGTTCCTTGGGGCCATAAGACATCAAGTAATTTTTATTATTTTTATCATTTAGATCTTCTTCTTTGGCTTTATTGCGGCCCACTGAGCCTTTACCGCTGGCTATCATCTTAGTGTTCTTTGGGCACTTCCACAGTGGTTAATTGAGAGCGATGTAATTTCCCACTCCTGGGCCCTACCTATCGACCCATCAACTCATGAACCGGGGACCAACGGCTCAGAACATCCCGGCGGCGCCGACTGGGATTGAACCCAGGCCTGCTGGGGTAAGAGGTAATCACGCTTACCACTACACCACCGGTACCGCTGGTGTCCACAGTAAAAATGCATCACTTAGAAGTAATTGCCGAGGGGTTTCTACCAGAGTTAATTACTGGTCAATGTCAGTCAGATTACCAAAAATTACTCTGATTACTTTTAAATTAATTAAAATTTCTTAATTACTTTGAAATTACTTTTATTACTGTCGATTACCGAAATTACTACGATTACTTAAATAATTTAAGGAATTACTCAATAATTCAATGATTAACAATGTTTCGAACGATGGAATTGTTAGAAAAATACGACGACATCCAAGCTCGATTAATAAAAATGAGCTGTACAGCAAAACTGGAATCATGTTAAACTCATATTTCAAACTGAGTTTAAATAAAGTTTCATTGAAATATCAGAATTTGAAAGCTTTACTGTAAATACTGTATTTTAATATAGCGAGACTCATCTGTTGCTTTTGTTTTAATTTGGATTTGGATTTGGACATTTACGCGCGCTGATGCAAATGTCATCAAAATTGGCAAACAATTCTCGATTATCGCGCTAATTCTTCGATGCAATCGGTGTAAATATTTACATTATTTGACAAATCTCAGGTAATCATGACATCAGCTAAGAGGAAGAGGAGACAACTGGCTTCTTTTTGTCTGTAACGTGTTCATCTTCTCTCGCGGAAACGACCGTGCAAAAACTATTTCATTATGGGCGACGCAGTCGACTGTCAAAATACAAGAAAATAGATTCCCTGTTTCTCACGTTTCTATACGATCGCCCGACCAATCAGACGCTGGTTCGTGTTTGACAGAAAATTGGTTCAAAAAAGGCCCCCTATTTTCATCTCTTCCTCTTAGGACAGCAGTAGGTTTCTTTTCTTCATTCAAATTATTTTCAATAATCAAACGTCATGATTACCTGGGTTTTGTCAAATAAGGTACATATTTCCATTGCTTGCACCAAAGAATATGAAAAAGTCAATTTGATTTGGTTGCATAATGGATCTTATTTTTTTTTTAAGATTTTCATTTTTTTTAAATAATTAAATTCGATTTCCAGTAGTACAATAATTAAGTTTACCTAAAAAAATGAATCATACAATTTACATAGAATAGTAGAGAGTATGATTATTCAGAATACACATATTTTTGGGATTGCTAGAATTACTGCTGAAGCCATTATTTATGTTTTCGACATTGGTCCTTATGAACGCTCAGTGTCGATATCACGAAAATTTTATTTTGACAGATCGATGTCCGACTATGCCAATTATACCACTGAGGCAAAACAAAAAAGGGGTCAGTTTTGAGTCAACTTTTTGCATGAAGTTCCACATATGTTATGTGACAGTACATAACAAGCAATGATAATAATACGGGGACAAGTGGTGACATCTATGGGTAGGCACAGTAGCTATTTTATGTTAAGGGTAGAGGTAGTAGCAGTCGTCTGCATGAACAACATCCATGATATTCTCGCTGAAGTTCAGAGTCAACATCAGCACAGTTGACTGTCTGACTTTCTCCGTAAGATTTCCTTAATTAATTATATGATTTGAGTAGTAGCTATACTGAAGATCCGATAGAAGTCGCCCCTTCAGTGGTAGGAAAATCATTTTTGCAGTATGGAGAATATCAGAAAATCCACGATTTGTGACTAAACATGCTTTCACAGAAGGAAACAAATAAACGAGTGTTTACCTTATCACCATAGTAATGTACTCGTGCAATTTTTGTGCATCTAACACTGACCATAAAGACGATAATGAATAAAAACTGAAAATTTTCATGCATTTCCAAATGGTTTCCTACCATTCCCAGGCATTCGAAAGTGACTGGCCCTCTGGATGTGGATGATGTCAAAAACAACATCACATGATTAATTGTTTTTCAGAAATAGACAACTCCGTTATTTGTCTTAAGTAGCAGCAATTGTCACTTCGAATCCACAGAAGCGTTCAAAGTGGTCACTCGTCACCTACATGGTGTGTCAAAAAAGCACAGCTTTAAAACTCATAAAGCACGCGCACGAACACTCATATAAATTTGTATTAGATTAGTCGGAAACATAACCTTAAAGACCATATCGTGCTCTCTAACTACCGCACCAGCCGTCCAAAGTGGTGCCATGCCTTGCACGAGTCAGCAGAAGCGTGCCAATGTCGAGTGGCGGTCTACATGTCTACCTGCTCACATTGTACCTAGCTTTAATGTCTATGTGCTAAATGCTAAACTCGATTGCATATTAACTCTTCCACTTATGTAGACTGTAAACGAGTATTCGAGTGCAAAGTGTTTTAAACCGTAACACACGGCTCACGTTCGGGACGACCGAAAGGTGGCCGGTCTACGTGTTTTTTGCTGGATAGCTGAACAAAATTATCCAGGTTAAGTTGTAAGTAGGTGATGCTTACACTTAAATCGTGTTAAAATCCAAATAATCAACTGTTTATCATTCTGATTGACACCATGCCGGAGCAGAAAGCAGTGGCAACAGCACTTTTCTAAAACATTCCATTCCGTCATGTTCAACCCATTTACGATGGAACCAAACCCTCTTTCCAGCAACGATGAGCTAATCTCCAAGTAGGTACGGTATTAAACAACAACCTCAGTCTTGATCTTCAACTTGAAGCGCTCAACGACCACACCCGTCAAAAGTCTGCTAACAGCCATATCTCAACGCTCAATAGCTATCAAAATACCTTTTTCATTCCAGAGCAGCACCGGCTGACTGCCTGCCTGGTTGTGTACGAAGTTCAAGAACGGGTTTATTATTGCTTGTTTTACCTCGCCTACTTTTGGTACAAGCTTCGCGAATTAGAGTGCGATCGGTGGTAGTTTGTCGTGAGAATCACTTTTGGAAGCTGTGTGCACGAAGATGATCCGCATCTCTGCAGTGTGCTCCAAAACAGTTTATCTCTCTCTCTAAACCGCTAGCTTTTCGCATAATAATGCCGATTGATGATGGAAGTGTAGAGTGGCAGCACATGACGGAAAGAGGGTGTGATTGTAATGGATGCTGCGCGAGATGAAAACAACTTGGCACGCGGAAGACGATCTTTTGTTCGGTGGGTGAGAGAGAGATAGACGGTAGTTAAGTTAGGTTGGGAATTATTTTAAATGTGCTAAACGGTTTCTTTCGGCGGGAGATTTTCGACTGTGAGGCAGGCGAACTAAAGCGGGAAGCAAAGTGACGCCGTTTGGCACCGTTAGATGGCCGCTTTCATGCTTTCTGTCGGAAAAGAGGGATTTTGAGGCTTAGCGGTATGTCGTAACCTAGTACTGTTTTTCTGGACAAAAAAAAATACAATGCGCATCATCAAAATGCTTGCAACACAATTTATGAATGCAGATTCATAAAGGTATGAGAAAGCTTCCAATTGACTGATCAGACGTTCCACTGTATGTTGCGGAATATAGTGTTCGTTTTTCTCACTACAGAGGTCTGAGATATAGTCCAGGGTGTCCAGCCAACCGGGAAAATAGGGGAAATCCGGAAAAAAAACCGGGAATTCGAATTTGCCGGAAAAAGTGCTAAAAAAGCCAAACTAATCCACCAAAAGTTTACTACAAATATAATCAATTTGCTGACTGGATAACATCATACAATGTGTTGCGTTTCACTGTTTTAATGTTGTTTCTACTTACTTTGTTATTATTTTATATAGTTTGTACTCGTCTCTGTCTGAAATATCAAATGAAGGGCAAATCACTTTTCAAAAGGTCCTAAGTAACAAATGTAAACAAATCAAGTTAAGCGATACAACCTCCCAAGTAGCAATTTGGGATTTATAAGGGTTCTGAAGAGCATGATTTAGACTTGTAGAACACTTTAAAACCACGATAAAGCTTGAAATTTTACTTGGGTCATTGCTCTTCTATCATTGTATGTGGTACAAAAACACCCATCCAAATTTACTTTCATTGAATTAAGATAATCATAGGTCAAAAATTGTCCAATGTACAGTTTGAAATGATGGCTACATGATTGTTACTTCGTTCATTCGGACTGCCTAACGTGATTGCTAGATAAACATTTCAGAAGGTCGTATCTGCATTGATCGATTCTCTTCATCGAATTTCTCTTTCATCAATAACTCAGCTGCAGCGAGTTTTTCATTATACGAAGTAAATTCCAAATAACGAGTTTTTTCTTGTGATTTTGGGATACTGGGATATACTGTGAAATACCCCACAATATGGGTCTTGTTGGAATCGGAGTGACGTGTAGGGACCGGAAATCGATGTGTGACGCCATTTGGAAATCCAAGATGGCGGCTTCCGGTTACAGGAAAACATGGAAATTCTGTCAAATACCCCACAATACGGGTATTTTTGGAATCGAAGTGACGTGTAGGGACCGAAAATCGGTGTCTGAGGCCATTTAGAAATCCAAGATGGCGACTTCCGGTTACATAAAAACTTGGAAATTCTTAGTTGAAGATGCTAATTTTCAAATAACAGACTGTAGTGGTAATTTTTATACGATAGATGGAGTAGATGAAAGCATAGAGTTGATAGTTCCGTTAGAGTACGGCAGTGTGAAGATTGCATATAGATATTAGAATAGCGAGCTAGGACAACTTTTAAGGAAGGTACAAATCCGGAACCGGACCGGAAATCGATGTGTGACGCCATTTTGAAATCCAAGATGGCGGCTTCCGGTTACAGGAAAACATGGAAATTCTGCCAAATACCCCACAATATGGGTATTTTTGGAATCAGAGTGACGTGTAGCGACCAAAAATCAATGTCTGACGCCATTTCGAAATCCAAGATGGTGGCTTCCGGTTACAGAAATATTGGCAATTACCACCACATCACCCCGATTCTCAAGATACCCATATTGTAGGGTATATAACATTATTTTTATGTTTTTATGTAACCGGAAGTCGCCATATTGAATTTAAAAATGGCGTCAGACATGGGTTTTCAGTCTTAATAAGTCACCTCGATTCCAAAAAACCCATATTGTGGTTTATTTGACAGTATTTTCCAGTGTTTCTGTAACCGGATGTCACCATCTTGGATTTCGAAATGGCATCAGACATGGATTCTCGGTTCTCACAGGTCACCCCGATTCCAAAAATATCCATATTGTTGTGTATTTAACGGTATTTTTCTGTTTTCCTGTAACCGGAAGCCACCATCTTGGATTTCAAAATGGCGTCAGACATCGATTTCCGGTCCCTGCACGTCACACCGATTCTTAAGATACCCATTTTGTGGGTTATTTAACATTATTTTTCTGTGTTTATGTAACCGGAAGCCGCCATCTTGGATTTCAAAATGGCGTCACACATCGATTTCCAATCCCTACACGAACTTCCGATTCAAAAAATACCCATACTGTGGGGAATTTGACCGGAAGCCGCAATCTAGGATTTCAAAATGGCGTCAGACATCGATTTCCGGTCCCTACACGCAAACCAAAAATCTATTACAATGAATGTTAGTTCCGTTTCCTATCATCCTCTGTGCATGAACATCGCAACGAATGTTAGAAATTGACCATGCAGGCGATGTAATGGTTTTTTGTCTTTTTTTTATTTCGTGTTCCATCTACGCTTTCGACTATACCAGTAAGCTTGTAGAACGACGCACATTGTAGAACATTGTAGAACGACGCACACACTTATCTCGAATCTCTCCTGCAGAAAAAGCATGCGAGAAAATGAGCGCTTGATGTTTGCTTTTAGGCTGTCCATAATCAGAAGCATAGAGAGAGCAGTGTAGAAAGCACAGGTCTGATAGTCGCAACGTCCGTGGTTCGAGTCCAGTCGGCAACCTTTTTTCTATTTTTTTCGACATAATTAATTTCACTCACTAATACACTCCACACTTTTCGGTCTCCAATTTTCTTACATCGGACCGCAGCTAGGTATATCGCATCCTCGGTTCATGCGGTCTCCACTTACATCCTCTGATGATGAATCCCACATAATTGTAAGCGAATCTAATTCCAAAAATACCCATATTGTAGGATATTTGACAATATTGTCAAAAACCTCTTTTTACGAAGTAAATCACAAATAACGAGTTTTATTTTTGCGAAGTAAATCCCAAATAACGAATTTTCTTTTTACGAAGTAAATCCCAAATAACGAGGTTTTTTGTTGCGAACTAATTTAAACTAATTGTGACGAACTAAACTAAATAAAATTCGATTAAAGAACCCCCGTTTTGGTTCGTAAATGGAGGTTCCAGTGTATAAGATTATTGTTAAGATACAGTATAAAAACCTCATGATAAACTGAAAATACACACAGTTGAATTCAATTCTCTCGGAGTGCAGTTAATCTGGACTTTTCCTTCGTCCTCTTTCATTCCGATTATCGAGTATCCGTCACCGTCACCAACCGGTCCGCACTCGTGTTTATTTCAGTTACCATGGGGACGTAATTTGTGATTAGCCCCGGTCCCTTTCAAATTGTATCATTATTTATGTACGGCCTTAAATTTGAAATGACGTTATACATTCATCTAGTAATGGCCGATTTTCATTCGAATAATCGATTAATCGATTAGCGAACAGAAAAGTGAACTATTTGTAATCGGTTCTATCATGCTGATATAAGCATTAACTTCTCCAGAGGATCATCACCCATCGTTTCAAACATATGCTGCACTCTCTTTGATGGAAAAATGACAGCACAGCGAACAAAAAATAATCGATTAGATGTTAATCGAATAATTTAAAAAATGGGACATCTCTGATTTTGGCAGCAAAACCACATACATTGTATTCATTGGATGAAAGGGACCGTGAAAGAGGACACTAAAATAGAAAGTTTTTCTTCCGACAGTTTCATCTTAGTATTCTTCTTTGCCGTCACCCTGTTTGAAGTAGACACAATGTTTTTATTTTTTATCTCCTTTAGAAAAAGATCGTAGCAGATTTTCATTAAATCTGAATTATTTTCACCAACATCAACAAAAACGACTGAGCTAAACAAGTTTTGACAGGTGACATTCAGTGTGGCGTACACCAACTTTACTTTTTATCGGTCTCCGCCAGCATCGCCTCAACTTGTTTGGCAGCACCAAATGACCTTTCCGCATGAATGGCGTTTTTATCTCTTGTCTTGCATAACATTTTAAAGTGATGCTTCTAATGATCTAAAGTATCAATTTCGAGAACGTTTTGCCGCTACAAACGAGTTTTCTTTTTCAATGGGTTGTCGTTTTCACCATCATCATCATGCGGTAGATCTTGTCAAACAGGTAGGAGAGCATCTGCGCCGCACCCGTAGAGGCCGTTCTTTGTTTGTTTCTTCATTTGCCTGACCAAAGTTGCCATTTCCTGGTGGTCTGAATTCAGCTAGTTTTATTTTGATTTCGGTTCAATTCACACCTTTCACTTTTCCACTGTACACACATTTTCCACGGCCGGCCGGATTCGCTCAAAAGATAAACATCAATGCGATACGCGTACGGGCTCATAAAATCCGATTGCATAATCGTTTCTTCTTTCATTTGTTTTTCCTTTTTCGGTGAACTGCTGAACGATTGAAGTTTTTGATTCGTAAATTAATTGCGATTACGGGGATACTTGATCTTACGGCGGGGAAAAATCGGCAATAAAAACAACAACCTCTTCATCAACTATTGTAGGGGAAAAAAAAACAGGCAAAAAGATCAACGGCCTCCCCGTCTCTAAGCCAAGGCAAATCAATAACACAGACCCCCGAATCGCAAATCTCGACTTGCCATTTTCGACACCATCTCGCGCTGGATCGATCGCCAAAAAGTATCGTCATTTACTAAATCGCGAGTTTCTCGCTTACTGGTCGATCAAATCTCTCCGGTTTCATACTGTACAAGCGCATCACCGGCAGTAGCTGTGCTCAATTCAGGCCCAATTAGACCTCCCTCGAGTGGCGAGTGCTGAGAGCGTTACTACATATACCTACCTACCCATGTGCACTGCTGGAGGTCGATTGATGTGCAACACACGGGGAAAAGACGGCTGCCAAAATTGGAAATCAAAACAAAACAAAAACATTATGAAATAGAGGAAATTGATTCATTTAAAAATGAAAACAATCCCCGATGACGTTTATGTTATTAGGAAAAGCGGAAACGTGAGGTGTGGAAGAGGATGAGTTGCATGATTTTGATTGGGGCCATGCGACTTCCGATAATCATATTCATCGTGGAACTTCCCTTAAATTATCGAAACTATAAAGGAAGAGAGCAGGATTAGTAACTTACATTTGATTCCAGTACCTTCAATGCTTACCCTTGACAGATACGCGTATTCTGTTTACAATGTGCAGACTTCTTCAGTGTCTTGTACTAATACAGGGGCGGAATGTGCTGTAAAATCTGCTTACTGATTATCCATCCACGATAAGGCGGTAAGGCGCAGTTAATTTGCCGTCTCTTTTATTCTCCCGATTTTTAAACGGTTAAACGAGTGTAGCGTCCAACTCCGTCATTCGTTTAAACAGCCGAAGAACGTAAGAGACAACAAATTCACCTGTTTACACTTATTGATTTTCCATATGGGTCATTCCAGCTAAAGTGGGTACACCACCTGTGTTCGATGTCACCGATTTGAGCCAAACTTGGCCAAAACGCTTATTTTGGCATTCTGAACAAACACTTTTTTTTTTAATTTTGCTCTGAAGTGCCTAGATCCCTCTCGGCTACAACCCTGGATTTTCGAGATTTTTTAAAATTTCCACTTTCAGAAGAAATTACTCCACAACCAAATAAGCTATTCGTGAGCTTAGAACGTCAATTTGAAGGTTTGTTTTTGTTATAGTAACTACTTTTTGTTTTTGTTATAGTAACTGCAATAAAAAGTCCCATTTCCAGCAGGTATCAAAATTGTCAAAGACTGGCTTATTTTCACCTTCACAGCTAGAAAAAGCAGTGTATATTTCTGTTCAGTATGATGCACATAAATGAAGCGGCACATATCATATAAGTTTACATTATATATCATGTAAAATTCTGAGACATTTCATGCAATATAGCAAATATTGTATACAAAAGCCCATTGTTGTAAACAACATTGTTTACAAGTTGCTCGGCTGCGTGAAATGAAATACAAGTTTACGAGAATGAATGTTTACATCACAATTAAAGTTCAGAATTTTTATCTGCGTAGTTACTATAACAAAAACAAACCTTCAAATTGACGTTCTAAGATCACGAATAGCTTATTTGGTTGTGGAGTAATCTCTTCTGAATGTTGAAATTTTAAAAAATCTCGAAAATCCAGGGTTGAAGCCCAGAACGATCTAGGCACTTTAGAGTAAAACCAAAAAAAGGCGCTTGTTCAGAATGCCAAAATAAGCGTTATGGCAAAGTTTGGCTCAAATCGGTGACACCGACCACAACTTTTTTTAATTCTGTACCCACTTGAGCTGGAATGACCCATATTTGACTTTGGTTCCAAACATCAATGGCTTATGGTTTGTTGTCGTTTGGAACCAGTTAAGCGAAGTTGGCGACGATTGTTCGTATTTGATAGTTACCTCCCCCCCTTGTACTAATACTCGACTGCACATTGTAGACGAAATACGCGTATCTGTCAAGGTTAAGCAATTATGGTAGTGGAATCCGCATTACTAATCATTCTCTTTTTCTTTATACAGGTATTCCAATATAGACACCCACATGCATCAGGATTTATGTTGTAGACGATACATTAGAATTTTGAATGTGTTAATAGCTAATAAATGTTATGCTGAATTTTTACAAACAGTATAGTACAGTTTCAAGTAACATATAGCGAATTTGTTTTTGATTCAGTTCGAACCTGGATCGGGTATCAAGATTGATTCGGCTTATTCTTTATCAAACGTCACTGTAAACGTTTGTTTTTGTAACCCGGCTCGGGTTGAGGTTTGCACTGAAAATAAGCTCGGGTTCGCACGAGTTGGAATTGGTTCCAACCTAGATAATAAACAAATGCGCTAATAGATTCATACTTCTGATTGAATTTGCGAGCACAGAGAAGGAAAGAATTTGTACGATAACGACGGCAGCCAATGGTCATCTGCTACATCAAATACACACTCAGAAATAACTAATTTGACACGTGACAAAATCCATCTTTGACATAAAAGATAATATTAAGTGCTCCGAGACTAAAAAGTTCGTTGCTCGACGTTTTATTGAGCTATATTTTGCGTATGTTATGACTCAACTTTATGTCAAAATTGACGCTCGTATAGAGATTTTCACGCCTGGTTTTATTGGTGCGCTGTTTGAAACTGTGGTAGTGCAAATTCGAGGAAAATACATAACAAACCGCTGTCAATCTCATTATGACTGATCAAATTACATACATTTGCAGGTTAGCCCGAGGAAAATAATAAACAACTTTACACGGCTGTAGACCCCCGTTAGTGTGCGTGTGTTAAACGTCACTAATCTCTATGTGTCACTCTCAGAGCACTTACATGATTTTTTCTAAGTGTGTAGGTAGGGTAAAACCAACAATCAATACGAAACTAACGATTTTAAATTGGCTCACTACTTGACTAGCCTATTGGTCCCAAGCAAACCATTAACGTACCCCATTCTAGTCAAAATTCTAGTACTACGCAATGTTTGTTTTGATTCGCTATGAAAGTTTGACAGATAAAATCAGGGGTTATTGGTTTTTCCTATGTTTCGAGGGGTGAATCGATTAGCTTGGGACCGAAGAGAGTACCAGAGCTGAGCCAAAAAGTTGAGCACGTTATTTCGGGACCTTCTAGTCTTAGAGTTACCTCTATGGTAAAACCTCCTATACACAGCAAAAAATTCTGAATTTTAATTGTGATGTAAATATTCATTCACGTAAATTTGTGTTTCATTTCACGCAAACGAGCAACTTGTAAGCAATGTTGTTTACAAAGATAGGCTTTTGTATACAATATTTGCAACATTTCATGAAAAGTCTCAGAGCTTTACATGATATATAATGTAAACGTATATGATATGTGACGCTCCTTTTATGTGCATCATATTGAACAGAAATTTACACTACTTTTTCGAACTGCACAGTTCGAAAAAGTAGTGTAAATTTCTCTTCAGTATGATGCACATAAATGGAGCGTCACATATCATATAAGTTTACATTATATATCATGTAAAGTTCTGAGACATTTCATGCAATGTAGCAAATATTGTATACAAAAGCCCATTGTTGTAAACAACATTGTTTACAAGTTGCTCGGTTGCGTGAAATAAAATACAAGTTTACGTGAATGAATGTTTACATCACAACTAAAATTCAGAATTTTTATCTGTGTGTGTAGTTGTGTTGTGGTACGTTAGAAGCGTTCGGTTCCATACACAACTATAGGAACGTTTACCCTAGATAATTTAACAGCAAAAACTTTGTAAATAGAAAGTAGCAATATACACGAAGAACACCGTAGAATTAAATACATCTTGTATTTGATTGTAGCCATGATTCGTCTCTATTTCAATATGCAATGTTGCAAACCACTGGTTTTTTATTCATCCGCTGGTCATAGACTCTGAGTGGTCACCGGATAGTCCCCTGGAAGGTCCGGAACTGCCATAAATTTAAGTACTTTTAATATTTGATTGTAGTAAAGGGTGATACGGTCAAAATTTGGTCAATATAAACTTGACGTATTTCTTTCAATTTTGCATTTAAAAAACCTGAACACCCCTCATTTTGAAGGTGTGTGTGTGTAGAATGTTGCTCCTATTTTGATTTTGGAATTCACTCTTCAGTTGTCAAAATGCCGTCCAAGCAAGAAGAGCAGCGTATCAAAATTTTGCTCGCGCATCGCGAAAATCCGAGCTACTCGCACGCAAAGTTGGCAAAATCGCTAAAAGTTGCCAAATCAACCGTTACAAATGTAATTAAAGTGTTTGGGGAACGTTTGTCGACAGCCAGGAAGTCTGGATCGGGGGGAAATCGAAAACCGGAAGCCGCTGAGACGACAAAGAGAGTTGCCGGTAGTTTCAAGCGAAACCCTAACCTCTCTCTCCGAGATGCCGCAAATAAGCTGGGTGTATCGTCTACAACCGTGCATCGAGCCAAAAAACGAGCCGGACTATCGACTTACAAGAAGGTAGTGACTCCAAATCGCGATGATAAACAAAATACGACGGCCAAAGCGCGATCCCGGAGGCTGTACACGACGATTCTGACGAAGTTTGACTGCGTGGTAATGGACGACGAAACCTACGTCAAAGCCGACTACAAGCAGCTTCCGGGACAGGAGTTTTATACGGCAAAAGGAAGGGGAAAGGTAGCAGATGTTTTCAAGCACATGAAACTGTCAAAGTTCGCAAAGAAATATCTGGTTTGGCAAGCCATCTGTACCTGTGGCTTGAAAAGCAGCATTTTCATAGCTTCCGGGACTGTCAACCAAGAAATTTACGTGAAAGAGTGTTTGAATAAACGTCTGCTGCCTTTCCTGAAGAAACACGGTTGTTCCGTACTGTTTTGGCCGGATTTGGCATCTTGCCATTACGGTAAAAAGGCCATAGAGTGGTACGCCGCCAACAACGTGCAGGTGGTTCCCAAGGACAAGAACCCTCCCAACACGCCAGAGCTCCGCCCAATTGAGAAATACTGGGCTATTGTCAAGCGGAACCTAAAGAAGACCAAAAAAACTGCTAAGGGCGAGCAGCAGTTCAAGGCAAACTGGCTTTCTGCGGCGAAGAAGGTGGACAAGGTGGCTGTACAAAATCTGATGGCAAGGGTCAAGCGTAAGGGCTGGCAATTCGGATTTGGAAAAGCGGAAGCCTAACTGAATATTTTTCCTGAATTTTATGCTAATTGAACTTGAAAAAGAAATTTAATTTGATTTTTTAAATAAACGATTTCACCGATTTACACGCGTTTTCCCTTGACCAAATTTTGACCGTATCACCCTTTATGCCTCGATTTGTCTCTATAACCAAAAAGAAGAAACTTCGTGAAGCAGCTTGCCAACAATTTTGTTGTTTCCTTCTACCGGCCCGTGCGACCTTTATTGCAAAAGCAGTTTGTCATGATAAAAAGGGAAGGCTATCACTATTGCACAGTTCGAAAAAGTAGTGTAATTTTCTGTTCAATATGATGCACATAAATGGAGCGTCACATATCATATACGTTTACATTATATATCATGTAAAGTTCTGACACATTTCATGCAATGTAGCAAATATTGTATACAAAAGCCCATCTTTGTAAACAACATTGTTTGCAAGTGGCTCGGTTGCGTGAAATGAAATACAAGCCTACGTGAATGAATGTTTACATCACAATTAAAATTCAGAATTTTTATCTGTGTGCTTTCCATTTCTGATATACACAGCATAAAATTCTGAATTGTGATGTAAATATTCATTCACGTAAATTTGTGTTTCATTTTACGCAAACGAGCAACTTGTAAGCAATGTTGTTTACAAAGATAGGCTTTTGTATACAATATTTGCAACATTTCATGAAATGTCTCAGAACTTTACACGGTTTATAATGTAAACATATATGATATGTGACGCTCCTTTTATGTGCATCATATTGAACAGAAATTTACACTACTTTTTCGAACTGTGTAGCGTTATCATTCGGCTCGTTGATCGCTTGTCATTTTGTCATTTTGGGATATTTTTGATGCCTTGGTCTTCACTGAAATAATTTTTCCTGCAATCTTTGGGACTGTCCAGAAGTTATTGACACTTAACCTTATAAATCATAGCACGAACACGGCACTACCAACAATCAATACGAAACTAACGATTTTAAATTGGCTCACTACTTGGCTAGCCTATTGGTCCCAAGCAAACGATTAACGTATCCCATTCTAGTCGAAATTCTAGTACTACGCAATGTTTGTTTTGATTCGCTATAAAACTTTGACAGATAAAATGAGGGGTATTGGTTTTTCCTATGTTTCGAGGGGTGAATCGATTAGCTTGGGACCGAAGAGAGTACCAGAGCTGAGCCAAAAAGTTGAGCACGTATCTCCGGAACCTTCTGGTCTTAGAGTTACCTCTATGGCACTACTAATCGAAATGACGTCTGAGAAAAAGTTGTGTTAAAAACAAAAATCGGTCAAAAGTCTCAATAATGAACATCAAAAGTGCTTTCAACGTAGACTACATCTTATGGGAAGATACAAGGGATAAATCGTGTATCTAAAATTGCGACCGTCACGATAAGGTGTTAAGTTTTCAACGCACATTACTTTGTCATTTAAAGATAAAATTTAAATCCAAATACCTCAATCGATAGGAAATAACTCTAAGAATCTGCTGAAATTTTCGCTCTCTCATTTGTGGAGAATCGATCGAATGATATCGGTCAGGCGTGGGTTGAGCTTTAATATAAGAACGATGTCGTACCGAAATTCATTTTCACATCGGACAACGACAGATTGCCTGAGGAACTAGCAGCAGCAGTATCGGTAAAATTTGGAAATTTTTACAGAAAGAGTTAAGTTCTTGTGCAGTCATGGAAAAAATCAAAAAATTCCAAAATCAGGAACGGCTGAAATTCACTGCTGATCTTGAGAACAGCAAAATCACAAACAGAAAATCACGGCTGATTTTATTTTACACAGCTAAAATTATTTTGTAATTTTACACGAATTTTCATGCACATAAAAATTGGTTTTTAATTTTACACAACTTGAAACTTACATGCATGTAAAATTAAACGTCACTAGAATTTTACATGTATGGCTTTAGATGGACTCATCTTGTAATTTTACAGGACATTGAGAATTACACACATTTCGCTTTTCGATCGAATTTGCATAAAATCGAACTGATTATCTAATTCTCATTGTCTCATCTAAGTTCTCATTATGCATCGTGTAAAGTTCTGAGAAATTTCATGAAATGTTGCAAATATTTTTCTATACAATCATACAATATTAGGTGCTCTGAGAGTAACATATACGAGCGTCAATTTTGACATAAATTTGAGTCATAATAGACGCGAAATATAGCACTATCAAACGTACACACTTAGAAATACCTAATCTTTCACGTGACGGAATTCATTTTTGACATAAAGAATAAGACGTAAAAAAACATGTCATGTAACATTAAGTGCTCCGAGACTGAAAAGATCAAAAGTACGCTTGATTGAGCTGAATTTTGCGTCTATTATGACTCAATTTTATGTCAAAATTGACGCTCGTATATGTCAGTCTCAGAGCACCTAAATTTACATGATTTTTTTTAAGTGTATACTTTTCGTCGAGAAACGAACTTTTCAGTCTCGGAGCACTTAATTTTACATGACATGTTTGTTTACGTCTCATCCTTTATGTCAAAGGTGGATTCCGTCATGTGTAAGATTAGGTATTTCTAAGTATGTAGCTTGTTCGATGATTAGTCCTGGTCACGGGCATTGGCCACGCTGCAGGAGCAAGACGAATCGGACTGAATTTATCTAAGTTTCATTAAGGACAATTGTAGAACTCCAGTCGATGGTAATAGTTTTAACTCCAAAGGCAAAATTTGCAATTAATTGTTGGATTGCTAGTGGTTAGAACTAGGAATGACAATCGGAAATAAGAAACTGTTGTTGCGTTTGTCTTAGTTTTCTTGCAAGACATCTTTTTAGCATCTGTTCCTCCTGATCATGCTGCTTTCGTGCATCCCAAATGGTTTCGTATTTCATTTTCTTCGGATTGGAGGTTTTGGAATGTTTTACTTCCCGGCTATTACAGGACGGTACGGGGCTTTTTTTCTCGTTTTTTAAAACAACAAAACAACAATCGAATGTCGAGTCAAATGTAAACATTATTTGTAGTGGTGCCAGAATTGATTTAAAAATTTGCTTACCATGCGGCGGAAGGATGTTGGTGGGTGTTTGAAGAGTGTAGAAGCAACAATCAATACGAAACTAACGATTTTTAATTGGCTCACCACTTTAGTAGCCTATTGGTCCCAAGCAAACGATTAACGTACCCTATTCTAGTTGAAATTCTATTACTACACTATGTTTGTTTTGATTTGCTATGAAAGTTTGACAGATAACATCAGGGGTGTGTGGATTCATGCAGAACATGCAGGGGTGAGTGAAATAGCTTGGGACTGCTTGGGACCGTTGTTCTGATACTAAGTGAGCCAAAAATAATAATGATTTTCTTCGGGACCCAGTGGTCTTAGAGTTACCTCTATGGTAGAAGTGTGTTTCTGTAGGTGTTAGCACAATGTGGCCGAGTGTGCTACCCCCTGGGTCCTGAATTTAACCTAGTTTTACTATGTATGAAACTCCAAAATATTTAAATAGGAACAAAATCATAGGTTTCTTCAAGGGGTGGTCACTCTACACACTTATTTTGCGCCAAAAATTTTCTCTGTGCCGAGAGTGCCAGTCATTGGACTGACTTTGTTTGTGAATAATTGTATGTTTGGCAACCCGGTATTTTGACAGTTTTTCGAGAACCCATTCGTGGACGTTGAAGGAAGTCCTGGAATTGTAGAGTGTTGGTTAGGTACAGTCTCTTCTCATTCTGAATTACTTTAATTTGCTTCGTAGTAATGTCCGGTGCGGCCCAAATATTGATGAAACCTTCGGAATCACTTTTGCATTTTTCCGCCCCGATTCGACGTAACCAATTTCATAGTTGGAGGACACGACAGTGGTTTCTCGTTTATTTACGACAACACGTAATGCAGGAAGGGGGAATCTTTCCCTATGGTTGGTCCATGGAAATCTTTGATATCAGTGACTGAGTATAATTGTATTGCTATTTATTTTTCTCTCACGCTAATTTTAATCTGTTGTCGTTATATGGAGTTATTCAGATACATAGTAACACCAGTTAAAGAAAAACCGCAATAGCTGAATAAAAGTGACTCACTCACTGAGTAAGTATCAGCGGGCTTGTATAAAATAGTGATAATTATTGGCTTATATTAATCATTGTCAAACCCACGATTTCAAAAACTCAACATATTCGAGGGAAACATCTCATTACTGCAAACAATTACTGACCCCATTCCATTGCATATAAGCACTGAATAATGCTAATTAATATATTGTTAGAACTAGTAGTGCTGAATTGAAGCTGATTTAAGGCTAAAGAAGACTATATAGTTGCTTCGGGAGTGTCTACGGTTCATAAACATGTTTTAAAAATTGTATGGAAATTGCCCACTCATTTTGTTCTCTTTTAAAATCTGATTGCGTGGTTTCAGGACAGCCCTTCGGCGTTTGCTTCGTTCGACTGTCCATTGACCTATAGTTACTATTTTTTTCCATGATTTGTTTTCCGTCGATCTTGTTTTCCGTGCTGAGCACCAATGCTACCGACGCCAAGGAGGCAGCTCCCACACCTGGACCCTACCTATCGACCCATCAACTCATGAACCGGGGACCAACGGCTTTACTTTCCTTTCCGATGGAAGGCGTGATCAGAGATGTTATGCCTCAGAACATCGCCGACTGGAATTGAACCCAGGCCTGCTGGGGTGAGAGGTAATCACGCTTACCACTACACCACCAGCGCCGCTCTATAGTTACTATGTGTATACAAAGAATCCCATGACACAAGAATAGTGCTGGGCAAATTATGCGACGTCATGGCTTGTGCTTCCAATGATTGAATTTGATTTCTATCACCAGGTTCGCAAATGTTTGAAAATAGAAATGGTTTATTTTTTCAGCCAACATAGGCAACAAATGCTAAATAATAATTTATGGGAGTTTAGTGGCTTCTTCCTAACATTAAAAAATCCACTTAAAGTTCAATGACATCCAATATCCAATTGGGATTTGGGACCAATACGCTAGTCAAGTAGTGAGTCAATTTAAAATCGTTAGTTTCCACCGGTTGCTATTACAAACCGGTGGAAACTAATGATTTTAAATTGGCTCACTACTTGACTAGCCTATTGGTCCCAAGCAAATTGATTAACGTTCCCCTTTCTAGCAGAAATTATAGTACTACACTATGTTTGTTTTGATTCGCTATGAAGGTTTGACAGATAAAATGAGGGGTTCGTTGATTTTCCAATGTTTCGAGGGGTGCATCAATTAGCTTTGAACCGAAGATAGTTTCTTTGGAACCTACTAGTCTTAGAGTTACCTCTATGCTATTACCATAGAGGTGACTCTAAGACCAAAAGGTCTCGAAGAAACGTGCTCAACTTTTTGGCTCAGCTCTGGTACTATCTTCGGTCCCAAGCTAATCGATTTAGCCCTCGAAACATTGGAAAATCAACGAACCCCTCATTTTATCTGTCAAACCTTCATAGCGAATCAAAACAAACATTGTGTAGTACTAGAATTTCGACTAGAATGGGGTACGTAATCGATTTGCTTGGGACCAATAGGCTAGTCAAGTAGTGAGCTAATTTAAAATCGTTAGTTTCGTATTGATTGTCGCTATTACTCTCTAGCTAAATAAAGAGTAGTTGTTGGCCGAACGTCACGCCATCCACGAACATGCGCTCCAAACATTGTTGGACGTCGGCTTCACTTGATTCGTGCAACGGAACCGAAAGATGTCGCCACCGGCCGCCATCTGTACTGTCAGTCAAGACTGAAATGCTCGCACAGCGCATCTCGGTCATTATGCCAAATAATGGCGTGTATAAACAAATCAAACAATCTACAATTAGCTGGACGGGTGTAATGTGTAATCACCGTCACTTCTGCTAATGAAATGGATTTCCTAACCGATCATCGCTTCACCCCCTTCGCCGTTTTCGTCTGCGATGACACGACTGTGTCGTTGATGGTTGTTTAATGCCACTAACGATTCCTACATATGTCGGTGATCATCATCGGAGGAAATGCTTCCAAACTGTGTTGATGGAAAATCGTGAGAGTCTGAGTTGGCATCCCACACCGGGGCTTACAATGGAGTTTTATTGGCTGTGGAGTTAAGTGGGAAATAAGAGTAATTATCTATAACTGAGACTATGCTAAAAACGTATGTTATATTTGGTAACCGCCAAGGTACCATGATGCAATCCGTCAATCGAGAACTGTCGCAAAAATTCAAACTATTGTTTTAAAATGAATCAATGCGGCAACCGTTCGTTTTCAACGTACACTGGATCGGTGATCGCGCATTATAATGAGGGCATTGTATTCCACTTTTCCGATTCCCATTGTGAGAAGTGCGGTGACTTCGGTGTCGGTGATGGAATTCCGTAGAAAAAGTAAGGCGCGATGATCTACGATGATTGATAGCCGCGCATGCTATTGTTTATTAAATACGATCACATAAACAGCTCTGAGCGGAGTTCTGAGCATTTGCAACGGCTAATGCGATCGCTAACCTTGACAGTGGATGATTTTATATTCTCAAGGGGAGCGGTTTTGATCTCAGAAAGTTCGAACATTGAATAGGTAAGTCGTTTTGTTTCTCCCTGACTTATTACGTTCCCACTGAAACTTACGCTTGCTCTCAGCTTAGTGATCTTTTGAGCCGTTATAAGTCGCAAGAGATACGCAAAACATTACGCAATCAACTTGTTTCTCAGCTCAAGATATGCTAACAAGCTCGTCACGATCCAACCCAGCCTCATTCGCCTAACCCGGTCCAGAGTCACCGTCCAACATCAACACAACAAATCCGATCTTGACTGGTTGCTTGCTTGCGTGTGGAATGTGGTAAATTGGTTGCTGCAAAGTGATCATTACAGGTTACTTCCAACCCTGCCACTGGCTGACAGCTTAACGATCATAACCCTGCATGCTACGGATAATTGGTTATTACGTTGATTGCATGGGGATCACATTGCCGGCAGCTATCGGTCATTCGGTTCTAGTTCATTCCCGATAACGATTTCCAGCAATTTCCATCACCAAAATTTGCAGAGTCGATTAATTCCGTTCGTTCCGGTTGACTAATTTTTACCACCAACAAATTGGTAGAATTTATCGCCACCGAACGACCCGTCAAGGTTATGTTGATAATTCAATATGTGTGTAATTATTATCGTGCTCGTGTTCGACGTCGTCGTCGTCGTCGTCAGCCGCGTGATAGCTTGGGCCTTGAGCTCTCCTTTTTTCACTTTTACGTGTCACGCTCCGGTGGCCATATTTTGAAGGTTTGATTGTCTCTTCACGCTCGCCTGGGTTCGTTTGGGGGATCTACCAGCTATATGTTGCCAGCTAAATGAGTAGCGATCGACAGAACGTTGAATAATTATAGGTACACAAACTTACTCAAATGGAATTGTCCGCTGTGGGATGATCTAATGCCCGCTGTATGTGATGGTGAGATTGTTCTGAAGGAAACTGCGCACAATTTAAGGTAATCGAGTAGAATTGAATCGATTGAATTGATCATCACTCACTGATGTGGTTTCTGATGAGCTGAGAGGAATATAATAATCGTTCCAGCGATGACTAAGTATCGTTATTACGATGTCACTCAAGGATTTAAATGAAATGAACTGGAAACAGGCACTACCGGTCATTTAATCTTACAACGATAAGTTTGATGATCTACTGTAATAGCGTTAGCGTTAGCGTTAGCGTTGTTATGATATACTTCGTAGATTGGATACTAGCGACACTCACGTCTCTTCTGAAATTCTCAGTTAGACTACTTTCAGGAATAATGCTGGGGAGTAAACATTGGTTCCAATCTAAACAAGAGTAACAGAAGCATGACTGCCGCTATTCCCGGCCACGCCCATCTTTACCATAACTAGGGATAGGGAAGGAAATGTTGATGTAGTACTTACTTAACGAGAGGCCACCGACTTAGCGACGCCCTCATAAGTGCTACGGATTTGGAGGGTTGGGTAGGGTATTCGGTTAGGATTCACCTCAAGTTGGCGATGCAACCAAAAGTATGTATTGTTTATTTGTTGTTTATTTAATCTCTCGATAGCCGGCTATCGAAAGAACATATTCATTTTGTTTAGTGATCATGAATTTTAAAAGTCATGACGGAGAGCTTGGGATTAAACCCATGATTTTCTGCTCAGTAAGCAAAAACGATCCCTCCAGGGTCATCGAGCATCTCAGAACCATAACGCTTCTCGACAATACAGGACTACGTTTTCGCTTGATATGCAAATAGTTTCCGAGGCTAATGTTTAATATCAAATATACAAATGATGGTGGCGATTTATTGTGCTGTGGAAGAGCTTGGAGTTAAGTCCATGATTTTCTGCTCAGTAAGCAAAATCGATCCCTCATGGGTCATCAAGCATCTCATAATCCACAGCGCTTCGCGTCAAAGTACGAATATATGGATGAACTATCTATTATTGAATAACTATTATTTACGATAATTACATGAAAGAAATAAAACATAAACTACAAACAAAACGTGACAACTAAAATCTCAAAAAGATATTCTCAATATATTTCGCGCAACTAGGAATCTCAAAACAATTAGACGCTATAATGATACTCTGCACTTGTTAGACACAAGAAGAGGCCAAAAAGCAAGCGTCCGACACACAAAACCCGCCAGATCCACTTGCAGTCACAATCAACGATTCTACGAATCGCGAGCGCTCACGAATCATAAAACCGTTGACTGCGACACTCTGAAAGCGAAAATGACAGGCTCCATTACAACATCTAACGAATTCAAAACTCCGAAAATCACTCATCTATAGCTAGTGAGTGGAAGCAACCTTGTATGCAACCATTCTTCATGATACACTATTTCTGTCTATCTTTCTATTAGGCCTGTGGACATGCGTTAGCTTCGAAACTTCTAACCAAATTGGGAAATTTTCCAAATCAGAAAAAAAAACTTTCAAAGGTAATCACAAGTAAAATAAATATTGATTATTTTACGCAAAAACGAGCAAGTAATATTAAATCTCTTGTATCGTATGCTAATGCTTGCAATAATATGCTTAAATAAAATAAAATATTAATAAAATTATATGCAAAATTAACTAGAAGATCATTACTTTATTGGTGAGAAGTTTCTAATAAGCCCTCCCAGTTCCTCTGTATACAGAACAAATCTGATACTATAATCAGAATTGCTCAGTCTGCATGAAGCAGCCGATTGCATCAAGGAAGTTCTATTAACAACCAAGAATTAATCGTTTGAGGTATACTGAAGCATTAAGAAGGTGATATGTGTCACTATAGGAAATCATCATCGTTGCAAATATAAAGGAATTAAACATAACCCTTTGCTTCAGTACCGTCAACCTCCATGTCCATGGGGAGGGGATAAGTTTGATGATCTACTGTAATTAATCAAAAGTAGCTTAACATAGGTTCTCGTATTGGTAAATCAAAGTTAGCCACCGTGGAGAATAGAAGAACTCTGAAAGTGAAATTTTGTCACAAATGCATTTATTTTGCGAAAAAATTATTTAAATAAAATCTGGTTAATGCTTCGTTAGAAGAAAACTTAACTTTGCTTAGTTCAAATAATGGACGCAGTCGTTCAACTCCCCCAACAAAAAAAATCATTGCTTACTTAACGATCCTGCTCACCCCCAGAGGTGCAAAGGGCCTTTGTGAAAGATTTCCATCCTGGGCAATTACTAGCTTTGGCCTTGACATGTGCCCAAGTCAAATTTCGATCAACATTCTTAATTTCACTGTTTAGGCTCCGCCGCCACGAGCCTCTGGATCTGCCTCTACTGCGATGTCGTGCTGGATTCCAGTACTCGCTTGCAGATTTCACGAATTTCTGCCTCTATCGGCTTCTGATGGCACAAACGATGAAGCTCGGAATTTGAGATCCAATTGTGGGGCCACCAGGCACGAATTATGTACCGCAGGCGTCGGTTGATAAACACCTGCAGCTTCTGAGTGTTCTCCGCTGATACACACCATGTTTCACTGGCGTATAACAGCACAGACTTCACGTTCGAGTTAAAAATTCGGATTGTGGTGCGTCGACTGATCTGATTCGCTCTCCATACATTTCGCAAACTCGCAAAAGCAGCTTTCGCTTAATCCGTGCACCTATGCCGCTCTTGGTGCCGCCGTCCCGTCCGACGCTATCTGGCTGCCAAGATATTGGAAACTTTCGACTTTCTCCACTGCCTGCCCAGCTAACGTGAAATTGGAACGGCTTTCCGTGTTGACATCCAACGATTTGGTCTTGTTGACGTTGATGGTTAGACCTGCTTCAGAGGAGCGTTCCACAAGGTCGTCGAGCTTACTCTGCATGTCAGAGCGCCGTTGTGCTAATAACGCAACCTCATCAGCCAAATCGAAGTCGTTGAGATGGTCCATAGTAATAGGTTGCCACAGCAACCCACGGTTCGGTACACGGTCAACGGCTCCAACCATGATCTCGTCGATTACGATGAGGAACAGTAGCGGTTATAATATACATCCTTGCCTCACACCCGCGATTACCCGAATCGGGTCAGACAAAGCTCCGTTGTGCAACACTCTGCATAAGAAAGCCTCATACTGCACTTCGATGAGGTTGACGATCTTATCAGGGACTCCCTTGCGTCTCAGAGCACCCACAAGTTTTCGTGGTTTAGTCGATCGAAAGCTTTTTCGTAGTCAATGAATACCAAGTACAGGGACTCTTGGAACTCATTGACCTGCTCCAAGATAATGCGGAGCGTGACAACATGGTCCACACAGGATCTTCCAGCACGGAATTCTGCCTGCTGTCGTTGGAGAGTCGCGTCGATCTTCTCCTGTATCCGATTGAGGATAACTTTACACAGAACTTTGAGAACAATACACAGTAACATGATGCCTCGCCAGTTGTCGCATTCAGTTGGATCCCCCTTCTTGGGGACTTTTACCAAGACGCCCTGCATCCAGTCGGCCGGAAAAGTCGCGGTGTCCCAGATATTGACGAATAGTTGATGCAACATTTGTGAGGATAGCATGGGGTCAGCTTTGAGCATCTCTGCTGATATGCGATCGACCCCCGGGGCTTTGTTGGACTTCATTCTTCGGATGGCTGCTTCTATCTCCTGCAATGATGGAGCTTCAGTGTTGACGCGAGTAATGCGCCTCACCCTTGGCGGATCATGCCGAGACGTTGATGGTTGGTTGACCGTTGAAACTTCGTGAAGTTGTTCAAAGTTCCAGCTTTTCAACTGGTCAGTAGGGTTGGCTTCATCCTTGCCCCTCTCAGGCGTCGTGAAACATCATAGAGGAGGCGGATATTGCCAGTAGCTGCGGTTTTCTCCCCTTCAGAAGCCACGCTCGCTTGTCCCGTATGCAGGAACGCTTAACTTCCTTCTCTAGAGCCGAATACCGCTGACGGGCCTCGTTCTTGGCTCCTCGGGTCCTTGCTCGCTCTATCGCGGCTTTTGCTTCACGCCGCTCCTCGATCTTCCTCCAGGTTTCATCGGTGATCCACTCCTGCCTCTGAGTGCGCAGCTCACCCAGGTTTTTTCCTTTGGTTTTGTTTTTTCCGTCGATCTTGTTTTCCGTGCTGAGCACCAATGCTACCGACGTGCCAGGAAGGCAGCTCCCACACCTGGACCCTACCTATCGACCCATCAACTCATGAATCGGGGACCAACGGCTTTACTTCCCATCCGAAGGAAGGCGTGATCAGAGATGTTATGCCTCAGAACATCCCGGCGGCGCCGACTGGTATTGAACCCAGGCCTGCTGGGGTGAGAGGTAATCACGCTTACCACTACACCACCGGCGCCGTTAGCTCACCCAGGTTGTTCTCGCTTGTTTTAATAAAGACATTCTTGATGCTCGTCCACTGTTCTTCTACGCTGCCACCTTCCGGAATATTGCTTCAAGGACACTTGCATCCGCAGAACGTTATTATGCACAACCTGAAAAGGAAGGCCTAGCGTTAGTCTACGCATTGACGAAGTTCCATAAGTATTTGCTCGGACGACATTTCACATTGTTAACCGACCACAAGCCATTGCTGTCTATTTTCGGTTCGAAAAAGGGCAATCCACTGCACACTGTGTGCAACATGTGTCCACCAACGACTTTGGATGTGCAGATTTGTTATCCCGGCTCATCGACCGAACCAATCCATCAGTGGAAGAATTTGTGATTGCAGCACTCACCATGGAAGAAGATTTGGTAAGCATCCTGGCAAACACAACGGAAAAAGTACCAGTTTCCAGCACCAGCACTTCGAAAAGCTACAGCAACAAACAGCACTCGTCAAACCGTTGCAAAGCATATCCATGATGATTGGCCCAACAAAACTCTCTTCGATGCTGAAGTTCAACCCTACTACAACAGACGAGAATCGCTCAGTGTAATGTTCGGCGATACACGGGAAAAAATACGATCTCCAAAATGAGATAAATGACTCATGATTTCATGAACACAGCGTATTTTCATGTTATGAAAATACACCATGAATAATATTCATGATATCATGAGCAACTTTTGCGTAACGCAGCAAACATTCCCAAAATCATGAATCATCCGAGTTGAAATCATGAGCTAAATTCATGGGTTTAACTTTTAACCAAAAAATGTAAAAATAATAAAATAATGCAACAAACTGGATTCGAACCAAGAACCTTGAGATCACTAAACCCACACTTTGACCACTAGACTATCAGTCCTTGTATAAAATGGAAGGCAAAAGGCGAATAGCAGATGCCTATGTAGTTCGGTTTATGAACACGGTTTGCCAAGTACGTGTAACGCTTTTAGCGGTCTTGATTCCTCTGCATTATGAAATCATGAATTTCCATCCCGAAATCATGAATCATTGCTACGATTTCATGGGATGGCTAGTTTTTTCATTTCATGATTTTTTATTCATGAAAATGGAATCGGATTTGTTTCCGTGTAGATTCGTCGTTCCCAACATGTTTCGACGAATTATCATGCAACAATTCCACCGTGGTCATCCAGGAATGGTTCGTATGAAGGCAATTGCAAGAAGCTTTGCATACTGGCCCGGTATGGATAACGAGATCGAGGAATTCGTCATACGCTGCGCACCATGTCCCACAGCTGGTAAAGCTCCGACGAAAACGACACAAGAATCGTGGCCCATTCCAAGTAAACCCTGGTCCCAGATTCACATCGACTACGCAGGACCTGTAGATGGTGTCTACTTTCTGGTGGTGGTCGACCCGCACTCCAAGTGGCCTGAGGTGCACATAACCAAATCGACGACAGCGAAAGCCACCATCAAACAGCGAAAGCCACCATCGCTACGTTTGGTGTACCCGAGATAATCGTATCCGACAATGGCACTCAATTTTCAGGACACGAATTCCAAGTATTCAGCACCAATCTCGGTATTCGCCACATCCGCACCCCACCTTAGCATCCACAATCCAACGATTTGGCTGAAAGATTTGTGGACACCGTGAAAAGAAGCCTTCGGAAAATTCGTTCGGATGGAGTAGAAACGCTTGAGGAAGCGCTGCAAACATTCCTGCAAGTATATCGCTAAACTCCAACCAACGATCTTGGCGGAAAATCCCCTGCTGAAATGATGTTCGGTAGGTCGATACGCACCGTCTCATTGCTGCTGCAGCCTAGCAAGCACACCATCACATCCAGAGACAGACAAAAGCAGAACGTCGCTTTCAACAGAAAACAGGGCGCATTTAAGAAGAGTTTCCAGCATGGCGATTTTGTGTATGCCAAGGTTTATCAAGCAAATTCTTGGCAATGGGAACCAGCGACGTTCATCGAGAAGGTAGGAAACGTTACCTACAACGTTTTTCTCGGAGATAGACATAGGTTGATCCAATCGCATGCTAACTAGCTGAAGAGTTGAGTTCAAGAAACCAGTCCATCAGTACACGAGTTTGGATTGACCGTTCCAGCAGCAGCCATTCCTCCAGAAGAACCTGCAACAACACCGCGTTTAGAGGAACAAATTTTGGACGACTCAGAAATTCTGGAGTTAACGGATTCAGATTTTTCCAATCCAACATTAGACTCCGAATCTGAAGGTATTGACGATCCAGAACCAACAGATGCAATTGAGGAGGCAGCCCATCCGAGAACTCCACTCTTGGAATGAGGACGGCGTATGATTCAACTTCCGGCCCGTTACAAACCCTACTGGATGACAAAACCTTAGGGGGGAAATGTTGAATCATAACAATCACTGGAACACTATATAAACGGTGCAATTGAAAAGTATTGAGGCATGATACGTTAGACCTTGAATAAAGAAACTTTTCTAGTATTTATCAAGCTATCTTTCTATTCCGGAATTTCCTTCCGGACACATCAAAAACCAACTCAAGAGCCACATGTGAAAAGGGCATACAAGCTTTTTGTAAACAAACCTTTGTAGGCCCTTTTCTCACCAACCAAGGGCCTCCCACGTAAACCAACAACATCATCGGGAAGGAGAAAGCTTCCCCTTACCGGTGATATTGATGGTTTGCGTAGGTGAACATTCGGTTGGCGAGAAAAGGGCCTACAAAAGTTTGTTTACAAAAAGCTTTCATGCCTTTTTCACATGTTGTTCTTGAACTAAGTTTCAGTGATGAAAGTATAGGCCTTTTTAATGCAGCACCAACGTAGAGTGCACCACGCGAGTTCGAGAGGAAACGTCAACCAAACTGTTTGTTTACATCAGAAGAAGGATTTTTCCCAACGCAAATTAAAGCATTTTTCATTGAACATCTTGCCAATTTCCATCAGTAATTGTGTTATTTTACAATTTTCCACACATCTGAACTGATTTGCACCTAAACTACTCACACACAAGAAATCCGGAAGATCATAACCACCAAGGCACTATTGTAATTATCAATTTTTCTTAACAAAAACATTCCTGAACACTAGCAGGATCCTTGCAAAAATGATACAGAATTAAATTTTTCAACTATGGATCAAGTTTTGGAGCATTTCAGATGAATCAATTTATCAGGAAAAGTAAAAAAGTGTTCCGCTTCCTACACGCAGAAAAAAATATTTTAAACGTAATAATATTTGACGTAAATTTAATAAGAATTTCATTTTGTTTTGCCTGCAAAAAGAAATCATTATTATTTCAACAATCCAGTATCTTTGTTTCTAAAAACCCATGGATTGTTAAATCAAAAAGAAATTATGTTCGAATTTACAAGAGAGCTTTTATGGTTTTGACGTAAGCTGTCAAATTTGGCAGCTGGGTCAACAAAAAAATATGTTTGTTTTTAAAAGAGATTTCTTGTTGATTCAATCAATTTATTTTATTTAGACTGACAATATACGCAGTAGAAATAAAAATATGTTTATTGTTTCATTATTCAATAATTTGGGATTATTTTTATGTTTTGTTTCCTATTTGTAACAAACAGAATAACAATTGAAACCTTTCTGAGGCATAAAATCTCTCCGGTTCATGAGTTGATGGGTCGATAAGTAGGGTCCAGGTGTGGGATCGGCCTTCCTGGCGTCGGGAGCATTGGTACTCAGTACTGAAAATAAGATCGACGGAAAAAATAAAGGATAAAAAAGAAAAACTGTTTATATTTTGTGACTGCAGCATACTTGCTTACCTCTAGAGCTGAATCAAACGAGAATTTTTTTGTTATTGTTTACATTTTTGTCCGGGTGGAAACGAGGGAATGGTTGGTAGTTATTTTTGCATTCATGGCCCGGGGAACAGACACAACAAATAAATGTTAAATTAAAATCAACTATTGTTTCCTTAATAAAAGAATATTGTTGTTTTTACAATAGTTGCAGTTGAAGAGTGGCTTATTAAAACAAAAAAAAATCTTATTTTGAATTTATTTGAATAAATGTTATCGAAACAATAAAATGCAATATAATTTCAACCGGAATTATTTGTTTAAATACAAATGAAATTTTTTTTGGTTCAATGCAAACAATTTTCTGTCCGTGTATGTTTCACGGCAAACATTTCTGCTCACAACACTCTTTTTGACGTTCTCATATTCACCACCAGAGGTTGAATCGATCGCATAGTTTCTATTAAAAAGGCGTATGAAAACCAGCACAGTTCTTATGACTCAGCTGAATTTACAATTGATCAATTTAGATAGTCAAGTTTTAAACCCACCACAGCATGCTTTTGGCGCTACTGTATATGGACGATCAAATGTAAAATACTGTGGTAGCCACAGCACAGTTCTGTCAAAACCTCAGCATTTTCTTTGATCCATTGCAGTAAAACATACTTTGGCGAAACATGTATGCAAACAAACTTTGATACACTCATAAAATAAATCACATAACCAGTGGAAAATATCCATGTGAATTTCACATAACTTTCATGTGATCATGATCATGATCATGAATTGCACTCCTAAATCACATGAACGTTATGTGTCCAATGAAATCTATATGATTTCTCATATAGAATTTCTAATGCTATGTGATATTCAGGTAAAAATCATTGTTTTTGTTTTTGGAAAAATACTATGTGCGTTCCTAATAGAAACTAAGTGAACACTTTTTTCAGTGTAGAGTCATGGGGGCTCGAGCACTCCTTTTCTTTTTTTTCCTTGATTTGTTTTCCGTCGAGCTTATTTTCCGTACTCGGTACCAATGCTACCGACGCCAGGGAGGCAGCTCTCACACCTGGACCCTACCTATCTAATGGGTCGATTAACCGGGGACCAACGGTTCAACGTCCCTTTCGAACAAAAAGATTGGTTATCCCATAGTAAATTCCATATAAATTCAAATGCTTTGCGCCAAGTCAGTTTCTTACCAAATGAGTTAAAATATAGGGAGGCTTATCAGGATCAGATTTGAAACCGTTTGAGCGCTGTGGAACAAAAATTTCAAATATTACATCACCCTAATGCTTACAGTCGAAATTTTGAGATGCCCACAAAACGGTTTACAGCTCTCTTTCACATACGCTCAAACACTAATGTATCCCCTTCTTGATCTTCTCCTTCCAATCCCGCAGGTTCAACCGCTGGCCCAGCATGGAGGCCCAGACGGCACTGGTGCTAACGATCCAACTGATAGCGCTGTTTTCGATCGCCGGCGCTCTACTACTCTACCTGCTGTGTAAGGTCCGTGCAACCCAGGACGATGGCCACGGTCCGCAGAGGGGCTCGATCTTAGTTACGTGCGCGGACACTGCACTCGGATTACAGGTTAGACCCTCCTTCCTGCTTGATTTCGCAATTTCAATTGCTCAAACAGTACCTCTCCTCTTCGACAGATCTGCACCTTCTTCGCTAGCAAAGGCCACCGGGTGTTTGCCGGTATGAAAGATCCCGTGGAATCCCTACCGGCCAAGCTGCTGAAGGGTTGGATGAAGATGCGTGAAAATTCGGAAACTCCGGTCGCCGGCTCGGTCGTCCCACTGCGGATCGACGTTACCCGGGAGGACATTCTGCGGGAGGCGGCCGAAGCCATGGGAATCCACCTGAACGCTGGCGAACAGGGCATTTTGGCCGTCATCAACACCGCTGGATCGGTGTACCGTGGTCGGATCGATTCGCAGGACTCGCTTCAGTGGGAGAACATGTTCAAGAACAACGTGATGGGCTGCTTAAGGACGGCTAGGGCATTTATCGGTCTGCTGCGCCCAACCCGTGGCCGATTGATACTGCTTGGTTCCGGCAACGAAGACGACGGATTGACGGTATTTACGGCGACGCGAAACGCTGTGCAGGGTTGTGCCGATGCGCTACGCAAGGAACTGAGACCGTACGGTGTCAGTGTGGTAACTCTGGACTCGAGAGGAGTCCCGGCCGAGGCATTATTCAAGGCACCGATACCATACAGTAAGTTTGAACATTGAAGACCATCTCAATCGATAAGTCTAATTTGAAACATTCATCTTTTCAGCCATCTCCGACGAGGAAGGCGTACCGACCCAGTACAGCGCTGAAGTGTTGACCACCTCCGCCCTGGGAGTCATCGAGCGGGCCCTGTACGATACCCGACCCAGCGAATCTTACTGCCTGTCGGTGCCGAATACGAAATTCCAAGTGAAGCTCCCCTGTCGATCGTCGTTCAAGATAACCGGAGGCAGCGGTGGTGGCAGCGGTTGCAAGCAGGAATCCAAACAGATACAGAACGTCTGAGCAGATGATTCCGCTCGGAACTTTCCCCCCAATTTTGTGAGTTGCTCACGTTCTGTATCGCTGCTTGTTGGTTGTCGCTTCTGATGCCTGTCTCGTACACAAAAACAAAAATTATCGAATGTGACGAAAATTGGAGCCAGAGATTTCAAATTGTGCCTTTTTTATATATTTTCCGTTGTTTCCAAATCATCAGAACCGCAGAACCTGGAACTTATTTTTCAAGTGTTGGGTTTTGTGTAAAACGAAATAAAAAAAAATGAAAAATAGAAGAAAATGAGGAATGCAACGAACGACTTCAACGCTCGTTTCTCGTCCAGTGTAGGCTCATCGGAGGGCTGCGCAAATGTCTGAAGGGACGGCTTCTTGTAAAGTTTTGTTTTAAGTCTTACTGATTGTCTTTTTTATGTATAAAAAAATGGTCGAAAATAAAACGAATATGATTTCTACTTTAATGCGATGAGGTTTTCGATGATCCGAATGAATGAATGATGTATCATATATCCATTAGACTGATGCAAAATTTGAAATTTTCACTTCACAGTGCTCAAACGGCTCCAAATTGGGCCCTGATTAGCTTCTCAAAATTTGAACTCATTAAGTGAGAAACTGACTTGGCACAAACCATTTGAAGTTTATATGGGAATGACTATGGAGAAACCATAATTTCGGTTCATATCTATCTCAAAATTCACCAGTTCACTCTACTAGAAAATAATAGCTGAGCTTGTTGAAAATTTTCTCAGCTACTACTTTGTTGAAGATCATTTTTCGATCAAATGTAAGGAACAAAAGTTATTAATGATTCAAGTCACTGATGTCTTATGATTATGCTCAATCAACTGTTCAGCAGGCAACATTGGTGTTTATGGCGTGTAGAATAGAGGACAAAAATCATTGCTACTATGTCACACTGCAGAATACAGTGTTGCCTACAATACAGTTGCTTAATCTTGCCATAAGATTATCAATCTCTTAAACAATTAATAACTATTTTATTTTGTAGTGTACCGGTTCGCTCTGTATAACACTAACACATTATAATGAACAGAACACTCTCTTGCTCTCTTCGGAGACCTTCCTCACAAACAAATGAATAAAGATCAGTTTATCTTCAGATACAAACTGCAACTGATGTGTTCTTCTTTTATATTGAAAGTGGTCTTAAACTAAATCAAGCAGTAGACAGAACAGTGTCGACGAGGATTTAGAACCAATAATTAAAAGCGTGTAGTGCTGTAAATCAGTGTTGTATCACTGTGAGCAGAATAATTTGTTAAAAAAAGCAGCGTTTATCGAGCTGTGTAAGACCTGGAAATCCGTTTCTTAGGCTTCTGACGGCTGCCGCTGTAAGTTTCTGTGAAATTTTAAACTGCTTAGATTGTTTTAATCCAGTGAGACATATCGTACAAGTGTGTAGTGAATTCAGTTTAATTAATGCTATTTTGTTGTTCTACAGTTTAATCTTGAAGGCCACTGTTGCGGGCTAGAGATTTGTAAAATCCCAATAGAAAACCGACGCCAACAAGAAAATCACGCTAACATCGGCCATCACTCGAACTTTCTGGCGTCATTGTTAATAGTAGCCATCACTGAGGTCATCGATCCAAATTGTTTCATCCGTTAAGACGCAATCGTCGTCCGCCACTCCGCTCCGTTACTCCGCATTGCCACCTCGCTCAGCCACAATATCGGGCAAGTCACCATCAACACCACAAACCGTGAGAAAAACAGCAGTAACTGTAATCAGCTATCTAGTGAGTTCCAGTGAGATCGCTGTAGGTGCTCGTTATTTTCATATGCTGACCCGTCTCTGTGAGAAGTGAGAAGAAAGCTAGTGAGTAGTGTGAAACGATCGTGTTGAAGAATGTCAACCTTTATTGGATCCGTTGAACCTTTCATACCAGGCACGCCTTTTAGCGATTATGCCGAAAGGTTGCAGTACGTGTTTAATTACAATAATGTGCCTGAAGCTAACCGGAAGTCATTGTTCATAACTGTTAGTGGTACCGCGGTTTTCACGGAATTGAAAAAGTTGTATCCAGGTGTAAATTTAGATACGCTTCAATACGATGATATTATCACTCGTTTGAAGAACCGGTTTGATAAAAAAGACGGAAAGATGGTGCAAAAATCTATGTTCTACGACAGATGCCAAAGAAGAGATGAACCGGCAGAAGATTTCATCCTAGATGTGAAACTTCTCGCAGAGAACTGTGGTTTTGGTGTGATGAAAAACGATATCATTCGTGACCGCCTAGTGTTTGGTGCTTACGATAAGAAGGTTCGGGAGAGGCTAATCGAGGAAGAAGAACCAAGCCTTGAGGAGACCGAACGGATTTTGATTGCGAGGGAGCAATTAGCTAAAAGCACTCAAAGACTGGAGCAGCCTACTGAGCGGGTGAGCGCTATTGAAAGGCTCGGTCCCCGCAGTCGTCGAGATCAACCCAGGAACAATGGTCGGCGAGAAGTACACCCAACAGCATTCAGAAACGATCAGTATAGGAGCAATTATCGTAGCCGCAGTCGGTCCAATTCGCAGCAAAGGTGGAAGAATGTGCTGTGCAGTTATTGCAAGCAACGTGGACATGTAAGGAAAACGTGTTTCAAGCTGCAACGATCGCGCCAATCCATTCGTTTTGTGAACAGCGTTACCGAGGAGGAGAAAGGATACAACTTTAAGCGAGATGACTGTTCGGTAGCGAGTGACTCGGATGAAGATCTGGTCTGTATGTCTATTACATCAGGATTACAGGTAAATGAACCGGTGTTTGTAATGACTGTTATTAACGGAGGGGGTTTTCGAATGGAAATAGACAGCGGATCAGCTGTTTCGGTTTTGAGTGAGCAAAAATATTTAACAAATTTCAATGATCTACCACTGTTGCCATGTAAACGGAAACTTTCCGTTGTGAATGGAGCTAGACTCAACATATTAGGTTACATAAACGTGTGTGTTTCTTTGAATAATGTGACGCGCAATGTAATGCTAGTAGTGTTAGAAGGAAGTAACAGTTTTATACCATTAATCGGCCGAGATTGGCTTGATGCTTTTTATCAAGGATGGAGGGCTCAATTCTTAGATTCTGCTTGTGTGAATAATGTGAAATCCAATGACGAGAAGGAAGTGATACTTGATGATATCAAACAAAAGTTTGAGAAGGTTTTTAGTAAAGATTTTTCAAATCCGATTTCTGGTTTCGAGGCGGATCTTATTCTTAAAGAAGATCGCCCTGTTTTTAAAAAAGCTTACACTGTACCATTGCGCATGAAAGAGAAGGTCATCAATCATTTGAATTCACTTGAGAATAGTGGAATAATCACGCCAATAAAAGCAAGTGAATGGGCATCACCTGTTATAGCTATAGTAAAAAAAGATAACGACATACGTCTTGTAGTGGATTGTAAGGTATCAATAAATAAATTGATTGTTCCGAATACATATCCACTACCTATAGCACAGGACATTTTTGCGACATTAGCTGGAAGTAAGGTTTTCTGTTCGCTAGATCTGGCTGGGGCTTATACCCAATTGCAGCTTTCAGATAGCTCAAAACGATTCATGACAATTAATACCATAAAAGGTCTCTATACGTAAAGGGTTATACGGTCAAAATTTGGTCAATATCAACTTGACGTATTTCTTTCAATTTTGCATTTAAAAAACCTGAACACCCCTCATTTTGAAGGTGTGTGTGTAGAATGTTGCTCCTATTTTGATTTTGGAATTCACTCTTCAGTTGTCAAAATGCCGTCCAAGCAAGAAGAGCAGCGTATCAAAATTTTGCTCGCGCATCGCGAAAATCCGAGCTACTCGCACGCAAAGTTGGCAAAATCGCTAAAAGTTGCCAAATCAACCGTTACAAATGTAATTAAAGTGTTTGGGGAACGTTTGTCGACAGCCAGGAAGTCTGGATCGGGGGGAAATCGAAAACCGGAAGCCGCTGAGACGATAAAGAGAGTTGCCGGTAGTTTCAAGCGAAACCCTAACCTCTCTCTCCGAGATGCCGCAAATAAGCTGGGTGTATCGTCTACGTATCGTCATCGAGCCAAAAAACGAGCCGGACTATCGACTTACAAGAAGGTAGTGACTCCAAATCGCGATGATAAACAAAATACGACGGCCAAAGCGCGATCCCGGAGGCTGTACACGACGCCCAACAAACAATTCACAGTCACAAATAAGCATACACATTGAATAAATGCTGTATAACAGTGTACAATGCTGAATAAAACAGGATGTCGAATTATGTGCTGAAAAAAGCTCATTGAGATCGATAGATGCGCCTTTATTCCGCCGTTTGCTCTGATATGATTAATTTACTTATTAAAAGCTATATAAACGTTGACTGTCTTCCTGATTCAGAACCAGAAGTTTGATCTAATAACAAGCTGAATGAGTGTAATTTGCACATACATTGTCGCTTTAATTCGACTGTTTTCAATTGATTTAATAACATGCTTTATTATACGTCTAATAATTGTTTTCAAGCTCCATTACTAGATTCCATTGCATTGCTTAACAATATTGCTGAATATAGGTGAATACAGTCAGCAAAATAGCTCTTATACCACTATGCGTTCATGTTTTAGTTGAATGCTTTGTAAATGCTTTATAAACGACGTATTAGATTCATTATTCCACAACACTGCTTCAGGCTAACAACAAAACGAAATTGGTAGCATAGTGGTTACCGTTTTCGCTTTCCAATAAAAAGGTCGTGAGTTCAATCCCAGCCTCAACCCTTTTTTTATTTATTTTCTACGCCAAATTAATTTAAATCGTAATCATAAATCGTATCACTCAGGACAACCAATTCATAGATCTATCGAAAAGAATAGCATCCTTTCCATCAAAATTAGAGAGATGGAGAGGTAACGTTGGTCTAATGTTAAACAACTTTGAATGAATTAATCATTCTCACATCTCTTTGAATTAGCTAGAGTTACGGCTGGAAGTGTTGATAGGTTTTCAGATGCAAGCTTTTATTGCTTATTTAGCTGCCCATATGATGTAATCTAGGATAGCTCAGATGGCAAGACAAGCGGCTGGTGATCGGAAGGTCATGGTTCGAATCCCATATAACGACATATGTGTGTATGTATGTATGTAACAGATTTTCTAGATCTTGTGTTGGGTGAGTGCGTGCGAAATAAATGACACAACAATCACTAACGAGAACACACACAACCCCTGCTCTCTTCTGTGCCGTTCTTATTTTCGGATTAATTATCCCGTAGTTGAATAATCGTTTAATATAAATGTATAATAGTGTCTTATTAAACATTATTTCACATGAGAATCAAGCGTCTATGTACACCTTTATACCATCGCTGTTTAAGGAAGTAATGATGTCTAATAAACGCTGAATAATCAAAAATTTGATCGAATAAGCTCTGTTACAACTCTTGTAAGTCGAATAAAAGCTTCTCGACATACCTTATTCAACACCAAATTTTTCGATATTGTGGTTGAATAAATTCTCCAGATTTGTGTGAACAAAGCCTGAACAGAAGTTATTATTAAAAATAGTACAAGTATTATTAAGCATGAAGTGGAATAAAATCGTCAAGAAGTCGTTTCTTCAATAGGCAATTGTTTGTTGGGCGATGCTGACGAAGTTTGACTGCGTGGTAATGGACGACGAAACCTACGTCAAAGCCGACTACAAGCAGATTCCGGGACAGGAGTTTTATACGGCAAAAGGAAGGGGAACGGTAGCAGATGTTTTCAAGCACATGAAACTGTCAAAGTTCGCAAAGAAATATCTGGTTTGGCAAGCCATCTGTACCTGTGGCTTGAAAAGCAGCATTTTCATAGCTTCCGGGACTGTCAACCAAGAAATTTACGTGAAAGAGTGTTTGAATAAACGTCTGCTGCCTTTCCTGAAGAAACACGGTTGTTCCGTACTGTTTTGGCCAGATTTGGCATCTTGCCATTACGGTAAAAAGGCCATGGAGTGGTACGCCGCCAACAACGTGCAGGTGGTTCCCAAGGACAAGAACCCTCCCAACACGCCAGAGCTCCGCCCAATTGAGAAATACTGGGCTATTGTCAAGCGGAACCTAAAGAAGACCAAAAAACTGCTAAGGGCGAGCAGCAGTTCAAGGCAAACTGGCTTTCTGCGGCGAAGAAGGTGGACAAGGTGGCTGTACAAAATCTGATGGCAGGGGTCAAGCGTAAGGCCCGGCAATTCGGATTTGGAAAAGCGGAAGCCTAACTGAATATTTTTCCTGAATTTTAGACTAATTGAACTTGAAAAAGAAATTTAATTTGATTTTTTAAATAAACGATTTCACCGATTTACACGCGTTTTCCCTTGACCAAATTTTCACCGTATCACCCTTTATAATCGTCTTCCTCAAGGAGCAGCTTCATCTGCTGCCATATTCCAACAGGTCATGGATCAGGTGCTTCAAGGTATTGAAGGAGTTTCGTGCTATCTGGATGATGTCTTGATTTCAGGCAAGAATTGGGTGGATTGTAAAAATAAGCTGTATCAGGTGTTAGAACGATTGAATGATGCAAACATTAAAGTAAAGCTTAGTAAGTGCAAGTTTTTTGTTGACAAACTTTCTTTTCTTGGTCATGTTATTACCAGTGAGGGTTTGTTGCCAAATCCAGACAAAGTTGACACAATTGCAAACGCAAATCCACCTAAAAACCCAACGGAACTGAAAGCTTTCCTAGGACTCATAAATTTTTATGGGAAGTTTATACCTAACCTGTCAACAAAACTGAGCTGTTTTTACAGTCTTTTAAAAAAGGACACCAAGTATATTTGGACTGTCGAATGTAATGAAAGGTTTGACAAATGTAAGAAATTTTTGCAGACACCTAGTGTTTTGGAATATTTTGATCCTAAAAAGCCACTAATAGTAGTTACAGACGCGTGTAATTATGGGTTAGGTGGCGTATTGGCACATGATGTTGAGGGTCAAGAGAAACCAATATACTTTACCTCTTTCACTTTAAATGATGCGCAAAGGAAATACCCAATACTTCATTTGGAGGCACTTGCGGTTGTAAGTTGTGTGAAGAAATTCCACAAATATTTATATGGTCAACATTTCGTAATTTATACTGATCATAAACCCTTGCTAGGAGTGTTTGGAAAAGAAGGTAAACATTCCATATTCGTCACACGCTTACAAAGGTTCATAATGGAGTTATCCATAACCAGTTTTGAAATTAGATATCGACCTTCTCGGAGAATGGGGAATGCAGATTTTTGCTCCCGTTTTCCTTTACCGTGTGCTGTACCTGGAAACCTGGACAGGGAATGCATAAATAGTTTAAATTTTACGACAGAACTTCCTTTGGATTTTCATCTCATAGCAGAAGAAACTGAAAAAGATGGCCTACTATTGCAGATTATAGATTATCTCCGTAAAGGTTGGCCAGATAGAGTTGATAGAACTCTAAAAGATGTTAAAGCCCAATCACATGACCTTGAAATATACTCTGGTTGCCTGCTATTCAAAATAGAGTAGTTGTGCCGAAGTCACTACAACAAAAAACCCTAAAATTATTACACTCTAATCACGATGGTATTGTGAAAATCAAGCAACTCGCTCGCAGAACTGTGTTCTGGTTCGCCATAAATGCGGACATTGAACATTATGTTAAAAGCTGTAATGCTTGTAGTCAGACACTAGTCACACCGAAGAAAAAAGTGGAGTCTTCGTGGACGCCGACGTGTCGACCGTTCAGCAGAGTGCATGCTGACTTTTTCTATTTTGGGGAAAAGATTTTCTTGGTAGTCGTTGACAGCTTCTCAAAGTGGGTAGAACTAGAGTATATGAGGTACGGTACGGATACAAACAAAGTTATTAAAAAGTTTTTAAATATCTTTGCAAGATTCGGTTTACCTGATGTTCTGGTGACCGATGGAGGACCACCTTTTAATGCGTCTGAATTTGTTAATTTTATGCAAAAACAAGGAATAGTTGATCTCAAAAGTCCACCATATCACCCTGCAAGCAACGGGCAGGCGGAGAGAACTGTACGAACAGTAAAGGAAGTTTTCAAAAAGTTTCTGTTAGACTCTCGAATGAAGTTTACAGATGTGGAAGAACAAATGTGTTATTTCCTTATAAATTACAGAAACAGTTGTCTCACCAAAACTAGTACGTTTCCTTCGGAACATGTGTTTTCTTATAAACCGAAGATTCTTTTGGATCTAATTAATCCTAAGAACAGTTATAAACAGAACTTAGTTCCCCGTCATCTGGATACAATTGAAAATTCGAATCCTGTACTAGATCGGGTGGTTCCCCAAATCGACAAGTTCAATAACTTGAAACCAGGAGACAAGTTATGGTATCGGAATCATCGCCCAAAAGATGCTGAACGCTGGTTGGATGCTACGTTTGTAAAAAGAATATCGATTAACGTTTTTCAAATTTATATTAACGGAATTATCAAATCAGCACATCGAGATCAGTTGCGTTTGAATGAAATCAAAACGTCAACTAGAAACTCAATGGTAAAACTTAGCAATAAACGACGTAGGGAAGATGACGATGAACCTGATTTTTATGGATTTCCTGAAGAAACCCTTTCTAACCGTTCTGCAAATGGAACGTTTAACCATAATTCTGAATGTTCAATTACAGGCATTAGAAGGTCCGAGCGCATAAGGGAACGAAATCAACAAGACGGTTCTGGGCATGCTGTTTCGAAGAATTTAGTGAAAAGAAGAAAATGTATTCAGGCATTACGTGCTGTCGAATTAATCGATTGTTAATTGAATTTTACGGTTGTAAGAATTTTTGTATGCATGAAATAGTAACAAATTAGATTCTGTAAAGAATCTTGTCGAAGGATGGAGGACTGTAGTGTACCGGTTCGCTCTGTATAACACTAACACATTATAATGAACAGAACACTCTCTTGCTCTCTTCGGAGACCTTCCTCACAAACAAATGAATAAAGATCAGTTTATCTTCAGATACAAACTGCAACTGATGTGTTCTTCTTTTATATTGAAAGTGGTCTTAAACTAAATCAAGCAGTAGACAGAACATATTTGACGTTTGGATGATAAAAATCCCATAAGAATAGCAAAAGAATTTGTTAACAGTACAATGTGTAATAAGGCTATAAGACAATGAACAAAAAGTTTTGTTTTCCCATAGTTATTTCCATATAAATTTCAAGTGGTTTGTGCCATGTCAGTTTCTTATCAAATGAGTTTAAACTTTCGGAGGTTAATCAGGACCCGATTTGAAACCGTTTGAACACTGTGAAGCGAAAATTTCAAATTTTGCATAAGTCTAATATCCATATATGGATTGTATAGCGGAGATTGCTTACGGTTTTCCGACTAACGGAAAATCGGAATAATTTCCAACAGCCGATTTTTATTTAAAAGTTGTGCGCATACGCTTATATAACAACGGTTTCACGATAAATCTTGTTGGTGTCTTAAGACTAAAAACTCTATTTTTGCGTTGTGTAACATTTGAACGGGTCCTTAGAGATTCGAACTACACCTTGTGGTTTCGCTCCGAATTTCTCTTTGCTTTTGTCTGTGGTTCCACATCAACGGTCATTTTAAAAAAAGAATGAATTTCAACCCGAACACTTGCTTGCCATTTGGCGCTCAGGCTTCAAGCTTTCGTATCCCACCGTTATCATGTTGCTTGGCGCCAGTATAGCTCTTATTTACCGATTTTTTGACATCTCTCAGAGCTGCGTTGAAAAAAATTGTTTACAGGATATTTTTAATTTTACAAAGTAATTTTCACTTGGCAGTCTGTTTTAACGTTTCCGAAAATTTGTTAATCATATTACCTCCAACGATGAGCAGTGACGAAAAAGATAGCAGCGATGAGCTCTGGGAGCTGATTCAGGTAAATAAATTAAAATTAACATTTTGTATCCCATCTCAACCTGTCCCGCGTCCACCCGGTTCCAGGAGCAAAAGTTCATCCACAAAGAGGAAGTCGCACAGGAAACCAACCCCAGTCGGAAGATGCTCAAATCCTGGCTGAATAACACCTTCCGGATAAAGATGACCGATGGGCGGATATTGATAGGCATGTTCGTGTGCACCGATGCCGACGCCAATGTGATTCTAGGGCTGACCAGTGAATTCACCGAGAACGGAGGCGAAGAACGGGTGCTGGGATTGGTGATGATTCCCGGACGATACATCGTCTCAATCGAGATCGATGAAGCTAACCTGGTCAATGTAAATTAGTTTTTGTTTAAGCTTATAGGATTTTATTTATTTGAACAACGCAAACTGTACACTCTCGGTATGATTGAAAAAATGTGAAATAAATCTAACCGTAACTGGTAATGACTGTGTGCGGCTAGGGATTCTTTGTCTCCAGCGGCTCGTATCCTTTGGCCATTTTCTGCTTGAACTGCTCGAAGGTTCGCTTGCGGTCGAAGTGTTTCACCCACTGAGACGGGCACCGCTTTTCGTACAGCTTCCGAAGGGCAACGCACTGTTGGGGTTCCGGCTCGCCCGACGTCGAATTGTGACTGGGGGCGTATTTGTCGAGGCAGGCCCAGTATTCGTCTCGTGCTGCCCAGCAGACCGCTCGTGCTTCCTTGTCGGGATAGGACATTGCTCACAGCCGGTGGAATTTGTTTCACGATTTGATGAAAATGTAAGTGATTGCTGTTCGTTGTTTCGAATCGGCCAAAACACGGTGGGTGCAAACTTATGTCATCACTGGCGTTTTGTGTCTCATCGTTTTGTGTGCGCGGTTCTGTTTATTTCTGATTCGAACTGTCAATCACATTGCAGATGGTAGTAGATCGCAAACGGGTAGGTAGGCCATGGTGATGGTTCTATGCGAGAGGGTAAATTCAGAGACAGAGTACGTAAACTAAGAAAATGGTTACAGATCCCTCCACTACAGGTGCTGCTTGCGTTTTTAACCATTTTAAGGCCTGTATACACTGAAAACTAATATTAGGATGTGTTCCATTTGGTAAATTTTCACTTAAATTTGAAACTTCTAAAATAAATTATAATGTTCGAAAATCTTTCTGTTGTTCATCTTCCGATTTTCGAGAAGGGGTTTGTCAAAATTGATTGCTGGTCTGTCAGAAATAAGTCTGCGGTATCGTGAAACCCAACCAGCCACCGGCCACCCATGGCGCTGTTGTCGTAGCGGTGATAAAAAATGTGAACAGCTGTCAAACGTGACTTGCATAAGAGTTTTCACTTTTGAAATAGAAAATTCGCCTTTTTCCAGGCCAGTGACAAGGCCTATATCACAGAAAAAAAAGTTGTTGAATATTACATCCAAACTGCTGCAACCAGGTCAATCCATCGGTTGTGTAATATAACGTTGTACGATGTACATCGATTTTGCGAACAAAATTACATCCATTGATGTAATATTGTATCTGCTTTTTGCTATTACATCATTGTTTCATACATCAGCTTGAATTACATTGATCGATATTACATTTTTTTTTGCTGTGTACCAACAGCAGCGTTTGACAGTAGGCAGCATATCCCGGGCTCAAATCATTTATTTTGCTGTGCTGGGCCCGCTGTCACTGTATAACATGTTGCCTACGCGCCTCCCACTGGGCTGCCTTTTTCTGTAATTTTTGGTAATCAAAAAGCTTATCAAATCATAGGAAAAGTGGTCTTCTACGAAATGGAAAAAGGCTTCAATGATATAATTGCTGGCAATCAGAAAAATAGTAGACTACGTAAACGCAAGCTCTACCGCTTAAATTTTCTTTGTTGTTGCAGGATCGTTGCATTATCCCGAGATGCAACGAGGACAAATTTCCTCTCTTTCGGGTTCCGAACTCGGGGAGCAAAACATTTGCGCAGTGGAGATAGGAACAGGGAAAGAGCGAATATGCTCCCATCATTTTGTTTAAGCAGACTTTGTTGAATATAAGTTTGTTGTCGTGGGGTAATTTTAGACTTATTTGATGTGGCCGCTCCTCGGGATGGGAAATTCGCAGCACAAACCCATTCTCCGCAATCCTTGCTTTGCTGCTGATATACTGGTATAGCCCACGCACACAATATGCTAGGTCTCTAAATCCACTAGCAAGGAGTCCCCAACATAATCCAGTATATCCAGCAGGCTGACTTGGACGTCGATTTCGGTATGGTTATCTGCAATCATACAAAATATAACCTTAATAATATCGGTGCATCAAAAAACGCCTTTTCATTATCTTTCAATGACATTGCAATGAAAATTAACATAACATTTCATTATTCAACAAATGTCTTACATGTATCATCCATAATAATGATCGTATCTCACTATTTTGAACTTTTTTTTTTTCAATAATGTATCATTCAAACTCGGGAATTTGAACCGGTTGTCATAAATTTATCACCATCGACTAGTACTATTTCCCGCCACTGGTGACGCATAAATTTCACTTGGTTTCTACTATACAGGAAATCAGGAGATGCTAGCGCCACGTAACGGCGATGTTCCCACTTATCTTTACACAAGTTTCAGACCGAAGTTCTCGGTGGTAATAGTATTAAAATATTTTTAGATGAATATTTATAAAGATACATGTGTCACAATTTTTACAGAATTGTTATTTTTATTCGGGAAGGTTGTTAATGTGGAAACAGATGGAAAATTTTCAAATAATCCTGCTTATTGACGAATCCATCTTAAACTAATGCGCGCCTGGTGACAGGAATAAGCACTATCCGACGGTGATCAGCTAGTGACAGCCCTTGGAAATTTCATTATTTTCATGGAAATTTGTTTAATTATAGTGCTAGTTCGTGTAAATATGCTATTCAAATTGATGAATCTTGTTCAAAACCTAAAAAACTATTGTGATATGTGTCGATCCCAAAATAAAAATTACTAGTTTTCAAATAAAATTGAAAAAAAAAAACACGATGAGGTTATGTTGATATGGAGACGTGACCAACAAAATCAAATAAAAATAGAAAAGAGCCCCTTGTAAAATGTATTCCAATACAGGCATCCGATGCTGGTTATTGGTTTAATACGGTAGGATTGTATTCGGATATGATTTGCAACCATCGATTGAAGCATGCAGGAATTTCGTTGTTTTATCATGTTTGTTCTACGATTTTTATTTTACTTCAATTCTATTTCAATAATTTAGCACTTAAATATCTAATTCTACTTACCAGAGAGATTCTACTTATGCCAGAGAAGAAAGGGTTTCCGCTCGGTTATATCAAAGATGAATACTAAGATGAAACTGTCGGAAGAAAAACTTTCTATTTTAGCGTCCTCTTTCACGGTCCCTTTCATCAAAGATATCTAATTAACATGATATCCCACTAATCAATTCCTCATACAAGGCATATAATTACCACCCGTATGTGATCGCAGTGCCATCTGGTGAGTGCACATTGAAACTGTTGGGAGTTCCCCGCCAACGTCACCACCTGGGCTCAATAACTGACAGGTGTCAGCATGATAGATGTCAATGCGGACGTTGATGATCAGCCGAGGAAAGAGGACGATATCATCCTCGAAGTCATCATCATTATATTGCGATAGGGTTACGGTATGTAATGTGGGTCTAGTCCTTTCATTCGGCCTATCACGCAAATAAATAATTAATTAAGGAATATTACACAAAAAATAAGGAAAATATTGATCACTGGTGGTTGATAAATGTGTACCACACACAAATCAATTTATATCACAACATTTCAATACATTTTCAGCTCTCGTAAGTAATAAAACTGGTTGAGAATATCACAATGTTCGGAGTTTTTAGCCGCCATGACTTATAAGGTTAAGATGGGAAGGTTGACTGACGATCATCAAATGGCCTGATTATGGCATTTATTGATTGGAATTACCTGATAATACACACTAGACGTAAAACTTACAGTTGCTGTTTGAATATTTTATGTTTATTTTAATTGTTTAACAACGTTTTCACAAGTAAAACATGGACCCAACTTTAGGGACACATTTCTTTTCTATGTTCCTAACTATGGCCCATGAAATTCATTTGACAGCATATAGCAATAAGAGTAACGTCAACAATGTTGTTTTGCATTTGGATGATAAGGAACGAACAGGAAGGGAGATTTTTTCTGCCAAACCTGTATAATGAACATCACAATGTTCTGATTTAGATATTCTGCGGTCAAAAGACGATAAGCGAAATTTTTAATTTTTAATTTTTAAATTGAGTGATTTAATGTAGTTTTCGTAAAATTTTCTCTAAGAAATGTTTTGAGGAATGAAGAGCATTAAGTTAACAGTGATAGTGATAAAAAAAATACATCAGAAAACGTTACCAAGAGCGTTTTTTTGAGGATCAAACAAGATAGGACGAAGTTGCATCCATAAATAGACCCAATTTGGGGACAATAGACCCATATTACATACATTTCCCTCGTGAGTTATTGTCTTAAAAAAAGTAAGTTTTTCAACTTTTCGTGGTTTCTGATAGCAAACGACATGATAAGCATATCTAAGCATACCATTTAGCAGTAGAATATCGTTTGCAGGTAAATTCATTGATGAGTTATGATTAAAAACGTAATCGATGGCTGCATATTAGACCGAGGTTAGGGACGTATACCTATTTGTTGGTTAAGCGCTTCTTATGGTTATTGTTTATGCGGGATAGAAGTAAACAAGGGAAAACCATTCACTCTCTCTAAAGAATTATTCCAACACCCCAGTCACTGGAAATGCAACGTATCGAAATCATTGCTAAACGTAATAAAATATGCCGTCTTCTTTGGCCAACGCAGCACGCATTCTATTCAAAAATTACATTGGAATAATCATTACGCCACGCAAAAAATTCAAGAATGTGACCAAGGAAAACCCTCAAATACCATGCTGTAGCGGTATTCGAATTAGATATTAAATTAATGTAGCATGAAGTTCAAATGCTACAAATGTTCACTGTTACTATTCGAAACGACACGCACTATCCCAGTTCACTTGTATGCAACTGGTGAACTCATATCAAGAGTAAATTATCCCTGCATGAAATTTCACTCATTATTTGTTCATCCGCTTACTAGGCGCGTAAGTTTTCTCATTTGAGGTGGCATGAAATTTGATCCGTGGGATTGAGTATAATCTCCCAGTAGGATTACTTGTCGTCGGAAATTTAATAATAAGAAAAACACTTTAAGTTAAAGATTGGAATGAGCTAGACAGATGTGGGATACTTGGGAGGAAAAGAGATAGTATCTCTGATCGAATCGGAAGGTAATTGGAGATCGCTTTTTGATAAGATCGTTTTTTCGGTTTCCGGAACGAAGGCCAAGAATTGTTTTAGCGGCCTTTCTGAGGAATCCCAAGATCTTTCTCGTCCACTTTAATCCAACCCGTGCAAGAGGCAGGACTGTGAAGTTTTTTGGTATAGTTTCGCGGTGTGTTTGTAGAGGTATATTTAAATGTGAGAAGTGTCTTTAGGTTCAGTGTAATTAATTGTTCGTTAATTCCTTTTGATTAGGTAGTTACTACTGAATAAGTTTAGTAGGCTAGTGCGGTACTGTGCGCGATTTAAGTTTCAACAAAAAGGTAAATGATTTACTATGCGGTTTTGCAACAATGCGCTCATCCAGTTGTACAGCCGTTTGCGCCGTCAATATCGCGCTCCAGGTGAGCAATTTTCCCACCCACCGGGATATCACCACGAAAGCAGTTGGTGAATTAGAGAATCAAGACTCGCACCCAATTTGGTGAGGTGGTGAGGAGCAGTCGGTAAAGCAGAAGCGTGAGTAGAACCGTACAAGGTCCGCATGCATGCATTAAATCTGGATGAACCGCCAGTTATAAATAGCCATTTAGAAATCCGCACAGTTAGGTAGGGAATTAGAGAGAGAGAGAGTAAGAGAAGAATGAGGGTTCCCGGATAAAAATGTTTAGATAATAAAATTTTCGTTCCATTAGTTTTTCTAAATAAATGTTTTCCTATTCTGCTAAATACTTGTGTTGATTGTTAGGTGAGAATTTCCCGTTCAATGAGTGCACTGGTCTAAAGAAGTTTCCCCCCTTTTTTTCGTTGTTTGGTTTTACTCCAAGTCGGACTGCTTGGGAATCTCAGTCCACCATTTCTGTCCTGAAGCGTGTAGATTTTGTGTTTGGGGAAGAGCTTGACCTGTGATGAGAAACAGGTCGTCCAGTGCATTCGCTCCGGTAGAAAGACGGTTTCTGGTTAGTTTTCATTCGGTTGGATTTAGTGTTTTCTTTGAATCCCAAGTACTTAACGTCTACTAGCGCGTTCCAATATTTTGCATTAGACTGAACTCGCCCTGGGGTTTTGAGTTTGCCGGGCATCCGAAACGACAAGCCATTTGTTTAAAAACCAATCCACGGAACACTCTAGTAGATTTACGCTAGCCAACTTTGTGCCGGCTACAATGCAAACACAAGTCTTCATGGCTAGAGGAAATCATCCACAACGTGGTCGTGGACGTGGAAGATTCAATGGTGAACGTGGATATCATAGCCAAAACACCCGAAGTGAATGGCAAAACAATCAACAACCAAGATATAACAACTATAATAACCAACAACAATACAGATTTTCTAGTCAGCGAGGACAAGGAAATCGAAGAGGAGGGTATGTATCACCAAGGTACTTCAACCCGCAACAACGACAACAACAAGCGATGTATTACGCGCAAACTAATCCACAAGATTTACAGCAAATACTGCAACAACAGCATCAACGACAATATGTGCAACCAGCACAATATCAAAACACAAGTACTCAACAACAAATGACTAACCAACCAACTCAGCAACAACAAGTTAACCCAAATTTTTTTAGGATTGCAGTGTGGACAGGGTACACAATAAACGCGTCCATATCAAATTATGTATATTTAGACATAGACCTATCAGACTCGAAATGTACTTACTGATATATCTGTTGTCAAAATAAATAAAGTAAAAGCAACGCAAATTTATTATCCCGAAGAAAAATGTATTATATCTGGGATTGGACAAGAAGGAATACACTCATTGGGTAGTACCATAGAGGTAACTCTAAGACCACTGGGTCCCGAAGAAAATCATTATTATTTTTGGCTCACTCAGTACCAGAACAACGGTCCCAAGCAGTCCCAAGCTATTTCACTCACCCCTGCATGTTCTGCATGAATCCACACACCCCTGATGTTATCTGTCAAACTTTCATAGCGAATCAAAACAAACATAGTGTAGTAATAGAATTTCAACTAGAATAGGGTACGTTAATCGTTTGCTTGGGACCAATAGGCTACTAAAGTGGTGAGCCAATTTAAAATCGTTAGTTTCGTATTGATTGTTGGTAGTACTTTCGCTAACATAAAAGGTACGTTCAGACTACAGAGTTATAACAACAATCAATACGAAACTAACGATTTTAAATTGGCTCACTACTTGACACGCCTATTGGTCCCAAGCAAATCGATTAACCTACCCCATTATAGTCAAAATTCTAGTACTACACAATGTTTGTTTTGATTCGCTATGAAAGTTTGACAGATAAAAAGAGGGGTTATTGGATCTTCCTACGTTTCGAGGGGTGAATCGTTTAGCTTGGGACCGAAGATAGTACCAGAGCTGTGCCAAAAAGTTGAGCACGTTTCTTCGGGACCTACTAGTCTTAGAGTTACCTCTATGGTTATAACATGTTATAGCGCTATCTTGATGGTGGTTTATGTGTTGCAATTATTTGACAACCGTTATAACATGTTATAACTCTCCAGTCTGGACAGCGTTTTAATGAGTGTACGATAACATCGTTGAAAATTGTTTCAATAATTTATGAAATTTATTTTATTGGGAGCGATATTCATCCCAGAAAACCATGCCAAAACAAATGTTTGATGTTGGATTTCTTAAAAGGCAAATCTATATGACTATATAATGATTGGGATGATGAGATATACATGTTTTCCAATACTGCAAAGCTAAATGACTGTCCTATAGTTTCTACATGTCTGTTTACACGCGACATATTAACAAACGTAAAAAATCGTTAAAGCAACTCTAATAAAATAAACATAATTATCACACAGACAAACAGACATAACACATTGAATATTTCTCACTCTAAAACATCGTCGTTAAAACATTACCGCCATCTGTTGAGTACACTGTGGTGGGCACTACGCTGAACAGATGGCGGTAGTGTGTAAACGTCAAACGCAAGGGAATTGACTGTGCGCGCCACAGGTGGCAGTACTACCAACTACGATACTTGTCATATAAAATATATCTTTTAGTGAGCAATATTTATCATGAAAACAGGTATATTTTGGGAGTTGGTTGGAAATGCTAAAGCCCCACGTTGCGAGAGCATTTCCAGTCGATGGTGTGTTATAATGCAGTTCTTCTTTACCCAACTATTGTGTTGCTCCTTACCATCGACTGGAAATGCTCTCGCAACGTGGGGCTTTAGGTAGTGATGAAAACGTCGCTAGAACTATTCCACAGCCGCAGTCAGTTTATGAGCAACAAGAGGGACGCACATTTTTGCCTGTGGACTTGGAGACATACTTCAACTCCCCGCGTACATCGTACGGGCTAGGCAAAAATGTGCGTCTATCTTGAAAACTGTCGCTTTAATGGCCCTTCGCTCATTTTCAACTTCTATTCAATTTTCATACTGCCGTACTCTAACGGAACTATCCACCTACCCTCTTCTAAAGATCATTCTCTAGCTAATAAATCATCACACTAAAGCTTCATGTTAGCATTTCCAACCAACTCTGAAAATCGTTAACTTCGCGTATGAAGTAACATAAAAAAACACTTTGAAGGTATATTTTACTGAATTTTCTCATAGCGCAAACTTATATGATTTTCCATTAGTTTCTAGATGTCTGTTCCCACCCAATACATAGCACCAGTTTTTCACCATGAAATATATCAGACAATATTCACATACTTCTTATCTATCGCTAACCACGCTCGAACCAAAGTATTATCCAGTACTATGTATGTGAAATTACTATAGAAATCATTCCATTTCGCAAGTCATAGTTTTTAAGTGATAATCCAATGGAATCTATCAATCATCACATGAATGAATAAATCTGCTGACATTGCTATGTTATAAGATGGATCCAATAAAAGGTACATGTCCATTTGTTTCAGTGTAATGATACCAATATACACATATACACTAATAGAATTGCACACATTTTTATCACAGAGAACAGACGTCAAACTTGTGTGTGTGTGTGTGTGTGTGTGTGTGTGTATCCCCCCGGAACTCCCCTAGAGTATTTCGTCGGGGGAGGGGGGGGGGGGCTGTGCTCAAGCACTTCTCTTTAGCTCAGCTAGCCGGCGTTGCTGAATCGCTGATCATCTCTCCATTTTCGCTGCAGCTCCGACAAAACTGCCTTGCTGACGACGCTCCACGTCCTCTCATCTCGGCACATTTCACTGACGACATTTCTCGCGCTAAGGGCCGGCATCTCCACTCGCACTGCCTCAAATCTTGGGCAGTAGAAAACCACGTGCTCCGGCGTTTCGTCTACGTTGCCACACTCCGGACAGAGGGGTGACGTTGTGTGTCCAAAGCGATGCAGGTACTTCCTGAAGCAGCCATGACCAGACAGGAACTGCGTCAAGTGGAAGTTGACTTCTCCATGCTTCCTGTTCACCCAGGTCGAAAGAATCGGTATTAGCCTGTGTGTCCATCTACCGTTGTCCGCTGCGTCCCACTCCGGTTGCCACTTAACCATCGATTCCGTTCTCACCATTTTTTTTAGAACTCCTCTGGTATCTCTTCGCATATAGCATTCGGTGTCCTCCGCCAAGGTGATGACGATGGGTATCATACCGGCAATAACGCATACTGCTTCCGAAGCTTTTGTGCACGGAGTGACTTAAAAAAGAAAAGTGAAGAAAAGTGATATTTGGTTGTTGTGTGGTTGGAGTCGCTGGAGGAGGAATTTTTTAGGGATGACTAGAGAAAAATATGCGTGGAAGCATCGGGAATGCGCTCCCGGGTGAAGTGATTTGGTGAGTACGTTCCAGTTGAAGATGGTTGACAAGTGTATTTGTGGTGATGCAAATTATGGTTTAGATGACGCATGGCTTCAAACATTTTGTGTATCCAAATAAAACATATTAGGGCCTGTTCATAAACTACGTAGACAGTTTTTTGGGATTATTGACCCCCCCACACCCTGCGTAGACAATTATCCATACAAAAAAAAAAACCAAAATTTGTATTGGCCGTGGATAATTGTCAACCCCAACTGTCTACGTAGTTTATGGACAGCCCCTTACATACTAAATACGCACAGGTCATCGTCTGCTGACCATTGCCGCGGGTATATCGTGGGAGTCCCAGGTACCCGGTTCAAGCTTTAGTTGGCGACTGTGGCTCTTCTTGACCTTCTACCCCCTGAGTAGTTAGTGTGAATAAGGGCGTCTATGTGATGTTTTGCTGTACCTGTTGTGGACATCTAGTGCATCCTGTTCCCTTAACTTGTTGAGGACACCCTGTCTTGCCTCACAAGTTACCCTTTTTGAAGTACTAGTCTTCACAACATAAAGGGCACCATTACCATAGAGGTAACTCTAAGACTAGAAGGTCCCGAAATAACGTGCTCAACTTTTTGGCTCAGCTCTGGTACTCTCTTCGGTCTCAAGCTAATCAATTCACCCCTCGAAACATAGGAAAGACCAATAACCGCTCATTTTATCTGTCAAACTTTCATAGCGAATCAAAACAAACATTGCGTAGTACTAGAATGTCGACTAGAATGGGATACGTTAATCGTTTGCTTGGGACCAATAGGCTAGTCAAGCAGTGAGCCAATTTAAAATCGTTAGTTTCGAATTGATTGTTGGTAATATGGTTTATTTTTCACGCTTTCAAATTTAGCGGCAAACGAAGGTCAAGTGATGCCAAAATCTTCGCAATGACGAGGAAGTTTTGAAAGATCTGCGACACTTTTAATCCGAAAAAAATGTTTTGATTTTGAATATTTTCGTTGTTAAAACTACGAAATTGGAGAAACTTTTAAATTGAAGTTTCATTACTTTTATAGGAACAATTTTTGTTCTTTGTGTGTAGGCATGATATCAATTGACGTTTGAGTGGTTTTTATGAGTTTAAAGCTGGAATGATTTTTCGGCGTTGTGAGTGTGAGTGCGTGAATATGCATGAGAATCTCAAGCGTAAATTTTGTTTGCCGCATTCTCACGCAAGTTTATTCCCCGGAGGATTTTTTTTCCTCTGTTCGGGACCTAACACTACTGCGACCAGTAAATTGATCTATTGTAGTACATCCCGTGTCCTTAGTTTAGTGCATGCCGTATTACTCCATCACTATTGAGAAATGATGAAGTATTCGATTTTTTTTTACAGTTGCCACTCTTGCCTTTATCGCAAGGATCCGACTCTAATTGAAAGGTCCCGCTATTTATACGCTTCGGAGTGTTGCAATACCCTCCAAAGGCACGCCCCTTTGTCAGTCAAAATTGGATTCCTTAGCAACAAAATTAAGGTATGACACCGATAATGACCATGCATCAGAACCCTAGTCTTAACCACTTCAAACTAGGGAACAACGAATAGAAGATTAGGAATCACATAGATGAAGACAACTAACTCATTTTTCCTTGTTTCAAGATCATCCTCGGTAGACAAAGCCGAGTCTTGTCACTATCAACAAGGCATAAAAAGTAACATGGACTAAGATGTGTTCCTTGGATTACTGAAAAATCCTGTTCCCCTAGTTTGAAGTAGTCAGGAACTAGGGAACAACGAATAGAAGATTAGGAATCACATAGATGAAGACAACTAACTCATTTTTTTCCTTGTTTCAAGATCATCCTCGGTAGACAAAGCCGAGTCTTGTCACTATCAACAAGGCATGAAAAGAAACAAGGACTAAGATGCGTTCTTTGGATTACTGAAAATCCAAAGTAGTCAGGACCAGGAATCGGTGGTAGATCTTACATCCCGTAACGTACCACGAAAAGGTGACAGAACCCGTTATCCAGGTCGCGATTCGTGAACCCGAAGCACCCACATTCCTCATCGAACTCTGACGAAATCCACCTCAACATCTCGACACTGAGCGTTCATAAGGGCCAATGTTGTAAACGCAAACAATGGCTTCTTTCTTAAATATTAGAGATGTGATCGATAAAAAGACGATATTATTTATTTTAAAGATTTGAACGCGAATATTTCGGATAAAATAAATTTGCATGGATTTAAATCAATTCATCAAACTAAAAGGTATTTTTGGACAAAATTTGAATAAATCTGGGACTTTCGTCCCCCTCGCTTTTCCCATGATTTTGACAGATAACCAATTGCTCCAATTGTGACGTGTCGTCTCTTTCTGGACTCAGCCTCTTTTCCTCCAATGACAGCACTGATGGAAATGACTGTGCATTGGTAACGAATCACGTAACTCACAGTTCTATGGTAGCTACTGTCAAATTAATAAAAAAAATAAGAACTCCACACCTCTCCTTCTCAGCTGCGCTTGACACAAAGTAGCAAATAATAAAGTTCAACCCCTCAATTATCGTCCAATAAGTCAATGTCAGAGGCAAACAATGAGTTCATTTGCACATGATTGAACAAACAATTTACATTCGACAGATGCTCCCAGAGACGTACAACATCAACAACAATAACAACAAGATGAGGGAAAACCCCGTACCGACTGGCTACCGACCGGAAGAGGCAAATTAGATTTAAACTTCAGCTTTGAAATGTTAACTATTTGCCCTCAATTTGCTTTGCTTTTTCCTCCTCCGATGACGACGTCAACGATGGCGTTGTTACGGAAAGCTATCTACTACAAGTATTCTGACTAATTATGCAAATCAATCGGTGCATTCTTGTTTTTTTTTTTTTGCAATGCCTATGGTCTGTTGCATTTCAGTTAGCACCGAACTATGGCTTCAATGGATAGGCGGAAGGAAAGTGTTCTCCCTCTCTAGCTACGTGAATATTCCCACATTTAGATCGGTATCGCTAACGTAGCTCTCTGAGTGTTGACTTCTGGCTCGAATGGACCTGTAAGCTATTGACCTGTTGATTACAATCATGAGCGCGTACGAACCTTATCAACAATCTCGGACGGCGAAGTCTGTGCGGGTAATTTTTAGCGCTTTTCAATCACTTCCGTGGTGGGTGGCATCCCACGCACTTTGGTTGGATGATGATGATGATGATGATGAGCTTGAGGTGGGTGTGAGTCATTTCGTTTAGAGATTTCCATTTCAGTTCTGGCAAGTAAAGTAACTAAAATTTTTGTTGAGTGTGTGAGTGATGAGTGTTTTTTTATAATATTTAGCTCCTCAATGAAGAAAATGTCTAATGGCGCAATCGGTCACCATGCAGAACAACGCTTCACCACGGTTTTAGCTTTCTACGTGATGGATGCTTTAGTATCATGAGCCACTTTTCTCCTTAGAAGGAAGCTGAATCTTCAAGGAGAACATCGGAAATTTAAGATCTAGAGTTAACCCCAACTCATTGCCCAATGTGTTACCCTGCTCGGTCGAAACTGAACGTATACTGAGCGATCAAATCGACAGTTATAACTCATAAGATTATTCTATTGAATTTAACCACAAGATATTCTTTTGAATTCTTGCATGAAAGTGTGTTATACGGTCTTTGGACTTGGCCTTCATCAGCTGATATACAGCTCAAAAAGCTTCTAAAACGAGCCTTGACGAAGTCGGAGATGAACCAGCGTCTGGCTGAAAATCTCCTTAATAAAGACAACCAACCAACCAACCTTGACGAAGATCCCGACCCCTGGATCGAAGAATTGGCGACGATTAAACTGTAATCGGAATTTTTCTTGAATACTAAAAAGCCCAAACAAGATAACTAATTATTCCAGATTTTTAATCTTCTCCGAAAGTCCAGACCTTTCTAAATTATCGGTGCATCTCTGAATTTATTTGAACTGCCCTAAATATATCTGATCTTCAGGGTAGCAATTACATATACCATCTAAGATTTCGATTATCATACGCGCAGGGTTGATAATAAATAGTTTGGTTTTAGCGAAGACTTCATATCAAGAAGACTGGCAATTTTGCCAGAATCCAAGCGACAGATACAGTAGCGCTGCGGTTGAGTGAAAGTGGAAGCAAAGCATAGACAAATTAGCAAATACTCAAACCTTTCTTCTGAGGATGCAATCTTTGCTATTAAATTCGTTCTAAGCATTTACCTTTTAACGGCAGATGACATGATTGTACCTGTCTCATAGCGTTTGTATGAGAAAATGGAAGATTTACCAGTCTTCTTGATATCTTGTTTTCGTTTTTAGGCATGCGCAGACAAGGGGCGCAAGTAAGGAAGATGAACAAAAAGTGTTTTTTTAATAATAACTTTATTTGTACAGGCTCAATCGAATAAACTTTACAGAGCCGAGTTATCATTTTCATTATACATTATTACCATAGAGGTAACTCTAAGACTAGAAGGTCTCGAAGAAACGTGCTCAACTTTTTGGCTCAGCTCTGGTACTCACTTCGGTCCCAAGCTTATCGATTCACCCCTCGAATCATAGGTAAATCCACTAACCCCTCTGTTCGAAACGAGAACTGAATAAACTCGCGCACACTCGCGGGAAAATCACACGGTAATCTTGTGGGCACCAAGAGAAGGCAAACGGACCGAGTCTTTCTGCCACTGAATAAACGTCTTCAACACTTAGGTTTTAGAACTATATTGTCTGACCGATACCAACGTGTGTACGTCCAGATCGGTGACCGGGTGGAGATCAACTCTCTTCTCTATGTATCTCGATCTCGACTACTACCGTCTGCTGCTTTCTCGATTACTACCTACTATCCAGAGAACCAGAGAAGCTGGTGTTGGTCTGCTATCACAGATAGGCTATTGTGATATCCCGGGTCAGTGAGAGTATATGAGGCACATGTCAAAGGGCGACACCGATTTAAAGGTAATAGGGCGGTGCGAAAAGGATTTTAATATAAATACTTTTAAGTGCATGTACCACTAGATACATGCACTTAAAAGTATTTATATTTATATATAGTATTTATTTTTAAGCAATGGTATTTATACAAATTTAGAGTTAAGAATTTGACCTAAACGAACTAACTAACACACCGACCACCTTGAATTACATTTCAACAATCAACATTTATTCTTCGTCTTCACTTGAGACTGCGTCAATGGTTGTACCAGCTGCACCTGCAGAGGCTCTGTGGTGACCAGGATCGCTTGTTGGTCCTGTGGAGTTTGCCGGTACCACAGAGGGACCTGCGCATGGACCTGGAAGTAGCGCTGGATTAACCTCGATTGGAAGGATACACAGCTTGGAAATGGCGCGTTTCGTCACGGTTCCGCATGGCAACCTGACAGAGACTACGCGCACCATTCCATCTGCGCCCGGATGAATGTCTACCACTCGCCCCAGGGACCATTTCAGGACTGGGAGGGACTCTTCCTAGATCATGACCATCGATCCGACAGCCAGGTTGCGGGTTACGGATGACCACTTGTACCGTTGTTGTGGGTTGTTAGGTACTCACGGTGCCACCTTTGCCAGAAGTGCTGCGTGTGGCGTTGAGCTCGTTCCCACAAGCGTAGACGATTCTCAGGAAGGCTGGTGTAATCGGGGTCCGGCAAGGCATCCAGAGGCCGACCAATTAAGAAATGCCCTGGTGTTAGGGCTTGCAGATCATTTGGGTCATTGAAAAACGGTGTGATGGGTCTGGAGTTGAGGCAGCTTTCGACTTGCGCTAGGATGGTGCTAAAGATTTCGCGTGGCAAGAAAGCGTTTCCAATGACTCGTTGTAGATGATGTTTCATCGACTTGACACAGGCTTCCCATAACCCGCCAAAATTGGGTGATTTGGCCGGGATGTAATGGAATTGGATTTTCTTCGCCGGGCACATGGTTCCAGGTGCAGTTGATTGTTAACTCCTGAATTTCAGCTACACGGTTCTCCACGAACGTTTGCCAGGTGGATGGACTTCCCGACAACCAGTGAAGCACAATTGTGGAATCGGTCCACAGAAATATGCTTTCCTTGATTCCAATGCTGGTGCAGACGGAAAGAAGCAACCGGGATAAGACCAGCGCTGCACATCGTGCTATGGATTTGTTGTTTAGTGGAGCGACTCGTGATTTAGTTGCCTAAAGTCGAATGGCGACGTATCCATCCGCTGCGATCGTTCGTAGATACAGGCACGCTCCATAGGCGTGCTCCGATGCATCGCTGAACCCATGAATTTCAACAACGGAAGGGCGACGCAGCGACTGAATATGCCGAGGAAATCGAAAAGTTTGCAATTGGCTGAAGTGACTCTGGTACTCTTCCCATTCGGTTGCGAATGCCCTAGGCAGCGGATGATCCCAGTTGTAGTCCAGCTTCCATAGTGTTTGGAGGATGATTTTGGCCTTCACGACGGCTGGACCAAGCAGTCCTAAAGGATCGAAGCAACTGGATGTCTGTGACAGAATGATTCGCTTCGTGTATTGCTCACACTTGGAGAACTTCGGCATCCTGTAGAGGAGCGAATCAGTTGCCGGCTCCCACAGAAGCCCAAGGGCCTTGATAGGAGCTTCGGAATCAAATTCAATGAGCGATTTTGTCTCTCGACACTCTTCTGGAATTTCGTTTAGAATTTTCTGGTGATTCGAGGATATTTTGCGGAGTTGCATCCCAGCACTCTCGAATATTCCGAGAAGTTGGGAGCAGAGTTGCTTGAGCTTCTCTAGATCGTCGCATCCCGTGAGTAGATCATCGATATACATGTCCTTGCGGATAACCACCGCCGCCAAAGGAAATCGATCCTGTTCATCCTCCGCGAGCTGCTGCAGGACACGTGTAGCGAGGAATGGAGCAGAACTGGTACCGTATGTAACGGTCAGGAGTTGAAACACTTTCATCGGCTCCGCGCTGTTCTTTCGCCAGTAAATCCGTAAAAGTCGTTGGTCCAGAGGATGCTTGAGGATCTGGCGATATATTTTTCAGAGTTCACCCATGATTACGAAAGCTGGCATCCGAAAACGGAGAACGATTGCATTGATCGTGTCCTGGATAGTTGGACAAGTCAGAAGGACGTCATTCAACGATAATCCGGAGCAGCTCTTGCAGGAAGCATCAAAAACAATGCGGAGCTTCGTGGTCGTGCTGTCAGGGCGAAGAAGAATGGCGTGATGCGGTAGGTATAACTGCGGAACATCGTCGTTTTCTGCTGCCAATTCTTCCTGTGTTATCTCCCGCATATGACCCAAACGCAAATATTCGTTGATGAACTCTTCGTATTGAGTACGCAGTATGGGGTTCGCGTTCAGTTTCCGTTAGAGAGCGAGAAACCGACGCACTGCGTTGTGTTTGTTGTTTTGCAGACGAAGCAGGATTCTTCTTTCACTGGAAGACGAAATTGATATCGACCCTCTTCGTTGCGAAATACGTTGGCTACGAAGTGACGCTCACATTCCTTCTCTGTTGGAGACAAGCAATTAGTCGGCGAACACTGTTCCAAGTCCCAAAAGCGTGCCACCAACTGTTCCAGTTTTTGGTTTTGGTACGTTGATCGTTTGCTTGGGACCAATAGGCTAGTCAAGTAGTGAGCCAATTTAAAATCGTTAGTTTCGAATTGATTGTTGTTATTACTGTCTTATATTTAAACTTAAAGGAACTGGACCGAATTCTCGCGGTTGCCTCGAGGTTAGTGGAGATTTACAATATTTTGGATGGGAAAAGGGTTTGACATGTGATTTACAATGCAAATATTTAATTAATCCTAAAACATAAACTTATTTCTATTCATCTTGAAAACAAACATTTAAAAAAAAAACCCCACGCGTACAAAATACAAACTGAACACAAGGTTAATCAAACTTACAATCTAAGGTTTATATTCTTAAAATAAACATATATGAGTTTCATAAACTCAAGATCGCATCTAGCCAAAATATCCCGCACTGGAACTTTAGGTTGTCTACCTCGCGCCCGAAGGGAATCATACAGCTCAGATCTGACTCCACGATGCTACGATACTTTCAAATTGACCGTTAAATACTTGTTTGATAAACAACTTGCGAGTGTTATGTTTGTTTGTCTGTGGTTCTAGTTTGATGTTTCGGCTATTGTTTTGGAATAAAGTGAATTTCATAACTCAACTCTTTGGGTTGATGCATATATTTTGTCACACTCTAAGGGGGGAGGGAGGGTCTAAGATTTTGTGACAAGCAATGCAGTAGGTATAGGAAAAACGTCACGATAGGGGGGGGGGGGTAATCTTTTGCTTGATTTAGCGTGACATAATTAATGCATGGGCCCTTTACAGGAGTGTTCGTTGCGGTGTACACTGAAAACGAATCTTACTCAGAGAGTGAGTCAATTTAAGACATTTTTAAAAGCGTAGTTTACTCATGCGCTGAGTAACCTACGATTCAAGAAAATTTTCCATACGAATGAGTAAAAGTGACGCACAAATGAGTAAAACTTAATCACTGAGATAGTTTCGTTTTCAGTGAACAACGCAACGAAAACCCCTGTTTATTACTCAAACGATGACTGCGGTCAAACTATCTACGTTTCCCTTACTTAAGCATTTAGATTAGCATTCTATGCCTCTCCTTTTTACTGTATTTTGCTGATGTAGGTGAAGGAATAGAAAAAAAAGCAGAGAAAAAATTATATTGAGTATTGAGTGGTACCAGCTCGTCTCTCTGTTTTCTGGATAATCATAGCGAGCGAGCACGTGATTGGTTGATTACGGCTAAACACTTTGATCAAAAAATTAAAATTGAATTTCATTAATAAATGACCATGTCATAATTGTTCAAAACTTGACACTACTTCGACAATTTTTTTTTTATTTGCACCTTATTAAAGGGTGTCCCATATCAAATTGCATCACGCAAAAAGCGCTGTAGAAAATTACATAGTTGACAAATCGTTATCAAACTTTCAGACAATAAAATATAACCCATTCGTAAGCTTTTGGCATATCTATTTCATTCAACTTCAATACCATAACCGTACGCTTGCACCTTACGCTTAACTCTACTCATTAGGTTCTGTACAAAATCTGGCTGCAGCTTCTTCTGTACGGAAACCCACTTTTTCTTCATGTCTTCCGCAGATTTGAGCTCCTTGGGATGCTTCCGTAGTGCCTGCTTCATAATAGCCCAGTATTTTTCGATGGGCCTTAGTTCCGGTGCGTTGGGGGTTCATGTCCTTGGGTACGAAAGTGACCCCGTTGGCTTCGTACCACTCCAGGACAACATTTGAATAGTGGCACGAAGCTAGATCCGGCCAGAAGATCGTAGGGCCCTCGTGTTGCTTCAACAGAGGAAGCAGACGCTTCTGTAGACACTCCTTGAAGTAGATCTCCCCGTTTAAAGTTCTGGTAGTCACGAACGGCGCACTCTGTTTGCCACATGTGCAGATCGCTTGCCAAATCATGTATTTCTTGGCAAACTTTGAAAGTTTCTGCTTCCTTACTTCCTCCGGAACATCAAACTTGTGCTGGGCGGTGAAGAACAGTAGCCCCGGAAGCTGCCGGTAGTCCATCTTGACGTAAGTCTCATCATCCATGATGAGACAATGAGGCTTCGTCAGCATCTGGGTGTACAGTTTCCGGGCCCGTGACTTTCCCACCGTATTTTGCAATTCGTCACGATTTGGAGCCTTCTGCACTTTGAACGTATGCAGTCCCTCCCGGTCCTTGGCTCTCTGAACGAACGACTTGTACAGATTCAACTTTTAGGCCACATCCCTGACCGAAGCATTGGGATTCCTCTTAAACGCTTTCACGACACGCTTGTGATCCTGATCACTAATAAATGGTGTCCACGATGAAATTGCCACACTATGAAATTGCTCTAACTTTTTAACCGTTGGGTAGAATTTAATGAAAATTTGGGTGGATTTAGTTCATAGTGCATTATTTACATCCTGCAAGTTTTAAAGTCCTGTGATCAAAACTCGCGGAAATGGAGTCGAAAGAACAGCTCGTGCGTGATAAAATCTTGCGCATTCATCACGAGAACAAGGATCTCTCGCATCGTTCCATCGCTAAAACGTTGGGAATCGCGAATTCCACGGTGTCGCGAGTGAGTAAGCGGTTCGAGGAACGGTTGACCACCGATCGGAAGCCCAGAAGTGAAGGAAAAAGTATTCCGTACAACACCAAAAATCACAACCGCGTAGTTGGGGCCTTCAACCGAAATCCGAACGCCTCCGTTAGGGATGTGGCTAAGAAGCTGCACCTAAGCCGAAGTTTTGTCCAGAAGGCCAAAACTAAGGCTGGGCTTCGAACGTTCAAGGTACAAAAGGCCCCTAATCGCGACGAGAAGCAGAACAAGTCCGCCAAAACCCGTGCCAGGAAGTTGTACCTCAACATGCTGACGAAAGTTGAATGCTGCATCATGGACGACGAAACATATGTGAAGGCCGACTTCAAACAGATCCCCGGCAACCTGTTTTTCACGGCCAAGGATAAGTTCAGCGTTCCGGAGCATGTCCGCACTCAGAAAATGTCCAAATTTGCGAAGAAATTCCTGGTTTGGCAAGCCATCTGCACGTGCGGGAAGCGGAGTGCACCTTTCGTGACCCAGGACACGATGAACGGACAGGTGTACATAAAAGAGTGCCTCCAGAAGCGGCTGCTTCCTCTCCTGAAGGTCCACAACGTCCCAAAAATCTTCTGGCCGGATTTGGCCTCATGCCACTACTCCAAGGACGTGCTGAAGTGGTATGCGGACAATAAGGTCAATTTCGTGCCGAAAATGTTCAACCCTCCCAACACTCCGGAGCTCCGCCCCATCGAGAAGTACTGGGCGATTATGAAGCAGCACCTTCTTAAACGACCTAAGGTAGTGAAGACAGTCGAGGAACTGAAGAAAGTATGGGTTTACATGCAAAAAACGGTTGATTCACAGGTTGTGCAGAATCTTATGGCCGGGGTTAAGGCCAAGGTGCGGGCATTTGCGTATGGACTGTAAATGGTAAAATGAAGTTTAATAGTTATTTCTCAATCCCTGAAAATTTGATGGCAATCGGATGAAAACTCGAATTTTGCGAATCAATTTTGTGTGTGGCAATTTCATCGTGGACACCCTTTAGAACATCCATTCTGACCGTATTTCTCCTTCCGTTCGATGCTCAGAGTTTCGTAGTAACGTTTAATCACACACGACTCACCGTTGACGGCACGATGCCGAGTTGTTCTCCGATGTCCCGATGAGAGAGTTGAGCATTTTCCAGGTGCTTGCGCAAAATCATTTCGCGACGTTGCTTTTCGGGTGACGCCACTTTTTCCAACTTTCGAAAAACTGAAAGCGATAAAAATACAGTGTAAACAATACACTCTAAGCTACTTCTACCCAAAATTTCAAAATAAAATACCCAATGGGTAATTTTCTACAGCGTTTTTTCCGCGATGCAATTTGATGTGGGCTCCCAAAAAATACCTAATTGGTCCCAAGCAAACGATTAACGTACCCTATTCTAGTTGAAATTCTATTACTACACTATGTTTGTTTTGATTCGCTATGAAAGTTTGACAGATAACATCAGGGGTGTGGGGATTCATGCAGAACATGCAGGGGTGAGTGAAATAGCTTGGGACTGCTTGGGACCGTTGTTCTGGTACTGAGTGAGCCAAAAATAATAATGATTTTCTTCGGGACCCAGTGGTCTTAGAGTTACCTCTATGGTAAAACTACGCTTTTGAGGAGCATTCACACAAGACCGGACGTGCGCTCACACGAATACAAATTGGATTCCGACCGGAGCACGTCGTTTATCGGTATCTGTGACGCACGAAGCTTATTCCTTGCTTGCCCAACGCATCAAAACGATACAAGCCAATCGCGCACTATTACACAAGTTTTGCACTTTTAAGGACGGTTCAGTTTTAAGTACCGTAAAACGGGGTATCTTTGATAATGCGGGTAACTTTGATAGTATAATATAAAAAATAAATTTACTCGCTGTGCTTTTTCCAAATAAGAAACATTGGTTCCATATTGTAGCTTAGGCTATTTCCGTTGATATCGTGTATAGTTTTTATATAGTATGTGTTACATATTTTACAAAAATATTAAAAAACCATTTTCATGTTTTTCGCCTTTTTGAAAAAGCACTCAAACCATGACTTATGAAATGTATTTCCGATATAGCCATCACAAATTCAATGTTGTATTCTTATTGCTTATGGAGTTTTCTGATTATATTCTCATTCAAAGTTTCATATTTAAAGAACTAAATTGTTTGAGTTTCACTCATTTTTTTTCTACATTCATCGAGCATTATCAAAGTAACCCCAAATCAAAATACTGAAGTTCGATCACATAACTAAAAAAATCCTGCAAATGCTTTAATTTTCGTTCAACATATTACCAACGAATTAACTCTTGGATCCTCAGTACTTGTTTTAAAAATATAAAATTTGAAAAAACATTCATTGCTGTAAAAAATATTTAGATTATACTTTAAAAAACCATCAATGTTACCAGGGTGCCTTCCATTCATTTTGCCTAAAAAAATGTTTTATGAAATTATAGAATAATAGGATATTATGATGATATTTTGTATGTGTAAGTAATAAGAAAAGATTGTAAAGTTCGTGTTTCACATATCAAACCTGCGAATTTAGCTTTCACAGAGTCACAATGAGCGTTTTTCTGATCGCCTCTTAGCGAAGAGTGAAGAGCGAAGAGTGGGAGAGATAAATTACAAAATCGCTTATTGCGACTCTCATGTAGCAAAATTGGCAGGTTTTATGTGTCAAACACAAACTTAACAATCTTTTCTTGTTGTTTACATAATCAAAATATTTTCATAATGTCTTATTATTCCATAATTTCTTAAAACATTTTTTTAGTCAAAATGAATGGAAGGCACCCTGAATGTTACTCCGTTTTACGGTACAATAAACTAGAGCTCTTATGTAAAGATTTATTGCTGGCCGTGAAAAAGGCCGTTTGTTTTCATTACATTTTTATGAGTGACCGATAAATTGAACAATTCCTACTGATTTCAATGTTCAAATTCTTCTACTATCGACGGATCACAGTTACTCCGATGAGCTGGATGTTCGACGGAATTTTAGGTACGTGTTTGGTAAAGATAACCCACGGACCATGGCGCGGATCTCACGACGGTAAGTGCAGCTTTTCCATTTCCCTGGACCGATTTGCGTCTGCGTCTGGTTGTTTTTCATTGGTGTGAGGTGTGTGTATTGAGATGCTAGGAATGCTACGATGTCCACGCTGCAGCGAACAAGTCCGAGGTAGAACCGTCCAACGTGCAACGTTGAATTATTGTGCGGCTTCGGCTTGGGTCGTTAGGGATCAACTTTCTGGTGGCTGTGTTAGGGGTGAGCACCTTGTGGTCGAAGAAAGTCTATGGGAAATTTGAATATTTCCATATTTCTGCATTGTTAACTATTTAAATATTTAACAATTATAATGTGACATACCACACAATTCTTACAACACTGGTGAATCGATCGACATACAAATCGACATAATCTATTGATTATTGGCCAAGTTATTAGCATTTAAAGTCTGTCAAATTTTCGTTGCATTTCCCTGAATTGGCACCTTTCCCGAAAGACGTAGTCCTACGTCAAACAATGCTACCACCAGGCAGACTAACTGCCGCGCTTTCCGGTCAGAATACTTGCCTGACCGGATACCTGATTCTACCTCTAGACTTTAGAACGAGTATATAAGTAATCTCATAGAAATACACGACACACTTCAAATCAAGTTTTTGTCGTAAGTACACCCTTGCTATCCGAAACTCACGCTGTGTTAAAGAAACTCTTTGCTACGCGTCAGTATCTAAGCCTTTCATACTGATCGGGAACTAGACACTGACAAGTTCTAAGCTTGGCAAACTGCATCATCTTTGCTGGTCCAAGTGGCTTTGTGAAAACATCTGCCATCAGCTGAATGACTCCCTTGGACCACACTTCCTTCGTGTGATGAACCTTCGTATCGATATGGTTGCTCCGTTTGTTCTGCTTCTCCAGAGACACAAAGTCAAAATATAATTTTGTACAACCTCCCTGAAGACATTATAAAAATCAAACAAGCCGTTTTTGCAGTGTGTTTATGTTTATTTCATTAGCACTTTTCTACACAGTCGGGATTCCGTTATTAAAAGGATATGAAAATTCTTTCTGATGAATATGCAACTTGAACCTAAAAATTCGATCCGTATCAGTAACCTTATCGATAATAAGTCCAATGCTCAAAAGAGTTCGAATGGTGAAAACTAACAGTTCTCACAATGATTGCATACTGCTGCATATATCTTGAAAGATATAATGGTTTTAAAAGAAATAAGTGTTGCACTTATTTGGAAAAAAAAAGCATTAATAATAATTGTATTTGAATGAGATCATGTTTAAACATTGTAATTTTTTCTTATTTTAATTCAGGAAGCAACATGAGTAAACGAGCATACATAATCAAGTGCAGTGTTGGGAAAATATCAAAAAATCAAATCCCACCAATGCCCAAGATCACGCTTGCTTTTCGTAGACAAAAATCAACAAGCAAACAACTCCGGTTGATATTGCAAGCTGTGATATCGCAGCATGGAATATCAAGCTAACAAAACTCACCAGCTGCAAATCTCAACAAATTGTGGTGAGATTGAGTTTCATGATATTTGCTTTACACCCGAACGCAAACTTTACTTTCTCGATGTGCAACGATGTGCAACGGAACCAATTTTGTGTCGAGTCAACTCTCAGCTTGATTTTTGCGCGTTGTGAATAGTCTCGCAATATCAAAGGAGCTTGTAAAATCATGCTATTTTGTTTCAATATCACGAGTGATATTGAGAGCGTATGAGAGCAGAAAAATATCATTCGATTGATGGTATTGCCTACACTGATTCAGGTGCATTCGGCCGTTCGAAGAAGTTAATTGCTCGAGAGAGCTGAGGAGTCTTTCGGATAGTACCATCCAATCAACCATGCTTTATCAAATTTTGCTGTATGTAAAAAAAAGGAAAAAATATGATGGGCACCCGTGAAAAACCGATTCCATTTGAATAGCTTCATGTTGTCAGGCTTTAGCGATCGTTAGTCGTAATGGTTTGTTGTGATGAAAGGAGCTCGGTGGCTAGGCAGCAACCGATTTTGCGTACTGAGCATATTATTGTGAATTCAATCCCATTTTTTGGATCATTCATATATTTTTTAGTGCACAAACTTGATTTTCTTTTAATCAATTTCTTTAGTTTATGGTTCATTGTTGAGCGTTCTAATGTATCATTCGCAATATGTTTATGGGTAATTCGTACAATTTTAATGGTTATTCTTAAAAAAAAATAGCGGTACATTTTTACAATTGTGTTGCTTAATTGCAAGCTATCAAGCTTAAATTCAGTCCGATATATTATGATAATGTCAAGTTCTTAACCCTACGAACGCAAGCATTACTATCTTCCTCTCAAACGATCTCATTTGATAAGGTTGTTATGCTCGAACGCAACAATCTCGTGTGCTGCCAATCGTTAGCAATCCGCCAAATTATACACCCAAGCGACCCAGTAATGGTAACAACAAAACATACATCTCAACACTAGCTTCATTCACGCTCATAATGATGATGCTGCCGATCGAGAGATTCTTCCTATTATATCTCTCCATTCCTCCGAACTGCAGTATGATTCTCATTGTTCTACGCTGCATGTGTGTATATATTTTATGCATTGCACAAATGCGATTAGTCGAGATGAAGCTGCGAGTGCAATGTGTGTTTGCATGCATTCCTCATTGGCAAACCAACATCAGAGTGCCGCTTTCAACACGCCATTATTGGCCGATGTCTATGCGCGTGAGGCGTATAATTATGGGGTGGTTTTATCAGACCTACCTACCCTACCGAGCAGTCAGTGGACAACACCGGTGGCACTACTCGCAAATCCATTGTTGTATGATTTATTGTTAATTAATTTTGATTACCATCTGATTTGACTTGTTTGATCTGACGCCACACTCTGATCTGACTGACCGTCGTCGTCATCGTCTGGGATGCAGTATGCGGTCTGGTGATGATAATTTGATGACCTCTCGCGCCGTAGCACGCAGATTAGCTGCTGTTGTTTTTGCTGATACTGGAGCATATGGTGATGAGTTTTGGAGTTCTGTTCGACAATGACATGTGAGGATGTATCAAAGGGGGGCAAACTTGTAGCAATTTCTAGTGAAAACTAGATGTATGAGTGCTCATTGCAAGGCAGCCTAAATTACATGGGGTATAACAGTTCTTATTCTTCCTTGAAGGTGTTTCCAAAATTGTCGGAATTTATTGGAAGATGTACCTACTAGAAGCAAGTTTCTTAACCGCTAGAACAATCTCTGGGAGATTCTTAGGAGAATTTTCATGCATTAATTACATAATCTGGTCTTTTTTTTGACATCCGTAAGCTCAAAAAGACAGGCTCCACCTTTCTTTACAGCTCGTGCTCATTACGCTCTATATCATGTGACATAGCAGCAATATTACGTTCTATATTAAGGGATGTTCATAAGTTACGTAGCAAGTTTAGGGGGGGGGGGGGGGGGGGTGACAATTATCCACGGCCCATAAAAATTTAAAAAAAGTAGAAGGGTCTGTGCCTAGAGGCACGAACGGAAGCTTGACGTAGGACCGCTAGTGGACGGAATAAATGTGAAGAGCATTTAGTTCTTTTAATTGATCAATTATCTATTACCTCAACTCTTTCCGTTTTTGAATTGTAGGCGTACCAAATTTGCAGTATTTTTTTTTCAAAGAGAAAGTTGATTAAGAGAATCAATCAAAATCACTTGCACCCCTGCTTCCAAGTTTGGTTACAAGATTACAACTCTGGATAGCATTTTGTGTGGTCGTTGGGGGCTTGTGGTTCTGAATATGGACAAACAGGCACAGATAAATTCTATTCCAACTATTTACTGATATAAGTTTTGTGAAGTTCCGGATATCCTCCAGAAAGGAATCACCCAGCAATCGTCCTGCAAACACGTCTTACCTCGTCGAAAGCTGGCTGGCGAAAGAGGAAGGGAAAATGGCTGACTCTAGGACGAGGTACCTATTCTGACACTCACAATGAGCACCCATGCACAGGGTGATTACCTGAACGTTCAGCACACAATACACTGCAACTTTAATACAAGATATGCACCACACAAGTTTGATCCTAAAAAACTGTCTACGTAGTTAATGAACAGCTTCTTACGTGATATTCCATATAAACGATCTATCAATCTATATCACGAATAATGCTAGATATACACGCTGTTTCAAAACTACCCAAATTTGGCTAGAATCCACCCAGATCGGTCAAAACTGAACCTACCAGAAAATGGGTAAACTGTGTTGGGAGTGACAAGTTATTTTTGGGTAAGTTCAGTTTTGACCGATCTGGGTCAATTGTATCGAAATTTGGGTAGTTTTGAAATAGCGTGTACACGCTATTTTGAGTAAATAACTTTTATTCTGATGAGTAAAAGTTAGCGGATATAATAATATCCTACGGATATAATAATAGTTTCCCCTAGGGTTTCCCAAAATTCAAAATGGTGCACCAAAGAATAAAATGTCTTTTACGAAGAGTTTTTTCTAATCTTTATTAGGGAGATTTTTAGCCATTGGCTTTTACGCAGAGTAAAAATTAAATGTTTCAATGTGATACAGCTTAAAACAGCAACCACGGAACTTTTTGAATGGTGACACATGACAGCAGTTACCAAGTATATTGAAAGTTTTCTTACTTTATACTTCCTCTTAATCCGGAGTGATTTGAAATTTGGGCGTAATTGCTTTTATAAACAAACGCCTCAATCACCGATTTCTCATTAATAAAAGCTTTATCTCGTAAACATACTATACCAAATGACAGAGCAATCAATCCTCTACCTTAAACTGTTATTAGTTTTCGATATTGAGGTTTTATTCACGAGAAATCAGCGATTGACATGTTTGTTTACAAAAGTAATTACGCGCAAATCTCAAATCATTCCGGATTTAGAGGAAATATAAAGTAAGAGAACTTTTTTTTTTAACTCTTTATTTGTTCCAAATTCAAAATAAATTACATTTCATTTTTAACCTAGGTGCTCCAGTTACTACAGTAACTTACCAGCCTTAATTGCTATGATATATATCTAAGTGTTTTTACATTGTTCCTGTCTTGGCAATTCAGTATTTTAAACAGGTTTTTTTAAACCTGCATGTCAGTATAACAATTGATATCTTAAAACTAAAAAACTAAAACTAAATCTTATCTAAGTATAAAGGGAATTAATCGTTGCAATTGAGGATTGCAACGATTTTTGCCGGAAATTCTTAATTATTTTGTTGGACATTTGTGCTAAAGTCTCTACATTCGAAATTCTATGTACTTCGGTAGTACTGTATCAGAGAGGCAACTTCAAATCATCTTCAGAACTTTGTTCTGAATCCTTTGAAGTGCTTTTTTCCTGGTAGTGCAGCAACTAGACCATATTGGCACAGCGTAAAGCATGGCCGGTCTAAAAACTTGTTTAAATATTAGAAGTTTATTCGTCAGGCAAAGTTTGGATTTCCTGTTTATAAGAGGATACAAACATTTTATATATTTGTTACATTTGGCTTGAATGCCCTCAATGTGATCTTTAAAAGTTAATTTTTGGTCAAGTATTAATTCAAGATATTTCACTTGGTTTGACCAGAAAATAGGAACTCCGTTCATAGTGACTATGTGACTACTACTAGGTTTCAAAAAGGAAGCTCTAGGCTTATGTGGAAATATTATAAGTTGAGTTTTGGAAGCGTTGGGAGAAATCTTCCAGTTTTGTAAATAGGAAGAGAAAATATCTAAACTTTTCTGCAGTCTGCTGCAAATAACACGAAGACTTGTTCCTTTAGCGGAAATGCCTGTGTCATCAGCGAACAAAGATTTGTGGCAACCCTGAGGCAAATCAGGGAGGTCCGAAGTGAAAATGTTATACAATATAGGCTCAAGAATGCTACCCTGAGGAACTCCTGCTCTAACAGGTAGTAGATTAGATTTGGAATTTTGATAATTTACCTGCAGAGTTCTGTCAGTTAAATAATTTTAAACTAATTTCATAATGTAAAGTGGAAAATTAAACTTTTTCAATTTAGCAATCAAACCTTCATGCCAAACACTGTCGAATGCTTTTTCTATGTCTAGAAGAGCAACTCCAGTTGAGTGGCCTTCAGATTTGTTTGAACGAATTAAATTGGTAACTCTTAAGAGTTGATGAGTAGTTGAATGCCCATGGTGAAATCCAAACTGCTCATCTGCAAAAATTGAGTTCGTATTGATGTAAAGCATCATTCTATTTAAAATTATCTTTTCAAAAAGTTTACTTATTGAAGAAAGCAAACTTATTGGACGGTAGCTAGAAGCTTCAGCTTCATTTTTATCCAGCTTCAAAATTGGAACAACTTTTGCATTTTTCCATTTATCAGGAAAGTATGCAAAATGGAAACATCTGTTAAATAATTTTACCAAGAAAGACAAGGTACTCTCTGGGAGTTTTTGATGAGGATATAGAAAATTCCATCATCACCTGGAGCTTTCATATTATGAAACTTTTTAGTTAAAGACCTTACTTCGTCCAAATCAGTCCCCCAGGAATCATCAAAAATATTTTCCCGAGAGAAAATATTCAGATAATCCCGAGCAACCTGATTCTCAATAGGACTAGTAAGACCCAAACTGAAATTATGGGAACTCTCGAATTTCTTTGCAAGTTTCTGAGCTTTTTTCAAATTTGTGATCAAAATTTTACCACCTTCTTTAAGCGCTGGAATAGGCTTTTGAGGGTTTTTCAAAATTTTTGTGAGTTTCCAAAAGGGTTTGGAACTCGGGTCAAACATTATTTTCAAAAGTTTTGTTCCTCAGGGCAGAGCATCGCTTTTCAATTTGTTTTTGCAAGTCCCGGAAGATAACATTCATGGCAGGATCGCGTGTTCTTTGATATTGTCTCCTACGGACATTTTTAAGACGGATCAAGAGCTGAAGATCGTCGTCTATTATAATTGAATCGAATTTAACCTCGCATTTTGGTACTGAGGCAGCTCTTGCTTCAACTATAGAAGTAGTCAGAGATTCAAGAGCATAATTAATTTCATCTCTGGTTTGCAAAGGAATGTTTGGATCGAAGTTATATTCCATAAATGTTCGATATTGCTCCCAATCAGCTCTATGGTAATTGAAAGTAGAGCTGTTGGGATTACAAATTATTTCTTGGGATATTTCAAAAGTTACTGGAAGGTGATCAGAACCGAAGTCAGCATGGGTAACCAATTGGCTACAAAGTCGACATGAATCAGTTAAGACCAAATCAATAGTTGAGGGATTTCTTGCAGAAGAAAAGCATGTTGGGCTGTTTGGATATTGAATAGTGTAATAACCTGCAGAACAATCATCAAACAGAATATTACCATTGGAATTGCTTTGAGCATTATTTCATGAGCGGTGTTTTGCATTAAAATTACCAATAATGAAGAATTTAGACCTATGACGGGTAAGTTTCTGAAGGTCACCCTTGAGAAAATTCTTTTGCTGGCCAACGCATTGGAATGGCAAATAGGCAGCTATAAACGTAAGTTGTCCGAATTTTGTTTCAACAGAAACTCCCAAAGTTTCAAAAACTTTGGTTTCAAATGAAGAAAGAATTTTATGTTTGATTCGTCTATGAACAATGAGCAACGCCACCACAGGGTCCATCAAGACGATCATTTCTATAAATTAAATAATTTGAGTCCTTCTTAACCTTATGGTCAGGTTTAAGGAACGTTTCAGTTATAACGGCAATATGTACGTTATCAACTCTCAAAAAGTTACATAGCTCGTCTTCATTATCTTTAAGAGATCGAGCATTCCAATTTAAAATATTTAATGCTTTAAAATCAATTGCTGAATTTTAAAGTCATGACAATATTGTTTGCAAATTTAATTCCAGTTTGAATAGCATCAAACATGGAGTTAGATTTAAGCATATCAGAAATCATGTCAATTAATGATTTCTGTAAAAATTCCATTTCAGGGGCAGTAATGCTTCCTAAGTCAAAATTGTCAAAATTTCCGTTAGAACGTTGGTTAGTATTTTGATTTGTACCCGCTGCAATAGCAGCATAGGTAGCTCCATTAACTCGCAGAACATTGTTAGCAGCGAGGGGAGTAGGTAAAGATGAAACATTTGAAGCAGGGGTGATATTTGTACCTACGGATACGAATGTAGAATTTGTTCCTCGCTGACCGTTGTTAACAGCAGGAATTTGTACCTGGTCGGAAACGTGGAGCGTTTCCTACCTGACGGTTAGAACAAGATTGTAGGATCGCTTTGCGAGTCTTAAATTCCCAAAAATTGGATCCCTAGTAGCACGCTTGTCACAAATCAATTGTAGAAACTTATATACGACTTATTTCAGTCATAAACAAGTTGCTGTTACTTATTGTGATGAAAGTGTGCTGCTCGGGATTTATGGTTTTCACCACAATTTGAACATTTAAATTTCTTAGGATCTTCCTTCACAGGACAGTCGTCCTTTGCGTGAGAGGAATCACCACAATTCATGCATTTAGCTGGCATGTAGCAATTTTTAGTTCCGTGACCCCATCCCTGGCACTTACGGCACTGAGTGAGGTTTTGGAAATTTCCTCCAGTCTTCCTGAAGTGTTCCCACTTCACTCGGACATGGAGCATAAGGCTAGCTTTTTCCAAGGCCTTAAGGTTGTTTAGTTCACTAGACTTGAAGTGAACTAAATAAAAATCATTAGAAATCCCCTTGCGCGAATCGCCAGGGCGGGATTTCATTTTCATCTTGATTACTTGGAGTGGCACAACTCCAAGTAATTTTGCCAGTTCATCTTTGATCTGATCCAGGGATTCACCACTGGGCAGTCCTTTCACGACAACCTTGAACACACGTTAAGTTTTGGTGTCGTAAGTAAAAAATTTGTGCTTCTTCTCAGTAAGATAATTGAGAAGACATTTAAATCCGTCCAAGGTTTCAGCCAATACACGGCATTCACCCCGACGTCCAATTTGTAGTGAAACCTGTTTTACTACCAGTCCCCAGAGAACAAAAAAAAAAATCAAATTTGAGAGAGAAAATTTGCTCTCACGACCTCAATCTCTCAACATGCGATGTATTTTGATGACACTCGATTTGTAATTTCCCTTTCACAGATTACAAAATAGAGTACCTGTCACTACAAAACATGTCTGGTACCTCTATATATGCAATTAGATTATCATTAAAAGTCTCTCCTTTTTTACATATTTGTAATTGTAATTGTAATTGCAATTGTTCAGTGTCTAGTCTGTGCCGATTAACCCCCTAGTATATACACCTACGTCCTTCCCGTTGCACTCGTCAGCTCGTGCGATACTCTAGACACACATGGGTGGTCGTATCCGAGTCCTCCCCTGGGTAGGCTCGTGTCCGTCCAGGTTCTGGTACATTAACTTATATCTATGCATGGTAACTATACTTTACAACTCACCTTTTGATTATAAATGTCGATAATGCTGAAACTATATGAATGTTAGTGATCATTATAAGTGATATAGGTAATTCTTAAATAGGTAAATCATGCAAGCACACACCTTTTACAATTCTTATCCTACTTACCAGTTTCGTCCAGTATAAATTGGCTGTTTCCAAATGGCCTAATCCTTGCTGACTGCTTACTCTCTTCTTTTCTTGTTCACGTTTTCTCGCTTTTTTCCCTTCTTCCTATTGAAAATCTGGCCGTGTTCCCATTTGTTCTCTGGTAGGTAATATTGGTACAAGAGGGGAAGAAAGAAATAGAACAAGTTAAGTGTGAGCCGCATCGCATGCTAGTATCGATAAATCATCTGCTGAAAATTTCCACTTGGCGCTACCAGCACTTAGTGTCTAGTGTAAGTTTTGCAACGCCAGCGCCATTATGTTGCCAAAAAAGGTTTTTAAGTGGGGAAGTCGCCGTTAGTGGCGCTTAAGTCGAATAGGAATCTTTACACAAGTTTTCAGGGAAATTTTTGAGCCTCAACGTCTGTTCTCTGTGGCTATCTTATATCGAGCTCTTTTCAATAATTGCAACATGTGAATAATGCAGAACAAGTTTAAAATTGTTCTAGAGCCAAATTGGTTTTGAAGGAAGGTCAATTTACAAACGAACAGCTCAGCCGCTCTGAACCCTATGAAAATTATGCTTTCCCAATATGGTACATTCTCTCACCTACCTATCTGAACTATTTAATAAATGGAAACCATAACATGGGCTACGCTCCTCCTAAGCGGGCCCTCCGCATCCTATCTCTGTCTTATCTAAAATGCCAATGGTTTGAATGTATCAATATATACTAGAATGATGCAAAATTTGAAATTTTCGCTCCACTGTGCTCAAACGATTCCAAATTGGATCCTGATTAGCCTCCCAAAATTTGAACTTATTTAGTAAGTGTGGTGTATAGAGTTGGTGTAAAATAATAATGATTAGAAAAAAAAATGAAAATTAAGTCATTAATGAAACGCGTAATTTGAGTAAACCCAAATTAGCGTGAATGTGAACAAAATCTCACTATCGTTGCTTTGTGAGGAGAAACCAAAACAGCTAGCAGCGCTGTGTAAAAGACGAGGTAAAATATGGGATATTCCTTCGGTATAAATCGAGGTATAAATATGGGCTACCTAAGCTTGCAGAAGGCATTCTTGTGACGAACGTTGAAGGTGACGGACAAGCATCAGCAGCAGCAGCAGCAGCAGAAGCAGCAGTAGCAGCAGCAGTAGTAGCAGTGGTAGCAGAAGTGGAGGCGTAGCAACCGAGATTCGTGTAGCCGTGACCGAGGCTGGAAACCTCGGTCCGGTCACGACAGTAAGAAACTGACTTGGCACAAACCATTTGAAGTTTATATAGAAATTAGTATGGGAAAACCAAAATTTTGGTTCATATCTATCTCAAAATTCACCAGTTTAGTCTGTTTGAGAAAATGATAGCTGCGCTTGATGAAAATTTTCTCAGCTACAACTTTGTTCAAGATCACTTTTCGATTAAATGTAAGGAACATAAGTTATTAATGATTCCAGTCACTAATGTCTTATGATTATGCTCAATCAACAGTTCAACAGGCAACATTGGTGTTTCCGGAGCGATGAATAGGTCACAAAAATCATGGCTACTATGTCACACTGCAGAACAACTGCTTGATCATGCAAAAAGATCATCAATCTCTTAAACAATTAATAACAATTGAATTTGATATTTGGCTGAAAAACGATTTTCGGCAAAGTTGTAGCTGAGGAAATTTCCCATAAGAATAACGATAGAACTTGTTTATAGTCCAATATGGAAAAAGGCTAGAAGACAGTAAACAAAAAGTTTGGGTTTTCCATAGTAATTTCCATATAAATTTCAAATGGTTTGTGCCAAGTCAGTTTCTTATCAAATGAGTTTAAATTTTGGGAGGCTAATCAAGACCCGATTTGAAACCGTTTGAGTACTGGGGAGCGAACATTTCAAATTTTGCATCAGTCTAATATATACATTGGAAATGACGTTCAATCAAATAAACCCATACCCCACTCACTTGGCCAGGTTTCAGTGGGCAGTGCGCTCTACACTCCAAGTTCCCTTTCTTTTAAATTTACCCCAAATTTTATATTTTACCCCTTTGAGTGTTGATTAATCACAATGAAACATTGTGACAGAGCACGGACTAGAGGTTACTAGAGTATTAAATAATCTAGGTCCTATTTAGGATTATATCTGAAAAATCCAAATTTGGCCAACGCCCACCAAGTCCCTCTTTTTTTACATATTCTGCACAAAAGATACTTTCTGCCCCGCCCCATTCATAGAAATCAGCGGGAAATGTTGTGAGGGGTGAGCAATTTTATGTGCAGAATGTGTGCAGAATATTAATCTAAATGCATACATAGAGATACCAGACATGTATTGTACTGCAGTGTCCTCTGTGAACAATTAACGGAAAACAGATTGTGTGTAGTTTCCGAAAGATGTCACCGCAAACAACAGTAGTGACATCTGAAGGAACGTGAATGCAGAATCTTGACAAAATGATTAATTCGAAGTCCCCGGGAAAACCTGTGAGTTTCGATGAAAAATCGGGACAATTACTTAATTGTTAAAGATTATTTTTGTTACAAAGGAATAATCTCGACTGAGATTTTACATTTTAGGGATAAGACCAATGTATTTCAGAGAAAATTGAAGGAAGTTTTAGAAAGAAATTTTAGGGATCTTAAACTTTAACGTCAAGTCACTTGTGTGAGCTCAGATTCAGCGTAGAATTTTTAAGTAGTTCTGTGGAAAAATACTAGTCGATTGTGAAGAGGATTCCAGGGTCCGTGAAAAATACCAAGGGGTTCGTAGCTTGCGGGTACAATTCCAAAGAAGTTAGTTAGTTAGTTATCTTTATTAAGGAGATTATCAGCCGAACGCTGGTTCGTCTCTGCATTCCAAAGGAATTGTGGGAATTATTTTAAGGGAATTCCAAGGGCACCACAAAACGAATTTCTAGAGAATAAAAAAAATCTAAGCAAATTTTCAAGACAATTCTGAGGTGAAATTGAAACAAAATTCAACTGAATTTTAAATAGAATTGTGGAAGGAAGCTTTGCAACATTTTAATATTGAATTTCATGCTGTTTTGTATTGATCGGTCGAGAATTTCTAGACTGTTGGAAAATCCAAGAAATTTAAGGTAGGGTTTTCTTCAGAACGCTAAAAAAAGCACACACAAACATGGGGTGCACAATTTTACATCTAGTTTATGCAAAATTGTAATTAATCGCGAATATCTCGCGATCAGAAAATTCTACCTTGAAATTCCTTCAATCAATTCTCGGTACCTCTTTTACGCAGAAAAATTTACCGTCGAAACAAACATATTTGAGGTAAATTTAAACGTAAACTCAGTTTGTTCTGGCCACAAACATAAACTAGGTTGTTTTCAAACGTATTCCATGTTTGAAGCCATTGTTAATAATGTTTAAAATAAAAATAATGTTACGTTTATTTTAAAAAATATTCGCGTTGAAAATAAACGTGAATATTTTTGGTTGATTTGACAACTATATGTGATCAAAAATAAATATGTTTATTTTAAACATGCTTTTCATGTTTAAAAAAAAAAACATATTTTGAAATTATTGTACACGCAAACCAAAAATTTATTACAATGAATGCTAGTTCCACTTCCTATCATCCTCTGCTCATGAACATCGCAACGAATGTTAGAAGTTGACCTTACAGGCGATGTAATGGTTTTTTGTCTTTTTTATTTCGTGTTCTATCTACGCTTTCGACTATACCAGTAAGCTTTTTATGTATAACATTGTAGAACGACGCACACACTTGCCTCGAATCTCTCCAGCAGAAAAAAAGCATACGAAACCGAGTATGAGAGGAAATGAGCGCTTCGTGTTTTTGTTTTTAGGCTATCCATATTCAGAAGCATGAAGAGAGCAGTGGAGAAAGCACAGGTCTAATATCGCAACGTTCGTAGTTCGAGTCCAGTCGGCAACCTTTTTCCAATTTTTACGACATAATTCATTTCACTCACTAATACACTCCACATTTGCGGTCTCCAATTTTCTTGCATTGGACCGCAGCTAGCTATATCGCATCCTCGGTTCATGCGGTCTCCACTAACATCCTCTGATGATGAATCCCACATAATTGTAAGCGAATCTTACATCCCCCGGTGTATTGTTGAAATAAACATGCTTTTGAATTTAATTCAAACATACATATTTTTGTTGAAAACGTGTTTTCAATTTACTTTGAACTATTTATATTTTTATATAATGAGCATATATATTTTTGATTTAAATGAACAAAATTTGGTTCCGTGTACCAATTGAGTTATCAGTTTTCATTAAAAAATGCTTTTTATTATTTTGTTCTTCTTCTTCTTCTTCTTCTTCTTCTTCGCATTTCAAGCTTATTGCATATCGCATATTAGCTTATTGCGTGCTCTCAACTTAGTGTTATAGATGCACTTCCACAGTTATAAATTGAGAGCTTTCGATGCCTGTACCATTTTTGCATTGGTATAATTGTATCATACTTCTATGCCCAGGGAAGTCGAGAAAATTTCCAACCCGAAAAATTCCTAGACCGGACCGGGAATCGAACCCAGCCACCTCCAGCATGGTCTTGCTTTGTAGCTGCGCCTTTACCGACTGAGCTAAGGGTGGCCGTGCACGTGCACTTTGCCAATACACAGTGATGCCACATATACAGATTTATCTGTAAGCATACAGACTTTTCTCAATGTTTTGATGCAGATATCTGTATATACAGATTACAGATTTTTTATTAACCCAAGTAACAATTTTGATTTTATAAGTGTTCTGTAAACCATAATTTAGACTTGTAGAATGTTTTAAAACAACAATCAAACTTGAAATTTTACTTGGGAATAAACAGATTTTTTAAATATGAGGAATATATTTTCATTCCGATAATAATGCTTCATAAAATTTTAATGTTCGATTATTCATTTTCTCTAATTGTTGAGTTGAAAAAAAAATCAAATTATTAGATAAAGATGGTCGTCAGGTGGGGAACTTGTTTGTATTTCGATATGTTCGTATTTTAATATTCATATCTTATTGCAAATGAGGTCCTATTTTTACTTGGTATAAAATCCAAAATATTAGTTTTACTAAAATTTTACTCAAATCCAAAATATGTACATAGGACCGACATAATAGGTTACTTAAACTGTTTTTTAAATTAATATCAAGAAGAATGCACGAGAAGTTCACAAAACAGCTTAACTTATATAGTTGAAGATGCTAATTTCAAATAACAGACTGTAGTGGTAATTTTTATACGATAGATGGAGTAGATAAAAGCAGTTGTAATTTCCAAACCTACGACTGGATGCCTTCCTTCAAATAACAACTGTAGTGCGGTAAAAAATCGGTAGAACTGTTTCAAACACGCAGTTGGTACTTGAGCGGTCGGTTTTCATCTTTTTTTGCCAGTGGTGGCGGGGGGAGGGGGACACCCCTCACCATCCCTCTCCAAAGGGGGAGTTTGGTAAAGAAAGATGAAAAAACCGATTTGTACCTTCCTTAAAAGTTGTCCTAGCTCGCTATTCTAATATCTGTATGCAATCTTCACACTGCCCGTACTCTAACGGAACTATCAACTCTATGCTTTCATCTACTCCATCTATCGTATAAAAATTACCACTACAGTCTGTTATTTGAAATTAGTATCTTCAACTATGTAAATCGTTGACTTCACGTAGAAGTAATACTAAAACATATATTAAAATAGCTTAACTTAGTTTACGTCAACCATGCGGTCGTGTTTTGTACAAAACCCCTCCATTTTTTTCAATGCCCGCAGGAGCTATCGAGTTGAGCTCCTTTCTTTGACAAATGACCACTTTGTCAAGCAGTTTTGGCGTGACTTTCTACCAGCGATTTCACAACACTGGACCAACTAATTTCTATTTTTTTATGAAACGCACAAATTTTGGCTACTTTTCTCGAGGTTCTAGAAGAAAAAATCTCAACATAATGTTTTATTTCAAAGTTCGAGTGGTAGCAAACGTCATTTTAAGTGCTCGAATGAAGTGGTTAATTCGTTTGTATTGCAATATGAAAGCGCAGAATCCCACAAGAAAATCGAAGGACATTGGCTGCCTTTGCAGTTTCAGTTCGAAGCAAATGCTGATAATGGTTAATAGAAGTCTTTCACGTTGTCCATGTTGTCCCTGTTTACACCTCAGAGCATTTTTGCGAAAAAAATATGGTGATGTATGTTATCGATTGAAATGAGCGATGAATTATCTCTTATTAAATGAATTTCAATCATTTGAAATTCAACGCAATTAAATGCTTATCGCGATTAAATTCTAGAAAGTCAAATTTAGTTGGTTTTTTTTTCAAATTAATCTGAAGGATGTTTGTGTTTGTTTATGATCTTTTATACCAGATCATGCTATATCACGCCAGCGTAGTGTGAACACCTCCGCTTGATATCGATATCATCTCGCATCATAGGTGCAACCAGTGTTGTCAGGTCTTCGGATTTTTAAAAATAACATTATACGGATTTTCCAGATCTCTAGGGGTTCTTTTAAATTCAGAAGAAATCCTACGGATTTAATAAAAATTTTGGCTCAAATTCATTGACATTCAACAATTTGAGTCTTGTTGACATTGATGGTAAAGGGTGATACGGTCAAAATTTGGTCAATATCAACTTGACGTATTTCTTTCAATTTTGCATTTAAAAAACCTGAACACCCCTCATTTTGAAGGTGTGTGTGTGTAGAATGTTGCTCCTATTTTGATTTTGGAATTCACTCTTCAGTTGTCAAAATGCCGTCCAAGCAAGAAGAGCAGCGTATCAAAATTTTGCTCGCGCATCGCGAAAATCCGAGCTACTCGCACGCAAAGTTGGCAAAATCGCTAAAAGTTGCCAAATCAACCGTTACAAATGTAATTAAAGTGTTTGGGGAACGTTTGTCGACAGCCAGGAAGTCTGGATCGGGGGGAAATCGAAAACCGGAAGCCACTGAGACGACAAAGAGAGTTGCCGGTAGTTTCAAGCGAAACCCTAACCTCTCTCTCCGAGATGCCGCAAATAAGCTGGGTGTATCGTCTACAACCGTGCATCGAGCCAAAAAACGAGCCGGACTATCGACTTACAAGAAGGTAGTGACTCCAAATCGCGATGATAAACAAAATACGACGGCCAAAGCGCGATCCCGGAGGCTGTACACGACGATGCTGACGAAGTTTGACTGCCTGGTAATGGACGACGAAACCTACGTCAAAGCCGACTACAAGCAGCTTCCGGGACAGGAGTTTTATACGGCAAAAGGAAGGGGAAAGGTAGCAGATGTTTTCAAGCACATGAAACTGTCAAAGTTCGCAAAGAAATATCTGGTTTGGCAAGCCATCTGTACCTGTGGCTTGAAAAGCAGCATTTTCATAGCTTCCGGGACTGTCAACCAAGAAATTTACGTGAAAGAGTGTTTGAATAAACGTCTGCTGCCTTTCCTGAAGAAACACGGTTGTTCCGTACTGTTTTGGCCGGATTTGGCATCTTGCCATTACGGTAAAAAGGCCATGGAGTGGTACGCCGCCAACAACGTGCAGGTGGTTCCCAAGGACAAGAACCCTCCCAACACGCCAGAGCTCCGCCCAATTGAGAAATACTGGGCTATTGTCAAGCGGAACCTAAAGAAGACCAAAAAAACTGCTAAGGGCGAGCAGCAGTTCAAGGCAAACTGGCTTTCTGCGGCGAAGAAGGTGGACAAGGTGACTGTACAAAATCTGATGGCAGGGGTCAAGCGTAAGGCCCGGCAATTCGGATTTGGAAAAGCGGAAGCCTAACTGAATATTTTTCCTGAATTTTATACTAATTGAACTTGAAAAAGAAATTTAATTTGATTTTTTAAATAAACGATTTCACCGATTTACACGCGTTTTCCCTTGACCAAATTTTGACCGTATCACCCTTTAATATCTACCACGGGGGAACGTTTAGCTAGATGCTCCATAGTGATAGAAAGTTTTGCCAAGGAAAGTGGTTCTATTCTAGTCATAACAAATATAAACCCATGCATTAACACAATGTTTGCTTTGAAAAATGACCAGTTCTCGTAAAGCGATACGATCAGCAAAGGAACAAAATGTCCCTCGCTTTGCTTCATTGAACAAGCTCCTGCACGGCATTCAATCAGTTTCTCGACAGCCAAAGCAATGAAGGTCGGGAAGCAATCGTTTTCCACTATCCTGCTAGGAATGGCAGTGAAATTTCTCGCTGTAGATTGCCTACCGGAGTATGTGGAGTACACATTGTCCGTTATCAAACACCTGGATCGCTCTCAAGCCGGAATATTCAAGTGCATTTTCATGAATTTTAATAACGTGGCGGAACATACTGATAGTGACGTGAATAGTCTCCTGAAGCTAATCATGTCAGCCAATGTAGTCAGCTACGTTATCAATGGATCATTCGAAGCGACCTACAACGAAGTGCCAGTCAAACCATCGCTGATCGTAGTCTATATGGGTAATCAATCCATGTCGGTGGAATGCATCGAACAAGTCAAAAAGAACTTCAACTTTTTTGATACCAACAGCAAAGTATTAGTGATCGGGAATCTGAACGATCCGGATGGCATGAAACAAATTCTACGAATTATCGCAGAGTTCCGCTTTAATCTAGTGGTTTACTTAGGAATCGGAAAATTGAAGGTCATTAGATTGAACTATGGTCGACGGTCATTAGCCATGTACCATTTTCCAAACCCGGAAAATTTATTCAAGGACGCTGCACGTGATATTCTGGGATACGAACTTATTTACATGACACTGAGCGATAATCAGATAGACCATACCGAGAGATGGATGAAGGAAACGGCTAGTTTTATCAACGGAAGTTCATTGCACATTAAAGTGCCCTGTGCCAAACAAATTCATTCATGTGTCTTAGCACTCGTATTTTGTGGAGCAGATGTTGCGCCAGTCATGGTTGCAAGAGATACATATGACTGGATTACTCATCGCTGGATTTACGAAAAAAATCCTGAGTCACTGGTTCTTGTGGTTCCCAAAGGAAGACCATTCAACATTCTAGAGATATTTGTAAAACCATTTACCATGGGTACATGGATCGGTTTATTGATCCTTCTGTGCTCGATGGAGTTGGTCCAATTGTGGTGGCCAACAATATTCAAAAATGATCCAATTCTGCTGCTGGTCTGCGGCTTGGAGCGGTACAATCTACGCCACGCCAGCCGGCTAGAGAAGTTTATTTTTCTACCGTTAATATTGATCTTCTTTGTAATCTCCAATGCCTATGAGAGTAAACTTCTATCATTTCTGACCGAAAAGCCATCGCTTGCAGATTTTCAAACAGTACAACAAGTGCTGGATTCGGGGCTCAAGATAAAGTACGATAGTTTCGAAAAAGCTAGCATATTGAAAAATTTGGTACTCGCACCACACTTGGTTAATAATACCGAGAACGCTTTGTATGCCGATGGAACCCACGCCTACATTAAGGATTCCTTCATTGCCGAGGGTATGGTGCGTCAGCTGATGAATTATGACTTCAAAATGCGTCGACCAAAATACGTAGTGCTCAAAGAACGCATGCAATTGGAAATATACTCTTATATAATTGGTATGAAGTCCCCCTTGCGAGGTATGCTGTACTATACGTACCAAGTGTTCGTGGAGTCTGGATTGATGGACAGATGGAGGAAGCTTTTATGGGAACGAAATGCATCGATGGAAAGAGCTGAATACAGGGAAAAGATTTTGGCAAACACAGAAGAGATAATGCTAGGAATCGATGACCTCACTCCAGCGTGGATTGCCCTCGGCGTTGGTTTGCTACTGAGTGGAGCAGCGTTTGTCGGAGAATTGACAGCGAAGGCTTCTAGGGCGTTTTCTGCAAAGAAGTGCATATGTTGTCTCTGGGTGCGACAGTGCTGTACTCGGGTTTCTTCGAAGTGATCTGTGATTAATTAAATACTTATAGAATAGTGATGCACACTGATTCGAGACAGTAGTTTAATAGAATTTGTGTGGGAATAAGTGAATTGAGGGCACATTAATTTAAGTGGTTACATACACTGTTTGACAAATTTTGCTTGAATGTTTTGTATAGGCTTTTCATTTTAGCTGTAATAAAGACTCGTTCTGAAACTTCTCATCCGAAAATGCCATATCTTGAATTATTGATGGGTTTTTTTTTTCTTTGGGAAAAAGTTGACAGTCATCCTGTCATTTAGTTTTAAAAGAAATCCAAGAAGAAAGATGCTTTACGCCGAGCCTTTAGCAGAAAACCTCAAAATATCGTGAATTTTTAAAATTTGTATCAAGATTTCTTTGAAACTTTATGAAGAAGTGCACCATCAGCCAATGGCTAAAAGCTTCTATAGTAATCCCTTCATATATGCGGTGGGTGGTACGGTTTCTCGGCTAACCTTCAACCAATTGAGCTGATTTTAGATAGATAACTAGTTCATGGTTGACACTAATCAAATACAATAAATCAGCGTTATTGATTGAAGGAAAGCGGGTAGACGGTACCACCCACTGCTTATACGGAGGGGTTACTGTAGAACGAGACGATAATAAAAAATAAAATCAGTTTTTTCCTCTGATTCTTGAAATTAGGGTAAATTATATGTTTGGCACCCATTGACTGTTTTCGGCAACCAAAATTTAATCGTTAATTTCGTTGTATTTTCTCACCAAATAATTTCAATGTATTTAAACGATTCCTTAGTGTTTCAGGCTCAAACATTTTCTCCTCCTCTTGATGCATATTACAAATAAAAAATATCGATTTTGAAACAGTACAACAAGTGTCATAGTTTCATAATTCCAAATAATAAAAAAATAGCTGTAATCAGCAATTGCATAGCCCATCATGTAAAACCTTTATTTCAAATCAGCCCTCTCAGAGGGCTCAAAAATATAACATTTTCTACTCTCTAATCTAATGATGGGATTTCGTTTTATGGTAGTTTGGTCGCCTTCAGCCAGAGTTTCAACTCGCTTGGACCTTTATTGACTCTTGGAATTTTTTGAATGCCATATATTAGGGTACCCGGGACCACAGCTGGTAAATATCACGGCCATCATATGACAATGAGAAAACAGGTCCTCTCACTATCATGAGACGACTATCTATCTATCTATTAACTATCTACTATCTACTACCATAGAGGTAACTCTAAGACCACTGGGTCCCGAAGAAAATCATTATTATTTTTGGTTCACTCAGTACCAGAACAACGGTCCCAAGCAGTCCCAAGCTATTTCACTCACCCCTGCATGTTCTGCATGAATCCACACACCCCTGATGTTATCTGTCAAACTTTCATAGCGAATCAAAACAAACATAGTGTAGTAATAGAATTTCAACTAGAATAGGGTACGTTAATCGTTTGCTTGGGACCAATAGGCTACTAAAGTGGTGAGCCAATTTAAAATCGTTAGTTTCGTATTGATTGTTGCTACTACTATCTATCATTAGCTTTCTTGTCATTTTCCAATGATCAAGCACTCGTGAGAATAATTCTTATGCGGTATTGACATCATCATTTCTGACTGAGTTAGATGAATTTAAGCAAGCAACCGTATGTAATCGGTAGAGTGAACATATTATTAAGATTTCCCCAGTACAAGTAATTTTAATAGCAATAAATGAGTTAGTTAGTTAGTTAGTTAGTAAGTTAGTTAGTCCCGTTCTGTCATGACAAAAAATTCGATGATATTTTGAAGAAAATCTCTATCATCGTTTTCTCATCCGATGATAGTGACAGAAGTATCTCTGAAATTATCGCGTGAGATCTTTCATTGAAAATGATATTTGCCATCCCTGCCCGGGACCCACTTTTTCTAATTTTGACCTTGAATACCTATCTCATGAACCAGGCAAAATAAAAAAAAATGAAAAACATATTGTAGACCAAAAGTTTCTTGCATCGTTTGCTGGAAAAACACCTTAGATCGGACTTTTAACTGAGTTAGATAGAGCATTTCTACTGATGAAGTGCGGACGCTTCAGGTCTCGCAGCGCTTACATTCAGGGTTCGCAAAGCTACTCGAATGGAAGGCGTCCAACTAGAGTGATCCTTTTGATTTCGCTATTGCAGGTCTACTGCTGCTCAGACCAGCTGCCGATGTGATCTAGTGACTTCTTATCATAGGTATACTACCCTTCATTTTCGGTCCTCATTTCGGGATCGTCGGGAATCTGAGTTCAGTTTCGAACCCCTTCGGATACGGTTGTGTTTTATGTTTGCTCTCAGTTTTGTGCGTGCGTTCGCTTTCGTAGTTTTTGGCTGCTTTTGCCTGATTATCGCTGGCACTCTGCCTCCCAGACGGTTAAACGTGTGTGATTGGTGGTTTTCTCGCTTCCAGGGAAGTTTTAGAATCGAGAAAGAAAACGTGATCCATCATGTTTGCAAGCATCAGATGAAATGTCGTTATCTGCGTTGTTTGTTTTTTTTCTTCGCTTGTGCTCCCGGAATGGAAATTTGAGGCATCGCGAGAGATAGTTTTTAATATCAGTTTTGAATAGTTTTGTGTTTTGGGACACGATAATTTGACTTGGAATGGTTTGTGCTGATGTTTCCCGCCTGTTGGTCCGGTGCCTGGTGTGCTCTCGCTTACCTTTTTTGCCGGTGTGACTCGACCGCGCTGATCTATTGTTAGGTTTTTGCGATGTGCATTGCTTTTGTGCACAGAGTGACTTGAAAAAGAAAAGCGAAGAAAGTGAACTTTAGTTATTGTCTGGTTGGAATCGTTGGAGGAGGAAATATGCGTGGTAGCATCGGGAATGCGCTCCCAGATGTAATGATTTGGTGAGTACGTTCCAGTTGATCCAAAGATTATGATTTTGATGACGCATGGCTTCAAACATTTTATATATTCAAAGAAAACATATTACATACTAAATATGCACAAGACATCGTCTGCTGACTAGTGCCACGGGTATATCGTGGGAGTCCCAGGTACCCAGTTGAAACTTTAGTTGGCGGTGGTGGCTCTTCTTGACCTTCTACCTCTTGGAATATTCATCTGGAACTGACTGTCAATTAAGAATCGCAGTAGGGAGCATGTGAAATTTCATCAGGGAATCTTTATGATATGCCTGGTATCTCCTTTGGAAACTGTTCTCATCGAAATTGGCAACATTTGAAATCCTAGCTGGAATGCTTACCGGAAGCGCCTCCAGCCTCAGGAGCGAAGAAAACGAACAATCCAGTTCAGCAAATCGATGCACCCCTCGAAACATTGGAAAATCCATGAACCCCTCATTTTATCTGTCAAACTTTCATAGCGAATCAAAACAAACATAGTGGAGTACTAGAATTTTGACTAGAATGGGGTACGCTTATAGATGAACATGGAACCAATAGGCTAGTCAAGTAGTGAGCCAATTTAAAATCGCAAGGTTCCACCGGTTGGCACTACTTCGTTGACGAGTCATCGGTGGACTAGCCCGACGTGTCTTGCTTGGTGCCATGGATCCGATGACGTTGATCTGCCGATGTAGCGCACCGGACACACAGTCTTCTCGGCACTTTCACCAATGGCCTTGTTGATTTGCTTTTTCCGCACCGGACACACCGTATTCCTGGAACTTTCACCGATGGCCTTGGTTTTATTCTTCTTGCGCAGCACCGGACACAAACGTTTGTTTACTGGTAGATCGACAAATATATCAAAAAACCATTGAACTAATTATGATGAAATTCGTTCACCTAATAGAGATTGATCACACGGTGACAAGCATAATTATCGGCTTCGATGCTGATCGTCTCTACCCAGCCCGGTGGCAGGCTCGTAGGAAACATTGTATACGGTGCCCTAGCAGCACACTTGTCACTGAACAATTGTGGTTACTTGTGCGCAACTTATTCCAGTCACAATCAAGTCGCTGCAACTTATTTCGATGGAAGTGTGCTGCTTGGGTGACAGCGGGCCCAGTATAGCAAAACAAACGATTAGGGCCCCGGACATGCGGCCTACTGTCAAACATAGCTGTTAGTATAGGCCTTGTCACCGGCCTGTCTCTACCACACGCTCAATGACTTTTTATGTTGTGGTCAACTGTGACTGCTGGTGTTAACCTGGGTCTGGCGGACTCGTAATGGATTTCGAACCAATTTGAACTGTCAAAATCGAACCATTTTTTACTGTTCTTATAAGAGCTCATATGGAAGAAACAGATAGGGAGTATTGTAATCTGAGTAAAACGTAGTTGTTATTATTTTTGGAAACATATTCATAGTTTTGATGAACTGGGGTTTCCGGCGAGGGGGACGACTCTATTTACAATACAGAAAAGATTGTGTTTTGCTGTGGCTAGCTGCGCGCACGCTGAGTAGATAGAAAGAAGATTGATGACGATTCTGAAGATTTCCTGCAAAAAGATGATGCGCGATGCAAGTAGATGCGACAAATGAAAGAAGATTTTTCGAAGATTGATTCGCTAGTGTGAGATTTGTTGAGCATCTAAATTTGAGATTTAGATGTGTCGCCCCCCTCGGTTTCCGGATCAATCTCGCAAAAAATCAACCACGCGCGGCGCAAGAAACGATCCTTCGGAAAGCGAAATAAACTTCTCTTCACCGGTGCACTTGCAGTGTAGCTGCAAAACTTTGCGTAACATCGCATTTTAACTGCTTAGGAACTTTTATGAAAACCAAATATTATTGATACAGTAGAAAACCGGAAAATTCGACACGCGCCAATCGATTTTACTCTCAATCTGTACATAAAACATAACGTCGGACATAGTGCGCTGTATTTGTACAATGATGCGCCATAATGCACACCATGTCCGACGCTTTGTTGTTGTACAGAACGAGAGTAAAATCGAAAGTCGGGTGTGGGGTTTTCCGGTGTCAAACGCGACCAACAATAACAACGAACTAACACAGACTACAACTACCAATCGATATTTCAAGAGAGTCGCTCACAATCTTGCACACATTTGCTTTGTTTATCAATTTGACAACCGTTCGAACAGAGTAAAGCTTGCTGCAATGCGTCTTGGATAATGTCTGAAGCTGGCTGCGATTCGACTTCGCCAGACCCAGGTGTTAACGCATGATGGAAGTGGAAGGTTTATGTAGGGTGGGAATAGGGAAATTGAGATGTTCATAAAGGGAGATGGATTCTAAAATCATTCAATTCTGTATTATAGATTTTAATTTCAATTCAATAAATCAAACTCAACAACTCAGTAAACACTAAAATGAACACATTTACAAAATATATACAAAAACGCAATATAACAATTTAGCAGGTTACAAGCGTTAGAGAAAAAGTCCAAGGGATTCCAAAAGAATAAATCAACGGTGGCAGACCAGCGGTACATGGTGAGACCGGGCCAATTGATCATTTTAGATGGTCAAGTTTTAAACCCACCACAGCATGCTTTTGGCGCTACTGTATATGGACGATCAAATGTAAAATACTGTGGTAGCCACAGCACAGTTCTGTCAAAACCTCAGCATTTTCATTGATCCATTATTCTTTATAAATAAAATATTAAAATTTAGCTAAATACGCGCTTGGTTTTAAAAGAATTTTTTTGAACCTTGCAATGTGTGTAAGTGCTAGCGTCTTTGTTTCGAGGATTTTTAGATTATCGTAGTGTTTAGTTTCGTTAAATTGTAGAAAAATAATGGCAGGTAGCGTTCGTGAGTGTTGCGCAGTTTCCTTTATTGTCAAACTTCCTAGTAGGCAGAGATAGGACAGCTTACCGTAGAACGCAACAATCCACCCCACCAAAAGCTGCAAAACTCGCCACCAGATGGACGAACAACTGCCTGTTGGTAGGCCATGAGGGGTGGCGATAGAGATGGCCATTTTGAATGGAGGATAACGGGTACGACAAACTGGCGATGCACGACGAATAGCCCGGCCTGCCTGGAGCAGATAAATAAATCTTTAAACTTGAGTAGTGAAGTGCTTGTGGAGTTTTTTTTAATTGCAATCGGTAAGCGTGCCGACCCTGAGGCCATTGGAGTCAGGGAGTCTCAGAAGTGCTTCTGAGTGAGGTGGCTGACACTTACATGTGTATGTAATACCGATATCCATTTTGTAACTCGGTGATGCATACATGTGGGGCTTATTGTAGGTGAAAGTAATCTCGGAATGGGCATGACTCTTCAGACATTCTGAAATGGGTTGCTGGATCTGCAATAGAGCTATCACCTTCTAACTTCCGGACTAAAGCTGTATACAATAACCATAAATGCTACATTGTAGAGGGAGTTTTTCCATACTAACACTGCCGGCCAGTGCACAGTGGTCCAGGAGGGTGTTTTTCAGGTAATAAAATAAATAAGTGCATAAAGATGCAGTTTAATCAAGTTGGTGTCTTCAGACAAGTTTAGATTTAAAAAAGGCGCATCTGATGAAGAGGTCGTCCATAATTTAAATTCCTTAGGACAAAAAATTAAATTTCTAACTTTTTTTCTATGCGGTTTAGAAAAATAAGTTGTAGATCTTATCATTTACACAAACTATGCTAAAATCATCAATGGTTTAAATCGTCGTTTTCATTGAGATATGAAGTATTTTTTAAGGAAGGTCTCTTCATATCGTTTTTTCAACCATAACATTTTTTTTATATTTTCATGGCATACTATGTTAGAAAGAGTTTTTTTTTTCATTTACCAAAACAAGCAACTTACTAGAATACTTCAACCTCACAAATGCAACATGTTAAGAGCGCTTATGTGTTAAAAACATACAATATTCTGGTGGATAATTTGCAAATTGGGGCAACCAGTTTTTAAAACGAATGACGTGATCAAATTTTACGTGCTATGATGAATATTTTCATGTCAAAATATTAGACGGGAAGTTATTTTTCATTACAGGACAGCTAATTTAAAATCATGGTTTTTAGCTCAATTTGACTTAAAATTCTTTTATTTCAAAGTTTAATCATCTCTTTCGTTAAAAATGTAATTTGTGAGGAAAAAAACACAGCTTGACAGAAAATATCACACTACAATATTATGATTCTGCTAATTTTAAGAGATGTGTTCACTAGATTAAAAACACATAAACGTAATTCCCAAATCAACAATTGATTGATTTATCTTTATTAAGGAGGCTTTCAGCCTGAGGCTGGTTCGCCTCCAAACCCCAAATCAACAATGTTTCAATGCATTATTCAAAGAATTGAAATTAGGTGACACTCAATATCCTAAAATGAAGACTCTCGCTACCTGGTGAGTAAGTTATGAACTGAGCATTCCACCATCCAATACGCTTTATCCATCTGAACAACTTTGGCCAAGACATCAACCTTCTGTTTATTTAACACGCAAAAAATTTGACACATTAATTAATTTTAAATAAGTTTTTACCTTATTGTTGTTTACCTATTTTTGAATTCCCCTTGTTTACTCCGAAAATAATTCATCCTATTCTACACATTTTTGGGTAATTTTGAACGGGCGTGTAAAAACTATAAGCCAAATCTTGATGAACATTTTTATAGGCTCGATCTCCTTTGATCGATTCGCTTCACTGACTTTCTCTAGCGTTAATACATCCGCAGATGAACTAACACAAAAAATTACAGGTGTGCTCTTTTATAACCTCACTATTGGCTATCTGCCTGATAGTCATAGCAAGTGCGAGAGCAAGCGAGCACTGAATGGTTGATTATGGTAAAAATGTTTGATCAATTTTCAATAGTTTACTATTGATAAACAACTGTAATATTTACACCAAATGAATTTAACATCAAATTTTAATCAAGTGGTGTAATAAAATTCGAAATCCATCCATAATTGGTCAAGTTATAAGCGTTCAAAACCTGACACTATTTTGTCACATTATTTTATTCAATTTGCACCCCAGTTTATTCCACAAAGACGTAATGAATATTAACCATCAGCATGAACTACCTCTCAAAATATGTTTTTTTTAAACTAGTTCGTTTATTTACTAGGCTCAGACGTGTGTGACACTTTGCGGAGCCAAAATCAGTAATGTTTGAATTTACATTTTAAATAGCAGTAGTTCTAGGTTAGTATTGGGTACCAATTACTTGTGGCGGGCTCGAGGTGAATGGGTTAGAATTTCGATTGGAAGGAGCTTGATAGGAAACTGGTTTCTGAAGCCTCCTTCAGATACTACTCTCGGACGGTTGACCAAATCCTGGCTGGGCAGGGGCAAGTAGCACAGGAACAGGAGGATAATAAGACTGGGACACAATGGCTGGAAATTTTTTGGAAAGGAGGGGATGGTCACATCAAACTCTAACATCAGACAAACAAAGGAATTCGTAAATCGCTTGCATGTAGGGAAGATCACGTGTTCCCAATACATCTCTTACTTCACGGAAGGGTTGTCTACCTCGGGCCACTAGGGTATCAAATAGTCGTGCTCTGGAGGCGTCATTACCCGGGCAATACCAAACTGCGTGATCGATGTCATCATAACCGGTTCTGCACCTAAATATATTGCTGTCAACGAGGTTTATTCTATAGAGATGTGCGTCTAGCGAGTAGTGGTTAGACATAAGTCTTGACATCACTCGAATGAATTCCCGACTTACATCCAGACCTTTAAACCACGCTCTCGAAGAAACATTTGGAATAATGGAATGTAACCACCGCCTAAGAGAATTACTTGTCCAATCGTTTTGCCAACTGAAAAGAGAACTCTGACGTACTAATGGGAAAAATTCATCATGTGAAATTCTTCTATCTTGAATCTCACCTTGTTGTGCGCCCACCTTTGCGAGAGAGTCCGCCTTCTCATTGCCTGGGATTGAGCAATGTGAGGGACCCATACAAAGGTAATCATATATGATCTTTCGACCAGCAAACTCATCTGCTCCCTTACCTTTGAAAGGAAATAAGATGAGTGTCTACCTTGTTTCATCGACCGAGTAGCCTCAATCGAACTGAGACTATCCGAGAAGATGAAGTAATGGTCTATGGGCATATCGGAAATCATCCCCAATGCGAAGTTGATTGCTGCTAGCTCAGCAACATAAACGGAACAAGGTTCCTGAAGTTTCCGAAAGGCGGTTGAGTATTCATTGAAGACGCCGAAGCCAGTGGATCCATTTAGTGAAAAATCTTCTATTGCAATTGACTTGTTGGTACTTTTCAGCAAAAATGCGAGGAAGTGAGATAGGTCGAAGTTGATCTGGAACTCCTTGAATAGCTTGTTTCATGGAGAGATCATAGTCAATGGGGGAACTGTAGTTAGTAAAGCATACACGAGAGGGGTTATAGCAAGGAAGGCTAATATTCGATTACATATAATTAAGATAGATTCGCACGAATCTAGACTGGATGCTCAATTCGAGCATTTCTTCGAAGTTTTCAATCACAAGGTTGTTACTGACACTACATTTAATCAATATTCTTAATGAGAGCTCCCAGAAATGGTTCTGCAGGGGTTTTACGCCCGCTAGGACCTCTAGGCTCATATTGTGTGTTGAATGCTTACAGCCAAGGACAATACGTAAACAACGATATTGAATGCGTTCCAATTTGATTAGGTGGGTTTTTCTTGCCAAGAGGAAGCAAAAAGAGCCATACTCAAGAACTGAAAGAATAGTCGTTTTATATAGTTTGATGAGGTCTTCCGGGTGAGCACCCCACCATGTCCTGGAAATTGATCGTAGAAAGTTGACCCTTTGTTGACACTTTTGTTTCAAATACGTAATGTGGGTACCCCAAGTGCATTTTGAATCAAACCAGACTCCAAGGTATTTGAAGGTTAAAGATTGGGTAATGTCTCTGCCCAAAAGATTTAGACGCAGTTGGGCTGGAAACCGCTTCCTTGTAAACACTACCAATTCAGTTTTTTGCGGTGAACGATGCTATCTATGCATTTGGATTTAGTTGGTTCGGAGAGTATCAAAACTGATATTATGATCAGAACTATTAAAGACCTTCAATACTGCGGATCGTCAACCGAAAATAATCTGACGAACCGAATTTCAATCGAATCTCTAGAATCCAGCCTTGTTGTATCGATACTCTCTAGTTTCGCCAGTTGTGAATCATTCAAAGTTTTCATTATTCAGTATTTTACAGTATTATTATTCAGTACTACAGTATTACAGTATTATTATTCAGTACTATTCAGTATTATTATTCAGTACTTACAGTTTCGTATTGATTGTTGGTAGAACTGTTTCAAAAAACACACAGTTGGTACTTGAGCGGGTCGGTTTTCATCTCTTTTTGCCAGTGGTGGCGGGGGGGAACACCCCTCACCATCCCTCTCCAAAGGGGAGTTTGGTAAAGAGAGATGAAAAAACCGATTTGTACCTTCCTTAAAAGTTGTCCTAGCTCGCTATTCTAATATCTGTATGCAATCTTCACACTGCCGTACTCTAACGGAACTATCAACTCTATGCTTTCATCTACTCCATCTATCGTATAAAAATTACCACTACAGTCTGTTATTTGAAATTAGCATCTTCAACTATATTTGGGGAATATTTGAAAAACTCTTTTCGAACTGGTTGAAGGTAAAACTATTTTTTGAGACGCTGAACGTTCTCATAGTCGAGCACAAGAACCAAACAAAATAGGACGCGTGAATTGCGGGAGCATTTTTCTCCAAAGGAACTGATGTTTGCCGCAGCATCTAGTGTTGAACCTCCAGGAATTATGCTTGATGATATTTGAAATTAATGTCAAATGCATCACCTTATTTTACGTAACAGGAAAGTAACAGGAATATCAATGGAAACCTCAGAAACCAAAATCTAATTATGTTTGCATATAAACGCAAGAGCTTCTTCTGGGGAATACGGCCAGAAGAAGATCTTGCGTTTAGATATAAACATAATTTCTCGAAAACGCAATACACGAGTATTTGGCTTAGTATTTTTCAAAACGGCGCAGATATGTATCCAGCGTATCGCAAAATTCTCGAAGCAAAGGAAATGTATTATCCAGCTGGCAAATTTTAAAAGGGACTATAGGATGAACTAAAATTGTAATAACACTTATGCCTTGTACACGAATATCGATTTTGCCATCCGTGGCAGTAGTTAGACTTCAAGAACTTCTGGACCATACTACGACCCGCTTAATAAGCAGTCAGTTTCTGTTGAAAAACTGCAACAGTTCTATGGTAGCTATGAACTAACCGTTATTTACAAGTGGGTGTGTGATGGTAGCAGTAATCACGCCAAATATAAGCAAGGTTTTAGTGACGAGCTTAAAGACGGTGAAGTTAAGGAGTATAATGATTCGCACATATTCTTATTCTCGACCCCTCTGCGTATAGTAGCATAGAAAACTGGGTCAGCTACGGAGGAAATTGTTTGGGTCAATACTCTACCATCATCAGTTACTTTAAGTCGCCCAATAAACGCACAATTTGTCAGAATTGTGAAACCACAGTTTGTCATAAATTACTTTACGCAAGATTTAAATACCGCTTTGCGTATTCATGTTCAACTGTAAGAAAAGCATAATTAAACTGCTTGGCTCCCAGTGACAGTTCGTGACAGCTTGATTCTGGCTCCTTTTGACATTCATATTTTTCGAATCTGCTTCTCCCTCCCAGACTTGAACCAACTATACAAAATGTCAATACAACAACTGTTCCAGTTAACTGATGCTGCAATTGAGCAATTCGTTAGTAATTACTTAAGTAGTATTAAGAAGAAATGTTTCTCTACAGTAAATGGCTACGACGTTTCAGCTCTTTAGAAAATAGAGCGTGAAGAAGTAGTTGCTATACTCCCGCCGCCATTATTAGCCGACAGAACAAGGTCATCGATGGTTTAAATGTGTGGCGCTATTCTATGGTAAGATGCAGATGGTAATGTTCAAATACATAAATTAATATTAAAATTCCCATGATTTTATTCAAATTTAATCGGTTTCGGAACGAAAAATTTAATCTAGTAAATAAAATTCAAATGACCCCAAGCATATTCGAATCAACTATATTGATTTAGTTGGTACAACAATAATCATGGTTGAGTTTGCGGTGCCGGTGGTGTAGTGATTGCCTCTCACCCCAAAAGACCTGGGTTTAATCCCAGTCGGCACCACCGGGATTGTCTGAGGTATAAATTCTTTGATCACGCTATAAAGCCGTTGGTCGGCGGTCCATGAGGAAAAAAAAATGTTTACTGGCGTTGTAAACTAACTGTCAAAATGTCAATCATCAAAGATTGTTGAATCAACCATAATTACCGATGTTGAGCATACATTCCAGTTAACTCAACTTGAATTATGACTGTTACAATCATACACATGGGCTATCCAAAAATCAAAGTAAAAATATAGTTTATTGTAACTGAAACATTATTGACTGGACTGATAGAACTGAGTCGAGTTTCGAACGCCTTTGGATACGGTTGTGTATTAAGTGTGTTCTCTGTTTTGTGCGTGCATTCGCTTTCATAGTTTTCGGCTGCATTTGCCGGATTAGCGCTGGCACTCTGCCTCCCGGACGGTTATACGTGTGTGAGTGGTGGTTTTCTCGCTTTCCGAGAAGTTTTAGAATCGAGAAAGAAAACATGATTCATCATGTTTGCAAGCAACAGAAGTTTGATTTTTTCTCCCGGTCCAGACATTTGTGGCATTGCGAGTGATAATTTAAATTTTAGTTTATTTATGATGTTGGTTCACTCGTAACTATTTGTAACGCTGTGCAGTTTTCTTCTTTTTTTTTCCTGTAAATATTGTATCGATTAAGTTCAACTTAATTTAAAATAAAATTTATTTCATTATTTAAATTTTCATTTAGATTTCATTCAGTAGTGAAATATTTCGTGCGTTTCATATCGAAGTTACGCGTTATTTATGGTTAGGTGTCCTGGATAAACGTTTTGCTATAAAAAGCTCAGCTTTATAGATAGTAGCTTTTATTGCTCATGCTTTCGGAAGGCGCCATGAAATACTTCGCCATTCGATTAGTTTGGCGCAATTTTTGAATAAAATAATCGTTTTTTAAAAGACAGCCTTAATTTCTAAAGAAGAATGTCGTTAGGAACTTTCTTCCCCGCGAAAGGTACTCTGACTCGTCCATTTTGCTTTCGAATCAGCTGGTGAACAGAAGTGCGCGAATTAAGTTCTCGTTAAAAGTCGTTTGTGCATTTAGAATTGCCTTAAAAGGTAGTTAAACTTTAGTGAGTGGGTTTTATTTTCAGAAGTTTTACTAAGACGTTTCCTTTCTTTGTACAGTGTAGCTAAGGTAGTGTGAAGATCCATTTGCCACTCAGGAATCACCCAGCGCGCTGTTGCCGGAGACACGTCTTACCTCTTCGGGTTCTGGATGTGGAAAGCCCCGTGTCATGGCAATCGTCGTAGTGCGTGGCTGACTGTGTAGAGTTCGCACACACACACACAATCTCATCGAGCCATATGGTCGGGGGACCCAACTTCAGCCCATATTACACTATGGCATATTCAGCCCACACATCCCCCTTTCTCAGAATAAAATGAGAATGCAATCTCTTTCTCTTCTTTTTTTTTTTTTTTTTATGTACCTTTCAAAGTTATTTTTTTTCAAGATTTCGGTACTCTAGATTTTTTTAAGCAAAACCAATAACAGTACTTTCCAAAATTCAGATGACTTGTATATAATACTTGAAATTCAAAGCCTCATATGGCTCATACTCTCACAGTAAAATAAATATTGCTCGTTTCTTCGTAATTTCTCGCGCTTCTACAGCGAAAACGACGGTAGGAGAGCGAGAAGTTTTTTTTTTTGCGCAACACACAGTTCATGAAAGAAGAAATAAAAGTTAGTAGAATTTATTTCACCGCACCACATCTCTATTCGATTGCCACACCAGCTCATTCACCTCATAGACGCAGCGCACCCAGAAATTTTACACTGGGTAGCCTAGATTCCCTTTTATTTGCAAACTGTCAAATTTTCCAAAACAAAACAGCTCGCGTTGGTCGCGTATGTGAGTGGGGAGGATTTTGTTTATTCGACGTAAGTTTCAAAATTAAACGAGCCAGATTTGTTTCCATATCAAAAATGGTTGAAATTAGTTATGAAGGAAAAAGTGTATTTTACGTAGATGATTTAATTTAATTGTAGGCGGATCAACAGATTATCTGGTGGTGTTACTATCGATCAATCTAACATAATCGCTCAGATGAGATGGAGCCTTCCTTTCCCGTGCTGTTCGTGTAGCCTCTGGTGCCTTCAATGTCCGCATCGTATCCGTGCTCGTTGTCACTAGCGGTTTCGTTGGGATTGGCCGAGATTGAGTGGTGTCTGCTGGTTTGTTGCTGCGCCAAGAGGACACTCTCTTAGTTTGAGAGACATGCCGTTTCAGTACCTGTCCGTCATCATCATTCAGCGTAAGGCTACCGTTCCTTTCTTGAATTACTGTGTATCGTTTGGGGGCAAACCGCGAGTCTCCTTTAGCGCGTGTGTGTCGTTCGACGATAACTGTGTCTCCGGGTTTTACCTTGCACTTCCGTGCGCCACGTCGGGCATCTTCGCGCCGCTTACCCGATAGCTTCGATTCTCGGTCGGTTTTCTCGAGAAGGTCCTCGTCGAATGATGCTTTTGCGTGCTGTAAAAGAGGAAGACCGCGTTTAACTTTACGGCCAAGCATTACTTCCTCCGGTGGCACTTTCGTAACGCTGTGCGAGGCTGCGTTGTGCGCATTAACGGCTTGACGCAGCTCTTCGGTGAAATTTGTGTTATCGGAGGATGCCGCAACCATCGCTTTGTTAACCACTTTCATACATGATTCCACCAGCCCATTTTGCTGCGGGAATAGGGGAGTAGAATAAACCGTGTGAATTCCCCGTTTCCTGCAGAAAGTTTTATAATCCTCGCTGCTAAACGGTGGCCCATTACGCGTGTGTGGGCTTCTTGTTACCTCGCAAGTCCGGCGCATGACAATCTGACTCCGAGGTTGGGTGGCTTTCATGATTGCTAGAGTCACGCTTGGGAGCCTCGTCTTCGCTTTCATCGTCGGTAGAACTTTGATCGGAATCAACGTCCTCGTCGGCGGAGCTAGAACCAGACGCGTCGTCTTCATCCGGTTTGTTGCCGTCAGAATGGGTTTCAGTTCCAGTTTCGTCAGAGCGTACTTCCTCGAAACAGGCAAGCTCGATGTTGCTACCGTCTGTTTCGGCAGAATCCGCCGTTAGGATATATCGCTTCTTGCATGCCATTTCTTCAATCCTACTGCTTAGATCGGTGTTGACTTTGAAGTTTGCTACGCAGTATCTGTAAGAGACAATGAGATGCGTACGCATGTCAAGATTTTGCCAAAAAAAAGAAAGTGCTTCCTTTAATTTCGAGACCGAGGTTAATGGTTTGACTGTTCTTAGAATCAGTATTTCGGGTTTCGGTCGTGGACGTCCTATTCCGCTACGGACATTATTTACTCGCTTTCCTTTCATTGGTTTTGGTTTGCTTTTCGGTTAGCGATTCCGAAGCGCTCTTATTCATTTTTTTTCAGCGGTAAAGACTCGCTTTTCGATTAGCGGTTTCGATACGATTTTTGTGCTGCGGCTCCGACTCGCTTTTTTTCACAGGCGTTAGTGATTCCGACTCGCTTTATTCAGCGGTTTCGATTCGCTTTTAACTCAACGGTTCCAACACGATTTTGTGATTCAGACTCGCTTTCTTTTCAGCGGTTTCGACTCGCTTTTAGGTTAGCGGTTCCAACACGATTTGTTCTGATTTTGACTCACTTTACTCGATCGATTGTGGTTCCGCGACTCACACAGGCATTTGGTAGTTCTCAAAATCGTCTTATTCGTGTAGTGGACGTGCTATTCCGCCGACTTTCCTTTCCCTGAATCCGGACTCTAGAGAACACGTGCCAAACATAACCTCGAATTTCACTATATAACTTTTTCTTTGCCGCTGGGTGATTCCTTGTAGCTTGTGCATGTTTCAATGAGTTCGAACTATTTTCCAAAAGACAGGTTCCAAATTTTTGTTGTACGAATTAGAAAAACCTGGCAGGATATAGCCAATGTGAAGATCCATTTGCCACTCAGGAATCACCCAGCGCGCTGTTGCCGGAGACACGTCTTACCTCTTCGGGTTCTGGATGTGGAAAGCCCCGTGTCATGGCAATCGTCGTAGTGCGTGGCTGACTGTGAAGAGTTCGCACACACACACACAATCTCATCGAGCCATATGGTCGGGGGACCCAACTTCAGCCCATATTACACTATGGCATATTCAGCCCACACAGGTAGTTTTAAATTCTGCGTAGTCTGTTCGTTTTGTTTCAGTGAATTTTGTACAAAAAAGGTAATAATTGATTTTAGTCTATATTGTAATTATTTAATTAATGGGAGTTTGCGTTGTATTTCCAGCGCTCTGCGCTTTTTTTGTACGGGCTGGATTTTTATCTTCAGTTCGGCTATCGCAAGGCCGGACAAGGGGTCCTGTTAAGTGGCATCTATTCCGTCGTCCGTGTGAAACGGACCATCAGACTCGTGCGCCAAGTAAAGGCCCGCCTGTTCAAAGGTAGCCAAACGGAGAAGAGTGAAGTTCGCTATTCCACGGAGCGAAACTTTTCCGACGGTCGCAAATCAACCGTCGCCGTGCGGCGGTAAGTTGGCCCTCTTTTCTCTGAGAGGCGAATCTCCCGGGAAAGCACGACTACGGTCGATGCTCAGTTCTCGACGTATTAAATCGGAAGCCTTCCGTCCAGCCGCCACTCTCTCCGCAACTCTAGTTCGGCCATACTGCGCACGGGTCACCTTCATCGCTGTTCGCCATACTGCAGCTCATGTGCGGCGCCATCACGCCTCGCTGCCATCGCCACGCTAACTGGAAGGTCGCCTTCCGTCGCCATCATCGAGTCGTCGAGTCCCCACCGTCAGCCATCATCGAGCCGTCGTTCTTCGCGTCGAAAAACCTGCGCAGGTATGTTAGAGCATGTTTTTATTCATGGCCATGATTTGCTCTTTTTCCGTACACTCATCGAGAAGTCCAACCCGAATAAACGAACTCAATAATAGTGTTTAATGAAAATTGAAGATTAGTTTTTTATGCTTTAGAATGTTTTTTTCCTGGAATAAAAGACACTCGCTATCTTACGTTCAGTTTTTCCTTCGATTACCGCTCAGTTGAGTAAGAATTCCTTCTTTCTCTTTCCGTTTCGTTTATGTTCTGGGTAAGTCAGAGTAATTCTTTCGTTCCGATAATATCTGCGGTTCTACAGGACTTGGCGTTTTACTTTTGATATTAAAGCTAGTTGTGCCATTAGTAATCGGAAACCGTTCAAGAGGTGACGTTTATTGGATCCGTTTCTTTGCACGGGTGTTTCTTTGCACGGGTGTTTTTTTTTGTAACTAGCGTAAGTGTGCCTGCGATTTGCATTGAGTGTCGGAGATTGTGAGCTAGCTGAAGGATGTCTCGCTGGATATGCCCAAGTCTGGACGGGCGGTAGCTGGTGGCCGTGAACGGTTCCTGGGGAAAGCACTAGATGCGAACCTCCTCCCAGATCACCATGGCAATACAGGAAGTATCACAACAAAGGTAATTGCTATTAGATATTTTGCAAACAGTGACAGATAGCGGACATGAAGAACCAGTGGAGGTGCCGGGCAAAGGTGTTTATCCTATACAAATGGTAAGTTATAAATTCTCTGTTGTCGTTGTCGTAGGCGCCGTCGTAGTCGCTGTCGTAATCGCCGTCGTAGTCGTAGGCAGTACAGTTAGTATATTTAAAATTAAACAGCAACCGCTGAAAATATGAATTATCGCGTATTTCTGTTGTTCATTACATTCAGAGTGAAATTCGAGAATGTAATTTCATTTGAATAGCTTGTTTAACCAGATCTTAAACAATCTTCACGTCTGTCATAGCTTGTTATGATTGTCTGAACTATGCGAAAAGAGAAAATCGAAACATTGAACGTCGCGTGAAAGTGAATCTTAATGAAGGCCTAAGTACTCTTTCGTAGCTTTTAGTTTTAGGATTTCAAAGATCGTCGGTTGCAGTGGCTTGCTTACTGAGGAGAAAAACGCGGTCCCAGATCCTTTCATATAAAAAAATATTAAAATATCGCTTGTTTATCGTGTATTTTGTAAAACTTTTCGTTGTCGTCGGTGCCGGGTTTGAATAGTTATAAAAACTTGAGTAACGCTATAATGTGATATGAGAGGCTCGGTGGCCTTAGAGCAACCGTTTTTGCTTACTGAGCAGAACATCATGAGTCTAATCTCAAGCCCATCCACATTCATGATTCGTCAATGATTAAAAAGGAGCTCGTTTGCCTAGTGGCAAACGTTTTTGCTTACTGAGCAGAAGACCGTGGGTTCAATTCCAAACTCCTTCGCGTTATACGATACTTAGGACATCAATTCAGCTTATCGTTTACCAAAACGAACCCTGCTGCTAACCCAACCCTCTTACCCAACATCCCTGTGATTCCTCGTGGAAGTGCAGAGGTGTTCTCGGCTTCCATCAAAGCGAGTGCCACGTCAACACATTCCACATGTTCGGGCGCGGCAGGCGCTGGTATTGCCTAGTTTGAGATCACCAGTTTTTACACATTGAGGATGATTGCTAGTCCCAAGCATCGTCTATTGGTTCTCTGTGTAATTACAGCTGGTCTGGCAATAACAGAGTAGCAACCGTGGGCGGTCAATCATGCTCATGCTCATGCTCATGCTGAAACATTATTGACTGGACTACATTTTTTCTCCGTGTTTTTTACATCCTCTCACTACCGTTCACACAAGTTGGTGGCTTTTTCTTCAAAAGAAAAAAAAAACCTGTTCGTAACTTGCCCATTGTTTGTTTGCATTTTAATAATCTAGAAAATTGTAAACAGCAGAACCCTCAGCGGAACCAGTCTTAAAATGATAATTCAGTACGAACCAGATCGAAAATGTTTGTATTGCTCCCTTTTAGATCTATTTATTTGTATAAAGTAGTTTTAATAGTTGAAGTTGCCTACAACCTTTAATGTATGTTGCAAACTTTGAACAGGTTTCTTTTATAAGCAAGAATAGAATCTGTTAGCCCTCGAAATACACTTGCTTTATCTATCTATCTAAATCATTTAAGAAACGCAAGCCTTCTTGCTGCTGTCGATCGTTGGATTATTTTGACAACCATTTCGAGTAAGTCCGCACCGTTCAGGTCTGCCCTTACCCACACATGCCAGCGAGTTTATTTTCGGAATGCTGTGAATATTGCTATTGTTTGTGCAGAAGCGTTAGAAGCGCCTTTCTGCAGCGGTCGTCAAATAAATTGCTCAATATCATCAATAGATACAGCAGAACTTGCACAACTCTGCACTTCTAATCAATCCGCTGAACTTTCCAATTGCTTTCACAGCCAAACACCATTGCAAATCCTTCCGAGGACCACGTAATTAGAAGGCTCTGCAAATTTCAAATACTTCGCTTTGTATCTAATTGATAGCTTCCAATCAGCGCGTTGGTAAGTTGAATGCAATTAAATTAAACTTTGCCTCCCGGTCCTCTTGAATCTGATCCGTTCTCCTCTGTACTTTCCTGGGAACACAAGTATATAGGAAAGTCAACCCGAGGACAGGCGATAGCACAGAGAAGACTTTCCTGGAGAGTCTTTATCCTGATCGGAGCAATGATTTATTGCCTCGCGGGGAAGGCAAACTTTGCTGCTGCTGCTTCTGCTGCAATCATTTGTTCATTAGATTGCGTTTTCCAAGTGGATTAAGATTTTTTTTTCGCTGCACCAACGCATTCTAGAAACTTGCTTTGTCTTGCGCTTTGTGCGGTTTTGAGGGGATTTCCGTCGAAATGTGATGAATTGATGGATTCAATTTCGCTCGAACAACGAACTTCAATGGCGATCGGGGGGTTTTCCCGTCATTGTGACATGCAGATTAAGCGCAAATCGATTTTGAAAAATTGAAGTCAGTTTGGTGGAGAAGAAGCGATTGGGTAGATGCTATTGAATTTGATTCTGATTGATGTAGATTGCACGTAAGATTAAGCTTTCTTACCCACAACTTGCAGCAAAGTTGTCAATCAGAACTTTGGAATAAATTTGCTTTAGCCATAAGAAGATATTGCAAGTGGAAATGTACAGCTTTCAAGCAAATTCAAACATTTTCCACAACGGCGCCGGTGGTGTAGTGGTAAGCGTGATTACCTCTCACCCCAGCAGGCCTGGGTTCAATCCCAGTCGGCGCCGCCGGGATGTTCTGAGGCATAACATCTCTGATCACGCCTTCCTTCGGATGGGAAGTAAAGCCGTTGGTCCCCGGTTCATGAGTTGATGGGTCGATAGGTAGGGTCCAGGTGTGGGAGCTGCCTTCCTGGCACGTCGGTAGCATTGGTGCTCAGCACGGAAAACAAGATCGACGGAAAAAACAAACCAAAGGAAAAAAAAAAAAAAAAAAAACATTTTCCATCAAGTCCACATTCTATGAAGATTGAATGAGCACAAGTACTTTCATTTCAGTTGCCTTTTGCAGGTTAGAACACAATAATACGATTAGCCTATTCACAAAAGCCCGACGCGCTGTCAAAATCAGTTAACCTAGCAGCAGGCATTGTGGTTGGTTGATCTAGGAACAACCCATTCCATAGGGGAGGCCATTTGTTAGCGGCCAATGTACGGGTGTCCATCTAATTTAGATCTGCTCTGGTTTTGTGGCCAACGTCGCCACCGCCGCACCGTGGAAGATAGAGTCTACATATAAGCCAGCTAGTGCATTGCAATGTTTTGCTTTTACCGCAGGAAATGGACTTGCAATTTAGAAACAGACAGCCAGGCTACGATGACCGTATATTTCACAATTGTGTTTACCTTGACGCAACAGGCAGCGGAGCAATGGACTAATTTCGCTGTCCAGTAGGTACTGTAGCGTTTGGTAATACTCGTAGGATTGCCACTGACTTACAATCCGATGAAGGACAGACCCAATTCGACGGCGTCTGACTCAGGTAGTAATTTGAAGTGACATGCACGGGGGTGAACTCCGGAAGAGGATTTCACGTCCTTGTGAACAACCACTTTGGCGAGCGTATGTGGCATGTGAATGGCCATTTCGTGCGTTTCGGTGGTGTTGATTCCAGAGGCAGCGTGTAGCAAATGAATTTTCAATTTGGATGCGAAAACAGTTGATGTGTGTTTTGGACGATGATGATGCGATGTTAGCTTTCCGGGAAGCATTGGGTTTGGAACAGAGGTTGCTCTTGTATGGCGACTATGAACCGAGAAGTCACCGAGGTGATGGATTGCGATGGTAGCCCGTGGTTATTTGAAAAGTAATTGCCATGACCTCTTTTGTCACAGCGTGTACATTCAGAAAACTGATTGAAGCATTTGGAATTTATTCCAAGTTTTGTCTCAAAGAACAACTTATGCAAAACATGGACCAATCATCAGAATGATGAAAGTATATTATAAATACTGTGGTAATACACAAAGGTTCAATTAAATTTATTGGAACCATACAATCGCATTTATTGTATAAACAATAAATCCCATTGCCCACCACGACAAAATAACCATAGAAAGAATTGTTTCCACAATAGAATCTATGGTAAATAAGGAAATCTACAATACAAGCGTTTTTTCCTTGATTTGTTTTCCGTACTGAGTACCTTCCACAACTGTCCCTACCCCTATCGTCCCATTAACTCATGGACCGGGGACCAACGGCTTTACCGAAGGAAGGTGCGATCAGGTATTAACATTTACTTGACTTTTAACTCCGCGAGTTATTTCGTCAAGGGTGTCGCCGTGAGGGCACTGGTAATTGGTAATTAACGAGGCAGCTGTTAAAGCTGGAAAGGCCCACACACGGGATGGCCATGGAAGGTCCTGCTGGTCCTGCTGGTCGTGGCCTAGTTAGTCAGTTTGATGGCCACGATGGCTTTACCGAAGGAAGGCGCGATCAGAGATTTTATGCCTTAGAAAATCCCGGCGACGCTGACTGGGATTGAACCCAGCCCCTTACCACTACACCACCGGCGTCGCTAGACCATGGGGGTTGTTATGTATCTTAACCGTACGAAAAATCACTTTTTTCCCGAACATAAATAATTAAGCCATTTATCATTAATTGTATTGTTCTATTGTTGAAAATTCTTACTATATGGTACTTATTGTACATCAACCGTATGCGTGATAATGTTTGCATCATTGAGCAATGTCAAAATTAAAAAAAAAATCGCCAAAATTTCGTTTTCGAGTTTTTTTAAATGTTCAGAGTCTTAAACTATGTTATTCATCGATCAAGTTTCCACTTGCTGCAACTGACGCATTTCGCGCCAAATCGTATTCGGAGCTGGCAGCACCCTCTCAGATTTCAATGAAACTTTCTGGATGTGTGGACCTTGACTAAATATGCCACTTTGCATACTTAGTTTTTCCAAAATTTATCTAGACTAACATTTGAGAACGGCCAAACTTTATCTGTCGATTTTTTCAAAAAAATATTTTGGAAAAATGACAACTCCTACAAAAATATGTTGTACGGATGACTTTTAGGAAATTGTCCAAGTTATCGAAAAAAAAATATTGGAAAAAATTTCATTTGAGAGCTAAACTGAAAAAAAAATCGATTTTTAAAATTTAAAGTCGGTTTAAAAAAATGGCCATCTTTGATTTGAATGAAACTTTGCCTCAAGATAGGTAATTATGTTTACTACCAACCGTCCATACGTTGCGAAATGGGCACTTTTAAGGAAAAAAAAAAGTTTTTCTTACAAAAACTTTTTCATGTCTGAACTGATTTTTTTTTGCAATTTTCACACAAAACTAAACCGGTGAAGCTCAAAATCATCTCAGAATCCAATGAAGCTCAATTTTCGATTCAATTTTGTCTAATCAGCACTTAAGTTCACTTTGATAAATCGAGAATTTTATATGAAAAGGGCTCATGATGCATTTCTCGCCAAATCGTATTTGGAATTGGCAGCACCCTCTCAGAGTTCAATAATACTATTTGGACATGTAGACCTTGCCAAAAAAAAATCATTCCCTTATTCTGTTGTCTATTACTGATGCAAAATTTGATAATATGTGAGAGAAAAAAGACAAGATTTTTCATATATCATTTATTTATATATTTTCAATGTTTTAAACCTATTTTCATACATGCTATTTTTTCCTTTTTCCAATCAAGTTAAATATTTTTGGTTCATCTTCTGGATTAGAATACCTTTTTGCCGCTACTTTGTCACCAGTTATAGGCACAAAACTGTGGAATTTCTGTGTGCCAGATATTGTCTTTGTTCTTCGAGTTCTTCTGACATTTCGATGTACTGTTCAGTGGATATGTACTCGAAACGTAGTTTTGTGATATTTTTATCTGTTTGTTCAAGTGCCCTGTTATATAATTCTCGTGTAGTTGTTATGGTGTTTCCATAATCTCGAGCAAGACTAGCTCTCTTTGCCATTCGCTTGAGAGTGCCACCAAGGGCATCACAGGGACCTTTTCCATGAGACGTTGCAAAAAAATGCCATTCTGCTTCTAATCCATGCTTTGACTGAAATCTACACAGACTAGCAAAGTTTTTTTTTTATTTTTGTATTGTGATGCTGCCCCATCTGACATAAAAGTAATTTTAGAAAAATCTATCGATTGTTTAATAAAATCTATCATTTTTGAGATGAACAACTGAACTGCAACTGTATCGTGAGTCATTACTTCTGATATGATAATGAAGCTAACATTTTCAAGTTTATTGTCTTTCTTATAATAAACTTCAAATTGAGAATTATTCCAGTGATATCCTTGAGCAGCGTTTTGGATAATGAATGAATAATTTTCAGAAAAATCACAAATTGCTAGAATTTCGCCTTCTTTTAATGATTTTTTTTTTATTTCTTAGAAAAGATGACTGTTGTTTGTAAATAAAGTCATGAGTTATAAGTTTGTTAATTTTATCAATGAGATACGGAACAAATTCATCAACAGGCTTGATAATCGTTTCCAAATTACAACGATCAGTATTCAGCCACTGTTGAAACACAACATCTTGTTTGTCATTTGATTCTAATAGCAAAGTAAGTTCCTCTTCAATATGTTCATTGGAAGCACACTTTTCGCAAGCACGGCAAAAGCAATCAGTTGTTGTAGTAGAAATATTACAAAGCATTTTTTCTATTATTGCATCTTGTGACATAAGCTTTAAACTGTTGATCATTAATTTTACATTTTCATGAATTGTACAAATACATACATTATGTATACCAGTAGAATCAAGCAAAATGAAATGTTTTGGTCGCAATTGCTAATGTCTGCTGTATCTAGGCCAAATATATTTTTTCGCACTGCTTGTGTAATTTCTAGAGATTTTATTGGACGATAATCCATGCTCCTCATGTTCCTCGATGAAATTGAAGATAAATTCAACGTTTCCACTGCTTGTATGAAATCAACCTTAGTTTTATAGTGCTCATAGGTAGAATGAAGTGGTAGGTATATAATGTTAATGTTTTAGGTATAAATAACAGAAGGGTCTATAGAATTATGATGCGATACGTTGACTTCCCAAATCGCTGCTGATTCGAAAGAAGATCTCAATTTAAATTTTATTCATACCTAATTCTTTATGGATAATTTGAGCTAAGAATTCTAGGTTGCTAAAGGAGTATCGAATTTTGCCTCAGTTTTAGACAATATAATCAATTATATTATTTTCTAATGATATAATCCCTTTTCATATGGAATTCTCGATTAATCCAAGTGATTAGTTGCTGATTAGACAAAATTGAATCACAAATGGAGCTTCATTGGGTTCGAGATGATTTTGAGCTTCACTGGTTTAGTTTTGTGTAAAATTGGTACGTTAAAAAATCAGTTCAGACATGAAAAAGTTTTTGTAGCAAAAACTTTTTTTTCTTAAAAGTGCCCATCTCGCAATGTACGAACGGATGGTAGTAAACATAATTACCTATCTTGAGACAAAGTTTCATCCAAATCAAACATGGCCATTTTTTTTAAATCGAATTTAAATTTTAAAAATCGATTTTTTTCAGTGTAGGTCTCAAATAAAAAAAAAAATCAGTATTTTTTTCGATAATTTGGACAATTTCCTAAAAGTCATCCATACAACACATTTTTGTAGGAGTTGTAATTTTTCCATAATAATTTTTTGAAAAAAACCGGCAGAAAAAGTTTGGCCCTTCTCAAATGTTAGTCTAGATAAATTTTGGGAAAACTGAGTATGCAAAAGTGCTTATTTAGTCAAAGTCTACACATCCAGAAAATTTTATTGAAATCTGAGAGGGTGCTGCCAGCTTCGATTCGATTTGGCGCGAAATGCGTCAACTACGGGCTCCACATGCTTCCAGAATGCACGGCAGGTTCTAATAATGTAGTCTGGATCAATTTCTCTCCAGGTACGGGTCAATGTTTGTCTGAGGCTTGCTGTACTCGGGTGGCGTTTAGAACAGGCCTTGGCCTTCATGACGCGCCATATTGAGTAATCCAGCGGATTAAGATCGGGGCTGGATGGCGGCCACATATCCTTCGCCCAGTTTCGGCAGCAACACTAGCTTCTGTATCTTCCACCTGTCAGGGAAGTGACCCTCGTTCAGGCATTTCTGCAGCACCATCCTGAACATGTCCGGGGATGACTGGATCGCCGCTTTCAACGCTACGTTGGGGATTCCATCCGGACCGGGAGCTTTCTTCACCTTCAATCCTTTCGCCACTGCTACGAGCTCCTCGTTGGTGACTTCGACGTTATCTCCCTCTGCTTCTCCGTACGGTGTAGGTGGCCAGGTTGTTGGGTCGTGCTTCGGGAAAAGTCCTTCCACGATGACTTTCAGCTTCTCTGGGCACATTTCAGCGGGCATCGTTGGACCTCTGATCTTCGCCATCACGACTCGGTATGCGTCGCCCCAGGGGTTGGCATCAGCGTCTCGACACAACTCCTTAAAACAGTTCGACTTGCTCTGCTTTATCACTCGTTTAAAAGCGGCCCTGGCCTCTCGAAACACTTCTCTTCGTTCCTCTCGGTCTGATTCCGTTCTTGCTCTCTGAACACGTCTTCTGGCTCTGAGACAACTAGCGCGGAGAGTGCTAAGTGCCTCGTTCCACCAGTAGACTGGACGCCGTCTGTTATTTGGCTCCAGTTTCCTCGGCATGGTCGTGTCACATGCTCTCACTAACGTTTCTGTCAGCTCGTCCGCATTTAGATTACGGGACTCCCCTCCACACGAAGTGCCTTAACGAACAAATCCTTGTCGAAAGCTTTCGTCTTCCACTTTCGGTCACAAATTCTCGTCCTCCGTACTGCCACAGTATTCCGTTGGCCGATGCCATATCGTATCGCCTGATGGTCGCTATGGGTATATCCTTCGCACACTCTCCAATCCATGTTTGCCATCAGCGACGGACTGCAGAAAGTAACGTCGATAATGGATTCTCGGCCATCTCTGCGAAAAGTGCTGCTGGTGCCTTTATTGGCCAGCATAACTTCCAGTTTTGCCAGAGCTTCCAGCAGACTGTGCCCTCTTGCATTGGAACACCTGCTTCCCCACTCCACTGCCCAAGCATTGAAGTCTCCTCCGATGACTACCGGTCGTCGTCCGACCAGCTCTTCGGTGAGTCCATCCAGCATCTCGTGGAACTTCTCCATCGTCCATCTGGGGGGTGCGTAACAACTACACATGAAGATTCCGTTGATTTTGGCGATCACGAAGCCTTCGTATGAGCTCGCAACCACTTCTTGAATGGGGTATCTGCCCATAACTTGTATAGCAGCCATCCCAGCTCTATCCGCCACCCAGTTACCGTTATCGGGAGGGACTCGATACTGTTCCGCAATGATTGCAACGTCGCACTTTGTTTCTGTTGTCGACTGCCACAACAGTTGCTGAGCAATGTCGCAATGATTGAGGTTTATTTGGGTTACCTCCATTACTGTTGGCCTGCCATCGCCTTTTTGTATGCTAGGCATTTGAAGCCTCCCGTCGTACACACTTAGATTTTTTCGCCGAGATGAGCACCACCGAGCAGCTCGGCATTTTCTTTTGCTGGATCTCAGTGAAAAACTTGCCGAGATTCAGCTAACAAACGGGAATTTTGCCGAGATCTCAGCTAACAAACATATTTTTTGCTGAATTTCCAGCAAAATAAAATGCCGAGCTGCTCGGTGGTGCCCATCTCGGCAAAAAAATCTAAGTGTGTATGATCGTTACCGTCCTCTTTTTTGCAGAGCATACACCTCGGATGCTTCGTGCAGCCTCTTGCAATATGGCCTTTCTCTCCGCATTTCCAGCACAGATCTGATCTGTCAGGCCATTGCAGTTCCTCGCCTGGTGACCGAATCCCATGCACTTGAAGCATCGCTCCAGTTGCTTGGTAACCCGAGGAGTGGCTTTCAGCGAGCACAATGACCAGCCAACCTTGACCTTGCCCGTCTCCAACAGCTTATTCGCTGCAACTGTCGAAAGCCGTATAACCGCCGTTTGCATGCCGCCGTACGCCTTCCTCATGCGAATTGACATCGGAACATCTCGTAGATCGCAGTGCACTCTCAACGCACTTCTTAGCTCCTCTTCTGTGGTGATCTCGTCCAGGTCCCTGCACTCGACCACTGTCTCCTGGGATAGAGCTTTTACGCTCGCCCCTTCGCCAAGAGACTTTTCGACGAGCTCCTTGAAGGCTGAGCTCTTGATAGCAGGATCCTTCTTCAGCTCAAAGAGGATCTCGCCTTTCTGGGTTCGCCTGGTTTTCACCACGTTCTCTCCTAGTTGCTTCAACTCCGGATCCTCTCGTACCTTCCGGAGGAGTGCTGCATACGACGTTTTGTCCTTAGCTTCGACGATCAGAGCATCGCCCTTACTTCGCTCCCGACGAGTCCTGGGTATCTCCTTCTTCTGTTCAGCTTTCTTCTTCACGTCTTTTTCCTTCCGTTTTTTTCACTTCTCCTTCGGCTTCTCGACGGTACGCCAGCCTTCCTCCTTGTTGTCTTGTTTGTCGTTCTTGACTTTTTTCAACTCCTCTTCCTCTCCTGGCGTTTCCCTTTTCCTCTTCTCCGAGCGTGGATTTCGAGGTCCCTTTGGCGTCTCCTGTATTTCAGCTGCTGCTTTCTCCTTGGCCTCGATCGGTGCCCTTTCGGCAGTCACGGATCTCGTCCTCAGCGCATCCTGTTCACGTTCGGCAGCAATAATGGCGGATTTGATGCCCGTCACCATTTCCTTTATTGCCTTGTGGACGTTGCTCTTATCCTTGATGAAGTCATGGAGTTCATTGATCCTCCTCCTGACCTCCATCAATTTGGTCTTCCCAAGCTGCAATCCTTCTTGGGGAGTGCTACTGCTGGATTTCGGTGTGAACACCTGGCTTAGCATAAGACCTAGCTCTCCTTGGTGTCCTTGCTGCTCACCTTGGGGCTTACTGCTGCTGTTGGAACTCGCTGTGGCCTCCAGGTTCAACACTGGTGATCTCTGCAATATCCCGCTCCTTGCGAACACGTTCGCTCCTCCGTTTTCAATTTCTGGCGTCTTGCCATCGTCCTTCATATTTTTTTGGGTTTTCTCATTTTCTTCTTTTTTGTTTTTTTCTCCGTTTTTCTCCATTCTGTTGGGTCCCCCCTCCGGGCCGCTATCTCCACTCGTTGTATGTAGTCGCCTATCGTGATCCCATGGTTATCTATGCAAGCAGGGAGGCCATGCTAGGGTTGACACGGTCCTTCATGGGGGCCGTGTTCAGAGCCAGATCGGCGTAAGTCAGGAATGTTACATCTGAGCCTACTACTCACCAATCACCAATTGGTGACGAGTTTTGAACGTATCCGGAGGCCTGCCAAGGTTTTACCGGGACGGGGGCAGCCGCACTATTAGCCCACTCGCCATGTCACCCTTCTTTATTTAGGGAGCAGAATAGCACGACTGTCAGCCCTGTAGCGTGTTATCCAATCCATTGTGCCGTGTCGTGTCCATAGTTCCATGCCGTATCCAGTATGCCGTAATAAGGATCTTACTGGCGTCGATCCTAATGTGCCGGTTGGCACTCCTGCGGGTTGACGAAGCATTTCCTCGATCGCCGTGTTATGGTTACCGCGCCAGTGTTCGCGTCGCACCCCCTCACTTTGCTATTGTCAGAAGGACAACATTGCCCAGGCTACACCACGGGGAGGTGTGAGGTAGGAACTTGTGAGGACCAGAGATAGGAAAAACGCTCTTCCCAGGTTGTCAACTCACCATTTGTAGCCCTGTGTGTGTTTTTTTTTTTTTTTTTTTTTTTTTTTTTTTTTTTTTTTTTTTTTTTTTTTTTTTTTTTTTTTTTGGCAAGGAGGAAACCTTCAAAAAGGCCATCGTGCCACCGCTTGACGACTGGGCGCACAGTCGCGGTGACACGGTGTGTGGGATTCTTACCGCACTAAAACCTCCTTAGACGCCTTGCCCTTTTCCCCCGGAACCACTTGTCGTATTACTTCGGAGGGGGCCGTGCATTACGCACCTCACTTTACCTCAGCTAATTGGCGCTTCCAGTTCGCTGATCGTCTCTCCAATTTGTGAGCCATTTATCTCCCAGCGTCACGTTCTACTCGGTTATCCCTGGTGGTGGATACAGCCTACTCTGACGGAGAGTTCTCCCGGCTTCGGCTTTCAGTTCGCACTTGTGTGAGCACATTACTACTTTCTAGTTGGTCTTCCCGCCATTTTCGCTGCAGCGCTGACATGATCTGCGTTACTGCTCTGCTGACGGCGTTAAAGGTGCCCTCCTCTCGACACATTTCTTCGACGACATTCTCCGTGCTAAGGGCGAGCATATCCTCTCGCACATCATCAAATCTAGGACATTCGAAAACCACGTGCTCTGGTGATTCTTCCACATTCCCACACTCCGGACAGAAGGGTGACGTTGTGTGTCCGAACCGATGCAGGTACTTCCTGAAGCAGCCATGACCAGACAGGAACTGCGTCAAGTGGAAGTTGGCTTCTCCATGCTTCCTGTTCACCCAGGTCGAAAGAGTCGGTATTAGCCTGTGTGTCCATCTACCGTTCTCTGCTGCATCCCACTCCTGCTGCCACTTAGCCATCGACTCCGTTCTCACCATTTTTCGTACTCCTCTGGTTTCTCTCGTCATATAGCACTCGTAGTCCTCCGCCAAGGTGATGCCGATTGGGATCATACCGGCGATAACGCATACTGCCTCCATCGAAATGGTTCTGTACGCACTCACGACTCGCATGGCCATGAGCCGGAACGTACTGCTCAATTTCCTTTGGTTCTGCTTCGTTTTCAGCGCTTCAATCCAGGCTGGACCTCCGTACCTTAGTATTGATGAGGAAACACTAGCCAGAAGACGTCTCTTGCTGCTGCTTGGACCAGAATTGTTCGGCATGATTCTGGCTATTGCGTTGATGACCTTCGTCGCCTTCTCGCAAGCATATTCGATGTGGCTATTAAAGTTTAGCCGGTCGTCGATCATCACTCCCAGATACTTAAGCATGCGCTTCGAAGCAATGGTGTGCTCTCCAACGGTAATTTCTGCCCGCTGCACTGCTTTGCAGTTACTGACCAACATCACTTCTGTTTTGTGGTGGGCTATCTGCAGCTTCGCTCCTTGCATCCAGTTACCAATCGTATCTATCGCCTCAGCCGCCAACATTTCCACTTCTTCCAGCGTCTCACCGGTTACCGTCAAGACGACATCGTCCGCAAAGCCAACGATCTCAACTCCTTTGGGCAGCTTGAGCGTCAGCACGCCATTGTACATTCCGTTCCACAGCGTGGGACCTAGAATGGAGCCTTGGGGAACCCCCGCCGTGATTCTAAGCGATTTCTGCCCCGTGTCTGTCACGTAGACAAGGACCCGGTTCTGGAAATAACTACTTAGAATCCTGCAGAGGTAGCCTGGAACCCTCATTCTATGGAGCGCCTTGGCGATGGCCTCCCAGCTGGCGCTATTGAATGCATTCTTGACATCGATCGTAATCACAGCGCAGTATCGATTTCCTCTCCGCTTCTGTTTGGAAGCTTTCTCGGCTCTGTCAATCACTGTCCGAATTGCATCCACCGTCGATCTCCCTTTCCGGAATCCAAACTGTCTCTCCGACAATCCGTGTTCACTCTCCGTGCATTTCGTCAGTCTGTTGAGGATGATCCTCTCTAAGAGCTTTCCTACAGTATCCAGCAAGCATATTGGCCTATACGATGCAGGATCCCCCGGCGGTTTTCCGGGCTTCGGCAACAGCACAAGCTTTTGTACCTTCCACCTATCAGGGAACTGACCATCGTCCAGACATTTCTGCAGCACCATCCTGAACATGTCCGGGAACGTCTGGATCGCCGCCTTCAACGCCACGTTGGGAATTCCATCCGGGCCGGGAGCTTTATTCGCTTTCAACCCTTTCGCTGCTGCTATGAGTTCCTCGTTGGAGACTTGTTCAACGTTGTCTTCATCTACCTCGCCATATGGTGTAGGTGGCCAGTTCGTTGGGTCATGCTGTGGGAAAAGTCCCTCCACGATGACTTTCAGCTTGTTGTGACACATTTCAACCGGCATCGTTGGGCCTCTGATCTTCGCCATCGCAACTCGGTATGCGTTGCCCCAGGGGTTGGCATCGGCATCGCGGCACAACTCCTTGAAACTATTTGACTTGCTCAGCTTTATCTTTCGTTTCAGTGCAGCCCTGGCCTCTCGGAACACCACCCTGCGCTCCTCTCTGTCTGCTTCTGTTCTTGCTCTCTGAGCACGCCTTCTGGCTAGAAGACAAGTAGCACGGAGGGTGCTAATTTCCTCGTTCCACCAGTAGGCTGGACGCCGCCTGTTCGTTGGCTCCAGTTTTCTCGGCATAGTTGTGTCACATGCCCTTGCTAATAATTCGGTCAACTCATTCGCGCTTAGGCCCGGGACGCTGTTGTCTACCCTTAGAGCTTCGATGAAGAGATCCTTATTGAATGCCTTCGTCTTCCACTTCCGCTCGCTTACTTTCGTCCTCCGCATTTCCACCGGTGTTCGTTCGCCGATACTGTACCGGATCGCCTGATGGTCACTATGGGTGTACTCCTCGCACACCGTCCAGTTCATATTTGCCATTAGCGACGTACTGCAGAAAGTAACGTCGATAATGGATTCCCTACCATCTTTGCGGAAGGTGCTGATGGTTCCTTCGTTGGCCAGACTGACGTTCAACTTTGCCAGAGCTTCCAGCAGGCTATACCCTCTTGCGTTGGTACATCTGCTCCCCCAATCCACTGCCCAAGCATTGAAGTCTCCTGCGATGACGACTGGTCTCCGTCCAATGAGCTCTTCGGTGAGCCCATCTAGCATCTGGTGGAACTGCTCAATTGTCCATCTCGGGGGTGCGTAGCAACTACATACAAAGATTCCATTGATTTTGGCGATCACGAAACCTTCATATGAGCTTGCCACCACTTGTTGTATGGGATACCTGCCCATGACTTGTATGGCCGCCATTCCTGCTCTATCCGCCACCCAGTTACCATTATCGAGAGGGACTCGGTATGGCTCTGCAATGATTGCAACGTCGCACTTTGTTTCCGTTGTTGACTGCCACAACAGTTGCTGTGCTGTGTTACAATGATTGAGATTTATTTGGGTTACCTTCATTATTGCTGGCCCACCATCGCCTTCTTGAACTCAGGGCACCTGAAACTTCCCGTCACATGGCCATTTCCGTCCTCCTTTTTGCAGAGCATGCACCTCGGTTGCTTTGTACAGTCTTTTGCAACGTGCCTCTTCTCTCCGCATTTCCTGCACAGATCAGATCTGTCAGGGCCTTTGCAGTGTCTCGCCTGGTGACCGAAGCCCATGCATTTGTAGCATCTCTCCATTTTCTTAGATACCCGAGGAATAGCTTTCAACGGGCACACTGACCACCCAACCTTGATTCGGCCAGTCTTCAGCAGCTCGTTAGCTGCGTCCGAAGAAAGTCGTATCGACGCCGTCTGCGTGCCACCATACGCCTTTCTCAACCGAATTGCCATCGGTACGTCTCCCAGGTTGCATTGCACCTTTAGCGCACTTTTCAACTCGTCTTCTGTTGTGATCTCGTCCAGATCCCTGCACTCGACCACTGACTCCTGGGATAAGGCTCTTACGTTCGCCGTCTCGCCAAGAGATTTTTCGACGAGCTCCTTAAAAGCTGAGCTCTTAACCGTAGGGTCCCTTTTCAGCTCGAATAGCATCTCGCCTTTCTGGGTTCGCCTGGTTTTCACCACATTCTCGCCTAGTTGTTTCAACTCCGGATCCTCTCTCACTTTCCGGAGGAGTGCTGCGTAGGACGTTTTGTCCTTCGCCTCAACAACCAGAGCGTCACCCTTGCTTCTCTCCCTACGAGGCCTAGGCTTCTCCTTATTCTTCCTGTCTTCCTTCTTCTTCTCTTCCTTCTTCCTCGCTGCTTCTTCCTTCCTCCTCGCTTCCTCTTCCTTCTTCCTCACTTCATCTTCCTTCTGTTTTTTCTTCCTCTCCTTCTGGTTCTCGACTTTACGCCACGCACCATTTTCTCCCATCTCCTTGATGCCTTCCTCGTCGTCCCTGCGTTTTTTGGGCTCCTCCTCATCTCCTGGCGTGTCCCTATCTCTCTTTTCAGGACGTGGATTTGTGGGTCCCTTCGGAGTCTCATGTGCTTGAGCCAGTCTTATGCTCTCCTTGGCCTCCAGCAGAGCCTTTTCGGCATTTTCGGCCCTTTTTCTCCACTCTTGACATTCCCGATCTGCCACTGTTATGCCGGATTTGATACCGGTCACAAGTTGCTTGATCTCTTTGTGTACGTTGTTTTTATCCTTCACGAACACATAGAGATCATCGATCTTCCTCCTGACCTCCGTCATTTTGGTTCTCCCGAGCTGCAGTTCTTGGGATTTGCTACTACTGGATATTGGTGTGAATATCTGGCTTAGCCCAACGCCTGGCTGCTCTTCTTGAAACTTACTGCTGCTGCTGGAACTCGCAGTGACCCCCAGGTTCGACACTGGTGATCTCTGCAATATCCCACTCCTTGCGAACACGTTTGCTCCTCCGTTTTCACTGTCTGGCGTATTGCCGTCGTTCTTCATATTTTTTTTGGTTTTTTCTTTTTCTTCATTTTTATTTTTTTCTCCAATTTTATCCATTCTGATGGGTCCCCCCTTCGGGCCGCTATCTCCACTCGTTGTATGTAGTCTCCTATCGTGATCCCATGGTTATCTATGCAAGCAGGGAGGCCATGCTAGGGTTGACACGGTCCTTCATGGGGGCCGTGTTCAGAGCCAGATCGGCGTAAGTCAGGAATGTTACATCTGAGCCTACTACTCACCAATCACCAATTGGTGACGAGTTTTGAACGTATCCGGAGGCCTGCCAAGGTTTTACCGGGACGGGGGCAGCCGCACTATTAGCCCACTCGCCATTTCAAGAAGGTGTCACCCTTCTTTACTTAGGGAGCAGAATAGCACGACTGTCAGCCCTGTAGCGTGGTATAAAATCCATTGTGCCGTGTCGTGTCCATAGTTCCATGCCGTATCCAGTATGCCGTAATAAGGATCTTACTGGCGTCGATCCTAATGTGCCGGTTGGCACTCCTGCGGGTTGACGAAGCATTTCCTCTATCGCCGTGTTATGGTTACCGCGCCAGTGTTCGCGTCGCACCCCCTCACTTTGCTATTGCCCTGTGTGTGTGTGTGTGTGTGTGTGTGTGTGTGTGTGTGTGTGTGTGTGTGTGCGTGTGTGTGTGTGTGTGTGTGTGTGTGTGTGTGTGTGTGCGTGTGTGTGTGTGTGTGTGTGTGTGTGTGTGTGTGTGTGTGTGTGTGTGTGTGTGTGTGCGTGTGTGTGTGTGCGTGTGTGTGTGTGTGTGTGTGTGTGTGTGTGTGTGTGTGTGTTGTGTGTGTGTGTGTGTGTGTGTGTGTGTGTGTGTGTGTGTGTGTGTGTGTGTGTGTGTGTGTGTGTGTGTGTGTGTGTGTGTGTGTGCGTGTGTGTGTGTGTGTGTGTGTGTGTGTGTGTGTGTGTGTGTGTGTGTGTGTGTGTGTGTGTGTGTGTGTGTTGGAGAGAGTATTACAACCAAATGGCACTCGCTAATTTGCAAAATTTACAGTATCTACCTCTAAAAGTGAAATACTTTATGGGGTACACGATCTGTGATAAACATTGAATAACAAGGCAAAGAAACCTTACTCTTGCAACACACACAAATTATAAAAATAAACTAATGACACATGTGTTTTCTATCGGAAAAAATCACATGGAACTCAAAATAATGATTAGTGCAGGTATTTTTATTGATTTTCCTTACCTTATAGTTTACCTGATCCTTTGAAAAAGTTCGTTATGGGGTTTTACGACTCTTATTGAGGTACAAAACGGTGAAAATGGCTGCTTCGTGTAGCTCTAAAACTGCAGGAAAATAATAAACAACTTTACACGGCGATGCACCCGCTAGTGTGCGTACGTTAAACGTCACTTATCTTTTTAACAGTGACAGCTCGTTCGTGTGGTGGATTTTAAAACGCGCGTATTTCTAATGCGTGTTGCAAAATGCAGTGCAAATGCGTGTTGCAAAACAGTGTAACACAATTTTAAAATGTTTCTTTGATTACAAAAGTCTGTAAATATCTGTGAAAAAACTAAAAAGTCTGTAAATGTCTGTAACAAAAAAAAATGTCTGTGAAAAAAATTAAAGTCTGTAAACTCACAGACATGTCTGTAAATCTGGCATCTCTGCTCGGGAAGCAGCGCTAACACAGTTTATAAGCTGAGTACAGGTTGTTTAGTTGTTGAAAAAACACTTTTGATGTTTATGTTATTCAGCAAGTGTAGTTGGTTTTTTTTTTTTAATAATCCATTTATTTGTCAAGGCTCAAATGCGTTAGCTTTGCGGAGCCGAATATTTTTTACATTATTGTGTGTGAATATAATTTTCTTACAACGAATGTTAGTAGAACGGGGGCCGATTACTCGCGGTTTACTCGAGATTAGGGATTACATTTATTGATCATTTGGAGGGAGGACAAGGGAAAGCATTTTGAACTAATTTAAAACTTAAACGTAAAGGATGACTAAAACACAAAACACTAAACACATACATCAACAGCTTTAAGAAAGTCGTAAATAAGCTTCATAATGTCGATATCACGGCAAGCCAAGACGTCTCTAATTGGCTTAAAGGGTTGTTTTCCTCGGACCCTAAGGGAATCACACAGGACGGATCTCGCCTCACAATGCAAGGAGCAGGACCAAACAACATGCTCGATGTCGTGATAACCGTTTCCACAGGTACATAAGTTGCTGTCGGCGAGCGTAATACGGAAGAGGTGGGCGTTTAACGAACAGTGATTGGACATGAGCCTGGACATTACACGAATAAAATCACGACTCATATCCAACCCTTTGAACCAGGGTTTGATCGACACCTGTGGGACAATAGAATGTAGCCATCTTCCCAGATCACCATCATTCCACTTTTGTTGCCAGTTGGCGAGGACTTGCTGACGAGAGATCGTGAAAAATTCGTGGTAGGCGATTTGTCGCTCGTAAATATCGCCTTCCATAGCGCCCACCTTGGCCAGCGAGTCCGCTTTCTCATTGCCCGTGATAGAGCATTGAGAAGGGACCCATACCAAGGTGATGACATGTGAGCTGTTTGATAAAGCACTCAATGACGATCGTATTTCCTGGAGGAAATACGCCGAGTGCTTCATCGGCCTCATTGAACGCATAGCCTCCAGGGAGCTTAGGCTATCCGTAAAAATGAAATAATGGTCAGGTGGAAGTGAGGCAATACGCTCTAACGTGTACGATATAGCTGCTAGTTCAGCAACGTATACCGAACACGGCTTTTGAAGCTTGTATGAGGCGCTATGAAGATCGTGGAATACTCCAAAACCAGTGGACGCATTTATCACCGACCCATCTGTAAAAAATCTCTTCTCGGTGGGGACGTGGCGGTATTTGTTCGCAAAAATAGTTGGGACAATCAGGGCACGGTGAGGCTCTGGAATTCCTTGAATCTCCTGCCTCATTGTGAGATCGAATCTCACGGAAGAACCACTGAAATGATGGGAGACAGCGCGATTGGGGTTGAACGAGGAGGGGCCGATGTCCAGAGTCATGTACTCGTAGTACAAGCTCATGAATCGTGTTTGAGGATTCCGCTCTAGCAGCTTCTCAAAGTTTTCGATCACCAGCGGGTTCATGACTTCACAGCGGATGAGGAACCGGAACGATAAATCCGCAAAACGATTTGTTAAGGGGAGGACGCCCGCAAGAACTTCAAGACTCATGGTATGCGTCGATTGCATACAACCTAGCGCGATTCGAATGCAACGATATTGAATCCTTTGGAGCTTCAATATGTGCAAAAAGCAAAAGCTACCGTACTCCAAAATCGAGAGAATGGTGGTCTTGTAGAGTCTTATCAGATCTTCCGGATGGGCTCCCCATGAAGTGCCGGTAATGGAACGAAGGAAATTGATTCGCTGTTGGCATCTCTGCCTCAGATACGCTATGTGTTTTCCCCAAGTGCACTTGGAATCAAACCAGACACCTAAATACTTAAACGACATGCTGTGAGTGATTGTTCTACCCATAAGTTGAAGCTGAAACTGTGCTGGATAAAGCTTCCTAGAAAAAACAACCATCTCTGTTTTCTCCGGAGAGAATTCGATACCCAGATTCATTGCCCAAGTAGACAAATTATCCAAGGTATCTTGCAATGGTCCTTGCAGGTCCGGTGCTGTTGGTCCAACCATGGAAACCACGCCGTCATCTGCAAGCTGCCTTAGCGTGCAATTTTCGGCCAGACATTCATCAATGTCTTTGACATAGAAGTTGTACAGGAGGGGACTTAAACATGAGCCTTGTGGAAGACCCATGTAGCTGATTCGTGCAATTTCCGTGTTGCCATGAGAGAAGCTCATTCGTTTCTCGGACAACAAATTAAACAGGAAATTGTTGATAATCGGAGAAAGCCCACTCGCATGGAGTTTTTCCGAAAGGATGTCGATGCAAATAGAATCAAACGCCCCTTTAATGTCCAAGAAAACTGAACCCATCTGCTGTTTTTCAGCATAGGCTAATTGGATTTCAGTTGAAAGCAGCGCAAGGCAGTCGTTCGTCCCTTTGCCCCTACGGAATCCAAATTGCGTATCTGAGAGTAAGCCATTCGCCTCGACCCACTTGTCCAGACGAAGAAGAATCATTTTTTCTAACAGCTTCCGAATACACGACAGCATCGCGATGGGACGGTACGAATTATGATCCGACGCGGGTTTACCGGGTTTCTGGATGGCGATAACTCTCACTTGTCTCCAATCATCCGGAACAACGTTGAGCTCAAGGAATCGATTGAACAAGTTCAACAATCGCCTCTTTGTGACTTCTGGGAGGTTCTTGAGCAGGTTGAACTTGATTCGATCAATTCCCGGAGCTGAGTTATTGCATGAAAGAAGAGCAATTGAGAATTCTACCATCGAAAACGGGGAGTCCATGTCATCGTTTTCCAGCGGCGGATCGCGAGTGTTGCATCGGACCGGAACCGAATCGGGACAAACCTTACGCGTGAAGTCGAAAATCCACTTGTTAGAGTGCTCCTTGCCCTCGTTGACCGACGATGCCGCGTTACGCATTCTCCTGCCGACATTCCAGAGCGTTTGCATGGAAGTCTCTCGCGATAGCCCTTCGACGAACCGACGCCAGTAACCGCGTTTTTTGGCCCTGACCAAGCTCTTAAACTTTTCCTCTAGCTCCGTATACCGCTCAAAGTATTCGCGGGAACCGTATTTACGAAACTGTTTAAACGCGGTAGACTTCTCTTTATTCACGTCGGTGCATTCCTGGTCCCACCACACAGTGGGAGGACGTTTGCGAATGGTAGTGCCAGGAACAGGCTTCGTTTGTGCTTGAAGCGCGCAATCCACTATGAGCCGCGATAGGAAGGAGTACTCATCCAACGGAGAGAGAACGTCGACCGATTCTGAACCGTCACGGACCGCGTTCGCGTATTCTTCCCAATTGATGTTTCTCGTGAGATCGTACGCGATGTTGATTGGACACTGTGAAGATGAACCGTTGGAAATCGAAATTTTGATGGGCAAATGATCACTACCATAGGGGTCTTGGATTACCTCCCACATGCAATCCAATGATAGTGAGTTCGAACAGAGTGACAAGTCTAGTCTGCTCTCTCTTGCTGGAGGTTTGGCTATTCGAGTTACTTCACCGGTGTTTAGAATGGTCATATTGAAATCGTCGCATAGGTCATAGATGATGGTTGAGCGGTTGTCATCGTGCAGCTCTCCCCAGCCTGTACCGTGGGAATTAAAATCCCCTAAGATCAACCGCGGCTCAGGTAGCACTGAGCAGATGTCAGATAGCGCTCGCCGAGAAACAGCCGTTCTCGGAGGGATGTATAACGAGGTAATACTGAAGGTTTTACCTCTAATATTCACCTGACATGCGACAATTTCAATACCTGACACTGGAGGAAGGTCGATTCTGTAGAATGAGTGTTGTTTGTTGACCCCTAGGAGCACCCCACCGTACGAATCTGCACGATCGAGACGGATAATGTTGTAGTCGTGAAGAGAAAGGTTAACATCTAGAGAGAGCCATGTTTCGCAGAGAGCAAACGCATCACAGTGTATGTTATGCAGTAAAAATTTGAATATGTCTAGTTTTGGTAAAATGCTTCTACAATTCCATTGAAGGAGAGATACCGTATCATTTTTTGGAAAATTATCCATCGAAGGATACGAATGAAGCAAGGAGGGGCCACTTGGAAGCAAATTGCTTCAGAAAAGGTTTCACGATTGGAAGCATCATGTTAATGATGCTCCGAAGAGGGTCAGTGATGTTGAACAGATCGAGAATGCTGTCCACAATTCCAGAAAGTGTGAACATGGCGTTCTGCTGTTCTGGTTGCAAAACTGGGACATCTGGGGTTTTAGATGTTCCCGGAAGCCCCGGAAATTCTTTGTCATAATCGACAGGCTTAAAACCCGGTGGATTGGGTTTCGGTTTATTTCCGTGACCTCTTGATTTATCCAAGTGGGCTTGGGAGTCAGTTTTTTTTAGTTTTCTGCGAGTCATTCTTGGATCGCTTCCTTGAAGGACCTTTGAAAACAAAAGGACTTCCGTCATTGCCCTCTGAGTCAGTGTCGTCCTCGTCAACTGGGAGAAGATTGAACGGATTATTGTTTTCTTTTTCCGGAGTGATTTTGGGAGGAGGATTGAAAGTCTTCAAGATCTCCGCAAAGGAACGCTGAGAGCGCGCCTTCAGAGACCGTTCAAGTTTTTTTCCTTGCTGTTTATACTTCGGGCAATCTGCGAGAGGATGCGGAGGTGCCAAACAATAAACACATTTAGGAGGAGCACCACAAGCACCCTCCGCATGCTTCTCGCCGCACTGATCGCATCGTGGCTTGTTGCCGCAGAAGGCGGCGGTGTGGCCTAATTGTTTGCACTTGGTGCAGTTCATCACCCTTGGTATAAACAACCGCACAGGAAGTCGAACCCTCCCAATTCGGACGTAATCTGGCAGAGTCGATCCGGAGAAAGTCACTCGAAACGAGTCAGTCAGCGAATAGATTTTTTTTGTCCCGTCGAGGGATGCTGACTGCATTTGGGTGCAGTCAAGAATCTTGACTTCTGGAAGAACGGGGTTCTTGAAGACACCAACCCCCCTCTTCAAGAAGTCATCGCAGGTCAAACTCGCTTCGGTGACCACTCCTTCGATTTCCACGTCACGACTGGGAATGTAAACGCGGTACTCTAACGTAAAAAGCTCGCAGGCAACAATCTCATTCGCCTGCTTGCGGTTACCAACAGTGACGCGCAGTTTGTCTGGCCTCACCTTCAAAATGTCGGTCACTGACGAGAAACGTTTGAATAAATCTTTTTCGATCTGGTTAACGTTAAGCGGTTTTTGTTTGGGTCGGAAAAAAACAACCCATGGGCCTGTCGAGGCGTCTGGGTATGACTTATGGCGGGGGGCAGTTTTTGTTTTCTTGGCGGGGTTAGGCGGAGTAGGGGGAGACGGTTTTGGCGGTGTGGGGGGAGAGGGATTAGGTGGGGTAGGGGGAAACGGGTTTGATGGTGCGGGGGGTGACGGTGCTGGTGGTGTTGGTGGCGATGGATTAGGCGGGGTAGGAGGAGATGGGGTAGGCGGTACGGGCTCCGGTGCTCGTTTTCGCCTGGGCCGCTTCGGGATGGTTCCAGTGTACTTCTTCACCGTGGCTGACGTTTCCACGTCGGACAGTTCGTCTTCAGTGGGAAGGGCAGGAAGGGTATTCCCCCCGCCATCACTATTACCATCCATTGCGGGGCAACTGCCACCGCAATAGATACAAAACAACTACACACAGGGAACACACAGGGACAAGAGAAAAAGAAGAAGAAGAAGAAAATATTTGCGTGGGATGGGAGAAAGGGGAAACTAAAACAAAGGGGCAATAAATAAAACTTATTCGCTACTTAACTACACCGGCACAAAGCGTGTGTGTGGAAACGCTGTTATCACGTGGTGCGTTGGTGTTGGTCCACGCTGCTATCCGGTGGTGATGGTTGGTGTTGGTGGGTCGGCAAGCTGGTGATACGACACGCTTCACTATCACTTGCACACCCTCGCGACGGCGTGAAAAAATCATGGACTTGACGACGCCGTTAACTCCGGTGATGGATTACCGGGATGAATTAAAGCTGGATGGTAACTCCAAGGGGCTCGGCCGATGGAATTCCACTTCCTCTGTTGGACACTGGTCACTTGGGGCACCCAATGGGGGGTGAAAAAAACCGCTCGGGCGGAAAAAAACACCGAAAAAAAAACTAGATGCCGCGCAACTGAAACCGGGACGTTGTTAACCGACTGAATGCTCAACTAGGAATGAGTAGTTGGTTGTATAGAAGCCATCAAATGAGTAACATCTTCTTCTTCGGGTTGGAAAAATTCTAGACTTCCCTGGACAAAAGAGTATGATTGTACTAATGCAAAAATGGTACCAAGCATCGAAAGCTCTCAACTAATAAGCTAATATGCGATAATCAATAAGCTTGAAATGCGAAGAAGATGAAGAATCAATCAAGCAGGCTTTTGATTTGGAAATATTTCCGATCTCCTGCCGAAATGCCGATTTAAGCGTCCCAATTCCAGGGTAACCAAAAAGCTTCTCGAATTTTAATTGTTACGTAACAAACATTGAAAGTTGAATTATATCATATAATCAACAGGCTTATTCAGTTTAACAAATTGTGAAATGTTGGATAGATACTCCCTTGAGTTTCGTACTTATTTAGCTAGTATCACCAAAAGCGCATATTGTCTTAATCTAAAAAGTTCCTGCAACCATGGTCGCATACAAAAAATAGACATGTTTGATTATTAGTACTCTGCGAAAAATGAACCAAGTTTGATTGCATTTTCAAACCACGCTATCATTGAACACTTTAGCCAGTGAATCATCTCACCGCAGCAATTCACCCACGTTAGACAACTCCAATATGCTTAGCGTGCATCGCACCTAACCGGCAAAAAGCGTCAGAGCTCCAAATCTCACCGTGTTTATCTCACCAAAGCACCGCATAGTAAAACTGATTGTTTACCGAGCACGAGATGAACTTCAGGTCGCTGCAGCCGACGACGGTGACGACGCGATGCACGCAAACCCAAGATAACGGATCGCTTTCAGTGTTGCACGTGGCGTGAGGTGGGTGGTGGGTGTGAAAATTCTTATGCAACCGATCGGGCCGCGTTGATCTCGACGTTCTCGACCAAGCCCGAACTCCGCTGGTTCTGAATGAATGAACCCCACTCTCTGCTAGTAGCCCGCAGTGCTACGGCAAGAGCTAGATATAAGACAACCGTCACCCATGGAACAATAGTTTAGTTCAACGCCAAGTCTACTGCTGCTATCTACAGAAGCTTCAAAGCGTTCCACGGAGAGTTCGGTGATTAAAAGTTCTTTGCGAAGTTTTTTCCTAACAAGTCAGCCGGTCGGTCGGTCAGTCAAGTGCAGCAAGTTAATTAATTCTACTCGACAATGAAAGTGCTGGTGAGTGAAATTCATCCCGTTTCTTTTTTGTGTGTGTCTCTGGAATGGAACGAATCGGAACGGAGCAGATTGCAGGACACCATGTTTCTCCCGGTTGGATCAGTGAAACATGGAAAAAGTGGTGCATTGCTGCAGTTGTTGGACTGAAGTTTGTCAATGCACAATCACCTTTTTTCCCGAGGGTGTATGTCGTCGAAGTAGGGGGGGGGGGGGACCTCTTATCTTTCGGAGCAACTTTTTCTGTTTTTCTCTGGCTGAAGACTGAGTCTCAGCGTACGTGGGGGAGTCAGTGCAAGAAGATGGGGGAAATTGATGCGATAGAGTGGTCGAAAATGTGAACCAAGTGAAGCTGAATGGATGGGATTCAAAGTTCATAATCAATGAGACAATATTAAAAATCAGTATGATTTTTTGTAGACGATAATCGAAATGATTAGTTTTTAGTTTCGTTTTGAAGACATTTGGAATTTGCAATTATTGGAATCCTTGTTTTCTGCATTCAATTGTCATAATTTTCATCGCGCGCGTTAAAACATGACCCTGGTCACCCAAACGCTCAGTGCTGGCAGACCACACAAAAAATCCTGCTCAATAGCGTAAGTGCTACTGGACTTAAGTTCTCAAGTGGGAGAAAACTTTTACGGAGCCGTGTTTTCTGGTCATAGTGCCTGACTGTTTCACCTTCTTCCATTCTGCATCTCGATTTTTTTTTGTGTTGTTGCTTTTCTCGCAACCCTCTCCCAGTCCCAAGCCACTATGCAGCGTGAAAAGTGTGAATTAGAGAAGAAAAAGTGAAAATTCCATCCCACTGCTTCTGGTGTTGCAGCACCAGGAGAGCTGCAGTGGGAATTCGCGGGAAACTGTTTTTACACCAACAGTCTTACCGTATTGTCACAAGCTTGTTGAATAATAACCGAGCACTTGGCAGAAGAAAGGAGTGAAAAAAAGGGATCCCTCCTGCGCTATTTTTCTTTTTCTTGTGCACTCCCGAGAAGGTGGCTTCCGTGAGTTAAATTTCAAGTAAAATTAGTTTTGCAAGTCAATAACGAGCTGTGAAAAAGTTAGCCCCTAACTGCAGAGCACTGCAGACGCTGACGACGGTCGACACTGATGCAGATGATGATTTGTTGCGCGGGTGGTTACATTTCAGCACACTCCTGGAATGGTAAAATTGAGGATGCTTTCCGAGAATGCAAATCGTGCAGAAACCCATCGACTGTGCGTTCGTGAGCTTTTCGAGCTGCGGAAAAAGTTTCAACCAGTTGACGTTCGTCGTCATCGCTGTCGGTTGGAAAGTCTGAGTGACACTTTTCCAGGACTTTGGGGTGTGAAGCCTGTCACTTTTCTTGGGTGGTGTTTATTTTTTGAATTTAATCTTAGCTAATGCGATGTACTTTCGCTGGCTTTGAGTGGCATGTTTCCTCTTGAACAGTTCCACGCCAACTGACGAATCGATTTTATTTTTTCCGCTCCGAATTCCATGAAACCTAACGCCTAATTGTTCACCAGGGCAATGAACCAAGTTTGTGTTCGAATTCGACCATATTCACTCTCGCCTTATTTAAAAAAAATGCGTATTCGATATTTTTCAATAAATCGTAGCACGAGAAAACGGCTCATCTAATCAATGTGATGCCTGAGACAAAGTTATAGGAAACTGGATTGTCTTTTCAGAAAAAAAAATACAGTCACCCCAGTATTATGGGCCACCCACAATTATGGGCCACTTCCATTTAATTAACAGGCAGAACTGACTGTGACTGGTTGACTAGCTGGCCCCAAATCCCAAATTTTCTTCAAACATCATTCATTTTTAAAGCGGTGTCGACCTTATCAATATGGTCACTTTGAGGAGTAAAGCCCTATAATGGGTCACACACACACATCCTCCATGTTAGCAAAAACAACTACTGTTCTCGCTTCTTCTTCTTCTTCGCATTTCAAGCTTATTGCATTTCGCATATTAGCTTATTGCTTGCTCTCAACTTAGTGTTCTAGATGCACTTCCACAGTTATTAATTGAGAGCTTTCGAAGCCTGGTACCATTTCTGCATTAGTATAATTGTGTGGCAAGAACAATCATACTCTATATGCCCAGGGAAGTCGAGAAATTTTCCAACCCGAAAAATTCCTAGACCGGACCGGGAATCGAACCTACCCACCTCCAGCATGGTCTTGCTTTGTAGCTGTGCCTTTACCGGCTGAGCTAAGGGAGGCTCCTTCTACTCTTCTCGCGCTTGGTTTTAAAACTTGTGGATTCAAGATGGTGAATAAAAATGGTGGGTCTTTTATAAAATGGTCGATTTCCAGGATGGCAGACTATTTTCCAAATTAATGATTCAAGATGGTAATTCGTTGATAAAGTGTTCGATCTTTTTGAAAGAAATGGTATTGCAATCGCAATCAAACATTCAATTCCAAGAGGGTGGCTGATCTTCTGAATAATTAATTCAAGATGGTGGATGATTTTCAAAATGGAGGATTCAAGATGATGGATCTTTGATAAAATGGTCAATGCAATGTTATACCACAAACGAAGTGACAGACGACTAACTGACGAAGAAATCCATTTAAATAATGTGGTTCACTGTAATAGAATTTTCTTGGAAGCTTGTGCCATCATCCACCAGATGGGTTAGTTTTTTTTGTTTTGATTTGAACAAAGTTGATTTTGTGTACAATGATTCTTTGACAGTGTGCAAAGAGTGCATATCATTTTGTCATTTTTTTTATGCTTTTCAGTTTTGAGTAGAGTGAAAGAGATAGAACCAACAATCAATACGAAACTAACGATTTTAAATTGGCTCACCACTTTAGTAGCCTATTGGTCCCAAGCAAACGATTAACGTACCCTATTCTAGTTGAAATTCTATTACTACACTATGTTTGTTTTGATTCGCTATGAAAGTTTGACAGATAAAATGAGGGGTTCGTGGATTTTCCTATGTTTCGAGGGGTGCATAGATTAGCTTGGGACCGAAGATAATACCAGAGCTGAGCCAAAAAGTTGAGCTCTGGTGTTAGAGTTACCTCTATGGTAATACCATAGAGGCAACTTCAAGACTAGAAGGTCCCGAAGAAACGTGCTCAACTTTTTGGCTCAGCTCTGGTACTCTCTTCGGTCCCAAGCTAATCGATTCACCCCTCGAAACATAGGAAAATCCACGAACCCCTCATTTCATCTGTCAAAATTTCATAGCGAATCAAAACAAATATAGTGTACTACTAGAATTTAGACTAGAATGGGGTACGCCATAGAAGTACTTGGGGCCAATAGGCTGCTCAAGAAGTGAGCCAATTTCAAATCGATAGTTTCGTATTGATTGTTGGTACCAGAGCTGAGTCAAAAACTTGAGCACGTTTCTTCGGAAACTTCTGGTCTTAGAGTTACCTCTATGGTAATATCGTGCCTTTGCTTGTCCGACGCTGCTTCAATCAATGCAAATTCAAAACACATTCAAGCCGAACTCCAGCCAAATTCAAGCCAAATTCAATCAAATTTCAATCCAGATTTATGCCAAATTCTAGGCATTAAATCAACATTCAAGCTAAACGCAAGCCTAATTCATGCCAAATTCAAGCTAAATGATAGCAAAATAAAGATATACTAAGCCCTTAGGGGCTGTTCATAAACCACGTAGACTTAAGGGGGGAAGGATGGGGGGGGGTTTACGTGTGTCTACGGTCGATACAAATTAAAAAAAAAATATGACTATTGTCGACGTGGTCTAAAACCTCTAAAAAACGGTCTTCGTAGTTTATGTATAGCCTATTAAGACAAAATTATGTCATAAGGATTATTAATTGATTTTGATTGGATTTGGATTGAACTCGGTTGTGATTTTCAATTAGGAATCAAATGTAAGTTCAAGTTAAAGCCAATTTTAATTAAAGTTAACTCAAATTCAAATTCAATGCACATTCTTGCAGAGTTCCAGTTCTATTACAAATATATTCCAGTTAATTTAAAGCTAAATTACATTCAGACTCAAGGCAAATTCAAGCCAAATTAAATGCACATTCAAGCCTAATTTAATCCAATTTCATTCAAATTCAAGCCAACACCGTATGAAAAATTCAAGTAAATTTCTGTTGTACATAGTGCACACGTTATCAACGTTGGATTTGGTGTTAATCTAAACGATATTTCATGTAATTTTTAGCGAAATATCACAGCAATGTTGTATGCAAGCATGAAAATAATTTCGTTGTTTCTGCGAAGTTCAGCTCAAAATAAAACGAGAGGAGATTTTAAGCAATAGTAAAAATTCAGAATGGTTTTGTGTGTAACGCGAGTTCAGTTCTAATTAAATTCAAGCCAAATTCATGTCAAATTGATAAACAATTCAAACAAAATTCAACACCAATTAAAGCCTCGTGACAAATTCATGCAATGGACAAGCAAAATGCATACCAAGTTCAAATGATATTCATGCCAAACTTCAGACAGATTCATGCCAAATTCACGAAAATATTCAAGTCATGTTCATGCCATATTTAAGCCAAATAGATTTTTAACGAGTTGGATATGGATTGGATTCAGAGTGGATTCAGATTGGATTTGCATTGGATATGAATTGGCCTTGGATTGTATTTGGATTGAATTTGTTTTGGATTTGGATTGGATTCGCATTTAATCAGAAAAATGTTTCTTTAAATTACATAATCTTCAATTTGGTATAATCAGAAATGAAAAAGTTATATTTGTCTTAATTTGTAGCACCACCCTATTTGCAACTTGGACCACTGGCATAAAGTAGCACCTTATTTCACTTTAGAACAGTGGTGCTCATCCTCTTTTTTTCAATGGCTGTATCTTTGTTCGAAAGTCATATTTTAAGCAGAATTTTGTGTGTGTTTCCAATCATTTCCGTCATACATTCGTAATGCGAAAAAAAAATTCACTCTAAGGTTGTTGCATGATATCCAATCACAATCACAGATTTAGAACTGTTAGTGCAGTAAAAGCAACCGAAGCTTTAAATCTTCTCGGCTGTGTGTTTTGGGTAGTTCAGAGCCAAAGATAGCATTGCATTGTGTAAAAAGCTTTAATTTAGTGTTTGAATGGCTGCCCTTGAAATAATTGAACATGGTCCATCTGGAACCGCTCCATACCACAATATCAAACATCTGTGACATTCGTTCCAGCAAGCCATCAATCAAATATTTGCACATCAACTATTCGACCAACATCATTCGAATTTACATCCTTCAAACAGAGTGTGACCGCATGAAGCTCTTTTTCCCGGAAAGCCAACCGAAAAACAGTTCCAAGAAGCTGCCCAATTGTTGTTCATCCACAACCCAGCACTGAAGAGCAAAGCAAATATGGGACACATCTCATCGAAATTTCTTCCTCCGGTGGCAGAAGATGGACACCCCCAAAACCGAATAGAATATATTGATGTGAATCGGTGTGTTTTGATTAGAATTGGATGGTGTACTTCTTCCCTTCCGTCCGTCGTCGGCCTTTACTCGAAGCCATTTGGGCAGATGTTGAAAAATTCATTTCCCATCATTGGATGTCGACGAATCTCCTATATAGAGGTAGATAGGTACATTCTGAGCAGCTGGAAAAGTGTGTCTCTTTGTTGCGTTCAGACCTGCTACTACAGTCAAAATGGAATGTCAATTTGAACAGAAAGCCGATGTGGTCTGTTTAATTTATCATCCTTCACTGCGGTCGGTCACATCGGATGGTGAGTGTCGGCCGTCGGATGAATGAGTCAGGAAGCGATAGATGGGGTGTAGACGGGTGCACGTGTCAAAATTCTGTGCCAGTGACAAATGGGATGACCAGTTGGACTGTTTCCTGACTGGCTGGTTCTCTCGGAGTTGTCACCGGTGAATTTTATTTTTGTTGGTCATACACCTGGGCTGCATTGAGCTCCAGAATCCAGAATCAAGCTGAATGGTGAATGTTATTTGATCGTATTATAAGACGCAGAGTGATGCTGAATTTGAATAATTAGATATTCAGGTGTTTACTTTGGTTTATAAAATGTCCAATCAGCAGCATCAGACCAGGTTGAGTAATTGCAAGCTGGTAGGGTAAAGAACTACTTTGACACAAGCGCTCATTTTCGTCCAATGGAGCAGACACATTAAATATTTCAATGATTTCAACCCGCACACTTGCTGGATCGAAATGAAAAACTTGCCTGAATCTCGGCAGGTTTTTCACTGAGATCCAGCAAAATAACATGCCGGGCTGCTCGGTGGTGCTCATCTCGGCAAAAAAAAAATCCAAGTGTGCGGGACGGGACTTGACAACGAGCTTCATACTCTTCTTAATGTTTGTGATGAATGCCCTTCGAATATCTGTGCGTCGTGATTGCCGGAGTTGACCAACGATGCCAGGATTGCAAACATTTGCTTTCCAGGAGAAGTTAGAAGAAATTTCCCGAAAGAAGTTTAATTGAATTTCCTGAAGAAAACAGAAAAAACTTCCTGGAGACACTGGAAGAAACTTCCTAAGGTAGATTCGAAGAAGCTTCTGAAGAAAGTTGGAAGTCAGAGGTCTTACGAATCAGTCGAAAGTTCAAAGAGAAGTTGGGGAAACATTTCGGGCAAAAAAGATTTCTTCGGGATGTCAGCCCAACATTCCCTGAAGTTCCTTACATGTTATAATAATCCCGAGTAATCTTCCTGATTTTTATAAAACATTCCTGAAGACCCAACCATGCCCCTGAAGTTTCCTGAACATTCCTCATAATATTCTTGAAATTAATGGATCATCAGCATTGAAGTTCTCTGATCTTACCGATTTTTTTAATTTTAAAAGTTCTCAAAACTTTCCCTAATATGACCTCACAATTTTCTAATCTTCATGTTACTTCTCTAACGTTTCCTAAATTAACATGAACCTCTCGGTACTTTGCTCAAGTTTTCGGAAATTCCCCGAGTTTCTCAGAACTTCTTTAAAGTTTCAGCAATTTCTTTTAAATTAATTGATCTGTTCTAATGTTCTCAGACCATCCTGAAAACCATAAAATTTTCTTGAAGTGCTTTTCACTTGTGAAGTTTCCAAAATATTTCTGATGTTTTCTTAGCTTCATTGGAGTTCTCTGGACTTTCCTGAAATTCCCAGGTTCTCGAATTTTAACAGAATTTAATGAAACATTTCTTTAATCCATTGAAACTGACCCTGACAGATCTTTAAACTTTCACAAAAGTCTGGACTAATCTGAAGATTTAGAACTTTTTAAAAGTTCCAACAGTTTTCCTGAATGGAAAATGGAACCACAATAAAACACTTTAAGCATCCCTGAAGTTCCGGGGAAGCTGAAAATAAAAACTGTCGGTAGAAGACGGAAGAACCGTTCGAGCGAAGCCAGAAGAAACTTCCAAGGGAAGTCGAAATAACTTTCCCATAGGAATCGGAAAATAACTTACGGGGTAAGGTGGAACAAAATTTCAAGGGAAGATTGAATAAACTTCAGGAAGTTAAAAAAAAATAACATTTTGGTAGGTCCACCACTGGATTTCGATTTCGAGGATCTACCGATTCCTGGGTAGCCAAAAGGAAATGGAAACATTAGTCAAAAGAGTATCAAACATAAGACGTTTTTCATGAATAATTTTTTAACAGGCATAAATACCGATAAATCAGTATATTTGGCAACGCTATCTAGCGTATCTATTTGTTCTTCCCAGAGACGATGTTTAATTGGCGTTGTCGAGAGCTCTGTAACTCTTTACTCGTATGGAGAAATCTCATATGTAACTGTCAGTCTATGTGTGAAACATGGCGGACTTTTTCTTATTCTCTCACTCCAACGCAAAACCCCATAAGGAACTGTCAAAATGTGTGTGAAGAAACGTCACTTCAGGACTGGTGTCAAGGCGAATAAGAGACGCGCGAAGACTGAAGCCAAAAGTTCCAATCGAACTGTCAAACGCGGTTTCAATCGAGCAATGTAAAAAACACGAGCGCTTCACGAGAAAAAGCGTGAGAAGTATTGAGATGGCGGTTTAAATTTAATTTTTAAATTATTAAAATTAAGTTTCCCCAATAAAAATACCATAAACGAATGATAACCCAAATTATTGAACTATTCTACAAATGGTTTGAGTGCTACCCGAAACACGTCGTTAGGCAACATAACCATAACAATTTCATTATGGTTCCGTATGAAAAGTGCAATTGGATACTATTTGACTTTTGGAATACAAATAAAACACAAGTAAAATCTTTTGAGATTAATTGTTTATATTTACGTCAATGCCAAAAAGCAAAAATTACAAAGCCACTGATTGACTGTCAAGTTCTTAATCACAAGTGAATTTGGATTAAAGACTTCAAAAAAGGGACTTCTCGATTACTTTTTTAAATGGACGTATCTGCTTTTGTAAACAATGCATTTGATCGTCGGTCGGCGTAACTGGTAGCTCACCCGCTCATTCTAACACCACTAGCAGGTAGGGATGGTAGCGTTAGCATGTGCGAGCTACCAGTTAAGCCAAATAGACGAGCAAATGCATTGCAAAAGCAGCTCAAATTAAAAATCACTCGAAATTGTGGCTGCCAAACCTGGCAGACAAAATAACTTAGATGACCGTGCATCCAGATTTACTGTTATTCTCTCCGCGCGTCTCTTAAATCGTCTCTGGTTCTTCCTACATCCGTACACAGCCAGCCAGATCGATTCAAAGATGCCGTGATTATCCGGAATGAAAGTAAAACTAACTACGGAGTTGAAAATATAGGTTTTTAATCTACTCTTGTTTGATTATGTAGGGGAAATGACGGCTTCGGCATGACAGACTATTTTCGGCAATCCAAATTGAAACGCCAATTTCACTGGATTTTCTTATGAAAATAAATCGCTGAATGCATTCTAACGATTCCTTAGGCTTTCAGCTTCAATTGGATTGGGTTTTCTTGAAATGAAACACACGCACTATAAAATGCTGCTGATTTCGAGTTGCCGATGAAAGCGCAGCTGTTTAACACGCAGCTCAAATAGAAAGGTTGCCGAATAAAAAGATGTTGCCCACAATAGTCGCTCTCACTAGAGAATATTGGAGCTTTGTAAAAGCGTTTAAAAACAGTTTTTGACAATTCTTTCGACTGAAATTGTTAGAGCAGCTAGCAGTAAACAAACCAATACTGCATATGTGTGCGTTCCTTAACGAAAAAGGCTATAGAAAGATGGTCGCTGCTTAGGTTGCCGAGAGAACGTAAATTCCTCTTTATTACACTGAACTGAAAAATGACATTTGTTCTTCTCATCCGACAGTTAGGTTAAATAGCGGAAATGCTATCCTTCGACATCCCTGCTCAATTTCGAGATTCCTTCAGACCAAGCTTCCCTCGCAGTTTAACGAACGTGGACAACAAACTCCGCCTCCGTTGAAGAGAGCGATACGGTTGGCTGCTTCCGTATTAACCAAACGCTCGTGCTTCAGAAAATCTTGAACAAATACCCAGTCACAGATCGTCGATCATTTACGTCGTTAGCCCAATCAGCGTCGCAGAATGCAGCCTGGGCAGCCTCTTGATCGTCACCACGAAATTCCTTCACCAGGTTCATGGTTCCCTTCACATACCGCAAAATTCTCCGTTGGGCAGCTTTGGTATTGGCTCATGTAGTTTACAGACGCAGACAAATCGGGTCTGCTGGCAAGTGTAACGTACTTCAGACAGCCTATCAACTCCCGGTATAGCTTTTCAGTACGTTGGATTGCTTCTCTCATCCACAGTTTCAGGTGGTATTCAATTGGCTGGCACTCGTCCATGCCAAACCTCTTCAGTAAACCTTTCAGATATACGTGTTGGTCGATCCCCGTAATCCTTCCGTCCACATCGCGCTCTATGTGTATTCCCATGAAGCTACTCACAGCGCCAAGATCTACAATCTCAAACTCCTTCGACGAAAGCATCTTCACGGTCTGAATTACCTTCAGACTGTGGCTGACAACGAGTATATCGTCCACATACACCGTTTGAAAAATTCATGTAAATTTCTGCAAGATATAGCGCACATAAAATTAACGCTAGATTTAGCAATATTGTATGCAATCTTGTAAACGATTTCGCTGCTTATGCCAAATTTAGCTCAAAATTAAACAATGGGAGATTTTACGCGATGGTTAAAATTCAGATTTTTTTTTCTGTGTAGAGAACGATGAATACTTTCTCCTGTGCAGAACTCCGAATATAGAGACATGGATCGTTGTCACTGCGTTCCAATACTGATCACAAACCGATTGAACCGGTCGTTCCAGGCCCACGATACTTGCTTCAGGCCGTGAATAGATCGATTGAAGCGACACACCAGGTCCTGTCCATTGCTGAAACCCTTCCGGTTGGGCCATGTAAACATCCTCCTCCAATTGGCCATTTAGGAAGGCGGTCCGGACATCCATCTGGTGGACTAACAATCGTTGCTGGTTCACCACTGTTTAAACTGCTCGCAAAGTGTTCAACCTGGCCACTGGCGCGTATGTTTCGGTATAATCATACCCATACCGCTGAGTGAACCCACGTGCCACTAGTCTTGTCTTATAACGGTCCGGTTTGCCGTTTGCACCAAGCTTCACTTTAAAAATCCATTTGTAGGAAATTAGCTTTCTTCCAGCAGGCAGCTTCGTTAGAGTCCACGTCCCATTGCGAGTCAAAGAGAAGATCCTCTACGAATTCTATGGCACTCAAGGCGAATCCCGCAAAGTCCATATCAAAATCCTTCTGCCATACAGGGAGGTTCCGAATACGACGACTTCGCCCGGTAGATTCCTGTTGTTCATCATTCGCTTCTTGATCTTCCTCAATTTCTTCACAACTGGTGATTCCGTCGAACTCTTCTTCAGAAAACTGCTGAATCTTCCTCTGTATCACTTCTTTGGCGACCGTTATCGACGATAGCATCACCGCTAACATCTTCGCTCAACGAATCCTTTGAGTCATAACGCACATAATCGGGAAGACACCACTTTCGGATTGCTTCTCTAGTTTCGCAACACCTGCTCCGCTGACCCTGTCGCCGACGTTCTCATCGAAGATTACCCATTTTGGCGTACCAAACGAATATGCCCTTCCATGACTTACCACTGAGCTTCTTCCGGTGTTCCATGGAAATATGGCAGTATGCAACACACCCAAATACACGTAGGTATCCGGCTTGGTTCCATTCCAAATTTCACACGGGGTTTTGTGTTCCTCCACTGTACTCGCCGGTCTCCGCAGCGGTTTCAATCGCTTCATTCCAAAATTCTTTGCTTATTCTAGAGTATGCAAGCATCGAGCTAATCTTTTCTACCAATGCCCGGTTCATGCGCTCGCTGACCCCGGTTTGTTCTGGTGTGTAGGGTACGGTGTACTCCACCTGGATCCCCTTCATGCGACAAAATTTGACGTTATCGCAGCGAATGCGAGAAATCCACTTCTCAAACTGTTCCTCAGCCGCATACTCGTCAAATGCAATGCACATTGGTTTTTGTTTGATTTCCTGGTCCAGCAGGCGGCATTTCGTAAACTCAAGCGTAAGTGTTTCGGCTGGAAGCGACTCCATTGTCGTAACCACAGTTGCATACTCGTCACCCAGGCTCAAGAGCAATCCACAGACAACATCGACATCTTCCATCACCGCTCCGATTCCGCGCAGGAGCCGGACGAGCGATTCGAATTTTGAAAAAATGTTGCTGCAATGCCTTCGTAGTTGAGCTCCTTCAACTGACGACTTAGGTGCATCCTTTTCGCAACGCTTTTACGTTCGAACACACGAGAAAGTGCATTCTAGATGGCGTTCGGCGTGTCATGCCCCTGTCCATACTCGATCTGGCTGTCACTTATCCGGGAGACGATGAGGGATTTACATTTCTCGATGAACATTTCAAATGGTCCTATCTGATTTGATCGATTCTCTTCATCGACTTTCTCTTTTCATAACCACTGCTATGCAAACAGATTTCGCGCTAATTCTACCACATAGTTTGATAAAGGAGGTTCTTATCTAGCGTCCAAAACGTCAAATACAACAGGGAAAGGTTTTGCAGCTGAGTTATTAACGAAAGAGAAAGTCGATGAAGAGAATCGATCAAAGCAGATAGGACCATTTGAAATGTTCATCGAGATTTGCGTTCCCTTTTCTTCATCTTTTCCATCTCCTTCTCCTTCCGTTCCTTTTCTCGTGCTGTGTCTTCTGCCCTGACGACCAATTCATTCCGCTCGCGAACCTCCACAGTGATGAAATCCAGTAGCTCATGTTCCTCCAGAAGTACCTCCATTCGATACTTCCACGTGGGAAAAATGATCTCGTCAAACAGCTGCACACGATGCACATCCTTTTCATCATCCATTTCTCACAATTTCACTAATTGGCGTTGAAGGCGACTCTGTAGCTCTTTACTCCTATGAGAAAATCCATAAGCAAACGTCAGACTGTGCGTGAAACATGGCGTACTTTGTACTATCCTTTCACTCCACCGAAAATTCCCATAAGAAACTGTCTATATTTATTACATTACTCGCGTTATTCTGGGCCCATAACCTAATGGGAAGCATGTCTTCCCGTGATTATCCGGATTAAGAGTAAAACTAATTTGCGTTGACTGCACCGTCGAAGAATTTGCTCTTCCAGCAAATATAGACAGTTTCTTATGAGAATTTTCGATGGAGTGAAAGGATAGTACAAAGTTTGCCATGTGTCACGCACAGTCTGACGTTTGCTTATGGATTTTCTCATAGGAGTAAAGAGCTACAGAGTCGCCGTCATCGCCAATTACGGAGTTGAAAAGATACGTTTTTAATCTACTCATGTTTGATTATGCATATTACACTGAACTGAAAAATGACTGTTGTTCTTCTCAAAAAGGGGATCCTATAGTTAGGTCGAATAGCGGAATTGCTATCCTTCAACAAAAAGATGAGTCACTTTGTTTGTGAGTAAATCTAATTTACTTATTTATGAGTAAGTGAAGAAAACTGGTGGTGGGCGTGTTAGTTTTATCCACTGATTTGAGCTTAACAGCGGGAAAAGAGCTCGAATCATGAGTTTACTATACTCACCTCTGATTACATTTCGTTTACATAATGTCTTTGAAAATCACTCAGTTGTTTTTATTTATTGTTGACAATTGAGTAGAAGTTACTCACACATTGAGTCGATCTCGCTGGCCGTGATGCCGAAGTAAATCCAATGACATTTCAATGTGTTTGGACGGAATTGAAACTCGTATGACGGAGTTTGAATCAAAAAGCAGTTTTAGATTGTTCACAATATCTCAACAATTATTGACTCTTTATCAATTCCACAAAGGTATTTTTATTTAGAAGACGTCTTTGATAGAGCCATTTATTTTTATCATTCAAACCCGTTCGAAAAAGAGGCGGAAATTAGACCTAAGCCCGAACACGATTCATTTCGAATTGCTACCCTCTTAGTTTTTGCATAATTGAGTAGATCTCAAACACCGTAAATCCATATCTCATTCTAACGCATCTAAAGTGGTCGTAAACCCGGTTATAAATTGAAACATTTGCCCCAGTTGATTGCAGCAATCTAAATCACTAATCTGCGGGATAATTGCACTCTCAAAATCAAACAGCATTTCCCATCCTTTTGGACTCCACTCTGCGTTCTGCCAACTCAATGTTTCTAAAATTCAGTCTGATCCCCTTCCCGGAGGACCAATAGCAATTTAGATACGCCGCCTTTATTCCCATCATCATCATCATCGTCATCGTTCAGCTGCTATTGGCCATTGAACAAACTTTCGCTGCTTCGAAATTGGAGCTCTGTTGACCCAAGTCCGTTGCACTGGTGAAAATATCTTCACTTGCGTTGCATGTGGATGAGGAATGAAGGAAGGAATTTTTAACAGTGCCAAAGGGGTAAAATGGCAAATCCTCGGTATGCTATTCGACCGATCGGAACCCGTTAATTTTTATCGGGAATAAATTGTATCAAAAGAGTTTGCTGTTGCCGAAGAGCGACATCAAACGAAAGCTACACGGCGAATGAGAACGACCGAAATTTGAGTTTAGCTTACTCATAAATCACATTAAAGTGCAGGAGCTCAGCGATGAGTAAATTTGCCTCCTGTTTTTCCAGGTTTGTCCAAGAACAAATTCCCGAATATGAGAAAAGTAAAGATTGGATTCACACAGTCTATTGATACTAATCCTAGACTGAGTAACATTTACGTCAAATTTCAATAACTAATCTCGAATTTGGGTCATTCTCATTTGCCGTGTAGTAGATTGATTGTATTTTGTTGTTGCTGATTTTAAAAGTCTCGCACTATTTCGATTGCTAAATTAGGATAATTTTTTCTTTTTTTCAGGCAATCATCGCATTCTCCACCCTCTGCGCCGCAGTCAGTGCCGCTCCGGAGGATTCGGCTGCCGCATCCCTGGCTGCGGATAGCGCCAGCAAAAGGCCCGAAAAGCGAGGTATCGGACTCGGGTACGGTCTGTCCGGATTCGGGTACGATAGCAGCCATCTCGGTTATACTGGTGCAGCCGCCGGATATCATCATCCGGCTGCCGGATACGTAGCCCCCGTTGCCAGTACCACGTACATCAAGTCCGGCTACACGTCACTTCCCGTTGCCAGCGCTGGTAAGGCCACCTGCATTATTTACCCAAAAGGATCTCAATAATTTTCCTTTCCGTTCAGCATACCCCGCCTACGATTATGGCAAGTACACTGGCTTCTACCCGGGATATTCTACTGGGTACAGTGGGCTCGGTTATGCTGGCGTCCCGGTGGCCGCCAGTGCTACCGGATATGGAAAGATTATCCAACCAGCTACCACGACCTACAGCAAGGTAGTCCACTCGTACCCGCACTATGGATCGACTGTGGGAGCCGTTTCGCCAGCCCTAGGATACTCCGGAATCGCCGGCTATCACGGTGGATACGTGTACTGAAGTGGCGGGACGCGTTGGACGCTCGGACCAGATGTATATTGAATTGCCTCAAACCTCATACGTGGTGTTCTGTGTAGATAGGTTTCTCTCTAATTGTGTTAAATTATTTATGACCATTAGCCAATAAAGAATGCAATTGTGATGACCTAGACGATAGTGTGATGAATTGTGTGTGTTTCATTAGATGATTCAGAGAGCCATCAATGAGAGTTGGACTTCGTCGGGCAACAATTCAGTTGGTGGTCTCACAACTGGATCTTGAATGCCGAGATCAGAAGACGATATCAACAGAAATTTGAGAGCTGCACTAGACTCACGTCTATCAAACACTACGGAGAGACAGAAACAAAATTTGCAAGCAAGAGTAGGATTGGAATCCAGCAGTCGCATATTCAGGAGCTAGTAGCGGTCAAGCAGTCAATAGAAATTTGATCGGAGACATGGGTGAAGACAAACGCAAACAGTCACCCAGGTTGAAAATCTCCTGCGTTAGCCGCTGGAAGTGCTCAGAAGTGAGTTTGCCATCAAGATGATTTAATTAACTAACGCTTTTTATGCCTTTATTATCGAGCACCAATTCAATTTATCCTGATGCTGTAAGGTAAGGTAAGGAAATGAAAAAAAGTGTGGTTCTTTTTTCGATTACCGATTCCTCTTCCCTGCTGACAGTCTCGCAACGCTCTCATTGTCCCAAGCGAACCAAACCCTGATCCAATCCTTAATCCATTATCGAATTACTTTATCCCTCCCAATTCATCCCTTTTAAATAGTGTGCGGATCAACTTATCTGTGCAAAAATAATCCAATCGCCTATGAGAAAGCGCACTTGAAAAAGGAACAAATCAGGACTTTCTATCGAATTAGGTATCCGTTTGTTAATCAAGCAAATTAGATATTGTACCCGCGATTGATTGCGTTTGCGGCAGCTATGGAAATGTACCAATCAAACGATAAAAAATGCTCCCTAATCGTTGGAAAAATACTTTTTCCTTTAATGCGTAGACACTCAGATTAACTGTCTTGCTCGTCTAGAATTAGCTTCCAAAATAAGCTTCCATTAGAATCTTCTTCTTTTTTTTTTCCTTTGGTTTGTTTTTTCCGTCGATCTTGTTTTCCGTGCTGAGCACCAGAGCTACCGACGTGCCAGGAAGGCAGCTCCCACACCTGGACCCTACCTATCGACCCATCAACTCATGAACCGGGGACCAACGGCTTTACTTCCCATCCGAAGGAAGGCGTGATCAGAGATGTTATGCCTCAGAACATCCCGGCGGCGCCGACTGGGATTGAACCCAGGCCTGCTGGGGTGAGAGGTAATCACGCTTACCACTACACCACCGGCGCCGTTGAAGAATCTTCTTAAAAAGCTTCTTTTGTAATCTTCTTTTGGAAACTTTTGGTGTAGAAAGAAGACTTTTATAAGCTTATTCGTGACTTTTAACTAATCATGTTTGTATTTATTCATTCGTGAAGTAAGCGATTTACATAGTTGGACGTCAAATATCAGACTTAAAGCACATAACATATGGGTCATTCCTCATAGGCTACAAAATAGTGAGTTGACAACCTGGAAGGAGCGGAATACCTAGCCCTGGTCCTCACAAGTTCGTACTTCACGCCTCCTCGAGTCATATGATAACAAAAGACTACCAGCTGAATCATAAACACAGGTGGGTGGCGTAGCCTGGGCAATGTTGCCAGTCCGGCAATAGCAAAGTGAAGAGGTGCGACGCGAACACTGGCGCGGTAACCATAGTACGGTGATAGAGGAAATGCTTGTAAGTAGCGGCTTATTGGCACGCATATAGCTGGCCCGATTAACCCCGGCGGGGCGGCTACGAGCAGAGTACTTCCCCCAAAGACGTTCAGATTTTGGGCGTTAACGATAGTAAAAGAGAAAGCAATATGAAATTTAAGACGTCTATTAACCAGTTTTCTCGAAACATAGACGGCGTTGAGCTTGAGTTTTAATTTCTTCAGTGCACGTTCATTGAACGCGCGTGTCTAGGCGAGTAAGAGAGGTGACACAGTCGGAAGAAGTGTTAGTTTGTTTACTAAAATGAACCGCCCATTTTGTTATGGCAAGTTTTGCTATAAGAAATGCTCCTCGTGTTGATTAGCGAAATTCACATCAAAGATTGATTAATTGCGTAGAAAATCAATTTGGCACGGCATTTGTGACCAGCATACACCTTCCGGTCGTATGAAACAGGTCAAAAACTGTCCAAATCCGCTGATACAAATTTTTGTTTTGAATTTATGTATAGCAAAATAGTGAACTTTTCGTCAACATTAACGGCAAAGAACTCACCAACACTGGGAGACTGTGAGTTCCTGCCCACCTGTCATTTCCCATCTCGCGCGCGTGTTACCTTTCGAACTCAGGTGTACCATAGAGGTAACTCTAAGACCACTGGGTCCCGAAGAAAATCATTATTATTTTTGGCTCACTCAGTACCAGAACAACGGTCCCAAGCAGTCCCAAGCTATTTCACTCACCCCTGCATGTTCTGCATGAATCCACACACCCCTGATGTTATCTGTCAAACTTTCATAGCGAATCAAAACAAACATAGTGTAGTAATAGAATTTCAACTAGAATAGGGTACGTTAATCGTTTGCTTGGGACCAATAGGCTACTAAAGTGGTGAGCCAATTTAAAATCGTTAGTTTCGTATTGATTGTTGGGTGTACTCTGCACATCGAACGCACGCTAACATAAAAGTACCCATTAAAGAGTAAAAAAAGACCCATTTTGAAGAAAAGTGGCTTAACTCATGAAATGAGTAAAACAGACTTTACTCATTAATGAGTATTCGATGAATACTTAAAAAAATTTACCCTTCTTGTTGGTTCTGTAGATGAGTAAAAAGTACCCATTTTATTGATTTGTGTTTTGCTTCATTGGGCTACCTGAGAGTATACCAATTAAATTATATAAAAAAGTGGAAATAATTAAAACACTTCATACTCTTTATTGAATATGATCACAATCATTATAATTAATTCGAGTTTATAAATCTCGTTAAAAAATCTTTGGCCACAGGCGCAGTTCACTGCTGGTCAGTCCGAGAGAGATGCTGCTTATCGCACAGGCCAAGATCCTACCACTGCACTATGGTCGAAAACGCAAAATTCCACGACAAAAATCGATATCTCGAAAAATATGCACTCTAGGGGTTTGATGTCTTGAGAAGAGTTTATCTACCAGATAAGATCTTTCTTTTGGTGTAGGTGGTGACTAGGGTGCACACATTTAAATGTATGCATTACTGTAACTTTACTCTGGATTTTTATTCTTTATTAGAGAATAAGAGATTATAGATAATATAGTATAGCTTCTTTTTGTGAATTTAAGTATTTAAAAGTGTTTTTTTTTGTAATTATTTAGCCCGGTAGGGTTGCTTTTGGCTTTTTTTTTTAACCAATGTTATCTCTAGTTCCAATCATGTTTTTCTCATCAAGGGTACAAAAGGGTACAGATAATATTCTATAGGTTGTGTAGGCAGAACCATGTTCTTTCAGAATATGCGTAGAAGTTTAGCTCATAATTGCTCCTTTTGGAGGAAAGTGTCCAGGAAAAATTGACTTTTTTTACAATAAAACAGGAATAACTTTCGTAAAATAACAACTATCAATTCCCACCTCTTCTCAAAAGAGGCGTCTTCTCATGATCTTGAAGTTCTTTGAAGATGGCTCTCAATATAAAACAGAAAGAAAAAAGTTAGAGCAAAAAAACTGTTTTTTTCAGAACCACCCTATCTGAATTTAGAAAAACGTTCCTAGAATTATGTATTGAAGAGATAGAATTTTGGTGTCCTTGGCAAAGTTGCTTGACATTAAATTATCTTTGACTTTGTGGAAGCAAGTATTCTCCTAAAACATATAAATAAAAAGTTATGATTTTTTATTTTGAAAAAAGAGGACCACTCTAGTAACCACATATGCTAAAAGGAAGATCTTATCTTGTAGACAAACTCTTCCGAAGACATCAAACCACTAGAGTGCATAGTTTTCGAGATATCGATTTTTGTCGTGGAATTTCGCGTTTTCGGCCATAGTGCACTGTTCCGTTTTTGGAGTTCTTCGCTAGCCTGAAACGGAACACATTTTTAAAATACCGTGTCTTAATTTTCATCATGATTCTAATTCTTACCTCGTATCAACCGGTTTCAAACTCCTATGGCAACGATTTTTGCAATGTTTTCGGTGCATTTTGTTTCCAATGAAACAAACAATACTCCTTTCGGGAATGATCACTACACCCACTTGTTAAAAAAACACAGCGAATACTTTTGCGTTGATAAAATTAATTAAAATCCTTTTTCATGACACATGACTGAGTTTTTATTTTAATATCATCAGAAGTATTAAACAGCGAGATTGCATTAGATAAATTTCTGTTGAAATCATATGCTGGATTATGGAAGAAATCGGACAAGGATTGGCATTGAATTTTGAGCATGATTCTGGAAAAACCTGAATAGTATTATGGAGAGATTCTGAGTAGGATGCTGAACGAGTTCTGAACACGATTCTATTAGAATCCTGAATAGTAAGGAATGAAAACCAAGAGAAAACCTGAGCATTATTCTACAGTAATAAAAGAACCGTTAGCAGGGTTTTGGACTCCCTAAATACCTTTTGTGGTTGTGTTAGTCACTTTAACACATTTTAGATCATTCGTGACTAGTCCGGGTATGAGGCTCGAACTCGCGACCAGGTTTTGGGGAAATCCTGCGCACGATTTTTAGAAAATTATAGGAATTAAGATTCCATAGCCTTTTGAAGAATTCCTTAGTGAAAGTCCCAACGTTTCTATCACAAGTACCCAGAACTTCTGTGACGAGTCGCGAGGACCTTGGAAAAAATCATAACACAATATTATCAACACAAATCACAGTTTCCCTTATCTCCTAGCCTCGCTGCGGTTTATGCCACAAATTGCATAATTTGCTGCAGACAATGCAATCAACATTAAATGGAATTAAATTCTGCACCTACCCAAGCCTCATGTTGTATGATTTAGTATCATAGCGACAATGCAATCGGTTGGATTTTTGGTTATAGCACTGGTTCTGAAATTGAACTCTGTTGAATGTCTCTCGAAGCATTTGAACTACACTCTAACGGTGATCCAGCATCTGGAACAAACCCAAGCTGGCATTTTCAAATGTATCTTCATGAACGTCCGAAATACCGCTCAACCGGACGACGAATTTGCAGAATTAGTACTATCAGCGGCTTTAGCCAACGTAGCCCGATATGTAAGAAGTGCGTTAAAGCCACGCCACGAAGACTTGCCCTACAAACCATCGATTTTGGTCATCTATGTAACATCGCAGCTATTGCGAAGACACATTTTAGAGCTCACGTTGAACAATCTCAACATGTTCGATTCCAATACTCGAGTGATGGTGTTGCTCAGTATGATCAATGAGAAAAACGTGCAAAGGATGATCACACTCCTCACAATATTGAGATTCAACTACGTAGTCTACATCGACGCGAACCAACCAACGCGGGTTGTTAGAGCTGACCTCTGAGGGCGGGTGAATGCCGTTTTGGGTCAGTTTCCTCATCCGGCGGATCTATTTCAGGATGCTACTCGCAATATGCAGGGACATTCTTTTCGGGTTGCATTTTTAAACCACGCCCCAACCGTGGGGAGCAATTGGATGGGAGAAACAGCTCGTTACATCAATGCCACTGCGATGCCTTTAGAAGTTCCATGCACCACAGAAGTCATTCAATGCTTGATGTTTATCGTCTTTAAATCTAAGCCAGACATCACGATCAGTCATGTTGGATTCATTCAAATTCCTCCGGACTGCTATCGATGGATCTCTTACGTAATGCCCGATTCTCTGGTGATAATTGTACCCAAGGGAAGACTTCTGAACATGGCAGAAATATTTACGAAACCATTCACCTGGGAAACGTGGTGCATTCTTATGATTATTCTCGGTCTGATCGAGGTGTTGGGATTTGTGTTTCCGACGCTGTTTAAAGATGATCCTATCTTACTTTTGATCTGTGGATGTGAACGTTTCACTTTACACAAAGCCAATGGCCGGCAGAAGCTGGTCTATCTCCCGTTGATGGTGTTCTTCTTCGTGATGGCCAATGCTTACGGGACTAAGATCATTTCGATTTTGACTGAAAAACCATCCATTGCGGATGTTACAACTATTCAGGAGCTGGTTGAATCTGGAATCAAGATCAAAGCTAACTTGAATCTAAACACTGAACTGATGAACGACAGCCAGCTAGCACGGCGATTGGTCAACAGCCACGAAGATATCTTGAACCTGGACGGAGTTCACGCTTATATCGGTTCGAGTCTTCAACAGGCTAAAGGTGTTATACGTCTACCGAGGCATTACGACTACGAGTTGCAACGACCAAAGTACACAATACTTGAACAACGGCGAACTTTGGCTGTCACATGGTTCATGGTTGATTACAGAACTCCGCTACGAGAGGTGTTCTACTACACGCAAAAGGTTTTCTTCGAGGCAGGACTTTTAAGTAAATGGAACGAACTGATGTGGAGACGCTTTAATCCGTGGCATGGGGTTTTAATGACTGGTGATCATCCGGGATGGCTTCGCTTCAATGATCTCGTTCCGGCTTGGGTAGCCCTTGCGATTGGGTTGCTGCTGGGATCAGTGACTTTCCTAGGCGAAGTGACAGGCCGTGTTGTTTGGCGAGCATTGGGTCGATTAGTTGAGCTGTCATTGGGACTGTATCGGTCGATACGGAGTGTTAGGTGCAAGAGGAAAAACTTTGCTCGATGGTTTAAGCTTCGTTAGGTTTGAAGAATTTTGTTCGAATCGTTTTTGGATGCCTTGAAGTTTGATTTTAATGGAACGAAATTTGAACAAAAAAATAACACCAGAAATTGCAAGGTTGAAACTATTGTCATTTTCAATGACGCCAAGCCACTTAATTACTCAAACGTGATCAATACTCGCATAATAAATTCGTCCCAACTAATTCTTTAATTTATTTTATTTACTAAGTTTTATTTACATTCAGTTGCAATTGCTTATACTTCAACCACCTAGTTAGAGAACGCAAACCTTCATTCATGTGTAAAACGGCATCTTTTCTTTTTCTCCTTGATTTGTTTTCCGTCGATCTTGTTTTCCGTACGGCCCCAACGGCGCATAAATAAGCCAGCCCCTAATACACTTCCCTGGGGCACTCCAAGATTATTCCGTGTGATAATCAGTAGAATTTATTCTTGAATCTGCGCAAAATTCATTAGGAATTTTTAGCCAAAATTATTTCAATAGTTCTTCATTGTGATTGTATCCTACAAATCTAGACCAGTCCAAGGGCCTTGGCATTTCTTCAAGGTCCAGAATATAATTTCGTTCTTGAGAGAGGATGCAGTTTATTTTTTCCGATTTGCCATTTAATTCACGCGCTTTTCCGGACTTCTCCTGGAGATCTGAGGCTTCCAACTTTTTTTTTTTTTGATTTCCTGATATCCCGGATCACTGATCAGTCTGAATTGAGCAGTTTCGCGCCAAATGACGAATCGGAAAAACTCGTGCTTCTCCGATTTGTATGAACTCATTGACCGGGGACCAACGACTTTACTTCCTTTCCGAGGAAGGCGTGATCAGAGATTTTATGCCTCTAGATACAAAGTTGCTGTTTTCTGCATCGTTGTTCATGAGCCTAAGACCTTTTTAATTTTTGACAGTTTAGTTTGAAATTCTCTCACTAGGCAGCGCTAGTGTTCTTATGAATTTTGTTTAAATGCTGGGTTGACATCACGAGATCTTTGCTATACACAAAGTTTATGTTTTCTGCATTGTTGTTCAGGAGGCTATGGCTTTTTGAATTGTTTACAAATTAGTTCAGAATTCTCTCACAAGGTGGTACTAGTGTTCTTTTAAACTTCGCATACATGGCAAGTCCAATCCTCGAGATCCGTACTAGACAGGGTTGCTTCCACTCACTGGTTATAAAAAAATGATTTGCTGAATTTTGAAATCATTAGACGTTAAAGTGATATTTTGTACGAGGGAGGCGACACATGTAAATCTCAATTCTAGATGCTCAAAAAAATCTCACACTAGCGGATAAATCTTTGAAAAATCTTCTTTCATTTCTCGCATCTATCTGCATCACGCATCATCTTTTTGCAGGAAATCTTCAAAATCGTGATAAATCTTCTTTCTATCTGCTCAGCGTACGCGTAGCTAGCCACAGCAAAACACAATATTTCCTGTATCGTAGATAGAGTCGTCCCCCTCGATTTTGTACTTGTTAGATACAAGAAGAGGTTGAAAGGCAAGTGTTTGACTCATAAAACCTGTCAATTTTGTTTCCAGAGTGTTACAATCAGCGATTTTATGATTCGCGAGCGTTCACTCAGAGTGAGCGCTCGCGAGTCGAAAAATTGCTGATTGTGACTATCTTAACAGGTTGCATGTGCCAAACACTTGCCTTTCAACCTCTTCTTGTGTCTAACAAGTACAAAATATCATTATTGCATCTAATGATTTCAAAATTCAGAAAATTATTTTTTTATAGCAACTTGCTTCCGTCTGCTGCTAGATACAAAGTAGATGTTTTCTGCAATGTTTTTCAGAAGGTCAAGGCCTTTTGTTGACAATTTATTTTGGAATCCTCTCGCTAGGTGGCACAAGTGTTCTTGTGAATTTTGTGTCAATGCTGGGTCGATATCTCGTGATCCTTGCGAGTTACAAAGCTGCTATTTTCTGTAATGTTGTTCAGGAGGTCAAGGCCTTTTGAACTGATGACAATTTAGTTCAAAATTATCTTGCTAGGTGGCACTAGTGATCATGGAAATTTCGTGTACGTGCAGGGTCGACATCTCTAGGTCCTTGCTATATACAAAGGGTTTTTGTTTTAGTTGTGATCATATAGCATAAATAAATCATGCTAAAGCAGCGGTTCTCAAACTTCAATTGATTTTAACTTACATTGAGAAATTATTTTAAAATAGAGAGCCACCAACCTTTATTATATAAATTGTAGTTCAAAATGACTCCAAGATCGGTTTAAAGAGCTTAAAATAAATATACTGCATAAATGCTCAAAATTGCTGAAATCGTCGAAAGAGCCTAAAATAGCCAGGAAATAGTATGGACAAAAAATACGGCAAAAATCAAATCAGTGAATAATAAAAACAACGGGAAAATTGGCTTAAAAAATTATCAGAAAACTTAGCAAGACGATTACATTGCTATGAAAAATACTAACATCCAGATCATATATAAACGCTACTATTCTGCTGGAAAAATCGCCGAATTAGATTGAAAATAGTGAATTTACTTTAAAATTACCAAACCAAATAAAAAATGGCCCCAAATCGACAATATGGATTAAGGCATCAAAACGTCAAATCGTCATCATCAAACGTCTAAACTTAGCAACACAAAGGCTTTCGGTGAAATGGCGTTCGGTGAAATGACATTCGGTAAAATTTTCCAAAGTAAATTTTTTTTTCGCCCCTCCCTAGCTCGAAATCTGGCTACGCCCTTGCGTCAAATTGATACCCTCGTGTAGAATCGCCCGATGCCTCTTGGTTCGTTCTGCGTCAACCAGCTACTGCCGTCCACCTCCAGTGATATTCGTATCGCAACTCTCTCGATACCGCTTGTGATCATCCTCTCGTTCCTATTTTTCTCCAATACTATCAGACGTATACAGGGATGTATTTTAGTCCAACCATACAGAGACGTACCTCTGCTTAACGCATAATATTACTGAACTCTACATCCCTTCTCCACTCCATCCAAACAAAACAAATCAAACGCACAGGGTAGCGCACGTCACACCTGCATATACTGAAACAAATCAGAAGAACAAAATCAACGAGGCAAGACACACACAAAATATGAACAACAGTGTAGCTCCGAAATACTCCAACAATCAACCATCACATTCTACATCAATCCTACCTATTTTTAGGAGAAGATAAAACCTTCATATGTTTTATTTTGTATCAGCTTCTCATCATTCAGGAGTCTTGTATTATTGATGGGATTAACAACCTCATAAATTATTTTTGCTAATTAAAAAATAATGGACGGTTTCTATTCGATATGATGGAAATGGGCACTGATGCCGTAGTAGTGCTCTTCCGTATTAAGACTGTTAATCGACTCTTATTTCTTACGTTGGAACAATTAAACCACTTTTTCAATACGAAGAGCACCCCAAGGAGCACACGTGCACCGTAATAAGTTTAATATAAGTAACCGCAACTGTTCAGCGACAAGTGTGCAGCTCGGAATATTTCTTCTTACTCTCCCTGGCTTACTCCTGCAATCAAGTTCGTGTTCTATGGAGCCCATCCTTAGCTATTTATGCCAACCAAAGATCAGCAACATTAATGTCATCCAAAAATTTATAAAATTTGCAAGATCACATCCTGAATATAACTTATTGCTAAGAGTTACACCATAGAGCCTTATTACTGTCATACCAAAAAGATTAAGAATCAGGTCTCTTCTAATTAACGTCTTTTGTTAATGTTTTCATTATTCTCCTACGTGTGAACAAACATTTATTTGAAATGTGAATTCTAATTGAATATCAATCAGTGTTCTCCAAGATCAACTCACATAATTTCTATCAGTGTACACAATATCAATACATAACAGCATCATTCAAATGTGTACAGATAATACTTCTTCTTCATATTCTTCATTTATTTATTTGACGTTGGTCTCAGCTTCTCAATCAAATGCCGCCGACGGGCATCGGTTGACTTCCCTTGACGACCATCGAATTCCAAGGGGCGGCTTTCACACCTGGGTAGATATCCGAGATCCGTAGGTCTGCAGTTGCACTCGGTGTTTTAAATCAGTACTTGATCTCAAATACAAATCTACAAACACACGTGTTGAATAGTTTTCTTCAGAGGACTGACTGGCAGCCATGTTATTGATACTATCATCTGCCCTGTCCTTTTACTTCAAACATGATTTTCCATCATTTTCCACCATCCATACGTCATGCGGGCAGTATTAAAATAAAGCCCACGATGTTGCCTGCGTTCAAACGTACAGGATTGAAATAGGGATGCTAGCCCCCTGGTTTCCTGTTCTATAGTTCATATTTCTCTGGTCCAGAATTATTTTTGTTTATATGCGGTACCGAAATTTTGTTAAATGTCGTCTCACTCACATATTCTAGCTCTAAAGCTTAATGCTACGTTCTCACTACGCTCTATATTACTTGATATAGAGCGATTCGTAATATAGCAGCTATATCACGCTCGATATCAAGTAATATCCCATATAAATAAGCTGTCATTCTATATTACGCACGAAGCATGATATAGCGTATATCACGTTCCTTTCGTAATATAAAGTGGAAAAGTGGTAGTTGGCATCCCGGCCTACATAGCACTGGGCGATATTTTTGTTTACAGTCCATTTGACGCATGCATGTTCCCAATCAATTTTCTCATTTGCCTCCTTCAGTTTTGTATTTATCAATTTCCTTCTTCAATCGCAACTTGAGTTTAATTTGAATTAAAGAAAATGGAGCCAGCAAGAAAACGCAGCAAGAGCAAGCGGAATGTGTGGACAGCAGCTCAAATGTCTCTCCTGTTCGAGTTATGGGAGGATAAAATCAACGACCTTCGTGGGTCAAGAAAAAATAGTCATGTGGTAGAGGAGATGCGGATTACGTTCGAGCAGCATGGGTTTACGGTTTCTGCTGAGGAGATAAAAATCAGGATGCACAATCTCACTGCTAGATACAGGTAAGGGAAGTTAATCAATTATATTATGTGAAAATTCGAGTTTCAAATATTTTCCAGGAAAGAGAAAAATCTGATTGGGCCATCTGGAGGGTCGCCTTCAAAGTGGCCGTATTATGTGGAAGTGCATCGAATTCTAGGCAGTTTCCGTATCCACAATGTGGAAGAGGTTGTAGAAGAGAGCATTTCTGATGCCGGCGGTGAGTTTAATTAGTTAGCTCATAACGATTAGTGCATGAATCTTTTCCTATATATTCATCTGCTCTCTCGGCAGTGCTCTTGCATATCTACTCTTCTAGTATTCTATATTACAGTCGGTATTCCTACTATACGGTATCGTTTTTGTGAATGTCTTCCGTTTCACATACAGCACCGAACTGTCGTTGGGATCTATTAGCTCTTGATTAGACTTTTATCTATGAGATTTCAAACGCAGTTGAGTACAGTCTGACACATTTCCATGTAACGTTCCATCTTCTGACGCTCCCCTCACTCATTCCCTGAGTACTCTTGGCCTTCCTGAAGATCTTTGTAAAGCGAACATACTTAACCCGTGCATCCAGCACCCTAAACCGTCCTTCTGTCGGCAGAGCTGGTTTCCTGGATTCAGATTCCATTTTCTTCTGAACAATCGGATCGGCTGACGAAATTCTTTCCCTTGGTGCAGCAATTTATGGCACCCTTAGTGGCTTCAGTGGTGCTAACTCGAAGGCGGTGTACCAGAAATGATTCAATCACTGCAACAAAAGACCACCATTAAACAAACCTTTCAAAACTCACCTTGAAAATCAACCTTTCAACTCCTCAAAAAGCTCGGGCCTCCACTTATGGTATCCTATTCCACTTCTGGATAGACGAATCCTCCATGCCCTTCATTTTTTTTTAGCGATAAGTGGTCGTTCTAGCGATTTGATGAAAAACACACGAAGTTATAAGATTATTGATTATGTGTTCTACACTTTGAAATCTCACCTAGTAATATTCATTCTCGATCAAACAGTCGAACTTTGCTATTTCTGCAAGAAAACGTCCGCATTGTTTACTATCGAATTCAGGAGTCTTCCGAACTAAAGCCACGCTTGTCTGAAACTGCTGGGCTATGTTGTGAAGATTGTGAAAAAGTAGAGTTTGCTTTGGCTATTCGATTTGACCAGGATTATGCTGAGTGGATTAACTTCATCGATAGATCGATTACCTTCGGCGTTGCAGCGGATTGTCGATCTCAGTTAGGTATCCACTCCAAACTTCCTGAACTACCAGCTTGAACATTTCTTCCATATAAGCTGTCTGTTTCACAAACTGTAATGAAATTATACATAACAAAGATCTAATTAAGGCACTAAGTGTGGGATGTCTCCATTCAGTTGAAGGTCGTTTTAATTAATTTATAATAACTTACCAATTTTGTCGAATGGAACGATTGCTAACACAAAGAAAAAAACGAAACTAAAAATATGTATATTTAGTAACGAGAATCTTTCGTTTCACATTCAATATTATGATTAGTTTATATGATAGATTTTTTTTTTATATAATAAATGATGATGATGGTCCCACCTCTTACCCCTACAAAGGTTTGAGCTGGACGATTTATCTTTAAGATAATTAAATATGACATTTTAACCAGGTTGGCAAACAAAATCGAACTGGTTTCAGTTACAGATATAAATTCCCTCTAGAGTTTACAGTTGCTTCACAGCGATATAAATGTTGAAAAGCTCAGGCGTCCACCTCTTAGTTCGCCTTTTTGTCCACCTAAAATATTCATAAGTATTACAAGCAATCAAGAGTTAATGAACAATCAACAAAGCATCCTATTACACTAGTAACCCCGCAATTTGATGCTATCATAATTTTCAGCAATGTCAGGAATGCTCACGAACCCCCAACATTTGCCAGAAAACTTACTACTAACTCAAGGTATCTTCCAAATAAGCTTCAAAATTGCATTTTTTTTATCAAATGTTAAATTCAGTCCTCTATATCCGTAATACGCGCGCGAGGCTCAAACCTTTGTAGACTACTATTTTTTTTTACTACTACTATTAAATCATATATCAAAAATCCATCATCACCATCGTGGCGAACAAAATAGTTTTTGCAGTGCTACAATAATTATTAAAAAGTCGTTATAACAGCTATCCATACAAAGTAATCCGTTAAAAATAACTTCGTCAAGATACATAATTTGTCAATTCATAAAAAAAAATCACTGGATAACCGTTCAAAAGACAGTTTTAACGTGTGAAATGCAATGTCTCTTAAATTCTGCTAATGTTGTTGAACGTTTAATGTGTCTTGGCATCGAATTGAAAACATTTATTCCTTTAAAAAATAATGAATTCTGTGAAGCACAAGTCAAGAAATGTGGTGTTCTTATTTCATCCGCGTTTCTAGTATTATATCTATGATAGTCACTTCCTCTTTCAATTCGATCACACAAATATCGAGGCAGCAAACCGTTAACTACTTTAAAAATGAACACCATAGTCAAATATACAATTCTTTGCTTCACCGACAACCATTGTAAGGCGTCTAACATCAAAGTTGAGGAAGTGAATCTATTACATCTCAAAATCAAACGCATTATTTTATTCTGCAAGCGCTGTAATCTCGATATTTGTGTTGCATTGGACAGAAATAAAATGGATGGGCAAAAGTCTAGATGAGGAGAGATGATTGATTTGTATAGCTGTATTTTACTGGCAATAGTTAAATCGTTTTTCAATCGACATAGAATTCCATACTTCTTGGCAATTTTCTTGATGACATTGTCAATGTGAGAGTTGAACTTAAGTTTGTCATCAATAATCACGCCAAGATATTTAATCTCCTGAACGCGATCAATAGTCTCATCATCAATTACAACAGAGACGTTCTCATTTAATCGATTCCGCGAAATTACCTTAAATTTAGTTTTACTTGTATTCAATTTTAACTGCTTACACTTCAACCATCTACTTAGATACTGCAAATCTTCATTCAAGTATGAGACGGCAACTTCTAAATCCTTAGCTGCAATGAATAACACAGTATCATCTGCAAAAAGATTAATGTCGCAAAACCGTAAAACACGCCGCAAGTCATTAATATACATAATAAATAAAAGGGGCCCTACCCAAGTAACACAGATTCATAGAATTAGGTTGAGTAAACTTCTTTACAACCAAATCCAGTCACACAAAGGTTTTATAAACTGTTATAGAACATGTGTGTTGCTTGGGTAATACACTTCCCTGGGGCACTCCAAGGTTGTTCCCCACGGGACTGGAAACAGAATCATTAAAAAAAACCAAGCGATGTGGAAACAAGATCAAAAACACGAATATTTATTTACATTTCAATCAATAATGTTTTGTACATTTTTGAGCTAAGGGATCGTCCATTAATTATGTCACACTTTAAGGGGGGAGTGGGGTGAGGGGGTTTGGAAGCTGTGACGAGTCATACAAAAAAAAATTAAGGTTCATACAAAAACTGTGACAGAGGGGGGAGGGGGGGTTTAAAATGGGCCAAATTTGCGTGACATAATTATTGGACCTTCCCTAAACTGTAAGTAAAAAGTTAGTAAATTTTTTTGTGGAATTTTTCTTTTTTTGATCCTTTTAAAAATCATAATGGTTCATTTCTCGAAGAGAATTTGAATTAGGCATTTATTAGCTGTTTTTCAGTATACCGCATGTAATTCAATGCATTTATCATTAAAACTGTTTATTATGTTTCTACATTTCAGATGCGACCGAAGAATGGTTGGAGAATGAACACCCTTGTAGTGGATCGGAGATCCCTCCGACACCATCTTCATCTAGATCTCCATCGTCGTCGGGACGCTCAGCTGCGAAGAAAAAAAAGATCGTCAATCAGGACATTCTCGATGAGGTGAAGAGGAGCAACGCAATAATACAAGCGGAGTTCGAGCGTGTCCGAGAGACTGACGAGAGATTAATTGGTTTAGAAACCGAAAGAAACGAACTGCTAAGGGAGATGAACGAACACGCGAAGCTATTCAATGAGACGTTCATTAATATGATGTCAAAATTTTCCTGAGCAACTGATAATTATTTGAAGAAATAAAACAATTTTTAATGTAGGATTTGCTCACTCAGAGGTTTTTAGCAAGACATTAGTTTTACTTACTCAAATAATTCGCAATCGCCTCTCGAATGGATTGCGCAGATGGGTTTATATCTGTAAGTATCACAATTTGTTCTGCCATTTCCCGATTCGTTTCACGTTCCTTGTTCTGTAGTTGTTGTAGCCATTGCTGATTAATAGCATCATTTTGATTGTTCAAAAAATTGTGAAGGACACAGCAAGCTTTTATTATTAGCGTTACATTATCGATGTGGTTATCTATTCCTTTTCCAACACGTCGGAATCGTGCTTTCAAATGCCCAAAGGCGTTTTCCACAACTCGCCTATTTTTTGACAGTGCATAATTAAAGTTTTTTTCCTTTTCCGTAGCGTCTGCACGAAACGGGTAAGGTTTCATGACATTTTCCGACAAACGGAATGCAGAATCGGCGATTAACAGCACGGGTACATGAACTCCACCAATAATTTTTGAATGGTGCTTCAAAATTGGATCTTCAAACGCTGTCTTGAGTTTAGATTTTTCGAAAATTTTGGAATCATTACACCGCCCAGGACTTCCAACGCTTATATATTGAAACCGATATCTGTTGAAAGAAAAAAGTTAGATAACGGGGGTTATTTCGAGAGTCGAAGAGACGTTTGTCACTAGTGAAGTGAGAAAAATTATGTCGTGGTGAAGTGACGCTCTGTGAAAATCAAATGGAGAGTCACGTCACCATGACATGACTTTTCTAACTTCACTAGTGACAAAAGTCACATCGACTCTGGGAATAACCCCAACATTATAAAAAAGTAATAAATAAATAATAGTGATAAAATAGTAATAATAACCCACGTCAATCTATCCAGCGGGACAAACTTATCGAATTTCAAAGTTAATACGTGTTTTGGAATGTACCAATAGCGTAACATAGCGTACCTTCAAGGATTTTGAACGTACCTCAAAGCTTCCCGGAAAACCCGTGTCCCACTGGATAGACATACGATTTCAGCAATGACCGAGTCGATCGACCAGATTTCTACGGAAATGTGACGACCAAATGCGTACTTTACGAATCTGTCATTCATTTTTAATGTACCTCTTATTTTCACTTAAATGCTTATACCAAACTTTTCAAATCGTTTTATATATGAATTCTGGGCACGGAATTGGATTTCTCGGAAAATTTAAGCCCGATTTCATATAAAAAACACTATACTTAATGTCGTGAACTCCGGCACTGTGACTGCGACTGCACCTACACTTAAGTGCATTCTAGCCAATTTGAGGACCAAAAACAGTTTTTTTTAATTTGCATCCTTTAAAAATATACTAATTTCGAACAAAACCGTTAATTTCATGAAAACTCCATCATAAGAAAAGCCTTGATAACTTTCTGATCGATCATGACAAACGTACCTAACTGGAATTCACTTTCTGATAGAATTTACCAGTGATTTAAATAAAAAAATAATATTATTTTAAAAATAAAATATTTTTGATGATACATTTGAGAAAACCTGATTTCTGATAGAGATCTGATCATTTGATCAGGTTTTCTCTAATGTATCATCGATTAAATGTTATTTTGAAAATAATATTATTGTTTTTATTTAAATCACTGGTAAATTCTATCAGAAAGTGAATTCCAGTTAGGTACGTTGGTCATGTCGATCAGAAAGTTATCAAGGCTTTTCTTATGATGGAGTTTTCCAAACAGCACCGTGCGTCTCCATAATTATTCATGAAATTAACGGTTTTGTTCGAAATTAGTATATTTTGAAAGGATGCAAATTTAAAAAAACTGTTTTTGGTCCTCAAATTGGCTAGAATGCACTTAAGTATAGTGTTTTTTATATGAAATCGGCCGAAATTTTCCGAGAAATCCAATTCTGTGCCCAGAATTCATATATAAAACGATTTGAAAAGTTTAGTATAAGCATTTAAGTGAAAATAAGAGGTACGTTAAAAATGAATGACAGATTCGTAAAGTACGCATTTGGTACGTCACATTTCCGTAGAAATCTGGTCGATCGACTCGGTCATTGCTGAAATCGTATGTCTATCCAGCAGGACACGGGTTTTCCGGGAAGCTTTGAGGTACGTTCAAAATCCTTGAAGGTACGCTATGGTACGCTATTGGTACATTCCAAAACACGTATCAACTTTGAAATTCGTTAAGTTTGTCCCGCTGGATAGATTGACGTTAATAACCCCCCTATTCCCCCTTTCATCACGCTTTTTCTACACCTAGTACACTACCCATAATCGCATATCAGTCCCATCTTTGCTTGATTTCCTATTCATATGGGACTGATATGCGATTATGGGCAGTACATTGCTTGTCACTGGTTTTTAAACCATTCTCCCCCTTAGAGCGTAAGATACGTGATGGATCACCCCTAGCAAAATTCCAATAATCAAGTAGCCACTATGGACCATATAACAACACTGTTGTACACCATGGTACACTGTTGTACCCAGGGTTGACCATATTGCGGCTCCGGGAAAGGTTCCAGAAACCTTGACGGAAGTGGTTATTTTGAACAACTACCAACAGAAACATGCAAATTACCCTGTATATTACCTGTAGTCCACACATGCGAACAACACCGTAGAGTACCACCCTTTGTAGTTATGGTAATCCACGGCATCATCACTTTCCGGTCTTACTTCGATGTGGCAACCATCTAAAAATAGTTTAATAGAAATATTATTATGAAGGAAAAGTATTCATGAATGATTATAAATATTCGTAAATTATTTCAAATGATGCGTAAAAATATTTTTCCTCGCCTATTGCACCATAACATTGTGGGAAGCCAAGGCGTTCCATCCCTTCAACACATTCCTTGATATGGTGGTTCTGGAGTGGGAACGAATTGAAACATTCGCAGCGGAGAACTCTCCAAACTTCCTCACAAAACTCCAGGACAATGGCGCAAACCGTGGATTTTCCTACACCAAACAGGTTGGCAATAGTGCGGTACTCCGCTGATGATCCTAGTGCATAGAGCGCTATTGCGACTCGTTTTTTGACGGGAATGCAGTTTCGCAACGGGGTGTCTTGCTTTTTCAAGGTTATCATTTTTGTGCACAACAACTCGAACGACGATCTATCAACCCGGAAATTTTCTTTAAAAAAATGTTCTCCGTTCTGCTGAGCATCCTCTTCATAAAACCGTCCAGTCCTTTTCTGAAATACATAATAGTTGAGTAATTTCACAACTCCTATCGAAGATGATATAAAAGAAAGTGATTTGAAAGTGAATTCCAGCAAATCATTTCTTATAAGAGAAAGAAAGACAAAACTGAATGGTTACCGTAATGCACCGAAATCCAGACAAGTTTTAAAGTTGATTAGTAAAGCTTACCAAGCTCAGAACAGCACGTAAATTTTGCTATGACTTTCTGTCATCGTTTCAAATCATCACAAATGTTTGTTATGTAGTCTGGATTAATGGACTGTCTGGTATTCAGTGCATTGCGGTAACAGTGAGAGAAAAAAAATTCTCATTGAAGAAATTGTGCGCCGGAATCTGCCTTCTGATAAATATTGAAGATTCTTACCTTGGTCCACACCGATCGAGGTGCAGTATTGCCGGAAATCTCAGACGACAGCGCAACGATCCTATTTTGCTGTATAATAATATTGTTCATATGCTGTTGTCGCTTTCGCCTGTTTGCCATTTCCTGCGCCGACACCAAACGATACATGTTGGACGCTCTCGACATGTTTAAGAAATATTGCATGGCAATCGAAGAAATTACTTGTTTGTTTATCTGTTCGTAAGCCATTTTAATCATTCACGTACCACCACGCACCATCAGGAAACAAAACTGACCGCTAAACTACGACGAAACAAACCGCTTCAAAAAATGTTTTCATCGATGACAGTTGTTTAACAGAAACGTCAATATGTCAAGCTATATCACGTTTGTGTAGTGTGAACACCCTACTTGATATAGAATATCATCTCCGTATATAACGTGATATAGAGCGTAGTGAGAACGTAGCATAAAAGCTGCTGAATTCTTCTAAATCCTGGTCTCACAATCAGTGCTGCAAATTTTCAAATCATTCATTTGAATCCGAGCAAACATGAACAATCAGTCGATTCTGACAACTCTTCTATTCATCAGAACCATCAATGAATCGATTTGACAGATGGGTGTGCTTCATTCATGCGGGTTGCTTTTCGCTGTCTTTATTTTGTTCAATTGAATGAACCCTCATTCATTCGAACCACCATTCATACAGTTCATCGAGTTTTACTCTTGTCAAATGAAAAGGCAAGTCTATCAATTGACTTACTGATCACGATTCAATTGATCTTCGCGTGGTAGTGCTAAACGTTAAGATTTGGTTCAAAGTAGAATCCCAAGAATGGAAAGCCAAAAAAGAAAAACTGAAAATTCTAAAAGTTTTGCCGAAATCACAGCCCAATTCGTGCAAAAAGACGGAGAACGGGTGTACTGCCGGATTGAAGGCAACAACAAGTGCACATACATCCAATCAAAATACGATGCCGGAAACTTTATCCGTCATTTTCGGACTCGTCACACAAACCTGGCTAAAGAGCACGGTTTGATAAGTGAACATCAGTGCTGGAAAGCCTCTGTAAATGACCATGTTTCGATGCAAAACACAGCAGAGAACCACGCCACACTACTGCGAACCTCAGAAGTTCGAGGCGTTCATGCACAAAATAATCAAGCTGCTCATTTGCTTGCGATGCTGATTCAACTCGATTCTCCGGATCGTGAGCAGCATTTCCCTACTCGGTTCCCGAACATCAAAACAATTCAGCTGTCAATAGGTTCACTTTTACAAGGGTTCATTTTTGCACATCGAATCAGGTTTTATTTACAAAAGCTTTCCTGCACTGCTAGTAGCATGAAAAGAAGCAGTGTTGGCGACTTTTCATTATCTTTTTTTACTTTCAGCAACTTAGAATTTGAACCATTTGGGGATTTTTTTAAACATTTAGTTAAAATTTTATAGATGGAAAGGTATCGATTAACACTGCTCTCCTTGATTATTTCTGACAGAGAAGAATTTAAATATTGACATTTCTGTTCGAAAACTGGTCGATCTACAGCATAAGCATGTTATCTATTCTATGTTTCGAACATAGAAAATAACTTCCAAAATAACTTCGAGTTGAATTTACAACCTTTGTATTAAACTCATTTTATTGCAGAAAGTTAATCAGCAGCATCGAATTAAAAATCACGTGCATTGTTTTTTTTTTTAGTTTAAATTTCGAAACCAAGAGTGATTTTTTTTTTTTTGTAAATTTTACAATGGCGAAATGAATTAAAGTGAGTTATACTTTTATTTACGAGTTTATTTATACGTTTTGTCCACCCTAATAAACAAATACCATAAACGAACTGTATCGCGGATGGGTAAACTATCCCACAAATGATTTGGATGATACCCCGAACACGTCGTTAAGCTCTCTTTTATTGGTATTTTTATTAGGGCATTCGTTTTGTCAAAAGTAGGTTAAAGTTCTGGTAGGATTGACAAAAATGGTTAATGATCAAAATCTTTTTTTTTTTTTTTGTTCATGTAGGCATTTTGGATTATATAGTAAAGCTTTGAATAGACTCTGACTAATTTCTCTGTGCAAATTCCAAGACAGATTCGATAATTTGACAGGCTTTGATTTTTTTCCTTTGATTTGTTTTCCGTCGATCTTGTTTTCCGTGCTTAGCACCAATGCTACCGACGCCATGGAGGCAGCACCCACACCTGGACCCTACCTATTGACTCATCAACTCAACGGTTTTACTTCCCTTCCAAAGGAAGGCGTGATCAGAGATGTTATGCCTATTAGAAGTTTATCAAACTGAACAAATCTGTACAAAGAACTGGCTAGCCTGATTGTTGCTTAGTGATCAAAACGGTGATTTCCTGCAATTTAAAATCAGTTCAGGTTGAATAATTTATTTAAAATTATATGAATTTTTAATCAAAATTTGTATACAAAGCGAATTAACTCATATTTGAGAAATAAAAATGACAGATTTTTAACAAACGTACTACTAATCCATATGGCACCCCTGTATTGATTTTGTGTTTATCAACAAAGCGAGTCGGATGTTTGATTTCTTGCGACTTGTTTTTTTTTTTATATTAACTGCAATTGTGGACTGGCTGGTTACAGGAGCTACTGCAGCGAGTAAATAGTAACACACATCAAATTTCTAAAATAAAGCCTTATCTGACAATATTTATTTCTAGTGAATATCTGTTGTTTTGTTCACAGCAGAACAGATGGACACCGGCCCCACTTCATAGATTTTCGTCGTGCAACGCTGATCCATCAGTCGTGTATCCCACGCATCCTGGACGGGCACAGGCGCAGCCAAAATCGGTTCCGTCAAGAATTTTTCCTTTGCTATGTCAATTCTGCAACAATTGAGCGAGGAACCAACCAGTGCTTGGTGCTAATTACATGAACTGGCCAACTAGATCGCGGTGCAGTTTTTCGTGGCCGGACAGCCTATGTATGTGTCATAAACGACGGAACGGATCAGCTGCTGGAGGCCCAGTGACTGAGGTGGCACTGTGGCCCTAATCTTGCGCATTGTGGTTGCCCTGCCAGGTTGGTTGGCGGTCCATTTCAATGGTCACAATACGCAGTAGTACTGGTGGTGGACACAGCGCAGTTTCTGGTGGTGGACGAAGCAGACCGGATACTCAGCGGGAACTTTACCATTTGCAATAGAGATAGGGGTAAGAGGGGCATAGTGAACAGACGGGGCATAATGAGCATCCCGCACTTCAGTCCCAAACCTCCAATTGTTTGAAATAAAAAATTATAGTAGGTTCAATATCACCATTGTAATGATTAATGACCAATTATTTTGTTTCGAAACATAAGAAATCCAAGGTTAATGTACAGAAAGCTCATTATGCCCCACCTGGCTACTATGCCCCTCCTCCCCCTACACTGGTTTTTGACGAAGAAGTGCCTGAATTTGTTCTTTTTGGCTACGTTGAAGAATTTCATGCGGCAGAACAGTACCTTTTCGATCCGGGAAGATGCGTTTGAGTGGAAGAGAGAAGACAACAGTAGAAAGGCTGGATTTAAAGTTTATTTTGTGTGCAGATTATGTACGGATCGAACAGGTATTGAATCCGGACAAGGCTGGACCGATAGATAGGAAAAAACGTATAAGACAGGAGAACGAGCTACGGACGCGATAGGCTAAGAGTGGAAAGCTGACCCAGGATGAGCGCTTCAACAGAGCACCTTAAGCTGGGTTTAGACTAGGCAAGTCAAATGATCAACTCAGTTGAATTCAATTGGCTTGAAAAGTTGAGCCTGGTTCAACTTTGTTCAATTCAAGTGAGTTGATCAAGTCAGTTGAATTGCATGGCTTACACGTTCAATTCGCGTTCAAGTCAGTTGAATTCAACTGACTTGATCAATTGACTTGCCCTGTCTAAACCCAGGTTTAGAGTAAGAAATGTAAGAAACGGATATTCAAAACCGGGGCAGCTGGACGAAATGTTAAAGAAGAGCAAACTGGATAAAAATAAGAGCGATTGAAAGGACCAATTGAAACTGAAGAAGAATAAGGTGTGCATACTTCTAGTACGAATTTATTTATGATGTTGATAATTTAATGATTAAACGAAAGAAATATGCAAATATTTATTTGATAATGTTGTTTTCAAATCAATCCGGATCAAATCAAGTATATCATCTCGACACAGCATTCCCTTTGCGAGTTAGCTATTGATTGTTGGGCATGGCATTTCTGTCCTTCTGAAACATGTGTGATAAAGCTAGTTGTACTAGAGCACTGTTCGTTTTGACTTTCAAAGTGTTTTGAAGATTTTCTGAGCAAATTGCATGACGTGTTTTAGTGAAAACAGCACCGAACGAGTTGAAGTCTCTTTCCATAGAACATTGTGTTGCTGGAACTCCAAGAACGATTTTCGCTAGCGCCCAAACCTGTGGTTCTTCATACATTTTTATTGACCAATAAGCAATAACACTGAATTTTTGATCAGCATCAATCCGTTGTTGATACTGAATTGTGCGAATTTTCAACTCAAGGGTTGTTTGCTGTGTTTTTTGGGGGGTTCCTGCGCCAATAGTTTTAGTCAAATAATTATTCAAGCTTAACTGTTCCGGTGTGGAGGATGACGATACATTGTTGGAATTGGAAGGTCTTGTTGAAACAGGTGTTGGAGTGCTGGGTTTGATACGACTGAATGTTTGCATAAGAAATTCCTGAAAATATAAATTGAAAAATTCAAACTCAATTTTGATTTACATTTTATATTTGACAGAAGATTGATTTTTCAACTGTTTTTTTTTTAGATTGTGACTTAAAATCAACTATTCTATTAAGGGGTGATCCATTTAGTACGTCATGGGGGAGTGACAAGCAATGTATAAGGTATAAGACAAAACAGGGAGGGGGGGTTGAATTTCCCCTTATTTCGCGTGACAAAACAGATTGATCCTAAATACCATCAATACTTACAACGATTTCTTCTTTCTGTGAATTAGAAAGCAGGTTGGATCCATTGAAATTAAATCTTGGATCAAAATAAATGGCAGCACGAAAAATTTTGTTGCAAAAAAGTTTTTGCTGTCGGCGATCCATGGCAGATATAATATGGGACTTGAATCGGTTAGCATCGTCAAATCCTGATACGCGACCATACGCGCGAATCCATTCAATATAAAAATCGGACAAAGTAAGCTGTAATTGCTGAACGGCTATGGTGCAGTTGAAAAGTGGCTCGAATGACACTGCATACTCTTCGATAAATGCCCACTCTTTAGAGAGATCTGAAATAAAATCATTAAAAAATTCACATTCCAAAAGAACCTTTTAAAATACATGTGTATAAGAAACAAATACTTACCAAGTTCTGTGTATTGTTTTCCCAAGTTACGGAAAAACTTTTTTCCGTTTTTCAAAGCTAGCATAAGTCGGTGTTCCATCTGGTCTCGTTAGGAAGTGGGGGATAAGCACCTTCGCTGGCTTCGAAGAACGCTTTGTATTCTGCAGAACGGAATTTTTTCGTTTTCTTTCGAATTTCTTTCAAGGTTTCTCTGAATTGTTTTTCACGGCATACATCATGAACAACCAACTGGGTTGTATGGGCTCCACAACGAATGGCAACGAACTCGTCCGTGGTTGCATCTACAAGTACCTTCGCCCATGTCTGTTCTTCGGGTGACTCGTATGACTCAGTTTCAAGCGTCGTTTCAAGCGTATCGTCTTCCGCTTCGTTTTTCAGTTGTTCTACCTCTTCGTCTTCAGCGCTTTCCAGATTCCACTCCGGATCAGATATTATTCCATCATCATTGTTTAGTTCTACAGTTTCTGCTTCTTGTGAAAATAGGCGAACTAGTTTAACCATATTAGTTGCATTGTCGATCGTTATTGAAAATATTTGCCAGACTTCCAATTCAAAATGCTTCAGAAGCTTATTAAGCTCTTCTTTAAGATTTTGACCGGTATGCCGATCATGCAACTCGATGATACCTGTAATTAAATTTAGTTGTACAGAGGTTAAAATTCATAAAATGAAAATTGGTTCTAGTATTAGCACATACCAAGTGTTCTCTTAATAATCATTCCGCTGCTTGAAACATACTGACAGTTCACGCCCAAAAAACTTCGATACATTTTCGAAACAATATCAAGTTTTAAAGAAAGTATGATTCCTTTTAGCTCTTGTATGATAAGCCACACAGCAAAAAAATAATTTTGATATCACATCAAAGTGGATGCACTACAATCATGTCGAAAATTTCATGTAATTTTTATGACCACATAAATAAACAAATGCAGTAAAAGCAGCGTAATGTCAGTTCATGCATTGTATTAATGATAATTTTGTCCTTTTTAGCAAGTAATATTACACCATATTTTCGACATGATTGTAGTGCATCCACTTTGACGTGATATCAAAATTATTTTTTTGCTGTGCAATCTATTCCTTCAGCCGCTGTTTTAATGTAGTCCGTGATATTATGTCGGTTTAAGGTGATATTGAATGGCTTGACTAAAGGATCCAAAATATCACGGAAGCCGTCCCACTCAACTGATGCAAATGGTAGTTCATGGATGATAACTAGCTTCACTACTCCGCCAATCAATCTCTGCTTTGACATACGGACGGTGATGGCAGGATCTGATGCTTCATGGGGTTTTATTGACGGTTCTCCAATACACAACAAGTTGTAGGCCGATAAATGGGCCATACGGAAATGTCGGTCGAAATTTTGTGATCGAAACACTTTTTGAGCATAAGGACAGTTCGGTTCTAGAGTACAAACCACCATTTTTGCGTCGTTTCTGAGGATTTGCTTTGTATGTATCAATATGATTGACTTTTTGGTTGGTTTCGATTCAGCTGACTCGGCATAGCTCCTCTTCCGGCTGCTGATACCACTTGACTCTTGAGTATCTACCCCAGACTTAATGCCATCTTCAGACTGCATTTCCGACTCCATCGTGATGGAAGAATCGGATTGATCATCGACAGTAAAATTTCCAACCATGCTATTTCACTATTTACGAAAAACTAAAACTGGTTACGTAAATATTTAGCTGTAGCGAACAAAACACGTTAAACTGAAATGATTCTTTGACAGTTCGCTTTAAGTATTCATTCACAAGAGGTTCACGACTGTGTCACGCAATGTATTGAGGCTAATGAATCAAGTAATGAATAGTTAAGACTCAAGCAGCTCAGTTAGAAATGGTTTATGAACCAGATAAACAAAAATGTATCGAATGAACCGATTCAGATTATTTTGAACCAATCCTGCTCATATGGTTCATGAACCATTTGCGTTATTGTGTGCAGAGTTATTTTTCTTTGCTCATTGATTTCCATCACTGGTGAACATGCAACGCCGAAGAAAAAACCTCGAATTATCCCTAAAAAATCAGTTCCAATTGACAAACAGTTGCTCGTGGATTCAGCCATAAAACTCGTAACCTACCATCATCTTCCACTGTCGTGTTTCCAGTGGGAAGGCCTTAGACAGCTACTGGATCCCTTAGAAGCAGCTGTGGGAATCAAGCTGAACCGATCAAACGCAACAGTACACATTGAGCAAGCAGCATCTAAAATCCGGACAACCATGGCAATCGAAATGAAAACCAGACTGTTATGCTTAATGATCGACTCAGCCTCTCGACTTAACCATCATGTTCTGGGGATTCTAGTGCAATTCGCTGTGGGTGACACAATTGTAACCAGAACACTAGGTGAGAAGATCTATAATTATTTTTGACACTTTTTTTGAGAACATATTTGCTATAGGTATGATCGAGGTCAAGGACCGTCAAACTGCTGGTTTTTTGAAATCAAAAGTTCTCGAAATACTGGCTCGATATGGTCTCAAGCTTGATCAAATTTTTGCGATAACGGTCGACAATGGAGCCAACATGCTTGCTTGTGTCAGGCAGCTCAAGGATGAGTTTGAGGCATCATTGATTCCTATGTTGACTGAAGAAGACGACGAAGCATCAAACAGCATTGCTGAGGAAATGGCCGAGAAGATTACAAATGAGTTCCATGACCAGGCACGAGAGAACTTAAGCCTGGTGAGATGTGCTGTACACACCCTACAGCTGGCCATCCTCGATGTCGTGGATAAAAGCCACCCTAACGTGAAGCAAGTTACTGAGGTTGCCAAACGCTGTAAAAACGTGAAATACAAAACGAATTTCGATTACCACAACGCCACATATCCTCCGGTTTGGTGCCAGACAAGATGGGGTGGGATCACAGACAAACAGACGTAACTCTTTGAAAAACTTGTTCTTGAAAACATAGTATCTCAAAACATATAACCTCAGTAACGACATCTATCTGGCTTCTCGCGGAAAACAAGCTTGCTCGCTAACTCGTAAACAATATTGTATAAAATTTCTATAGAATATATAGAAACTTCAAAGTGATCCGATGCCAGCGCTGCGGCGAGTAGTTCGCGGAACTGATAATATTCAAATCAACCGTTAAATGCATGAACGAAGATACACAATAAAGAGTTACGTCTGTTTGTCTGTGGTGGGATATTCAAGATGCTCGATAGTTTTTTAGAGCAGAAATCCTTCTTTGTCCAACTGGGACAGGAGTTCCCTGAGCTATGTAAGATAAATTTAGAACTCTACAAAAGAAATAACGATAACACAAATCATCATCATTATTTATAACAGATCTTTCATCCAACTGGGAATTCGTCGAGCAATATGCTGAAGCATTCAGGCCATTATTCGTTTGCACAAAAAAATTCCAAGAAGCTCACATGTCACTTAACGATTTTTATCTTGAATGGTTGATGACAATACGCGAGGTGAGACAGCTGGAAAACAATCCGTTTTCCAAAGTTTTGGTCGAATCGCTGACAAGGAGACTCACAAACCTCAAAGGCTCTATGGCGTTTAAAATGGCATTATATCTGGACCCGCGGCTTTCTTTCATAAATTCAAAAATATTCACCATTGCCGAAAAGGAACATATACAGGTAACAATAAATAAAACGGTACAGTTTATACCAGGCACATCAGAGTTCATAAATTTTTTTTTTCCTAAATATACAGAGATTTATTTTTCAAACATGGGAACGCATCAAACGGCTGGAAATCGATTCCGTTGAACCGACTACCTCGGCTAATGACAACAGTGAAACCAACGAAAAGGATGATTTTATCACGGAAATGTTTGGTGGAACATTGGTTGCTTCATCTTCAAACTCCACATTCCAGCAGCAGGTTAAGGCTCTTGAGGCGGAACAACGTCAACCTGTTGTATACAAGCTGTAGGTAAAATAGGAAGTATCCTATTTCGATGTTATTCGGTAAGACGGTAAAATGTGAGAACGAGAGAGTTCTGTCAGATAAAGATAGAGGGTATGAAAAAGAGAATATAGAAGTGTAAAGTTTACGAATTGGAATAAACAGATCAGAAATCTTTTGGTGATAAACCAGAGCACAAGCGTATTTAATTAACTCCCGGATATCTACCCCGAAACAATACCTACCAAAGTCTCATGTATAAAACAACCTACGTCATACAACGTGTGGCAACATTGGATGAACCGTAAGACTAGTCACCGTGAGCTATCTGCTGTTGCTGCAGTGGTAATGTCTGTACCAGCGACGCAGTCAATGGTTGAAAGGGCGTTCAGCGCTCTAGCACTGGTTCTTTCACCCCATCGGTCCACATTAGGCGAGGGCACATTGGAAAACATCCTACTGATAAAGCTAAACCGGGAGGTTTATGAACAAATAATCCCTACTCTATACAATTGGAAGGATTCATTGGCCGACTATTGAGGACGGCATCTTCGGAATCAACTGATTTTCTTATTTTTTTTTAATTTTCATCAATTGCTTTGTTTCAACTGTTTCTTGGCTCAATTGGTTGAAAGACAACAGAAAAATAGAGGTGGGTGGACGGCACCACCCGCCACATAAATGGAGGGATTACTTGTTTTTCTATGATCAGTGATAATAAGGACATATATTCAAATAGAATAAGGGCCTAGCACCTGTTGTACACGATGACTTCTCTCAATGATGACTAGGAATTTAAGACACGCTCACGCAAACCAAAATAACCACCAGACAGGGGCAGTCTTTCCCTACCCGAAAGTTATGTTGGTTTACGTGGGCAAGTCTGATTTTCTAAAAATCATGTAGAGAAGGTATTGTTGATAAAAGTTGTTAGGCCCTTTTCCAGTTCTATCTAGAATTATTCAATCTTTATGGCTATAGCATATAGGCACCCAGGCAATAATCAACACATAAAAACCAACCACCTTACCAGTGAGCACTTTTCTTATAGCTCGTGAACTCTTCCTTATTCATGTTCATTTAATTAATTTATTCTTCAGTTAGTAACCACTTCACCATTCTTGAAAGATTAAATTACATGTAGACAATTTGAAAATTATGTACACTGACAGACTAACTCACTTCACCCAAAAGGAATTCAATGTCGTTATTTTTTCAATAATTCAAATAAGGCCATTCATAAAAAATCGATTTATTAAGAAATGGTGATGACAATTGTAGAGGTAGGTGGCTATACTTGATTCGGGGTATGCTTGATCCACTTTCATGAGATGCGTAGCCAATGCTAAAAAGTTTTGTTTATTTCTGTAGAACTGGAAAAAGGGCCTAACAGTTTTTGAAAACAATGCCTTCTCTAGATGATTTCCAGAAACTAAAAACTCACCCACGTAAACCCACATAACCATTGGGTAGGGAAAGACTGCCCCCAACCCAGGTGTTATGTTGGTTTGCGTGGGAGTGTCTCGAATTCCTAAGCATCATCGAGAGAAGTCTTTGTTTACAAAAGCTTCTAGGCCATTTTTCTAGCTGAATCTAGATTTGAGCTAGTTGGATTCTGTTACTGCATACACCAGATTTACAAAACAACCATCATGAGGGTCAAGTCTCCCCTCGAATCAAGTATGGACACTCTCCTTTACTGTTATCTCCTCAATTTATCCGCGTTATCCAACAGTTAGTGCAGAGCAAGAAATCTTCGCAACACTCGCAATGTCAGATGCATGGTTTTATCGCTTTTAATGGTGCTCTGCATGCAAATCCTGGAGTGATCCACAAGTTCCACATCATACCTTCGGTAATTTTGGAGCACTACAGTACGCAGTATCATTTGGGATGAATGTGTGCAAAACTTTGCCAGACGAAACGAAACGGATTTATAATTGCTCTCTGCCGTAATTTGAAAATGTGAGTAGAATTTATAGAAGAATCAGTATTATATTACATTGCAGAAAATACCTCTCAAAATACAACCAAAACTTTCAGCTGCTTGCAAATCGACGTTTTGTTTTGATACGATTGTTTTTGTTTTCGTTTCTTGTGTACTGCTTTGCGTCAAGGAATGAAATACAGGTTTGACAAAATGTATTTCATGTTTCTTTCATTCTTCGGATTTACTTACACAGCAGCACATATGACGTCAAACTCGAAGCTTCTTTTGACGTCATATAGGGATGAAAGAGATGACAGTTTACATAGTCGGACCTGTTGTCAACTATCGTGACGCTGTTCATTTATGTAAATTTGACAGCGAATGAACCGATTTCATGGTTCACTACCACAAGCTGAGTCAATGAAGGAGGCAGGTTTGTTTCAATTGCATGTAAATGACTAATGAATCAAACGACAAGAAGGGGTTTCTCGTTTGACAATGAACCTTTCATGACTCAATTGAAGATGTTAACGAAGCTCAAATGATTAATCCATGGTGTGTTGATAATGAAAGGTTGCCTTTCTCATTTTCGTGGTTTATTTTCGTTTGAGTTTGAAGTTTTACCGCACTGCTCACAATAATAATCTCTCTATCCGGAGATGAACCATCTTACGGCTGAAAATCTCTTAAATAAAGGAAATCAATCAATCAATCAATACTATTTCCTCTTACATACTTCGTTTGTTTCTTTTTTTTTTAAATCCAATTTCCAAATCAGTTGCTTTTAGGTCTATCAGATTGTCCACAATAATTAGCACTATGATCTGCAACAACTGATCTTGCTTATTCACTAAATGCACTAAGAATCAACAGTAATGCACTTCAGCATTTTACTGTGCCTTATTTTAATCAAGCGATTTATTTCATTACACTCGCTCTCGCATTTCAACCCTTCGACTCACTTTGCGGTCCTCTGTTTTAGCTATCATACAATTACAAATACTTTTGCTTTCCAATTCCAATTCCAGATTAATCATGCGCCACAGTCTGAAACAACTGGTCTCGCTCACTCACTTATCAAACAGCACTAAGGTAGATCACCTGTCTCGCTCTTGCGCTTCAGCTTGTAGGTTGGCGTAGCAATGTAGTAGTGCGCTTGAGTGTTTCACTGGACTCGCTTTTTCGTGTAGCGGTTCGGTTTAGAACCGGACTCGCTTGTGCTCTGCAGCTCATCAGCTGACCTAGCAATGTAGTATGTAGTATCTAATGCGCTTCAGTATTTCACTGGACTCGCTTTTTTTTCTCTCTAGCGCTTCGGTTGATAAACGGACTCGCTTGTGCTCTACAGCTCATAAACTGGCCTAGCAATGTGATAGTGCGCTTCAGTGTTTCACTGGACTCGCTTTTGTTTTCCTCTAGCGCTTCGGTTGAAAACCGGACTCGCGTAGCACTGCAGCTTCTTACCTGGACTTGCTTCATCATAATTTATGCTTCCAGGTGCATCTTTAAACACAATTAATTAAATCACCTCTACGTGCCGTATCCAAGTAAAATTATCCTCCATCTCTCCAGCCACCGATCTCTTTCAAAAAAATCCTACCGGCTGCGCCAAATTGTAGAATCGCCCGATGCCTCTTGGTTCGTTCTGCGTCAACCAGCTACTCCTCGAAATAATCTTGAATACACCAATATGACCTTTTAAACGTTGAAATTGTCAGAATGGCTTCAAAACTACAAAAATCGTCAATAATACCAAAATGGATTGTATATTCCAACACGGATTGGTGATTTAAAATAGACCTACAAATTCTCATAAAAATCTAGAAAAAAAGCGCCAAAAATTACTTTGATATCTTCAAAATGGCTATATAATAACACTAAAATAAGCCTTAAAAACGCTATATTAGTCAGGTGGTCTATCAATCGCCAAAATGTAAATTTTTTAAGGCTATTTAAGGTGCGAACGATTCTATTATGAGAAAATTGAAAATTATTGAACTTGCCACACAACTATACTAATGCAAAAATGGTACAGACATCGAAAGCTCTCAATCAATAACTGTGCCGAGAACAGTCGGGAATCACCCGACACACCAGAGCTATTGGCGTTGACGGCGACTCTGTAACTCTTTACTCCTATGAGAAAATCCATAAGCAAACGTCAGACTGTGCGTGAAACATGGCGGACTTTGTACTATCCTTTCACTCCACCGAAAATTCCCATAAGAAACTGTCTATATTTGCTGGAATAGCAAATTTTTCGACGGTGCCGTCAACGCCAATTGAGAACTACATACGTCTAACCTGTAGGACTGCACGGTTCGAAAAAGTAGTGTAAATTTATGTTCAATGTGATGCACATTAGACTGCCAGCGAAAATGGTAATTTTTAATTTCGCTAGCAAACCATATACAAAATGTTTATTGCCTCGAAAATGACCCTATGCAAAATTTGAGCTCAATCGGACATGATTTAGGGGTGGCGCAAACGCGTCAAAGTTTGACTTTTTTCACTTTCGAAAATCTCCCAAGGGGGGTACATGAAATTTCGGAAATCAAAAAAAAAAAAAAATTTTTGATGCCAAATGTCTTAAAAATGCCCGAAACGTCGAGATTTGGTGTTATCTCGAATTTTTTTTTTTCCAAAAATCGACTTTCTGGGACTTAGAATTTTTTTCATGAGTTCTATATGGAATATAGAAGATTGATGAGTCGGCTTCTAAAACTGTTCACAATTGTCTCCAACCTGCTTATATATCGAATTAAACCACCATTTAGGATCTAATACGAAATAATTCACTAGGGTGGTCCAATTATTCTTCAAATGTCAAATTCAAAAATATATGAAAAACCACAACTTTTCATCAGAAATTCCTAAAACCAATTGTAAAAATATCTTGAATTGCGTTAATCTGTTTGTGCGATAAGGCTGTTGTCTAAATATTGCAAGTGAGTTAAAATTACTTTATGTACTGCTTTCGCAACGTCTTCATCAACAGTTTCTCATTCCTTCAATATTTTTAACAGGTTCAGATCGTTGTTGGGTGCCATCGCAGCACACGGAGAAAGAAACCAACTTTTCAAATAAATTTTTACAATGAACACACAAAAACGAGCTAGTTGATTTTTAGTTTTATCTGGTAAAGCAAATTCATGCCGAAGAATAAACATTTTCAAAGAATAAATGATTTTGGCCATCCACCTTGCATTGTGGAACGTACCAGGAGCTCTTATTTGTAATTTTTCATCGATTTTTCCACCCAAATATAAAATGGCAAGTTGTAGAACCTCTCGGTAATCACCACGGTGGTGTTGCTCTCTAATTTGTTTTTCATAAAACTCCAATAATGCCAATCTTTCTATTTCCGAAATAGCTAATTAAAAAAAATAATCATCCAATCGTGAGTGGTATGAAGTCTTTTCCAAAATGTGCCATTTTGATTGGAATTCCTTAAAAATCTCATCATTTGGAGACTTTGACGTTTCAAATTTCAGAATTTTAAAAGCTTTGCCAAGTAGCAGTTCATGTATGTGGTGTCTACAAGGGAGGCCTATAAGCTGCCTCTTAAACAATTTGTCCAGGTACTGACACGCACCTTTTTTTCTACCGGTGTTTGATGCAGTAGTATCAAAAGATGTAAACATAGTTCTGAAAACAAACGATAAAATAGTCAGAGTTCTGAGGGTAACATACAAGATTTAAGATCATACCTGTCCGCAAGCCCCCATTCGACGACTGCATTGTACACCGCTTCTGCTTGTTGTGCCCCCGTAGAGTTTTCGATGGGTGGATCAGCCAATAATTTGCTAATGCCTTCGCCTGATACAACTATGGCCAAGCGCTCGGTTTTTGGTAGAGCTTTGGATGGTCATATGTTAGGTAGCAGCTTAGAATCCCAATGTACTGTTAAATTTATATCTGGCTTAAACGACACTTTTAAATCATGTTGCATTTGTAAGCGAATTCCTGCTCTGGCGATTCTGACAGATTCCTTGTTCAATAATAATGATGAAACATCGTGCCCTAAAGCTTTAGCGATCGATGATATTAGAAACACAGCATTTCGATCACTCACTTTACAGCGGTCCAATGCAGCAGCTACCTCAACTGTAACAACTCGTATCAGTTGCGATTTACGTGTCAAAGCTGGTTTTGGAGAACCTAGAATCATAGACAAACAGACGTAACTCTTCATTGTGTATCTTCGTTCACGCATTTAACGGTTGATTTGAACATTATCAGTTTCGCGAACTACTCGCCGCAGCGCTGACATCGGATCCCTTTGACGTTTCTATACATTCTATAGAACTTTCATGCAATATTGTTTGCGAGTTAGGGAGCAAGCTTGTTTTCCGCGAGAAGCCTGAGAGATGTCACTACTGAGGTCCTATGTTTTGAGATACTATGTTTTAAAGGAAAAACTTTTCCAAAGAGATACGTCTGTTTGTCTGTGCTAGAACATTCAAAATATATTAATATGGATGGTAATAGGTGTATAATCTAAAAAAAAAAACATTAGAAAAACATAACAACGTACCTGTTTTTGGAGAAGCTCTTTCGGATGTACTAGGCGAGTACACTGACCCAGCCTGGCTGTCGTTTTGTGATGATGTTTCAAATGAGGTTGCACTACAAATTTCGGTCTTTGGCTTGACAATTCTTCCTCAAAATCGCTACACGAAATGGTTTCATTGGTAGGGAGAACCTCAGTTTCTTCTTCAAGATGAGCTTGTTCCCGCTGTTTTTGCAAATATTGCATCGCCTGCTTTTCTTCACGGGTTTTTGCCTTAAAATTCTTCCCGATACCAAACAAACTCCGCAATGATCCATGAAATGTGTTCCTTTTTTCGACGTCTTTCTTAGCCATTCTAAGTTTGCATTTTAATAAGGCTTTCCAGGTATTGAAAAATAGCAACAGTTTTTTCTTTATGCTTTTGTCATTTACCAAATGTGTTAAGTTTTTTTTTCCAAGCATCCTTTAATTCCTTTATTGTTAGGAAGGCACTAAGCTTACAACTTTTTTTTTTCAGCACGCAAATGAAACATATATTTACGAAAAACTTCACTATACGTCGGCAAGTTAACAGAATGGCCGAACGACGGCAGATATTCTCCAACTAGCCAAATGTCAACAATTTTTAACAAACTGTCGTACTATTCTCTATCAGTTCTCTGCTTGTTGTCTTCTTCAAACGCACTACTGATCCTCAGTAAGGTCCTCAGATCGCATCCTTTTTTATACTAAAGCATAGGTAGAAAAAGCCAAGGTAGAAAAGTTTACGTAGAAATAAGTACTTGAGACCGTTGCTTGCCGGTAGGAGAACTCTGAGAGTGTGTTTTTTTTATTAATACCCAAAAGGAAGCCAGATAAACAATATGCTTTATGCGGGTACTTTTTTGGCACCTCTATAGGGTAGGAATTTAAAAGAAACACATATAAAGGGTTGTCCCGTATTAGGTGGATATGTTAAAAAGTCATTGTACTTTCGTCAGATTGTACTGTAAACTAAACAGCATTAACGGTTGTCCTGTACAATTTTCGGAATTATTCTACGATTTATGTCTATCTATGCTTCTATTTTACGTGGTCTCAGATACTAAAAAGTAATATCATCAAATGTTTTGAAGCTTGGATTCTTAAAAATTCCAAAACACAACATGATGATATTTTCAGATGCATACGTTTGGTAAAAAGTAATGGTTTTAACACAGACAAACAGACGTAACTCTTTGAAAAACTTGTTCTTGAAAACATAGTATCTCAAAACATATTACCTCAGTAACGACATCTCTCTGGCTTCTCGCGGAAAACAAGCTTGCTCGCTAACTCGTAAACAATATTGCATAAAAGTTCTATAGAATATATAGAAACGTCAAAGTGATCCGATGCCAGCGCTACGGCGAGTAGTTCGCGGAACTGATAATATTCAAATCAACCGTTAAATGCATGAACGAAGATACACAATGAAGAGTTACGTCTGTTTGTCTGTGGTTTTAACATACCTATTTTGATTTTTGAACCACCCTAATGAAGAATAATTGGACCACCCTAGTGAATTATTTCGTATTAGATCCTAAATGGTGGTTTAATTCGATATATAAGCATGTTGGAGACAATTGTGAACAGTTTTAGAAGCCGACTCATCAATCTTCCCAGAAGGCCGATTTAAAAAAAAAAAAAATTTCGAGATAACACCAAATCTCGACGTTTCATGCATTTTTAAGACATTTGGCATCAATTTTTTTTTTTGATTTCCGACATTTCATGTACCCCCCCCCCCTTGGGAGATTTTCGAGAGTGAAAAAAGTCAAACTTTGACGCGTTTGCGCCACCCCTAAATCATGTCAGATTGAGCTCACATTTTGCATAGGGTCATTTTTCGAGGCAATAAACATCTTGTATATTTTGATGGTCAAATTTTTCCCATACATTCATTGGCAGTCTAATGCACATAAATGGAGCGTCACATATCATATGCGTTTACTTTATATATCATGTAAAGTTCTGACACATTTCATGCAATGTAGCAAATATTGTATACAAAAGCCCATCTTTGTAAACACCATTGCTTGCAAGTTGCTCGGTTGCGTGAAATAAAATACAAGTCTACGTGAATGAATGTTTACATCACAATTAAAATTCAGAACATGATTTATAATGTAAACTTATATATGATATGTGACGCTCCATTCGACTGCGTCCTAGCAAGAAGTACGGTCGACTTAGTTCGCGCTCCACTATTTTGGAAGTTTTCTCGCTATTCGCTTGATTTAAATTGTCAGTTTTTTCTCGCTTAGAGTTCCCAGCTAAATAATTAACTAAAAGTGAGTTTTTTTTTCTGAGAAGAAAGTGTGTTTTCGGCATCATCGGAAGGAAAATTGTTTTTACGATTGCCAATTCGCCAACCATTTTGCGCACCATCGGTGCGTGGTAACGCATACCTGCACACGGATCATCGTCATCGAGTGTCAGCATCTGCCTCCGCATGAGCGGTGTACATCTATCATCGTGTGTTCAGCTGAGTGCCGACCCTCACATAAGCGCACACCAACGAAGACCGCCCGCACACGCTGATCGAAGATCATCCACGCTGCGCGTCGCTCCGCTGCTGCCGTTTAAACGCTCGGTGGTAGTAGTATAGGATTATCAGATAAGTTTTTGTTCTTGTTTCTCTCTTTCGCCCACAGTTAAATTTTAAGTTTGTGTTCTGTGTTTGTAGTTTTTTTTTCGTGTATTGTGTCCGAGTGATTATCGTTTCAGTGGTAGAGCGTTTTTCGCTCCCACTAGTACGGCAAAATGGACATTTTGTCGCAAGACGAAATGGACGTTTTGTCGGAAGATGACACCACTTTGCCACGCGATGGCAAGAAGGGTCGAAAACGTACGTCATCTCTCCCTGGTTCATCGTCTCAGTCTGGCAAAGGACAGGCTCAGATAAACCCCCGATCGCGAGCCTATCCAGGTGACTCGACTGGCCCATGGGTTGTCTACTTTCAGCCCAGAAACAAACCTTTGAATGTAATGCAAATTACTAACGATCTGACGAAGCGATACTCGGCCGTGACTGAAATCACGAAGGTTAGGCACAATAAACTTCGTGTCTCCGTCTCTAACCTGAAGCAGGCTAACGAGATTGCTGCCTCCCAGCTCTTCACGCTCGAGTACAGAGTTTACATCCCAGCTCGTGATGTGGAGATCGAAGGTGTGGTCACCGAAGCGAGTCTGACCCCCGAGATCTTGGAGAAGCAGGCGGTTGGCCGTTTCAAGAACCGTTTGCTTCCTCCGGTGAAGATACTGGATGTCCAAAAACTGGGCTCAGTATCTGTCAGCGAGGGTAAAAAGAGTTTTATCCCCACAGACTCGTTCCGTGTGACCTTTTCTGGTTCAGCCCTTCCTCACTACATCGAGCTGGGAAAACTTCGACTACCTGTGCGTTTGTTCGTTCCCCGGGTCATGAACTGCCAAAACTGTAAGCAGTTGGGACATACGGCCTCCCACTATGGCAGCAAGGCACGCTGTTCCAAATGCGGAGAGAAGCATGGGGATGACACCTGTGCAGCTACCGCACCAAAATGCGTGTACTGTAAGGGAACTCCTCATGGTATCTCGTCATGCCCGGTGTACAAACAACGTGGGGAGAAATTACAACGCTCACTTAAGGAACGTTCCCGGCAGTCTTTTGCAGAAATGCTTAAGACGGCCACGCCATCGACCAACGACAAAAATCCCTTTTCTCTTTTGTCAGATGACGAGACTGACTCTGACTTGGCTGAGGAGGGAACTTCTTTCTGTTTTTCAGCACGGAAACGAAAACGTTCGCGGAAAGTTGAGAATGAAGAACCCCAAATCAGCTTGCCCAAATCAAGGAGTGGTGGAAAAAAGGAAGTTTCTACTCCTCCTGGATTCAGAAGAACTGACTATACCCAGGATTTTCCACCTCTCCCGGGGACATCCAAAACCCCTGATGTCCCATTTTTAAGAACAGAAGCCCCTTCTTCATCTGGGTTGTTCTCATTTGATAAAATTGTGGACGATATTCTCAAGTACCTGAATATTTCTGATCCTCTCAAAAGCATTGTTCTGGCAATGCTTCCTTCTGTGAAGACCCTCTTGAAGCAATTGACATTGAAGTGGCCCCTCATTGCAGCAATCATTTCCTTCGATGGATAATTTTCCAAACGAGGTCGGGGATTTGATCACTGTTCTACAGTGGAATTGTCGAAGTCTCATTCCTAAATTAGATTCTTTTAAGTTTTTAGTTCACAATAATGATTGTGATGCATTTGCTGTTTGTGAAACTTGGCTCTCTTCAGATATAGATCTTCCTTTTTATGATTTTAACATTATTCGACTGGATCGTGAGGATTCGCGTGGAGGAGGAGTACTTTTGGGGATCAAAAAGTGCCATTCCTTCTATAGAGTGAATCTTCCACAATTTACAGGTATTGAAGTTGTCGCATGTCAGGCTATTATTAAAGGTAAGAGCCTTTGTATTGCTTCTGTTTATATTCCTCCTAGAGCCGTTGTTAATCGAAAACAACTTTCAGATATATGTTCAGTACTTCCTGCTCCACGGTTGATTATTGGAGATTTTAATTCCCACGGTACAGGCTGGGGGGAACTGTATGATGACAACCGTTCTACTTTTATATATGACCTCTGTGATAACTTCCATATGACAATTCTTAACAATGGAGAAGTAACACGTTTGGCTGGCCCATCCTCGAATGGAAGTAGATTAGACCTCACACTTTGCTCTAACTCATTATCGTTGGATTCCACGTGGAATGTGATCCAGGATCCCCACGGTAGTGATCACTTGCCGATCAAAATTTCGATTGCCAGTGGGTTCAATCCGTCGGAATCCGTTAACGTCGCGTACGACCTCACCCGTAATATCGATTGGACAACGTTCAAGACCGCGATAGAGGAAGCAGTGTCGTCGGTAGAAGAGCTTCCACCGTTGGAGGAATATAACTTCCTCTCCAATCTGATCTTGGACAGCGCGCTTCGAGCTCAAACTCGGCCGGTTCCAGGAACGTCTTTTCGTAGGAAACCTCCTAACCCTTGGTGGGACCAGCAATGCACTGAGGTTTATCGTAAAAAGTCCGACGCGTTTAAGCTTTTCCGGAAACGTGGAACACCCGTGTATTTCGAAGCGTACTCGGCTCTTGAACGCGAACTCAAGAGCCTCATCAAAGCCAAGAAACGCGGATACTGGCAGCAATGCGTGGACGGATTATCGCGCGAAACGTCGATGAATACGCTTTGGAACGCGGCGCGAAGGATGCGTAACCGGTCTTCGAACAACGAGAGCGAGGAGTACTCAGATCGTTGGATTCTCAAGTTCGCGCGAAAAGTATGTCCTGATTCCGTGCCGGCACAGATGATTCCTCGCGAAACGACGAATTCTGTAGACGAGATCAGCCAGCCTTTTTCAATGCTGGAACTCTCACTCGCGCTCCTTTCGTGTGGCAATTCGGCTCCGGGGGCTGATAGAATCAAGTTCAACTTGTTGAAGAACCTCCCAGACGTCGCTAAGAGGCGCATGTTGAACTTGTTTTGTCAGTTCCTGGAGTTCAATATTGTTCCAGATGATTGGAGGCGAGTGAGAGTTATAGCCATTAAAAAGCCTGGAAAACCGGCTTCAGATCATAACTCGTATCGTCCCATCGTGATGTTATCGTGCATTCGAAAATTGTTGGAGAAAATGATCCTTTTTCGCTTGGACAAATGGGTTGAGACGAACCACCTACTCTCAGATACTCAATTTGGATTCCGTAGGGGCAAGGGAACGAACGACTGTCTCGCGTTGCTTTCCACAGAAATTCAGTTGGCTTTTGCTAAAAAAGAGCAAATGGCTTCTGTTTTCTTGGATATCAAGGGGGCTTTTGATTCAGTATCCGTTGAAGTCCTTTCAGACAAACTCCACGCTTGTGGCCTTTCTCCATTAATAAATAACTTTTTGTACAATTTGCTGTCAGAGAAACATATGAGCTTTTCTCATGGAAACTCTACAGCTTCTCGATTTAGTTACGTGGGTCTTCCCCAGGGCTCATGTTTAAGCCCTCTTTTGTATAATTTCTACGTCAGAGAAATTGACAATTGTCTAAGTGACAACTGCACGTTGAGACAACTTGCAGATGACGGCGTAGTGTCTATGACAGGGCCCAAAGGGGTCGACCTGCAAGGACCCTTACAGGATACCTTAGACAATTTGTCTACTTGGGCTATTCAGCTAGGTATCGAATTCTCCACGGAGAAAACTGAGTTGGTCGTTTTTTCTAGGAAGCATAGCCCAGCACAACCAAAGCTTCAACTTTTGGGTAAACCGATCACTCATTCTATGTCCTTCAAATATCTTGGGGTCTGGTTCGATTCAAAATGCACCTGGAGATCCCACATTGAGTATCTGAGACGAAAATGCCAACAAAGGATCAATTTTCTCCGAACAATTACCGGAACGTGGTGGGGAGCCCATCCGCAAGATCTTCTAACGTTGTACCGGACAACGATTTTATCGGTTTTAGAATACGGTAGTTTTTGTTTCCAGTCGGCGGCTAAAACTCACATCATCAAACTGGAACGTATCCAGTATCGTTGTCTTCGTATCGCGTTAGGATGCATGCACTCGACTCATACGATGAGTCTAGAAGTGTTGGCGGGCATGTTGCCACTATCGGATCGGTTCTCGGAATTGTCCCTCAGGCTCCTCACCCGTTGCGAAGTTATGAACCCACTGGTAATCGAAAACTTTGAAAAGCTTCTTGAGCTGAACCCTCAAACTCGTTTTATGTCATTGTACTACGTGTACATAACACAGGATGTCAGCCCTTCACAGCATAATCCTCATCGTGTATGCTTCTCCGACTTCGGCAATTCAGTTAGTTTTGATTTATTTATGACGCGGGAGATTCGTGGAATCCCAGAACATCATCGTTCCATGATTGTTCCGTCAATTTACGCTGCAAAGTTTGGCCAAGTTGATTCCGCAAGATCGTTCTTCACAGATGGATCACCAATAGAGTCGTCCGCTGGTTTTGGTATTTTTAACGAATTTCATAGCGCCTCTCGAATGCTTCAAGCTCCTTGTTCCGTATATGTTGCTGAACTGGCGGCAATACACTATACGCTAGAAACGATCGCCTCACTTGCACCAGATCATTATTTTATTTTTACGGATAGTCTCAGTTCTGTCGAGGCTATTCGCTCTATGAGGCCGGTAAAGCACTCCTCGTATTTTCTCATGAAAATACGAGAGCTTTTAAGTGCTTTATCTTTAAGATCTTTTGTCATCACCTTTGCATGGGTCCCATCTGATTGCTCGATTCCGGGCAATGAGATGGCTGACTCACTTGCTAAGGTGGGCGCTATGGAAGGCGATATTTACGATCGAAAATCGCCTACGATGAATTTTTCTTCATTTATCGTCAACAGTCACTCGTCAGCTGGCAGAATAAGTGGAGTGAAGGGAGTTTGGGACGATGGCTATATTCGATCATCCCTAAGGTGTCGAAGAGTTCTTGGTTCAAGGGGTTGGATGTGGGTCGAGACTTCATTCGTATGATGTCTCGCCTCATGTCCAATAACTATTCGTTAAACGCTCACTTGTTCCGTGTTGGGCTGAAGGACAGCAATCTCTGTGAATGTGGACAAGGTTACCAGGACGCAGATCACATTATTTGGTCTTGTGCTGAGCATCGCGGAGTCAGATCTGAACTGTACGATTCCCTTCGGGCTCGAGGTAGACAACCTAATGTTCCAGTTCGGGATATTTTGGCTAGACGTGATCTGGGAGTTTATGAAACTCATATATGTTTACTTTAAGAATATTAACATTAGATTGTAAGTTTTATTAACCTTGTGTTTAGTTTGTATTTTGTACGTGTGGGTTTTTTTATGTTTGTTTTCAAGATGAATAGAAATTAGTTCATGTTTTAGGATTAATTAAATATTTGTATCGTAAACCACATTTCAAACCTCCCTCTCCCTTTTCCCATCCAAAAAAAATTGTAAATCCCCACTAACCTCGAGACAACCGCGAGTATCCGGTCCAGCTCCTTTAACTTTAAATATAAGAAATCAATAATGTATAACAAAAATGATAACTCGGCTCTGTAAAGTTTATTCGATTGAGCCTGTACAAATAATGTAATTAATAAAAAAAAATGTGACGCTCCATTTATGTGCATCATATTGAACAGAAATTTACGCTACTTTTTTTAACTGTGTAGGTGTCCGACATTCTATTAGTTTTAAACACGAGGTAAACAGAGAGAGATCCGTCCTACAGTCATCAGTTCAATGATATGAGTAATTCGATCAAACTGACTGACTACACACACTCAGAATTTTTTTTCACTTAGATGTTACATGAAAACATACATAGATTTTTTTCCATCTAGTTTTTCACGTAAATTTTACGTTCTTCACATGTGGATCGGTTTGAAAGTTCTAATTTCAATCCACATACAACTCTTATGTGGACCGTACACGATTGCTTTTATTGACAATAATCGTATTGTCAATACATTCAATATTGACGTCAATACATCGGTATTGACAATATTTCTGTATTCACATCATCAATATTAATGTCAATAATTCCCCTTCGCGTCAATATATTGATACGTGTGGGGTTTACTTTATAGGAAGTATAGGCTTTGGAAGTAAATTTCACTTTATTTTCATGTATCATCTAAGTGAAAATTAATCAATGTGAAAAGATCTTTGCCCAATCCACTAAAAAACAACATAGATTTTATGGTATTTTTCAAGTAAATTTTATTATGTATTCACTTAAATTTTAGTAAATTTCTTCGTTGCCACGTGGCTTTTTGATCCTTCGATGTCGGCTCTTCCTATCATTGTGAAGCAAAATTCACAAAGCGTAGGATTGTTCACCCTTTCAAGGGAACGTGAGCTGGGTTTAGACCGTCGTGAGACAGGTTAGTTTTACCCTCCTGGTGTGCGATATTGTTGCGCTATCTTAACGGAATTGCTGTGCAGTACGAGAGGAACCACAGCTACGAAGGCCGGGTAAAGCAGGTGCATAAGAACGCCTATCAATGGTTGTTGGGTTCTGCCCTGACCGGCGATTTGCGACCTCTGTGCACCTGAACTCCGATTCTTACCTCCACGCGGTGCCCGGTGGGGTTGCTGGCGGTGATATTTGCCGTCAGTAATGCGAACAAGAACGGGGGATCATCGTTGTCACCAAAGCACTTCTGTCAATTATCGGTAGTGCCCGTGATGACGATGACAGAGCAATAAGGTTATTGCCAACTCTCGAAGTAGCCCAAGATTATCGCTACCTGGGGATGCTAACCGGCTCGGTCTGGTTACGACTTGGCCGTCCTGAATGAACTATATCCACCTTTTCAAGGTGGATTGTTTAAAAGGACGTTAATAGATGGAAGCACAGCTACGAAGCCGGGTAAAGCAGGTGCATAAGAACGCCTATCAATGGTTGTTGGGTTCTGCCCTGACCGGCGATTTGCGACCTCTGTGCACCTGAACTCCGATTCTTACCTCCACGCGGTGCCCGGTGGGGTTGCTGGCGGTGATATTTGCCGTCAGTAATGCGAACAAGAACGGGGGATCATCGTTGTCACCAAAGCACTTCTGTCAATTATCGGTAGTGCCCGTGATGACGATGACAGAGCAATAAGGTTATTGCCAACTCTCGAAGTAGCCCAAGATTATCGCTACCTGGGGATGCTAACCGGCTCGGTCTGGTTACGACTTGGCCGTCCTGAATGAACTATATCCACCTTTTCAAGGTGGATTGTTTAAAAGGACGTTAATAGATGGAAGCACAGCTACGAAGCCGGGTAAAGCAGGTGCATAAGAACGCCTATCAATGGTTGTTGGGTTCTGCCCTGACCGGCGATTTGCGACCTCTGTGCACCTGAACTCCGATTCTTACCTCCACGCGGTGCCCGGTGGGGTTGCTGGCGGTGATATTTGCCGTCAGTAATGCGAACAAGAACGGGGGATCATCGTTGTCACCAAAGCACTACTGTCAATACATCGGTAGTGCCCGTGATGACGATGACAGAGCAAAAAGGTTATAGCCAACTCTAAGTAGCCTGTGATTATCGCTACCTGGGGATGCTAACCGGCTGGGTCTGGTTACGACTTGGCCGTCCTGAATGAACTATATCCACCTTTTCAAGGTGGTTTGTTTAAAAGGACGTTAATAGATGGAAGCACAGCTACGAACCAATGGCTCAATACTAGTTCGACCGGACTTTGGTATAACGCTACGTTCGTTGGATTATGCCTGAACGCCTCTAAGGTCGTAACCAAACCGAGCTGATAGTGTCCCCCATAGGTGGTCGGTGATCATGTGGCAAAAAACCTACAAGACGTTGGCATCTTATTGCATGCACGCAGACAAAGCCCTTGCGCGCGGCGTCGTACAGCAAGTATCTGGGATACTGGAACGCTGGTGGCGCTGCTCAGCATCAATATATGATTTCGATACCTGAGACCTCCTACAAACGATAGGTTTACAGGCTGGGAGTTGCGAGTTGCAGAGAGGTGTACATTTCGATCCTCTCAGACTACCCTTGGGGTGTGAAGTTGTTCGCCTCCCCGTGGTGCACCCTGGAAACGATGGACCACCAGTGCTGCGGTACTGATCCAGTCGGCTAATCGAACAACAAACGAGGGGAAGCGCCGGAAGGTGCCTTGCGATCGATGTCAGTAAGATCGCAAGTATGTATACTGACACACTGGCATTATGTAGGACACTGAGTGGAAACTTACCATAAACCACGCTACGGGCTGGCACTCAAGGTATTTCATTCTCTTAGTAGAGTCGGGTGGAACCGGCCGAAACGACGTTTGAGCTAATGCCTTGTTTGTCTCCGTCCCATAAAACCCTGGCAGGCCTTAGAATACGTTCCTCCCGTGCCACCCAGTTGGGGCTGCGGTGGGAATAGGTTCGGTTGAGTTATTCCCGTCTTACGCGATCCGGCTCTGAACATAACGCCCCATGAAGGCCTATGTCAACCCTCGCCATGGACCTCACTGCTCGCATAGGCACCCATGGGGATCAATCAGCGACTATTCCATTTACACGGTAGGATAGCGGTCTAAGGGGGACCCAACAGTCGGGATGATTTCAAACAATCATCAACAAAACCAAAAACCCCAAACCCCAGTTGAACAAGTCGCCGAGGAGGCGACCGCGAACCCGTTCGCGAAGGGAGGTCTACCCAGATCTCCTGAACACAGAGAGCCGAACAAACGGTCGAAATCTCCGCGCGATGCAGAGACAACGGCCGGGATCGGTGGACAGCCGGAAGAGCAGCCGAAGGACTGGCCCGGGCTAATCAGAACTATGAATAGCTTTGGGCCCCTCCCTAGGCTGCTGGCAATCGCGGGACAACTCGACGCCATAATTGAGTTCACGAGTACGAAGAGCAACATCGCGAAGGACCTAAAGCAGGCCTTGCGACAGCTCCGTGCAACCGTGAACGAGGCCCAGGACGACCACGAGCGGCTCAGGAAGCGACTAGAGGTCGCAGAGAGGGCGGAACAGAAGGAACCGAAGTCTACCCAGACGGACGCCTTCAACTTCGCGGGCAACAATACGATGTCCAGCGAGGCCCTCCACTTTGCCGTTACGCAGGGACAGAAGCGTAATCGACCCTCACCTTCGCCAGTAAAGGGCGCAGCACGCCCTAAGAGACGGAAAGTCTCTGTGCAGGTGGAGAGTGCGGCGGTTGCCCATCAGTCCAATGCTTCAGTGGACGTACCGAAGAAGAGGGCTGGAATAGCCAATAGAAATACTGAGAAACCTAGCGGCTCCAAGGGCGGGAAGCAGGGCGGTAAGAAGGGTACCCCCCCGAAACCCCCGAAACCCCCGAAACCCCCGGACAAAACTGCCCCCAAGAGCAGTGCTGCCCGGACCAGGAACAAGGGCGAAGCTCTCATCTTCAAGACGGACGCGTCGAAATACGCGGAAGTCTTGAAGAAAATGAGAACGGACGAGCGCCTTGTGGAGATGGGCAGTAACGTGAGGAGCATCAGGCGCACTCGTACAGGCGAGATGCTCCTGGTGCTCAAACGTGGTGCTAAGGACCAGGGACCAACCTACCAGAAACTGGCAAAGGAGGTTGTTGGTTCTGGGGTGCAGGTGAAGTCGCTAGGCTCGACTATCACCATCCAGGTCAAGGACCTGGACGAAGTGACGGAGGCGACCGAGATAGTCACGGCGCTCCGGGAACAGTGCCAAGTCGAGGTACCGCAATCAGCGATTACCTTGAGGAAGGGACTGTTCTCCACCCAAGTGGCTACCATCAGGCTCTCTGCAGCTGAGGCCAGAAAGGCGGTAGCCGCAGGGAGGGTGCGAGTGGGCTGGTCGGTCTGCCCCGTCAGTATTCCCCGACCGGTGACGGCTTGCTTTAGGTGCTTCGGTCAGGGCCATGTGGCCCGTGACTGTAAGAACACCGACAGGAGCAAGCTTTGCAGATGGTGCGGCTTGGAGGGCCATAAGGCGCGAGGTTGCCAAAAGCCGCCGAGGTGCACTATATGCGCGGAGAAGGGGAATACCCCTACCAACCACATGGCAGGTGGCCCCCGCTGCCCGGGGTCCAAGAGCAATGCTGCTAAGGCAAAGAGCAATGCTCAGCCATGTTCGAGGTAGCGCAGTTGAACCTGAACCACTGTTCGGCTGCCCAGCAACTGCTGTGGCAATCGGCAGTGGAATGGGGAGCGGATGTCGCAATCATCTCTGACCCGTACCGCGTCCCAACCGGCAACGGGAATTGGGTCACGGACGCGTCGGGGATGGCGGCGATATGCACGATGGGGAGCTTCCCCATTCAGGAGGTAGTCGTGTCCAACTCGAGCGAGGGATTCGTGATCGCCAGGGTTAACGGAGTATACTTAAGTAGCTGCTATGCTCCGCCCAGGTGGTCTATCGAGCAATTCTCGCAGATGGTGGACAGACTGACTGCGGTACTTGTCGGCCTAAGACCGGTGGTCATTGCGGGCGACTTTAACGCATGGGCGGTAGAGTGGGGTAGCCACCACACCAACCAGAGAGGATGCATTCTACTGGAGGCAATGGCCAAGCTGGACGTTGTACTATCCAACACCGGCTCGGTCAGTACCTACAGAAGGAATGGTGCAGAATCCGTCATCGACGTGACATACTGCAGCCCGAGTTTGGAGGGCAACCTACACTGGAGGGTCGATGAGGGTTACACTCATAGTGACCATCAGGCGATTCGGTACAGTGTGGGGCCAGGTGAGAGGCGAGTGGCAGGAGGAAATTCTTCCTGCGCTCGAGGCTGGCGGACGTCGTTCTTCGAGGAGGAGGTCTTCGGCGAAGCACTGAGGCGGGAGCGAACAACCCCGGATCTGACGGGGGAAGAACTGGTAGCAGCACTGACAAGGGCGTGCGATACAACCATGCCTAGGAGAGCCTATCCCAGGCATGGCCACAGACCGGTGTACTGGTGGAGCGAGTCGATTGCTATCCTCAGGGCGTCTTGCCTCCAGGCGAGAAGGAGGATGCAACGAGCTCGTACGACTGAATCTCGCGAGGAACGCCGCGTCGCTCTCCGAGCGGCTAAGGCAGCCCTCAATAAAGAGATCGCCAGACGCAAGCGCGCGTGCTTTGACAGCCTATGCCAAAGCGCCAACACGAACCCATGGGGGGATGCTTACAAAGTGGTCATGGCAAAGACCCGCGGCGTGACGGCACCCCCAGAGAGATCACCAGCGGTACTGGCTCCGATCGTTGGGTTCCTGTTCCCGCGTAGGGACGTAGACTCCTGGCCGCGGATCCCAGGCGCGGATCAGGGAGAAGTGTCTAGAGTGACGAACAGTGAACTTGGCGGTATTGCCAGGTCGCTGGTGGTGGGCAAGGCCCCGGGCCCAGATGGGATCCCGGTTGTGGCTCTGAGGGCGGCCGTTGCGGAAAATCCAGACATGTTCCGTTCTGTTTTTCAGACTTGTCTGGACGTAGGCGTCTTCCCAGACGCGTGGAAGCGGCAGAAGCTGGTGCTGCTTCCGAAGCCAGGAAAACCCCCTGGGGACCCGTCAGCATACAGACCCATCTGTTTGCTGGACACCACTGGGAAACTGCTTGAGAGGGTCATCCTCAACAGGCTGTCGGCCTACACCGAAGGTGTAGACGGCCTGTCAAGCAGCCAGTACGGGTTCCGAAAGGGCAGATCCACGGTGGACGCCATCCGCGACGTCATCCAGACGGCAGAGGTGGTCCATCGGAAACGAAGGGGCATTCGCTACTGCGCGGTGCTAACCTTAGACGTGAAGAACGCGTTCAACAGCGCGTGCTGGGGGGCGATAGCCCGCTCGCTACACCAGCTCCAAATTCCCGGAGGGCTGTATAAGATTCTGGAAAGCTACTTCCAGAATCGTGTGTTGACGTACGACACAGAAGATGGCGAAAAATGCGTTAGAGTCACCGCAGGTGTGCCACAAGGCTCCATCCTGGGCCCGGTGTTATGGAACGTCATGTACGATGGACTGTTGAGGATAAAATTCCCGGTAGGCGTGAAAATTGTAGGTTTTGCCGACGATGTCACGCTGGTAGTCTGCGGGGAATCCCTCGAGGAGGTAGAGCTGACAGCGGCCCACTGCGTCAGGCTTGTGGAGGAATGGATGAGAACCAGGAAACTGGAGCTCGCCCATCACAAGACGGAAGTGGTCGTAGTCAACAATCGCATGTCAGTACAGCATGCAACGTTGACAGTCGGCGGAAGCACAATTAGGTCTGTGCGCTCTCTAAAACTCTTGGGGGTTATGCTCGACGATAAGCTCAGCTTCGGCTGCCACGTCGAGTACGCCTGCAAGAGAGCGTCTATGGCTGTGGGGGCATTATCCCGTATGATGTCAAACAGCTCGGCAGTGAATGCCAGTAAGCGCAGGCTCCTCGCTGGGGTCGTAGTATCTATCCTCAGATACGGCGGCCCTGCGTGGGCTGCGGTACTGGATATTGACTGCCACAGGCAGAAATTAGAGAGTACACACAGGCTAATGTGCTTAAGGGTGGCCAGTGCATACCGCACTATCTCGAGAGAGGCCGTCTGTGTCATAGCAGGGATGATGCCAATCAGCCTTATCATTAAGGAGGATGTGGCGTGTTATGACGCGAGGACCGTTCGAGGGGTGCGCAACAACGCGCGAGTTGTGTCGACCGCGAGATGGCAATTGGAGTGGGAAAACTCCACAAAGGGGAGGTGGACTTACCGCTTGATACCTTCCGTATCAAGCTGGGTCAACAGGCGCCATGGGGAAGTAAACTTCCACCTGACACAGTTCCTGTCAGGCCATGGCTGCTTTAGGAGCTACCTGCATAGGTTCGGACATGCAAGTACTCCCACCTGCCCCACATGTGCTGGTGTCGAGGAGACCGCCGAACACGTCGTGTTTGCCTGTCCACGTTTCGAGCCAGTATCGAGCGCTATGCTAGCGATATGCGGAGCGGATACCAGTCCGGACAACATCGTTCATAGGATGTGTGGTACCACCGAGAACTGGAGCGCGGTGGTGACTGCGGTCACCCACATAGTTTCGGTATTACAACGACAGTGGCGAGCCGAGCAGCAGTTACCTACTGCCCGACCAGATCGTTAGAGTATTGCTAGAGAGGCGCCATAGCGCTACAGCGGCCCCTCCCACGAAGTAATGCCTTCGGGCGGTTCCGGGGAGGCCAAGGGCCAAGCGCACAGGGTAAGGTTTAGTGGGTCGGGAGTGAAATTCTCCCATCCCCACACCCTGAGTTCCTTCTCAGGTGTCTGTGAGCAGATTCCCCCCTGTATAAAAAAAAAAAAAAAAAAAAAAAAAAAAAAGACTACCCTTGCTTGGAGGTTGCGCGCCCCCCACGGCCCACGAAGTGTGTTGTGTGCTGGTGGTGGCGGCGGCGCGCGAGTGCGGTGCGGTGGTTATCATCCGGCCGCGCGCTCATCATCATCATGGTGGTGAGCGCGCGCGTCCGTCGAGACGTGTGTGTGTTGTGTATGAGAAGAGAAGTCCCCATCATGGCCTTGGTTATAGGCCTTGGTATGTGGACTTCTCTTTTCTGCATTAAGTCCCCTGGCGCCTAAAAGTATGCAATCAATAGTCAATAGTCAAACACTCAGGCGAGGCGAGAGAAGTCCCCATCAAGTTTGCCTTGGTTTGGTTTGGGTGGACTTCTCTTCTTTATTTTTTTTCTTGTAACAATTCCTTTGCACACAAGAAGGTACGTACGTACACTCACTACCTTGGGTTGGGTGGACTTTGTAACCGAAATTCAATTCAAACATCCAACTAAGAAAACGGCGCCGGTGGTGTAGTGGTAAGCGTGATTACCTCTCACCCCAGCAGGCCTGGGTTCAATCCCAGTCGGCGCCGCCGGGATGTTCTGAGGCATAACATCTCTGATCACGCCTTCCTTCGGATGGGAAGTAAAGCCGTTGGTCCCCGGTTCATGAGTTGATGGGTCGATAGGTAGGGTCCAGGTGTGGGAGCTGCCTTCCTGGCACGTCGGTAGCATTGGTGCTCAGCACGGAAAACAAGATCGACGGAAAAAACAAACCAAAGGAAAAAAAAAATCCAACTAAAATGCAAAAAAAAAAAAATGTAACCGTTCGTGAAATTTCGCTGAGGTTTTGATTTAACTCAGTGGCTTAAGCGCCACTCTCTATTAAGAGAGACCACTGGTCGTGTTAAAGCTTTGCCCGACAAATGAGACTTTTCTCTCAGAGGACCTCTTGAACGGTCGTTGGTTACTAACGGCAATGAAAAAAACTATTAACTTTCTGGAAATGCCAAGTCCTTCAGTAATACAGGAATGGAGCGCATGAACCAAATAAATAAACCAAAGGTATTACTCTGACTCACCCCCGAAACGAAACGGAAAGAGAACGAAAGAATGCTGAATCAACTGAGCGGAAACGAAAGAAAACAGAACGTAACGTAGTAAGTGTGTTTTATTCAGGGAGTAGCATTCAAAACGTTCGAAAAACTAATCTTCAACTTTTTCTTTAAACTATATTCTAGCATTCATTCGCATTGGATTTCTGAGAGGGGTTTACAGGAAAGAGCAAATCATGGCCATGAATTAACGTAAAACGTTACAACTTCTCTTTACACACTACATCAAGCAAGTCCACAGGGGGAAGACAGGTACCCAGTCAGTCCGTAGGGTGAGCCATGGCGCAAGACCCGGGGTAGAGTGTACAGTCAGTCAGTCAGTAAGGCTCGTCGGCCAAACTGCTTCCTCTCGCCGGATTACCGGGGCTACTTTTGGACCAAAAAGTACCTATAGGGAGGGTAGTATGAGCTGAGCTTCGAGTGGATTGCCATTATTGTTAGGAATTATAAAATTATTTTTCAAAATAATAAAAATTGTATTGTTCAGCTGATCGAATGACCAAATGGTTTGGATGATACCCCAAACACGTCGTTAAGCAAAATAACCATAACAATTTTATTATGGATGTCTTATGTGTTCCAGCAACCTCTGGCCAGCTGCACTTCCTCTGCCAATCTTTCGGGGTTTGTTTGTACCACTCAAACATTTTCATACATTAAATTCATGTAGAATCTAAGTGAAATTATCTTACATGAAATGCAGCTGAAATATATATTCATCTAAGTTTCAAAGCGTCTTACATTGCTTTTAATACGGTTTGTAATAAATTTTATTAACGTCATATACTTTACAGACAATTTTTAATATTCGAAGGTTACGTGTTTTTTCCAGTGAAATTTATGTGACAATTGTTTTGAGGTTTTGAACCGAGGGGCATGCACTTCCAGGTATGAGTGCGTGATATTTCATCGTGGTAATTTAAATACTTTGAAGACAGTAAAATTTTTAATAAATTAAGCAGTATTGAAAGTAATCAACAATTAATTGACATCAATTTGAGTAATGCAAAATCATTTAAATCTATGAAAAATAATTGAAATCTAAATTTTTGACAGTGATTAAAGTATTTAATGAAATTAAGAGTGTATTTAAAGTAATGAAGGCAGTAATGACAAGATTTTAAATATTTGGTCAGCATTGAAAGATCATTGCAGTATTGAAAGATTAGTGCGTGCCGCTCGTTTTGAACATTTTTCAAGATTACTAAGGCTGGGTTCCAATGGTGAATTTTCATTTAAATTTGAGAGATGTAAAAATTTCAAATAAACCTGCTATTCCAGCAGACTTATTTCTGACCGATCAGGAATCAATCTTGACAAATACCTTCTCAATAATCGGACGATCAACCACAGAACACTATAATTTATTTTCAAAGTGTAAAGTCTAAGTGAAAATTCAAGTGAAAAGTGAAAAATCGGTAGTTTTGAACCTTTCGTCTGTGAATCGGTAGGCATCTCAAAAATCGGTAGGACTACCGATAAATCGGTAGGTCTGGCCACCCTGGGCGTGAAGCCTCGTTCGTCTCGGAACGTGCTGGTGTGCTAGTATGTTTGTGCATTTCACAAACGTCAGAGAAGTCTATATAGCATATGCTATATAGACTTCTCTGCCGTTTGTGAAATGCACAAGTGTTAGTGCAGAACTCGGGGTAAATTATAAGTATTAGTGAAAGGAAACCTTTGAATTTACCCAAAGTTCTGCACTAATACTTGTGCAATTCACAAACGTCAGAGAAGTCTATAATCGCATATGATAAACGAAGAACCAAGAGCTATGGTTAATTCGCTACGGATTGTCTACCATATCCCACATGTGGAAGTGCATCTAGAACTCGATCTAGAACACTAAGTTGAGAACACGCAATAAGTTAATATGCGATTGGCGTCTTGCAGGGAAACTTTTCCAAGTTTTCGCCATCTACATTTCTAAGTGAGAACTACTAGAAGGAGGATAGTTCCAAATTCTCCAAGTAAAACAGACGATTTTTGGGGCAAATCGGTACATAAAGAAAAACTAATAATATCCGGTGGATACTTTTGCTTGAATCGTGTAAGAAAACGTGTATGGATCGGAGATGTTTTCATGGAAAATAACAAGTTTGCACCCACAGCTAGAGGTTACCTCCTGCGCAGCTGCATTTTTCGGAAAATGGTGAATATGTGCGATTTCCACTAGGATGAAAGTGGAAATTAAGTGAATTTACTTAGGAAAGATTGTATCATGCTGGTGATAAAGGACGCTAATATTCGATAAATGTTCATTTTAGTCTTTTTTAGGTAAACATATTGATACTCACAATTTTCGACGGAAAACGCAACGGAACTTGCTTTACTCAACACGCACCATACTATAAAATGGTGCTTGATGGTTTATAAAGTGATAACAAGATGATAAATCATTTTTATTTTGAGTAATTGAGCAATCTACTTTGGTTTACATCATATGTACGATAGTGCATTGATGGAGCTGTGAAATGAAATGAATATATCTTATGAAAGTTTATCTGGAAAAGTCAAAGATGCACATCAGTCTGATCGTGAAAACATTTTCTTCTTCAATTCGAATGTTATATTGGAAGGATTTTACGCAGGCTTGATGATAATTATGATTTAGTGCTAATTTTCACGAATTTTATATGCAATCTGTCAACATTATCATCATCATGCAGTGGCGACATTTGCGTCGAGCTTTTACGGCAATCTACCAATAAGCAATTAATCATGTTTTGTTTTTTTTTTGACATCATCCACATCCAGAGGGCCAGTCACTTTCGAATGTATGAGATGCACAAAAAATGCACGAGTACATTACTATGGTCATAAGGTAAACACTCATTTATTTTTTTCCTACTGTGAAAGCATGTTTAGTCACAAATTGTGGATTTTCTGATATTCTCCATACTGCAAAAATGATTTTCCTACCACTGAAGGGGCGACATCTCTTGGGTCTTCAGTATAGCTACTACTCAATATAATTAATTGACGAATCCAACTTAAACTCATGCGCGCCTAGTGACAGGAATAAGCACTACCCAACGGTGATCAGTTGCAATTCCCATGCTAAGGTTATGGACATGGTTATGTTAACAGCCATACCACATCGATTCAAATTTAATAAAAATAGATGAGCCCCTTGTAAAATGTATTCCAATGGCTGGCACCCAATGCTGGCTGTTGTTTTAATCTAGTAGGATTGTATTCGGATACGATTTGCAGCCATCAATTGAATTATGCAGGAATTTGGTTGGTTTGATAATGTTTGCTCCACGATTTTTTTTTTATTTCAATAAATTAGCAATAGTTACCATTCTGATCAACGCTACTTTTTTTAAAAGGTTAGTTTGCCTTGCCTGCATCCCGATTGTCCAACCTTGGTCAGTGTCTCTACTGCCAGATCTTTCCGCTCGGTTCCAACGAATTCACATGGGCAATCCGCTGGCTTTGTTTTTCTTCGAGGATGTCATAGAAGAAAGGGTTTCCTTTCGGTTATATTCCTGGGGATAAGGCAAACTATTCAATGCCATCTGCGACACAGTTGTTGTCCCGCTCATCTGAACCTACCAAACCAGGCGTGATTTATTCCTAATGGTTTCGCAGCGGGTCCAGCTGCAGGGAAGATGATCCTCCTGCGGATGGAACAATATATTGTTTTGATTGCTTCAAAATGTAAAATTTTTCTAATAACTCACCTCAAACAGCAAAATTAATCGATATAATTTTTTATATCTGATGGTATGATCCTGTGGGATGGCATTCTCAGTTTAAATCCTGTAAAAATATTGCTAATTTGTAGATGTCATGATTTTCATTTTGAAGAAATCTCAATAATTTTGCATTTAAAAATTAAGATTTACTTACCGTTACTACCAGCGCTACTTTTCTGTCCATATTTGTTATCTGTTATTGATTAAACAAGTAACAATAACACGTAAAAAATAGTTTTCTTAACAAACACTTGAAAATATATGCAATTTGACAGATGATTTCAAGTTCATCACCGCTACGATTACAGCGCCGCAGTGGTCGGCATAAGATTGGATTTGACAATAAGCTTTAAATGCGAGGAAGAAGAAAAAGAAGAAGTTACTTGTCACCGAAAGATGAATTGACAAATCCAACTTAAACTCATGCGCTCCTGGTGGTAAGAATCGGAAACGACCGACGGTGATCAGTCAGTGACAGCTCTTGGAAAATACGTTAAATGTTGCGGAAATTGTGAAGTTTTAGTGCAAAGCCATACAAATTAGTGTAAAAAATGGATGAAACAGGTACAAAACATAGCAATATATTTGATTTAATATTTTTCTCTATGGAAAAACAGATGGTTTTCGAATAAAACTGAAAAAATAGGTTTACGTTATGGACACACTTTTGTTTATCATCTTCACATAGAATATGAACCAGATGTGGATGTAGATATAAGCTTGTCGGACATTCTGGATTACGTAGGCGATTCAGTTCGTCCTATCCGAGAGGGTTTAGCCGTGATGGAAGCAAACCACATTGTTTGTATGGGATATACGAAAAAAGATGGACCTTTTACGCATGTGAAAGGATTCGTGCTGCAGAGCTCCCACCCAGCAGACCGTCCTCATGAAGTGCAGCTGAAGCTTTCTGGAGATAATCAAATGTGGGATCTTACCTGCTCGTGCAAAGCAGGTACAAGGAGATGTAAGCACATCATTGCTTGTTTATTGCAGATCAGCCAGTAAGTTTGTATATAGTTTATATAGTTGTATATACATATGAATTTTATATTATTTTAGGTTCAAGGGCTTGGAGTATATGTCGTGCACTGATTCTTCTCAAGTGTGGGGACACGCAAAGGCCGAAAAAACTAGTCTTTGGGGAGCAAGACTTGTAACCAGCATGTGTTGTGTAAGACAACCAAAGAAAATCATCTGTTCGGATAGTTCCCTCAAAGAAACCCTTCTATCTGATGTTTTCGAAAAACTTGTAACAGGTAATTGAGTCCAGGATTGGAAAAACAGGGAAATTTAAAATGAATTAATGGCTATCCATAGTCTTGATTTGTAATTATCGTTTTTCTTATTTCAAATTAATGATCACATATATTGTGTTACTTAATACATTTTCAGCTTCACCCGGGTCCGCAATCAGCAAGCACATTGATGGGCGCCACTCAAATCCTGTTGAATTTCGATCGGGCATTAGTTCATGTGGACATGTGGTGCCAGCTCAGGTGTTCTGCACCAACGATGAACTTAAAGCTATGCTATTTGACGATTCGAATGCCGTAGTAGTAAATGCTAAGCAGCAGTTGTCGCCACAAAACGAAAAATTTTATGCAGAGATTGTCCAAGTCTCCCAGGAATCTATACTGAAAATTGCTCAGGAGACTTGTGCCCAAGACAATAAAGAATGGAAATTCCAGCGCTCCATCCGGATTACGGCAAGCTCATGTTATGCTCTATATACGTACGCAAGTAACAAAAAGGCCGATTGGGGAAAAAAAATCACTCAGTTTTTAAATCCCAAATGTTTCGAAACCAAAAGTATGCGTTATGGGAAGGTAACAGAAGACAAAGCTTTTTCGTGTTATACAAGATACAGGAACCCGAACGTAAAAAGAACTGGCTTGCTGGTCAGTCACTGTGAACCATGGATTGGTGGAAATCCCGATGGAGTGGATCCACTGTCTCACATTTTACTAGAAATAAAATGCCCTGCTTCCGGAGAGGAACACGATATACTATGGATTTTAAAGAACTGTTCTGTCACGAAACGGTATTTGAAGGTAGATGAAGGAGCAGGGTATAAAAAGTATTATTTAAATAAGAAACATGCATACTATGCTCAAATCCAAGTAAATATGATGATACTAAACATTATAAAAACAGATTTCATCATTTATTCTGCTAAAAGTGATGATTTTACAGTCGCTGAGGTTGACTTCGATCGAGAATATGTAGAAAAACTAGTGAAGGTTCTAAAACCGATATATTTTCAGCACATTTTACCGAAACTTAATCGCAAATCCTAACTAATATTATTAATAATCATAACTTTAATAAAAGTAATAACCAATATATGTAAGTAAACGAAAAACAAATTTTTAAATTAATTTTCTTCTTATCTATCAGGTGCTTTTCAGGTTTCATGAAATCTAGACCAACAATTGAAATAGGCGGAACAACCAAACGCAAACAATGGCTTTAAACGTAAATTTCTCGATAATCAACGTACATCTACGCAATCTAACACCAGCATCTGAAAGAGCAAACTTTCTTCATCGAATGAAATTGTTAGTTTGCGTGGGTGTATTATGATCCTCGAGAAATTTGCGTTTAAAGCCATTGTTTACGTTTGGTTGTTCCGCCTATTTCAATTGTTGGTCTAGAAATGTACTCAGTTTTTGTTGATTGAATGGTATTTTTATGTATTTCTTTTAAGTTTAAAGTTGACTCATGGGGTGTGTATGGGAGTGTGTTCCACTCTGCTTCTTTATTGAGGTAGCAAAATCATTTAAAATTTGTCGTCGCGAAGAATGGGTGCTGAGAGATTGGTCATTCCACACACAATCTTCATAATTTCGTTAATATGTTTCAGCATACTTGCATCCAAGCTCCCTTGTAGCACTCCGAAGGTTTTAATTATTGATATAGCACGCTCTACATGTACCCTAGCCTTTGCAATAGATTCATTCATGATTGCTTCTCCTTCCGACAGTCTTCCATTTCTTAGGAAAGGTGGTATATGTAGATGAATTCCACTCTGGAGACACTCTGCCTCAATGGAGAATCCTTTGTCAACCATAATTTCATCCTGGAACTCAACTAGTTTCTCCATGAAGTTCTCCTGGTTGAATATGTACTTATCTGAGGCTTTTCCCGAATATGCTCGACTACAAAAACTGATTAGTCCGGCAGGGGCTACGCCGATCAACAATTTAACAGTTCTTCTGTGTTTGTAGTTGGAATAACTGGAAATGCGGCAATTTAGACAGTTCGGTGTAGCTATACCAATTTCTGTACAATCAAGAATACATCGAACTTTAGAAAAAATTTCTTTGAAACAGTGTGGGATGTTTTTTTTTCTAATTTCTGCTCTTGTTGGCCAAACAATCATCTGCCCTAAGACCTCAGCCAGCACCTGCACAGTGTAAGAAAAATATTCTGCAACGGTGGTCGACGAAATTCTAAACAAAGTAGAAAGAGCAGCAAATGATATATTCTGTTTAAGCTTAACCATCGTTAATATAACTCGATCTCCAGTGTCCATCTTGTATCGCTTTGGATAGATGTTGTCTTCGAGATTTTTTAGCATCAAAGAAATCGTTTCAAATAACTTCAAAGAAGATATGCCTGTCCACACCGCAAGATCTTTGTCTGTGAGTAGGAAGTCACTTAGAATTATATCTTTCTGGTTCTGAATACTCCTGAAAACTTTTTCTAATTCTTCGGCATCCGTTCTACACTCAACTGTTTTGAAATCTAGTGTTGGTCTCGATGAAGAGGTGCAGTGACATTGTGAATCGTCCATTTCATTATGAAAAGGAAGCTCAGCGAAAAACTGTACGTTATCAACGTGTGCTTCAACTGGTGTGTTGTCCTTATCAACATTTGCTTTATCGTTATGTTCACATTTTTCGTTGGATATTGTACAAGTAGAGCAATCTCCATAGTTTATTGAGCATTCTTTATCGGAATTTATCATACTATCCTCGGTCGAACTATTCTCAGGTATTAGATCAGCTTCAGGCTTACGGAACGAAACTAATTCACGCTTGTATGGGTTGCGTGCATCCAGCGTTTGATATAAATGTTTGGATGTTCGTGGTAACATTAGGGAAGGAACAGCTGAATTCTTCAGCACATTCAGACCTAAAATAAATATATAATAAGGTATATTAAACGTCATACTTTTTATGAGGATATTTTGATTGGTATTTTAAATTTCATAACTAGTCCGGGATGAGATTTGAACTGAGTGGGCTTGGCCTTTAGTGTTGCTTTCAAAGTTGCTTATATAAAAAAAAACATAAAGACGATTAACTGACAATTTATTTTATTTGCTTTTAAATCTGAAAACCATTATAAGTTTCAAAGACCTAATTTCTTGAAATGTCAAGGCTCCCTATATTTAATCTGCATAAAGTGTATCCAAAATTTACTAGATCTCGGACTTCGCATATTTTTCATACACAATAATGTTTAGTATTTTCATCATAATCCAACGTGATTTTTTTTTTAAATACGGGTTGAGGTATTTTTCTGATTTTTTATCTTAAGTAACCCAAATTGATTGCAAACTTTCACTTTTTTGTTTATGACTCCGGAACCAAATGTCCAATCGGAATAAAATTCAATTGGGCTCTATGAGAGTAATGCCTTGTTCAGACTACAGAGTTATAACATGTTATAGGACTATCTTGATGGTGTTTTCTGTGTTGCAATTATTTGACAACCGTTATAACATGTTATAACTCTGAAGTCTGAACGTGATATAAGAATATAGAAAATTAAATCAATTGAAGTCAAATCGGTCGTGCTTTCTCCGAGTGTCGCTCGATAGAATTCTGTTGCAGCGATCAGAAAAGATTAAATGGACGCTTCTAAAATGTCCATAACATTCAGCCATGTTTCAGCCACCGGAAAAAGAGGTTGTGCTTGCCTCCCAATATACAAATTCATGCATTGGTAAGCATAGAAAGCTCTCAATTAATAACTGAGAGAGTGCTTCATGAACACTACGCTCGTAAAAAAAAAAAATAAACGCCTATGAAAAACAGCAAAAGGTTAAAGCATATATAGCGTTTTTAAATGAGACCGTTTACTTCAATGAAGGACATATTTCCAAATTATTCAAAAGAATGAGGGAATTACTGGTAGGTTGAAAAGTATTGACACGGTGTGCCCAAAAATTTTAAATATCCAATTCGCAGCATTTGAAAAATTTAGTTAAATGTGGGTAAAATACTGCAGAAAATATGTTTAGAATTGTTTTTTAAACTGTATCTTTAAAAAAAAAAAAAAGAATGAAAAGCAAAGAATCAAGAAAATTTTATGGGATGAATTTGTTTTAACTAATCATAATCGATGTAGTCTTTCCTATTTGATGCAATACCAGAAGTTAAAGATTTTATTAGTTTTAAATAATTCTAATATTACCCTAATACCCTGGACAGACTATGGCTTATATCATGTAATATAGGCTGTCTTGCAATGAGCACTTATACATAGGATTTCCAGTGAAAACTAGATGTATGAGTGCTCATTGCAAGACAGCTTATATTACATGATATAAGCCATAGTCTGTCCAGGGTATAAGGTTGATCAGATTTACAATTTAATTCTTGACATCATACAACACGCAAAACCCAGTAGGCAATTTTATTTTGAAGCAAAATTCACCTGGCTGAAATGGGAATCACAGTCTAACTTCGTGGTACTCACACACAGTTTACCTAAACTACGGATAATTCCACTATTCGCATGACCATTACGAATAATTTTATGACAAAGAATAATTTTATTATATTACTAAAATGAAAGTCTGATAGCTTAATTTTGGAAGTCTCAGGATCTTGACATGATTCTAAATTCCGAAATTTAATTTTTTTCTGAGTCCCAGATCATTCAATTTTTTGTTAGTCTGATTTTACTTGGAATTCTTCTCAGGATATTTTCGCCCTTTTGTTTATTTCCATTTTAATCATCCTAGAATTCCATCATACTTCCTTTCTCTATTCCCCTAAACAAATCTTGATAATATCCAAACTTTTACAGTAACATTCTAAGAGATCTTAGCATTACCTATTTTAATCTCTTATAATTCACTCTCCAATTCAACAATTCCCTCAAACTGGTAATAATTCCCAAGAATTGGCACAATTTTCCATTTTTCTCTATGAAATTCTGAAAAAAAAAATCATAATAATTTCCTTGGTACACTCTTCAGAATGACCGTCACGCTCTTCTCAGACTCCGATAATTCCCTTTGAACTGCGTGAAATCCTCTTCAGTATTTCCTAATTATACTACTATATACTAGCTACTCAGAAGTAGCTTGAAATTCTCGTTTTATTTCACAAGGAATTCACCTTACACTTCACGGTGAACAATTTGCAGAATTGCCTTAATTATGTAATGTCCAACGTTGATAGACGTTGAGTAGCAAGTTTTGCTTTTTACTTTTTTGATTAGATGGTAAATCAATTGCAGTGATATTTTTAAACAACATGTTTCAAAAATCTGGGAAAATCTGAAACATATTTAAAAAAATAAATATACGTGGTATGTCTGTGTATCTGGCAAGACGACTAAAAATCTGAAAATCCAGATAAATCTGGAATACTGGCAACGCTGCTCTTGATTATTTTATATTTATTTAGATTTTGTTTAATCTTAGACTTAATTTACTTATGATATTGATGCAATTATAATAAATATTAGAATATTTCTAATCCCAGATAAGTTAATATAAATACCAGGCTATGATTTCATTTTGAAACCTTCAGTTTATGCTGTGCTTACCTGTTTTATAATCGCTGCTGTGAAAATGCTGGCTACACACGAAGGAGTTTTTTGATGGTTTCGTTGAGCTTTTGATAGCATGGAGCCAAGAATTCACCATTTCACGGTTTTTCGGAAACTTATGTAGAAATACGCCCATGCTGCTCCTAGCTACGCAACCATATACTGAACAGTTTTTATTGCTCTTGGGTCTCAGGTCTTCCATGTAGTAGGTATGATCTAGCAGACACTGTGGTACAGCATTCAATTGGGTCGTCTTACGATTTATAGATGGAATTTTAACCAGTCTTACAAGATGCTTGCTGGGCACTGCATTCGCCTTTAGATAGCACGACGTAACTGAAAGAAAAAATGGGATGGACTTTAATTTAAATTGAAATAATAAGAATCAAGAAAGAATAACAAGGATCAAGAAAGAAGAATTTGATTTATTTTCAATGTAGGGCTAGTGAGCAGTGACATCTTAAAATAGTAGGAATACTCTATTCTACAAACTATTTTTTTTTAAAAACAGTGCACAATGGTCCCAAAGCCGTATATAGGAAGATAAAAATGTTTGCGCTCAAACCATCAGAGATATTGACAATTGAAAAGAGCTATTTTTCGAAGAAAATCACCATTAACTTTCAAATCAAAAAAAGATAGCAACCTGAAGCAAAAACAACGTTTTCCCGATTTTTTAGGGACCACCCTAACCTACTTGTTTAAAAAAATCTTAACTCATGAACCATTAAAGATAGAAATTTGGTGTTTTCAGCAAAGTTTGCTTCGAATTGATTATTCTCCAACTTTCTTCAACACTGCATTGGTCTATCTCAATTTCAATTAAAAAAAAATTGTATTTTTAATCCACCAATTGTATAGACCACCTTAATTACACTAAAATGAAAATATTGGCCAAAAAATATGAAGAAACTTTATCCAAGACACCATATAACTAACATGTTGGAAAAGTAATGCCTTGGGGTGCTTTATAATTATGGAGCCTTATCGGTAAGAAGCACAGGGGCATATTGCCGTTAAGAAAAAAAATGTTTTTACCTGTTATAAAGTCTTTGTCCTTGAAATGGTTTCGGCAGATCTTCCAGGAAGCAAACACTTTTGGATCTATTTCCTGTAATCCAAACAAATTCCTCCATTTGGGGAACGCTGATGTTTTGGAAGATGGAAACTTTTCCACATCAGGGATGTATTTTGAACGGCATCCAAGAACAGAACATCCTTTCTTTTCCACTGCTTTCTGTTTAACATCCGGAAGCTTCACGGACGGGAGTGCTGAAGTTTTCAGTCTGCTGCGAACATCTGAAATTAAATTGATGCAACGAAAATTCAGCGATTGGTACGGTACGATGAAGGGTGCATTAGAAGGAATTTTTGGGTTTGCTTCTGTTGTCTACGGTCCATTTACAATTTTTCACAAATAAATTGGAAAACTACTAACTTTTCGTAAAATCATCACTTGAAAAATGACGTGAACAGATCCTCTCGTTGCCCGTTCCAGAAATCTTCACAACTTTTCGCCATCTGGTGAAAAACCTGCTCCCGGTTTTTGGCACTCGAAATAAATTCCTTCCAGAAGGATTACAGCCGGTTACGAGGCATCTTATGTTTGAATCCTGCAAAAAAAAATATCATAAAAATGTTTGTTTACGTACTGAGAGGAACATCCTTTTTTTATTTTACTGATATTTCGAAATGTTTGAACTAAAATATTAATCCTTACTTACCATTTTGATCTGCGCAACTTTTTTGTTCGTAATTGATGTGGATTATCAAGCTAATCACTAACATAACTCGAAAAAACTACTTTTTTCTACCACAAAATGAAAAACGTACTCCGTTTGACAGATGATTTGATTACGATCACCGCTGCGATAGCAGCGCCACGGTGGCCGGTTCAAACTTGGATTTGACAATTAAACAGGTTTTTTTTAAAGATACAGTCTCTTGATCAGCAATTAAAAAAATGCGAACAATTCTTCACACTGTAAAAAGTTTCTATTATGAACGCACATAATATTTTTCCAATAATAGGGGAAATGGATGTAATGTCGGCTTAAATGCCCCTTATTTGGGCCCATACATAAATTCAGCAAGTGACTAAATTTTCAATAGCGACCAACAATATCCATTGACACTGTCCCAATATAAAGATAAAATTGATAAATAGCAGATTTTTAGCGATGGGCCCAATCTTAGATGCATAGGCCAACATTAATGCCATTTCCCTTATAATTTAACTTAGGGGTGCAATGTCCAATTATAGGATCACCTGAAATTTATGTGAAATTCACATGGATATTTTCCACTGGTTGTGTGATTTATTTTATGAGTGCAGAAAACTATCAACCACTCCAGTTCGATAGTAGCAAAGTTAACCGAACTAAGCACGCTCTTTGATTCCTGATGAACCCTAAACTTGCCATCCTTTTTTTTCTCTGCATCCAAATAAAGTATATGTATGTCATCAGCATGATGAAACGTTATGTGATATCGCTTTTTTATGAGCATCGAGTGCATGTCCATGGTCTGTGGCATGACACGTCCTTAAACATTCCGGGGATATGTACCGTACCCGGCATCGTAGACACATGAGTAGATTCATGTCATCCGCCGTAATCCAGGACCATGTTCAAAGCAGCTGGTGTGTCAAAAAGTGCACCCATATCGATATGTAGCCAACTTTCACGCATCAATTTATGGTTGGTTGTTCAGCAGAAAGAGCTGCAGCAAAGGTACACACATACACATCTACTGCCTCTAATTGCATAACAGTCCCATATGGAAAAAGTTTGCACTAACAAAATGGCAGTCGAAGTAACGAAGTTGCAATTCCCATGCAAATATTTTAAAAATAAGGGTTAATTTATTGATAATTTGTTCAAGCTAAAATCAGTTGAAAAGGTATCAATTCAAAAAAAGGAATTGCAAATTGCCATTGAACGATTGGTTTTCAAGATGGGCCACTAGACTGATGCAAAATTTGAAATATGCGCTCCACAGTGCTCAAACGGTTCCAAATTGGGCCCTGATTAGCCTCCCAACATATTTGAACTCATTTAGTGAGAAACTGACTTGGCACAAACCATTGGAAGTGTATATGGGAATTACTATGAAGAAACCATAATGTCGGTTCATATCTATCTCAAAATTCACCAGTTCCCTCTACTTTAAAAAATAGCTGAGCTTCAACTCAGCTACAACTTTGTTGAAGACCACTTTTCGATCAAATGTAAGGAACAAAAGTTATTAATGATTCAAGTTACTGATGTCTTATGATTATGCTCAATCAACTGTTCAGCAAGCAACATTGATGTTTATGGCGCGTAGAATAGAGGACAAAAATCATGGCTACTATGTCACACTTCAGAATACAGTGTTGCCCACAAAATAGTTGCTTAATCTTGCCATAAGATTATCAATCTCTTAAACAATTAATAACTATTTAATTTGACGTTTGGCTGAAAAACAATTTTCTGCAAAGTTGTAGCTGATAAAAATTCCCATAAGAATAGCAATAGAATTTGTTAACAGTACAATATGTAAAAAGGCTAAAAGATAATGAACAAAAGGTTTTGTTTTCCCATAGAAATTTCCTTCCAAACATCAAATGGTTTGTGCCAAGTCAGCTTCTTATCAAATGAGTTTAAAATTTCGGCGGCTAATCAGGACCCGATTTGAAACCGTTTGAACACCGTGAACGAAAATTTGAAATTTTGCATCAGCCTAATGGGCCATCCGCATAAATGCAAACCATAACTTGACCTTACCGAAAATGGAATGGAAAAAACAAGAATGTGGAATGGTAATGATTTTTAATAACCCATTATTTGCAAAAAACCATAATACATACAGTACATACATGGTATTATTAAGTTCTTTTTTCCTGCTTACTTTCAATCTTACATATTTTAGTTCCATAACCATTTCAGATTAAGTTTAGCAGGGATTATAAACAATGTTTAGCCATTTTCGGCAAGGTTCGCATTTCTGCGGGCAGCTATCAGATTACTTTACTTGAAGAGGGCAAACTGACTTGATGTTGTTTTTACATTTCTTACAATCGAAGTCTGTAGTTTTTTTTCACATAATATGAAACTAGATGCCAATTGATAGTGGTTAGCATTGTTATATAAAACATAACGAAAGTACACATGGGACTGATATGCGATTAAAGGCAGCATAGGAGTCACGGTTGGTATAGTTAAGTGCATGTATCAACTTTGTCATCTCCGCGTTTGGTCTGGTAGTACGTAATGCAACGGGAAGGTTCCGTGCTCGTGGCTGGTTGGCTGTCATGTTGTGACATTGCCAAAGCGTGAAAAAAAAAAACTGCATGAGAGTTCAGATGAACGAACATGAACGACATCCTGTAGAACGAGGGTGTACTAAATAATTGGGTACCTTTTCAAACTTGGACCAATGCTTCCTTCTATGGGATGTGCGATTTTTATAAAGGTGGTTCAAAAGTGAATGGAGTAGGAGCTCATGTGCTCATGTAAACCAATGTACCCATCAGAAAAGTGCAATACGTGTGATAGTAAAACGAAAATAATGAAAAATGACAGCTGCATTGCACATTGAATAGCGCTGTGTGCAATAAAACCTCCAGTGGAGTTTATTCTCTCTACACGAACTATGATTCTGGAGACTCTTATCATCCATCAGTTATCCTACCATAAACACGAACTATGCTCCATCAACAATTTGGCCAAGAATCTCCAAGACGTCATCGGTAGTTCCCGTCTGCCTGGCTCCCTCATCTAAACATGCTTAAAATGAATCCATTCAAGCTAAACTGTTCTAAAAACACTCGCGCATATGTCGGTATCCGACGAAAACTTTCCACTTAAATCCATTTTCCCGTCGTCGTCGTCTTCCTTACGCTGAAGGAAATTGTTGTTGCTAAATCTGTCTAAGCAATTTTCACACTTCATCAAACTGTATAGTTCTGGTTGTGTGTGTTTGTGTCTAATCTGTTTAGAGTAATGTTGGCGGGAGCGCCGATTTCTGTTTGGTTCAGTTTAGCAAACTTCGCTTCCACTGTGCACCGGCTCAATGGTGCCGGGGTGGTGGAAAAAGAGGGAGTGCATACGCTATCAACTTTCCCAGGAAAATCCATCAGCAGACCAAAGTGGTGTTTTCCGCTCGTGTTCATGTTGTTGTTGTTGTTATTGTTGGTTCAGCCGTCGACACTAATGTGATTTATTCATGCTTGCACAACTTTGTGCTCGATATAGATTTCAGCCGGTTCCGACGGGTTTGCGGAGGATTTCGGTGTATTCGGATGATGCTTTCTTGAGTTTAAATGCTCGCTTTTGCTTCGTAGGTCTGCAACAAGCGTCGAAAACAAGCAAGGGCAAGTTTTGAAACTATCAATTAGATTGCGATTTAATTGCTTCAAATTAATCCCAAATGATGAAGTAGGACAGGGCAAGTTGAAGTCGAGCAATCGGGATTAACCCTTTTCATCGAATCGAAAACCCATCGCACAGGGATGTGACAAATGGTTCTACCAGGCTATCCGAGCATGGGTTCGACTTCGGAACGTTTCAAACTACAGTGAACTAAGTGGCGCTCGATCAGTCCACATCGTGCTCTCTTGCCGTGCGGATCTATTTGCTTTTTGCTGAAGGAAGTGTTACTACTACCTAAAGCTACAACAAATTTAAACAGCACTTTTCAGTGCCCAACCTGTAAAAATTTTTATACCTTGTTCAACTCTTATTCCTCTTCGATCCTTGTTTGGACCCTACCCGAGGTAATCCGTCTTGGATCTCGATTTGAAAAACTCCTCTTCGATCCTTCAGATTCTTATAGTAATCTGCTTGGAAGTCGATTTGGATAAAAATTAACTGCTGCCATGGCGCCTAAACGCAAAAGAAAGGGGCAAACTCTTGACCCCCCTTCTGATGAAATTAGTTTTAGTTATCAATTTGAATTGCTCACGGATGAAGAGAATGATCCATCATCCAAGAAAAATTCTAGTAAACTTTCCCGGCTTAATGCCAAGAAGGAAAAAATTCCCCCTATTGTGATAACCACTTCCGATTTCCATGCTCTTCGCATGGAACTTTCGAATTTCGTGAAAGTTAAGTTTTCACTACAAATTGAACGTCGGGGTGAATGCCGTGTATTGGCTGAAACCTTGGACGGATTTAAATGTCTTCTCAAGTATCTTACTGAAAAGCAGCATAATTTTTTTACTTACGACACCAAAACTGAACGTGTGTTCAAGGTTGTCATGAAAGGACTGCCCAGTGGTGAATCCCTGGATCAGATCAAAGATGAACTGGCAAAATTACTTGGAGTTGTGCCACTCCAAGTAATCAAAATGAAAATGAAATCCCGTCCTGGCGATTCGCGCAACGGGATTTCTAATGATTTTTATTTAGTTCACTTCAAGTCTAGTGAACTAAACAACCTTAAGGCCTTAGAAAAAGCTAGCCTTATGCTCCATGTCCGAGTGAAGTGGGAACACTTCAGGAAGACTGGAGGAAATTACCAAAACCTCACTCAGTGCCGTAAGTGCCAGGGATGGGGTCACGGAACTAAAAATTGCTACATGCCAGCTAAATGCAAGAATTGTGATGATTCTTCTCACGCAAAGGACGACTGTTCTGTGAAGGAAGATCCTAAGAAATTTAAATGTTCAAATTGTGGTGAAAACCATAAATCCAATTTTTGGGAATGTAAGACTCGCAAAGCGATCCTACATTCTCGTTCTAAGCGACAGGTAGGAAACGCTCCACGTTTCCGACCAGATTCAAATTCCTCTGCTGTTAACAATGGTCAGCGAGGAACAAATTCTACATTCGTACCCGTAGGTACAAATATCACCCCTGCTTCAAATGTTTCATCTGTACCTACTCCTCTCGCTGCTAACAATGATCAGCGAGTTAATGGAGCTACCTATGCTGCTATTGTAGCGGGTAGGAATCAAAATACTAAGGAAGCATTACTGCCCCTAAAATGGAATTTTTATAGAAATCATTAATTGACATGATTTCTGATATGCTTAAATCTAACTCCATATTTAATGCTATTCAAACTGGAATTAAATTTGCAAACAATATTGTCATGACTTTAAAATTCAGCAATTGATTTTAAAGCATTAAATATTTTAAATTGGAATACTCGATCTCTTAAAGATAATGAAGACGAGCTATTTAATTTTTTGAGCGTTCATAGCGTGCATATTGCCGATATAACTGAAACGTTCCTTAAACCTGACCATAAGGTTAAGAAGGACGCAAATTATTTGATTTATAGAAATGATCGTCTTGATGGACCCTGTGGTGGCGTTGCCATCATTGTTCATAGACGAATCAAACATAAAATCCTTTCTTCATTTGAAACCAAAGTTTTTGAAACTTTGGGTGTTTCTGTTGAAACAAAATTTGGATATCTTACGTTTATAGCTGCCTATTTGCCATTCCAATGCATGGGCCAGCAAAAGAATTTTCTCAAGGGTGACCTTCAGAAACTTACCCGTCTTAGGTCTAAATTCTTTATTATTGGTGATTTAAATGCAAAACACCACTCATGGAATAATGTTCAAAGCAATTCCAATGGTAATATTCTGTTTGATGATTGTTCTGCACTATTCAATATCCAAACACCCCAACATGCTTTTCTTCTGCAAGAAATCCCTTCACTATTGATTTGGTCTTAACTGATTCATGTCAACTTTGTAGCCAATTGGTTATCCATGCTGACTTCGGTTTTGATCACCTTTCAGTAGCTTTTGAAATATCCCAAGAAATAATTTGTAATTCCAACAGCTCTATTTTCAATTACCATAGAGCTGATTGGGAGCAATATCGAGCATTTATGGAATATAACTTCGATCCAAACATTCCTTTGCAAACCAAAGATGAAATTAATTATGCTCTTGAATCTCTGACTACTTCTATAGTTGAAGCAAGAGCTGCCTCAGTACCAAAATGCGAGGTTAAATTCGATTCAATTATAATAGACGACGATCTTCAGCTCTTGATTCGTCTTAAAAATGTCCGTAGGAGACAATATCAAAGAACACGTGATCCTGCCATGAAAGTTATCTGGCGGGATTCGCAAAAACAAAAAAAAAAGTTTCAAAATATGAAAGCTCCAGAATGATGCTTCACATCAATACGAACTCAATTTTTGCAGATGAGCAGTTTGGATTTCGCCATGGGCATTCAACTTCTCATCAACTCTTAAGAGTTACCAATTTAATTCGTTCAAACAAATCTGAAGGCCACTCAACTGGAGTTGCTCTTCTAGACATAGAAAAAGCATTCGACAGTGTTTGGCATGAAGGTTTGATTGCTAAATTGAAAAAGTTTAATTTTCCACTTTACATTATGAAATTAGTTCAAAATTATTGAACTGACAGAACTCTGCAGGTAAATTGTTAAAATTCCAAATCTAATCGACTACCTAAATATAAGAGCAGGAGTTCCTCAGGGTAGCATTCTTGGGCCTATATTGTATAGCATTTTCACTTCGGACCTCCCTGATTTGCCTCAGGGTTGCCACAAATCTTTGTTCGATGATGACACAGGCATTTCCGCTAAAGGAAGAAGTCTTCGTGTTATTTACAGCAGACTACAGAAAAGTTTACATTCAAAGTGTTTTTTATGTTACTTCATACGCGAAGTTAACGATTTTCAGAGTTGGTTGGAAATGCTAACATGAAGCTTTAGTGTGATGATTTATTAGCTAGAGAATGATCTTTACTTCAAGTCCCCGCGTACATCGTACGGGTTAGGCAAAAATGTGCGTCTATCTTGAAAAACTGACGCATTAATGGCCCTTCGCTCATTTTCAACTTCTATTCAATTTTCATACTGCCGTACTCTAACGGAACTATCCACCTACCCTCTTCTAAAGATCATTCTCTAGCTAATAAATCATCACACTAAAGCTTCATGTTAGCATTTCCAACCAACTCAGAAAAGTTTAGATATTTTCACTTCTTATTTACAAAACTGGAAGATTTTTTAGCCGGTGGTGTAGTGGTAAGCGTGATTACCTCTCACCCCAGCCGGCCTGGGTTCAATCCCAGTCGGCGCCGCCGGGATGTTCTGAGGCATAACATCTCTGATCACGGGGGAAGTAAAGCCGTTGGTCCCCGCCTCCCTGGCATCGGTAGCATTGGTGCTCAGCACGGAAAACAAGATCGACAAAAACCATTTCATTGAAAGCAAGATTAGTTTTCCGTTTGATTCAACAATATAAAATTTTGCTCTTATTTTTGCTCGTATCCACTTGCTTTTTCTGGTTTCATCCAACACCAGTACCAGGTCACCTACTTGGATATTCTTAGTCTCACCAAACCATTTCGTCCGCTTCGTGAGTACTGGCAAGTACTCTTTAATCCATCGTGACCAAAATCGATCCAACTGCGCTTGAATCATGTTCCATGACTGCTTCAGCATCACACTATCGCTTGTAGTTACACTGGATTCCTGCTTCGATCCAGATGAACTCCCGAGCAGGAAGTGGTTAGGAGTAAGGGCTTCTTGTTCCTCGGAGTCCAATGGTAGATATGTTAAGGGTCTGCTGTTCACTAAAGCTTCCGCTTCTACCAGCAACGTATGCAGAGATTCGTCATCCACCCGTTCATCATTATACGCTGAGGTGATGGAAGTTTTGATCGACCGTACCATCCGCTCCCATGCTCCTCCCATGTGTGGAGCACCAGGAGGGATGAAACGCCACGTAGTTGTGGTACTCGTGAAGGTTCTGGTCAGTCCAGCGTTGATTTGTTCCCGCAAAACTCTTTCAGCACCCTGAAAATTTGTGGCATTATCGCTATGAATTTCTAAAGGTGCACCACGTCGGCAAACAAAACGGCGAACACTTCTGATACATGCCTCAGTGGTCAAGCTGTAGACCACCTCCACGTGGACAGCACGAATCGTCAAGCACGTGAATAGTGCTACCCAACGTTTGGCATTGCTCCTACCGATCTTGACGAGGAGAGGTCCAAAATAGTCCAGCCCTACATAACTGAAAGGGCGTATGTACGGAGATAATCTGGCTGATGGCAAGGCTGCCATTTGCGGAATTTGAGGGGTTGCTTTCTTCATCCTGCAATATTGACACTCTCTGGCTACCATGGCGGAACATGGAAGCGTTGGCGAACTTCATTAACTACTGTCTCGTTATTCGCATGCAACAGATTGCGGTGCTGTTGATCGATGATCAGATGGGTTAGGCGATGCGATTTTGGCAATATTATGGGGAACTTAAGGTCCCTTGAAACGCACGTAGCTGCCCCGATTCTACCATCCATTCGTAGAACGCCGACCTCGTCCAAGGCTGGTGTCAGTTGGTAGATTTTGCTGGTCTTGTCCAGCGCATGCCGTTTGGTATCAGCTACATGTTGATTCCTTGCTAACGTTGCCATCTCTTCCGGGAAACACTCCCACTGTACCAAACGCATCAATGTTCCTTCAGCCTTTTTAAGCTCGCTCTGTGTAATATCACCAGTTTGGCGATTGGCGTTCCGTTTTGAATTGCTGATGAATCGATGAACGTACGCCATGGAGCGATGCAAGCGATTCCAGCATGAAAACCGACTGACATCGATGATCAGTTCTGGGATGAACACCTCATGATGCAAGCAGCACGATCGAAGCTCCTCTTTGTCAGGTTGCACCAGATGATGCGGTATCTCCCAGTCGATCCATTCATCCTCGGGTTTACGAAGGAATGCTGGTCCACTAAACCAGATACTACCGGAGTTGAAGAACGGACCAACTCCCCATTTCGATGCTTCGTCAGCGGGATTCTTCTCTGATGGCACCCATTGCCATTCCATTTGTTGTGTGCATTCCTGGATTTCACTCACACGATGTGCCACGAACGGGCGAAATTTCCAGGCATCCGCTTTGATCCAACTTAACGCCACTGTCGAATCAGTCCACAGGAACCGCTTGGAAACCTTGACTGTATGACCTTCTACGACGAATTTCATAAGGCGGGCGCCTTGCACGCAGGCTTGTAGCTCGAGTCTAGGGATGGTCATTGGCTTTAAGGGTGCAACCTTCGTTTTTGCTGCAACCAAAGCAACTTCTGCTTCCCCATAGGAATTGACGATGCGCAAATATGAAACCCATGCGTAAGCAGCAGGACTTGCATCGACGAAAGTGTGGATCTGAATGTCATCCAGAGATATTCCGGAAGTAGCTGCGTGGGATGCGTACCTCATCAATACTCTTGAGCATTGCGGTCCATTCTTGCCAACGCTCGAATGACGATTCAATGATTTGCTCGTCCCAACCTGATCCTGAACGCCATATGTCTTGAAGGAGAATTTTACCGTGTACTACATACGGTGCTGCCAAACCAAGCGGATCAAACAGTGTCATCAAGCATCTGAGCACCTGTCGTTTGGTTGGTACCGCGCCGCTTGCAATCAGTCCAGTGATATCCGCTCTCATTTCGGTAGAGTATTTAAGCTCGTCTTTCTCCGTAAGCCACCGCATGCCAAGAACTCGCTCTGTTTCTTCGCCCTTCAACACAAGATTCTTCACCACTTTCTCCTTGGGTTCTCCAAGATGCAGTGGAATATCTGGAACGTTCGATCCCCATCCTCGAATTTCGAATCAGCCACTTTTGTGGATGGCTTTCACCTATGACGCCACTTTTTTTGCTTCTTCGACAGTCAGGAAGCTGTCCAGATAGTCGTCCACATAATGGCACTGGATGATTCCTTCTACGGCCCTCGGGAAGTCCTGGATAAACCTCCTCGCATTCACGTTTTTAACGTACTGAGCCATTGCCGGTGAGCATGTCGCACCAAATATTGCGACGTCCATAACGTAGACCTCCGGTTGTTTGCTGGGATCATCGCGCCATAGAAAAAGTTGGGCGCACTTATCCAGTTATCTAATCCCCAACTGGTGAAACATTTCCTTGATGTCTGCTGTTACCGCCACTGGAAATTGCCTGAAACGGAACAAAACATTCAGCAGCGAGGCGAGTTCGTCGGGGCCCTTAAGGAGAAGTGTGTTCAATGAGATGCCATCAACTTTAGCTGAAGCGTCCCATATCAAGCGAACTTTTCCTGGTTTCTTAGGGTTCACGACTGCCCCAAGCGGCAAGAACCAGGTGAGACGGGGATCAAAGTTGGCCAATTCTTCAAGAAATTCATTATGACCAATTCCGATGGAACGCCGGATCTGGATGAAACCACCGGCTGTGTAGCCTGCGACAAACTCAACACCGCTGACGACTGTGTGCAGTGCGATAATTGCGATAGTTGGTGGCACTACTCTTGTGCTGGAGTCTCTGGATCAGTAGCACACCGTGACTGGGTATGTTCAAAGTGTTTGCCCGTACCTGCCAAATCGGAGGTGGCACAGTCGACAACATCCAGTTGCAAGGCTCGTTTGCAGCTAGAGTTACAACGGTTGGCTGAAGAACACGAACTTGAAAAGAAGCAGATCGCTTTGAGAGCGGAGCAGAAGTACCTGCGAAGGAAATATAAGCTTCTGGAGAGCACCATCGGGGAAGACGACGACGATCGCAGTTAAGTCAACCAAAATGAGATAAACTGGCGTACCTTTTCAAAATAAGTTACATCTTAAAAGTTAATAAAAAAAATTTATTAATATTTCAACTAAATATCGATTTAAGAAGTGAAAACAGGAAAAAAATATTGGTAGGCCAGTTCGATAAACATTAAATCCATTAAGTGTACCAAATAGTTTTGTCGAAAAGGTTCTTATTGTGTGAAAATCATAATTTCCGATAAACCATTCTGGTCCATTGAATTATATGAAAAATAGCAACACTATTTTGTAACGCATAAGACGGAAATGGGCTCGATATGACGAATTAGCGTGGAATCCAATTGCAACTTTTTTTTTCATCCGCAATGGACTACTCTTCTATTGTAAGATCTATCACTAAGGTCTAAATGCTCCACACAAAATGCCATAATTCAATGCAATTAACCGGAAGTGCATCGTCTCCTATTCTCCCGGCTCAACGACGTGGTGGGTGATTTACACCCCTTTTTCCGTTTAAACGATGTTCTAACGACTAACCACATCAATTACAGCCAGAAATCTGATAGCGATCCTATTAATGCAGCTGCAATTTGCATTCAATTAACCTCGAAAACGTTCTCCCACTAGGCAGCGGACGCCTCAAGCGATAGGCCGGTTTTTTCCCCCTACCTGATGCAGCAGTTATTTTTTGCTTGCAATCAAGGTTTTTGTTGACTTTGAACTTTTTTTCCCGCAGTAAGTCAGCATTATCATCATCAGCAGTATTACAATATAACAGGCACGATGAACGTTAGTTAATCCATGCAACATAAACAACCACGTTGCAGCAGTACCGGTCGTTTTCATTCATTCAATTTCTGGTGAATTTTACGAGCAGATTCCGTGCTACACGAAAGCACAAGATTCGATTGCGATAAGAGACTTACTGAGTGCCGGGGGATGGGGTGGGATTTAGGCAATGAGGGTAAAGTACTGCAAATGAGCTAATAAAGGTGAAGCACGAGACTTCAAGACTGAATACTTACTCTTTGATGTACGACCGAACAACGGAATCGCATGTTCTACCTAAACTACTGACCGGAAGTTGAGTTTGTAATCTTTCAATCAACGTTGCTGGGAGCATTTGAACCTTTTTCCATAACAACACATCCAAGATTAAGGATGAAGCAAAGTTCAGTCGCACGTGAGCTACTGCGTGCAGACCTGTCAGAACTTACAAGATCCATCCAATTCCCGGCTATGAATTAGGAACCTGAAGTGAATTGGTCATTTTCCACTAACAGAACAAACCCATCATCAATATTCTTCCTACTGCTGAGGCTGTGACACCAACTACACTGCATCATTCACAAAGCCTAAGCCTCAAATCATGCATCGTTGTTGTCGTCGTAGGCCTCCCTTAGCTGAGTCGGTGAAGGCGCAGCTACAAAGCAAGATCATGCTGGAGGTGGCTGGGTTCGATTCCCGGTCCGGTATGGGAATTCATCGGATTGGAAAATTTCTCGACTTCCTTGGGCATAGAGTATGATTGTACTTGCCACACAATTATACTTATGCCAAAGAAGTTGAGAGCACGCTAATATGCGATAAACAATAAGCTTGAAATGCGAAGAAGAAGCAGAAGATGTTGTCGTCGCAAATCGTGCAAACATTTGTTCGTCTCGGCTGAACTGCCGGCCGGCATCTGTGAAATTGATGGATGAAGTTTAGTCACGTTAATATGTCTTGCTTGCACTGTTGAACATTTTCCAGAATACCAGACATGCTTTTTACCACCCGCATCTTCCCATCCACACCGCGCATCTTGACACGACACGATGAAAGTGTAGGTATATTCTATCACACATTTCACGCATGTTCACGACACAAAAGCAGTGTGTGCCGATGATGCTACCGACGTCGCTGGTGATACTTTCGCTTGTCACATGTCACACGGATCGCTATTCCTGTTCAGATGTTGCTATAGAAACTGTCAGCCATAATACTTTGTGCAACTCAATATTAAGGTGATTCCTTCAAGCATCCAAAAATGGCCGTCATGATGGCTGATATGCCCTGTCACTCTAAGCTTTCTACAGCACAACTCTCGGGCAGTGTTGCGACATCGGTTATGAAATTGGAACTCCTTGTCTTGTGAGAGCTGATATTTGTGCTCTTGAAATTTCAATTGATGAGAAATAAGGTTTCCACAGCGATTGAGTCCACCAACTTGTAGAGATATCTTGTTATAGAACTATCTCGGTACGAAGAAAATCAAGTTATGGAGAGACCAGTTCCAGGACAAATTGGATGAAAAATAAAAATCTTAGACTCGACCTTCTCCGATTTGCATGAAAATTGGCATAATTTTGTGTTAAGGGTAATCATTCTCATTTTTCGCAAAAATTGGGTCATTTTGGATCAAGTATGTTGACTTGACTACGTCTGTGATTTCTATATGGGGGTACACTTTGTGAAAACCGAAAAGGGAACATGTGACAAAATTATGAAAGTTTTTAAACGTTAATAACTCAGCTGCCCCTGGACCAATTTCTAAAAATTTTATCACCAATCAATCAGATATATTTCTATGCATCTGATAAATTTAAGACTATCATTTTTCAAAATGTCACTGTTAAAATTGCACGAATGTGCAACTGTTGCTATGATAATTAAAATTTATCACCGATTGCCTGCGAAAAGCGATTTCCCCAACACAGATTTCAAAGTTTAATTCCATCCGGTCTCACCAAACGGTGTTTATTCAATCGCCGCGTGGTAAATAGTGGTGATCTCCAGTACACAACGTAAGGCTGCCTGCAAGCAGCGAGCTGCTGTCCACATGCGCGATTATTATTTACAGTTCCTAGTCCTATCAGGCCTGTTTTAAAGTATGACCACCTTGGTGGGATTGATTTGATTTTAATTGAAAAAAGGAGACTACTTATAACTCCACCCTCAAATCTTTTCAACTCAAGGAAGTCCACTGGAAAGTCCAGCAGCAATCGGAGTAATCATCGAAAGGTCGATTGACTGTTGCAGAAGCTAGAAGAGCAGAAGCAGTTGGAGCAGAAATTTTTGGATAAAAAATACCGGATTTTGGACGAAGTGGATGACGGCGATGTAACTGTGGTTAGTGATGATGACGTGGAATCCGAAGAGATTTCCGAAGTACGAGGATGGCTGAGAGATACCGATAATTGTGGTGAAGATTATGACTCAGGGCTTGTTGAAAAAGGCATGAACGACGATCTGTTGCAGCCCATCGTTCAACAGGCACCGATTGCTAACCAGGCAGAACCGCGATCAACTCTACACGGGTTTGCTCCCAATCAACGGTCGACACCTCAAGAGGCGGTTCTAATGGATTCTAGAATGAGAAGCCGAGTATTTCAAGCTCCAGTTAAATCACCAATTTCCGAAGGCCTGTTCCGCCAACCACCGGCACCAGTTCCAGAGAAGCAATTTCATCAGCCTGCTGTTCCAAATGATCAGTTATATCGGCCACGATAGGCCCCCACTTGCTGTTCCAGAAAACCAGTTCTACCGATCTCAGGTTCCACGGCCAGCTCCAGCGTCAGGAAACCAGTTCCTCCAGCCGCAAACTCCACGAGCTGCTTCAGCGCAAAACTATCAGCGACAGGACCCTCGGTCGATTCCAAATCAAAGAGTCCAATTCCATCATTCGAATGCTCCTCAAGTAGCTACAGCTGCAGGAATCCAGGGTACTCGACTGGTAGCTGCTGCTCCAAATAGCCATTTCTGCCCTGAACCGTCATTCACCACGGAAAACCAGTATCGAAATCCTTCAGTGCCAGCGGATTACATTCATCATGGAGATTCAACTTCACACCACAATTTCAGAAATCCTGACGCAGACTATCGCGATGTTGAAGAGAACATATGCATCCTCAACCGTAGTCAGGTGGCAGCACGTCAGGCCGTATCCAAGGATTTACCTGAGTTTTACGGAAATCCTGAAGATTGGCCGTTATTCTTTTCCGAGTACACTTCCTCAACGCAAATGTGCGGCGTCTCTTACAAGGAAAACATGCTTCGGCTTCGGAAATGTCTAAAGGGAAAGGCTTTAGAGGCCGTTCGAAACCGACTACTACATCCGTCAAACGTTTGTAGTGTAATGTCCACATTGAAAATGCTCTATGGTAGACCAGAAGCAATCGTTCAGGCATCAATCAGGAAGATCCGTTCGTTACTATCGCCACAAGTAGAGAAGCTTGACACGGTGGTCAATTTAGCATTAACGGTTGAAAACTTGGTAGCTACGATTGAGGCATGTGGAGTCGAGGATTTCATCTACAATGCGGCTTTGAAAGTTGAACTGGTGGAACGCCTTCCCCCCGGGTTGAAGCTGGATTGGACAAAATATTCTAGGAATAACCCAGCACCAAACCTATTACACTTCAGTCAGTGGCTGTATTCAATAGCGGAAGATGCTAGTGCAGTTATGCCAATTGCATCTAGCACGCAAAGAAGTCGTGGAGCAAAGAATGACGGATTTATAAACGTTCACTCTGACGCAGAACCAGAACGATCCCGATCAATACCAGCAAAGACACGGGCTGTCCAAGGATCATTTTTGGTGCCAATCACAGAATGCGCCACATGCAAAGGTAGCTGTACCACAGTTGCCAAGTGTAAACGATTTGCCGAACTAAGTCTAGATGCTAAATGGGCAGTTGTACGGGAGGCAAAGCTATGCCGTAAATGCCTGCGGAAGCACAATGGCTCATGCAGGCAGCAGATACCTTGCGGAATTAAAGGATGCACTTTTTTGCAACATCCATTGTTGCACAACGAAAAGCAGGAGGCACCAGCTACTGGATGCTGCAACGTCCATCAATGTTCCCGTGTTGCTCCATGGTCCATCGAAGGTTGTCCGGACGTACGCGTTCATAGACGACGGTTCTGAGCTGACGCTGATGGAGGATAGCCTAGCAGAGGAGTTAGGCGTGAAAGGACCTCGATCGTCACTGTGCTTAAAATGGACAGGTGGTACCAAAAGAGTGGAGAACGCATCTCAGAAAGTAGAGGTGCAAATATCAGCCATCGGAAATACTTCGAAGCCGCACAGGATGTCTAACGTACATACGATTCAGAACTTCCCAACTTCGGCCGCAGACATTAGTGTACTCAGAATTGCTGCAACGGTTTCAACACCTCAGCGGACTACCTGTCGAATTTTACAGCAACATCTGTCCACGAATCCTGATTGGTCTTGACCATGCATCGCTTGGGCATGCTATGAAAAGTCGAGAAGTAAGGCCTTACGAGTTGTTCACGAACACAGCAACAGCCAAGCTACGTGAATGTCGACACGATTAAAGTGTGTGAATGCAACCTCGAGTCTGATGAAAACCTACACGCTGCTATGAAGAACTACTTCACGCTGGATAGTCTTGGCGTTGGCAAACCAGAGAAAATTCTGCGATCAACGGAGCATCAACGTGCCATGGAGATGCTTGAGAAGCTGACAATCCCAAAAGAAGGGCGGTACGAATCGGGTCTCCTCTGGATGAACGATAATGTTCGCTTTCCATGCAGCAAAGGAATGGCTTTTAGAAGGTGGCAGTGTTTAGAACGACGTATGCAGCGGGATAAGGAGTTTTCGGAAACTGTGATGGTGAAGATGAGCGAATATGTGGCTAAAGGATACGTTCGAAAGCTAACGGAGGACGAACTCAATGCACATCGGTCTCAGGAATTGTACCTGCCCGTATTTCCTGTTGTGAACCCCAACAAACCGAGTAAGGTGCGGCTAGTATGGGACGCAGTTGCTCCCGCGTATGGCGTTTCTCTCAATTCGCTGTTACTTAAAGGCCCTGACCTCTTGACTTCACTACTTGCAGTTCTTGTCCAATTTCGAGAGTTCCGGATCAGAATTTGCGGGGACATCCGGGAGATGTATCTACAGGTTTTACTGAGGCAAGATGTGCGACTGTGCTTCTTCTGGAAAGACAATCAAGTCAATGCGGATCCGAGTGTATACATCATGACGGTGTTACCGTTTGGAGTATCGTGCGCTCAAAGCATTGCGCAATATCGAAGAAGCACAATTCGAATTGTGGATACAATGGCTGAAGGTCCTTCCTGAAGTGGCGAAAGTGGAAATCCCGCGGTGCTACAGGACGACTACATCTGCTGGAGACACCAACGAAGTACATATGCACACCTTCGTCGACGCTAGTGAGAAGGGCTTCGCCGCAGTGGTCTATCTGCGATATAAGGAAGGACTCACCATCGAAACAGCGCTGGTTGGATCGAAGACTCACGTTGCACCTATCAAATTTCTGCCCATTCCCCGGTCGGAGTTCAAGCTAGTGTAATCGGAGTCAGGTTGGCGAACATCGTAGAGCAGTCCCTGTCTATCAAAGTGAACAGGCGCTTCTTTTGGACCGATTCAAGTGATGTCATCAGCTGGCTCAAATCTGATCATCGCAGATATAGTCAGTTTGTCGCTTTCCGTTTGAGTGAGATTCTAGAAGCTTCGGAGGTCAGCGAATGGCAGTGGATCCAATCAAAGAAGAACGTCGCGGATGATGGAAATAAGTGGAAACAAGCGCCATACATGAGTAGAACTAGTCGATGGTTTAACGGGCCGGAATTTATCAAGACCCCTGAGGAAGAATGGCCTATGGAACAACACATCGATAGCACTACCACGGAAGAACTGCGTCCACATTTACTCGTTCATGTCAAACTATTGGAGCCTATCATCGATCCTCAAAACTACTCTAAATGGACTCCACTTCTATGTCGAACCGCATACGTGTTTCGATTCAGAAATGTGTGTATAACCAAACCAGGAAAAAGAACCGCTGGACAACTGACGAATTCAGAGCTGGCCATGGCTGAAAACTATCTGTTCCAGTTTGCTCAATGTATTGCTTACGCAGATGAGATAGCGATGCTTTCGGATATACGAGCGTCCAAACACTCCACGAAGACTATACCTTTGTCCGTTCTTAGATGAGCATGATGTACTCCGTGTTCGTGGTAGGACCAGCGCTTGTCCATTTGTACAGCAGGATACGGTGAATCCCATCATCCTTTCACGAGATCATCAGATTGCGCATCTCATCATATCACATTACCACAGCAAGTATCATCATCAGAACCACAACACAGTGATCAACGAGTTACGTCAGCGATACAGCATCCCTCGTCTAAAGACTGCCTACAACAGTATTCGTCGATGCTGTCAGCAATGCAAGCACGACCGTGCTCAACCACAACCACCGGTCATGAGTGACTTGCCACTACCTCGTCTGGCTGCCTACGCTCGTCCGTTTACTTATATGGGAGTGGACTACTTTGGTCCATTTATGATCATCCTTGGACGCCGTCTCGAGAAGCGTTGGGTACTTCTCGCCACTTGTCTTACCACTCACGCCATCCACTTGCAAATCGTTCACACCATGACTAAGAAACGTCATGGCTAAGAGAGGCGTACCAGCAGTCATATATAGTGACAGAGGTACAAACTTCCAGGGGGCAAGTAAAGAACTCGAAGAAGCTATGGTGAATTTAGATCGAGAGCGGCTTGCAACGGAGTTCACCTCCTCACATGCTTCCTGGAAGTTCATTCCTCCCGCATCACCACACATGGGTGGAACGTGGGAGCGACTCGTACGAACCGTCAAACAAAACCTTGGGAAGCTGAAAGCCAACAGAACGTTATCCCATGAAGTCCTCGAAAACATGCTACTGGAGGTTGAGAATATTGTCAACTCTCGCCCATTAACCAGTATTCCTCTCGACGATGAGCAGTCACCAGTGCTAACTCCCAACCATTTTTTACTGGGATCAAGCAACAGGTTGAGACCTTGGGTACCGTTCGACGACAGCTCAGAAGTATTCAAGAATTTGCTAGGAACTTTCTCAAACCTTGGCCAATAAATTCTGGAAACAGTGGCTCCGAGACTATCTTCTTTCCATCATTCGTAGGATGAAATGGTTTACGGTGGTGCAGCCCATCAGAATCAACGACATCGTTGTAATCGTAGACACGAAACTCCCCCGGAATACTTGGCCTAAATGTCGAGTTATCCGGATCAAGCAGGGATCGGACGGACAGGTGCGAAGCGCTACTGTGCAGACTTTCGGTGGTATATACGAGCGCCCAGCCGTGAAGATCGCCGTGCTCGACGTAGGCGGCGGAAGTAATGCGCATCAATATGACCAAGAGCGCATTCCGGAGGGGAGTGTTGGTTACGCTACGTCGAATAGCCCGTCGTCAACAGCGACCCGGACGAATATGAAGCTAGTGAAGATTCATCCAAAACAAACATCAAGGGAACAATAGACGTGAAGGATAAAAGGTGGACTGAGTGAAAAATTACTAGACGTGACGAACGGCGTGCTAAAATTTATCCTGCTATTAACACATTATTAAACTATCTTAATATTAAACTTTCTTATATTTGAACTTATCTACTTACGAACGATCGGCTTATATAAAAATTCATTAGGTACTAGTTGTAAAAGTGAATTCTTAACGATAAAAGTAAATCATGGATTCTAACCTAAAAACTATTGTTACAGCTAAACGGTTTTGCTAGAGAAATTTACCTATCTATTTAAAACTTAATAACCTAAAAAGGTGAGAAGAATTGAACTATGTGCACTTCATAAACCTAATCGATCATTCTTACATCTAGCCAAATTATCTACGGATACAGAACAAAGACACTGGATATAAAAAAAAAGATGATGATGGTCCCACCTCTTACCCCTACAAAGGTTTGAGCTGGACGATTTATCTTTAAGATAATTGAATATGACATTTTAACCAGGTTGGCAAACAAAATCGAACTGGTTTCAGTTACAGATATAGATTCCCTCTAAAGTTTACAGTTGCTTCACAGCGATATAAATGTGGAAAAGCTCAGGCGTCCACCTCTTAGTTCGCCTTTTTGTCCACCTAAAATATTCATAAGTATTACAAGCAATCAAGAGTTAATGAACAATCAACAAAGCATCCTATTACACTAGTAACCCCGCAATTTGATGCTATCATAATTTTCAGCAATGTCAGGAATGCTCACGAACCCCCAACATTTGCCAGAAAACTTACTACTAACTCAAAGTATCTTCCAAATAAGCTTCAAAATTGCATTTTTTTTTATCAAATGTTAAATTCAGTCCTCTATATCCGTAATACGCGCGCGAGGCTCAAACCTTTGTAGACTACTTTTTTTTTTTTAAATTAATCTACTATAAAATCATATATTAAAAATCCATCATCACCCTCGTGGCGAACAGAAATAGTTTTTGCAGTGCTACAATAATTATTAAAAAGTCGTTATGACAGCTATCCATATAAAATAATCCGTTAGAGATAACTTCGTCAAGATACATAATTTGTCAATTCATAAAAAAATCACTGGATAACTGTTCAAAAGACAGTTTTAACGTGTGAAATGCAGTGTCTTTTAAATTCTGTAAGTGTTGCTAAACGTTTGATATGTCTAGGCATCGAATTGAAAACATTTATTCCTTTATAATATAATGAATTTTGTGAAGCACAAGTCAAGAAATGTGGTGTTCTTATTTCAACCGCGTTTCTAGTATTATATCTATGAAAGTCACTTCCTCTTTCAATTCGATCACACAAATATCGAGGCAGCAAACCGTTAACTACTTTAAAAATGAACACCATAGTCAAATATACAATTCTTTGCTTCACCGACAACCATTGTAAGGCGTCTAACATCAAAGTTGAGGAAGTGAATCTATTACATCTCAAAATCAAACGCATTATTTTATTCTGCAAGCGCTGTAATCTCGATATTTGTGTTGCATTGGCCAGAAATAAAATGGAAGGGCAAAAGTCAAGATGAGGAGAGATGATTGATTTGTATAGCTGTATTTTACTGGCAATAGTTAAATCGTTTTTCAGTCGACATAGAATTCCATACTTCTTGGCAATTTTCTTGATGACATTGTCAATGTGAGAGTTGAACTTAAGTGTGTCATCAATAATCACGCCAAGATATTTAATCTCCCGAACGCGATCAATAGTCTCATCATCAATTACAACAGAGACGTTCTCATTTACTCGATTTCGCGAAATTACCATAAATTTAGTTTTACTTGTATTCAATTTTAACTGCTTATACTTCAACCATCTACTTAGAGAACGCAAATCTTCATTCAAGTGTAAAACGGCATCATCTAAATCCTTAGCTGCAATGAATAACACAGTATCATCTGCAAAAAGATTAATGTCGCAAAATCGTAAAACACGTCGCAAGTCATTAATATACATAATAAATAACAGGGGCCCTAATACACTTCCCTGGGGCACTCCAAGGTTATTCCCCACGGGACTGGAAACAGAATCATTAAAAACAGTCCGTTGAGTTCTGTCAGACAAATAGCTTTCAAACCATTTATATGCAGTACTCGTAATTCCAAAGCGCTTGATTGATCTTAACAATAAGGGCCTAGAAATTGTTTCAAAAGCGCGTTTAAGATCCAAAAAAACAGCAACAATCGTATCTTTACACTCCAAGTTATTTTTCCACTTCGCTAATACCAAATTCAACGCGGTTTCACAAGAATGACCTTCCCGATATCCCGATTGTTCTGGTATCAACAAACTATTACTATTTAAATACTCCAACAGCTGGCCTTTAACAACAAGTTCTAAAATTTTCTCTAATGTGTGCAACATGTTGATGGGACGAAACTCTTCGGCTTTAATCGTTCCAGCAACTTTTTGAATAGGGACCACTAAGGATTCCTTCCAAATTTGTGGCACATGTCCAGTTTGTAATGATTCATTAATAAGGTCCAGCAAGATGTGGCCAATGACATGAAAGCAATCTTGAATAACTCTAGCATTAACATTATCTACTCCAGCCGATTTTCCTAATGAAAAACAAATAACTCTAAGTTCATCTAATGTGATTGGGTGAAAAACTTCAAATCTACAACTACTATTAACTGGCTGTTTTATTTCGTCAGGTTCATCGACCAATTCAATAGATTGATTAATCAATGAAACGCTATCTACGAAATAATCATTAAACTTAGCTGCAATTACTTGTTCTGACTGTTCTAATGTGCCATTAAAAGTTATGGACCGCGGTTTGCAATTACTAGGTTTTAATAAAGATTTCAAAATTTTCCATAACTCTTTGCTGTTGTTTTGATGCTGATCAATCTTCCTTTGAACATATTCACAACGAGTTTTCTTTATCGATTGTGAATACTTATTACGCGCGATTGTGTACCTAGCCCAATAATTGTCATTATTAGATCTACAAAACTTTTTGTACAATTTGTCCCTTTTCCGTTTAAGACGCAAAAGATCCAAATTGTACCAGCTGTTCGAGTTTTTCAAAGAAACAAACTTTTGCTCAACTAGTTGATTGGTACACGTTTTCAAAGCGTTATTAAGAACAGCTGTAGATTCATCTAAGTTACCGTCCGCGAATGGAAAATCCAGGCTTCTCTCAACAAGGTTTGAAACAGCTTGCTTCGAATATTTCCTCCAGCACTTCAATTTTACAAAATTATCGTTATCGTTAACATGGTCTAAGACATTAATGACTAAAGTCTCATGATCGGTTATTTTCAAATCAGTATCCGTAACTGAACAAATGGAATCAAAATTGGAATAAACGTGGTCAATTAAAGTTCTACTGTGCCTGGAAATACGCGTATACTCATTTACAGTTTGCTTTAAATTAAAAAACTCAGCTAAACGCTTCAAATGATTCGAATTATGGTTATCACGCCAATTAATATTAAAATCACCAGCCAATATATTTAATTTACTAGAATCAAGGAATGTCTCAAACCAGTTCTCTAAAACTTCAACAAAACGCTGGTCACTAGAACTGGGAGAATGATACAAAACACCATAATTACCCATCTTCATGCCACGTACAACTGTAATGCCCAAGAACCAGTTGCCATCAATAACTTCGTTGGTACGAAGGTTGAATTGAACTGATTCTTTGACATAAATAGCAACACCGCCAGTGTGTCTAGAATGTGATAAACAAGCAGCAACAATATATCCCGGAATACTATACTGATCAAAAGCTTCAGTTTCTACAATATGAGTTTCAGATAATAAAACTAAAAGAGGACGTTTTTCCTCAACAATCTGACGTAATGCTACGTAGTTTGTTGACAACCCCGCAATATTCAAGTATAAAAAATCGAATTGATTCACATTCCTGGAACTTGGCTGCTATTTATTGAAACGCAAGCTGCTTTTCTTCTGATCAAAAAGTCTTTTATAAAGCAAACATTCCGAGCTAAATGCGGCATGGTTGACGTCCAAGTTCATTTTTCGTTCTTTATTCGTTTTCAAACAATTAATACATTTCAATACAGTTGACGTACACTCCGACGTTTTGTGTTGTTGGCTGCACCTAGAGCATCTATCACAATTTTTGCAATCCATGCTCTTGTGCCCAAATTCTCCACATTTGAAGCATCTCAACACATTAATCGCGGGAACTATCGAGCACCGATCAAACCCTACATTTACTTTTTTCGCACATAACAAACATTTATAAGTATCGACATCGACTTCAATTACAACACTAAACTTGTTGTAAGTGAAGCGTGGATTTTCAAACATGTTCACTACTTTAACATCATTTATAGCGATGTCTTCATTTTGACTTTTTAAGTAGTCAATGAAGACATCGGAGGAAAACTGATCGCTCATGCCCACTATTTTCAATCTTGGCACCGAAGTGGGAACAACAGCACTATATTGTTCACCCAGATTGCTTTCAATACCAGTTTTTACATCATTAAGATTAGCTCCTGTTGCACACTCAACAATAATAGAGCCATCTTTACCATTCCTAAAATTACTGATTTTGTGTGTTTTTGGATCCAACTGAGTTTTCAAAAACTTACGAGTATCTTCGCAAGCTTGTTTGGACTCTTTTGGTTTGATCACAATGACCGGACGAGTCTTACGATTACTCTGTTTGTTACTGTTACTGTTAATGTTACTGTTACTGTTAATGTTACTATTGCTGTTACTAATATTTTTACTTTTACTTGCATGACTAGATCTTTTTACAACATCCGCAAAACTCGCATTTTCTTGAAAAACATCATCAGTCGAATCGTTTTCACTATTTTGAAATTTACGTTTTTTGCGTCTGGGATTTCGGTCCGATTCAGAATGAACCGTCCTAGATGCACTATTCGTTGCAGCTAAATTTTTTTCCGTACTAATTTCAAAACATGAACTAGTCATCGTATTCCATTTCTCACTAATTAATTTTTCAAAGCAACTTAAAGAATCGTTCATATTTTGTTGCATTTTTTCCATGCCAATTCTCAACGCGTTGTCTATCTGAGCAGCAACGTTGTTTCGTATACCAGTGATAGAGTCAGCAACAGAAGACAATTGCTTCATTGCTTCCCCCAGCATTTTGGTATCCGAAACCGATACATTCTGCTCGTCACAACTCTGATCTGACAGACAATTACTACACTTGAATAGAACATTTGCATTATCTGTGATAAGCTTTGCCTGAGTCCGCGTGAGTGTAGTGCACTTGCAATGAAATACACGAGCACACTTACCCACACAGATAACCGGCAAATCACTTACCAAAATCCCCAAATTACATATTGCACACTCAGCCATATATATCACCTATACACATAAACTGTACATGCAACACTACAGAGACACAAGTAAAAACGAACGAAAGCAAAAATTTACAATGCCGTAGCTTACTAAAAGGGTACCAATTAGCTTGCCGGGCGAAGGAAAATACAAAAAATGAACGAGAACCAGCGGCAACAGCTACCGTTCTCCTACTTATCCAATAAATTATCACTACGGGGCACGCGTAGGATCAATTCTACCGCGGCACAAGCACAATTTCACACTTAATTAATTAAATATTTATCACAGCACTGCGAAATAAACTATAACGTTCGCCATTACCAATACTACCAATACTACTACACTACCATATTACCATAGAGGTAACTCTAAGACTAGTAGGTCCCGAAGAAACGTGCTCATCTTTTTGGCTCAGCTCTGGTACTATCTTCGGTCCCAAGAAAATCGATTCACCCCTCGAAACATAGAAAAATCCACTAACACCTCATTTTGTAACAGTCACTCCATGTTGTAAATAGTAAATTAGTCATAAATAAAATAAGAATGAAATATATCGACTCCATACGCCAAAAGCTATGCCAGTAGCAAAACGACACTGGTCGATTTACTATAAAAATAGAATGCCTCGTGAGTAAAGCCACTCGACCTTGTACAACTTCTCCCAAAGCCGAGTCCAGTGAAATCTTCGGGAAAGTTGGGAAAAGAGAGAGTGTGGCTACACCCGACTTTGAACGAAGGACCAGCGATCGGAATAATCTCTCGCATTGCCGATCTAGTTCGAAGAAGTTCGCGGGAAAATCGAACTTCCGTTAAGTTCGGCCGAGGTCACCTTCCCTGATCTGAGGTCACGGTTTCGCTTCACTTTCGTCCGAACCGCAGATTGCAGTGGAAGTGTTTCATTTTGTTCGCGTGATAGTTTCGTTTTGTAAAGTGAGTTAAAGCAACGTGGTTGTACTTTTATATTTAAATTCTAATTTCTCCTCGTTGATTGTTTAGCTATAATTATAAATCAATACGTAGTGTGCGTCTTAGGCTAGACTTAGTGTGTGCGGAAAATAAGCTAGACCAGGTAATGTGCTCGTTAAAGAAAATCTGTGCATTGTGCTTAATGTTCTTTTCACCAGCCGACGGCTACGTTTACGTTTCCAACGTCATCATCTGCATCCCGGGGCGAATAATCCCGACAACCGTCACCTTGTCCGGTGGAAAGCGATCCGCATTCTACATAGCTGAGCGGGGCGCGCATCGATTGAAGGTAGAATCGTCGCTGCGCCAGTAACAGCACCGCAGCAATCATCAGCAGCTAAATCAACTGGTGAGTCCGTTCTGTTTTTTTTCGTTGAGTGTGGCGTCCGGTGAGGGCGCCACGGAGGACCTTTTTTGCCGACCATAAGGTCGAAGAGCATGAATTGCTAATATTTGGATTAGTCCAATAACTGTAAGGTTGGGGTGTCGGCAAGACAAACGTACGTACGTAACGTAATACATGGATGCCCACCCAACCCATCAATGTTAGACACCCGGGTGCCAAGCTTTGCCGTTCCCCGCTTGCTGCATCGTCGTGGGATTCGTCAGGAAGAAGCACAAGAGCACAGCACAGATAGAAGGTAGTTACGCACACAAGAATAGGACTAGGTAGAGAAAGATAATAAAGAGGAGTAGAAAACACAAGCAATGGAAATTTTGTGAAAGCCCGCTCTAGTCATAATAAAATCCTAGATTACCGTTTTCCGTTGTGAAATAAATGTTTGATTTGATTTCGAGGTAATGTTGTCCTATTAAAAATTAGAATGAGAGGAAGAAAGTGTCTTCACGTTGTTTCGGGTCCGTGTAATTCTGTTGTTGTCTTCCGCGTGGGCGGAGTTTGATTTTATGTTGCGTACCTCTTTTGCTGCAACTGCGCCTCTGGCGGAAATAGGTGGAACTACCGATGAGTAAAGCTTGACGTGTAACGTCGTTTTAGGTTTGTGTGCTCTCTTACCGTGAGCTTTGGGGAAATATTTCGAGGTGTGAGAGATTATGCTGTTTTAGCAATAAGGGTTTCTACCCGTTCAAATTCGGTGGTTGTGAAGCTGGCTCGATTACTCTTGGACTCACCCTGGGGCAGTCTTATCCGGGCAAACTCAACATGGTATGTGGTCTCCTTTACCGGAGTGGCGCTTAAGCCGCATACTTATCCGAGATCGACCAGTGACGGCTACAATTTTATCTGTCAAACTTTCATAGCGAATCAAAACAAACATTGTGTAGTACTAGAATTTTGACTAGAATGGGGAACGTTAATCGATTTGCTTGGGACCAATAGGCTAGTCAAGTAGTGAGCCAATTTAAAATCGTTAGTTTCGTATTGATTGTTGATATTACTCTGTATTATAACAGAAGATGTACGGCACGGTGCCAACGAACAGGTTATCAAGTTTGAGTGGTAGTGAACACTAAAGTAAGAAATTAAAATCTATCATAAAAATAGTCTTAAAACTAAAGTTTCGACAGAAATTTTGTAATTTACCAATAAACCGGAACTCGGAACGGAATCTTTACAAATTTGCTCAACTGCCACCCAACGATAAGGAATCAATGAAATCCACTAAATTTATTTTCTACCATTAAATGGTGTTAACAGTACTAAGTCCATACAAGCTCGGGGTAAATTTTCTCATTTTTGAATTTCACACAGATTTTTAAACTTTTACCGAACAGTTCCGTAATTCAAAAACCCAGTAAAACCTTACTGACTGGATTAGTGTGTAGGGATGGTGTATTATAATTCAAATTATAGGGGTGTACATTTTTATCTTTATAAGTCTACATATGTCAATAGGGAGCTGCACCGTCGGGTTAACTTCACTTATTTTGACATCTGGCAGCGGTTTGTTTACATGAACTTAATTTTATTAAATTAAAATAATTAATAATTTTTTTAAATTTTTGATTTTAAAATTATTATAATATAATAAAATGTTAAATTAAAATAAATAATTATTAAATTTAAATAATTAAAAAAATTACAAAATGTCTTAAATGTTTTTTTTTTAAATTTTGGAGAGGAATATTATTCAAACGAACATAGTCGAATATCATATCTTTTAAATCTTTTGATTTAAAACCTCAAATCCACTTGAATCGACTACCAGGCAAAGGTAAACAAACCACCACTGGATGTCAAACTGATGAATGCGGGTTCATCACGTTCATTTGTGACGTCAGCGTGCAGCATCCTATAGGACGTAGCTGCGGGCAACTATGTGGATTCGCCTCCTTCGGTACAACATCGAGTCCATTCGCTTCATTTAGTCAAATTTACAATTTCGTTAAATATGCGGGATACAACTTACGAGCACGTGCTTTGTCCATCATATTATGCTTATCAATCCGGTTCGGCACAGTTTTCACCTTGAATGAATTGATTCTCTGTCGATGCTTTGAAGTATGCACGAAAGTCGGCGACATTTTTATTTTACGAGCAACAGTACATTCCGAATCTGGCCTCCTCCGTAATATTTGTTTCACTTTCACGTCCTTCTGGTGGTTCTTCAAATCCATTTTTGTTTCTCTTCCCGTCTTCCTAGCTGTTGTCAAACGAGTATCAAACAATTTTAATACGCTGTGAGCAATGCTTGCAGGAAAACCAAACTTTTTGATCGAGGGGTTCGGATTTTCCTTACTTACTTACTTACTTACTTAAGGGTCCTGTGCACCACCAGCGGTGCAAAGGACCAACGTGAAAGACTTCCATCCTGGGCGGCTGCTCGTTTTTGCCTTGACCTGGGCCCAGGTCAGATTCCTATCGACTTGCTTAATTTCCTTATTGAGGCTCCGCCACCATGAGCCCCTGGGTCTGCCTCTGCTGCGATGTCCTGCCGGATTCCAATCCAGCGCTTGCTTGCAGATTTCGTTTCCGCCCCGTCGAAGTGTGTGGCCGACCCACCTCCACTTTCGCTCTCGAATTTCTGTTGCTATCGGCTTCTGATGACATCGAAGATGGAGCTCGGCATTCGAGATCCAGTTGTGAGGCCACCAGGCACGAATTATATACCGCAGGCATCGGTTGATGAAGTCCTGTAGCTTTTGAGTGTTCTCCGCTGATACACACCACGTCTCGCTGGCGTATAACAACACAGATTTCACGTTCGATTTGAAAATTCGGATTTTGGTGCGTTGACTTATCTGGTTGGATCTCCATACGTTTCGTAAACTCGCAAAGGCAGCCCTAGCCTTCTTGATTCGTGCACCTATGTCGCTCTTGGTCCCGCCGTCCGACGCTATTTGGCTGCCAAGATATGGGAAACTTTCGACCTTCTCCACTGCTTGCCCCGCTACCGTAAAGTTGGAAGGGTTGCCCGTGTTGATATCCAACGATTTGGTCTTGTTGACGTTGATGGTGAGACCCGCCGCAGAGGAGCGTTCGGCTAGGTCACTGCATATCAGAGCGCCGTTGTGCTAGTAGAGCAACATCATCAGCCAAATCGAAGTCGTTGAGATGCTCCATGGTGATAGGCTGCCAAAGCAGCCCACGGTTCGGTACACGGTCAATTGCACCTACCATGATCTCGTCGATTACGATGATAAACAGTAGCGGTGATAGTATAAATCCTTGTCTCACACCAGCGACTACCCGGATAGGGTCGGACAAGGCTCCGTTATGCAGAACTCTGCACGTGAAAGCCTCATACTGCGCTTCGATGAGGTTGACGATTTTATCCGGGACTCCCTTGCCTCTCAGGGCGCCCCAGAGATTCTCGTGATTGAGACGGTCGAAAGCTTTTTCTTAGTCAATGAATACCAAATATAGGGACTCTTGGAATTCATTGACCTGCGATCTTCCGGCACGGAATCCTGCCTGCTGCCGTCGGAGAGTCGCGTCGATGTTCTCCTGTATCCGATTCAGGATAACTTTGCACAGAACTTTGAGAACAATACACAGTAACATGATGCCTCGCCAATTGTCGCACACAGTCAGATCCCCCTTCTTTGGGACCTTCACTAAGATGCCCTGCATCCAGTCGGCCGGAAAAGTCGCGGTATATTATAGAATAGTTGATGCAACATTTGTGCGGATAGCATGGGGTCAGCTTTGAGCATCTCCGCTGATATGCGATCGACCGCTGGAGCCTTGTTGGATCTCATGCTTCGGATAGCTGCTTCAATCTCCTGCAGTGATGGGGCCTCGGGACTGACGCGAGTGATGCGCCGCACCCTAGGCGGATCATGCCGAGATGTTGATGGCTGGTTGGCCGTCAAAACTTGAAGAAATTGTTCGAAGTGCTCAAACCAGCGTTTCAGCTGGTCAGTGGGGTCGGTAAGCAATTGTCCAGTCGTGTCCTTCACTGGCATCATCGGTTTCATCCTTGCTCCACTCAGGCGTCGTGAGATATCGTAGAGGAGCCGTATATAGCCAGTGTTTGCTACTTTCACCCCTTCGTCGGCCAGGGAGTTCACCCACGCTCGCTTGTCTCGTCTGCAAGAGCGCTTGACTTCCTTCTCTAGAGCCGAGTACCGTTGACGGGCTTCGTTCTTGTTTCCTCTGGTTCTCGCCCGCTCTATCGCGGCTTTTGCTTCTCTACGCTCCTCAATCTTCCGCCAGGTTTCATCTGTGATCCACTCTTTTCTCTGGGTGCGCAGCTCACCCAAGTTGTTCTCGCTTGTTTCTATAAAGGCATTCTTGATGGCCGTCCATTGTTCTTCTACGCCGCCACCTTCTGGAACGTCCGCAGCTCGAGTCTCAAGTTCTTCAACAAAAGACTGGAAGGATTTTCATTACGGCCGCACACAATTACTTTTCGGACTTACTCTTCCTTCGACTAAATTGTTCGAATGTAAACAAAGGTTGTATTTTCAGAAACAACATACACATACCACTCTGTGATATATTGCACCCGTTGGTGAGATATTTCAGGAGATGTATGTGTTTAGGGGTGTCCAGATTTTGTCGCGAACAAGCGTCAGATACATATCGTTACAATTAAGGCTGTTAGATTACTGTAGTAGCTGGAGCAACTAGGTTAAATGAAATGTAATTTAATATTGTTCATATATGTTAACTCTATTTATGGGAAAAAATTGATAAAATTCAACCCATTGGACCATTTTTCCCAACAATAATAATAAAACAAAATTCCCAACAGTCACTTTGAAATGAAGATTCCTCGATTGGAACGCAGCCTAAATACCTTATGCTCTTATTGCCCGAAATCCTGTTCTCATTATTTTTTTTCATTCAATTAGTCGATTGTCTTCGGATTTTCGCATTATCCGGTAGTAAGCATTCCGTAAAATATAAATTCATCCTAATGAAGCTTTCCAATGTAATACATTCTAAACCAAATTGACTTACGTAAATAAATTTGATTTAATTTGCAGGAATTCTTCTCCAAGAACGACTCCTCATATTGCCCTTACCAAGAACAACACGCGGCATCTCCCGTTCCCGAATGAAGCTATGCCGGGAAAGTCTTATTAAAATCACCTTTCTCGCTAAGCCTTATCTGTAAAGTCAACATCGGCATCATCCTCATCGTCATCATCAGGATATCACATTCCACGTATAAGCGCCCTATAAGCTGCTATCTACCGTCCTCGCAAAGAGCCGCGTTGTGCCCTGAAGCCACCGAAGCGGAACGTAATTCATTATTCGATCGTAAATATTGTTATTACAGTTGGTCTTTGATTTCTTCTGAAACGGCTGCCGGTAGACACCGTGTCTTCATCGTCTTTGTCGTTACCGTTGGAAGACGTATGTACTGTGATACATACCACCTTACTACGCTGGCTGGTACCAATTTCCAGCGAAATCAGCCCTCTGCAGAACATGTGCGCACATTACGGTGCCTGACGCCGTTCCTACATTAATTAAATAATGAAATCAAAGTGTCGTGAAAAACGAGAAAAGCTAACGAAACATGGCAATTTCATTCCTCTTGATTATGTTTGTGTCGTGTCGCTGTTGGTGCGTTGACTTTTGGCATTTTTGCTTGTTTAGCAACTTCTGAAAAATGAGGAAATTTTATTCCAAGATAATGTCGATGTGAGTCATGATGATACGCAAACAAATCAACTGGGTGCTTGAAATTTTTGCATGCAGTGAGAATACTAAATATCCGTAAGAGTTGAACACGTGACGACGATGATGCCCTAAGAAAGACGGAACGAGCATTCCGCTGCTGGCTGTAGGGAAACTTTGAAGTTTTTCCGCACGACCATGCATGTCCACATTTTGCATACGTGCCTTCTCCGGTTGCGGCCGTCATCATCAAAGTGCCTCGGAGTTACAGTTCCTGGATGGGGATGAAAGACGATGAAAATAATAATTAAAGCATGCTTGTTGTCGATAATCAGGGCCCTAGCCGATACCATCGACAACCGATGCAAAACACCAATTTACTTGCTGTTGACGACGGTGACGACGACAGTTCACCGCGCGCTCCGCATGCATGAGGGTAATTGGTCGTAATTGGAGCTAATTATGTGCTCTTGTCGTACGGTGATGATGGATGTGATGCTTCTTGATATGATGAAATTTCGACGGAATTGATGGTCCACAGCACGTTCGAGTTTATCTTTATGAGAAGCCAGTTAACTCCGGTACAACTGCTTAAAATACGATGTACAAAATTTGAATAAACTCCTCTTCACCATACGTACATAAATCCTGATAAGCTTGGCACTTCTTAGCGAAGAAATTATGCACTGTGCTCTTCCATTCCCTTACTAAGAAAGCTCTAAAAGTCAAGTCAGAAGTTAACAAAACACACAAAATCCAACCCAAGTATGTACCACGCTGCGCCGCCATATCTCCCTTGGAGCAAAACGACCAATCAAGATATTTCCTTCCGCATACTTCCGGCAGAGCTGACTGCGAGCTCCCCTTGGCATGTGCCCTCGTCACACACTCACTCGCCCAGGGTTGCTCTGCAGCATCGGCAGCACACGTGGTCCACACCTACCAGTAAAAGTATAATTTCCTATAAAGGCGTTAATTTGCCTTCTTCAGGCTGCTGTTGGACGGTCGCCTGGTCGTCGGAGATCCGCAAGGAAAGGCATATGTGCTGCTAGCACCGTAATAGTAAACAAAATACACGGATACCTATACATACTGAGAGGGTGGCAGTAGCGTGAGCAGGCCATTTTAGAAACTCTGTTCGAAAGAAGCGATTAGCAGCTTATGGACCGATTTATGACCTTTGACCTGCAGTAGACTTCCTTTCGATCCTAGTTGTTTAGAAAAATGTAATGTTTAAAATTTACAACCTTCATCTCAAAATTATAGCGGCGCCGGTGGTGTAGTGGTAAGCGTGATTACCTCTCACCCTAGCAGGCCTGGGTTCAATCGCAGTCGGTGCCGCCAAGATGTTCTTAGGCATGCATCTCTCCGGTTCATGAGTTGATGGGTCGATAAGTACTAAGTAGGGTCCAGGTGTGGGAGCTGCCTCCCTGGCGTCGGTAGCATTGGTGCTCAGCAGGGAAAACAAGATCGACGGAAAACAAATCAAGGAAAAAAGTAGAAGAGTCTGTGCCTAGGGGCACGAACGGAAGCTTGACGTAGGACCGCTAGTGGACGGAACAAATGTGAACATTTAGTTCTTTTAATTGATTAATCATCAATTATCTTAACTCTTTTCGTTTTTTTATTTATAAGCGGTAAGCGTATCAAATTTGTAGTATTTATTTCAAAGAGAAAGTTGATGAAGAGAATCCAAGGGACTGTCAACTTGAGTATTTTCGATTCATCTACTCGATTTACAAGGTGTATTTGGATTTTTTGTTATTTATGAATTTTTAAGTTTTGTGCATTTTGGTATCAAAGAGTATTCAATTCACCCCTCACAGGATTTCCTTCCGAATTATATGAATGGGGCGGGGCGGAAAGTATCGTTTGTACAGAATATGTAAAAAAAGGAGGGACTTCGAGAGATTGAACTCGTGAGAGCTAACTTTCTCACAAATTTGATTTTATTGGCTTTCTGGGGACTGAATTTACTCCCAAAACGAATTATTCCCACTTCTCTAAAATTCTATATGGATTTTTAACACTTCCTACCAGCGTGTTCTGGAAAATGGTTGGACGATGATTAATCTCACCAATACATTCGGGCCTACAATTCCACACCTTCTATAGAGACCAGGTTGAGCCTGCTTGCTGCTTGCGGGAACTGATGACCTTGACAAATGTCCAAATAATACTCTTAACAAATTTATGGTGGTCCTAAGGACCGTTTTGTAGTGATGGTTAAGTAATGCTGAGCTGAGCATGACGAGCTACTGATTCCGATCCTAGCCTAGCGGTGGAACTTCTTCCTCCTTCTCTATGGTTGCTCATATGCGCTCTGCAGCTCGCTGCTTGCAGGCAGCCTTTCGTTGTTGTTGTTGTTGTTGAAAGCACTCCTGCTGCTGCTGTTGCTGCTGCTGGACTGGACACCACCACTTACGGTGATTGAATGAGCACCGTTTAGTGGGACCGCATCGAATTCGATTTTTAAGTCTGTGTTAGGGAATGCGCTGTTTTCAGACATTCGATGATAATTTTGATCACCATTGCAACAGTTGGACATTTGGTATTTTTCAAAAGTGACTTATTTAAAATTAACTAAGTGTATTGGTAGCAGATTGATAGATAAATTTCCAAACGTTTGGCTTGTTTAGAATTAAAATCTATCTGCTATTAGTCGAAACCTGACCTCTTTTCGTAACGCTGTGCATTTTGGTTTTTTTAAATTGTGTTGATTCTATAGATCCTGTGGAGATCTATCTAGCCCTGATGTATGTGTTGGTAGAGGGAAAAATGGAAACTTTGCGCAAGACGATGTCTTAACACTCGAAAGCAATTTTGTGAAATATGAAGTAAAACAAATCCTAGCTAGTTCTGCATGATGATTTTGTTTGATTTTATTTATTTGTAAAGTCGCCGGGAAAAACAAGCTGGCGATTTGTTTTTTATGATAACTCCTTACTTGAAAACAGGCAAAAACTCACAAACAGGCTGCTTTTTCATGGTATACAGTGTGATAATTCAATAATCAATAAATTATCTCAACATTTAGTGGCAAACCATACATAAATTTTGGTAACATACAAAACATTGTATAATCCACATTAAATTTCATATGTAAGCGCCGATTGAAACAATCTTTTCGACGTCACTACAAGGGTGATTGATTAAACGAAAGAAACGAATCGTGCGGAATGAAAGCCAAGGAAAAACTAATTGCACGAATATATTCAGGCCTACAATTTCACACCTTCTATAGACAGGTTGAGCCTTGATAGCTAGCTGCTTGCGGGAACAGATGACCTTGACCAATGTTCAAATAATACTCTTTAACAAATTGTTGGTGGCCCTGAAAAGGACCGTTTTGTAGTGATGGTTGAGTAATTCTGAGCTGGGTGTTCAACACGGATGAGGCTGTCGAGCTGTATGTCATTTGGAGCGAGGGTGACACGCTTGGCATAGATGACCGACCCGCAGAGACTCACGAAGAGCTACTGATTCCGATCCATAGCATAGCGGTGCAACTTCTTGCTCCTTTGATGGTTGCTTAAGTGGGCTCTGCAGCTCGCTGCTTGCAGGCAGCCTTTCGTTGTTACTGGAGAACAATTTTCAACGCCACACGCCGAAAGCACTGCTAACACCACCACACAGTGGTGTGGTCGTTGGGATCGTGTGGTTCTGAGTATGGCGATGAGTGTGCAAAATATTACGCAATTCCATCCTCCCTATTCGCACGCGCCCGAGAGTCGGAGGCGAATGCCACTTCGACTTTTTTCGTCTACTTACTACTCGCTGACGACTGTGCTGGGGAAGCAGCATATGCATGTAGGTAATTGGTGGATTTGTTACACACTACCAAAAAGTCATGTAAATTTCCGTGCCCTGAGACCGACACATGCAAGCGGCTCAAATGACATAAGAATGAGTTAAAAAAAACGAGAAAATAAATTCAATCAATCGTACTTTTCGTCGAATTGCGTATATTTCAGTTTGGTAACACTTAATTTTACATGACATGTTTGTTTACGTTCCATAATCTACGTCAAAGATAGATTACGTCTCGTGTAAAAATAGTTATTTTTAAGTGTGTAGTTAATTCGACGCTTTTGTACAATGCTTTTGTTGAAAATCAACATTCGGAAGCATTATTATCGATACGTAGCTATATTTCTGATCGATTGGTGATAAAATTATTGAAATTAGACGAGGGGCAGCTGAGTTATTAACGTTCAAAATCTTCCTTAATTTGATACATGTTCCATTTTCGGTTTTCACAAAGTGTACCCCCATATAGAAATCAAATACGTAGTCGTAAGTCAAAACAAACCTTCGGAATGCAACAAAAGTTCATATTCCAAGCAGAAAATATCGCAGCTAGCAGTGAACGGTGGTCCAGAAGCCCTATTTAAGTGGAATAAATTGTTTGTGTCTAAATCATTAGTTAATGAAAATTTAACCTCTTTGGCAAGTAATATTACACCTTATTTTGAACACGATTGAAGTGCATCCACTTTGATGTGATATTAAAATTATTGTTTGCTGTGTACTTGGATTTCTGAATCGTTGTCTTTTCGTAAATTGATGAATGGCAAGTGATTTACAGATACACATGTTAAAAAGTACCTGTGCACACAATTTTAATTTTCTTACGCACCGGGAGAATCATCTCATATGTACCGGGAAAACCAGGAAAAACCCAGAAATTTTAAAAACGCTATCGGGTGGCTACAGGGTAATGGTATTTTCGATCGGAGTTCGAATTCGACTCCTTCCGAGGACGTCATTTCATTTGAATAGCTTCATGCCACCGGGCTTAAATACTCGTCGGTTACAGTGGATAGCTGTGATCTACGGGGCTTGGTGGCCTAGTGACAACCGTTTTTGCGGCCTCCCAGGCCTTTTTACATTGTTGAGTTAATTATTTACGGACCATGCTGCCAGTCACGCCAAGAGAAAAACAGTTTAACTCGCATCACGGTTTTCGAAAGATTCCCTTTCTTTTCACATGGCAACAGAGGACTTCTACATCAACTTCAAATGACTTCTAGCCATTAATAAAAATAGCGGCTGTAGTCAGTGCTGCAAAATTTCGACAATATACGGTGATACTCAAAATTCTGCTTTGGTCACTCGTTTGAGCTAACAGTCATCGTCAAGGCAAACCATGCCAATTGTCAGTAGCATTTTTGTCAGTGACGAACATGTGCTGATTTGTTTATTAGCTAAATTTGAAATGAAATTAAATGGCTTGAGCAAAACAATTACATGGAGCCATTAAAGTGAATACACTTTCTGTTACCAGGTGAATCTTTGTCATTGACGAAAAAATGAATGAGATTTTGACAAAGATTTTTTTGAGGATTAAGTCTATCATTGACTATGTGAAAAACAATTTTGTCAATATCGCGCAAAAGTCTGTCAATGACAATGACAAATCTCAGCACTGGTTGTAGTAAATCATTATATCAGTGATTTTGTCAAATTATCTTAACAAAAAATAGTAGAAATTCTCATTACTGGTTATTACAAAACGTATCCCATGACAAGTTAATGCTCACTGCGTATTTATGATCATTTCTTCGATTATATTTTATATATTATTGCAATACCTTTCGTGGACCTTTCATCGCATCGTAATGTTCACTGGCGTGCACAGGGTGGGGCAAGGTGGGGCAATTGCCCCACCTTTTATAAATAAGATTTGTATTGCCATGTTTACAAAATTATGATATAAAATAACTTTCTTGATAACTTGATTTGAGGGTAAAATAATTTCATTTCTTAATATAAGGGCACTGGAAACCTTTAATAGCGTCAATTCCTTTGAGATGGTGCCTGAAAATTGCACCACAATGGTACATGAAGGGACAAACTTCGATTAAATGTTTTGGTTAAGTGTGGCATATATGTGGCGCATTCAAAAAATTCTGGTGTATTTTTTTTCCAAGGTGGTTCATGGAGGGTTAAAAGAAGAGGGTAAATTTTAGGTTTAAAATATTCACCCTCGTGGTGGTACATCGAAGAAAAATATATCTATTGAATATTTCTGGTGTAAAAATATCATGAAGGTGGTGCATGGAGGGACTAATCAAAATGAATAAATCTGATGGAAAAATTGAATCACGCTGAAAATTTCTGGTGGAAAGTTCGCAACACTGTGGTGAATGTAGAAGCCAGGTTTATTCATTTTTCTGGTGCATAATTTGCATCGTTCTGATGAATGCAAGCTTCATTGAAAATTTATGGTGCAAAATTTGCACCATTTTGGTGCATGAAGAGGCAAAGCCTGAAAATTGCACCACAAAGGTGAATGGTGAATCAAACTTCACTGACAATTTTTGGTGCACCGTTCTGGTGAATGGAGGAGCATGCTTTGTTGAAAATTTCTGGTGCAAAATTTGCATCGCTCTGATAAATGAAATGAACAGAATATTTCTGGTGGAAAACTTGCACTGGGTATGGTAAATGAAGGCACAAGCTTTATTTAAAATTAAGGGGAGGTTTACTTGGATTTTTTCAAAAAAAATGATTTTTTTACATAAAATGAAAGCTACAAGTGTGTAGAATATGTGGCCAAAAGGATTTTACGATCCGAAACATATTTAGCGAGTTATGGCGCTTTGAGTGAACCTTTGTCATGCGCGCTGAGGGACGCTACAAAAACTTTAAACGCGTTTTTCTCGAAACCATATTTTTTATAACAACTTAGAGCATAGGGCTTGAACAAATTATCCGATTTACAATCGGAAAATTGCGCTTTGAAGGATACTATTTTTTGTATGGCTTATACCTAAAATGAAAAAAAAAATTGTTAGTTACTATTTTTTAAGCAAGGTCAAAGTGAGAAAAAAAGGGGTAAAAAAAGCACTAAATTTTCAAATGTCCATAATTTGGTCCATTTTTGTCGGATTTCGTTCTAGTTAGGTATAAGCCATAGGGAATTTTATCAACTTTAACCACAATAAAAAAATTTCATTTCAGTTCACCACCAGAGGGTGTGCACTCGAAGTTCTGCAGCAAAACCTGACTGACACTCCTCCACGCGAGCCGCCATTTTGAGCCGCCATTTTGTTTTTTTACCTTCAAAAAATTTCCAAGTATTCAGGAATAGTGGACAAATATAATTATCGAAACTGGAAGTTCGTATGTCTTTTCATTCTCCTGAAAAAAAATTCCAAAGTTAAACTGTTTTTCAGCCAAATCCAAGTAAACCTCCCCTTAAGCTATATTTAAAATATATGGTGGAAAATCTGCACCGTTCTGGTGAACGGATGGGCAAGCTTTAAGGAAATTTTTTGTTATTAAATTTGCATCCTTCTGCTGAATAGAGAAACAAACTTTAATAATAATTTCTGGTTTAAAATTTGCACCATTCTGATGATTGGAGGGAAACTGCTTTACTTAAAATGTATGATGAAAAATCTGAAAATATTTGTTGGAAAACCTGCAACATTCTGATGATAGGAGATGCAAGCTATATTAAAAATGTCTGGTGAAAATGGAAAAAAAGGAAATCTGCACCAAGCATAAGACTGGAAAAGCAATTTTTATTGAACATTAACGGTGGAAAATTTGCATCGTTCTGGTCAATTGAAATTTTCTGGTTTAAAATTACCTGGGAGCAAGTTTGTATTGAAAATTTCTGGTTTAAGATTTGCAACAATCTGCTGCATGGAAGGGCAAGTTGAATTGAAAATTCCTTATGTTAAAATTGCACAGTTCTTGTGAATGGAGGGACAAGCTTTATTGAACATTTCTGAGAAGAACCTCAAGGGTATTGAATTCTGCGTACAGTTCCAAAGGAAAAGATTTCTGGGGATGATTTCATGAAAATTCTGCGAATAATTTCAAGTGAATCCTGCATAGTTCTATGATAATTTTGAAAAGAATACAAAGAGAATCCAATTTTGAATGAAATTCCAAAGGGATGTTGAGGAAAATTTCAAGGGAATTCCAAGGGTAATTTTAAGCTCATTCTGGGAATGAGAATTCAAAGAAAATTCTGTGGATAATTTCTAGTGCATCCTGCAGATAGTTCCAAGATAATTTCGAAAAGAATACCGAGAAAATCAATTTTTGAGTGAAATTCCAAAGGGATTTTAAGCAAAATTTCAAGCGAATTTCGAGGATAATTTCTAGCTCATTCCGGGAAAAATTTCTGAAACTCTAAAGGAATTTAAGTTCCAAGCTGTTATGAAAAAAAAATCATGAAGAGTTCTAAGTATAGTTCCAGTGGACTTCTGAGAAGAATTTCAAAAGAGTTCTTAGAAGAGTTCTAAAAAATCCGTGAAGAACCTCAAGAATATTGCATTCTGAGGACAATTCCAAAGGATTTTTGGGGAGTATTCCAAGAAAATTCTACGAATAATTTCTAGTGAATCCTGCAGATAGTTCCAAGATAATTCCGAAAAGAATACCGAGAAAATTAAATTTTGAGTGAAATTCCAAAGGGATTTTGAGGAAAATTTCAAGGGAGTACCGATAATTTCTAGCTCATTCCAGGAATAATTTCTGGATAATACTGAGGAAATTCTTCTGAAATTCTTCTGAAATTCTAAGGGAATTTTAGTTCCAAGGTGTTTTTAGTAAAAGTCAAGAAGTTCTAAAAATAATTTCAGTTTGAGAAGTATTTCAAAAGAGCTCATAGAGTTCTAAACATTTCGAAAAGAACCACAAGGAATTCTGAGGATGGAATTTTTCGCAACTGTACAAAGTTTAAAGACAGCTTTTGGATTCCCTAATTGAAAAGTAGATATTAGTTTGCCATTGAACCTTGGTCTATTGTTGCCTTACTAAGAATTCGTCTAAGAATCTTCTCTGAAAATTTCAAGTCATTTGTTACCGTCGTTAAAAAGTTACAGCAGTTTCTGTGCGTTGCAATAAGTTCGGGTTTGTCCATGATATCATATCAGGCATAACATTTGATACGGCACAAAAGCATTTGTAAACAAACTTTCTAAGGCCCTTTACACGTGAACCAAAGTACGCCCACGCAAACCAATAACATCATCGGATAAGGGCAACTATCACCTTTCCGAAAGTGGTATTGGTTTGCGTGAGCGTACTTAGGTTCGCGTGTAAAGGGCCTTAGAAAGTTTGTTTACAAATGCTTTTGTGCCGTTATCAAATGTTATGCCTGATATTTATGTTGAATGTTCGGCATCATTTCCTGTCACCCCGACTGGTACTTTGCGGCAGGGCTGACATGCTCAATCCTTCGCACAAGTCGTTATTCCGTTAACAATCCTGTACTCGCTTGTCAAAATAGTTTTGTGCGCTGTTGTTCCAATCGTTACATATTGTTTAAACCTTTTTAATGATCCTATTAGCTTTGGCATTTAGGTTAAAATTTGAAAAAATAGAACTACAATTTTTGCTGAAAATGACCAGGTTCAACGGCCTCGCAACGGTAATAGTAAAGTGTAACTACAACAGCATATAATACCCCGTACAGACTATGGCTTATATCATGTTATATAGACTGTCTTGCAATGAGCGCTCACATATAGAATTTCCAGTGAAAACTAGATGTATGAGTGCTCATTGCAAGACAGCCTATATTATATAATATAGGCCATAGTCATTACGGGGCATAAGGCAAAGCGGCTACAAAATCGCTATATAATGGAACGTTTCATAAGTATTGTGCGCATTAGAGTGATGCAAAATTTGAAATTTTCGCTCCACAATACTTAAACGATTCCAAATTGGATCCTGACTAGCCTCTCAAAATTTGAACCCATTAGGTGAGAGACTGAGATGGCACAAACAATTTGAAGTTTGTATGGGAATTACTGTGGTAAAACCAAGATTTTTGATCATGTCTATCCAATTATTCACCATATCGGTCTGCTTCAAAAGCTTTCAGGAAGGGAAATTTTCCCAGCTACAACTTTGCTGAAGACCACTTTTTGATTAAATGCAAGGATCGAAAGTTATCAATGGTTCAATGCGCTGATGTCTTATGATCATGCTCAATCAACTGCTCAGCAGGCAACATTGGTGTTTCTGGGGCGTTGAATAGGACACACACATCGTGGCTACTATGTCACACTGCAAAATACAGTGTTGCCTACAGAGCAGCTGCTTGATCATGTCATAAGTTTACCAATCTCTTAAATAATTAATAACTTTTTCCTGTCTCGTTTTACATAGAAATGATCTTCAGCAAAGTTGTAGCTGACAAAATTTTGTATAAGAATGGTTATCGAACTGTTTCGCAGCTCAATATGGAAAAAGACTAGAAGGCAATGAACAAAAAGTTGAGATTTCCCATAGTAATTTACATGTAAACTTCAAATGGCTTGTGCGAAGTCTGTTTCTAACCAAATGAGTTGTAACTTTGGGAAGCTAATCAGGACCCGATTTGAAACCATTTAAGCACTGTGGAGCGAAAAAGTCAAATTTTGCATCAGTCTAGTGCGCATACTTAGCAAAGCTGGCCGACCACTTCGTGAACATTCTGGGAAAGTGTGCCTCCTAGTTGGTGGCTAACTACGATCCTGTGCTAGAAAACACTTGGCGGAAGGTGCCAAAAATTGCCAGTACACAAGTAACCGTATTCAAAATGACATGATTATGTCGTTGCACAATGTAATGTTGCGGAACATTGCAAAAACCTTGCGAGGAAAACCAGTGGCAATCATTGTAGATGAGACGAGCGATTGTGGCCACCACGAGCAGTTGGCGATTGTTATCAGGTATATTGATAATGATCGGCCGACGGTAAAGTGAACCCTACACGATTGTTTTCATTGACAATAATCGTATTGTCAATACATGCTATATTGACGTCAATATATCGAGATTGACAATATTTCTGAATTCACATCATCAATATTATTGTCAATAATTCCCCTTCGCGTCAATATATTGATGCGTGTGGGGTTTGCTTAACATTCGTGGGTGTGAGACGGGTGTTGAAAACAGACGCGACGACCATCTTCAAATAGCATTTCTGAGGTCCTGACAGCGATGCAGATTTCTTGGGAGCAGTTGATGGCAGTATGTTTTGACAGTGCTAGCACAATGGCTAGCAGCACTGCTGGAGTTCAAGTCAAGTGCAAGGTCAAAAACAGCAATATACTTTTATGAAGAGCTTTGAGTGTGTTGGTTTATTTCCTTTTAATTCCGTTATAATTGCATATCTTTTGACAGATACGAGTATTTCGTCTACTACTTGCAGACTTCAACAGTGCCAAGTACTCAACACCACTGATCAAGATTGAATTGATCAAGAGCAATATACTGTTTGTTCACTGCTATGCGCACTGTTTGAACCTTGTACTTGTCGACGCAGTGTGCATGCAAAAGGAGAATGCGATTATTATTGGTCATTCATGTCGGTTTGTCGGTGCTATCACCACCATGTGACGTGACTTCAGCTGAATCCAACCACCAAGGCAACAACATTGCAGCAAATGTATCATTTCGGTTATTATTGCAACCATTTGACGAACCGATCATTATCGACATCGTCGATGGGATTAAATTGCCAATTTCATTGGGTGTCTGAAAGCAGTTTGAACCACCACCGGAGCAAAACATTAATAAAATTAGTTAAATTGAACAGTAGGGAAACAGTGGTGGATGGACAGCACCATCCACCAAGCACTTTGGAGTACTCCCCATCCTCAGATTAAATACACCATAGAAAAAAATGCCCCTCCTTAACAAGATTTCTGTGCACGCTAGTGGTAATGTTTGTTTACTTTGATCGATAGGTAGCTGGTTTGACAGTTCAATAGGTAGACTAGGCTTCACTCTTGGCGTGACTCATTATACACCGACTCTAGGCAAACCTTGTTTTGCCCTGCGTTTACTCGTTGCTGTTATTGTGCTGTTCTCTATACCTGGTTATAAATAAGGGTACCAGTCATTTTTCCGGTATTAGGTACTCTATTCTGAACTATGTGAAAGGGAATCTAGATGATGTGGAACAAAACGTCTAATGTAACACTTATTAAGCAAAATCGTCCAATGTAACATGTTCGAAGTACAACTTGATTTTCAAAACGTCCTATGTGATTATTCCATATTGTAGCATGTATATCCTGCTGAATGTTCACTGTTATTATCACCCCGGGAGCAACTGAACAGCTCCAGTGTAATGCTAATGTACCCCAAAAATTCTGGTACTCTGGTTCTGTCAAATCGAATAATGGTGGACTAAATTTACAATTGGTCTTATTTTTTTATCAACTTTTTTTTTTCCCCGTTTTTAAGTTTTTTGTTTTTTTTTTTTAACTTTTTATAAAAACATTGATATTTTTTTCTAATAGTCTTCCAATCGACTCAGCATGACGGGATCGGAAAATGTCTGTCTATTTATGTGTGTGAGAGAGCGCGTAAGACAATTTTCTTATATTTATTTCTCGGCAACCACTCTACCGAAGTGAACGCAACAACAACCAAATGAAAGCTACCATGATTCTATAGAATGTTAATTAATAGACTTTCAATCGATTAACTGGTTCCGGATATATGGACGGAACAACACCCTAAAATCCGGGAACTAAGTGATGTTTGTCGGCAACCACATAACCGAAATAAACGAAACCCTTTAATCGGGTTACTGCCCAAGCGATGATGATGAATTTTGATATAATTAAATCGATTGAATTCCAAGATACAATACAACACCAGTAATACGTCTCACTCAAAATTTATTCTTGGTTTGCTTTCGACGTCCACATGAAGTGAAACAAAAACATGTTTTCTGATGTGAAAAAAAGTTGTGCCACCAACGATGGCTGACCCCATTGTTTACGTACGGTGGAGACATCTACAATTTGCAAGTGGGTACGTGAAACTAAGGTTTTCTGTCTAGATGCTCGGGGGGTGGTTATTATTCACTGACAACGACAAACACAGTTTTCTTAATTAAATTGTATCAAAACAGTTTAACAAATAATATGTTAAACTTGAACTTAGTTTTTTCTAAAAAAAAAAAACAGATGTCCACATTCTTTAATGAACAGTCCCATAAAAGAATGTGGACACCTGCTTATTAATGGTTTAGGGTTAAAACGTATCGAAAAATGGTGAATTTTCACTCAGTGTGTAAAAACGTTGTTTATTTTGGCAACAAAAAAAGTTGTCGTTTCGAGAATTGACAAAAAACGTGAAGTTCAGTGAATCTACAGTGTTCAATATTGTTAAGAAGTTTGGAAAAACGTGTTCTCTTGAAGATTTACCGAAATCTGGGCGTAAAAAGGGAGCATCGGATCAGAAAAAGGAGCTGGCAGCAGTACGCCTTTTGAAATCGCATTAACCTTGTTTAGTACGTGAAATTGCAAAAAATTGGACTTAGCATCAGAATTGTGCAGAATATAAAAAAAGTAGTCGGGTCTGTGCCTAGGGTCACGAACGGGAGCTTGACGTAGGACCGCTAGGGCACGGAACAAATGTGAAGAAAATTTAGTTCTTTTAATTGATCGATCATCTATTATCTTAATTCTTTTCGTTTTTGATATGCAGGCGTACCAAATTTGTAGTTTTTTTTTTTCAAAGAGAAAGTTGATTAAGAGAATCGATCAAAATCACTTGCACCCTTGCTTCCAAGTTTGGTTACATGAGCATTTTGTGTGATCGTTGGGGGCATGTGGTTCTGAATATGGACCAACAGGCAGATAAATTCTATTCTAACTTTTTACTGTAATAAGCTTGTTGGCCGTTTTGGGTCGTTTTGTTGCCAAAATTGGTGATGATTTAACCTCCGAAACTGTACAGAGTTCATCTGTCGCTTCAAAGCGTAGACGACATCGATGGCCGCTTACGCTTGACGTGTTCAGTATAGGTGACAGCATCACGGATCACATTTTCCAAGAACACCTTCAGCACACCTCGTAGATCAGACAGGAGACACGTTTGACACAGCCACGGCGAGCCAGACGACTGCTTTAGCTGCTTTTGCTGTCTGCTCACCACGGCCTCCGAAGCGGAAATGAGTTGAGGCTTTTTTTTGACTTTAAATGATCTATATTTCTTGAATTTGTGTGGTTTACATGTAAAACTTATCAAGTGACACAGATGCGTCTTTTCAACTTCAGTTCCTTTGAAATTTCAATTATTATTAATTACAGTTCCTAGTCCTATCAGGCCTGTTTTAAGTATGACCACCTTGGTGGGATTGGTTTGTTTTAAATTTAAAAAAGGAGGCTACTATTTACAACTATAACTAACCTACAACTACTATATACACCTAATCTGCTATATAAAAATTGCTTATCAAAGCATGTTCTGATAAATTACATTTTTGTGCAAATTTAGTCTTAATTTCGTTAATTCTGGAATCTATTTTGGCAATGCCTGCCTCTTCGTGTAAATTTGTTATTCTAGTGTCAAAAGGACGATCAAGAACCATCCTCAGCACTCTATTCTGAGCGACCTGGATTTTGTTCCTGTGAGTCTGTGCACATGATTCCCACAACGGAGCTGCGTAGAGGATCGCAGATGCTATGATTTGTTTGTAGACGGCCAGTTTGTTCACCCTTGAGAGGCGGGATCTGCGGCAAATCAGCGGATACAGACACCTAACCAAGGCGGAACACTTGATTACGGTTTTCTCCACATGCGAGCGGAATAGGAGCTTTTCATCGAACGACATCCCGAGATAGGTAACTTTGGCAGACCACTCAACCCTTGTGCCATCCATGATTACAGTACAAGATGGAGCCGGTTTCAGTTTGGGCGATTGCCGATGGAGGAACATGCTCGCTTGTGTTTTGGAGGCATTGATTTTGATTTTCCACGAGGTGGCATAATCAGCAAAGGCGTTAAGGCATCGTTGAAGTTTGTTCGTTATTTCGCGAGGCATCCTTCCTTTGACGGCTATTGCGGTATCATCTGCGAACAGGAAAAACACGCAACTGTCTCCGAGGGGAGGAATGTCGGAAGTGTAAATGCTGTAAAGCAACGAACCCAGCAGACTGCCTTGCGAGACTCCTGCTTGGATGGAAAACGTGTCTGAAAGACAACCATTCAACGATACCTTAAACGACCTTTGCTGGAGGTAGTTACGGGTGATTTTAACCAGATGTAATGGGAAGTTGAAGTTACAAAGCTTGTACACAAGTCCGTCATGCCAAACTTTGTCAAACGCCTTTTCAACGTCTAACAAGGCCATGGCTGTGGACTTGGATACAGCTTTGTTACTTCGGATGTTATTCATCACCCGTACTAGCTGGTGATTGGTGGAGTGCCCCTTTCTGAATCCAAACTGTTCCGGAAGGAGAATGTTATTTTCCTCGACAAACTTGAGCAAACGATTGAGAATGAGTTTCTCGAACAATTTGCTCAGCGCTGAAAGGAGGCTGATTGGTCTGTAGCTTGAAGACAATGTTGGATCCTTACCGGGTTTGCGGATTGGTATGATTTTTGCTACTTTCCAGATGCTTGGAAAGTAGTGCAGTTCCAAACATCTGTTGAAGATTGCGATTAGAGGAGACTGCACTTTCATGCTGAGTCTCTTCAAGATCAAATTGAATATACCGTCAAACCCGGGAGCCTTCATGTTCTTGGTGCATTTCAGCGCTGAGCAAATCTGTTTAACTGTAATCATATCCGCCGGAGGCACGACACAAGGGGAGGCATCTAGGTTTTGAACGTATTGCGCAACCTGATCATCGAGCGGACTTTGGATAGTCAAGCCAAGCAAATGCGATGAAGCGACATGGTCACCGATCGCATTTGCTTTCACCCCACATGTGATTAAAAGCCGATCGTCATCATTTTCGACTCTGAGTGGTGGAATGGGTTTGGGATGAGTTTTCAGGACCTTGGCTACCTTCCAGAATGGTCTGGAGCGGTCATCCAGATTCTGGACAACACGCCCGAAACTTTCATTTCGGAGTGAGTCCATTCTGGAAGCAATCTGCCTATTCAGATCGGCCATTTCACGTTTTTGCCCAGATCTCCAGTCCTCTGAAACTGGCGTCTACGAACATTTGTCAACCGAATCAGTAATTGGGTGTGGGAATCAATAGCAACAAACTTACACCTCACAGGAACTTGTCGAACGTATGCCTCGTCAGCCATGGATATGGCCTGTTGGAGTCCTTTCAACGTCCGGTCGATGTCATCTACGGTGTTGAGCAGTGGATTTTCATCGATGTTGCTGTCCACCATTCGTCCGTACTGCACTCAGTTGACATGGTGGTAGTCTTTACGCAGGCAGTTTCTTGCAGGAACCACGTTGACACCGACTTCAGTCACCACCGGTTGGTGGTCGGAGCTGAGATCGTTGTGCGCCTCCGGCTTGGATAGTCCGATGTTTGACAGGAAAAAGTCCAGGGTGGAGGGATTTCCGCCGGAGAGATGAAAGTTGGTTCGTCCGGAAATTGTACAGTGTACAGTCCATGTTGTGCGTGGTCGAACAATAGACATTCGTTCCAGTTCCTCTGGTAGTTCCGCCAAGCTTCATGGCGGGCGTTCAGGTCGCCCCCAACGATGAATCGGGAGCTAGTACGGGTGATGGCGGTCAGGTCCTTCTTGAATTGGATGTCTAGGCCGTTGCTTGTGGTACACTGACGTGGGCAGTAAACAGCGATGAACTGGACGTTTCCAGTTGGTGATTCCACCTCCACACTAATGGCCTCGATGATAGAAGTGCGGATGTGGGGCGAAAATTTGATTCCCTTTCTGACGATGACCGCTACACCACCCCCCCTGGAGCTGGTGCGATCAAGCCGGATAATGTTGTGGTCAGGTAACCAGAAGCTGTCACTGGACTTTAAGTGGGTCTCGTTTAGAAGAACCACGTCGATGCTATGCTTGCGGAAGAAGTCGGCAAGCTCAATCTGTTTTGCTTTTACAGAGCAAGCGTTCCAGGTAGCGATGGTTAGCGGCTTAGACACCATACTGGATGATGAACTTACCGAGCACTTGGATCTGTTCGGGCTTATTGCGGCACTAACGTAGAGCACCGGACATGTTGACGAAAATTTCCATCAGTTCATCCGCTGAGAACAGATCGGGGTTGTTGTTTTGCGCTGGTGGGTTGTCTCCAGAATCCAGGGGGGATGGAGAGCTTTGGCCAGCAGAATCACCAGAAGTTGCTTTAGCGGAATGCACCCGCGAATTCGCTTGCCTTTGCTGAGGAGCACGAAGAGGCGGGAAATGCTCCGTCCGAAATGCCGGGACTTTGTCCTTCTTGCGCCCTGGTTGGTTGTTAGTTGCCGCCTGTTTTCGGATGCGTTTAAAGTCCTCGCGTTTGGAGCACTGTCTGTCGGAACCTTGGTGAGCACCACCACAGTTGGCGCATTTTAACGCCACGGCTCCATCCGCAGGGCAGTTGGAAGTGGCGTGTTCTTGAGCGCAGTTGCTGCAGCGTGGCTTGATGTTGCAGTTGCGGGTACCGTGTCCAAAATTGAGGCACCGCTGGCACTGCGTTACGTCACGATGGCCGCAACGGTATGGCTCCCAGCGGACGATGATGCAATTGATGGAGCGGATGGCTTTCAGCGCGTTGAGCGTCACCGTTCCCTTCTGGAAGTGTACCAGGAAAAGGCAATCCGGATACGCCTTCACATTCTCGTCTCTTCTTATCATCCGATAGACGGCACTTGGGGCCAGCTTGTACCGGTCCCTGATTTCAGCTTCGATAAACTTCGAGTCAAAGTTTGGTAGGCCCCTGATGACGACCTTGAATGTTTTCTCACCGGGAATGTCGTGGGTGAAGAATTCCGCCTTGGAAGTCCTCAGGTGGGCGACGACCAAGTCATACTCCGCTTTGGTATGGAGCACAACCTTGGTGCCGACTCTGCCCAACTTGTATTCGGCTTTAACGCCCAGCGTCGCTAGGTCCGCGATGAGCTCATTAAGATGAGCATTTTTTACTACCAATGGAGGTAGCTTCACTTTTGCCGCAGTCGGGCCGGCAAAATTTTCGTTGTCGATGGCGTCGCCGAAATCACCGATGTCGCTGGCGTTCGTTGCTGTGACGTCATCACGTCCACTCGCACCATCGGACTGGCCTTGGTTTTTCTTCCTCTTCTTGAATCGCTTCACCGTGGCGGAGGTGGTATTTCCAACATCGGTGGGAAGAGTAGTGTACCTATTTGAAATAGGTACACTCGTGCTACACTCACCACTGTTCTTCTCCATTTTCTCACGGAGCCTGCTCCGGAAGCGCTGTCTTCCCATCACACGATGCGACCGACACTACTGAAGACGCGAATAAACGTTTGGAATAAACTATCGAACAACTCGGCAGAGCGAGCCTAGCTAGACTATCAGCAAGAAACGAAAATAAAAAAGCAGTACGCTTAGAAGGAAAAGCTGGCTGTGGAACTTCTCGTCGTTGCTTTGCTCATCGCTTTCAATGTAACTAACGTCGATTTTCTAGTTAAACGAACCTCATTATGGCTTTCAATCCCCTTTCACGAACACTCTATCACCGCTCTTTCAATTTGTTTAAAATGCGTTATGTCCCGTTTTCGGTCATTTTTTTTAGATAAATATATGAATGGAAGATAAATTAGAAATATGACGTGTAATCTTCAAGTGTTTTCACGTGAGAAATGCTTTAAATGTGTTATTTCATTTTCCGTCATATACGTCATGAAACCTCTGTTGATGTGTTTCATGAAAGAGAAAACTATCAAAGTCGAGCGCTTTTGCTCATCCGTTTCGACGAAGCTTGAAAGGAAGACCAATGGAGCGACGGGAGAAAGAGAGACAAGTGATTGAACATTTGTTTGTGCACGCCGACTGAGGTTCTAGAATGCTGCGAAGCTGTTCGACTTTAACAGAAAAAGAAAGCCAGCTGTCTCTTCGTCGCATCGATTTGGTCGATTGAAGCTGATATTGTGACGCCCTGATGACGACTGCGTTTGGGAACAACGTTTATTTCATGAAAACAGTGAACAAATTATCACTTTTTATTTGTACTTTGGATAATGCTTGACATTCATTACCACTTTTTCAATAGTTTCTTGTTGGAAATCACCAGTTGGAAGCATTGCGTAGACATATTTCTGATCGATTGGTGATAAAATTATTGAAATTGATCCAGGGGCAGCTGTGCTATTAATGTTCAAAATCTTTCATAATTTTGGTTCATGTTCCATTTTCGGTTTTCACAAAGAATTTTATTTCCATTTCGTCAAGCCAGTGTAGACTACATACAATGATTATTACAATGTTTACTTACATACTATGCATTAATTCTATCCTGTTTTAGCTTTGTTTTTTTTTTGCTGCTTGGACATAGTGATGTCAATAGTTCCGCAATGCAAATTATATAGGCGATCATTCGATTGATTGGGCTATTTTTTGCATAGTTTTTTCTGTACGATGTTTCTGAAAATAAATTCCGTGTTCTAAGATATCGACAAGGTGTGTAAAAATTTAATTGTGCGAGAATTTCAGCCGAATCTATGCGCATTGAAATAATGTCGTTGATGAAGAAAAGCATTGCAAATTGGCGGCGCTCCTTAAGTGTTTGTATATTGATGAGCATGCAGCGCGCTTCATAAGATGGTAATGGAAATGCAGTCCAATTCAATTTACGTAAAGCATATCAAAGGAATTGCGTTTTTCGTGTATGGAAATGTATGGATTCCATACTAGGTGGCAGTATTCCAGAATTGGCCTTACATATATGGTATATAAAAGCTTAATAGTGTATGGGTCTTCGAAATTATGACTGAACCTTTTGATGAAGCCTAGCATTCTGTTTGCTTTACTAATGATACTATTATAATGTTCTATAAAAGTTTGTTTGGAGTCTAGGATTACACCTAGATCTCTTACAATTTTGCTTTTTTCTACTATTTGGTTGCCTAATGATATTTCAATATGCGGTGTTTCAATTTTTCTGCTAAATGCTATTGCAGTACATATTTTTACGTTCAGTTGAAGTAGACTTTTACTACACCAGGTGTGGAATATATTGATTTCATTCTGGAATTCTTCTGCATCGCTAGAATTACTTATTTCCATAAAGAGCTTCATGTCGTCTGCATATACAAGCAATTTTTTTTTTAAAGTATGTAGGAAATGTCGTTTATGTACAAAATAAAAAGAAGTGGGCCTAAATGAGAACCCTGGGGAACCCCAGAGGTGACTGAAATTGGTTCTGAAAGTTTATTTTGAAAGCGGACTATTTGTTTACGATGTGTTAGGTATGATTGAAGCCAATTCAAAAGTCCAGGCTCCATTCCTATTTTCTGCAATTTGAGGATTAATAATGGTATGTCAATGCGGTCAAATGCTTTACTGAAGTCGGTGTATAGCGCTTCAACGTGCTTGCCACTGTCCAACGCTTTAATAATGAAAGATACATATTCTAGAAGATTAGAGGTAGTTGAGCGACCTTTAAAAAATCCGTGCTGTTTACTTGTAGTTAGATTTTTCACCTGCTGAAAAATATTGCCGTTTACGATTGATTAAAAAAGTTTTGGAATGCAAGAAATAATAGCAATTCCACGATAATTTCGAATGTCTGATTTTGCACCTGATTTGAAAATAGGTACCAAATAAGATGATTTCCAAATTTCAGGGAATTTTCCATTTTTCAGAGACATGTTGAAAAGACGCTCTAGAGGAAATGCGAGTTCTTCAGAAAGGTTTTTCAAAAATATGGGTGCGATGCCATCAGGTCCAGACCCTTTCGACGCGTTTAAGTTTTTTAGTGCATTGAGGACTTCATGTTGAGAAAGTTGGTTGACAGAGATGTTTTTAGAAATTTCAGGAATGAATGCAAAGAAATCGCGGTCACGATCTTCTTCGGAAAATGTGGTGTATACTTCTTGGAAGAAATTTGCAAAGAGATTGCAAATTTCAGAAGAATTCTCACCTACATTTGCATCCAAATTCATTCGCGAAGGAAAATTGCTGCTTTTTAATTTCGTGTTTACATAATTAAAAAAGTTCTTAGGACATGATTTAACTTCATTTTCGACTTTGCGGTTATAGTCCTCATAGGCAGAGTTGATGGCTGTATTTAATTGGTTGCATAAGTTGTGATAGTTTCGCAAATTGGTTTCAGTTTTTTCTTTTTTGTATAGTTTATGTGCTTTCTGTTTTTTATTCTTTAAATTTTCCAGTTGTGGATTGAACCATGCGGGTAGTTTATTGTTTTGTGTTCGTCTTCTTTTTTTGATGGTACAGTTTCTAAAATTAGGCTTTGAAGAATTGAGTGAAATTTTTCTACTTCAGTATCGACATTTCCTTCAATACTTATTAAATTTTGCCAATTTATTGTACATAGTCTACGTTTGGCTTCTTCGTAATTTACTTTATGGTATTCCGGCACTTCCTCGTATTCCCAGTCGCTGAAGGAAGAAGAATTTTGTACGAAGATTGAGTATTCAATTGCTGTGTGAAACACTTCATTTTTCCATAAAGGTGCTAATGATGTATCCACACAGAAGTCTTCAGTACAATTTGTAAATAAAAGGTCTAAATATGAGTTTTGTTGATTTTTTACATGGTTTATTTGATTAAGACCAAAATAAGATATTTTGTCGAATAATAATTGTAATGTTTCGTCTTCACCTACGACCGGGAGTAAAAATGATTCATTTTCAATGTCTGTAATAAAGTCTGCGTTTCGTTGATTGAAGTCGCCATAAATATGCAGTTTTACTTCTGGTTCCATATTTGACATTATAGTTTCAACAATTTGAAAAAATAGTTCAAAAGACTGCTTGTGGGCATGTTTAGGTGGAAAATACACAGAAGAAAAAATGTGTATTTCACCGGCAATAAGTGCTTTGACCCAGACATTTTCAAATTCCTTGTGCTTATTTGTTATGATTTCTTCAGAAGTAAAGTCAGCATTGATGGCAATGAGCACTCCACCACCAGACTTTTTATTACAGAGTTGAAAATTCCTGTCGTGCCGGAATACATTAAAATTGTTTCCAAAAATTTCTTCGCTTCTGACGCTTTCGTCCCAGCTTGTTTCAGTTCCAAGAATTATTTGAAAAGAAGAAGATAGAATGTTCTGGTGGATTTCTTTCATTTTAGCTGGGCTTTTCATGCGGTTGAAATTTTTTCAATACACCAAAATTTCAGTCGCATTCTGTTGAGGAAGTGAAGAGATTTTTGGAGGGTCAGTATTACTTACATTAGCAGGGTCTACCTCATGTAGAGTGTCGTCATTCGATAATAATAATTCCCTTGCATGGGAATAGTCGTCGTTACTTCCTTTAGTAGAGTGCGTCAGTGCCGTTGAAAATTTGGAGGACTGTAAAATTTGCGAGCGGCCTCCCTAGTTTGCTGCAGTCGTTGTGTGCGTTCACTAAGTAGGAACGCGCGGTGTGAATTCAGGTCTGCCAAAGCGTCGGTGCGTGGAATTCCGAGTTCTTCGTGAACGTCCAGGAAAATTTCGCGTAAAAGGGCTGTTTCCGTTGGTAGTCCTTCTGCTGCCAGCATTAAAGTTGCACTAGTTTTAGTGATTCCGCGAATGCATACTGAAGGTGGCTGGTCGTACAAGTATGAAAGATAAGTCCGCGCAATGTCCATAATTTTGGGGTCCCGCAGCCGTGCCTTCAAAAAGCGTCGGTCGCCAATTGCAGACTGTTCCGTGAGTCTGACTATAGGCGGACACATTGGGTCCAGGATTGGAGGGTGTTCATGTCCGGTTGGCCTTTCGGCGCGATAAGGGTGAATAGTTTCCCCTTTTTCGAAGTTAATGAATTTTAGTCCATTGTCTGTGCTTGGTGGACGAGAAAATTGTTTACGTGCAGCAGCCAAAAGCTCTTTGTCCAGAGGTAATGCCGTATGTGCATGTGTGGAGTTAATAAGTGTCGACGTTCTTATTCCATTGCTATGATTGTTGGTATTGCTGTTGTTGTTGTTGTTGTTGTTGTTGTTGTTGTTGTTGTTGTTGTTGTTGTTGTTGTTGTTATTGCTGTTGTTGTTGTTGTTGTTGTTGTTGTTGTTTTTGTTGTTGTTGTTGTTGTTTTTGTTGTTGTTGTTTTTGTTGTTGTTGTTGTTGTTGTTGTTGTTGTTGTTGTTGTTGTTGTTGTTGTTGTTGTTGTTGTTGTTGTTGTTGTTGTTGTTGGTGGTGTTATTATTGCTGTTGTTGTTATTGTTGTAGTTGTCTGTTTTGTTCTTGTTGTTGTACTGATATGAATTTTCCTGGTGATGTTCCTTTCGTTGCTTTCGCCTACGTCTGGCTTTTTCCTTTTGTACCCCAGTATAGAAATAAAGACGTAGTCCTGCGTCAAAAAAAAAACGTTACAATATCAGATCCTACAAGAAGCAAAAAGCACCCAAAAGGACGGATTCACAGAAAGCTTCTTCGAAAATACGGTTACGGAACTTGTATGACGTTCTCTTTCAAAAGCCGAACCGGAGTATTTTGATGGACGACGAAACGTACGTCAAATTGGATACCAGTACACTTCAAGGGCCGCAACTTTTCAACGCTGAGCAGAGGACAGATGTGCCTGATAATGTGCGATACATCCGAACCGAAAATTTTGGAAAAAAGGTTTTGGTGAGGCAAGCCATTTGCTCCAGTAGCTTGAAGAGTTCTTCGTATTTCACAACGTGCACAATCAATGTTGAAAATTATAGAAAAGAATGCATAAAAAAATGGCTTCTCCCCATTTACCGAAAGCATATGGATCCTCCATTGTTTTAGCCGGATCTGGCATCTGCTACAGTGGAGATGCTCAAGAAGAAAAAAAGTAGAAGGGTCTGTGCCTAGGGGCACGAACGGGAGCTTGACGTAGGACCGCTAGTTGACGGAATACATGTGAAGAGCATTTAGTTCTTTTAATTGATCAATTATTTATTATCTCAACACTTTCCGTTTTTGAATTGTAGGCGTACCAAATTTGTACTATTTTTTTCAAAGAGAAAGTTGATTAAGAGAATCAATTAAAATCACTTGCACCCCTGCTTCCAAGTTTGGTTAGAAGATTACAACTGTGGAGAGCATTTTGTGTGGTCGTGTTGGGGGCTTGTGGTCCTGAATATGGACAAACAAGCACAGATAAATTAAGCTTGAAGGCCCTGAAAAGGGCCGTTTTATTGAAGAGGACATCCATGGCCACTTACGCTTGGCGTGTTTAGTGTAGGTGACAGCATCACGGACCTCATTTTCCAGGAACACCTTCAGCACACCTCGTAGATCAGACCGGAGATACGTTTGACACCACCACGGCGAGCCAGACGACCGATGGTGGTTATCTTGAAGAACTCCTGAAGTTTAGTTCCTGCAGTTTATTTCTTATTTCTGAGATAACTAAACTCAAATTTGTGTCGATCTCATTCGCCGTGATATCACCATGAAAGATATCGGCACCGGTGGTTAGCGTGATTACCTCTCACCCCAGCAGGCCAGGGTCCAATCTCAGTCGGCACCACCGGCATGTTCTAAGGCATAACATCTCTGCTTCCAGTTTGATTACATGAGCATTTTGTGTGATCGTTGGTTCTGAATATGGACAAACAGACAGATGAATTCTATTCCTACTCTTTACTGTAATAAGCTTGGTGGCCCTGAAAAGAGCCGTTTTGTTGCCAAAGTTGGTGATGATTTAACCTCCGAAACCAAATAGAGTGCTTCTCTGTCACTTCAAAACGTAGATGACATCCATGGCCGCTTACGCTTGGCGTGTTTAGTGTAGATGACAGCATCACGGATCTCATTTTTCAGGAACGCCTTCAGCACAACTCGTAACCGGAGATACGTCAGACACCGCCACGGCGAGCGAATATGGCGATGAGTGTGCAAAATATTACGCAATTCCATCCTCTCTATTCGCACGCGCCCAAGGATAGGAGGCGAATGCCACTTCGACTTGTTTCGTCTACTTACTACTCTCTGACGACTGTGCTGGGGAAGCAGCATATGCATGTAGGTAATTGGTGGATTTGTTAGTTAATTCGACGCTTTTGGACAATGCTGGACATTTACCAGTTTTTCAATAGTTTCTTGTTGAAAATCAACATTCGGATGGATTGATATCAATGCGTAGCTATATTTCTGATCGATTGGTGATAAAATGATTGAAATTGGACCAGGGGCAGCTGAGTGATTAACGTTCAAAATCTTTCTTAATTTGTTACATGTTGCATTTTCGGTTTTCACAAAGTGTACTCCCATATAGAAATCAAAGACGTAGTCCTACGTCAAAAATCGATTATGTCGAAAAATTCCAAAATCCCCCAAACTGCCCTGAACTGCGTCCTATCGAAAGATACTGGGCAATAATTAAACGGCATCTTAAGAAAGATTGAAGAGAAGCAAGCTCTATTATCTGCTTCAAGAAAATTTGGTCTGATGCACAACGAAAAGTTAAGAAGAAAGTTGTGCAGAATCTAATGGGCGGTATCAAGAGAAAAGTCCGAGCGTTCTTCAGAAATTAGAAGTAAACATTCAAAATCACGCGATTTCGGTCATATTTTTGTTTATTTTCATTTATATAAAGTAAACTTATGAATTCGTTCGAAAATAAATATTTTCCTTTGAGAAACTTTTATTAATGAACAGTCCTTATGGCGCAAACGTTACATTGGTCCTTTTGAAAAAGTACTCGAGAACTGGTTTCAACTGTTGCTAAAAATATATTACTTCTTAAATGTCCTAATGTATTTTTGAAAATTGATGTTTTTACTCGTGGTGTTTTGCAGTTTACAAAATCGGAAAATTTGCTATTTGCTTAAAAGCGCCCTTAATGCCCTGACCTGCACACGCCAGCACAGACACGGTGTGTAGCAAATGTGTGTAGTTTCCTGCATTAATTGATGCATAAATTACAGAGCTCCCCAAGAGCTCCGGTGGGGCTCTTAAGGGCTAGAAGCTCGTACCGCATGCATGTGTGTTCCGGCTTCCACGAGTATGTGAAAGAAGAAAGATAGTACCAACAACTGTTGGTACCTACTACATAGTAGGTAAAAGTATGCAGCAAGATCCTGGTCCGTAAGATTTGCCTGGAACTTCCTCCGGTCAGAAGTGGGGGAGATGATGCTGCAGCGCACACCTCTTGCCATTATCGCACACAACAACTGGCGGGCGTTTTATCGGAAATTTATGCATGTTATTATAGTGAGGAGGCGAGAAAGAAGGGCGTAAGATACAGAATGCATGCATGGTACGGGTAAGCACCCCTCTTGAAAGAAGAAAGGATGCACAAATTAGTCTTTGGGCGTGAAATGAGAAAATTGTTTTACTTTCATCATATGCTCGGAAGTGCAGCGCCAAAAGTGCTTCTAGGGAAACGACTGCAATTAGGAAATACACGTGGATTCAAGAGATGTGTAATTTTGGAAGACATGTAATTTTCTGAAAGCCTGCAAGTGGCTCTGCGAAGAAGTTAATTTATCTGCCAGCATTGCGTTTGATTTTCAGAAGCGGAGCAATAATTTTACATACATGACTGCTGTTTGACACACGTGTTGGCAACAGTAATGAAAGTAATAAATGTAATAAAAATAGATTTTTACGGTGAAAACCTAAGGAAGCCTAACCATGAAACTTCAAAAGCGCACATGTTAGCTCCCGCAAAGCGTACAATAATGAAATTATAACTCGCTGTTTGTTGCCTTTCGTGAACGTGAGTTTCCAGTTTCAATTTTGTGGGAGTGGACATGTGTGTTTTCAAGTTTTAAGCTAAAGCTTCCTTTGAGATTTCTATTTTTCTTTTATTCTCAAAAATCCTATGTATGTACACGTATGTTTCAATTTTAATCTTAATTTGCAAGCTTCATTTTTGGCGCTCCTAAACTTATTAACTCAAATTGATTTCCAGGGTAAAATTCTTAAAATAATCCCGTCTGCAACCTTCCCAGCATTTTGTAAGTCTTTAAACGACAGTCCTCGCATCAAGTTCATGCCCCTCCCCCTCCCCCTCGCCGTCGACATTATTTAACACTTGTCGTGTCAAGCCTATTTACACATTCGCCTCCCCCGTTTTCCTCTGCTGAAGCATCACTTTTGGGCGAAAGTAGCATCAGTCCCTCACGTTGAATCACTTTCAAGTGCACACTCCTTCGTGCTACCGGGACTGTCGTTGGCGGGTTAACTCGCTCAGTGTCAAATTGAGGCACCTCGAAACAACGCTGAATAAAGCGTTTGGTTGGATCCTCGTCTTTCCCAGTAGAGCTGGCGAAAGGCCAGTATGCTTCAGTCCTAAAAAACATGCTGGGGGTAAAATAAAGCATTCCTTTGTTATCGCTTCTGTCAGCCCAGGCAGGAAGAAAGAAACACCGAAAGCAGGGATTTTCTTATTATTCCGGGGAAATGAAAGGAAAAGGTTCAGCTTCTCCTCACCCGGAAAGGTCATTTTGTTAAGCCCCGATCGGTAGGGTGCAAGAATTTACACCACTTTTGACCCTCTTTCTTTCGCTTAATTTGCGTTTAAGGATAAATTAAACATTGACTTTCGATTTTTTTTCCCTTCCGGAGTATGAACCGAACTACCCCTTATTGCTGCGTGACCAAGATTTGGGTGTGAAAAGCTTTTAAAAGATTTGATCCCCTTCGCAGCCCCGGGGGGACAAGACGGTGTTCGAATAACAATGACTACTGGCTTTAATTGCTGTTCGATGCTGTAAGACCTGCGCGGAAAGTTTGTGAACTCGAAAGCTCAGTGATGAGATTGCATCATCCAAGGGGTGTGACCCGCCTGAAGTCCAGTGGCTCTTTAGCAGTCATTTCCGATTGCCTCTTCAGCGAGCAAACAGTGCAAATTGTCACCATCGCAAATGCAGGTCCTACCAAAACAGAACCAGAAGAGGGAAAATGGGCGTTTTCCGCAAATTATGACAATTACACGCGGAAAGCTGCAGACGCCATGCCACGGACCGTGGTGAAGTTAAAACCGGTAGCGAAAAAAAAAAAGACCAACCACACCACAGCACAGTGGTGCGAAAGGCCAAATCCATGAACTTTTTGCATTAGCACCTTTCACAGAAGTTTTTTGCAATAGGGTGTCTTCAGAAGAGTTTTTATAAATGACAAGACCCATTGAATGAAGTTAAGTTTTAGTTCGGAATATCACCATAGGGGGTGCTGCAAAATCTAACTTTTTAGTTTGACCATATAGAGATATAAAGTCTCAAGTTAAGTTTAGGTTGTTTCATAACTAAAAACTTTGTAGAAGATGCCATGTCACTATCTGCTTGTGATTTTGAGTTATAAAGCGTAGGGTCTCAAAAATCCGTTTTATGTAAATATTTCCAAAATCAATTGTTTTAGATGCCTATAATGTCATGGAACTTTTTAAAAATCAATAAAATACACAACTTTACTAAAGACAAAAAAGTGCTATCTGCAAAACAGAAATTGTTGTAGGCGATATCAGCTCAAAAATAGATAAATTTCAAGCATCCACAAACTTCAAAGAGGCAAAAAGAGGTAGACGGCTCCTCAATATGATGAAACTATAGTGAAAATACTATCATTTCATCTAGTAGTAATCTGTATCCCGTTGTGCCCACAGACCCCATATAACATTATATAGTTTAGATAGTCTATTCCATTGATTATTATTATATAATACTTATTTATTTTCATTGCCCTGATAAATAATTTCCCGTTGAAGCCTTGTTCAATTGGAGTCACTACTTTCGTTTGACTCCAAATCAGTGTCTTCCAGCTGGTGAATTGATTGTAGATCCAGCATATTTCTTGCATCCTCAACCAAATCCATCTCTCGCTTGTCGCTAACATCTCTTAAACTAGAAATGAATGGATCTGACTATTCTAGGAGCCGATGCATCAAGTCTTCATTCACTGTCGTCCTAGATATCTTCCTGGTATGATCGATTCGGTACCTTTTAAAATATGTTTATTAGACCTGTTCATTTTAAACGAAATGTTCCGAATGTAACGGGTCAACCGTGATTACTGTTCGTCATGTTAATTTGTACTTCTGTGTAAATTTTCAGCAAAATCGATGATGATTTAGAGGTGCTTCAAGTTAATTTTATGTTTTTAAGGTAATTTACGGCTTACAATATTTGTATCTCGAGACTGAAATAACGAAAACTGCTGTAACAACTTTCATAGCAAAGTTTAATGTGTCATGTATCAACTTTGTAACCAAAGGTTGACTATTCGAAGTGATTTTATTGAAGTTTGACTTAGTTTCATGCTCGAAGATATCTTAAAATGTGAAGAATTTTAAAGTATTTGTTCTACGAATTTTCCACCCGTATGATATAAAAATGTGTAGTGTACGGCATAATGTTCCTCATATTGTTCTAGAAGTTTTGTTCCAACATAGTTTTCGTGTATATTTCATAGATTGAGAGATAAAAATCAGAAAAGAGGCCGTTTAGCTAAAATTCACAAGACAACAGAACCAATAAAAGTCAATTAGATTGACAGAACATAGTTGCATTGCTTTTCAATGACGACCGATGACTGTTTCATTGATATATGATTTTTTCATAAATATGAATCCTCAGTAGACGTGTTTTTTTTTTTATCAAAGGCAAGTATCACTCGAGCCATTCAAAATGTTCGTTATTTTATAAATTGCTGTTATGGTTCGAGTGACACTTGCCTTTGATAAAAAAACACGTCTACTGAGGATTCATATTTATGAAAAAATCATATATCAATGAAACAGTCATCGGTCGTCATTGAAAAGCAATGCAACTTTGTTCTGTCAATCTAATTGACTTTTATTGGTTCTGTTGTCTTGTGAATTCTAGCTAAAACGGCCTCTTTTCTGATTTTTATCTCTCAATCTATGAAATATACACGAAAACTATGTTGGAACAAAACTTCTAGAACAATATGAGGAACATTATGCCGTACACTACACATTTTTATATCATATGGGTGGAAAATTCGTAGAACACATACTTTAAAATTCTTCACATTTTAAGATATCTTCGAGCATGAAACAAAGTGAAAATTCAATAAAATCACTTCGAATAGTCAACCTTTGACCACAAAGTTGGTAGATAACACATTAAGCTTTGCTATGAAAGTTGTTACAGCAGCTTTCGTTGTTTCAGTCTCGAGATACAAATATTATAAGCCGTAAATTACCTTAAAAACATAAAATTAACTTGAAGCACCTCAAAATCATCACCGATTTTGCTGAAAATTTGCACAAAACTTCAAATTAACATGACGAACAGTAATCACGGTTGACCCGTTACATTCCGAACATTTCGTTTAAAATGAACAGGTCTAATGTTTATATTAGTTGATTAAACACAATATATATTAATATATTAATATATTATATATTATTAATATATTATATATATTATATATTATAATATATTAAAAGAAAATATCTACCTCTTTAAGTCATTATTACGACTTTCTTGTGCCTCTTCTGACAATTGGCCTATTGGAACTAGAAAGCTTTCCACAACTTTAGATCCGTGAATCAGAATTTTGTGAACAGTAACCGGCATATAATACCAGCGGTACAATTCCACATATTTCTCAGCAGTTTCTCGGCAGTAGCTATCAAATTGTTTAGTATTTATTTCCATGCCAGATGCCAGAGTTTGATGGATTGCAGCACATCGTTGTATTAGCTCTAGATCAATCCCGGTGATGCCAGCTGATTTTTCTGGATTTGGGAAAAACTTACGTGCGGAATTTCCATCATTCGACGTACCTGCACCTCCTGAGTGCATCAATTGTCAACTCAGTAGTTTCGGCTGAATAGTGAATCCTGATTGGCCTGCAGTATCTAGTAGATGATGGAAGCTAAAACCAAGGTTGCAAAGACTCATTTCAGCTAAAATAATGTTTTTCGGAATAATAAAACCAAAAGATGGTATGATGGCATGTTTTACTTGTAACTTACAAGAAGAGGTTACAAAGTATGCGTTGGAAACATAAAACCTGTAAATTTGGCTTTCTATGAGTCACAATCAGCGATTTGCTGATCGCTGAGTGAGTGAGTGAGTGAGTGAGTAAGTTTGTGAAAAATCGCTGATTTTGACTCTCATGAAGTGAAATAAAGGGTTATACGGTCAAAATTTGGTCAATATCAACTTGACGTATTTCTTTCAATTTTGCATTTAAAAAACCTGAACACCCCTCATTTTGAAGGTGTGTGTGTGTAGAATGTTGCTCCTATTTTGATTTTGGAATTCACTCTTCAGTTGTCAAAATGCCGTCCAAGCAAGAAGTGCAGCGTATCAAAATTTTGCTCGCGCATCGCGAAAATCCGAGCTACTCGCACGCAAAGTTGGCGAAATCGCTAAAAGTTGCCAAATCAACCGTTACAAATGTAATTAAAGTGTTTGGGGACCGTTTGTCGACAGCCAGGAAGTCTGGATCGGGGGGAAATCGAAAACCGGAAGCCGCTGAGACGACAAAGAGAGTTGCCGGTAGTTTCAAGCGAAACCCTAACCTCTCTCTCCGAGATGCCGCAAATAAGCTGGGTGTATCGTCTACAACCGTGCAGCGAGCCAAAACACGAGCTGGACTATCGACTTACAAGAAGGTAGTGACTCCAAATCGCGATGATAAACAAAATACGACGGCCAAAGCGCGATCCCGGAGGCTGTACACGACGATGCTGACGAAGTTTGACTGCGTGGTAATGGACGACGAAACCTACGTCAAAGCCGACTACAAGCAGCTTCCGGGACAGGAGTTTTATACGGCAAAAGGAAGGGGAAAGGTAGCAGATGTTTTCAAGCACATGAAACTGTCAAAGTTCGCAAAGAAATATCTGGTTTGGCAAGCCATCTGTACCTGTGGCTTGAAAAGCAGCATTTTCATAGCTTCCGGGACTGTCAACCAAGAAATTTACGTGAAAGAGTGTTTGAATAAACGTCTGCTGCCTTTCCTGAAGAAACACGGTTGTTCCGTACTGTTTTGGCCGGATTTGGCATCTTGCCATTACGGTAAAAAGGCCATGGAGTGGTACGCCGCCAACAACGTGCAGGTGGTTCCCAAGGACAAGAACCCTCCCAACACGCCAGAGCTCCGCCCAATTGAAAAATACTGGGCTATTGTCAAGCGGAACCTAAAGAAGACCAAAAAAACTGCTAAGGGCGAGCAGCAGTTCAAGGCAAACTGGCTTTCTGCGGCGAAGAAGGTGGACAAGGTGGCTGTACAAAATCTGATGGCAGGGGTCAAGCGTAAGGCCCGGCAATTCGGATTTGGAAAAGCGGAAGCCTAACTGAATATTTTTCCTGAATTTTATACTAATTGAACTTGAAAAAGAAATTTAATTTGATTTTTTAAATAAACGATTTCACCGATTTACACGCGTTTTCCCTTGACCAAATTTTGACCGTATCACCCTTTAAATAGGTTTAATATGTCAAACACATTCTTTTCAACCTCTTCTTGTATCCTACCAATTCAAAATTTGATCATGGCATCTAATTATATCATAATTTAGAAAAACATTGTTTTAGCTGAAATGAGTCTTTGCAACCCTAAAACCTGATTGGTCTTTTCGGGTTTTTAAAAAACACGCGAGCTCTTCGACGGTCGAAACAGAAGTGCCTTCTTTATTCAATTGTAATTATGAACTAACTATAAAAGCACCTAAGCAGCAGCTACTCGTTGACAACAGCTCACAAGTCAATCACCTTGTTGTGGTGCAGCGTCAGCGTCTCGCGGGTGCTCGGTTGTCCAGTGTGTCGATGAATTGGGAGCATCGGGTTATAACTACTCCCCCTTTGGAATGTTGAACCTCATTGTTTGTCAAGCAGTACAGTCCGGTATTTGCTCGCTCTGCCGAGTTGTTCGATAGTTTATTCCAAACGTTTATTCGCGTCGTCAGTAGTGTCGGTCGCATCGTGTGATAGGAAGACAGCGCTCCCGGAGCAGGCTCCGTGAGAAAGCGGAAAAGAACAGTGGTGAGTGTAGCACGAGTGTACCTATTTCGAATAGGTACGCTAGTCTTCCCACCGATGTAGGGAATACCACCTCCGCCACGGTGAAGCGATCCAAGAAGAGGAAGAAAAACCAAGGCCAGTCCGATGGTGCGAGTGGACGTGATGACGTCACAGCAACGAACGCCAGCGACATCGGTGATTTCGGCGACACCATCGACAACGAAAATTCTGCCGGCCCGAGTGCGGCAAAAGTGAAGCTACCTCCATTGGTAGTAAAAAATGCTCATCTTAATGAGCTCATCGCGGATCTAGCGACACTGGGCGTTAAAGCCGAATACAAGTTGGGCAGAGTCGGCACCAAGGTGGTGTTCCATACCAAAGCGGAGTATGACTTGGTCGTCGCCCACCTGAGGACTTCCAAGGCGGAATTCTTCACCCACGACATTCCCGGTGAGAAACCATTCAAGGTCGTCATCAGGGGCCTACCAAACTTCGACCCGAAGTTTATCGAAGCTGAAATCAGGGACCGGTACAAACTGGCCCCAAGTGCCATCTATCGGATGACAAGAAGAGACGAGAATGTGAAGGCGTATCCGGATAGCCTTTTCCTGGTACACTTCCAGAAGGGAACGGTGACGCTCAACGCGCTGAAAGCCATCCGCTCCATCAATTGCATCATCGTCCGCTGGGAGCCATACCGTGGCGGCCATCGCGATGTGACTCAGTGCCAACGGTGTCTGAACTTTGGACACGGCACCCGCAACTGTAACATTAAGCCACGCTGCGGCAATTGCGCTCAAGACCACGCCACTTCCGGCTGCCCTGCGGATGAAGCCGTGGCGTTAAAATGCGCCAACTGTGGTGGTGCTCACCAAGGTTCCGACAGACAGTGCTCCAAACGCGAGGACTTCAAACGCACCCGAAAACAGGCGGCAGCTAACAACCAACCAGGGCGCAAGAAGGACAAAGTCCCGGCATTTCGGACGGAGGATTTCCCGCCTCTTCGTGCTCCTCAGCAAAGGCAAGCGAATTCGTGGGTGCATTCCGCTCAAGCAACTTCTGGTGATTCTGCTGGCCAAAGCTCTCCATCCCCCCTGACAACCACCAGCGCAAAACAACAACCCCGATCTGTTTTCAGCGGATGAACTGATGGAAATTTTCGTCAACATGACCGGTGCTCTACGTAAGTGCCGCAATAAGCCCGAACAGATCCAAGTGCTCGGTAAGTTCATCATCCAGTATGGTGTCTAATCCGCTAACCATCGCTTGGAACGCTTGCTCTGTAAGAGCAAAACAGATTGAGCTTGCCGACTTTCTCCGCAAGCATAGCATCGACGTGGTTCTTCTAACCGAGACCCACCTAAAGTCCGGTGACAGCTTCTGGTTGCCTGACCACAACATTATCCGGCTTGATCGCACCAGCTCCAGGGGGGGTGGTGTAGCGGTCATCGTCAGAAAGGGAATCAAGTTTTGCACTCTGCCCCACATCCGCACTTCTATCATCGAGGCCATTAGTGTGACCACGCACAACATGGACTGTACACTGTGCAATTTCTGGACGAACCAACTTTCATCTCTCCGACGGGAAATCCCTCCACGCTGGACTTTTTCCTGTCAAACATCGGACTATCCAAGCCGGAGGCGCACAACGATCTCAGCTCCGACCACCAACCGTTGGTGACTGAAGTCGGTGTCAATGTGGTTCCTGCTAGAAGCTGCCTGCGTAAAGACTACCACCATGTCAACTGGGTGCAGTACGGACGAATGGTGGACAGCAACATCGATGAAAATCCACCACTCAACACCGTAGATGACATCGACCGGACGTTGGAAGGGCTCCAACAGGCCATATCTATGGCTGACGAGGCATACGTTCGACAAGTTCCTGTGAGGGGTAAGTTTGTTGCTATTGATTCCCACACCCAATTACTGATTCGGTTGAGAAATGTTCGTAGACGCCAGTTTCAGAGGACTGGAGATCTGAGCAAAAAACGTGAAATGGCCGATCTGAATAGGCAGATTGCTTCCAGAATGGACTCACTCCGAAATGAAAGTTTCGGGCGTGTTGTCCAGAATCTGGATGACCGCTCCAGACCATTCTGGAAGGTAGCCAAGGTCCTGAAAAATCATCCCAAACCCGTTCCACCTCTCAGAGTCGAAAATGATGACGATCGGCTTTTAATTACCCCACAGGAGAAAGCAAATGCGATCGGCGAGCATGTCGCTTCATCGCATTTGCTTGGCTCGACTATCCAAAGTCCGCTCGATGATCAGGTTGCGCAATGCGTTCAAAACCTAGATACCTCCCCTTGTGTCGTGCCTCCGGCGGATATGATTACAGTACAACAAATTTGCTCAGCGCTGAAATGCACCAAGAACATGAAGGCTCCCGGGTTTGACGGTATATTCAACTTGATCTTGAAGAGACTCAGCATGAAAGTGCAGTCTCTTCTAACCGCTATCTTCAACAGATGTTTGGAACTGCACTACTTTCCAAGCATCTGGAAAGTAGCAAAAATCATACCGATCCGCAAACCCGGTAAGGATCCAACATTGTCTTCAAGCTACAGACCAATCAGCCTCCTTTCAGCGCTGAGCAAATTGTTCGAGAAACTCATTCTCAATCGTTTGCTCAAGTTTGTCGAGGAAAGCAACATTCTCCTTCCGGAACAGTTTGGATTCAGAAAGGGGCACTCCACCAATCATCAGCTAGTACGGGTGATGAATAACATCCGAAGTAACAAAGCTGTATCCAAGTCCACAGCCATGGCCTTGTTAGACGTTGAAAAGGCGTTTGACAATGTTTGGCATGATGGACTTGTGTACAAGCTTTGTAACATCAACTTTCCTTTACATCTTATTAAAATCAATCTTATTAAACAGCAATGGCCTTGTTAGACGTTGAGAAAGTGTTTGATAATGTCAGGCACAATGGGCTTGTATACAAGCTTTGTAACTTCAACTTTCCACTACATCTGGTTCAAATCACCCGTAACTACCTCCAGCAAAGGTCGTTTAAGGTATCGTTGAATGGTTGTCTCTCAGACACGTTTTCGATCCCAGCAGGAGTCCCGCAAGGTAGTCTGCTGGGACCCTTGCTTTACAGCATTTACACTTCCGACATTCCTCCCCTCGGTGACGGTTGCGTGTTTTTCCTGTTCGCAGATGATACCGCAATAGCCGTCAAAGGAAGGATGCCTCGCGAAATAACGAACAAACTTCAACGATGCCTTAACGCCTTTGCTGATTATGCCACCACGTGGAAAATCAAAATCAATGCCACCAAAACACAAGCGATCATGTTCCTCCATCGGCAATCGCCCAAACTGAAACCGGCTCCATCTTGTACTGTAATCATGGATGGCACAAGGGTGGAGTGGTCTGCCAAAGTTACCTATCTCGGGATGTCGTTCGATGAAAAACTCCTCTTCCGTTCGCACGTAGAGAAAACTGTAGTCAAGTGTTCCGCCTTGGTTAGGTGTCTGTATCCGCTGATTTGCCGTAGATCCCGCCTCTCAAGGGTGAACAAACTGGCCGTCTACAAACAAATCATAGCACCTGCGATCCTCTACGCAGCTCCGGTGTGGGAATCATGTGCACAGACTCACAGGAACAACATCCAAATCGCTCAGAATAGAGTGCTGAGGATGGTTCTTGATCGTCCTTTCGACACTAGAATAACAAATTTACATGAAGAGGCAGGCATTGCCAAAATAGATTCAAGAGTTATCGAAATTAAGAATAAATTTGCACAATAATGTAATTTATCAGAACATGCTTTGATAAGCAATTTGTATATAGTAGGTTAGGTGTACATAGTAGTTGTAGGTTAGTTGTAGTTGTAAATAGTAGTTATAAGTAGTCTCCTTTTTCAAATTTTCAAACAAACCAATCCCACGAAGGTGGTCATTTTCTAAAACAGGCCTGATAGGACTAGGAACTGTAATTAATAATAATTGAAATTTCACAGGAACTAAAGTTGAAAAGACGCATCTGTGTCACTTGATAAGTTTTACATGTAAACCACACAAATTCAAGAAATATAAATCATTTAAGTAAAAAAAAAAAAAAAAAAAAAAAATGTTGAACCTCCTGGGTCAACGTTAAACTGTTGGATTTATTGAAGCCGGTTGGTAGTACTGAATACTTGATGATGCTATGGGTGTTTCTTTTCGAGTTTCTTGATTTTGCTCAATTTTGACTGTTGCAGCTTGGGTTCGGAATTTGACCAGGATGACGACTATAGCAAAAAGTATGATCGTAGATGAAAATGAAAATCCTCCAATGAGTGACCAATCGTGCGTAGTTGTTTTTGATTTTGGATGTTCCAGCTGTTTTAGATGCTGGCGTTGTAGTTGATGAAGGGTGTGGATGCCGATTTTGCGTTCCAAATTTTCTTTAACCACTATCAAGCTCATTGATGGGGTGAAGATTCGATGGTTGATCGTGTTTATAATATTGTTCTTGTATGTATGTTTCCCAACTGTTATTGAGCAGTTCCGGTATACGATGATGAATGATCCGGTTAGATTTCTAGCGGCAATTCCACAAGTAGTATGGAGTGTGCTATTAATATCGTTAAGAAGTACAATCGTTTCGCTCATCTCCGTAATTTGTTGATGTTTAGCAACTTCTTCATACGTACATTTGCTTTCCATTCCCTGAATCAACTGAGATATACAGGTGTCGTCAGAAACGTCTTCTAGATTTGACCGGTGACATAAAGTCCAATTTCCAAGTCTTTCACAGCCAGTTTTTTGCAAGAATAGTTCGTTCGGCCCTCTAACATAATCCTTTCCTTTCAACTGAATACGTTGCGAATTTTTGAATATTGCTTCAATTCTTAATGCCTCATAAAGTTGGTCGTAAAATTTTGGAATGTTAATTACGTATAGTAGCATATTGTTGTTGGTGCCAATGGTTACGCTTGCAAACTTAAGCGCTTCGTCGTGGACTCCTGGATGAATACCTGTCGTTTGAAGAGATTCGTCTATCTGGTTGATTTCTCCCATCGTTAGTAGTTTATAGTTGACTATTCCTAGCTTCGAAAGTGTTATCGATTCCCGTATAGCTGATATTTCCTTGGATAACATGTCTATGTTAACAATTATTCTGATTAATTGATTTTCTTGCAAAACTTGCTTAATATTTTCCTCTTCTAAATAGGTCAATTATTTTACTGTCTCAGTTAGTTTATCTAATCTGTAATGAACTTCCTCGTTAACTGATATTTGTTTATTGCTGTTGTCTACTACATCATTGATACTTTTCGTCATGATCTTTAGGTCGTCGGCGTCTGGAGGGCCAGACATCCACTTCCAAGCTCGTCCCAGTGCGTCCCATCTTTTGTGTCTGTTTGTCCTTGGTCTAAGTTGCTGTATATCGTTTTTCAGGTCGTCTATTTTTTTCTTCAGTTGTTCCATAATGTCAGTGTAATTAGTGCTTATTATCGAGAGGTGTGCTTCTACATTGAGAACTGTGATTTCAATTGCTGTAATATTTATAGCGTGTACGATTTTACTATGTCCTTCTAGAATTCTTGCTTCTCCTAGCTTTGCTATAGCTATGGGGTCTTCTTTTACATTGTGAATCTCGATATTAAAAGTGCATTCCAGAGGCATCCTGTAATTAGTGAATATTCATATTTTTTACATTCGATTTGTGTAACTTTGAATTGTTTTCATTTATAAATGTGACATCATTATTTTGTTGAACGTAGTTCTTCTTAAATTTTGGTTTGTGTTTCGCTTTGATAATTTTGTCCTTTACAAAAACTGTTTTTCCTATCTCAAAGTTAGGTGGGTCTGCTCTGTTCTTATTGAATGTTGTTAGCATTTTTTCTTGGGCTTTTGTCAAGTTAGCCAAAACTTCGTCATATTGTTTTTGTCGGATTTCTTCTAGTCTGTCAGAGTCAATGTGTTGGTTTTGGTTCCTCGACTTCCCAAATACAGTTTCTTTGGGTGTCATGGATGTAGAGGAGTGGATCGTATTGTTGTATTTTTCGACTACTGTTTGAATAATATTTCGAACAGAGGCGTCGGGAGTTATCTGTTTTTGAATGCGATATAATTCTAGTATAGTCGAATGAAACCGTTCGACTGCACCGTTAACTTCTGACTTGTGGTTGGGAGTTAAATAAACTTGCATATTCAAGTCAGCCATCCATCTGCGGATATTCGGAGATTGAAGACCTTTTCCATTATCTGTTACGATCGACTCGGGAATTACGTGGGAATTTAGGGTTGTCCACATTCCTTTTTCTATATGGGCCACGTTTCAGCTTTGAATTGGGACCATGCGTCCATATTTGCTGAATTTATCGATACTCGAAAGAAAATAGTGGTTCTGGATCTTGAAGATGTCTATATGCAAAATTTGGAAAGGGTATCTCGGAATCGGAGTTTCTTGAATGGGTAAAACTAAAGGGCGTCGATCGTATTTTGATTCGCTACAGACATCACAGACTTGGACACATTTTCGAATATTTTGCGTGAGCTTTGGAAAATAAAACTCTCGCAAAATTTGCTCTTTATTTTCATTTATGCCACGGTGTGCCCTGAGATGCGTTTCACGAATTATTTTGTTTTGTTCTTCCTCATCGGTGTTGTCTTTTAACAGTTTTCCTAAAAAAAATTCCGAAGTGTACAAACCGTTTAATTTTGTAGGGTTGAAAAACTCTTTCAGCAATGTTGCCAACATTTGTTCAGTCAAGCAGGTTCTTTTTATAATTGTGCGTGTTACGCCAGGAAAGGGGTGCGATATAATTGTGTCTGGATGATCGCTAACTTCCTCGATGATAACCTGATTTCGAAAAGCATTCAAGAGTGCTTCGGTGGACAGAATATAATTTGTGTCATCATCTTCTGCCGAATGTTGCGTTGGGGGTAAGGAATGAATTTGGATGCGGCTCAAGGCATCCGCAGCTACGTTACTCCTACCAGGTTTGTACACGATCTCATAATCGTGTTCTTCTAGGTAGGAAATTCTTTAGTTTTGCATTAACGTTTTTAGGGGATAACGAAAATGTTAAAGGCTGATGGTCGGTCAGTAATTTAAATTTGTGCCCGTAAATATAATTACGAAACACCTTTAGTGCCCAATAAATAGCCAACATTTCCTTCTCGGTTGCTGAGTAATTTTCTTCAACTCTATTTAATGTTCTTGACGCAAAGTGAATTGGTTTTTGCGCCTATTGCAAAATTTGACACGTCGGTTGTAATTATGAATGGTATTGAAAAATCAGGATAAGTTAAAACGTCGTTGCTAGAGAGAATGGTTTTCATGTTTTCGAAGCATTCCTTTTCTGCTTGATTTAAAGTTATTAATTTTTATTAATCAGGATTCCTCTCCCCTCTCAAAAGATTTGTTAAGAGTTTGGCTATTTTAGAAAAGTCCTTAACGAATCTTCTGTAATACCCAACCAGTCTTAAGAATCCTCTTAGTTGCTTTAAATCTTTGGGCTCAGGGTATTTTCTAATGGCTTCAATCTTTTTTTCATTCGGTTTGATGCCTTTGTCCGAAATTATGTAGTCTACACATACACAGCCAGTACTTGAAAGAATCCTGGAAAATGATACATTTATCATTTTTCTTGTCATTATTAATGCCTGCTGCACATCAAGGATGTGAAACAAACAATAAAGCGGCCAGGCCTACTGTGTAGCGTTTAGTTAATTTTTGTGGAAGTGAATGTTTACCATGTCTACTTAATAAGTATAGACAGTGGTCAACATTTAATCCACAGGTAATCAAAGAGCGGGGACATACCGTACCAACCGCTCCGTATGCAGGATTTGAAAATAGGCTATATAAATCGTTGGGAGTGACAGAGCTAAGAAAGTTAATGTACACTCCTTGGTTGTCCGATCTCCTGGGATGGAACACAGGTATTTACCCCTTGTGTTCGAGCGTACAGTCCTCCCTCCGTACAAGCGTGGACGGCACCGCCCACCCACTGCCATCCCTCAATCGATCCAGCCGACCTCAGTCGAAGGACAACAGAGAGCGGTGTGCGGACGTAACCTATACGGAGGGAATGCTGTATTCGCCTAGGTTATAGCGCCCTTGCTCGCTACCATTTTCTTCTAGCGGTTGGGACCTGAGCACTAACTCTTGTCCTAGCCCTATATGGCATATGGTTATAGCGCCATTACTCGCTTTCTGAAAAGAGAAGAAGGGAAGGGAAGGAGAGGAAAAGGACTTGGGAAAAGGAAATGCGGAATTCCTTTCCTCATTAGTATTTGTATCGTCAACTTTTATGAAAACTATATAAATCATTTTTCCTTGGATGTGACCGCGATTTATCATTATCAGGTAAAAAAACAGGTAGTGTTGTACTTATTGCTATGAATGCTACACTTCAAGCTGAACAAATCGCTAGTGAAAGACCAAAAGAATTGGAAGATATGTGGGTTGAAATTTTAATAAACGGTGAAGATATTTTCGCTTCTGTCTACTTTCCTTCACACTTTTCCAAAAAAACCAGCTTATGAAAAGTTTTTCACTACTGCAGAACTGAAAATTCAAAGAGAAGATTCAAAAATCCAAATTCATATTTATGGAGATTTTAACCAGAATACTGTTAATTTTATAGAGGATAGTAATATAGTAATGATTCTCTGCTGTTACCAATAGTAGGTGAAAACGATACTTTGCAATTCATCTTTGATGAAAGCAGCCACTTAGGACTTCATCAAATTAACCATGTTCGTAACCAGCTCAATTCCTATCTGGATTTTATGTTTACTACTTGTTCAGAAGATTTTTGTATTGTAGAAGCAGCAGTTCCATTATGGAAGAATTAAAAATTTCATACGGCTATTGAATACTCAGTGTTCACAGACTCGCATCGGTCACGCTCAAGCGTTGTTGATTTTAAATTAGTTTGTGATTTAAAAAATGCAATTTCTCCTGAATTTCACAGCAGACTGAATCTAATCTAATCTAATCTAATCTAATCTAATCTAACACCAACATAGCCAGTTCATGAAAGCATCCTGGTAAATGATAGATATACCTTCATCACTTTTTTTTCCTATTTGGTATATGTTGCACATCATAGATGCGCAAAATATATCAAAACGGACAGACCTACTGTGCAGCATTTGAGGGGCAAGATGATTTAGAAACATCGGGCCTGTTTAAATCCAAGATTTAAGCACGATGCTTCAGAATCCAATAAATGGATGAAACGTGGACATCTCGTACCATACGTTCCATTGTATTGTTATTTATAAATCATTTGTCGTTGGGAGCATCTAGTCTAAAAAGGGTAAGTGATGCTCCATTTTCTTCTAGCGGTTGGGACATGAGCACTAACTCTTGTCCTAGCCCTATATGGCATATGGTTATAGCGCCATTACTCGCTTTCTGAAAAGAGAAGAAGTGAAGGGAAGGAGAGGAAAAGGACTTGGGAAAAGGAAATGTGGAATTCCTTTCCTTATTAGTATTGGTATCGTCAAGTTTAATAAAAACCATAGTAATAATTTTGCCTTGGTCAGAGGTATTATTACGACATTTGAATAAGATTGTCTTATCATTTGTTCAGTCTATCATAACAAGCTATGACCGACGTGACGATTGTTAAGCCCTGGTTAAACAAGTCAAATCACGTTCCCGAAAGCAGTCATCAATGTATCCCAAACTGGATCAAGCGGGCGCCCTATTTTTCTAAACCTTCCAACGCGTTCCGCCCAATATCTATTAATTACGATTTTCTACAATAGTACACACTAAGATTTTGTTTCCGTGTTCGGTAAATTTTACCGAAATCAGAACAGCTGAACGTTCGGTAAAACTTTGACCTTCATTTTAAAGGCTATTGAATTTGAAAATAATATCAAAACATGTTCAACCTTGTTTAAAAGATTAAATCTTGTTATTTTAGTGGAGATTTACAGGTCGGACTCGATTATCCGGAGTATCAATTTTTTTTTTTTTTTTTTTTTTACACTCCGGATAATCAAATCTTCCGGATAATCTTTTAACGATTGTTAAAATTATCATATTGCATATTATAATACAAAATTATTTCAAATGTCTGCATTTTATTATATTATTATTATTATTTTATAAGTTTTTAACTAAAAAAAAAAAAAAAAAATACTCCGGATAATCGAGTCTAAAATTCCGGATAATCGAATCCCGGATAATCGAGTCTCCGCATAATCGAGTCTCCGGATAATCGAGTCCGACCTGTAGTTCCAAAGTAGCTGAAAAGCAATTGAATTGAATTGCATAAATTTTACCGAAAAGTTCAGTTGTTCAGATTTCGGTAAAAATTACCGAAGTCGGCGATAATTTCTAAGTGTGTAGCCTGGGATAAATCCTAATGTCTCCCCCCCCCCCCCAGACCCAACTATGTTCTTGCACTCGCAAAATAGATCATGCGCGATTGAGGTTATCCCGGCAGGAAACAAACGTGTTGTTTTTAACTGTAACAAGCTCACCAAATACAATCACCATGGCAGCACCAACAACTACATACTCGAGTCTTGTTACTATTAACAAGCCATTAAAAATAACAAGGTCTAAAGTGCGTTCCCCTTCTCACTGAAAACTCCTGTTTCCCTCCTGTTCAGTACTAGAGTTCGGTGAAAATTTTGTTCCAGTAACACAACAGGAAAAGGTGTGGTAGATTATGATCGTTACTGGATTGAAAAGATATAATGAACAAAAAGGAACGAACTCACCAAGTTTAGCCGATTGAACCTAAAGGCAGCTTGAGATATGTTGATGGTGTTAACATTGCACACAGATACATCAACACACTACAAACACTATTTGCTTCGTTTCCTTGGCCGTGGGTAAAAGACTTCCACTCTTCCTGCTTGATCCGGATCTATTCGCCGTTCAAGGGAGTTCCACTGCGCCGACGGGAAGCTGGAAAAATCCTCGTGCTCCTCCAGCGCTAGTCCTCTGATTCCGGCTGCAGTTTTTCACCCGGTGGTGCTACTGCTGCGAGTGCTTCCTTCCTGCTGCCGGCTAACCAGCGGAACGCGTTTTGTACCCTTCGTTCGCGTTCGGCCCAAATTCGGAATTTCACCATTTCAACACTCGATAAACCGCGCATCCGACCCGTTGCCACTGCAAGTCCGTAGTTGAAAATCATTCGAGTCAAAATGTAGAAAAATTTCAATGTGGAAAATTGAAAAAATGACGGGAGGACACAAAAATCGCGTCCGTTCACGAGCACAGCACACTTCGATTCCATGCCTTTGTCCGAAATTATGTATCCCAGAAACTCAATTGATGTGTGAAGAAATTCGAATTTATCTAATTGAACTATAAGATTGGCCTTCTGCAACGTATCTAGCACAACTCTTAAGTTTTCATTATGTTCTTTTAATTTTTTTCCGAAGACTACCACATCATCAATATAGACGTAGCAGCGTTTGCCAATGTGTTCACGCAGTACGTCGTTCATTGCTCTCTGAAAAATAGCAGGAGCGTTTTTGAGGCCAAATGGAATGCGAATAAATTCATATTTACCATAGTTGACCGAAAAAGCGGTTTTTTCAATGTCTTTCGGGCTCATCTCGATCTGATGGAACCCTGATGCCAGGTCTAGAGTGGAAAAATACGTGTTTCCCCCTAGTTGGTCCAAAATGTTTGATATCTCAGGCATTGGATACCTGTCCGATATCGTTTTTGATTGATTTTCCTATAATCAATCACAAGACAAAATTTCTTTTCTCCAGAAGCGTCCATTTTCTTCGGAACAATCCAAACTGGAGAGTTCCAAGGCGATCTAGGTGGTCTGATTATACCTGATTCTATTAATTTTAAAATCTGTTTATCAATTTCTTCTTTGTATGCCATGGGGTAGGGATAAGTTTTTTGAAGAATGGGAAGATCATTAGAGGTTCGTATCTCACATTTCACATTTGTGGCACATGACAGAGCATGGTCTGAATTGTGAAAAATATCCTTATATTCCCGCAGAATCGGTATCAGTTCAGTTTTTTCCTGCCTTGTGAGATGCTCAAGTCTCACTTTTTCTTCTATTAGCATAGAGTTTACTTTCCTATTCGCAGGTGTAGGCGAATAGAATTCAATTTGAGTGTTCAAAGTTTTATTTATCCCAAATACTTGTAATAGTTCTCGGATGGACACAAGGTTAAAACTTTGGTCAAAGATTATTACGGTACCTATTATTCCATCGAAGAATGGATCGAAGTCAAAAATAGTAAACTCATAAGCTGTTTCAATTACAGGTGAAAAAATGTCGAGGTGTGTTACTTCTGAGATCACGTTATCACGTTGTGGAATTTTGAAGATTTTTCTGCCAGAATTACGGGCCCATTTTTTTTAAATGATTTTTATATTAACTCCACAGTCAATTAATAACTTCATATCTCCTTTAGTAGTAGGAACTTTTATGTAAGGGAGTGTAGAGATGCATTTTAGTCGAACCATTTCGTCACCCAATCGGTTTCTTCGAAAAAATTTGCCTCACCTTCTTTTGTTTCAATGATTTCCTCGGCGGTTTCGTCATTATTGATATTTAAATTTTCTAACGGTTCCAAATAATCTTCCTCATTGAAGAATTCTGCGCTCAATTGCATTTGTTCCTCGTACCACTTTTCGTATTCAGAGGGATCTAAGTGTTCCTCCAATGTATTTGCAACTCTTTTGGCGTGTGGATCGTGGACTCTCATCGATTCACTTGCTGATCTACGTTGAGCTGCTGGAGGATTTCCGTAATTTGAATGATGGGTACGGATTGTACTCGTATCCATCGGCTCAGGACGTGGCTGTGGTTTGACAAAGGTCCTGTTTGGAGCAAATACATTTGGTTGTGGTAAACTATTTTGATTTTGGAAATTTCGGTGTGGAGGCAAGAGTGACATCCTCGGCTGTGTGAAATGAGATGGGTGCTGACGAGGGGGGACTGGAGGTCTTTCTGTTAGTTTTCTTGGATTGAATCCGGGTAATGCAATGGGTTGCCTTGGTGCAGCAGTGGGAACGGGATGCCAAGAAGGCATAGCCACTGGAGCATTTCGTCCGTCCAAATTTAGATAATCTACACAATAACTATAGGCCTGAGCTAAACTTTGCGGCCTAAAGTTTTTACAGAATCGAGAAAGTGGGTCTCCAAGCCCACTCTGAAGGTGTCTAGAGCAATTTGGTTGTATAACCTCATTAGAATTAGTTCGTGGCCGCGCCACTGATCATCCATTGAGATTGCAGAACTGATAAGAGTAACCAGTTCTCTTACTCTGCTGTAATAACTTTCGATGCTTTCTATTTTATTACGCACTAATGATTTAAGTTGATTATCGAGGGTCATTAGATCCCTCTTATCGGCGTAGTATAATTTTAGCACTTCCTTAATATTGTCCCACTGTGTAGGGGTATTACTTGTGATCAAAGCGTCGTTTGCTTCGCCTTTGATCTTTCTCCGGATAGTTTTTATGAGGAGATTATACTGATAGCTTGCTCTAAAATCATCAAAAAGTTCTAAAACATCCTCAACGTCCAACATCCATTGACTTAAATCTCGAGGGTTACCGCTAAAATCGGGCAAGTCTCTCACAATTTGTGGTATTTTTCCGCGATCCTCAAAACTTATGTTCCTGTCAATTACAAATGGACGATTTGGAAATGGTCTTGCATTCTGATTTTGATTTGGATTTGGATGGGGAGGATTTTGATTTGCGTTTGGAATGGGGATTGGATTTGGGTTTGGGTTTGCCATATTTAATGAGAAGTTTGAGAAACTATTGATTAATCCTTCAATTTTTCTGGAATCTAAATTTTAATCTTTGAATTGAGATTTAGTGTTAGTCCGCGCACTTATGTGATATTTTGAAGATTTCGATACCGTGGGTCGGTCGTCCTCTTCCTGAATTAGTAGGCGACTTTACGTTTAATTGTTGATTATTATTTTATTAGCGTTTGCGTCGTTTAATGTTAGTACGCACATTTGTGTGATATGTGGAGATTTCGATACCGCGGGTCGGTCGTTGTCTCCCTGAATTAGTAGGCGACTTAGCGTTTAATTGTTGGTTATTTTTCAATTTATCACTTTCACGTGTGGGTTATTTTCCGATTTTTCACTTTCACTTATTTGTAGTGGTTAGAATTTACTTACAAGAACAGGAGATGCGTTATCAGCATCGCGGGACAAACGCCTAGGTCCTGATGGTTCAAATGTGCGGGTGGTTCCTCTGCGTGTATAGTGCGCTCCTTCGCCTTGCCTGGAAACACTAATCTGTCGCTTGACGACCGATGGAATCTAAGTCCGGTTGTCCAGGTTCCTTATAGGGGACTTGAAGCGGCTTCAGAAATTTGCTGTTGCACAAAACGGCTTTTTGCAAAATTACTTTATACAATTACTATACTTTCTTGAGGTCCCGTTTTCGGGCGCCAGTTAAAACCTGAAGGGTCTTTTCGGGTTTTTAAAAAAACACGCGAGCTCTTCGACGGTCGAAACAGAAGTGCCTTCTTTATTCAATTGTTATTATGAACTAACTATAAAATGCTAACCTAAGCAGCAGCTACTCGTTGACAACAGCTCACAAGTCAATCACCTTGTTGTGGTGCAGCGTCAGCGTCTCGCGGGTGCTCGGTTGTCCAGTGTGTCGATGAATTAGGAGCCTCTGCTTTTATGGGCACTAACGATGTAACGAACATACTTTTGTCGGAAATAGTAGTCTCCTTCAAACCAGCCGGTGCCGGTGGTGTAGTGGTAAGCGTGACTGCTTTCTAACACGCTAATGGGTCTGGGTTCAATCCCAGCCGAGGTCGGTGAGATTTTTCTGAGGCATAAAAATCTCTGGTCACGTCTTCCTTCGGAAGGGAAGTAAAGCCGTTGGTCCCGGCCCATGTGTGTTGTGCATGGGTGCGATATCCTACGCAGGTGTGGAAGCTGCCTTCCTGCACATTCGGTTGCCGTCAATGGATGGCAATCGATGTCCGTCGGTGATTGGCCTAGATTGCGGAACAGAGACCGACGTTAAATAAAGGAAAAGAAAGAAGTATCCTTCAAACTTCATCTTGTATTCGCTTAACCCTGTAGTCCCATCGAATCCCCATTTTACAGTCAATACAACATTATTGAGTTCGTCATCTGTGAAAGTATGAAGCATCTCAATATTTGCTTCTATTATTCCACGGCTTGTGTGTCTCAAAAGAGTCTCAAGTTTTACTTCCGCTGAAATTTCTGAGATCAGCAAGGATTCTTTTTCGGGGTAACTACTTCTCTTTGTATCCAACACTTTCTGGTTTGAAAGATAAAGGTTTCATATTGATTTTTCGTCAGATTCAGATCCAATAGCATGGCAAGAGCTTCATTATTTGTAAACGGAACAAGAAATTTAGACACTGAACGTTACAATTGACGACTATACGACCAGGTGGAGCAGCGCAGCGGTCCAGCGAAACCAGGTTCGGATTCGGAACGGTGAAATAAACACGCGGACTAACTTTTAAAGGAACAATGTATTTCACATAAAAAGGAATAATAAACCGTACGCGGGAAACGTGCTTTTAGTAGTAAGAATAGCTGTCAAACTTACCGTGAGGTAAGACGATGCGATGAGAGATCGTACTCACCCGGGGGTGCTTGGATGCACCGCGTAGTTGTCAGGAGGTAATCATCGCTCCTAACACTCCTCCTCGATGAGCAGCATCCGTCATCAGGAACTCCGTTACTCCAGGCCTAACATCATGCAGAAACGGTTATGCTTCTGCGGTCCCAGTGGCTTTGTAAGTATATCAGCCGCCATTTGATCCGTTGGGAAATATTGGAGTGCAATATGACCCGACAAACATAGCTCCTGCACAAATTTCTGTCTTGTATCGATATGTTTAGATCTTCGGTTGACACGCTCCGTTTCAACGAAGGCGATACAACCAACAATCAATACGAAACTAACGATTTTAAATTGGCTCACCACTTTAGTAGCCTATTGGTCCCAAGCAAACGATTAACGTACCCTATTCTAGTTGAAATTCTATTATTACACTATGTTTGTTTTGATTCGCTATGAATGTTTGACAGATAACATCAGGGGTGTGTGGATTCATGCAGAACATGCAGGGGTGAGTGAAATAGCTTGGGACTGCTTGGGACCGTTGTTCTGGTACTGAGTGAGCCAAAAATAATAATGATTTTCTTCGGGACCCAGTGGTCTTAGAGTTACCTCTATGATACAACCCTGGTTGTCTTCGCGGATTATAGTAGCTTCTTTCTGATGTTCTCCGAAATCCGACAATAGTTGTCTCAACCAGACTACTTCCTGACAGGCCTCGCTGAGGGCAATATATTCCGCCTCCATTGACGAAAGTGTCACGCTTGCTTGACCACGACTTGCCCACGAGATAGTTCCACCGGAAAACATAAAAACAAATCCCGAGGTCGATCTGCGAGTTGTCAAATCGCCGGCCCAGTCGGCGTCCGAAAAACCCAGCAACGCCTGACTATCTTCACCGCCCCAACGCAGACTGCAGCTGATCGTGCCTTTGAGATACCTCATCACTCTTTTCACCGCCACCCAATCTTGCTCCGTGGGTGCTGCAAACTTTCTTCCAAGAATGCACACACTGTTGGCAATATCAGGTCGAGCCACTACAGAGAGGTACAATAGGCTTCCGACGACACTTCTGTACCTCGAGGCATCCTTCAGCAACTCACTTTTATCTTCGACTTAGACGTAATTCGCGTCCATCGGCGCCTTGGCAGGTTTTGCATCACTCATACCGTGGTCTTCAAGCAGCTTGCCGATGTAACTCTGCAGCCGAATTGTGTACACATTCTCTTCACGACGAATCTCCATGCCGAGGAAATGGCGAACATCTCCCAGACACGTAACCTCGAATTCATTTTTCAGTCCATCCGTTACCGCCTCCAGCTGACCGGAGCTCGCCGACACTAGCAGCATGTCATCGACGTACACGAGTAAAAACACCTTAGCTCTTCCACAATCTCTCACATACAAGCAAGGGTCGGCCGATGATTGTTTGAACTGCAAGTTGACCAGCACAGCATGGAGTTGCTTGTGCCAGCAACGTGCGGACTGTCGTAACCCGTAGATGCTCCGTTTGAGCCTGCAGACGTAGTCTTCCTTGCTTGGCACTGCATATCCTGGCGGTTGGCTCATGTATACCTCTTCTTCCAAAACGCCGTAAAGATATGCCGTCTTGATATCTAGATGTCTCACAGCCATCTTCCGCTTGGATGCAATGGTCAACAGTGTACGGAACGTTGCGTGTCGAGCGACAGGGGCGAATACATCCTCCGAGGCACAAGCCATGTCCCCGACGGCGTAATCGAGTACATAATCATCCAGATTCCGTGGTAGCATGCCACGCGTCTGACGCTGCGAGCGACGAACAGGTTCCACCTGAACTGATTTCTCAACTTGAACTTCTTCCTCTGCTTCCGGGACAAGTTTCTCTTCATCTTCAAGCTTCTGTGGATCATTATCCTCCTTAACGGTCGCTCTCTGCTCTCCATGGGTTTCAAATTTCAGCGGAATATCGGACGACGAAGTGCCATTCCCCAGTTCGACGAAGCGGGCGTCGCGACTAAGGGTGATGAGATCAGTCTCGCAATTCACAAATCTGTAGGCTTTATGATCCATCGAATAACCTACAAATCGAAGCTTCTTCGATTTTCCCTCCAGCTTTCCACGCTTCTGATCTGGCACGTGGACATAGGCCTCTGATCCGAAGATGCGAAGGTGAGACAAATCCGGCTTACGTCCCCACCAGAGCTCGTAGGGGGTTTTTGGTACACTTCTGGAAGGCAAACGATTTTGCAAATATGTTGCGGTCAACACCGCCTCTCCCCAGTAGCGCTCATTCATGCCAGAGTCGATCATCATGCATGTGGCCATCTCCGTAATAGACCGATTTTTACGTTCGGCCACACCGTTTTGCTGGGGAGTGTACGGTGTCGTAAACTGCGCCATGATACCCTCGGCACGATAGAAGCTCTTCAAGTCATTGTTGCAAAATTCGCCCCCTCCGTCGGAACGAATAGCTCCAGGCTTCCGGCCAAACACATTTTGCGTCCATAGAACGTAATCCTTTATGATTTGTGCGGCTTCCGATTTGTGCTTTAACAAATATGTCACCGTGAACCGGCTATAATCGTCGATCAAGTGCATGACGAAACGATTACCACTTGGAGTCGTGGTTTTCATCGGCCCACACAAATCGGTATGCACGATGTCAAGGATTCGTTTGGATTTACGCTCCGCCACCGGGGGAAATGGTTGCCTAGCGGACTTCCCTTCGAGGCAACATTCACAAACAAGTCGCATGCCACAGTCACCTACCTTAACGCCGGTTGCCAGTTTTTTCTTTGAAGAGTCGTTCAGCCGCTGCCCAGTCTCTGTGGCCAAACCGCCGGTGCCACTGATGCTGGCAGTTTTCGTGGTGCTCACCAGCTGCTGCCTTGTTGGAAACCTCCACCGTCCGAAGGTAGTATAAACCACCGTAGCGATAGCCTGTCGCCACGACGTCTCCTCCTGCATCAGCAATCCGACAGCCTTCACCATCGAAATTCACTGCAAGGTTCTTTTCTCCCAACTTGGCTACTGATATCAAGCTTGTCGACAGCCCTGGAACGAATTTCACATTCTGCATGTCGATCTTCACCGTGTTGCCTGAACCATCCACACCACGAAGCATTCCATAACCTTCTCCGAGAATTATTATTATTATTTAGCTTTATTAAGGAGGCTTTCAGCCTTGGGCTGGTTCGCCTCCAATTCTCCGAGAATCTTCGTCTTCTGTCCGTCGGCGAGCGTAATCCACCCACCAGAGAAGTCACTTAATGACTCGAAAAACTCACGATTGTTGGTCATGTGGGCACTAGCCCCACTGTCAATCACCCACGACGACGATCGTACACTTTCACTACCGGTAAAGGCAACACTTCTTCCGTCGCCCTGAGCGGCTTTCGCTTTAGGGGTTTCTTTTTCCGCACCACTTTCTGCCTTCTGTGCCTTGAACTTTCGGCAATCGCGTCGCAACGGTCCCGCGCGCTTACAAAAGTGACACACACGCGATTCTTTCGATTTATTGTTTACCGACTGCATTGCTTTCTCCGATTTCGACCCGGTGCCGACACCCTCACGCTCCAACCGGCGATGATATTCATCCATTAGTTTGGATTTGACAATATCCAGCGAGATATCGTCATCTTCACGACTGTCCAAAGCCGCAACAATACCATCAAACGAATGTGGCAAACTTCTCAGGAGCATGCACACTTTTGTGTCTTTGTCCAATTCCGTGCCGGCAGCGTCCAAACGATCGAAAAGATCGTCTATCTCACGCAAATGTTCCTCCAAATTTCCGCGCTCGGGGAGGTTTACCGCACACAACTTCTTCAATAAAGAAACTCGTACCGAACGCGTCGTCTTTTGGTGGTACGATTTCAACGCGTTGAACACTTCGTGAGCACTTGTACAGTTCTTAATGAGCGATAACTGGCTGTCCTCAAGCAGCAGCACCAAAGTGGCCTTCGCCTTCCGATCGGCGTTCCTCCACTCATCGTCCCGTCCCTCTTCCAGCGGGAATGGTTCACTCACGACAGTCTACAAGTCTTCACGCTGCAATAGCATCTCGACGCGCACTTTCCAAGTTTGACAATTTGTGCCATTTAACTTGGCAAAGGCAAAACGCGAATCAGCCATCTTGGCAAAATAGCACCGTTATCCCGCACTCGCGACGAAACGCCATCGAACTTTCGCGATACTCCGTCACTTTCGGACCGGACTATTTCTACCACTATTTCTCAAATCCTACTGTTTCCTGGGCCCATAACCTGACGACTATACGACCAGGTGGACCAGCGCAGCGGACCAGCGAAACCAGGTTCGGATTCGGAACGGTGAAATAAACACGCGGACTAACTTTTAAAGGAACAATGTATTTCAAATAAAAAGGAATAATAAACCGTACGCGGGAAACGTGCTTTTAGTAGTAAGAATAGCTGTCAAACTTACCGTGAGGTAAGACGATGCGATGAGAGATCGTACTCACCCGGGGGTGCTTGGATGCACCGCGTAGTTGTCAGGAGGTAATCATCGCTCCTAACAGCAATGACAACACTTGCGTTGCTCTTGATGGACTTCTTTGTGTAATATCTTGCATAATAGTCGCGGAATCGTGTTTACCCTCCTCTCTTAGTTTCATTTGAGTAGCATATGCTAATTCAGCCGTTCGATATTTGCTCCCTAAATCCGATGTCTTCGAATGCCAGTTGTGTTTATTCCACTTCTCGCGCGAGTCGAGATGACCATTCTCGTTTCCTTCTCGCGTGACAATTCTCACTCTATTCCGAATGTCGACTCGCACGACGCGAGTTGTTCATTTTGCATCGAGAGGAAGGATGAATCGACAGCGAAGTGCTGTTCATTTATAGAAACGTCAAACTGAAAAAGTTCATCGCTCAAGCTATGATAAGGGCGTATGCAGTATTTTCTAACAAAACAGTAATTTGATTTTGGAATAAATATCAGTTTTTTTCAATAAATAAAATCATAGATACGGATAAAAACAATAGAGCATACGTTTTTCTATCGTTTGGGAATTATAACTTAAGGTTCTAAGTAACTTTCTTTGCCATTTCGATAGCACGACCGGTTATGTAATTTGGTCCTTGTTTGAGAGAGGTGCAGGTTTGTTGTTGTTGATTCAAGGATCCGTTTTTTTTTTGTGAATCTACCAATCGTGGTCAAACCCGGTGTTTCGTGGATTTTTTTTCTAATAGTTGTGAGTTTTCTGTTTTTTGGTTTTCACAATGAGTAGTTATGAGTTTTGGTTTAGTGATGAGGAGGATGAAATCGAGGATTTACATTTTGAAACGGTGCGAGTTGAGCGTCGCAGATTGAGGGATTTGAGTAATCCCTTGGATATGCCATCAAATTTGTGAGTACTTGCTGAAATCTATAGATATCTTAATGCTTAAAACTATTTTCGATTACAGATTTTTAAATTACTTTCGTGTATCGAAAGAGCTTTTCCGATATTTATTGAACATTGTGGATGGCAAATTAGGAGGAACCAAATCTTCATCTGTGCAGCCGATGTTAAAGCTCTCAGCTGCGTTGAGATTCTTCGCTGAAGGGAGCTATCAGAAAGGTGTTGGCAACGATTTCTTTGCTGGAATGGCACAACCCACACTATCGAAGGCATTATCCGCTGTTATCGATGTGTTCGAAGCAGAAATTTGTCCAGCAGCAATAAAATTCCCTGTTTCAGAAGTCGAAAAGCGTGAAATCAAGCACAGCTTTTACGAAAAAACTGGATTTCCCGGCGTAATAGGTTGCGTGGATGGTACGCATGTCAGGATTGTTAAGCCTGTTGGTGATATTCAGCACCTATATTACAACAGAAAAGGCTTTCATAGTTTGAACGTTATGCTTGTATGAATGTTTAATTGCTGAAAAAACTTGAATTACTTATGTATCATGATTTCAGGTCTGCGATCATAAACAGATGATCCGTTACGTGGATGCAAACAGTCCCGGTGCCAATCACGACTCGTTTATTTGGAATAATAATCCATTAGATGTTGAGTTGAGTCAGCAATACCAGAATGGAGAAAGAAATACTTGGCTTTTGGGTAAGCTTCGGTAATTGTGTGTGTCAAGCTAAATAAAACTAAACTTGGCTTTTTGTATTTGGTTTCAGGAGATGCAGGATACCCTTTAAAACCTTATTTGATTACACCATTCCGTAGTTCTGGCGATGCAAGGCAGACTAAATTCAACGAAATTCACTCTAAAACAAGGATGCTAATTGAGAGAACTATAGGAGTAATGAAGAATGTGTTTAGGTGCATCTTAGGAGCTCGTAAGCTGCACTACAAACCAGAAAAAGCTGCAAAAATTGTTAATGTATGCTGTGCTTTGCACAATTTGAGAAAACAATTTAATCTTCCCGATGATAACTTTGACGAGTTGATTGATATTCATCAAATTGAAGATAATGCACATGATAATGAAAATGATGCATCAGCAAACGAAATAAGACAGCAAATAATGTACTCTATCGCTTGAATACTACATGAAGGAAATATAAATGTTGAAAAATAGTTAGTATAAAAGCCCACCTTTTTGGAATCATAAACAAGAAAGAAGACAATGTGAACTTCAAAAATACTCCAGGTTAATTTAAGGAGTCCCGCATAAAGGCGAACCATAAATTGACCTTACCTAAAATGGTTAAAAATTGTTTATAATCCCTGCTAAACTTTAACTGAAATGGTTTTGGAACTTTACATGAACGTTTAATGATAAAGTTTCAATCTTATGTATTATGGTTTTTTGGAACTGGACCTTACAAATAATGGGTTGTTAAGAACAATTACCATTCCAAATTCTTGTTTTCTCCATACATTTACAGAAAGGAAACCATATAAGAACGTTTTAACTTATGATTTGAGAACATTAATGGTAATGGTTATTGTAGTCAGTAAGGTCCCCCTAATAATAATTGTATGGTTAATTTGCTTAACGACGTGTTCTGGGTATCATCCAAACCATTTGTGGAATAGTTCAATGATTTGGGTTATCGTTCGTTTATGGTTATTTTTTATTAGGGCCATTAATGGTTTTGTATTATCGCTCAACTTTACGTGGAATATATCGTGAATTGGTAATCAGTAAATTACAGGCAACTAATTCGCGATATATTCCACATAAAGTTGATCGATGTTACAAAACCATTCGTGGACCTTACTGTCTACCATAACCATTACCATTAAAGTTCTCAAACCATAAGTTAAAAAGTTCTAATATAGTTCTCTTTCCGAAAATGTATGGAGAAAACAAGAATTTGGAACGGTAATGGTTCTTAACAACCCATTATTTGTAAGGTCGAGTTCCAAAAAACCATAATACATAAGGTTAAAACTTTATCATTAAACGTTCATGTAAAGTTCCATAACCATTTCAGTTAAAGTTTAGCAGGGATTATAAACAATTTTTAACCATTTTAGGTAAGGTCAATTTATGGTTCGCGTTTATGCGGGGTTTCATCTGAGATTGTTTTATTTTTCGTGTCATTCACAGGCATCCTTGGGTTCATCCTTACCCCGCTCAGGCATCATGAGATATCGTTGCTGAGACGGATATCGTTGGTTTCTGCGGCTTGATTCCCTGCATCAGTCAGGGAATTCACCCACGCTAACTTATCCCGTCTACAGCAACGGTTAGCTTCCCTTTCGAGAGTCGAATACCGTTGAACGGTCTCGATCTTGACTTCTCGGCTCCTATTCCGCTGTCTCGCGGATTTTCAATCTTCGCCCCTTGACCTTCCTCCAGGCTTTATCAATGTTTTTTTTTTTTATGATCGTGATTTTTAGCCGGAGGCTAGTTCATTAATAGGTTTTATCAATGATTAACTTTTTCAGCTAAGTTTGTAGCTCATCCATAATATTTTCGCTTGTTTTCATAATGGCATTCTTGATGGCCGTCCATTGTTCTTCTACGCCACCACCATCTGAAATATTCACCGCGCGAACCTCAATTCTTTCGGTAATCTAACCAACGATCTCTTCCCAGCGGGAATTTAAGTCAGCGTATTTTAAATCGCAGCCAAAGTCTACCCTCTTGCCGTTGAACCCACGCAATGCGTGGGCGAATCTCCCGAGCAAAGTAAAACAACAACGTGATGTCATCTAGAAAACAAATTTTGTTATTCCAGATATCATTTTGTTTTCAGTTGTTATCGTATAACTAATATTGTTATCACCCTTGAATAATTTTGTTATCAGTTGATATCATGAAAAAATATGAATTGATGTAAGGTTAGTTCAAAACTTTAAATATTATGCGTATAGTAAGAAAAAAAAATACTGCCATCCTAATAAAAATTGTATGGTTAATTTGCTTAACAACGTGTTCTGGGTATCATCCAAACCATTTGTGGAATGGTTCGATGATTTGGGTTATCGTTCGTTTATGGTTATTTTTTTATTGGGGCAGTCACATTTCAGTTATCAGCGTAAGGCTTTCATACCAAATAGGGGAAATGCAGGTAATGTCGGCCTAAGTGTCCCTAATTTGGGCCCATACATAAATTCAGCAATCGACTAAATTTTCAATAGCAACCAAAAATATCCATTAGTAACGTCCCAATAACGCGTTCATCTAGATAAAATTAATAAATAGCAGATTTTTAGCAACGGGCCCAATCTTAGATCCAAAGGCCAACATTAGAGACATTTCCCCTATATAAAATAACTTGAAATTTGTTGAACAAAAAAATGCATAGATCACAGGATATGTTATCAAGATGTTTTCAATGATAACTAAATCAGTTATATTTGTGATATTGAAGGAGTATTATTTTGTTACAATTTTTGTTATGTTGACTGTTTATTCGACCACAATAATAACATTTACAGGATCCGGAGATAAAACAAGATCAGAAAAAATCGGATTATTCGTACAAAACAGCATATCTCCTAAACCATATTTGAGTCGCCAAACGAAAGGTATTTAAATCCGGCAGTGTGAAAATTGCATATAAATAGTAGATAGCGAGCTAGGACAACTTTTAAGGAAGGTACAAATCGGTTTTTTCATCTCTCTTTACCAAACTCCCCTTTGAAGAGGGATGGTGAGGGGTGTGTCCCTCCTCTGCCACCACTGGCAAAAAGAGATGAACGCCGATCGCTCAAGTACCAACGATGTGTTTGAAACAGTTTTACCGATTTTTAACGCACTTCAGTTGTTATTTGAAGGAAGGCATCCAGTCGTAGGTTTGTAAATTAGCATCTTCAACTAGACAAACTTAAGTTCAACGCAATGTCATCAAAAAAATAGCTAAAGATATGGAATTCTATGTCATCTGAAAAATGATTTGACCATTAGTAGTAAAATATGAAAATCTCTTAAATAAAGAAACAAAAAAGTAGTAAAATACAGATATGCAAATCAATCATCTCCCCTAATCTCGAGGGGGACGACTCTATCTACAATGCAATAAAGATTGTGTTTTGCTGTGGCTAGCTGCGCGCACACTGAGTAGATAGAAAGAAGATTGATGACGATTCTGAAGATTTCTTACAAAAAGATGATGAGCGATGCAAGTTGATGCGACAAATGAAAAAAGATTTTTCGAAGATTGATTCGCTAGTGTGAGATTTTTTGACCATCAAACTTGAGATTTAGATGTGTCGCCCCCCTCGGAGATTACAGCGTTTGCAGAATAAAATAATGCGGTTGTAATATGATTCACTTTCTCAACTTTGATGCTGGACGCTTTGCAATGGTTATTGGTGAAGCAAAGAATTGTGTACATGACAATGGTGTTCATTTTGAAACCCCACAATATCAACGTCACTCCGTCGTTTCTGATGTCGATCCCCATATCATCCTCACCCCCACCGACGTCGACAGAAAAACAGATCATCCTCCAACACCAAACGTAGAAAGAAGCCGGTATGAGGCCAGTGTCAGAAACGATAAAACGACGCTAATATAACCGGTTTTACTGTACTGGAACCCACGGACACCCACCCCGACGGCCGCTGGGATCTCGGACTCGGATCCAAACACCCACAGACACACAGATTGTGAGGTCATGTTTCTAAATGGCATATCTCCTCAACCACTGAGCTGAAGACTCAGAGACTCATGTCCACCGAATAACGAAACCAAGCAAGTTAATCGGAATTTGACCAAATAAACAAGACGGAAATATTGCACAAAAAACCTTCTTTCTCTAAAAGCGGACTAGTTATTTAAGCAAGTAGGTTGTTCAAATTATTTATTTATTTTTATTTAAAAAGTGGGTTTGTTTCGATATTGAATCATATTTCTATTCCTGACACTCTTTGTATTTCAAAATTTCAAGTTTTTCCTTTTTGTACTTCAACAATTCAATTTTGAACTCCAATTCTGCTTGTCTATCTTTTGTTTTTTGTAGCATATATTCACGTCGTTGTTTCGCTTCTTCCTCTCGTAGTTTGAAGACTTTTCGGGAGTACCGTGCGCATTCTCCGGTATTCTCGACGATCTTTTTTAAATATTCCGTTTGTTGTTCCAACAAGTTATACCAAAGATGAATACAAAGATGAAACTGTCGGAAGAAAAACTTTCTATTTTAGTGTCTTCTTTCACGGTCCCTTTCATCCAATGAATACCCCCCGTATTCAAGGTAATTTTGTGGTTTTGCTGCCCCCTTGGTAGAGATGAAAACTTTGCGCTCATTTTTATCAAAACAAACACACCAAAATCAGAGATGTCCCATTTTTTAATTACTCGATTAACAACTAATCGATTATTTTTTGTTCGCTGTGCTGTCATTTTTCCACCAATGAGAGTGCAGCACATGTTTGAAACGATCGGTGCTGATCCTCTGGAGATGTTAATGCTTATATCGGCACGATATAACCGATTACAAATATTTTACTTTTCGTTTCGTTAATCGATTAAGCAATTATTCGTAAGAAAATCGGCCACCACTAGATGAATGTGAAACGTCATTTCAAATATAAGGACCATACATAAATAATGATACAATTTGAAAGGGACCGGGGCTAATCACAAATTACGTCCCCATGGTAACTGAAATAAACACGAGTGTTCACCGGTTGGTTATACCGCAAATCCTTGCTATCCGGATGCCGTCGTTTGCGTTGCGCGGTACGAGAGCTGCTGTTGTTATTGTTGTTCTCAATATCTTCTACTACCTCGTCAACTGGGTCATCTACTTCAGTCGGGTTGGCGTAAGGTTCCATTGTACTGGAGAGAAGTGGCGGTCCCGGTGACGACAGAATATTACGCGGTTGACTGGGACCCGGTTCAGGACTTAGTGGTGATGTAACAGTCACAGGCAGACCAAATCTAGAACCTATAAATGAATGTATTGTACATATCCAAACTAATTTAGATTGCATATACATACCGGAATTATTTACCGTTTTGTCCAGGGACAGCAGTTTAACAACTGCATCCTCAGTTGGTGATAACACCTTCATTGTGTTCGGCCCACCACCGGTAGCTATAGTCTCGCGATTGTTGTACGATAACTTTTGTTTGATTGTGTTTTTATAATCTGTCCAAACCTGCAAAGACAGAAAACATACTAAAAAACAGAACAGAATATCCCTAATAAAAAATAACCATAAACGAACGATAACCCAAATCATTGAACTATTCCACAAATGGTTTGGATGATACCCAGAACACGTCGTTAAGCAAATTAACCATACAATTATTATTAGGGATGCTTTGTACGCCTTTTTAATAGAAACTAAGCGATCGATTCAACCTCTGGTGGTGAATATAAGAACGTCAAAAAGAGTGTTGTGAGCAGAATTGAATTTCCATATGAGTTTTCCTCCGTAACATGTTCAGGCCGTATCTCCGAAACCTGTGTACCAATTCCGGAAATATTCAATAGCGTTAAAATAATTTTATAGATCCTTTAAAACAATAACATGGATAAAAAATTTGTTAAAGCAAATGAGTGTGTTTGTCTCCATTTAAAACCATTTATTAATTTTATCGATGAATGATAATCTGACATAAACACACAAGCATATTGCTTAATTAAAACTAAAAACCTGAATTTATCCACATATGGTGAGATTTGAACCTTACGAAGTAATACGACAAGTGGTTTCGGGGGAAAAGGGCAAGGTGTCCAAGGAGGTTTTAGTGCGGTAAGAATCCCACACACAGTGTCACCGTGACCGTGCGCCCGGTCGTCAAGTGGTGGCATAATGGCCTTTTTAAAGGTTGCTTCCTTGCAAAAAAACACACACACATGTTCCGATCTCGTCGAGCTGAGTAGAATGGTATGTCACTTGGCCCTGTGGGCCTCGGATCAAAAGTCGGGTTTTTAAGCGATTTGCAGCGAAGGGTAAACATAACTTTAATTCAAATGGAATCAGTTATTTTTAACAGGTCCCACTTTTTTGTGCTAAGAATATGCGCTTTTAATGTGTTTTGCTGCATCGAAAATACGTGACCAATCCGCTCCTCGGGGGTACCTTATACCAGCTTACATTTGAGAAACAGAGAGCAGAAAATTCCTCATGCACATAACGGTAAAATGTTTTCTATTAAAACGGCATGAACATAAATTTAATAACTTACCTTTTGCCAGCCCTTTACATCCCGAGTCGGGGGACCTAGACTGTTAAGTCTACCTGAAAAATCCGTCGAGAGAGCGTGGTACTTTTGCCGGTCCATTGCAGCTGCCTCGCAAAATTTTTGCCCTCTGGCAACCGACGGGTGTGCTTCCATCCGATCAACCAGGAAAGCAAACTGCTTTTGGTTTGTCACACGGATTCTGCAATAATATAATTATATGATAAAAAAGTATTTTCAAAAGCATAAAAAATAAAACTTACCGCTTCACTTCCATTTTCTCGATTTTCAAACCTTCTCGATTGCTTCTGACGTATCGACAACACTCGCATGAAAACGTCATTCCGATCCGAGTTTTGTCGATATACATCGACTATGGGAATACACCGAAAGTACATCGGAGTTCATTCGTATCGACAATTGTCACTCTATTCGAGAACGGGAATTGGGTGACATAAACGAGTCGACTCGGTACGCGTCACGCGAGAAGCGGAATAAACACAAGTAACTTTCTGCCACGTTTAGCAGATGAGGATGACGAAGGATTGTTATGAATACTTTTGGAAGAAAGTTTAAACGGGCTATAATAGTAATCACCAGGGTTGCTTCCACTCACTTGCTATAAAAAAATATTATTCGGAATTATGCAATCATTAGATGCAATAATGCTATGTTGTACTTGTTAGTAACAAGACGAGGGAGTTAAGTATGTGTTTGACTCATAAAACCTGTCAATTTTGCTTTGAGAGCGTCACAATCACCGATCTTATGATTCGTGAGCGTTCACTCAGAGTGAGCGCTCACGAGTCGTAAAATCTCTGATTGTGAAGCACTGAAAGCAATATTGACAGATTTTATGTGTCAAACATGTACTTCATGACCTCTTCTTGTAACTTACAAGTACTAATAAGCATTATACTATATCATGATTTCATAATAACGAAAAACATTTTTTTATAGCAAGTGAGTGGAAGTAACCCTGGTAATCACTGCTATATACTTTTTCTTCGGTTCATTTATGTTTTTGCCATAGCTTTTTAAAATATTTACACATCAATAGTACAATTTGTTTAGCTTCCATGGCAGCTAATGACCATGAGCTCAGGTTCAATTCCATAATGAGTGAAAACTTCGTTGCAAACGGAGGCAACCATTTCATCTCCTATGGAGTTTTTTCCAAATGGAAAATAGCTTTCGTTTATCGATTTCAACTGAAATAGAGAATCGATAACCTCGTTTTAATGTTGTTCAATATATTTGGCTGGTATTTTCTCAAAAACCATTCCCCAGCAATGAAACACAAGAATTACATGAATGCAAAATATCCATAAAACAAAATGCGATTCCATTAATATAAGTAAAAAAAAAATTTGACTTATCTTCTGTGCAATTGGACATGTTATCACCATTTTCAGGAAATTATTTGCAAACGAATTTTTACTCTGATGAACGCAAATGCAAAGAACGTATTGTATCATAACGCTCGAATGACAGTAAAAAACTGGTAATCATGGGTTGCTTTGTCAAAAACAAACAAACAAAACATGGTGGGTGGCTACCACTGGTTAGAATGCTGTTGATAAAATATTGGTCAGCTCACATGTATACAACGGGATACAAATGACTACTAGATGAAATGATAGTATTTTCCCTATAGTTTCATCATATTGAAGAGCCGTCTGCCCCTTTTTGCCTCTTTGAAGTTTGTGGATACTTGAAATTTAGCTATTTTTGAGCTGATATTGCCTATAACATTTTCTGTTTTGCAGATAGCACTTTTTTGTCTTCAGAAAAGTTGTGTATTTTATTGATTTTTAAAAAATTGCAGAACATTATAGTCATATAGTCATCTAAAACAAATGATTTCGGAAATATTTACATAAATCGGATTTTTGAGAACCTGCTATAAAAAGCGCTTCATAACTCAAAATCGCAAGCAGATTGAGACCTGGCATCTTCCACAAAGTTTTTATTTATAAAACAACCTACAACTTAGCTGAAGATTTTATATCTCTATATGCTCAAACTAAAAAGTTAGATTTTGCAACACCCCCTGTGGTGAAGTTCCGAACTAAAACTTAACTTCATTCAATGGGCCTTGCCATTTATAAAAAAAAATCCTCTGAAGACACCCCATTGAAAAAAACTACTGTGAAAGGTGCCAATGAAAAAAGTTCATGGATTTGGCCTTTCGCACCACTGTGCACAGGTTTCCTGTGCAGACGACGGTGTGCATTTATGCAAGTGGAAGAGAAGAAACCTGATGCTCGAAAAAAAGAAAGAAGCGCAGCATTGAGCATTGCTCTAGGGAGACACAATTTAATTTCCCCTTTTAGAAAAAACCAGTCGCAGAGCAGTGGAATGCAGAAAACAGATGACTCTGCAGTAGAAGCTCACCGCCCATGAAGGCATCTGCTGTGGTGTCCGACGACAGCATGCGGTGCTGGTGACGGAAGGCGGAAATGAGAAAAACTGACCCTACAGTTTCCGTTTGTCGGTGTATTTCGAATGTGGCGGTGTGGCAAGGTGAGATGTCTGTATTATTTTAAGATGCATTTTCACTCTATTTTGCTGATTGCTCGCTTTCTATGTTTGTTAGTCACTGTTGATATTATTGCCATGGTAAGGAAACATGGACTGCATTATGCATTAATTTGTTTTGGTGTGTGACTTGTTATGGTTCACAGACAATTCTGGATAGAGCTAGAATTAGGGCGTAACAGCCTTTGTATACAATGACTTCTCTCGTTGATTTATAGGAATTCACGGCACGCCAACACAAACCAACATATCTATCGCGTAGGAACCCGAGCAGAGAATGAAAACATAATGAAAACTAAATTTGATATTTTGATATAAGCATCCGTGATAACATATTTAGCCTACCGTGTGGTCGAGTTAACAGTAATCATAACAAAAATGAGATCTAAATGGTATATCAAGGATATTAAACAGATAACAAATCATGTTTTCTTGATAACAAATCTATGTTTGCGTTTTGATATCAGTATTCAGTGTTGGCAAAATCAGAAATCAATTGATATTTTTCCGCTCTCATGCGCTCGCAATATCACGCGTGATATTGGAACAAAATATCATGCTTGATATTGATTTTACAAGCTCCTTTGATATTGCGAGACTATTCATAACGTGCATAAATCATGCTGAGACACAAAAACGATTCCATTGCACATCGTTTTCTTTGAAAGAGAAGCATAGTTTGCTACCTTTTTTTTAATATTCACCGATGGCAGACGCGAAGGGACTGCTGCAAGCCGTTATGGAAGTTTCGGTTGCATTCGGGTGTAAAGCAAAAATCATTAAACTCAATCTCACCACAGTTTGGTGAGATTTGCAGTTGGTGAGTTTTGTTAGCTTGATATTCCGAGCTGCGATATCACAGCTTGCAAAATCAACCGCAGTTGTTTGCTTGTTGATTATTGTCTACGAAAATCAAGCGTGATCTTTGGCGTGGGTGAGATTTGATTTTCTGATATTTTCCCAACACTGTCAGTATTTCGTTATTAATAAACAAAATTAGTTATCATTATGTTATTATAACTATGGTAGGAAAACAACAAAATAAAATAAACTAAATTAGTTATTATTTTGATATTATGATGTCAAATTTAGTAATCGGAATGTTTTGAAATCTATTGGTTGATATCAAGATTCAAAATCGAAAAATGTTATCAATAAGATTTATTCGAAATAAAAACAAACCTATACTTCAATCAGTTCTATCGATATTTATCTTATATCAATTTGTAAATTAAATTCGCAGTTATATTAATATCAATAAATGCTGTAAAATATAACTGTAAAAAATCATAATGTATTTGTGGTGTTCACGAAGATAACAGTAAGTAAATCAGCATGCTTGCTGTATTCTTTCTGAACATCACAAAGACAATTATGATTTTTACAGCTTTTACTCGTAAGAAAAAAACGTAGATTTCAGTGATAAATGTGGATATGCTGTTTTCATAAAATTTCAAATTGAGTTTTTAATTATATTTTTTAGAAATATCAAAATATGAATTCAAATGAAATTAAAAAATAGTATATCAAACTATGTTATCAATATGATTTCAAAAACATAATGTGATATCATTTTGATATTATTTTGATATCCGACTTTGCTCGGGAATAGTCTTCCTCTACTCGATGGTGATGTCGTTTTGCCAGGGAGAGGCATGACTTTCGAGAAATCATCGAGAGAAGTCATTGTATGCAAAAGCTTTTACGCCCTAATTCCAGCATTATCTAGAACTGTTTGGTATTACCGTTTTGATTCATATTTCAGGCACTTTATAATTATATCCTGATATATCTACACAATTAAACATATTTTGGCATTTTGAACTACAAACCGCAGCAGGTTTTTAAATGTAATATTCAGAGTTGGTTGGAAATGCTAACATGAAGCTTTAGTGTGTTAATTTATTAGCTAGAGAATGATCTTTAGAAGAGAGTAGGTGGATAGTTCCGTTAGAGTACGGCAGTATGCAATTTGAATAGAAGTTGAAAATGAGCGAAGGGCCATTAATGCGACAGTTTTTTGAAGATAGACGCACATCTTTTGCCTAACCCGTACGATGTACGCGGAGACTTGAAGTATGTCTTCAAGTCTACAGGCAACAAATGTGCTTCCTCCTTTTGCTCATAAACTGACTGCGGCTGTGGAATAGTTCTAACGACGCACGGAGGGGTATTTGATCAATCTAGCTGGCCAAAACAATTTATACGTTGTAACTATTTCAGATGTAATTTTAATACTTCTATAATGGTACTATGACCATATACATGGAATATGTTCAGACAAAAATCAATTACCGGTACCGTATATGGGTGTAACTTTGGATAATGAGCGTAAATTTCCACCATATTTTTCTCCTTTTTGTTACACTGAAAAATAGTCCTAAAACTGTTACGAAAGATATTTTTAAAACCCTAAAACGGCACTATGGCCATATACATGGTTCATTTTCAGTCTTCAGCTACCAGTACCGTAAATCGGTGTAACTTTGAATTATGAGGGTCACTTTTCACATTTTTTTTTCCTTTTTGTTACACCGGAAAATAGACCTAAAACTGCTACAAAAGATGATTTGTCACTTCTAGAACGGTGCTATGATCATATGCACGGTATATTTTAAGTTTTAAACCAGTTAACAGTACCGTTAATAGGTGTAACTATGGTTTAATTGGGTAACTGTCCACCATTTTTTTTTCTCCATTTTCGTTACTCAAAAAAATATTTATAAAAGTCTACCGAACCTTTTTGACACCTTCATAATGGTACTAAGACCATGGTATATTTTTAGACAAAAAACCAACTACCAGTACCATGCATGGATGTAACTTTGGATATTGAGGGTAACTTTTCAACATTTTTTTTCTTTTGTTACACCGGAAAAAAAATCATAAAACTGCTACTAATGATATTTTACCACCTTTATAATGGTACTATGAGCACATGCATGATATATTATCAGACTTAAAACCAAGTACCAGTACCATACATTGGTGTATCTTTGGTATGCGAAGGTATTTTCCACACCTTTTACACGCTTTTAAGTGTAGCTGGCAAGCAACGTGTTCCTCAAAATAATAATAAAACGAAAAACGTTCAGGTTAAGCCAAAAGAAACAAGCATATTTAATAATCACATACTATAAACAAACACAACAAAACTAAAAACACATAATCTAATCTGAATATGATGAATACCACGGTTCTCTTTCAGATGATGTTTCCGTGCTTTCCGACAATACATCCGAATTAGAGACTGTATAAAAATGATCAATTGTTGGTTCAGCTGGCAACAACATTTCTAAAGACTCCTTTAAGAAGGGTTTGGATTTCTTTCGCAGTGTTTGTCTTATTCCTTGTGAAAAACGGAAATTTACATGATTATCATACTATTAGAACTCGTAAAAAACGGCATACCTGAAAGTAGAGGATCCGAGTTAAGAAGTAGCCTATTGAGCACGTCTCTGTTACAGGATTCTCTAGAAAATTTCCTGGCGAAATTCTTACGGTATGATCGAATGTGCTTGTTCCTGGCCTCTACTGCTTCTTCTGAAAGCTGCCCTATGGGAAGCAGTGCATTTTCAATAATAATCCCACCGTGTAGCAATATTTTATGAATCGTGGGCGTCATCGGGTGCCGTGGATATAATTCCGTGGATTTCAATTTTATGGCCACTAGATAGAGCCTCTAAAATAACTTTGAAGCAATAGAGTAAATTGTAATCAATCCCAGTTATATCGACTTAAAGAGTTAGTTCTGCAATAAACGTCGACTGGTATTACCATCATTTGTATTTCCAAATCCTGGCTTGGGTACATCCACTAGAAGGCCTAGTTTTTGTTTAAATTCATCTTGTATTCTAGTTTTACTTTGCTTTACGACATCTTTATCCTCTTGTAACTGTAGCCTCCATTTTTTAGAGGTAGTTTATACGAAAGATGCAGCATACTTTCAAAGATACGGAAACTTGCATGTAACACCGAGAGACCAAAGTTTAATGCTTCTGGATTAATTTCTTAAGGAATCAAACTACCGACGAATAAAACGCCTCTTCGCCAACTGGAAAGAACCAGAGTTTTCCATGATGATTCGCTGCAGAAAGTGGATTGCATTCTGACGGTGATCGGCGTAGACGAGGAAACCAGCTACAGCAAATACATCTCACTGCAGACCGAGCTGACCGATACGATTACGGTGCTGTGCGAAAAGTCAATTTTTTTCCTGATCAGCAAGAAGAAGATCGACTTCTTGAAGCAGATCGACAAGGACGGTGAAGAGGGCATTCCGTCGGTGAAGCTGTTGATTCGGAATAAAAACGACAAAGACAAGGCCAATTTTGAAAAGCTGCTGGAGGCGATCAAGGAATCCAAGGAAGACAAAACGTTGGGCGTCTTCTCCGAGTACAACTTCCCGGGTGAATTCTGTGAATCGTGGCGAGCCTTCGTCAAGGACAAGAGCTTCGACACGGTGGACATCAGCGTCCCAATCGGGTACATCATGTGCTCAAAGGAGGACTCCGATGTTATCACTATCAAGGAGGCCTGCCTGGTGACGGTAGAGTACCTCAAGGATCACATCATGGAGATTATCTATGCTGATAAGAAAGTAAAACATGCCAAACTGTCGGAGGGTGTCGAGTAGGCTTTGACGGACAAAAGGTAGTCTCCGGTGTGGATACCAACTAGTTGGATATGTGCTACCTAACGATTATTCAGTCGGATGGCAATTACAGCTTGAAGTTCAGTGCTTCCAGCGACAAGAACTATCTGCACTCCGGATCGATCATCTGTTCTCTCGGTACGCGTTACAAGTTTTACTGCTCAGTTGACCACTGACGAAAACTTTTCAGAAGCACTACACCTTTCTGCTCAATCTGGAAGAGGAACTGCGTGATTATTCTGGGCAAGAAGTTCTCGGAGGTTTTCGACGTCAGAATGGGTTATGCCAAGAAAGAGGATCCCAAGCTAAAACGTTCGGTTTTTCCATCGGGTTGGAGTTCCGGGAGGATTCGTCCAAAAAGTTTCATGTTGAGGCAACGTGTGACAAGATGTGACATTGTAACTTTTCAGCATCAAATCACCAGCACTTGATCAATTGGTCATCTACCAAACCAAACTCACTTAAACAATACCGAACTACTTTTCACGGCACACTAGACCTAATGTTTTATATTATGTTACAAAAATCAAAAACCATTTATTCTGTCTCGTATAAAATGACACATATTCTATCATATTCATAAAACTACTCTTTTACTTAATTCCAATTTGAACAGAAATCTCACTTCAAATTTACATACGTCGCATCGGTGGAAAGGCCACATATGTAACCCTTCAGCGCCATCAAAGCATATCTATCGTTGCCCCAGTTGTTGAACCATTAGCCAGTAATCTTCTCCTTTGAGTTTCTCATATCCAACGGCCACCAGTGCATGATCCAATCCATCAAAATTGTTCTTGTATTTCGGTTCGTAGTGCACTCCATTTGCGTAGACAGTCCTCGGAATCCTACATTTCAAATTTAAACTTCAATGACAGCTGTACTTACCCCTTGCGCCATTTCAATGCATTAAAAAAAGTTATAGAAAAAAAAAAAAACATGTTCAACTAAAATAAGTTGAGTTGATGGATCGATAGGTAGGGTCCAGGTGTGGGAGCTGCCTTCCTGGCGTCGGTAGCATTGGTGCTCAGCATGGGAAAAAAGATCGACGGAAAACAAATCAAGGAAAATAAAATGTCAGGTTGCACTTTTTTGCTCGTTGGGAGATATTAAAGTTCAAAAATTTCTGTTTTGTCGTTTTTTTCTACAATATCTTTCAAATTTGAAGCTGTATGTTTCTCCACAAAAGTTCTTTATTTAATGATTTGTCAAGATAAACAACATTGCGCAAGACATCAAGTCTTCAACATGTCAGATAAAGAAGTTAGATTGTGGCGCCATCTTTGCAGAAGAGTTTTGAACTATTTGGTCATGTCAATAGATGGTCCTGATTATGATGAAAAACTTTGCTGTAGACAGCAAGGCGCGAAAACACTTCATTTCGGAGTTATTAATTTTGCTCCGCTCGTTTGCATTCCTGACCCTGTGGGCAATGTGATTAAAAATGTCTTTCTTTTGATGTCCCATATGATATGATAAGTCGAATGATTAGTTTTGAATCAAATTCTGACCACGTCCTCGAAAGCACTCGGAACATGTCGGATGTGTCGGAATTGGACTTTCCCAATCTCTCTTTGAATGTAATTATTATAATGGTTGACTTTTGACTTAGGACTACGTCGTTCATTTCTATACTGGGGCTCAAAATAAAAAAAAATTAAAATTCATACATGTAACGAAAAATCCCAAACACGTACGCAACGTACCTACCCGAGTACCTGATGGGCGACGACTCGTTGAATTCCAATCTGCGCCGAACGAAGTAACCGTCTCCATAGGTCTCGGTCCTGAGCCAATCGCTTCCAGTCGTCTTGGACGTTTAAGGACCTAATGTCCTCCTCAACTGCACAAAGCGTGCGTGGCCTACCCCGAAGCCAACGTCCTCTTCCGGGTTCCCTGCTGAATATTGACTTCGCTTGATGCTCTTCCGGCATTCGTGCCACATGCCCAGCCCACTGTAGCTTGCCGTGTTTTATAAGCTTCACAATATCCATGCCGTTATATACTTGGTACAACTCGTGATGCATGCGACGCCGCCAGATGCCATTTTCCAGTTTACCGCCGAGTATTGTTCGCAGCACTTTACGCTCGAAGACACCGAAAGCTCTCCGATCGGCCTCTTTCAATGCCCACGATTCGTGGCCATAAAGGGCTTCCGGCAGAATCAACGTCTTGTACAGCGCGAATTTCGTTTTCATACGCAAGCTGCGGGACTTCAGCTGGCTACGCAACCCGTAGAAAGCCCTGTTCGCGGCTGCAATACGCCTTTTCACCTCGCGGGTAACATTATTATCGCGCGTCACTAAAGTACCAAGATAAACAAATTCGTCCACAACTTCACATTTTTCGCCATCTATCACCACTTCACTACCAACACCACTATTGCTCCCACGCTTTCTACCGGCGACCATGTACTTCGTTTTGGTAGAATTTATCGTGAGACCAATCCTCGCTGTCTCCCTCTTGAAAGGCGCGAACGCCTCTTCCACTGCTCTACGGTCGATTCCGATGATGTCGATGTCGTCCGCAAAACCAAGGAGCATGTGCGACTTTGTGATGATGGTACCGTTCCTCTGCACGCCAGCTCTCCTAATCGCTCCTTCGAGGGCGATGTTGAATAGCAAGTTCGAAACAGCATCTCCCTGCTTCAACCCATCTAAGGTCACGAATTAGGCCGAAATCTCGTCTGCAACCCGTACACATGATTTTGAACCATCCAGCGTTGCACGAATCAGCCTAATTAGTTTCGTCGGAAAACCGTTTTCTTGCATTATCTGCCATAGCTCGTTTCTCTTTACTGAATCGTACGCTGCCTTGAAATCTATGAATGATGAGTCTGCAAGTTGTATTCCCGGAACTTCTCAAGGGTTTGACGCAGGGCCATTTTCGTCATTAGGGTGTCTCCAGGTGTGCTTTCGGATATCCTTGCGTGCAAAATGGGTGCTACTGATGGTCATATCACGAGCAGCAGCGAAGTTCATCAACTTCAGGCCATTATCATTCGTTGCAGAGTGAAGGCTCTCTGTTACAATGATTGGGCGAAAGAATTCCTCTCTTCCGACCTGCGCGTTTGCATCTCCGATGACAATCTTCACGTCGTGTTTAGGGCACTCATCATAGGTTTTATCCAGGCTTTCATAAAACGCGTCCTTCACGTCATCGGATTTATCGTTAGTCGGTGCGTAGATGTTGATCAGGCTGTAATTGAAGAATTTTCCACGAATCCTCAAAACGCAGATGCGCTTGCTAACCAGTTTCCACCGCATAACCCGCTTCATCTGTTTCTCAATCACTACGAAACCAACTCCGTGTTCTGCTCTATCGCCACCGCTGTAGTAGATATGGTATTTGAACGATGTGTTGGCGATAGGATCTACCGCCCTGAATTCACGTTCTCCAGATCTAAGCCACCGTACTTCTTGAATAGCAGCCACACTCACATTCACCTTTGCAGTTCACGGGCCAGAAGGCCCACTCGTCCAGGTTCATTTCACGTTCTGACATTCCAAGAACCGAGTTTCCATTCATTGTCCTTATTTCGTTGCCGTTGGGTCAGTTGCCGAAAATTCCGTTCGTTTTTTCTTCTTCTTACTTCATTTTTCTGAGTACTTCTATAATTCAGACAGACGCTGTTCGAGCCGCACCTCCTGGTGGACAGACGCTCGTCGATCCGCACCTCCTCAGCCTTGCTATCATCACGATATGGGTTAATCGTGATGACATTGCCCACACCCCGCTACCAGCACATATATGGGCATATACTGGCTGTCTTCATCCGACACGTGGAAGCGTGAGGTAGGAGCTTGTGAAGACCAGAGCTATGTTGGACGCTCTTTCCCCTGTGGTCCTCACCATTTTGGGGTGCAGGATAGTAACGATAGTAACAGTAAGGATAGTAGTACGCAAAGATAGAGCGCAAACCGAACGAACGACACATTGCGCATGCTCACAAGAGCGAGCTCAATGCTCGGTTGATCGCTCACCATTTCACCAATGAAAGGAAGGGAGGAGAAAAGCAGCGGTAATAAAAACGCTTGCAAAATACTTTCTCCGTCGTGACCCACTATCCGGTGGTACCCGAAATAGACTCATCCGTCAACCGATTCCAAGCTTCCTGACGCAACTACCATCGTGTCAGCTGGGAGCAGGTCCTACACTGTGTCGATTCCACTGTCGACTACAGGGTCCTTCTGTAGACGCCCGAAGACGTTGACCGGTGTCTCCGTATCAGTTTGCCTGATGGTCGCTCCTTCGCATCCTTTGCACACTCTCCAATCAATGTTTGTCACAACCATCTCTGCGAAAAGTGCTATTGGTGCCTTCGTTGGACAGCCTTACAACTTCCAGCTTTGCTAGAGCTACCAGCAGACAGCTTTTTTTTTTGGCAAGGAGGAAATCTTCAAGCTTGACGACCGGGCGCATGGTGGCGGTGACACGGTGTGTGGGATTCTTACCACGCTAAAACCTCCTTGGACGCCTTGCCCTTTTTTCCCCCGGAACCACTTGTCGTATTACTTCGGAGAACGCTGTGCATTATGCACCTCACTTTACCTCAGCTAACTGGCGCTTCCACTTCGCTGATCGTCTCTAAAATTTGTGAGCCATTTAGCTCCCAGCGTCGCGTTCTACTCGGTTAACCCCGGTGGTGGATTCAGCCTACTCTGACGGAGAGTTCTCCCGGCTTCGGTTTTCACTTCGCACTTGTGTGAGCACATTACTACTTTCTAGCTGGTCTTCTAGCCATTTTCGCTGCAGCGCTGACATGATCAGCGTTACTGCTCTGCTGACGGCGTTAAAGGTGCCCTCCTCTCGATACATTTCTTCGATGACATTCTCCGCGCTAAGGGCGAGCATCTCCTCTCGCACAGCATCAAATCTAGGACGGACATTAGAAGACCACGTGCTCTGGTGATTCTTTCACATTCCCACACTCCGGACAGAAGGGAGACGTTGTGTGTCCGAACCGATGCAGGTACTTCCTGAAGCAGCAATGACCAGACGAGAACTGCGTCAAGTGGAAGTTGACTTCTCCATGCTTCATGTTCACCCAGGTCGAAATAATCGGTATTAACCTGTGTGTCCATCTACCGTTCTCTGCTGCATCCCACTCCTGCTGCCACTTAGCCATCGACACCGTTCTCACCATTTTTCGTACTCCTCTGGTTTCCCTCGTCATATAGCACTCGTAGTCCTCCGCCAAGGTGATGCCGATTGGGATCATACCGGCGATAACGCATACTGCCTCCATCGAAATGGTTCTGTACGCACTCATGACTCGCATGGCCATGAGACGGAACGTACTGCTCAATTTCCTTTGGTTCTGCTTCGTTTCCAGGCTGGACCTCCGTACCTTAGTATCGATGAAGACACACTAGCCAGAAGACACCTCTTGCTGCCGCTTGGGCCAGAAATGTTCGGCATGATTCTGGCTATTGCGTTGATGACCTTCGCCGCCTTCTCGCAAGCATATTCGTTGTGGCCGTTAAACTTTAGCCGGTCGTCGATCATCACTCCCAGATACTTCAGTACGCGCTTCGAAACAATATTGTGCTCTCCAACGGTGATTTCTGGTGAAGCTGCACTGCTTTGCAGTTACTGACCAACATCACTTTTGTTTTGTGGTGGGCTATCTGCAGCTTCGTTCCTTGCATCCAGTTACCAATCGGATCTATCGCCTCGGCCGCCAGCATTTCCCCTTCTTCCAGCGTCTCACCGGATACCGGCAAGACGACATCGTCCGCAAAGCCAACGATCTCAACTCCTTTGGGCAGCTTGTGCTTCAGCACACCATTGTACATTCCATTCCACAGCGTTGGACCAAGGATGGAGCCTTGTGGAACTCCCGCCGTGATTCTAAGCGATTTCTACACCGTGTCTGTCTCGTAGACCAGGACACGGTTCTGGAAGTAACTACTTAGAATCCTGCAGAGGTAGTCTGGAACCCTCATTCTATGAAGCGCCTTGTTTGGACGCCTTCTAAGCTCTGTCAATCACTGTCCGAATTGCATCCACCGTCGATCTCCCTTTCCGGAGTCCGAACTGCCTCTCCGACAACCCGTGTCCAATCTCCGTGTATTTCGTCAGCCTGTTAAGGATGATCCTCTCCAAGAGCTTTCCGACAGTATCCAGTAAGCATATTGGCCTATACGATGCAGGATCCCCCGGCAGTTTTCCGGGCTTCGGCAACAGCACAAGCTTTTGTACCTTCCACCTATCAGCGAACTGACCCTCGTACAGACATTTCTACAACACCATGCTGAACATGTCCGGGAACGTCTGGACCGCCGCTAGAAGTTCCTCGTTGGAGACTTGTTCAACGTTGTCTCCATCCTCCTCGCCATATGGTGTTGGTGGCCAGGTCGTTGGGTCATGCTGTGGGGAAAGTCCCTCCACGATGACTTTCAGCTTGTTGGGACACATTTCAACCGGCATCGTTGGACCTCTGATCTTCACCATCGCGACTCGATATGCGTTGCCCCAGGGGTTGGCATCGGCATCGCGGCACAGTTCCTTAAAACAGTTTGACTTGCTCAGCTTTATCTTTCGTTTTAGTGCAGCCCTGGCCTCTCGGAACACCACCCTGCACTCCTCTCTGTCTGCTTCCGTTCTTGCTCTCTGGACGCGCCTTCTGGCTAGAAGACAACTAGCACGGAGGGTGCTAATTTCCTAGTTTCACCAGTAAGCTGGACGCCGCCTGTTAGTTGGTTCCAGTTTTCTCGGTATAGTTGTGTGACATGCCTTTGCTAATGATTCGGTCAACTCGTTCGCGCTTAGACCCGGAACGCTGCTGTCTACACTTAGAGCTTCGATGAAGAGATCCTTATTGAATGCCTTCGTCTTCCACTTCCACTCGCTTACTTTCGTCCTCCGCATTTCCACCGGTGTCCGTTCGCCGATACTGTACCGGATCGCCTGATGGTCACTATGAGTGTACTATTCGCACACTCTCCAGTTCATATTTGCCACTAGCGACGTACTGCAGAAAGTGACAGTTGCTGTGCTGTGTCGCAATGATTGAGATTTATTTGGGTTACCTCCATTATTGCTGACCCACCATCGCCTTCTTGAACTCTGGGCACCTGAAACTTCCCGTCACCTGGCCGTTTCCGTCCTCCTTTTTGCAAAGCATGCACCTCGGTTGCTTTGTACAGTCTCTTGCCACGTGTCCCTTCTCTCCGCATTATTTCCTGCACAGATCAGATCTGTCAGGGCCTTTGCAGTTTCTCGCCTGGTGACCGAAGCCCATGCATTTGTAGCATCTCTCCGTTTTCTTAGACACCCGAGGAATAGCTTTCAACGGGCACACTGACCACCCAACCTTGATTAGGCCTTTATTCAGCAGCTCGTTAGCTGCGTCCGAAGAAAGTCCTATTGACGCCGTCTGTGTGTCATCATACACCTTTTCAACTCGTCTTCCATTGTGATCTCGTCCAGATCCTTTCACTCGACCACTGACTCCTGGGATAAGGCTCTTACGTTCGCCGTCCCGCCAAGAGATTTTTCGACGAGCTCCTTCAAAGCTGCGCTCTTAACCGTAGGATCCCTTTTCAGCTCAAATAGCATACGTCTGCTACCCCAATCCACTGCCCAAGAATTGAAGTCTCCTCCGATGTCTACCGGTCTTCGTCCGATCACCTCTACGGTAAGTCCATCCAGCATCTCGTGGAACTTCTCCATCGTCCGTGCGAAGCAACTGCATATAAAGATTTCGTTAACTTTGGCGATCACGAAAGCATTTTCTTGAATGGGGTATCTGCCCATAACTTGTATTACAGCCATCGCAGCTCTATCTGCCACCTAGTTACCGTTATCAGGAGGGACTCGATACGATTGTGCAATGGTTACATGATTGAGGTTTACCTCCGTTACTATTTTTACAGTGTTATTTGGAGCGAAACGATTGAGAATTCATGCTTAACAACCAAAAAGTTCAGCAAAATCAGCAGGCTGACAAAATCAGGGGTGGACAAAATCGGGAAAACAATGACGCTAGTCAAATTTCATAATATCCAGTTGACTGTTCGATTCACATACTGTAATCAATCAGGGTTGTTAAAAGGGCTTGTTTGCCGATTCGACAAATTAAAAAAGTTGGAAGGGTTGTATACTAGATACGACCGCAGGGTTGGCGTTGGATAACGTCTGTTATGTGTTGTACTTAATTGTGTATATTATATTTTAGGAATATTCCTTAATAACTTTTTTGCGAAAGTTTGGTGGCCCTGAAAAGGGCCGTTTTGTTGGGCTGATGTTGTTGACAATGATGGAACGGGCGACCTTGTTGGACGCTTATATAGCAGAACAGAAAATATCAGAGGTGTCAGATACTCGCATCTGATGTCTCGGTTGGAGAAAGTATAAGAATATAAAAAAAATCAATCGATTTTCACCATCTTTAGACAATGGTTTACTTTTAACCATTTTTCAATAGTTTACAGAATGAAATCAATAGTTTTGAAACATTCAGCAAATTGCTAGAAATATTTCAAATCGATTGATGCCATTATCTCGTAAATCTATCGAGAGACGGTTGAGTTATTATCGTTCAAAATCTTTTAATTTTTCGTAACGCATCCAAAATGACTGTTTTCAATTTTGTACCCCCGTATGTTGCCGAAAGACGTTATTCAACGTCAAAAAAAATCATAGTTCCTGTCACCATGTGATATGGTTAATTAAACAGTAAGAATGAAAAACTAACATCCTTTCTAATGAGCAATCAGAAATCAGAACATCTCAGCAGAAGTCCGTTCAAAATTAACGAAGATAACAAAATAAAAAGTGAAAAATTGGGTTTTGGTTAGGTGCTTGTACCAAATCAAAAGGAAGAAAGGATTATTTTTGTATATTAATAAATATAATCCAGAGTTAAACATTTATTCCACTTATTTGAACAAACTGTATATTTGAAAAAATCTGTAATCTGTATATACAGATATCTGTATCAAAATGTTGAGAAAAATCTGTATCATAACAGATAAATCTGTATATGTGAGATCACTGAGACGACGACGAAAGCACATTTTCAGGGCCACCAATTAAAAAACGGAAAGAGTTAAGAACTAAATGATCAACATATTTGTTCCGTCCACTAGTGATCCTACGTCAAGCTTCCGTTCGTGCCTCTGGGCACATACCCTTCTACTTTTTGTTTATTATTTGTACTGTTTACCACAAAATTGCTGGATGAATTCTCCGTCGAATGACATATTACATGCCCTATTTCCCATTAATGCTTTGCAGAAATATACGTATCAAAACACCCCCATTTTCGTTACATGTCTCATTTCCGATTTCTTTATGAGACCCCCAGTCTATTAAAGAAAGACGTAGTCCTACACGGCCAATAAAAACGCCCCAAATTTAAGTTTAGTTCGCTCATAATCGCCAAAAGAGCCGGAACTCAGCGATGAGTAAATCTGCCAAATGTTTTCCTTTGGAAAACCTAAAAAATATGCCGAAAATTTTACCCAATCCAGTAGCAGTATCGATAGACTGAGTAAATCCAATCTTTACTTTTCTCATACTCGGGAATTTTGTTCCTGGAACCTGAAAAAAACTTGGATAACATTAGGCAAACTTACTCATCCCTGAGTTCCTGCACTTTATGTGATTTATGAATAAACTATACTCAAATTTGGGTCGTTCTCATTCGATGTGTACGCCAAAAAGCGATAAAAAGCTGTTTGCAAAATTATAAGGTGGGAGTAGAAGATAGCAACTAGGTATAATGTAAAAATAAAAGTGTGTTCTAATTCACATTTATTGGTACTCATACCGATAAGTGTTCTTGATTTGAGTGTCCTGTGATCTATCGCAACCGGATAGCTTCCTCTAGCAGCACCTGCTGTATACCATGCACTATTCCTAAAAGATAGCCATCGCTGTTAATATCACTAACATTGATTGATCTTCCAATACCGTCCGAGTAAATAGTGCTACCATTCAATCATCCTAATGCATTCTTCATGACTAAAACATTGCATCCTCACCAGGGCTCTACAATTTCGAAGCTCTAAAATGAACTTGTGTTTTGTTTCTCTCATACATACGTGTTCGACGCTTCATTTCTATAACGCCTAGCTAGACTATCAGCAAGAAACGAAAATAAAAAAGAAGGACGCTTGGAAGGAAAGGCTGGCTGTGGAACTTCTCGTCGTTGCTTTGCTCATCGCTTTCAATGTAAATAACGTCGATTTTCTAGTTAAACGAACTTCATTATGGCTTTCAATCCCCTTTCACGAACACTCTATCGCCGCTCTTTCAATTTGTTTAAAATGCGTTATGTCCCGTTTTCGATCATTTTTTTTAGATAAATATATGGATGGAAGATAAATTAGAAATATGACGTGTAATCTTCAAGTGTTTTGACGTGAGAAATGCTTTAAATGTGTTATTTCATTTTCCGTCATATACGTCATGAAACCTCTGTTGATGTGTTTCATGAAAGAGAAAACTATCAAAGTCGAGCGCTCTTTCGCTCATCCATTTCGACGAAGCTTGAAAGGAAGACCAATGGAGCGACGGGAGAAAGAGAGACAAGCGATTGAACATTTGTTTGTGCACGCCGACTGAGGTTCTAGAATGCTGCGAAGCTGTTCGACTTTAACAGAAAAAGAAAGCCAGCAGTCTCTTCGTCGCATCGATTTGGTCGATTGAAGCTGATATTGTGACGCCCTGATCCTCACACCTTAGCAATAATCGTTCATTTTCGTGTCATTCGAGTCAAGGCTTTAGCGATGAAACTCATCGATTCAACCGGACCGATTCTCTACGCACTCTTCTGTGCCCATGTCGCCTCATCTGTACCAGGACCACCTCCTCAACCGCAAGATCACTTGGACTACGCCGTATCCGTCATTCAGCACTTCGCACAGCATCAGGTGGGAACCTTCGAGTGCGTATTTGAAGACCTGGAATTGGGCTACCCTTTCGACGGTTGGTTTGGCCAGCTGTTGGTGTCTCCCGCGCTCTCGAACGTCATCAGATACGTCGTCAACGCATCGTTCCAGGCAACGTATGCAAATCTTCCGCACAAACCATCGCTGGTGGTGGTGAACGTGGGCAACCGAATACTGCAGCCACAATTCCGACCCAAGAATATACGGAGCAACTTTTTTTTCTTGGATTCCAATACTCGAGTGCTGGTGCTGGTCAATGTCACCTGTATGGATTGTGTCGATGGTATCACTGAGCTTCTCAATGGATGGCAGTTCGACAGGGTGGTCTATATGGGATCCACGAGGCGGGTTATCTTTCTGATGGACCATGCAGGTAGAATAACTACCATTTTGAAGCACTTTCCTCCACCGGGAGATTTGTTCAAGAGCTATGTTCGAAACATGAAGGGACGTGGTATTCGTTTTACGTACAAAGGTAATGCATGGCAGCCGGCAGTTAAATGGGTGCATGAAACGGCACATTTCGTCAATACTTCTGAAGTGTACATTCCAGGGGTTTGCAGTGCATCTATGACCGTCTTTAAATGCATCGATCAGTTGTTCGGCTCGTACGATGTTGATTTGTCGATCGACAAGTTTAGTATAATTGGAACGACACCGGCGATGTACCGAATGATATTTGATTTCGAACCGACCTCGACTGTCATCCTGGTACCACAGAGTAGACCTTTCAACGATATTGAAATGTTCGTGAAGCCATTCTCCTGGGAAAGCTGGATCGTGCTGATCGGGATGATACTGCTGATTGAAGTGATCAGTTTGATCTTCCCAGCGCTTTTCAAAAATGATCCTATCTTACTGCTAGTTTGCGGGTTCGAACGTTATAACCTGCATGCAGCTAGTACCAGGGAAAAGTTTACCTTCTTCCCTCTGATCATTTTCTTTTTCCTGATGTTCAACGCTTACGAAACAAAGATCATTTCATTTATGACCAACAAACCATCGATTGGGAAAATTAGAACGCTTCAGGAGCTGCAGCAATCCGGGCTGAAGATCAAAACTGATTTGAACCTCAATCTGAAAATTCTGAACGACAGTATCCTGGGACCACTTGTAATTCCCATAGATTCGAATGAAGATTCACTTCGAATGGATGGAGTCAATGGTTACATCAGTCTGAGCTTTGTTGCATCGCACATAATTTCGCTGCTGTCCAACTATGACTTTAAGCTGCATCGACCCAAGTACGTCCAGATCGATCAAAAGCGAAAAACTACCATCGGTATGCACTGGATCGGATTGAAGACCCCACTGGCCGAGCTGTTGCAATTTACACAGATGTCATTTTTCGAAAGCGGATTATTTGATGTATGGAAGGAGGAGATTTTTAATGTGTACTCCATGGAGGACCGGGATGAATTCAGAAAGATCGTTATTGAAGATTTGGGGATGCTCGCATTTGAGGATCTCACTTCGACGTGGATTGCGTTGGCTGTGGGGCTGTCCGTTAGCTCGGTAGTCTTCGTTATGGAGCTGGTGGTTAAGTGCTGCGCTGGGGTTTCTAAAAGATATTAGGGAATTTTGGATCCCCCGGTTGATTTCGAGTTGATCTTGATATTTATCATATCGCACATCATTTTCACCAGGATTTTCACTGATTGCCTTGTTGTAACAATATTTCGAATAAAGTATTCGGGTTCTACCGCACTGGCCACAGCAAGAATAAATCATCAATTAAATATCTCAGAAACAGATCCTATGAATTTTTATAAACAAGAAAACTACTTTGGACACATGCTTAAGTTTCAACTGTGGAGGATTGCAACACAATTTGAACATGTAAATTTCTTAGGATATTCCTTCATAGGACAGGAGAGAAATCACCACAATTTGTGCATTTAGCTGGCATGTAGCAAATTTTAGTTCCGTGACCCCATCTCTGGCACTTTCGGCACTGGGTGAGGTTTTGGAAATTTACTCCAGTCTTCCTGATGTGTTCCCTTCTCTAAGGCCTTAACTGTCGCTATTCGCATAACAGCCCTATGTGGCATTTTGGTGTTTTTTAGTTTTCTTCGAAAATGAGATACATTTAGCATCTTTCTTAAGAAAAACTTAAAGTAGGGTTTGTTCCCGAAATCTGCGTAAACAAAATTCACTCTTGTCGTCCTACGTCAAAATTATTTGCATAACAGTCCTACGTTCTCAAACTCAAATAAGCTCATTGGGTGAATGTTTTTAATTCAATTTTAAGTAAAAATACGCTATCTGTTATAACAGTTTACTGATTTTCATTTAAATTTCAGTCTTATCACCTAATACTTTCTGAACATTTGATTCGAAAACAGTACAAACCAGTGTTTCCATGTTGAATTATTCATTTATTTGTATTCGAAGAATTCCATCATTAGTACAGTTTCAACAGATTTCGTCGATGCTCTTTTGTTGTGCCTTCCGCTATGCTGGAGCTCCAGTTGACAAGCAGATCATTCCTCGGTTTTCTTACTTTCGGGAAGATTGTTCCGGAACTCTTTTGACGTAGGACTACGTCTTTCGGGAAGATTTTTTTTTTTTTTTTTTTTTTTTAATAATTCGTTTATTTTTCCAGGCTCATTTGCTGTAGCTTTGCGGAGCCGATATTCATTGTTTAGATAACAAAATAACTTAAAACTAACGTTAGTAAAGCGGGGGCCGATTACTCGCGGCTATCTCGAGGTTAGGGGTAACAAATTGTAACAAATGGATGGCAGGGTAGGGATTGTGAACACAAGGTTTGGAGAGCAATGTGCTCTTGATCTCGAACTAGGCGACACTCTGATGAAAAAGACAAACATGGGGGTACACCGATGGGTAGCTAACAACTTGGGAGAACACAAGATGACACTAACTTCTAAATCCTCAAATCTATCCGTTTTAAAAACACATAAATTAAATTCAAATAGTCAAGGTCTCGGCTCGCCAAGACATCTCTAACGGGTATCGCGGGTTGTTTTCCTCGGGCCCTGAGGGATGTGGATAACTCAGATCTGGCAACACGGTGTAAGGTACACGACCAAACAACATGCTCGATATCGTGATAACCACTGCCACACGCACATAAATTGCTGCCTGAGAGCCCAATTCGATAGAAGTGCGAGTCTAACGAGCAGTGATTGGACATAAGCCTTGAAATAACGCGTATAAAGTCGCGGCTCATGTCCAACCCTTTGAACCATGGTTTGTTCGACACCTGTGGGAGAATAGAATGTAACCATCTTCCCAATTCACCATCATTCCATTTTTGTTGCCAACTGATGAGGACTTGCTGGCGAGCAATGGAGAAAAATTCGTTGAAGGCGATTTGTCGCTCAAAAATATCGCCTTCCATAGCGCCCACCTTAGCCAATGAGTCCGCTTTCTCATTACCCGGAATTGAGCAATGAGATGGGACCCAAGCTAAGGTGATAGTATAGGAGCAGTTAGATAAAGCACTCAGTTTAGATCGTATTTCAGGCAGGAAATACGAGGAGTGCTTCATCGGCCTCATTGAACGAATAGCCTCCAATGAGCTAAGACTATCCGTAAAAATGAAATAATGGTCAGAAGGTAGTGAGGCAATTCGCTCTACTGCGTAAAATATAGCTGCGAGTTCCGCAACGTATACGGAGCATGGTTTCTGCAGTTTATAGGAGGCGCTATGAAATTGATTAAATACACCAAATCCAGTGGAAGCATTTATGGTTGACCCATCTGTGAAAAATCTTTTATCGTTACTTACATGGTGGTACTTGATTGCAAAAATTGAGGGAACAACCATCGACCGATGGTGATCTGGTATTCCATGGATTTCTTGCATCATGGTCAGATCAAAATTTACAGAGGAACTATAGAAGGCTTGGAAGCAATCACGATTGGAGATTAATGAAGAAGGACCAACCTCCAGCGTCATGTACTCATAGTACAAACTCATGAATCTTGTTTGAGGATTTTGGTCGAGCAGCTTCTCAAACTGTTCTATTACCAAAGGATTCAATACTTCACAACGGATGAGGAACCGGAAAGACAGCTCAGCGAAACGATCTGTCAGTGGGAGAACACCCGCGAGTACTTCGAGGCTCATCGTATGCGTCGAGTGCATACAGCCAAGCGCGATTCGGAGGCAACGGTATTGAACTCGTTGCAGCTTCAAGATATGTGTTTTCGCCGCGGATTGAAAGCAGAAGCTACCGTACTCTAGAACCGACAAGATGGTTGTTCGATACAACCTGATAAGATCTTCCGGGTGTGCTCCCCACCAAGTTCCGGTAATTGTACGAAGAAAATTGATTCTTTGTTGGCATTTTTGTTTTAGATACGCAATATGTTTTCCCCATGTGCATTTGGAATCGAACCAGACACCTAAATACTTGAAAGATATACTTTGAGTGATTGTTCTACCCTTTAGTTGAAGCTGTAACTGTGCAGGATGATGCTTCCTAGAAAAAACAACCAACTCAGTTTTCTCCGGAGAGAATTCGATACCCAGCTTCATAGCCCAAGTAGACAAATTGTCTAAGGTATCTTGCAATGGTCCTTGCAGGTCCGGTGCACTTGGCCCTATAACGGACACAACGCCGTCATCTGCAAGCTGCCTTAGCGAGCAATTTTCATCAAGACAACCATCAATGTCTTTAACGTAAAAATTATAAAGAAGGGGGCTTAAACATGAGCCCTGGGGGAGACCCATGTAACTAATTCGTGAAGTTGTCGAGTTTCCATGAGAAAAGCTCATATATTTCTCAGACAACAAGTTGCTCAAATAGTTGTTCATAATTGGTGAAAGCCCACTATCGTGGAGTTTATCCGAAAGGACATCGATACAAACAGAATCAAAAGCCCCCTTAATATCCAAGAAAACTGAACCCATTTGCTGTTTTTGCGCATAGGCCAGTTGAATTTCAGTTGAAAGCAACGCAAGACAGTCGCTCGTTCCTTTGCCTCTCCGAAATCCAAATTGCGTATCTGAAAGTAAACCATTCGACTCGACCCATTTGTCTAGACGAAAAAGAATCATTTTCTCCAACAATTTCCGTATACAGGACAGCATCGCGATGGGACGGTACGAGTTATAATCCGACGCGGGTTTACCGGGTTTTCGAATGGCGATAACTCTTACTTGCCTCCAATCATCCGGAACAATGTTGTGCTCCAGAAATTGATTGAATAAGTTCAACAAGCGTCTCTTCGCGACGTCTGGGAGATTTTTGAGCAAGTTGAACTTGATTCTATCCATTCCTGGAGCTGAGTTGTTACATGAGAGGAGAGCAAGTGAGAATTCCACCATCGAAAACGGAGAATCTATTTCGTTACTACCCGACGGACTATCACGAACGTTGGTTTGAACCGACACCGAATCCGGGCAAACTTTCTGCGCGAAGCTGAATATCCAACTGTCTGAGTACTCCTTGTCTTCGTTGACCGGTGATGACGCGTTGCGCATTCTCCTGCCGACATTCCAGAGTGTTCTCATCGAAGTCTCTCTCGACAAACCATCGACGAACCGACGCCAGTAACCGCGTTTTTTGGCTTTAATCAAGCTCTTAAAAGTTTTCTCGAGGTCGGTGTACCGCTCGAAATCCTCGACCTTACCGTGTTTGCGGAAGCGTTTAAACGCGGCGGACTTCTCGCTGTTCGCGTCGGTGCAATCCTTATCCCACCACGGAGTGAGAGGTCGTTTGCGAACGAAAACACCCGGAACGCGTTTCGTCTGTGCTTGAAGAGCGCAGTCAACGATAAGTCGCGATAAAAAGGAGTACTCATCCAGCGGAGGGAGTATCTCAACCGAATCAGTACCACCGAGAACCGCGGACGCAAATTTTTGCCAGTCGATGTTTTTCGTGAGGTCGTACGCGATGTCAACCGAGCGAGTGGAAGATGAACCATTGGTAATAGAAATTTTGATTGGCAAGTGGTCACTACCGTAGGGATCTTGAATTACTTTCCACGAGCAATCCAACGATAGTGAGCTCGAACTGAGGGAGAGGTCTAATCTACTTTCTCTTGCTGGAGGTTTGGCCACTCGTGTTACTTCCCCAGTGTTTAGAATTGTCATATTGAAGTTATCGCAAAGGTCGTATATCAGGGTTGAGCGGTTGTCATCGTACAGTTCCCCCCAGCCTGTACCGTGGGAGTTAAAATCTCCTAATATCAACCGAGGCTCAGATAAAGCTGAGCAGATATCTGAGAGACCTTGGCGAGAAATCGCAGTTCTTGGAGGAAGATATACTGAGGCAATACTGAGGCTTTTACCTCGAATATTTACCTGACATGCGACAACTTCAATGCCTGTCACGGAAGGCAGATCGATTCTATGAAAGGAATGGAGCTTATGAATCCCGAGAAGCACCCCTCCATACGAATCTGCTCGATCAAGGCGAATAATGTTAAAATCGTGGAAAGGGAGATCGGTGTCTGAAGAAAGCCATGTTTCACAAAGAGCAAATGCATCACAAAGTGAGTTGTGAACTAAAAATTTGAATGTGTCAAGTTTCGGTATAAGACTTCTACAGTTCCACTGAAGAACAGAGATCATATCCCCGACCTCATTCGGAAAATTATCCATCAAAGGATATGATCGATGCAAGGAAGGACCACCTAGAAGCTAGTTGCTTCAAAAGAGTTTTCACGAATGGAAGCACTAAATTAATAATGTTCCGAGTTGAGTCAGAGACGTTGAATATATTGAAGATGCTCTCCACAATTTCAGAAAACGTGAACATGGCATCATGTTCTTGCTGATTATTCAGCTGTTTTTCTGGCTGAAAAACTGGGATATCTGGGGTTTTAGATGATCCCGGAAGTGGCGGAAAGTCCTTGTTAAAATTACAAGATTTAAATCCCGGTGGTGGGGGTTTCGGTACATTTCCGCTACCTCTTAAATTTGTCAAGGTAGGTTGGTAGTCCATACGAGAGGCCTTACGAGGTTTTTGGGTGACGTTTATTTTGGACCGCTTCCTCGTGTTGCCATTAAAGACAAAAGGATTACTCTCACCCACCTCTGAGTCAGAGCCCTGATCATCATCTGGCAGGAGGTGGAATGTGTTGTTGCTTTTTGGGGTGGTTTGGGAAGATGAAGCGGTCGTTTTTAAAATTTCTGCTAACGAGCGCTTAGAGCGAGCTTGCAAAGACCGCTTTAGTTTTTCTCCCTGCTGTTTGTACTTCGGGCAATCACTCAGAGCATGCGGAGCATCCTTACAGTAAACGCATTTTGGGGTAGCATGACAAGGACCCTCCGTATGCTCCTCCCCACATTGATCGCACCGCGGTTTGTTGGAACAAAAGTCCGCGGTGTGACCTAGTTGTTTGCATTTCAAGCAATTCATTACCCTCGGTACAAACAAGCGTACAGGTAGTCGAACCTTCCCAATTGTGACGTAGTCAGGTAATGCCGATCCTGAAAAGGTCACACGAAACGAATCTGAGAGGGTATACTTTTTTTTTGTGCCTATGTGCGACACTGACTGCAGTTGAATGCAGTCCAGTATCTTGACTTTCGGGAGGGCACGGTTTTTGAAAATGCCGAAAGATTCGACTTGCAGGAAATCCTCACAAGTCAGACTCGATTCGGTGACCACTCCTTCAATTTCTACGTCACAACTGGGGACGTAGACTCGATATTCGATCGAAAAAAGCTCACAGGCAACAATCCGGTTTGCCTGTTTCAGGTCATCAACGGTAACGCGCAGTTTGTTTGACGTTACCTTAAAGATATCGGTTACGGCCGAAAAATGTTTTGTCAGATCCTTCGAAATCCGAGAAATATTCAAAGGTTTTTGTTTGGGCCGGAAAAAAACAACCCACGGACCTTTTGAGTCGCTTGGGTAAGCTTTATGGCGGGGGGTCGCAGAAATTTTTAAGGGAACGGTTGGAGTAGGGGGAACAGGTGGACGAGGGGGCGATGGTGGAGAAGGGGGGGCAGGGGGTGAAGGAGGTTGTTGTTTAGACATCACCTTTGGGTAAGCTCCAGTGCTCGTTTTGGGGTCCGAAGTAGAATCCCCTGAGGTATCCATTTCCTCTTCAGTGAGAAGCAGATTTTCGAATGATGGAGATTTAACAGACTCATCATCGGAGATATCTGCTAGCGAAATACCCCCGCCATCATTGGTTTCATCCATTGCGGGGTCTTAAGTACCTCCGCAACAGATTTCGACATAAAAAAGGAAATATATATATATATATATATATATATATATATATATATATATATATATATATATATATGCGTTGAGAAAAAAAAATAAATAAAAAAAAAAAAATAAGAAAAAAATAAACTTATCCAAAAAATATAACGGTAAAAATAATACTTAATCCAACAAAGCAAAAAAAAAAAAAAACTTTAAAATGGAAAAAAATAATGCCAGGAAAGTTAATCAACACTATAGGGAGATTAATCAACTTGCAAAAAAAAAAACAGTAAATGAAAAAAAAAGAGAAAAAAAAAAAAATGAAAATTTTTTCAGGAAAAAACAGTGTCAGAAAAGTTAATCAACACTGTATGGAGATTAATCAGGTTGCGGAGAACGGAAGATAACCGTTTGTTACTTAACTCTCCACACAAGCGCACGGAGTGTGGCTGATGACGATGATCTATCCTGATGTGAGAATGATGGTGATGATCGTTCTATTGTTGCCCTCGAGTGTTTGCAACAAAGCACCGGCTGGCTCGCCGGCTGGTGAACTCGATGACCTTGAGTTTGCCGTTTCGTGATGCGATGAAACTTGTTGGTTAGAGATGTACAGCTCATCTGCCGGACTCGGCCGGAAATGACTGCTTCCTTTCTCGAACGATTGAGCGGCAATTACAATTCCGCGATGCTCACTGCACTGTTGTATACTACAACACCACTCAGTATGAAAGCGGATTGAAAAAAAACCTCAATAGGGGAAAAAAAACTAGTACCGATTACGGAGTGCAAGCAATACTTGACCGAAACAGTCGAGCGTTCGATGTGGAATGTTTCGGGAAGATGGGGGTACACTTTATGAAAACCGACAGATGAAATTATGAAAGATTTTGAACGTTAATAACTTAGCTGCCCCTGGACCAATTTCAAAAAATTTATCACCAATCGATCAGAAACATTTTTCTACGCATCGAAAATAATGCTTTTGACTGTTGGTTTTCAAAGTGAAACTATTGAAAAAGTGGTAAATTTCAAGGATCGTCCAAAATCTTCAAAGTAACTAACAAATCCACCAATTACGTACATGCATATTAGACCTGTTCATTTTAATTGAAATGTTCGGAATGTAACGGGTCAACCGTGATTACTGTTCGTCATGTTAATTTGAACTTTTGTGCAAATTTTCAGCAAAATCGGTGTTGATTTAGAGGTGCTTCAAGTTAATTTTATGTTTTTAAGGTAATTTACGGCTTACAATATTTGTATCTCGAGACTGAAATAACGAAAACTGCTGTAACAACTTTCATAGCAAAGTTTAATGTGTCATGTATCAACTTTGTGACCAAAGGTTGACTATTAGAAGTGATTTTATTGAAGTTTGACTTAGTTTCATGCTCGAAGATATCTTAAAAAGTGAAGAATTTTAAAGTATTTGTTCTACGAATTTTCCACCCGTATGATATAAAAATGTGTAGTGTACGGCATAATGTTCCTCATATTGTTCTAGAAGTTTCGTTCAAACATAGTTTTCGTGTATATTTCATAGATTGAGAAATAAAAATCAGAAAAGAGGCCGTTTAGCTAAAATTCACAAGACAACAGAGCCAATAAAAGTCAATTAGATTGACAGAACATAGTTGCATTGCTTTTCAATGACGACCGATGACTGTTTCATTGATATATGATTTTTCCATAACTATGAATCCTCAGTAGACGTGTTTTTTATCAAAGGCAAGTGTCACTCGAGCCATTCAAAATATTCGTTATTTTATAAATTGCTGTTATGGTTCGAGTGACACTTGCCTTTGATAAAAAACACGTCTACTGAGGATTCATATTTATGAAAAAATCATATATCAATGAAACAGTCATCGGTCGTCATTGAAAAGCAATGCAACTTTGTTCTGTCAATCTAATTGACTTTTATTGGTTCTGTTGTCTTGTGAATTCTAGCTAAAACGGCCTCTTTTCTGATTTTTATCTCTCAATCTATGAAATAAACACGAAAACTATGTTGCAATGAAACTTCTAGAACAATATGAGGAACATTATGCCGTACACTACACATTTTTATATCATACGGGTGGAAAATTCGTAGAACAAATACTTTAAAATTCTTCACTTTTTAAGATATCTTCGAGCATGAAACTAAGTCAAACTTCAATAAAATCACTTCTAATAGTCAACCTTTGGTCACAAAGTTGATACATGACACATTAAACTTTGCTATGAAAGTTGTTACAGCAGTTTTCGTTATTTCAGTCTCGAGATACAAATATTGTAAGCCGTAAATTACCTTAAAAACATAAAATTAACTTGAAGCACCTCTAAATCAACACCGATTTTGCTGAAAATTTGCACAAAAGTTCAAATTTACATGACGAACAGTAATCACGGTTGACCCGTTACATTCCGAACATTTCGTTTAAAATGAACAGGTCTAATGCATATGCTGCTTCCCCAACACAGTCATCAGAGAATGGTTCCTAGATGAAACAAGCCGAAGTGACGAAGGGCGTGTACGAATAGGGAGGATGCACTTGCGGAACATTTTGCTGCTCTCCAGAGTTGTAATCCTGTAACCAAACTTGGAAGCAGGGGATACTCTATATAAATTCTATTCTAACTCTTTTCTGAAATAACTTCTAACTTTTCAGGGCCACCAATGTTACGTTGGTGATAAGTTTTAACCTCCGAAACCATACAGAGTGCGGCCCTGTCGCTTCAGAGCGTAGACGACATCCATGGCCGTGGCGGTTTTGCGCTTGGCGTGTTCAGTACAGGTGACGGCATCACGGATCATAATTTCTAGGAACACCTTCAGCACACCTCGGGTTTCCCCGTAGATCAGACCGGAGATGCGCTTGACGCCACCACGTCGAGCCAGACGACGGATGGCAGGCCCTGGATGTTATCAGGCAGAATTTCCCAATATCGACAAAACTGCATCATCATGACTGTATGTAGCCAATGGGAAGCGAGATAATATGATACCGGCAGTGCTGGTTTTCTATATAACAGGTTCCTAACTACGCTTTTGGCTTCATTTCTTCTTTCCTTTATTTAACGTCGGTCTCTGTTCCGCAATCTAGTGCCAATCACCGACGGACATCGATTGCCATCCATTGACGGCAATCGAATGTGCAGGAAGGCAGCTTCCACACCTGCGTAGGATATCGCACCCATTCATCAACACACATGGGGCGGGACCAACAGCTTTACTTCCCTTCCGAAGGAAGACGTGACCAGAGATTGGCTTCATTTCGATTCACCCGTTCAACGACAAACATCAAGCAACAATGACTGGTCGTGGCAAGGGATTCAAAGCTCTTGGAAAAGAAGGCGCCAAGCGTCATCGGAAGGTTCTGCGTGTTAACATCCAAGGTCATTCGTCGTCTGGCTCGACATGGTGGGGTCAAGCGTATTTCCGGTTATATCTACGAAGAAACCTGAGGTGTACTGAAGGTGTCCCTAGAAAAATCCGTGATGCCGTCACCTACACTGAACACGCCAAGCGCAAAACCATCACGACCATGGATGTTGTTGTCTACGCCCCGTCGGTAACTAGAGCGTCGGTGCCCCCACTCGACGCTGCATCACTGCGTGCCACACCTGGCGCTGGCGAAGGGATTGGCTGCGATACCAAGGATAGACAACAAACCAATCAGACAAAAGAAGATACTAGTTACATGCTATAGTGAAGGTAGTCTATTATTAAAATTTAAATTCGTCCTATAATCTAGTGCTAAAACCTATGTTAATCTATCAAGTGCTTGACCGTAAATACTAAATTTAACATAAGGTTACAACTGCGGCTAGAAACTAAGGAGAAATAAGTGCTATACTATAAATACTACAAACTACTGCTAGATCTACACAAGTGAACGCTAAAGCTGCGCATAGCTAGGGATGCTCAAGACGCATTCGGAGTATTATGTGGAAGAGAAGTTGAATTGCTAAAAGTAGGTCCCTCTAGGAATTTATAACCTACCTATTACTCGGTATTAAACGTTAATGAATTCGGCTAATTCAGGCGACATCCGCAACTATTCTTCCAACATTTTATAAATTCTTTTATAATGTCGAAGAAGTCGTCCAGCCCTGGAGGCAGCGCCCTTGGAATGCCAACACCAGGGATGGTAGGAGAAACTGGAGAAGATTTTGGGCAGGCAGGTCCACCCGTTGTCATCGTTTCTCCTCCTAGTACCGAAGGCCAGGTAAATTCTGACGTTTCCAATAATAAAAATCCCCATTTAACTGGGTCAACGGTATCTAACGCTGTCAATGTCGGCAATACCGCCATCGGTACCGCGATCGGAGTCAGGCGCAATCCAATCCGCGGCGCTCGAAGAAACCGGGATTACCAGTGTCAGTTGTGTGAAGAGCGTGATAACGTGATGGTTGCGTTCGGTGGTTCCACTTCATCTGTGTGGAAGTTTCGGAGGAAATTACCAATGTCAGTTGGGTCTGTCCGAACTGTAAGGTCCCACGCATTCCCCCCACTAGTTTCGCCAATACAACGACCGCACAACAGCAAGTAAGTCCACCCCCGAAGAAAACTACATCGCTACGGTCAAAGAGCAAGGTCAGCTCCAACACCAGTGGATCGAGAAGGATGGAGGAACTCGAGTTGAAGAAACTCGAGGAGGAGTTCGAGTTGGAAAGGCGGTTCCTCGAACGGAAGTACCAACTAATGAAGGCTTATGGAAGCGAGACATCTACGGAGGCTGATGACGTCGAAGACAAGATCGAGCAATGGTTAGTCGAAACCGAACTCCACGGTGAAGATTCCGGATTAGCAGTAGAGGAGGCAGATGGGCAAACACCGAACACATCGGAGAGACCTAAGGAGCACCGAGCTCCGGATGTCGTCCAGCGACAGCGAAATCCACCAATTCTTCGCAATGTTCAGCTCGGTCAGCCCCATCAGAGATGTCTGTCACAGTCTGTACGACACACGAAGCAGCCGTTCATGCAACCGTTGGATCTAGGTGCTCAGTGCAACCGCTTCTGGCAAAGCTCCCATCACCCTAATATTGGACAACCGCAATCCAATGTCGAATGAACGTCGTGCTTCACATCCCCTGGATGGAACAGTGTTCATGCCAGGAACGATACCGGATATGTGCCATCGCCAGCGTCGTCAAGGGATTCGGGAACCAGCAGCTGGTGCGAGATCTTCCTACGTTCCGGAATTAAATCTAAGCACACGAAGTGACGACCAGCGCCATGACACGCAGATGTGTGGATTCACAAATGAGGAGAACATGCTGAGACTACGCAAGTGTTTGAAAGGGAAGGCGCTGGAGGCAGTGAGGTGCGAGTTACTTTTTCCTTCAAACGTAGCAGACGTATTGGGAACGCTAAAGATGCTCTACGGGCGTCCAGAAGCGATAGTACAGTCGATCGTCAAGAAGACAAGGAACCTGCCTCCACCAAACACGGAAAAGCTTGAGACAGTGATGAATTTTGCGTTAACGGTGAAGAATATGGTCGCAACAATCAGAGCATGTGAGGTCGACGACTTTACCTTCAACGCATTTCTCCGATACGAGCTAGTAGAGCGGCTTCCGTCATCTTTAAAGCTAGACTGGGCGAGGTATGCTCGTAACAACCCGAACCCGAATCTCGCAACGTTCAGTGCTTGGTTGTATGCAGTAGCGGAAGATGCATGTGCTGTTATGGTGGATACAGGACGCGATCAACAAAGGCGGAGTACCAAGAAGGATGGGTTCCTGAACTTCCACTCCGAGCCAGAAACGAGTGCCGCAAAACCAATCGAAACGTATAGCAAGCCAAAGCCGTCCATTCCGAAGGATCCGATCAAGGAGCAGTGCGCGGTGTGCAAAGGGAGCTGTCCGTCAGTTGCAAAATGTACCAGGTTCGAGGGATTGAGCTACGATTCGAAGTGGGCGACGGTGAAAGAGTGCAAGCTTTGTCGCAAGTGTCTGCGAAAGCATAACGGAACATGCAAGCAACAGAAAAAGTGCGGTACTAACGGATGTACATTCCTGCATCATCCTCTGCTCCACAATCTGGAAAAGTACCACGACCCTAAGTCATCAACGTCGCAATCATCTACGATCTTTCCGTCTGGACCGAAAGGACCGGAGCCGAGCTGCAACGTCCACCAAGGTCAGTCGGCAGTGTTATTCCGCATCGCTCCTGTCGTACACTATACGGTCCGGAAAAGGCAGTGCAGACCTACGTGTTCATCGACGATGCATCCGAGCTAACCCTGATGGAGCAAGACTTAGCTAATGAACTAGGCGTCGAAGAGCCGAGAAAATCTTTGTGCCTAAAATGGACCGGCGCAACCCGTAGGGTGGAAAACGAGTCGCCGCAAGTGAATCTGCAAATATCCGGTGTGCGAAGCTCGAAGAAGTACGACCTGTCGGGAGTGCACACCATGTCTTCCCTTCAAATTCGTCCTCAAACGCTGCTACTGACCGAGATGCAGAACAAATATCCGCACCTGGCTGGACTCGAAGCGTACGAAGACATGAATCCTCGAATCCTCATCGGTTTAAACAACGCCAAACTCGGACATGGAATCAAAAGCCGGGAGGGAAAGCAGAGTGAGCCAATCGCAGTGAAGTCTCGCTTAGACTGGATGGTGTACGGCAACTGTATCGGAAAGGAAGAGACTACCACAGTGTCCAAACCTGCGATTGCAATCGGGAGAATGATGATGATCTCCACAAAGCGATGAAATCATATTTCGCGCTTGACAGCCTCGGGGTTGTCAAACCAAACAAGCTACTACTCTCACATGAAGAACAGCGAGCTCGATCCCTGTTGGATTCTCAAACCCGCTTAGGAGATAACCGTTACGAATGTGGTCTTTTATGGAAGTACGAGAATGTCCGACTCCCGGACAGTAAAGCGATGGCCCTCCAGCGGTGGAAGTGTCTGGAAAATCGGATGATAAAGGATCCAGCCTTTGCGGACGGGCTGAAGACGAAGATGCAGGAACACATCAGCAAGGGCTATGTTAGGAAGCTGACAGCTGAAGCCAAGGTTCACGGCATTTCTCTCAACTCGGTCCTTCTAAAGGGTCCTGATGAGCTGACATCGCTTATGTCCGTATTAATTCGCTTCAGAGAGATCAGGGAGATGTTCCATCAGATTCTGATGCGGTATATGGATCAACACTGCCAACGATTCTTCTGGTTAGAGGAAAACGAAATAGAACCCAGCTTGTACGTCGTTCAGGTAATGACCTTCGGAGCCTGCTGTTCACCGAGCATCGCGCAACACGTCAAGAACACTAATGCAAAGCGTTTTGAACAGGACCACCCGGAAGCAGTCGACGCCATCATCAAACGACACTACGTCGATGACAAGCTGGTAAGCACGGAAACGGAACAGGAAGCTGTGAAACTGGCGCAAGAGGTGAAGGAAATTCATGAGCGTGGCGGATTCGAGATACGAAACTGGATTTCGAACTCCAAAAGGGTTCAGGAGAAAAATCTGAACATCGGTGAGGAAGCTACAATGGAGAAGGTGCTAGAGATGTGGTGGAACACGATGACAGATCGTTACACTTACAAATTATCATCCCGATACGAACAAGCATTGTTAACCGGAAGTCGTTGGCCAACAAAGCGAGAAGTTCTTCGAATGCTGATGATGGTCTACGATCCGTTGGGATTTATCTCACATCTACTGATGTTCCTGAAGGTGTTGCTGCAGGAGATTTGGAGGACAGAGATCGGCTGGGATGATCCGATTCAAGATACGCAGTTCGAAAAATGGTTGACATGGCTGGCAGTGTTTCCACAGATGAGTTCCGTCGAGGTTCCCGGATGCTACCGATCCTTGACATCCGTTGAAGCAGATTTTGAGATGCATACGTTCGTCGACGCCAATGAGAATGGGTTTGCAGCGGTCGTCTACCTTCGATTCAATGAAGGAGACACGATCGATGGTGCCGAAACCCGAGAGTGAACCGGGGACATGCTCCACCCATGTGTGGTGAAACCGGTGGAATAAATGTCCACTGGGTACGACTCGTAGTGAACTCACTGGCCAGTCTGTTTTGATCGAGTACGCTATCGGATGATCCTTCGCGCATTCTGGAGGGAGTGTTGTCTACGCCCCGTCGGTAACTAGAGCGTCGGTGCCCCCACTCGACGCTGCGATACCAAGGATAGACAACAAACCAATCAGACAAAAGAAGATACTAGTTACGTCCTATAATCTAGTGCTAGAACCTATGTTAATGTATCTAGTGCTTATACCTTGACCGTAAATACTAAATTCAACATAAGGTTACAACTACGGCTAGAAACTAAGGAGAAATTAGTGCTATACTATAAATACTACAAACTACTGCTAGATCTACACAAGTGAACGCTAAAGCTGCGCATAGCTAGGAATGCTCAAGATGCATTCGGAGTATTATGTGGAAGAGAAGTTGAATTGCTAAAAGTAGGTTGATTAGGGTAATTGATTTCACATATGTCTAATTTATTAATTAATCCCTCTAGGAATTTATAACCTCCCTATTACTCGGTAATAAATGTTAATGAATTCGGCTAATTCAGGCGACATCCGCAACTATTCTTCCAACAGATGTCGTCTACACTCTGAAGCGACAGGGACGCACTCTGTACGGTTTCGGGGGTTAAAACTTATCACCAACGTAACAAAACGGCCCTTTTTAGGGCCACCAAGTTCATTTAAGAAAAGAGTTAGAATAGAATTTATACAGAGTAACCCATGATTCACCCATTCAATTTGTCACTAAATAGGGTAGAGAACTACTTCGGCCTAATCGCCCATTTTGGGCCTATCGAGCAGAAACCTTCAAATAAATCCATGATTTCAGAGTTAATAAGTCAATTATGCGTTTGGTACGATACTTTAGTTAATAAGCTACAGAACGAAGTCAATGAGAACGCGTGATATGAAGGTTTGCACCCATTATTCCCAAAAACAAAAGAAGCGCTCCGACCGAATCAATTTTTATCTTCATCCGATAGGCCGAAGTGAATTCATTGGTGTTTCAATGCGTTAGGCCGAGTTTAAAATCTCTAGGCCGAGTTTGGCGTCAAGAAGCAGTGTTAGACTTTTGACAATATCTCAACGATTGGTTTCTCTTTATCAAATCTTACGGTACGTACGGAAAGGTAAATAAATTTGGAAGCCATCAGTAATAACCACATTCCGTTTGGTGCTAAACTGCGCTAGATTAAGAAAGACTAAGTGCGGGTTGTGCTTAATAGGCCGGAAATGGGGTAGTTAACCCTAAATCACAATGATACAAAAATCAAATAATTTGTTAGGGAAACAAATTATGTTCTATTTGTAGTCTTATCGGTAGGTTAAATTTATTTCGTTTCACTTTCATAAACTGAGAAACCCTCATCATTGCATTCTCCTGCTGCGTGACATCTTCGAAATCGTCCGAACCGTTAAATAATAGAGAGTACATAGAGTATAGACTTAAAGTACAGAGAGTACAAAAGGAGAGGAGCCAGTGTTGCTACTTGATAGTAGGATAACTCATGATGGGAGGAGTCTGTGTACTTTACAGGCGTGTTAAAAAAGAAAGGCAATCAAAATTTCATTTGTTATATGCATGAGGCATGTAACAAAAAGTATGTTGGTGAGTTCTTTGGCGTGAATGTTCCTGAAAAGTTCAGTATTTTGCTATAAGCAAATGCAAAACAAACCAATTTATTGACAGATTTGGGCAATTTTGACCTGTTTAATGCTACTGGAAGGTATGCTGGTCACAAATGCCGTGCCAAACTGATTTCTCGCGCAACACGAGAAAAGGGCCTATCACTGTTGATCGATTCTCATTCGAAATCGAACAAAAATTTCGTAGACCTACGTCAACAATGCGGTCGTGTCTTGCACACCACCCTCCAACTTTTTGATCATCAGGAACAATGGGAAGAATTGAAGTCAGCAGGGCACGTTTGCGATCGGGGTTTATTCCGACTGGCCGTTTGTGATGAGTCATGGTACTTTCAACAGTGAAGTTGTCGAAGAAGATGATCTTCGGCCTCCTTCCTGATTTCAATCCAGCAGATCATGAAGAACAACTATGTAATCGTAGGTAGAGTTCCATCATGTTTGGGGTCACCAATCGTCGCTTCAATTCTCCTGCAATGACGTCAGTTGAAACCGAAATGCAATTTTGCTGATTCCAAATGGCTTGTGCCTTAGCCATGGTCAGTCTATATGCTGATTTGAAAACAGGACTCGTCCTAAGAGACGTACTCTAGGTGCTCGTCAGCGTTGCCGACTTTGTCATTCGAAAAGTCATTAGAGGAATTTGCGTCATATCTGGCAACACCGGTCAAAAGGTCACCTTCCCATGGAATGTCGTTGAACAACTTTACCAATGGATAATTTTAGTTAGGTTTTATCAAAATGATTAACATAACTAAAGAACGAGAAAACGGAATTTATACCTGGTTTTGCTGCCGTTGGGCAATTCTTCTACCCAGTGTTCGTTGAGGCAACGTAGATTTGCTTGTATTCAAAGTCTTCACTAGGCTTTGCTGTCCACGGTCGATTGGCGAACTCGCTTTGCAGACACGAACCTTTCTGTAATTGATCAGAGCGTCAGTTGACACATCCTTTTAGCAGGTGAGACCGAGGCTGAGGTTATCTTCGATATATTGGCATGTTTTCCACGGCCACGAGATTGATACATTCATCAAATTTATCGATGCTACCGGGATCGATTCGTTTGATGTGTGATTTCAAGTTAAATAAACTAGTGGTCTGACACTTTGTTAGAACTGGTTTCGGCTGACAGAAAACGCAACGATACTGCAGAAAGTTGTTGCTATCTACTGCGTGTAACGTAAACTAACTACTGAGATGCGGCCACGAACTTCGAACGATGTTTCGATCTACTGATGCTATTGCCATGGTTTCTGCTTTAAGTGATACGTTCAGTACGTATGATCGAAAACAGATTAACTTTAATTGATCAGATCTTGAAATGAATAACTCGAACAAAACAAAAGAAACACTGCACTTGAGTCGAGCTTTGGCCGTTTAATTGGGACACACTGCTGCACCATCTAAATCGAGAAGTGCGAGCAAGAGGGAAACTGATTAGTGGGATTGATGAATTTACGTTACGGTCGACCAGCAGATGGAAATGATGAGAAAATGATAATGACGTTTTGCTACCTGTCAAATCGTATGGAATAATTTTTAGTATATCATTCCCTTTGTGGTTTTGGATTTCAAACCTAGGTGTCGCATGCACTGGTGCAGTTTCGCGTAGATTCATCAATAACATTGAATTCACGCATCACCGTGTGCTAGATAAAGAAATACGATTAAACGTCAAAAAGGTCTAACAACAAACGTCATTTATATCTTTCTCACTCTAACGCAGCAGTAAGCAGGGTGGCCAGAATAATTTCTTTATTATCTGCAGCTATAATTTTTTATCGTTAGCTACCGCAAATATGCCCGTCAGTGCTTTAAGATTCAGAAGAACTTAAATTTAGCGTAGGCTATCAAAAGCGCTAACGGAAAACAGTGTTAGCTCAGCTAATTAGCTGTTAGAGGATTACCGGAATTGTGCCCACCTCTACATAATACTTTATTTGAGCTTCAGAATATCCGTTCTCAGATCACATTAAAAAAAAAACTTTACATCTACTCATAATGGTTTAACAAAATTCTGTACAACCTGTGTGAGCTGATGTAGAATTTTTTTTAGTGTAATCTGAGAACTTCGGTAGGTGGTCTACGGATCTCGCAGACATCAACATATCTAACCTGTTTTGAACAACCCTTCTTAAGTTTAAACATTTCTTGACACATTCTCTCGTGGTTTGATATGCAAATAATAACCACAGCTAAAACAACAACTCAATAAATAATTGTAATAGTGGATATGCCTATTTGATTAATGCATATATAATCTCCAATCAATACTTAGACACACGCAAGCTCCTCCATCACAATAATATCGGCTACCAATCGAAGTAATGTACTTTTCCCCATCATTCAGTACCGTTTCAACCATGCTGCCAATTCTACACCGACTCACACTCCTGACATTCCTTTTCACCTCAACCAGCAGCGCCTGGATCTCTCCACAATTGCTGAACTACTCCCTATCGGTGATCGAATACCTAACGGAGCAACATGCTGGGTTCTTTGAGTGCGTATTCTACGATATCGGTGGTGGCCGCCCGTTCGACAATTGGTTCGATGAACTGTTGCAATCACCACGGCTCACCCGAGTCCCCCGGTTCGTGATCAACAGTTCCTACTGGGTGCAGGCAAGCGCCTATTTTCCCTTCACTCCATCGCTGATGGTGGTCAACCTCCGGAAACCGGACTACTCGGTCGATCCGCGAGAGATCCAGAGGATGTTCCAGGTGCTGGATCCCAACACCCGAATCATGATCCTATTCGCCGGAGCGCAACTCAGCTTTATGAAGGAACTGGCTTCGATATTGGCGCTGCCGAATATCTTCACTCAGGTGGTTTTTATTGAAATCCGAATCCTGAAGGTCGTCCGGACGGGTTTCGATGGACGAGTTGCGGACTTTACGGATTTCGTTCATCCGCGGGACCTGTTCAAGAACATTCTGCAGGATATGCAAGGACGTACGATTAGGTACAGCTCACAGACCACGGTTTCGCCCGTTGGTCGAAATTGGATAGAAGGTACGGCGGAGTTTCTGAATGCGACAACTAGCTACTACAAGAGCCCTTGTGATGGCGTCGGACCGGCAACGTTCATTGACTGCTACATTACGCATCTGGCTGAGAACCACGTCATCGTGTCGGTAACGTCTTCGGTATTTACATCATCAAAGATGTTCATGCAGCGTATGCTTTTTGACGTTTTCCCGAGTGTGAGCATGATTGCAGTTCCCGACGGAAAGATTCTGCTGGCGAAGGATATGTTCCTTTGGTCGCTTACCTGGAATGTTTGGATGATTCTGGTTTCGATTTTGATGGCAGCTCAACTGATCAACACAAGCTGGTCCAAGTTCTCTAAAGCACGGAAGTTCGTTGTTCTATCGATAGTCGTATTCTTGGCTCTTGTGATGCATCTCTGTGGAGCTCGGTTCTTGTCGTTCATGATCGTCAAGCCGATGGTGGTTGGTGAGATCGGATCTGCTGAAGACCTGATTGAGAGCAAGATGGTCCTGAAGATTTTCATATCTTTCGATCCCACCACCACCACGATCGATAACCGGCTGAAGAACGCTTCAACGATGTATGTAAGTGGCGATGGATTGATGCTGGACGGAGCTAGTGCATATTACGGGCCGAGTGACAAGATCGAGATCATTGTACGGACGTCAAGCCATCGGAAACTGAGCGATTCGTATGGAATGCGGGTTGGGACCTATTTCGTGCTTCGCGGTAATTCGTTGACGGAGATATTCTACTTTACTCAACGCGTATTTTTCGAAGCTGGATTGCTGTCCAAATGGAAACAGGAAGAGATCGAACGGTTTATCGGTGAGTCACATGACAAGTCTGATGGGGTTATGGGCTTGCGGATTAATGACTTATCGGTGCTGTGGATCGGAATGGTTTTAGGATTTTCGACGAGTTGCATAACTTTTGCACTGGAAATTGCAGTTCGAAGGATCTAGATGTAATAAATGCACGGAAATTTACAATACACGAAGTTGTAATAATTAATCTAGATGCAAACTGCACCTCTAAGTGTTGAAAGAGATAGGGGAATTTACGTATTCTCGGCAACCTAAGCAGCGACCTTCTTTCTATAGCCTTTTTCTCTAAGGAATGCACACATATGCAGTATTGGTTTGTTTACAATCTTTTGCTGCCAGCTGCTCTAACAATTTCAGTCGAAAGAATTGTCAAAAACTGTTTTGAAACGCTTTTACAAAGCTCCAATCTTCTCTAGTGAGAGCGAGTATTGTCGGCAACCAGTTTTTCTTCGGCAACCGTTCCATTTGAACTGCATGTAAATCTGCTGTTCTATTATCGGCAACTCGAAATCAGCTACAATTTGTAGTGCGTGTGTTTCATTTCAAGAAAACCTTGCTAGATTGCTTTTTCTCAGTGGTAAAAATATAATCAAATTGAAGCTGAAAGCATAAAGAATCGTTTGCATGCATTCAGCGAAGTGTTTTCGTAAGAAAATCCAGTGAAAATAGTATTTCAATTTGGGTTGCCGAAAATAGTCTGGCATGCCGAAGCCGTCATTTCCCCTACAACATTTTCAAAAGCAATTGTTTGAAGAAAAAAAATCAGCTTTCAAATATTCCATTAGGTGCAAATTGTTTTGATTTGATTGGGCCGCCTCATGAATGCTCATGCGTTCGTATGAAGACAGAAACCTGTATCTCGAAATTCATTGATATATTTTTAAATGCAAATTTCAAATAGGCGCCCATTAAGCAAATGCAACATTGCTCCACCCCTAGTGATTGAAACTAACGTTTTAAAATAAACTTCATCACATAATAAAATCTTTAAAGTATATGAGAAAAAATTATCCAAACGATTCTGGTGCGGTCAGAAAAATTGCCGGAACTTTTAAAGAGAAGAACCTCAAGGACGTTCCGAAAACTTGAGGGTAGATCTACGAACATCAAGAACGTCTAAAACTACGGGGAAATTTAAATATGCATCTCGAATGGTACGGTCCCATAGATTTCACAAAAGATTTACTTCATCGAATATCAAACTGCTTCAGGGCAGTTCCATTAACTTCAGATATATTGTAAGAACTTTACCGTTGTTGCCAACATTTCAGTTATGAGTTTTATGATCTTTATAGAGGCAACGTGAACTTCGAGAATGTTCGGAACATGGCAAAGCGGTTTCATGAATATCAGGAAAACAGCAAGAGCTTCAGGGAAGTTCCGAAAACTTCAGGTAGATTTGTAGTACTTTAGGGTAGGTTCATTAATTTTAGGACAATACCTGGAACGTCCAAGAAGTTCCGAAAATTATACTTTAGTCCATAAATCTTCAGGAAAGTTTTGTGAACTTAAGAAAAACTTCCGAAACTTTACAAAGTTAAATTCCAAGAAGTTCAGGAAAGTCCAGTTTCAGAGAGATTTAGAAATATTTCGGTCAATTCCAGACCAGCATCAGTAAATTAGTGACAACTTCAGTGAAGCTTTGTGAACTTCAAGAAAGATTAGAGATCTCTTTATTAGGCAGTCCCATTAGCTTCACAAAAATGGATGGTTCTTTGCAGAAGCTCTGAGGAATAATTCTGGAATACTTTGGAAACTTCAGGGGAGCCGGAAGAACGTCAAAGCGATTTCATTAGCTTCTGGAAAACTTGGAGAACGTAAGTACGCACATTGAGAAAAGAATCAAAATCTCCCACTGCCAACACAGTACTTGCTCGGCTATAGTGCATGATTCATTCTCTCTGTTCATTTCTCATGGCTTAAACAATCGTCACGTCGGTCATAGTGATGTAAGAGGCACGATAGCCTGAACAATGCGTAAAGAGTAAATCGAAACATTGAACGCCGCGTGAAAGTGAAAAGTTTTCGGATTTGAAAGATCGTCGGTTGCAGAACGGAAGTGGCACGGAAGTGTACTCAGTTGAAAAGTGGATTGCTGACTTCGATGAAATGGTCGACTCTATAGGGTTGACTGATATTCGAAAATTTGTGCAGGCGAAGAAAAAAAAATTACTGCAAAATTATCGTTAGCCACTGTAAGTAATTTCACCGGGTGGAACATGCTGAATTTCAGAAGAAGGAAAACAGTGCGGTCATTCATGAAGAAAAGTGGATGAACATGTACTAGAGTACTTTCTGGTCATGCGTGAGATAGGGTCAAAAGGATATTTCTCAGTCAGTTTTACCATATAGGTAACTCTAAGACCAGCAGGTCCCGAAGAAACGTGCTCAACTTTTTGGTTCAGCTCTGGTACTATCTTCGGTCCCAAGCTAATCGATACACCCCTCGAAACATTGGAAAATCCACGAACCCCTCATTTTATCTGTCAAACTTTCATAGTGAATCAAAACAAACATAGTGTAGTACTAGAATTTCAACTAGAATGGGGTACGTTAATCGTTTGCTTGGGACCAATAGGCTAGTCAAGTAGTGAGGCAATTTTAAATCGTTGGTTTCCACAGGGTGGTTTTACTCTGCACAAATCTGCTTCTCCATGGCGCGAGTGCCGGCAATCCCGGGAAACGGTCTAGGCCTGAAGACAATAGTGACAGTGCGACAGCTGCGAAGAAGCTGCTTGACAACAATCGATTCTCCGTTCTGAAGGACGCTGCAGAGCCGGTGACGGTAATAACAGGACCGCCGAAAAAGGACAGAATGCCGTCCTTCTACGTGAAAGGCTTCCTTCCCGGACTGCGGAAAAACATAAACTTCTACATCACGAAGGGCGTCCGGTGCACCATCCAGCTGTGCACGAAAGGATACAACTTGATGGTTCCATTACAACGCGGTTCAGACCATGCTGGACCAAGCACAGGTGGAGTACTTTTTCCACGACATCGAGGCTGTTAAGCCGCTCAAGGTGGTCCTACAAGGACTATACGACATGGACACAAGCATCCTCTTGGAAGAGCTGGTGGCTAATGGACTGAAGCCGATCCAAATTCACAAGATCGCCCGCGACAACAAGGCCGTCAAGTACCGTGACCAGCTATACCTGGTCCACCTTGTGAAGAACTCAACAAGTCTGAAGGACCTACAGGGCATCCGCGTCCTGTTCAACATCATGGTGAAGTGGGAGCGGTACAAGCCAGTAAGCCGCGGAGTCACCCAATGCTCGAACTGCCTGCTGTTCGGCCATGGATCTCCCCACAGCCCCTGGACTAAACTGGCATCAGGATGGCCTGTCCCTACCGCAGCCAGGCATCAACGATGGTTCGTGGTTTGCCGCAGCGGAACCAATGATCATCTTCCTCAAGATGCACGACATTGCCAACACCATCAAGAACAAATCCGTTCAGCTCCAAGCTGTGGCTACCCTCATGCTCAGTTATGGACCGTGAGCTCATCAAAATCGCAAACTGGAACGTTTGCTCGCTCAAGCGCAAAATTATCGAGTTCGTTGACTTCCTAAACGAACATAGCATCGACATCGCCAACATGGAGAACATCTCCCAACCGGTAGCCCACCAAGAGTTAAGCTCGGACCACTTTCCGGTGGTGGCCGCGGTGGGATCCTCCTTTAATCGATTTCATGCTTTGTAATGAAAACCTCCGAGGGGAATGTGAAATCTCGGGTCGTTCCGGCTATGTTCCAAAAGTGCACTCACTAAGCTGAATACATTCAAGATATTTAGTTTTTATTCATTTTAGATAACAAACACGATTTCTCTCCTATAATATACCCTGCCTTGTCCTACTGGTCTCAAAGTTTCGCTTAAGAGTAATACAGATAATTCGCTCACCATACTGCTTCTCAGTTGCCGTACCGTGCCGCTGCCACTACCATTTGACCAGCCAGCAACGCTAGATGAGTCTCACGAAGCGATGTGTAGCAGGCCATCGCACTTCATCCCGGTCACAACGCAGTGGATTGGTTTTCCTCCGTAGAAGCTCGCGTTGCCGACCAGATAAGATGAGATCACGGAGAAGACACCGGTCTCACGGGTTCCCAAGTCACTTCACCGGCTATCGGTCTACTTTCCTCGCTCGCTGGTACTCCTAACCAGCAGTTGGATGCAGTGTATGCCAATTCGTAGTACCGATCCGATGGTTTGTGCTTGGAAACGAGTCGATTCAGACAGTCTGCCAAACAAACTCCGAAAAAAGAGCCCTAAGGAGGATTTACACATTAGCACTGTGTTCCGAATCCAACCACTCAATATAACTCACCCGTTGGGGCCCTTCTGAGTTGATTCAGGTGTTTTGGCGGAACATAACCGTTGGCTGCGCACGTTATCCGTTGTCTACACCGTTGAACTCACTCGTGCTGTCGTCTGTCGGGATTGTGGGAATTAGCTTCAGACTTCGTTCAAATACTCAATTAGACTTACTAATGACGTCAGCGTCGGATTCCTCAACCGCGTTGTTGAGATTGATTGTCGTTGGGGTGATTTCGTCGTCTCTTGCCGTGTCAGCTGTACGTGAGACCGGCTGGTGTGTTTGGTTCGTTCACGATTCACGTTCTTTCACGTGCTCTTGCGGTTCTATTGACGGCGAAAGTGAAAATCCGCACCTGGTATGCTTCCACAGGCCAACGACGACGGTGTGACCGCTGCGACTCCCGATGCCGCACTTCTCGCAGTTTTCTCTTACGACGAGACGATCTGACACGCACTTTTCTTACTTGCCTCGGGTGGATGTGTTCGCTGAGCAGATAAAAGCGTAGTAACAACGATTGTCTGCACCTAGTGCACTTTCCCGAGCAGATGACTCCGACGGACGGACGGATGTACCATTTATGCACTGCGATTTCCTCACTCGCGATGAACGCTTCCCATACGATGGGATGATTCGTCACACGCGTTCTGACGATATACTCCTTCTCTCGCAGTCGGCTTTTTCGGCTGAGGAAGTACAAACGTCACACTTCGCTTGAGCTGATAACCGGTCCACGGTCCGTTAGTAAGAAAATTATTGCTTGTTTTCTGCTGTCAAGTGGTGCGGCAGAGCTGAGCGCTATTATTATAGCTATATGGCCTACACGCTGATACGTTTTTACACATTGTCAGCCTTACTAATCGTGAGCATAGCATATTTATTTATGATTAACATCAAAACGTAACACAGCAGCTTCCCGTTGGAATTACCATCGGATAAGCTGGGATCGGTTCCAACAAGTCGTTGACGAAGCCATTGATTTCGGTGCCCTACTGGAGACGACTGATGACATCGATAGATCTCTGTGCGCCGTTGAGGAGTTGGTATCCCGAGCCCACGAACAACACGTGTCAGCTTCCAGACGGATGAGTAATTTTTTGAACCTTGATCAGAATACTAAAAGCCTAATCAGACTCCGTAACGCCATACGTAGGCAGTACCAGAGAACTGGACTGCCTACCTTGAAGACCCATTCCAACCGTCTAACCAAATTTATTATAGCCAAAATGTTGGAACTCAGCAATGATAATTTTGCCAATAACATCCATTCCCTCCCAGATTGTGCAAAACCCTTTGGGAAACTAACAAAAGTCCTCAAAACTAAACCGAGGCCTATTCCACCGCTGGTTCCACTGAATTTTCCCGACGGTTCAGTGGTTCACCTGATAACACCAACATTTCGTCAGCTCCCACACTCTCGGACAAAACATCACCAGCCCTCACGAAGCTGAGGTTGCTGAAAATGTAACCAATCTCCACCTCTCAGATTCCTAACATCTTTCCCGAGGAATCTGAGATCACAGCTGATGAACTGTTAGCTTATATCAAAACTTCCAAAAATATGAAGGCTTCAGGTTTCGAAAACATCCTGAATCTGGAGCTCAAGCACTTGAGTTCCAGATTCTACTACCATCTCCAACTTGGCTACTTCCCCTCGTGCTGGAAGTTAGCTAAAGTCATCAACATTCGAAAACCTGGGAAGGATCCTTCCTCTCCTTCAAGTTACCGACCCATCAGCCTTCTCTCAGGGTTATTCAAGCTGTTGGAAAGGGCAGTTTACAGCCGGCTCCGAACATCTGCCGAAGAAAAAAAACATCTTACTCGAACCGTCCACCAACTGGCCCGAGTAAAAAACATTCTTAGATGGAACAAAACTGTTTCAAAATCATCTGCTATGGCATTATTAGACGTTGAAAAAGCGTTTGACAATGTCTGGTATGATGGCCTGGTGTACAAGTTGCATCAATACGGTCTTCCGATCTTCCTCATGAAGATCATATAAAATTATCTATCGGACATGATGTTCCAGGTCTCTCTGAATGACATCACATCGGATGCCTTCAACATCGGTGCAGATGTGCCCCAAGGAAGTATCCTTGGGCCCATCCTGTTCAATCTATTCACCTCCGATATTCCGACTCTCCCTGATGGTGGATCGTTGTCTCTGTTCGCAGACGACACATCCATCGTCTACAAGGGTAGGGTCATCGGAGCTCGGACTACCAAACTTCAGAGAGGCTTGGATGTCCTGTCTTAGTATTTCAACAGCTGAAAGATCCGTATCAACGTGGCGAAGACCCAGGTCATAATTTTTCCACACTCAAAATCTCCAAGACTTGTTCCGCCTGAGAATAACAAAATCTGCCTGAAATCTACCTCGGACTAACACTCGACAGCAAGCTGATTTTCAGGGAGCATGTTCACAAAACAAAAACAAAATGCAACATTTTGATAAGGTCGTTGTACCCGCTAATCAATAGGAGATCCACCCTATTCCTGAAAAACAAGCTTGCTGTCTGCAAGCAAATAATCCTTTCCGTCATAGAATACGGGTTGCCAATCTGAGAGAGTTGCGCACATTCTCATCACCTCAAACTACAAAGGATCCAGAACAAGATCCTGAGGATGATCCTCAACAGTCCACCGTGTTCTAGAAATTCTGAGGTCCACCGCCTGGCTGGTATTCAGACCTTGGCGTTACGGAGAACTGTTACCATCGAAAGGTTCAGAGATAACTGCACGCGATCCGATCAACAGATCATTAGGGTTCTGGCACGTTAGGTTAGGCAACTAGGTTAAGTAGGTAGATTACCAAATCTTCTAATTAAAATCAACAAATACAGGGCTTTTACAAGATTTTCTAAATTCGATCCGTGAAATCCGCGATTTCTCAAAAGAAATCCGCGACTTCAAATGCTAATCCACGACAAAAAAAACTGTTTTCATTGCCTAAAAATAACATTTGTGTACTACTACATGGCATTTCAAGCTTATTGCTTCATATTAGATTTTTGCCTGCGCTCAACTTAGTGTTCTTTAAACTACTTTCACATTTTAATCGTGAACTTTCTATGCCCGTACCATCCTATGCCAAAGAAAGTAGACACATTTTGCAACCCGAAAAACTAATAGACCGGACGGGAATCGAACTCAGCCACCTTCAGCATGAACTTGCTTTGTAGCTGCGCCTTTACTGACTGTGCTTAAGGAGTATCGTGTGTAACCTTTGAAAAAATAAAATAAAAAATAACAATGTATCATCTTCATTTGTTTATGTATAGTGTACATTCTGAGTAATAAGTGAACATAATAAAACACCCTTACATTATGAGATTCTATGTATACCGGAAATTATAGGTTTTCCAAATCGTCCAGGACATCAGTTGATTTGTTCTACTAGATCAACCAAGACTGCAATAATGTCTGTAGTATCAAAAAAAAAAAAAAGTGTCTATGTGGATCATGCATGATCTATTTCCGAGTAATCACAGTGTCTATGTGGATCATGCATGAACTGTTGTCATGTATACCAGATGTTTTAAGTTCCCAAATCGTTCTGGAGTTCAGATGATTTGTTTTACTAGATCAACAAAGACTAGGATAATATCTGTAGTATCGAAATATCGATTTGGAAATCCTAGAACATTTGGCATACACAGAAATAGGTTGGTATGATTCACATAGACACTGCAATTTGGTTTGGACATATTTCGATACTACAGATATTTAATTAGTCTTGGGTGATCTAGTAGAAAAAAAATATGATCACCAGAATGATTTCAGAACCTATAACATCTTGTATACGTAGCAATAGGTCGGGGACAATCCACATAGACACTTTGAATCTGTTTGGAGTCTTGGTTGATATAGTAGAACAAATCAACTCAACTCCAGGACGATTTGGAGAACCTAGAATATCCGGTATACATGACAATTACTCGCATATATACGATTCGTTTATGATGTGCTATGTTCATATTGGGAAAAAAAAGGAAAATGTCTCACATTGGACAGACCTCATGGAATTTCCGTGTAAATCCGGTGTGACTTATGGAATTGAGATCATTTTTCGATTATTTACAGGGTGTTTGGATTGAACCGGTAAAAAATTGAGAGCCAAATGAACAACAAAATTGATGACAGCAAAATAATCCGGGACGGAAAGGTTACATTGAATTCCACAATTTTTGTGACAGCACAGCAGTCCCTTCGCGATTTTCGCGACATCATTTAATGTTTCCGTGATTTTCGTGACTGAAAGTTCAAATCCGCGACAAATCCGCGACAAATCCGCGACAAATCCGCGACAAATCCACGAAAATCGCGAAATCCGCGAAATTTGCGAAATCCGCGAAATTTGCGAAATCCGCGCCTTTTGTAACAGCCCTGCAAATATGCTTTCCTCAAAAAGCAAAATTTAAACTATTACAGTGCAAAACAAAGATGAAGAGCTTTCGGGCTAAATCAATTGGAATGAACAATAATTGTAAAGCACAAGACAATAAGTAAAAAAACAAACATTTCAGTAGTAACGGTGCTCATTCAATCACCGTGTGTGGTTGTGTCCGGTCGTCGGTGTCAGCAGCAGCAGTGCTTTCGGCGTGTGACGTTGAACATTGGTCTTGGTTAAAATAGTAAAAAATCAACTGCGTACAACAAAATGACGTTGTGCATATTCAAAAAAAAAACCCATTAATATATACAGGGGTTACTCAAAATAACTAGGATAGGCAAATTTTTGGTCAACTTTGGAGCGTTGTAACTTCGTCAAATATGATCCGATTTTAAATCTTCCAAAGGCATTTGACTGGAAAACTAATATAAAATAATCCTGATCACCGGATACCGGAGATATTCCGGGTTTTCGGAGGGCTTGTCTAACTTGCTAAATTTTTGGTGAATTTTTATATATGATTCTGGTTAAATATATATATTTTTAGTAAATACAACGAAAGAAAAACCATTTTTAAAGCGAATCATATGCCAAGAACTGAAATCGGCTTATAATCAACCGAGATATGGCCATTTCCCTGGAATCGGTTCTGGTGAAGGGTTCTGAATGCGGGCAGATCATTAAATCACTCAGAACATGCCGTGCGACAGCTCTTTCTTCATGGTTTCTCGTCAATAGACTTTCGATAAACTTTAAATGCACCATTGACCACATTGGCCACTCTCGGAGCATCCAGTATGCCCCCGGGGGAACCTGAAGCAGGGGACAATTGCATTTTGACAACAAAACATGCCATGCGACAGCTTATTCTTCATGGTTTTTCAAGAATAGGCTTTACATAAACTTCAAATTGAATCATTGACCACATTGGGCGCTCTTGGAATCACGGGATACCCCCGAGGGATCCTGTAGCAGGGGTCAATTGCGTTTTTACACCAATACATACCGTGCGACAGCTTTTTCTGCAAGCTTTTTCATGAATAGGCTTTTGATAGACTTTAGATGGATTAGTGACCACATTGGCCGCTCTCGGGACCTCCGGTATGCCCCCGGGGTAACCTGGAGCAGAGGACAATTGCATTTTTACACCAAAACATGCCGTGCGACAGCTCATTCTTCATGATTTTTCATGAATATTCTTTCTATGGACATAAAGTGAATTATTTACCACATTGGCCGCTCTTGGAACCACTGGATACCCCCGGGAGAACCTGTAGCATGGGACAATTGTGTTTTTACTCAAAAACATGCCGTGCGACAGCTCTTTCTTCATGGATTTTCATGAATATGCTTTCTATAGAATTGAAGTGGATCATTTACCACATTGGCCGCTCTTGAAACCACTGGGATGCCCCGAGAGAACCTGTAGCAGGGGTCAATTGCGTTTTAACTAAAAAACGTGCCGTGCGACAGCTCTTTCTTCATAGATTTTCATGAATATTCTTTCTATAGACTTAAAGTGAATCATTGATCACATTGGCCGCTCTTGGAACCTCCGGTATTCCCCCGGGGGAACCTGTAGCAGGGGACAATTGCGTTTTTACTCAAAAACATGCCGTGTGACAGCTCTCTCTTCATGGCTTTTCATGAATATGCTTTCTATAGAATTGAAGTGGATCATTGACCACATTGACCTTTCCTGGGATAACCACATTGACTGGAATGCCCTGGGGGGAACCTGCAGTGCGGAACACGATGAGGACTTTACACACCTGCCATGGCCAGCACAGTCGCCGGATTTAAATATAATTGAGCCACTTTGGTCGACGTTGTAAGCTCGTATTCGAAGCGTTTTTCCTCCTCCATCGTCGTTGAAAACGCTTGAACATCTTCTGATCCAAGAATGGTACAACATTCCACTAGAAGCCATCCAAAAACTTTACGAATTAATTCCCAGACGAATCCAAGCTGTTATTAAAGCAAATGGTGGTCCAGCATCATATTAGACGGTTCCATTATAACATTTTCCAACAATTTTAAATGGCATTCTTAATTTATAAATAATAATTTATTAATAATACATAGCTTTACAAATAGCAAATAGCTTTGGAACCCAGATTAAAAGCGCCACTTTTCAAATAAGAATGGTTTATTCGTACTGTCACTATTGTTTATTTGAAATACCGGAAATGGTACTAATTGATGGTCACTAGCGAGCACAAAAGTGCTGGCGAACATCTCCAGAGCTGACATCGACAGTCATTTTGTTCATTAAAGAGTTGTTGTTGTGCTCTTGCTACACCTTACATTAATACAAGAGAGAGACTTTTATTGGTCTACAACCAGAGTTTAAAGACCTACTCTCCCTATCCACTGCTAGTAGTCAATGGTCCATTTGAAGACTTCAGATAGTTCGAGCTGTCGAATGGCATTGTGAAGTGAAAATACAATTTTCCTCTTACATGTTATCCTGGGGCATCTGCTGGTTCCAGAATGAGTACCCCAATGGCATTGTTTTGTGTAAAAATGTGATTGCATCCTACTACAGGTTCCTCCAGGGCATTCCAGTGACTCCGGAAAGTTCAATGTGATCAATGATCCACTTCAATTCTAAAGAAAGCATATTCATGAAAATCCATGAAGAAAGAGCTGTCGCACGGCATGTTTTTGAGTAAAAACACAATTGTCCCCTGCTACAGGTTCCCCTGGGGGTATCCAGTGGTTCCGAGAGCGGCAAATGTGGTCAATGATTCACTTTAAGTCTATAGAAAGCATATTCATGAAAATCCATGAAGAAAGAGCTGTCGCACGGCATGTTTTTGAGTAAAAACACAATTGTCCCCTGCTACAGGTTCCCCTGGGGGTATCCCGTAATTCCGAGAGCTGCCAATGTGGTCACTGATCCATTTGAAGTTTAATGAATGCCTATTCATGAAAAACCATGAAGAATGAGCTGTCGCACGGCATGTTTTGGTGTAAAAATGCAATTGTCCTCTGCTCCAGGTTATCCCGGGGGCATACCGGAGGTCCCAAGAGCGGCCAATGTGGTAAATGATTCACTTTAAGTCGAATTTTCATGAAAATCCATGTAGAAAGAGCTGTCGCACGGCACGTTTTCGAGTAAAAACGAAATTGTCCCCTGCTACAGGTTCTCTCGGGGCATCCCAGTGGTTCCAAGAGCGGCCAATGTGGTCAATGATTCACTTTAAATCTGTAGAAAGAATATTCATGAAAATCCATGAAGAAAGAGCTGTCGCACGGCACGTTTTTGAGTTAAAACGAAATTGTCCCCTGCTACAGGTTCTCTCGGGGCATCCCAGTGGTTCCGAGAGCGGCCAATGTGGTAAATGATCCACTTCAATTCTATAGAAAGCAAATTCATGAAAATCCATGAAGAAAGACCTGTCGCACGGCATGTTTTTGAGTAAAAACACAATTGTCCCCTGCTACAGGTTCACCCGGGGGTATCCAGTGGTTCCAAGAGCGGCCAATGTGGTAAATAATTCACTTTATGTCTATAGAAAGAATATTCATGAAAAACCATGAAGAATGAGCTGTCGCACGGCATGTTTTGAGTGATTAAATGATCTGCCCGCATTCAGAACCCTTCACCAGAACCGATTCCAGGGAAATGGCCATATCTCGGTTGATTATGAGCCGATTTTAGTTCTTGGCATATGATTCGCTTTAAAAATAGTTCTTCTTTCGTTGTATTTACTAAAAATATATATATTTAACCAGCATCATATATAAAATTTCACCAAAAATTTAGCAAGTTAGACAAGCCCTCCGAAAACCTGGAATATCTCCGGTATCCGGTGACCAGGATTATTTTCGTGGCTACACTGTAGAACAATATTAGTTTTCCAGTCAAATGCTCTTAGAAGATTTAAAATCAGATCATATTTGACGAAGTTACAACGCTCCAAAGTTGACCAAAAATTTGCCTATTCCAGTTATTTTGAGTAACCCCTGTATAAAAGCCCAGCGTCCCTCCGTAATGCACCTAGACAATTGAAATAGACGCAGAAGTTAGGCCAAAGATCACAGATTACAGACCATTAAATAGTTTTTATTTTTGAAATATTTTTTTTTTATTTTTAATATTTTTTATTATAAAATATTTTTTTAAATTTTTGATATTTTTTTTATTTTTTTTATTTTCTATATATTTTTTTTTCTTAATTTTGTTCTATTTTAAATATTTTTTTTTATTTTTCATAAATTTTTTATCTCTATTTTTTTTTATATTAATTTTTTTTTGTATTTTTCATTTTTTTTTAAATACTTTATTTTATTTTTTTCATTTTCAAATTTTTTAATTTTTAATTTTTGTTTAGGAAAATTTTAAGTATTTCTGGAGTCAAAATATTAACGCTTTTTTCTGGCCGTAGCTCAATGGTAACCCTATTAAATGTCCAGGATCACATTAGCCATACCCGGACATGATCGGGGTTTGACGGGGAAGTGGTCAGAATATGAATTGAATTAAAACCCATCATGCGACAGATCAAATCAGTGTAGGAACGTTGAAAGCCTAATTTGGAGTAAAAATCTTAAAAATTCCTATTCCAGGCCGTAGAAACGTTTTTTTTTTTGTTTTTGATGCGAAGTACCATAGGTTTCATGCGCAAATTACGTAACGCTTAAATTGGTTATTTTTTATTCTCCCCCCCCCCTCCCGTTCGAAACAAATTTTGTATTGAAAGTCTAATATTTTGTATGGACCACAACACTCTGGCAGACCCAATCGCAATGTTTGGCCATAGAAACGCTTTTTTTTTTTTCGTGTCTATCGGTTTTTTTTAAATTAAAATCTTTAAATCGCGATTTCTGGCCTTAGAATTTTAGGCCTGAAAATGTTGCGTGACAGAAAAAAAAAATGCCTCGTGGATGAAAAATGTAAAGATGAGCAGGTTTTGTGAAAAGACGCCAAACTTTTGAAAAATCATAATACATATATTTATTGACGAATTTCAAAAGTTCTGGTGCTGATGAAAAGTACAATTTATAACTTTCCAAAGCATTTGAAATTTCTCACCGAATGGTTAAGTTATGATTGCAAGTTTGCCGTTTGACGTTTAATTAATTAGATTTCCCTAAACATCGATGCAAAAGGTTTTTGCAGCGTTTGAAGCGAATAATTGCTTCATAAATGAGAAACTATACTCCTCTATTTCATAAAAACATGAATAGGACAATTAATATGATGGCAACGTAGTTGATGCAGCATTTCAGCAAGTTTATGGAACGATTATTCGCTAACAAAACAAGCTGCAACGGGTGCCACGGCGTCAACGAACCAACTAGTTTCATAAATATACAGGCACACACTTTTATATAAACCGATGAGATTCAATTTTCCTAATGCATTTTTCAATCGTAGCCATGCAATATAATCTCAGCTAGACTCAAACCATTCCACACTGCCCGTCAAATTCGTCAAACGTCAGCACGATGGTGCGGATCATCTACCCTTTGCTGGGGTTAAGTTTAATTCTCTACGCCACGTCAGCTCCATCATTAGAGCAATTTTTACTGTACGACACCAGGTCCCTGATTCGGCAACTCGCCCAACAGCATCCCGGAAGATTCGAATGTGTCTTCCTAGATCTCGATCCCGGACAGCACCTCTTCGATGGATGGTTAGGCGACCTAGTGTTCGCACCGGAGCTGAATACTGTTGTTCGCTATGTCCTGAATTCGACCTTCACACTAACCGACGAAAATCTACCGAACAAACCTGGATTGGTAGTTGTTCACGTGGGCAATCGAATCCTGTACCCGATCACACAAAATTTGAAAGAATTCTTCTCCACCTTGGATTGCAATTCCCGCCTGCTGGTGCTAGTGGATGCCGTCAGTCGGGTCCACATCCGTGGTGCAATAATGATGCTTGGCAGCCTGCAATTCGACAAGGTAGTCTTCATGGGAACCAAGCAGCGATTTGTTTTTCGATCGGATTTTCGGGGACAAATTATCGACAGTGCTAGCCGCATTTCTCAGTTGCCTGACTTGTTCCGGAGCAACGTTCGAAACTCACGAGGAAGACCCATCCGCTTCACTTTTAGGATGATTGTATGGCCTGTAGTAGCCATGTGGGTATATGAAACGGCTCATTTTCTAAACACCACCTCCATTCACGTTGCTAATGTTTGCACCGAAGATTTGACACCTAGAGAATGCATTTCACGACTGTTCTATGCTCTTCAAATCGATATAGCGTTGGATCGAATAGCATCTGAAAGTTACGTGCCGCAGTTGCATCATCTATTATTCGACTTCCAACCGTTCTCGCAAGTTATCCTTACTCCCCAGAGCAGACCGTTCAATGCTATTGAAGTGTTCGTCAATCCTTTTTCCGCCGAAACATGGATCGTGTTGATATTGATTCTTCTTCTGATTGAACTGATCAATTTGATTTTTCCCGCCTCGTTCAAAAACGATCCGATCCTGCTGTTGGTATGTGGCTTTGAACGATATAGTTTGCACCACACCAGTACCAAAGAGAAAGCGACACTGCTCCCTCTGATGGTGTTCTTTTTCCTGATGTGCAACGCATACGAAACGAAGATTATTTCTTTCATGATGAACAAACCATCCACTGAACAAATTCGAACAGTTCAGCAGTTGAAGGATTCTGGAGTCAAGATCAAAGCGAATGTGATGGGCCAACCTAATTTGGTCAACGACAGTAGGATCGGACACCTTGTTGTGCAAAAAGAAGAATACGGTCCGTTGGACGGAGTGAATGCGTATCTAATGAATAGCCTGAACGCCCCGACAGTATTGTCAAACATATTGAACTACGACTTCAAACTGCGTCGACCGAAGTACGTTTTGATCAACGAGAAGATGTTTACCAGAGTCAACATGTTCTGGATTGGGATGAAAAGTCCACTGGCGGAGATGTTCGCGTACACACAGAAAGTATTTTTCGAAAGCGGATTGTACATGAAATGGGAGGAGCAATTCAACGATAACCAAATCCAAATGATTAGGGCTATGGTTCAGGGCACCTTTTCGGACGACTCCGGGTGGCTCACTTTTGAGGATTTGGAATCAACCTGGGCTGTTCTGGCGATCGGATTGATTATTAGTTTGGTGGTTTTTGTACTTGAGCTTTTGGTCAAATGTTGCAGGAAAAAGCTATATTAGATCTGCAGCTTCGATTCCCTTAGTAATCACATCCAACTGAAGCATTGAATATAGACCGTGATGTAGTCTTTTTTTTCTTTGATTTGTTTTCCGTCGGACTTGTTTTCCGTGCTGAGCACCAATGCTACCGACGCCAGGGAGGCAGCTCCCACGCCTGGACCCTGCCTATCGACCCATCACCTCATGGACCGGGGACCAGCGGCTTTACTTCCCTTCCGAAGGAAGGCGTGATCAGAGATGTTATGCCTCAAAACATCCCGGCGGCGCCGACTGGGATTGAACCCAGGCCTGCTGGGGTGAGAGGTAATTACGCTTACCACTAAACCACCGGCGCCGCTACCGTTATATAGTCGTCTGAAGACTTTTCTATGAAATATGTAGAATAAATGATGACTTATTTCATGATTGAAATTATCTTGTATTCCTCTAAAAAAAAAAACCTTCTTGAGAAAATTTGTACGAACATTTTGATTCGGGAAAATGTAACTTGTTCATTACAATATGCTATCTGCTGCAAGTACAGACATTACAATTGGTTGCTGGTGCGGGTGTGGGTCATTTCGCCGAATGGGTCAGTTCACCGAAGAGCATGTCATTTTGTACGGTTTTGAACTTTTCTCAAAGCTCAGTAAATTTTGAAATCAGTCTCGAAAAAAGATTAAGAAGGTTCGATTTTTTCAACCTCACAAGCTTCTTTCTTTTGAATAAGAGCAGTTTTTTTAGTTGTACTGATTTGAGTAATTTTTAAACATACAATGTATTACATTTTAATTATTTATTTATTTATTTGTCGTCAATCAGTGTAGAAATTTTTACAATTGTTGTCTTAAGTGCTATTTTTACAATTTTGTCTCTGTTTATATTTTTTATAATATGTCTTAAGAACAAGTTAAAACATTACTTCTAGTTGACGTTGTGCAAGGAATTTTTTTTTATTTTTTTTTGTAAAATATTGTTTATTTAGGTCTTAAATAACACATTCAAGATATTTTAAAAATATATCAATCTTCTAGACTCAAAATGAAATCTAGCTCGCCTACATCGATTCTATTATTAATATTCACATTGACAAAGTTGATGTACTTAATGAACGTTTTTAAAATTTGATTTCTTCTCGCTGTTGTCATGTTACCCAAGATTGGCCGTACAAGATCGTCGAAGCTCAGCCTCTGCCAGCCGCCGAGCGTCGTCGTCAATTTTCGCTGGATGTGTGCCCAAGCTGCAGCAACTCGAGGGCATTCGCAAAACTTATGTTGCAAAGTCTCGATTCCTACCGCACAGTGCTGACAGTTTGGGTTGTTTGCACGGCCGATGACGTTCATCAGTCTACGGTGCTCCGTCTTCTCGTTCACTAGCAGGTAGAGATCAGTACGCTGGCTCGACGATAGCCTTCTCGATGATATGTTCATCCAGATCTTTTTCCAATTGATGCCTGGATGGTTTCGTTCCACTCTGGGTAGCTCAGTTTGTTCCAAGTAGAAACGATGGATTTGATCGCTGGAGGGGTTTTGTTGGATGTGGTGTGGAAATAAGGGAATTTGCTGTGAGAGAAGTTTTAGGCAAGGAAGATCGGCGGGGGGAGGAATATTTTGGGCGAGAAGGGACTGATAATAGGGAAGGGAAACGATCTCCTGCAGGTGACGATTGACTAGAAGTGCTTTGCATTTGATCGCCGGCAGTTGCAGCTTCAATCCACCCTGCTCTCTGCTGCGCGCCAACTGCTGCATTGGGACTCGTGCGGGTAGCCCACGAAAAAGGAAAGTCCCCCGTGTGAGCACATTGCGGTGGAATAACAGACGAGAGGTACCACACCTTCGCTGTAATGAAGATGTTCAGCAGTAGCACTTTCTGCTGCAGGGAAAGGGAGCGCCTGTTATGCAACCATATGAGTTGCGAGATCCTCGATACTAAAGCGTCCCAGTTTAGTTTAACCATCAGTCGCACTGAGTTCGTGAAAATAACGCCCAGTACCTTGACATTCTCCTTTGTCTGCAGCCCTGGTATCGTCAGTGGATCTCCATTGATGAAACCAACATCGATCGCCACTGTTTTCAGCCGATTTAGCTTTGCCCCGGATACGATCTCGAAGCTACCAAACAGCTGATAAATACGGTCTATCGTGTGTTTTGAGGTGGCAATCACCGTGATCCAGGCGAGTAAGAGAGGTGCCACAGTCGGAAAAAGTGTTAGTTTGTTTACTTAAATTAAACATGCCCATTTTGTTATGGCAAGTTTGCTATAAGAAATGCTCCTCGTGTTTACTAGCGAAATTCACATCAAAGATTGACTAATTGCCTAGGAAATCAGTTTGGCACGGCATTTGTGACCAGCATACACCTTCCGGTCGTATGAAACAGGTCAAAAACTGTCCAAATAAGCAGATAAAAAATTTTGTTTTGAATTTCTGTATAGCAAAATAGTGAACTTTTCGTGAACATTAACGGCAAAGAACTCACCAACACTGGGAGACCGTGAGTTCCTGCCCACCTGTCATCTCCCATCTCGCACCGTGATGTCATCAGCATACGCAACGCAAAGGTCACCAGCGCATACACGCTCCGAGATGGGAGATGACAGGTGGGCAGGAACTCACGGTCTCCCAGTGTTGGTGAGTTCTTTGCCGTTAATGTTCACGAAAAGTTCACTATTTTGCTATACAGAAATTCAAAACAAAATTTTTTATCTGCTTATTTGGACAGTTTTTGACCTGTTTCATACGACCGGAAGGTGTATGCTGGTCACAAATGCCGTGCCAAACTGATTTCCTACGCAATTAGTCAATCTTTGATGTGAATTTCGCTAGTAAACACGAGGAGCATTTCTTATAGCAAACTTGCCATAACAAAATGGGCATGTTTAATTTAAGTAAACAAACTAACACTTTTTCCGACTGTGGCACCTCTCTTACTCGCCTGGCACCAGCATGGTGGGATTCTGGTAATAGCCATCATATGCGAGTCGTAGTTGCTCGTAGAGTCGTTGTTGTTCTGCGTTGAAAGTCCTGAAAACTTCACTTGACTTCCATCGGAAAAAAGATTTTATTTTTGGCTTCGCGCATGAGAGCCACCATGTCATCCAGCTGGGGAAATTTCTCCGTTGGCGGGTCCAAAACTGCCATCGCACTTGGAATTCCTCTAAGCATTCATTTTGACTAAAAAAATGTTTTATGAAATTAAGGAATAATAAGATATTATGATGATATTTTGTATGTGTAAGTAATAAGAAAAGATTGTAAAGTTTGTGTTTCATACATCAAACCTGCAAATTTAGCTTTGACAGAGTCACAATGAGCGTTTTTCTGATCGCCTCTTCGCGAAGAGTGAAGAGCGAAGAGTGGGTGAGATAAATTACAAAATCGCTTATTGCGACTCTCATGTAGCAAAATTGGCAGGTATTATGTGTCAAACACAAACTTAACAATCTTTTCTTGTTGTTTACATAATCAAAATATTTTCATAATGAGCATTTCCAGCCCAAAACGCAAACCGGTTGGTCATGAGTGTTTCCGATTTGAACGAAACATTTCTCACGTGTTCGCTGCTACTAATGGTTGCATTTTTCATTTAAATTAGATTTTTTTTCTCCAGAGTAACTTTTGAAAAGGGCGTATAAAAAAATGGATTATTTTTTTTTCAAAAAATCATAGCTTGAAAATTATTGATCTGATCAAAATGGCGTATGAGAAAAAGTTTTAGGTAGTTAAATTATCTTTGCGGAAAAAAATACACTGAAAGAAAAACTTAGTAAATTAGTATTTAAAAACGTAAAACGATGATTATCTCAAAACACCCCCCCTTCGATCTTCATAATTTTTTTTTTCAAGAAAACTGAAATAATGCCCTAATATTTGGTAAAGAGTGTATGCTGGTAACTTTCTTAAAAATTTTTTTATAATTTTTGAAATTTTTGTTGGTTTTGACAAGTTGGTGAAACTGCATATTTTTTAGTAAAATAGTAATTTATTTGGATTCTACGCATAATTTTCAAAAACTTTGTAGCTACAAACTTTTTTCCTAAGTCCAGCCGTTCTCAAGTTAATGCAATTTAAAAAAAAAATAATTATGATAATTTTCTACAATTTGGGCCATTTTCAAATGTTAGTCGTGATGTCCAGCAACGAGATGTTTTTCCATGAATATATATTAAAAAACAGACAATTCATTCTCAAATATGATAGCTGTCAGACTTACCCGTTTCTATTTAGACGCAGCGGAAAAGAAACAAGTTTATAAGTAAATACTCTCAAATATACCCAAATAATCAACAAACCCACTCATGTGCCTTTTTTCTGTCCTCTATTAGTTGTTTACCTGGATAGAATTGTGTATGTCATAACAGAGGCTCAAAACATAAACAGGTAAACAAATATGTTATTAAACCTGTAATTGAGGTAAATTATCTAGGTACTTCTCTGACGTATACCATATTGTGCCTTAAGAGCTCATCCCGCGATATCACAACTACATAAAAAAGCACCCCGTGGAGGCTTCTTACACTCACACCTTAAAAAGTTTGCTATAATCAATTGTACCTAATGAAGATAGGTATAATGTCAACATTGTAATTATTCTGCTACATATATATATATTTATATATATATATATATATATATATATATATATATATATATATATTGGGACGATCTTCACCTGTTCCATTCAGTTCATCTCTCTTAGCGTTTCATGTTAAAAAGCAAGTAGTTTTTTACGATGGATAACAATTTCAAGTGTTGTAAACCTCTACCTAAATCAATTTCAAAGCATGACACAGTAGCAGTTCAGTTGTTTATCTAAAAATTATTAGAATTTTTAAAGTTGCAAATAACAGTCCAAAAGTGTATTTTTATGTCAGATGGAGCAGCATCACAATACAAAAACATAAAAAATTTGCTAGCCTCTGTGGATTTAAAGATAAGCATAATGTAGAAATTGAATGGCATTTTTTTGCAACTTCACACGGCAAAGGTCCTTGTGATGCGATTGGCGGTACCCTTAAGAGAATGGCAACCAGAGCAAGTTTAGCTAAGCAACACGAGCACCCTATAACGAACCCTAAACAACTGTACGACTGGACAAATAGTCGTAAAGAAGATCTTCAAACAAAAATGTCATTTTGTTATGTTTCTACGGAAGAATACAAAAAGGCTGACACGGAATTTGATCCAATTTTTAAGAAAGTGAAACCAATTCCTGGAACTCGAAAATATCATTGCTATATTCCAGTTTCAAACAACCAAATTGCAGTAAAAATATTCTCTAATTCAAACGATACACCCAAATTATTCAATGTATTCAAATAATATGAGTTGTAAAATAAAATAATAAATATATACTGTTTTTTATCTCAACAAATCTTTCATTTGACCACATCAACGTGCTTCTCTTCCGCTGCCTCTAGATAGAAACGGGTAAGTCTGACAGCTACCATATCTGAGAATGAATTGTTTGTTTTTTAATATACAATCATGAAATAAAATCTCGACGAACATTTGAAAATGGCCTAAAATGTTGAAAATTGTTATAATTATATTTTTTTAATTCGCATTAACTTGAGAACGGCTGGACTTAGGAAAAAAGTTTTTATATGCAAAGTTATTGAAAATTATGCGTAAAATCCAAATAAATTATTATTTTTCAAGAAAATATGCATTTTCATCAACTTGTAAAAATCAACAAAAATTTCAAAAATTATAGATTTCTTTTTAAGGAAGTTACCAGCATACACTTTTCACGAAATTCAAGGGTGTTCCATCAATTTTTTTGAAATAAAAAATTATGAAGATCGAAGGGGGGGTGTTTTGAGATAATCATCGTTTTACGTTTTTTAAATACTAATTTACGAAGTTTTTTCTTTCAGTGTATTTTTTCCGCAAAGATAATTTAACTACCTAAAACTTCTTCTCATATGCCGTTTTGATCAGATCAATAGTTTTCAAGTTATGATTTTTTGAAAAAAAAATAATCTATTTTTCTATACGCCCTTTTCAAAAGTTACTCTGGAGGAAAAAATCATATTTAAATGAAAAATGCAACCATTAGTAGCAGCGAACACGTGAGCAATGTTTCATTCAAATCAGAAGGGGTCGAGACAAAATTGACATTTTTTTTAACGATTTGAGCTAGAAATGCTCTAATATCTTATTATTCCATAATTTCTTAAAACTTTTTTTTAGTCAAAATGAATGGAAGGCACCCTGCCGCTAAGTTCTCGTCGGTTAAGAGGTGAGGGCGGAGGGACCAGTAACCGCGTCCTTGTTCGCGGCCAAGGTGGGGAAGGCAAATGCGCGCTGTTAGCGCTTTGTGATCCGTGAATAAGCATACGTGCGTGGCAGCACTCCGCAGATGCTCGCAAAGCCCAGCGCTGACATACATGCGGTCGAGCCTGGATGCCGCATTGTGTGTGATGTACGTGGGTGCGGGGGTTGTGGGGTACAATTTCAGCCACAGATCGTGAAGCTGTAGCTGCTTTACGGTCGCTTGGAGAGCCGGGCTTGTGTTGAAACTCGTTGAGTCGCTCGGACGTAGCACGCAGTTAAAATCTCCAGCGAGGATGACGTTTTGAGTGTTTTACCGAAGGTAGTACGCGATTGTGCCGTTGAAAAATCTTTCTCTTTCCGCACGAACAACTGTCCCCGATGGCTCATATACGTTGCAGAGCGTCGTGTTTTGCACCCTCAAAGCGATGAATTGTATGTGGTCTTTCAACGCGATTGCCGTTCCCCGCCTTGCTTGGTCCACATTGCAGATAACGTTGAAGCCAGGGATAGAGAGTTGCTCATTATTCACCTCCTGGAGGAAAACTATATCCAGTTCCAGTGTTCGTACAAATGTTCGAAGAGCGTCAATCTTTGTTGCGTTCGTAATATTGTTGATGTTGATGGTGGCGAGGTTGTAACTGGAGAACTCAGCCATTAGGACGGTTGGTTACTCCCATCTCGCTTGTCGTCGCAGTCGTCATCCACGCGAGGCTTCTTGCCTGGTGGTCGAGTGCGGAGGTGTCTTCTGGAGCTGGATGACCCTACAGACGAATCTGTTTCGTTGGCATCGGACTTACCACTAGCAGTTTTGCGATCCACTCCGTCGCTAGCGGGGGGTTGTTGACTTGTATAGGGAGTCAACGACCCGCTGTCCGATGGGGGAATCGAAGCCGAGGTAGGGGTTAACGTGGGGAAATTCTGTTCGGTCAGAACTGGTGGTAACAGCTTCTGTTGTTGACGTTGGGGAATTTGTTTCGGTGGTGGCATGGTAACAGCTTTGACCGAGATTGGTTCGAACCGAGGCCGGGAAGCTTGGTTCGAGGTCGTTTTAGTTAGGTTCGCATTGGGAGTGGTTTGGTTTGGTTCGCACTATAGTCGACTGGACTCGTTTTTTGCGACGGCGTCTGCTTTGCGGCATCGGCGTATGATTTTTGCACGAGCAGTTTTTTATTTTGCACGCAAGTAGCCCCGATGTGCATGTATTCGCGGCAGTGTCGGCATGTTTGTAGCTGCCCGAAATACGATACATTCGTCACTTCGCCGTCGATCGTGACCCACGACTCGATGTTTCGTTTCACCATCATTTTTGCTATACGAACGCCGGTCGAAATGCCAGGGAAATCGATATCGGTTCCGCATCGTTGTTCTCGTATTGCGATTACGTCACCGTATCTTCCTAGAAAATCAGTGATTTTTTTATCCGACACGTCCTCGGATAAATCGTAGAGCCTCTCCTCCACTGCTCCTCCAGTGTGATTTTCAACGGATGTTTTTTCCCGTCGACCGTAATTTCGTGTTTGTTGTCGTGTTCCTCACAGATTCGTTGCGCCAACGCTAGGTCGACGACTTTCACGAAAGAAACTCCGAGGGTTCTGCTGTTCTGAATCCGTAGCACTTCACCTTGCTTCAGACCCAATATGGTCGCACAGAATTTGTGAACTTTGGCATTGTCCGGTTTCTTCGGCACGTTCGCAAAATCTATGCGAAAGGTGTTTTCTCGGCGGCCCATCGCGAAGTCGTTTGGACGCGCAGCGACACGTAACGGCTCAGCGATGCGCAGAAAGAGAAAAAAAAACAAAGTTGGCACTGGTAATTAGCTTGTGTTCGACTTCCACAGAACTGTAGCAAAAATACATCTGTTCAGCTCGGAAGTTGAGCGCTCACTAGGAATTAAAGAATTGTTGAATGCTTTAATTTGGTTTTTGCCATTGTAAAGTCAATGTTATCGCAGTGCTTATTATATGTGTCCATCATTTGGTTCAAGGGTCCAAAATGTTTGGATATTTATGAGCATATACCGAGCTGTGTAAGATGGCAGAGGAAATACTGTCCAACCTAACTTGCGGAGTGCATACAATAGAAACTGCTTTTGAACGGACTCTATTATTTCTTCGTGTGTGATTAAAAAAGAAGACCAAAGTATGCTGCAATATTCTAATATCGACCTAACATAAGCAATGTTTTTATCGTAAACGGATCGTGAAAGTTATAGCAGAAACGAATGAAGTAATGAAAATGGGTTGTTAGCGGAATGCTTAAATAAAACAGCAAAAAAGGTTATCTTCCATTTAATTCCACTTAATTAATTTTGGTATCCATGACAGATACGTATTTCGACTACAATGTGCAGTCTTCATCAGAGTCATTCCCACTAAAGAACTTATCAAAATCTAACCCCCTTAAGTACTCATTACCAAAATTAATTAAGTGGAATTAAATGGAAGACAACATTTTTTTTGCTGTTTTATTTAAGCATTCCGCTAACAACCCAATTTCATTGCTTCATTATGATGGCCACCAAGCCCTTGGGATTTTCCTTATTAGAGATTGAACAGATTTTTCTTCTTTAGTTTACTTAAATCTTTGGTTTTTATTAGTTAGGTAGGGTCCGATTCAACACATTGTAGTTTCATTTTTATACCTGTGATCTTGACTTTTATACCTATGGGATGAGTACTTAAGGGGTTAGATTTTGATAAGTTCTTTAGTGGAAATGACACTGATGAAGACTGCACATTGTAGTCGAAATACGTATCTGTCATGGATACCAAAATTAATTAAGTGGAATTAAATGGAAGATAATCTTTTTTTGCTGTTTTATTATATAGCAGAAACGTTTTATGAAACCAAGCTCTGTTAATAATTGTGTCATAATGATCGGTGAAAGTAAGTTTTGAGTCCAAATTAACACCTAGATCCCTGACTCTATCACACTTTTCTACGATCTGGTTTCCTATAGTGATTGTTATATCGGGTAGGATTCGTTTTCTACTAATGGTAATTGAGTAACATTTTTTTATAATTAATTGTAGCAGGCTTTTTTGACACCAAGTATGGAATTTCTGTATTTCCTCTTTGAATGTGATGATGTCTTTGGCATCTTTTATTTCCAAAAAACTCCTAAAGTGACATCAACGGGATTTGATGTCGTTCCTTTGTATTTTACTTTTTGATGGCGATCAGTTAAATATGATTCAAGCCACTTGAGGAGTGCATAATGAATTCCCATTTTTTGAAGTTTAAAAAGAAGCATGGGTATGTCAATTCGATCAAACGCTTTGCTGAAATCTGTATACAACACTTCTACGTGGTTTCCGTTATCCATTGCATTCAAGGAATAATTAATTAATTCGAGCAAATTCGTAGTTGTTGAACGGCCTTTAAAGAAGCCATGTTGCATAGTAGTTATTCTGTTTTTAATTTGAAGAAAAAGTTTTTCATTCACAATCGCCTCGAAATGTTTCGGAATGCAAGAGATAATAGCTATACCACGATAATTACGTATGTCGGATTTTTACCCGGTTTAAAGATAGGCACTAAAAACGAGTTTTTTCCAGGGAAGTTTCCGGATTCCAGTGACATATTGAAAATTCAAAATAATGGAGCAGTAAGTTCAGTTGCTAAAGCTTTCATAAAAACTGGCGGAACACCGTCAGGGCCAGGACCTTTAGATGCATCTAAATTGTTTAAACCTTTTAAGATATCATGAACCTTGATTTGACTTACGCTGATGTCACTTGAAAATTCTGAATAAGATCCAAAATATTCACGGTCACGGTCCTCTTCTGAAAACGTAGTATAGATTTCTTGGAAGAAATTTGCAAACAAATTGCATATGGGTCATTCCATCTCAAGTGACCGCCAAAAACTGAAGAATTGCATCGACCCTCTCCGATTTGAACCAAACTTGGTGGAACGACTTATTTAAGGCCAACCCCCGGTTCTGGAGACTGCCAGTACTTTTTTTTTCGATCTTCAAGAAAAACCATTTTTCTTTTGAACATATCTCTGGACCAAATTATGCTACAGACTAGATTGGGCACTCATTTTAAAGGATTTTCAACTTACAATTCTAGGCGTACTCGGATTGTTTATGCAGTGTTGTCAATTTGTCGATTTTTGCAATTTAAAACTTAAAATGCAAATATCTCGAAATTCACCCACTTTTTTTTCTAATTTTGATAGCACCAAAATGTTCGGCATACATTTTTACATAAGAATCACCTTACCACCAGAAACTCCTTTTTTCGTTTGGGAGATATGGATTTTTAAAGATTTAATGTTATTAAAAAGTTCCATTACTGTACAACCCTTGAATATGAAACGTTGGACAATCCTTAAAGTTGATAGAAACGATGAAACCTGTAAGTTAGATGAGGATCTAATCCTTCTTTCATTTTATACAATCAAATGCTCAGATAATATTAAACCAGATTTGTTTCGACAGTGTTGCCAGCGTTGCAAACTTAAATTTAGATTGATAATTTTTCTTATTTCCAACACTTTATTTTTTTGCGTTTAGAAATGTTTTTCGTATTACATGGTATTTGAGGCAGATCCATTCGTTTTGTGTTTCTTTATTTACTGATTATTTTAAATAAGCTTTTGAAATATTCAAAAACTAATTTGATTCTAAATTGAAGCAGCCGTGTTTCTATCCTACTTATTGCTATCATTTATTGAACAAATATCATCTAATACATTGAGTAGCAAGAGTAATTACTTCTTCCGTTTTGCCTTAGATTTGGGTAGTGAAATTACTTTGAAACATGAACCCGTTTCTGAATAATAAATCGTTTTCATAAGAACAATATCTTCGCCGGTAGGGGTGGCACAATGCATTGCGCGAATTTCAGGAATGGGTCGTGCTAGAGCGAATCGGGCTTCTAAATCCTGCTTATTCGTATTGCATTGCTCCGATGTCACAAATTGTACATTCAAATTGCAATTTGACAGTGCCCATTCGTACAACTCTTTTGGCGTTTGTATCGTTGGCTCTCGAAGCCAATCTTTTCAAGGTACCTCCTAAACCGTCACTAGGGCCTTTGCCATGTGCCGTGGCAAAATAATGCCACTCAGCTGGAACTCTGAAGTCTTCTCGATGGTAGAGCAAGTTGATGAAGTTGAATCGGTTTTTTAATTGCGAACCATCACCATCAGAAAAGTATATAATTTTAGTCAAATGTGAAAGCCGAGATTTCAGGAATGCCATAAACTGCCTCTGGAAACTGTGGAAGATAGCTGTGGAATGCTCAAGAACGTCGGAGATAATGATACAGTTTAATGGAACAACATTTTCTTGCTCTAAGAAATAGGCGGCGAATGGATGGACGGTGGCTTGCAGGTTATTATAGTGAACCCCTTGTACGCTGTCTTGGAACACAAACGAATAATTTTCCGCAACAACACTTCAACTTCTCCTTCCTGCAGATTGTCCCGAGTATTTTTATAGAAGTCTGCCTGTTTTGCAGCAATATAATCGTGTTTTCGGACCTCTGGGATAGCTTCAAGAAATGTATCAATGAAAGCTTCTGCATCACTGACTTTCGTTTCCAAACTGCACCGATCTTGCTGAGTCCATTGCTTGCACGTTATTTCCTCGATAGAGTTATCGTCGAAATATGACCAATGGAATCCAAATCGCCACAAACTGTATAGGCACACTTATTCAAAAAGCATTTCTCCGATGGTGGATCACAGAGGTTCTGCTTCAGTACGTCTCTGTACGAAGAAAATGCTTTCGTACCTTCTACTTGCCCTTGAATTTCGTTGAACTTAGCACTCAAAAATTTGAGTTTAAAATTTTCGTGAACCACGCATACGCAAACTGTGTGTGTTCCCGCAGCTCCAGCACACACTCAGGTGGCCGTAGCTCAGCAAATTTTGAAAACCCAATGTCGATTTTGGGAAACTTCTCTTTAAAGAAAGAGAAAGTTTCCCTGAGATTTGCCAGCACAAACCGCTTTTGCTTCAGAACACGAGAGTTTCCTTCTTTCCGGCTAACTATTTGCTTACATCAGCTTCACGGTAAAAAGAAAAAACCGTATGCACGACGTCTTCTCAAATAGGGTGACCTATTATTGGATTAGGTGAACAGAGAACACCTTACTGTTCAACGCACTTCTTCATATTTCGAACTAATCTTTCGGTGGGTTTGCAAGTGATAGTGAAGCGTGTCATATCATCATCTTGCCGACCCACCAACACCAACCATCACCACCGGATAGCAGCGTTTCCACACACATTTTTTGCCCCTTTGTTTTCGTTACCCCCTTCTCCCATCCCACGCAAATATTTCTATTTTTTTCTTTTTCTTTTTCTCTTGTCCTTGTGTGTTCCCTGTGTGTAGTTGTTTTGTATCTATTGCGGTGGCAGTTGCCCCGCAATGGATGGTAATAGTGATGGCGGGGGGAATACCCTTCCTGCCCTTCCCATTGAAGACGAACTGTCCGACGTGGAAACGACAGCCACGGTAACGAAGTACACCGGAACCATACCGAAGCTGCCCAGGCGAAAACGAGCACCGGAGCCAGTACCGCCTACCCCATCTCCTCCTACCCCGCCTAATCCATCGCCACCATCACCACCAGCACCGTCACCCCCCGCACCTTCAAACCTGTTTCCCCCTACCCCACCTAATCCCTCTCCCCCTACACCGCCAAAACCGTCTCCACCTATTCCGCCTAACCCCGCCAAGAAAACAAAAACTGCCCCCCGCCATAAGGCATACCCAGACGCCTCGACAGCCCATGGGTTGTTTTTTTCCGACCCAAACAAAAACCGCTTAACGTTAATCAGATCGAAAAAGATCTATTTAAACGTTTCTCGTCAGTGACCGACATTTTGAAGGTGAGGCCAGATAAACTGCGCGTCACTGTTGGTAACCGCAAGCAGGCGAATGAGATCGTTGCCTGCGAGCTGTTTACGTTAGAGTACCGCGTTTACATTCCCAGTCGTGACGTGGAAATCGAAGGAGTGGTCAACGAAGCGAGTTTGACCTTCGATGACTTCTTGAAGAGGGGGGTTGGTGTCTTCAAGAAGCCCGTTCTTCCAGGAGTCAAGATTCTTGACTGCACCCAAATGCAGTCAGCATCCCTCGACGGGACAAAAAAAATCTACTCGCTGACTGACTCGTTTCGAGTGACTTTCTCCGGATCGACTCTGCCGGATTATGTCCGAATTGGGAGGATTCGACTTCCTGTGTGGTTGTTTGTACCAAGGGTGATGAACTGCACCAAGTGCAAACAATTAGACCACACCGCCGCCTTCTGCGGCAACACGATGCGATCAGTGCGGCGAGAAGCATGCGGAGGGTGCTTGTGGTGCTCCTCCTAAATGTGTTTATTGTTTGGCAACTCCGCATCCTCTCGCAGATTGCCCGAAGTATAAACAGCAAGGAAAAAAACTTGAACGGTCTCTGAAGGCGTTCCTTTGCGGAGATCTTGAAGACTTTCAATCCTCCTCCCAAAATCACTCCGGAAAAAGAAAACAATAATCCGTTCAATCTTCTCGCAGTTGACGAGGACGACACTGACTCAGAGGGCAATGACGGAAATCCTTTTGTTTTCAAAGGTCCTTCAAGGAAGCGATCCAAGAATGACTCGCAGAAAACTAAAAAAACTGACTCCCAAGCCCCCTTGGATAAATCAAGAGGTCACGGAAATAAACCGAAACCCAATCCACCGGGTTTTAAGCCTGTCGATTATGACAAGGAATTTTCGGGGCTTCCGGGAACATCTAAAACCTCAGATGTCCCAGTTTCGCAACGAGAACAGCAGAACGCCATGTTCACGCTTTCTGGAATTGTGGACAGCATTCTCGATCTGTTCAACATCACTGACCCTCTACGGAGCATTATTAACATGATGCTTCCAATCGTGAAACCTTTTCTGAAGCAATTGGTTGATCTTAGGGGATTTTAATTCTCACGGTACAGGCTGGGGAGAGCTGTACGATGACAACCGCTCAACCATCATCTATGACCTATGCGACGGTTTCAATATGACCATTCTAAACACCGGTGAAGTAACTCGAATAGCCAAACCTCCAGCAAGAGAGAGCAGACTAGACTTGTCACTCTGTTCGAACTCACTATCATTGGATTGCATGTGGGAGGTAATCCAAGACCCCTATGGTAGTGATCATTTGTCCATCAAAATTTCGATTTCCAACGGTTCATCTTCACAGTGTCCAATCAACATGGCGTACGATCTCACGGGAAACATCAATTGGGAAGAATACGCGAACGCGGTCCGTGACGGTTCAGAATCGGTCGACATTCTCTCTCCGTTGGATGAGTACTCCTTCCTATCGCGGCTCATAGTGGATTGCGCGCTTCAAGCACAAACGAAGCCTGTTCCTGGCACTACAATTCACATACGTCCTCCCACTGTGTGGTGGGACCAGGAATGCACCGACGTGAATAACGAGAAGTCTACCGCGTTTAAACAATTTCGTAAATACGGTTCCCGCGAATACTTTGAGCGGTATACGGAGCTATAGGAAAAGTTTAAGAGCTTGGTCAGGGCCAAAAAACGCGGTTACTGGCGTCGGTTCGTCGAAGGGCTATCGCGAGAGACTTCCATGCAAACGCTCTGGAATGTCGGCAGGAGAATGCGTAACGCGGCATCGTCGGTCAACGAGGACAAGGAGTACTCTAACAAGTGGATTTTCGATTTCGCGCGTAAGGTGTGTCCCGATTCGGTTCAGGTTCGATGCAACACTCGCGATCCGCCGCTGGAAAACGATGACATGGACTCCCCGTTTTCGATGGTAGAATTCTCAATTGCTCTTCTTTCATGCAATATCTTGGCTCCGGGAATTGATCGAATCAAGTTCAACCTGCTCAAAAACCTCCCAGAAGTCACAAAGAGGCGATTGTTGAACTTGTTCAATCGATTCCTTGAGCTCAACGTTGTTCCGGATGATTGGAGACAAGTGAGAGTTATCGCCATCCAGAAACCCGGTAAACCCGCGTCGGATCATAATTCGTACCGTCCCATCGCGATGCTGTCGTGTATTCGGAAGCTGTTAGAAAAAATGATTCTTCTTCGTCTGGACAAGTGGGTCGAGGCGAATGGCTTACTCTCAGAAGCGCAATTTGGATTCCGTAGGGGCAAAGGGACAAACGACTGCCTTGCGTTGCTTTCAACTGAAATCCAACTAGCCTATGCTGAAAAACAGCAGATGGGTTCAGTTTTCTTGGACATTAAAGGGGCGTTTGATTCTGTTTGCATCGACATCCTTTCGGACAAACTCCATGCGAGTGGGCTTTCTCCGATTATCAACAATTTCCTGTTTAATGTGTTGTCCGAGAAACGAATGAGCTTCTCTCATGGCAACTCGGAAATTGCTCGAATCAGCTACATGGGTCTTCCACAAGGCTCATGTTTAAGTCCCCTCCTGTACAACTTCTATGTCAAAGACATTGATGAATGTCTGGCCGAAAATTGCACGCTAAGGCAGCTTGCAGATGACGGCGTGGTTTCCGTGGTTGGACCAACAGCACCGGACCTGCAAGGGCCATTGCAAGATATCTTGGATAATTTGTCTACTTGGGCAATGGATCTGGGTATCGAATTCTCTCCGGAGAAAACAGAGATGGTTGTTTTTTCTAGGAAGCTTTATCCAGCACAGTTTCAGCTTCAACTTATGGGTAGAACAATCACTCACAGCATGTCGTTTAAGTATTTAGGTGTCTGGTTCGATTCCAAGTGCACTTGGGGAAAACACATAGCGTATCTGAGGCAGAGATGCCAACAGCGAATCAATTTCCTTCGTTCCATTACCGGCACTTCATGGGGAGCCCATCCGGAAGATCTGATAAGACTCTACAAGACCACCATTCTCTCGATTTTGGAGTACGGTAGCTTTTGCTTTCAATCGGCGGCGGGGACGCACATATTGAAGCTCCAAAGGATTCAATATCGTTGCATTCGAATCGCGCTAGGTTGTATGCAATATACACATACCATGAGTCTTGAAGTTTTTGCGGGCGTCCTCCCCTTAACAAACCGTTTTGCAGATTTATCGTTCCGGTTCCTCATCCGCTGTGAAGTCATGAACCCGCTGGTGATCGAAAACTTTGAGAAGCTGCTAAAGCGGAATCCTCAAACACGATTCATGAGCTTGTACTACGAGTACATGACTCTGGACATCGGCTCCTCTTCGTTCAACCCCAATCGCGCTGTCTCCCATCATTTCAGCTATTCTTCCGTGAGATTCGATCTCACAATGAGACAGGAGATTCAAGGAATTCCGGAGCCTCACCGTTCCCTGATTGTCCCAACTATTTTTGCGAACAAATACCGCCACGTCCCCACCAAGAAGAGATTTTTCACAGATGGGTCGGTGATAAATGCGTCCACTGGTTTTGGAGTATTCCACGATCTTCATAACGCCTCATACAAGCTTCACAAGCCGTGTTCGGTATACGTTGCTGAACTAGCAACTATATCGTACACGTTAGAGCGTATTGCCTCACTTCCACCTGACCATTATTTCATTTTTACGGATAGCCTAAGCTCCCTGGAGGCTATGCGCTCAATGAGGCCGATGAAGCACTCGGTGTATTTCCTCCAGGAAATACGATCGTCATTGAGTGCTTTATCAAACAGCTCGCATACCATCACCTTGGTATGGGTCCCTTCTCATTGCTCTATCCCGGGCAATGAGAAAGCGGACTCGCTGGCCAAGGTGGGCGCCATGGAAGGCGATATTTACGAGCGACAAATCGCCTACCACGAATTTTTCACGATTTCTCGTCAGCAAGTCCTCGCCAACTGGCAACAAAAGTAGAATGATGGTGATCTGGGAAGATGGCTACATCCTATTGTCCCACAGGTGTCGATCAAACCCTGGTTCAAAGGGTTGGATATGAGTCGTGATTTTATTCGTGTAATGTCCAGGATCATGTCCAATCACTGTTCATTAAACGCCCACCTCTTCCGTGTTATGCTTGCCGACAGCAACTTGTGCACCTGTGGAAACGGTTATCACGTGTTGTTTGGTCCTGCTCCTTTCATCATGAGGCGAGATCCGTTCTGTGCAATTCCCTTAGGGTCCGAGGAAAACAACCCTCTAAGCCAATTAGAGACGTCTTGGCTTGCCGTGATATCGACTTTATGAAGCTTATTTACGACTTTCTTAAAGCTGTTGATGTATGTGTTTAATGTTTTGTGTTTTAGTCATCCTTTACGCTTAAGTTTTAAATTAGTTCAAAATGCTTTCCCTTGTCCTCCCTCCAAATGATAAATAAATGTAATCCCTAATCTCGAGTAAACCGCGAGTAATCAGCCCCCGTTCTACTAACATTAGTTGTAAGAAAATGATATTCAAACACAATTATGTAAAAAATATTCGGCTCCGCAAAGCTAACGCATTTGAGCCTTGACAAATAAATGGATTATAAAAAAAAAATCTTTCGGAACACTCGAACTCGCCTGTAGATCACCAAATGCAATCAATTAATGATAAACTCTGTTCTATATTAATTAAGCTTACTCTGAATTTTGCGCACAGTCCAGGATTTGGGCAAAACTGACAAGACTTGGATTTTATCGCTATCTTTCGTACAAATCCGAAACTTTTCTGCTTGATTATCTCCTCTCCATCTGTCTCATATTGTCCAGTCTGTGATTTTTTTTCTTCCATAAAGCAATCTTCGCCGAGAGCTGCGGCAAATGCAGTTTCCAACGCTTTTGAAGCATTGGAGTACTTTCCTGTGGGATATTTCATTGATCGGTTCACCTTATGTCTACGAATCGGTGATTGACCAAGCGACTCCAGCGTGGTGTTCAAACTTGAAAATGTCAATTCATTTCTAGCGGGATCTTCGACATCATCGCTGTCATCTTCAACCTCTGTGTTAAATAAGTAACAGCGTGAATACAGTATACAATAGTATACAATTTAAGACCCACAACCCCCCAAATGACATTTTTCTTACCCGGTACGTCTACATCCTCCCACGCATCGGCAGGACAAGTAATCCCAGCTGCATCTGCCGATAAATAGTCTTTTGTAATTCAATATAATTTTTTGCACAGGAAACGTATTATTTCACTACCATTTTTTTTTTAATAAGTAAGTTTTATTGGTCAGTTCATTTGATAATAGTATTTACAATTTGTTATTCTAGATCTAGGTGAAATTTCAGTGCATCTACATCAATTCTATCGTTACAGTCACAAACAAAGCAAATGTATTTAATAAAAACTCTAAGCACTTCCACACGCCTTCTTCTGTCTATTCCTGCTAGGACAGGTATCACCAAGTCTTCAAAAGAGAGTCGTCTCCATCCATTCATAATGCCTGCTATCCTCTGCTGTAGAACCGTCCAAGCCGGGCCAACACGAGTACAAGCACAAAATGTATGGAGAAGAGTTTCAGCCGTTTGATTGCTACAATGTGTGCAGTTTTCGTCCGGTACTCGCTGCATTACGAACAGTAGTTTTCGGTGCTCGATTTTACCATTCACGAGCATGTAGAGTTTCGATCGCTGCGTTGAAGAGAGCTTCTTCGCAGCAATGTGGCGCCACGTGCGTGGCCAGTCGTTTTCCGGACTGTTGCGTTCCACCTTTGGCAGTTCGATTTGCTGGACAAAATACTGATGGATTTGATCGGCGGAGGGGTTATATTGGATTTGGAGAGGAATGTGGGATAAATTTGATAGGATTAATTTGATGTCGGGAAGATCTATAGAAATTGCTGGGCGGGGATTATCGTGGAAAAGAAGGGATCTATAGTAAGGTAGGGAATCGATCTCTCGCAAATGTCGGTGGATGGTGAGCGACTTACACTTAAACACCGGTAATTGTAGCTTCAGTCCACCATGCTCCCGGCTGCGCGCCAGTTGTATCAATGGTACCCGGGCGACTATCCCACTCCACAGGAAGGTGCCCATCCTTGACGTAATTTTCGCTATGTGTACGCCTAGTGGTGGTAGAATGGATGAAAGGTACCAAATCCTAGATGTTCCAAACGTATTCAGCATAGTCACCTTCTGAAGTAGGGTCAGGGTTCGAGACGACTGGAGCCACATCAGTTGCGCAAACTTGCCAACCGCCGCATTCCAATTCAGCGTCGTCATCAACCGAATCGAGTTTGCAAAAATCACTCCCAGGATTTTCACCGTGCTGGCTGTTTGCAGCCACTGGACGTCGATTTGATTTTCCTCGCAAAATCCAACGTCAATGGCAACAGTTTTGCGTACATTCAACTTGGCGCCGGCGGCTATTTCGAAACGCGTGAATAGCCCATGAATCGAATCGATTTGTGCAGTTGATGTGACGATCACACTGATGTCGTCCGCATATGCCACCAGCAGCCCACATGTTTGCTCAAGTCTGCACACAAGCGGATGAAGGTACAACACGAAGAGGTGCATCGACAACGGGTCCCCCTGCCGCACCGAGCGCTGGATGTAGATCGGCCGTGAGAGATGCCCGTTCACGAGCAGTCGAGAGGTGGAGCGGGAAGTGATCTCGGAGAGCAAAGTGACGAGATGCTGGTTGAAGCCGAGCGAGCGCATGGTTTCGAAAAGGAATGAGTGCCGGACCCGATCGAAAGCGTTATCTAAGTCGAAGCTGATGAGTTTCCCGGCGCGGCGATGATGACGGAGACTAGCTATCCGATCTTTAAGAGCGAGAGTTGCCTGGAAGATATTTCGCTCTGGCCGATGACATGCTAAGGGGTAACGCGAAGCGAAGCTTTGCGGTTTTAAAACTGGATTTGATAAAAGCGTTGCGCACAGCGTGCTGTGACATACTAAAAGCTTCTGTCAGTGCGTTTCAAGCGCGTTTCTGATTCAAGTTGCTTGTGTTTTGTCTCAAGTGAAAATGGATTCGTCCGATGATGAATTCTTTGCTTCTTCAAGCACGATAAATTTTATATTGAATAAAGAAAGAGATTTTGCTGTACACCCAATCAACCGAAATAGAAGGAGAGATGGAGAGTTTCACCGAATTTACCAGGAGCTGCGAAAATATCCCGACAAGTTTCGATCCTACACAAGGATGACCATGGAAACTTTTGATTTAGTGTTGGATATGGTGAAGAATAAACTAAGTAAAGACTGGACAAATTGCACTAAAGAACCAATCTTTCCTTGCGAACGATTAGTTGTCACCCTAAGGTACAGTGATTCTTAAAATTAAATTATCTGTTTAAATTTTCAATTCACAAATTAATGTATACTATGCAATCTGTTATACAGGTACCTTGCTACTGGATCATCTTTTACAACACTTGGCTTTTATTTCCGTATGGGTCGATCAACAGTAGCTGATATAGTGCGGGAAACATGTCAGGTTTTGTGGGAAATCCTTCAGCCCATCTACATGCCAACTCCAACGAAACAAATGTTTGAATCTGCAGCTGAAGAATATTGGACGAAATGGAACTTTCCGAACTGTGTCGGATCCATTGATGGAAAACATATCCGGATAAAATGTCCAAATGGATCCGGATCAATGTACTTTAATTATAAAGGATTCCATTCAACCGTGTTGCAAGCTGTTTGCAGATGCCAATGCTAAGTTCTTGGTGGTGGAAGTTGGAGGATATGGCAAGCAAAGTGATGGAGGAACATTTAGTGCCTCCGATTTGTACCAACTATTGGAGAAAGGAAAGTTGAATGTTCCTCCAGATACTCCATTACCAGATCGAGAGTTAAGCTTGGATATGCCACACGTTTTCGTCGGAGATGAAGCATATCCTTTAATGCGGAACTTGCTCCGCCCATATCCACGATCACAGCTTGATCCGGAAAAGGAATATTTCAATGCACGATTGTCCAGAGCAAGGAAATGTATTGAATGTGCGTTTGGAATAATGACCACTAAGTGGAGGATCCTATGGAAGCCAATTGAGACTAATGCGGAATTCGCTGATGAGATCGTTAAGGCGATATACATACTTCATAATGTAATCATTGATCACGAAGGTCTTGAAACACTGTTGGAAGAAGCTGCTGAACTGAACAAAATAAACGACAACAAGAAACAAACGAGCAGCTCCAATAAGATTTGCACAAAAACGCGTTTGTGCGAAATTATTTCAATGATTTTGTGAACAAAAATAAGCTCAGTTAAATTTAAAATTTATGTAAAGCAAACATTTATTTTAACTTGAAATAAACATTATTGTCGCGATGCCGCACTGGAGATGGGAGAAGTGATCACTGAATAGTATTGTCTTGCAGGTGCGATGTTCGTAGATCGTTGGGGTGTACTGCTTGCCGGATCATCCTGGTATTGAATGGTAACAATTTCTCCATGGGTGGGTGTAACAGGTGAATAACGGTTGTATTCGGAACCAGATGAGAGAGGGGTTGCTTGATGAACCTCATTAAACGATACTCCTACTGGCTTCCGAGTAGGCGTAGAAAGCTGCTCTGGGTTATTCTCATTCGGATCATTCAGGAATCGGTTCTTGTTGTAAACATGTGCCTGGACTAACTTTTGCACATCCATACGAAACTCCATCTTTTCTTCTGGTTTCAGTTTGTGGACATGAGGTAGAAGACTTTTAAAGAAAGCTTCATCTTCATCGTCATCAGCGTTAGCCTTGTTTACTTTTTTTCCAGAAGCTTCAGCTTCCGTGCCTCGATAGCAATCAATTGCTGTTGCGCACTTCTCTTGATGTTCCTCTGTTGTGGCGGGTTGATATGTTCATGTCCTTCGTCTACACCATCATCCAGTATCACAACTTCCTCGTTTGGCTAGTTGCAAGTTTCTGTTGGATGTGAATCATCTTCAATAATGTCCATTCTATCGGAGTCAACAACAGAAAGATTCCCTCCAGCTTTTCTTGGCTTAACCTGGTCTTTGATGAAAAGCATCAACTCAAAATGCGGCCAAGCGGAGTATACTTCATAATTGGATGGTGCTGGGTCTCCGGATCTTCCTTCTGGGACTTTCTTCAGTTCTTTTACGAAAGTATCTCGTAGCGATTTCCATTTTTTCTTGACCGCATCGGCTAAAAATGATAATAAATTGAACAAAACGAAACACTTGGTTATTATCTAACTTACTTGTTATTTCACCGCCCAATTCGTTAGAAACTTGTCTCCAAAGTTTGTCCACTGCCAATCTGTTCCTGTACAGTTTCAACGTTTTATCCCAAAGCGGTTTCTTTGTGAAAACAAGAGAAATTAGATTTTCTGTTTCGATCTCCATTTTTCACAACAGAGTCAATGCGTGCAAACGCGTCAAAACACTTCACGTTCTGTTTTATCGCTTCCACTGACGCTTAGTGACGCTTCCACTATTTTTGACTTGACTTAAATGATCTATATTTCTTGAATTTGTGTGGTTTACATGTATAACTTATCAAGTGACACAGATGCGTCTTTTCAACTTTAGTTCCTGTGAAATTTCAATTATTATTAATTACAGTTCCTAGTCCTATCAGGCCTGTTTTAGAGAATGACCACCTTGGTGGGATTGGTTTGTTTTAAATTGAAAAAGGAAACTACTTATATCTACTATTTACAACTACAACTAACCTACAACTAATATGTACACCTAACCAACTATATACAAATTGCTTATCAAAGCATGTTCTGATAAATTACATTTTTGTGCAAATTTAGTCTTAATTTCGTTAATTTTGGAATCTATTTTGGCAATGCCTGCCTCTTCATGTAAATTTGTTATTCTAGTGTCGAAAGGACGATCAAGAACCATCCTCAGCACTCTATTCTGAGCGACCTGGATTTTGTTCCTGTGAGTCTGTGCACATGATTCCCACACCGGAGCTGCGTAGAGGATTGCAGGTGCTATGATTTGTTTGTAGACGGCCAGTTTGTTCACCCTTGAGAGGCGGGATCTGCGGCAAATCAGCGGAAACAGACACCTAACCAAGGTAGAACACTTGACTACAGTTTTCTCTACATGCGAACGGAATAGGAGCTTTTCATCGAACAACATCCCGAGATAGGTAACTTCGGTAGACCACTCAACCCTTGTGCCATCCATGATTACAGTACAAGAGGGAGCCGGTTTTAGTTTGGGTGATTGCCGATGGAGGAACATGATTGTTTGTGTTTTGGAAGCATTGATTTTGATTTTCCACGTGGTGGCATAATCAGCAAAGGCGTTAAGGCATCGTTGAAGTTTGTTCGTTATTTCGCGAGGCATCCTTCCTTTGACGGCTATTGCGGTATCATCTGCGAACAGGAAAAACACGCAACCGTCACCGAGGGGAGGAATGTCGGAAGTGTAAATGCTGTAAAGCAAGGGGCCCAGCAGACTACCTTGCGGGACTCCTGCTGGGATCGAAAACGTGTCTGAGAGACAACCATTCAACGATACCTTAAACGACCTTTGCTGGAGGTAGTTACGGGTGATTTTAATAAGATGTAAAGGAAAGTTGAAGTTACAAAGCTTGTACACAAGTCCATCATGCCAAACATTGTCAAACGCCTTTTCAACGTCTAACAAGGCCATGGCTGTGGACTTGGATACAGCTTTGTTACTTCGGATGTTATTCATCACCCGTACTAGCTGATGATTGGTGGAGTGCCCCTTTCTGAATCCAAACTGTTCCGGAAGGAGAATGTTGCTTTCCTCGACAAACTTGAGCAAACGATTGAGAATGAGTTTCTCGAACAATTTGCTCAGCGCTGAAAGGAGGCTGATTGGTCTGTAGCTTGAAGACAATGTTGGATCCTTACCGGGTTTGCGGATCGGTATGATTTTTGCTACTTTCCAGATGCTTGGAAAGTAGTGCATTTCCAAACATCTGTTGAAGATAGCGGTTAGAAGAGACTGCACTTTCATGCTGAGTCTCTTCAAGATCAAGTTGAATATACCGTCAAACCCGGGAGCCTTCATGTTCTTGGTGCATTTCAGCGCTGAGCAAATTTGTTGTACTGTAATCATATCCGCCGGAGGCACGACACAAGGGAAGGTATCTAGGTTTTGAACGCATTGCGCAACCTGATCATCGAGCGGACTTTGGATAGTCGAGCCAAGCAAATGCGATGAAGCGACATGCTTGCCGATCGCATTTGCTTTCTCCTGTGGGGTAATTAAAAGCCGATCGTCATCATTTTCGACTTTGAGAGGTGGAACGGGTTTGGGATGATTTTTCAGGACCTTGGCTACCTTCCAGAATGGTCTGGAGCGGTCATCCAGATTCTGGACAACACGCCCGAAACTTTCATTTCGGAGTGAGTCCATTCTGGAAGCAATCTGCCTATTCAGATCGGCCATTTCACGTTTTTTGCCCAGATCTCCAGTCCTCTGAAACTGGCGTCCCTCACAGGAACTATGACAGGTTTAAGCGTTTTATATGGACGCACAAGGAAACAGCTAATACGCATTCGCACCGCATTCCGGTTCGCTTCGCGTTACGCCTTAGCATGTCATCGGCCTCTGAGTTTGAACATTTCTGCCCGTCGCTTAGTATGTGGTGCGCTCGCATCACACCCTCCAGCCGGGTTTTGAGAATGCGAGAGAATATTTTGTAGTCCGTGTTTAGAAGCGATATGGGACGATACGAGCGGGCTGTGTCGTCGCCACCCCAGGCGAGTAAGAGAGGTGCCACAGTCGGAAAAAGTGTTAGTTTGTTTACTTAAATGAACCATGCCCATTTTGTTATGGCAAGTTTGCTATAAGAAATGCTCCTCGTGTTTATTAGCGAAATTCACATCAAAGATTGACTAATTGCGTAGGAAATCAGTTTGGCACGGCATTTGTGACCAGCATACACCTTCCGGTCGTATGAAACAGGTCAAAAACTGTCCAAATAAGCAGATAAAAATTTTTGTTTTGAATTTCTGTATAGCAAAATAGTGAACTTTTCGTGAACATTAACGGCAAAGAACGCACCAACACTGGGAGACCGTGAGTTCCTGCCCACCTGTCATCTCCCATCTCGGTCGCCACCCTAGGCGAGTAAGAGAGGTGACACAGTCGGAAAAAGTGTTAGTTTGTTTACTAAAATGAACCGCCCATTTTGTTATGGCAAGTTTTGCTATAAGAAATGCTCCTCGTGTTTATTAGCGAAATTCACATCAAAGATTGATTGATTGCGTAGGAAATCAGTATGACACGGCATTTGTGACCAGCATACACCTTCCGGTTGTATGAAACAGGTCAAAAACTGTCCAAATCCGTACATAAAAAATGTTGTTTTGAATTTCTGTATGGCAAAATAGTGAACTTTTCGTGAACATTAACGGCAAAGAACTCACCAACACTGGGAGCCCGTGAGTTCCTGCCCACCTGTCATTTTCCATCTCGGTCGCCACCCTTCTTCTTGACCAATACAATGATACCGTCTACAAACGTTGCAGGAATGTTGCCAGTGAGCGCTTCGTTCATCACCAGATTGAGTTCTCGGTGGATGACGTCGAACATGCGGTAGTATAATTCTTTCGGGAGACCATCACAGCCGGGGGATTTACGGGATGCGCTGCCCCGTATTGCAGCGAGAATCTCTGACGTGGTGATCTCACTCGAGCACGCTTCATTTAACTCGTCGTTGGGTGGTATGGCATTCTCGCAGACGAACGTGTTCTCATCATCTGCTCTCTCTTCTTCCGAGTATAGGCGGGAAAAGTAATTCACCATGTGCGCCTCGATCGCGGGAGGATCATCAATGGTATCGTGCTGCATGGTTTGTAACCGGGTAATGACGGGTCGCTTTCTTCTCCGTTCTCCCAGTTGGAAGATGGAGATGGGTTCTCCCGCCACGTATGTCTCGTTGATGCGCATAAACATGTGCGAGAAGTTGCGCTGCAGTGCCAGCATCTCGCCTTTGATCTGATTGATCGTAGTTAGCATCGCTGGGTTCTGATAGTAGCCATCGTATGCTAGCTGTAGCTCGAAATAGAGCCGCTGGTGTTCATTATGGAACTCGTCGAAAGCAGCTCGCGATTTCCATTTGAAAAAAGATTTGATTTTGGGCTTAGCATACGACAGCCACCATTCCATCCAGGAGGCGTAGTTTCGGCGCTGACGGGTCCAATATTGCCACCGGTATTGGAAATCCGCCACATTATCGTCGGTCAGCAGGTGGGGGCGAAGGGACCAGAAGCCTCGGCCGTGTTCACGTCCAAGGTGGGGAAGGCAGAGTCTGAGTGTCAGCGCTTTGTGGTCGGAGAACGAGCAGACGTGAGTATGCACTGCTCGTAGATGGTCGCGAAGCCCGGTGCTCACGTAAATACGATCAAGACGGGATCGTGCATTTCTGCTGACGAAGGTGAAGCCGAGATGCTGGGTACAGTTTTTCCCACACGTCGATAAGCTGTAGTTGCTGGACGGCCGTTCTGAGTGACGGACTTGTGTTCGGGCTGGACGAGTCACTTGGGCGAAGCACGCAATTGAAATCGCCCACTAGAATTACGTGCTCGGTGCGGTTGCGGAGATAGTAGGCAAGAGTGTCGTTAAAAAAATCTTCCCGAGCAGCACGATGTGCAGTGCCCGACGGGGCATAGTTGTTGACAAGAGTGACATCTTGCACTCGTAAAGCGATCAGCCGACCGTCCAAGCTTTTCTCGACGTGAGAATACTGGATGTGCGACTTCAGTGCGATCGTCGTCCCCCTCCTTGCGTGATCCACATTTGCGACAACGACAAAGCCTGGCAAAGAGAGCTGCTCGTTCTCCACCTCTTGCAGGCACACAATGTCAAGGTTTTGGCTGTTGACGAAGGCTCGCAAAGCGTTAAGCTTCGTCGGGCTCGTGATGGTGTTGATGTTAATGGTAGCGACGTTGTAGGATGTGAGAGACATTATGGAATGTATTACTCAACCATCTCGTCGTCTTCGTCATCGCGGCGGGGCTTTTTGAGGATCGGTCGCCCTCGACTTCGCCTGTTGCTCGTGGAAGTGTTTGACTCGTCTGTCTCATTGCCGTTCGATTTACTGCGTGGAGGTACACCACCAGGCTTTTTGAACAGCTCCACCGAATCCGAAGTGATATCGGTCACCTTGGTGAGCGTTCTCGACGATGCTGGAGGTTGGGGTTTTGTTGTGTGTTGGGGTCTCGCATTCTGGCATAGTACTACCATCTCTGTTGGCGTGGTGAGTTGGCCGATGTGAGTTTTCTGGCCGAACAGTTTGTTCTCACTTGTCGACGGTGGCAATTCGGGAAAAGTTTCCGACGTTACCGGTGGTGGCGCAGCAGGCTTCGGGCCAGCTGGTTTATTTCGTGGCGGCTTTGGGGTCGATGGTTTTCGCAGCTGTTGCTGTTGCTGCTGCTGCTTGCTTTGCCACATTAGCGTAGCTCTTCTGGATCAGCAGCTTTTTATTTTGTACACACGAAATACCCGTGTGTGTCACCTCGTGGCAGTGACGGCACGACTGCAGTTGACCCTTGTAGGCAATGTATGCCTTCACTCCGTCGATAGTGGCCCACGAATCGATATTTCGTTCTACCACCATGCGGACAGACCAGATTCCAAGCGGCACGCTACCGTACTCGTGACCTTCACCAAACATAAGCTCCCGGATTGAAAGCACTTCGCCATACCGACTGAGGAACTCGAGAATCCTCTCTTCCGACACACCTTCGGGAAGATCCCACACACGCACTTCGACACTTCCATCTTCCATGGTAATACGGAGCTTGTATTTTTTTTTTCCACTGCATTCCACTTCGTGTTTTTCGTCGTGTTCATCGACCACTTGTTGGGCCAAAGCTAGGTCGGCGACCTTGACGAACGCGCATGATTCGCCTCTATGACACTGTAGTCTCTTCACATCTTCCCTCTTCAGACCAAGTACCGTACGGCAAAAAACGTAGGTTTTTTCATACGATGGCTTCAGAGGGAGATTCGAATAATCTATTCGAAAGGTGTTTTCTCGCCTCATCGCGGAAACACTGCACGCGACTTGGCCCGGAGACACAAGGACAATTGTAAAAAATGCCTGACTCTCTGATAAGCGTAGTTGAAAAACGTCTACACGTCTCAGAAGCTGAGCGATAACTTTACCATTCGCAAACATACCATTATCAGCATGAGGTCCCTTATACGATTCCTCTTGCAAAGCCTTTTCCCTTACTGCCTTATCGCATTGGAAGCAGATTTTGCGACCCTCAATCACATCCTTTACGTGATGATTAAAATCGTCGTGAAATTGTTTGGAAATTGTTTTCAAATTTCTTCGGCGAATATTTGAATGCACTTTTGACGGGTTACAGCATTGCTTCTGCTTAGCTGGATAAAACCGTCCAAACTGATTCACGTGGCTTTCACACACAGTTTTCTAACTGAGAATACCGGATCGAAGTTTGAAAAGATTCCATTCCCGAGATGAGAACTGACGGGAGGACCAATGCTGTTTTGCTATAGTACATTTTCTTTTTAAGTACAATCCAATCGAACACGCCATTTTTAACCAGATAGTAACGACTGCAAGTGAACCGCAATTCCAACTGACACTTCTCAGACACTATTTGTAAACTGGGACGGGACACGACAATCGAGAATATTGTTGTTATTGATATTTGTTATGCATACCTCATTGCAAATTTTTCATGAAGATTGACGGTGTCGTTTCGTGTTGCCAAGATTGCAGAAAGTTATTTAAATTGTTATGAAGATTTATGTTTTGGATCAAAACAATTAATATATGCAGCCGAAACCAGTTCTTATTTGATTGTAACAATTCCACTAAATTTTAAAACACAAAATGCAATGTTAACTAATAAATTTTTAAATATTAAAACCAGATAACAACTTTACATCAACCAATATCCGGAATTAACATCAATACATTAGACACTCCGTTGATTTCGGCATCACTGGTAATCATATTGGTGTGTTCCCTTTTATTCACTGGCTGCTACGGTTGCTACTGCCTAATCGACCAATCAGCAACTGGCTCCAGTTTAACAGCAAATTGGCTCCAAATCACCACCCGATTGTCGGGTCCCGTCCCAGTCCGTAAATACAGTTTCTTTTTAGTATCAAGTAGGCCTTGACAAACTTGTTGATATTTGAAAATTAAAGCGGCACTTTTCTGCCAGATGCGTATAAATCTGTGCAGCCGCTAATGCACATTTGAAAAAAGTGATACTATACTGTGCTATTTTCTAGATGGCAACACTGTCGAACCAAATCTGGTTTAATATTATCTGAGCATTTGATTGTATAAAATGAAAGAAGGATTAGATTCTCATCTAACTTACAGGTTTCATCGTTTCTATCAACTTTAAGGATTGTCCAACGTTTCATGGAACTTTTTAAAAACATTAAATCTTTAAAAATCCATATCTCCCAAACGAAAAAAGGAGTTTCTGGTGGTTACGTGATTCTTATGTACAAATGTCTGCCAAACATTTTGGTGCTATCAAAATTAGAAAAAAAGTGGGGGAATTTTGAGATATTTTCATTTTAAGTTTTAAATTGCAAACATCGACAAGTTGACAACACTGCATAAAAACTCCAAGTCCGCCGTTTGATTGTACGTTAATAATCCTTTAAAATGAGTGCGCAATCTTGTCTGTAGCATAATTTGGTCCAGAGATATGTTCAAAAGAAAAATTGTGTTTCTTGAAGATCGGAAAAAAAGTGGGGGCAGTCTCCAGAAGCGGGGGGTGAGTCGATGGGTACAAAACGTTGGATTTTTGATTGTTGGCCTAAAATAAGTCGTTCCACCAAGTTTTGTTCAAATCGGAGATGGTCGATGCAATTGACTCGGTCACTTGAGATTGAATGACCCATATATCATCCGAGTTCTCACCTACCCTATCGTCCAACTGCATCTTTGATGGAAAATTATCAGATTTTAATTTGGTTTTCACATAATTGAAGAAGTTCCTAGGACAAGATTTTATTTCAAGTTCAGTTTTTAAATTATTCTCCTCAAATGCCATATTTACGGCAAAATTTAACTGATTGCAAATGTTTAAATAGTATGCCAAAGTTTCTTCACTATTATATTTTTTATAAAATTTGTACGCTTTTTGTTTTCGATTTTTTTTAATTTTTCAGATCCCTGTTGTACCAAACCGAATGTTTTGGATGACTCTGACGTCTTCTTCTTTTAGTTGGCACTTCTTCAAGTATTATTTCAAGCAACACATTGTAGAATACGGCAACTGCACATTCAACATTTCCTGCAGTTCTTAATATTGCTTGTCAATCGACAATGTTCAATCTATTTCTATTGTTATCATAATTTGCTGAATTGTAATCAAACATTTCATCAAATTCGCAGTCGTTGGTTCTTTCATGTAGGTGAACGAATATAGAATATTCTATTGCTGTGTGAAACATTTCATTTCTGCATATGGGACTTAACGAATCAGTCACACAGAAATCTTCATAAGTATTTGTTAATAAAAGGTCTAAATAACAATTTTGTTGATTTTTCACATGGTTAATTTGATTGATTTTGTCAAAAATGAAATGGAGTGTTTCATTTTCCCCAACGACTGGAAGTAAGATGCTTTCATTGTCCATATCAGAAATAAAGTCAACATTGCGTTGGTTAAAGTCCCCATATATATGTATTTTTACTTCAGGGGGTAAACTAGCCAACTTTTCTTCCACTTTTCAAAAAAACTTATCATACGTGTCCTCATGAGCATTGTTCGGAGACATGTGTTACATCTGCTACTTGCGCTTTTACCCATACATGTTCGAATTCTTTAAATTTAGTAGCCATAATGATTTCTGAATTCAATTGGGTCGAAATCGCTTTAATACTCCACCTCCCGATTTTTTCCAGACCATTGAAAATTGCGGTCGTCTCTATAAACGTTATAATTGTTACCAAAAACTTCTTCACTTCATCCCAACTTGTTTCATTAGCCATTATGACAGAGTAAGTAGAACTTAATATATTTTTGTTAATTTCATTCATTTTACCGACGCTTCTCATGCGGTTAACATTTGGCAATATACCAAAATTTCTGTAGTGGTCTGAAGATTAGGTGAAGAAGTTGATGGTAACCTGTCATTCATAAAACTATTATCAAAAACTATTTACCCCTGATCCATGTTCCGAATTTGTTTCGTTCTGTAAAGTGTCGTGATCTTCGTTATTATCCTCCTCTATGGAGCGTGTCAGTTTTGTAGAAAGCACGAGTGCCTCTCCTTGATGTAGAGAAGTCGTCAAGTCCTGGATAATGTCGGGGTCTGCCGGATCATTGTCTTCCTCCAAGGGGTGCGTCAATTTCGTACAAAACACGAATTCCTGCTTACACACGTCTCGCATGATGCAGTTGCAGCCATCCCGTTATGCAAGTACGCTGGAACGGTACGTGGGTATACATCGCACGCCGGGTAGGGGTTTAAAATTTCCCCTCGTTGGAATTGCATTGTGGGTCGATAGTTAGCCTGCGCCGGCCTAGAAAACCGATCTTTCGCTGCCGCAAGAAGCTCTCGATCAGGTGTAGGTTGTTTCTATTCTGACTAAAACTGTTGTTGTTGTTGTTGTTGTTGTTGTTGTCGTTGTCGTCGTTGTCGTCGTTGTCGTCGTCGTCGTCGTCGTCGTCGTCGTCGTCGTCGTCGTCGTCGTCGTCGTCGTCGTCGTCGTCGTCGTCGTCGTCGTCGTCGTCGTCGTCGTCGTCGTCGTCGTCGTCGTCGTCGTCGTCGTCGTCGTCGTCGTCGTCGTCGTCGTCGTCGTCGTCGTCGTCGTCGTCGTCGTCGTCGTCGTCGTCGTCGTCGTCGTCGTCGTCGTCGTCGTCGTCGTCGTCGTCGTCGTCGTCGTCGTCGTCGTCGTCGTCGTCGTCGTCGTCGTCGTCGTCGTCGTCGTCGTCGTCGTCGTCGTCGTCGTCGTCGTCGTCGTCGTCGTCGTCGTCGTCGTCGTCGTCGTCGTCGTCGTCGTCGTCGTCGTCGTCGTCGTCGTCGTCGTCGTCGTCGTCGTCGTCGTCGTCGTCGTCGTCGTCGTCGTCGTCGTCGTCGTCGTCGTCGTCGTCGTCGTCGTCGTCGTCGTCGTCGTCGTCGTCGTCGTCGTCGTCGTCGTCGTCGTCGTCGTCGTCGTCGTCGTCGTCGTCGTCGTCGTCGTCGTCGTCGTCGTCGTCGTCGTCGTCGTCGTCGTCGTCGTCGTCGTCGTCGTCGTCGTCGTCGTCGTCGTCGTCGTCGTCGTCGTCGTCGTCGTCGTCGTCGTCGTCGTCGTCGTCGTCGTCGTCGTCGTCGTCGTCGTCGTCGTCGTCGTCGTCGTCGTCGTCGTCGTCGTCGTCGTCGTCGTCGTCGTCGTCGTCGTCGTCGTCGTCGTCGTCGTCGTCGTCGTCGTCGTCGTCGTCGTCGTCGTCGTCGTCGTCGTCGTCGTCGTCGTCGTCGTCGTCGTCGTCGTCGTCGTCGTCGTCGTCGTCGTCGTCGTCGTCGTCGTCGTCGTCGTCGTCGTCGTCGTCGTCGTCGTCGTCCAGCCTTTCCAGCTATTTTTTGCTGTATCAAACGGCGTGATTTATCTAAAGGTTATCGGTTCCTATGGGCAGATGGGCAACTGTGTTCCAAGCTGAAATCCAAGCAATTTTAGAATGTCCTATTATATGTTTGCGTAGAAACTATAAGAGTTCAAATATATGCATAATGTACGACAAGCTGTTCTAAATGCTTTAAAATCGGTGACATGTACATCAAAACTTGTCTGGGAGCGTGTTCAATCACTTCAAAAATTGTCTTGTCATAATCAAGTCAACTTCCCTAGTAGCACGCTTGTCACAAATCAATTGTAGAAACTTATATACGACTTATTTCAGTCATAAATAAGTTGCTGTAACTTATTGTGATGAAAGTGTGCTACTCGGGTTATATTGGGTTCCTGATCATTGCGGGATTGACGGAAATGAAAGAGCTGATGCACTGGCAAGACTCGGATTTTCTCATAAGTTCATAGGACCAGAGCTCTAGTGTGGCTTATCGGCTGCATCTCTTAGAATGGAGCTAAAAGCGTTGGAATCATCAAAAGTGGTGGAAAACTGGAAGAACACTTCCATTGCTAGGCAGTCGAAGCAATTCATGAATCCAAACATTTCTGTGACCCACAGAAACCTGGAACTTTCTAAGATAGATCTTAGCATATATACAGGTCTTATGACACGTAATTGTCCGAGCCGTTATCACTTGAAGCTGATTGGAAATCTTCAAGATGATGTATGTCGCTTGTGTGGCATAGAAAAAGAAGGCTTGGAACATTTGTCATCCCGCTGTCCGGCAATTTTCAATAAAACACGTAATTTCTTTGACAAGGGGCTGATAGAACCCTTTGACATTTGGAGAACAACTCCCAGTACGGCAGTGCACTTTATTGCACTTTATATTATTGTGTAATAATAGTGATACGGCATCTTGATATAGAAAAAAAAAAGTTGGAGGGTGGTGTTGACGTAGGACTACACAATTTTTGATCGATTTTCTAGTTTGAAGCATCTACCGTACCAGTTCATGAGTTTGTACTATGAGTACATGACGCTGGTGGTTGGTCCTTTTTCATTAATCTCCAATCGTGATTGCTTTCAAGCCTTCTATAGTTCCTCTGTAAATTTTTAACTGACCATGTTGCAAAAAATCCATGGAATACCAGATCACCATCGTTCGATGGTTGTTCCCTCATTTTTTGCAATAAAGTGCCACCATGTAAGTGACGATAAAAGTTTTTTCACAGATTCCATAGCGCTTCCTATAAACTGCAAAAACCATGCTCCGTATACGTTGCGGAACTTGCAGCCATATTTTACGCAGTAGAGTGAATTGCCTCACTACCTTCTGACCATTATTTCATTTTTACGGACAGTCTTAGCTCATTGGAGGCTATTCGTTCAATGAGACCGATGAAACACTCCTCGTATTTCCTTCCTGAAATACGATCTAAACTGAGCGATTTATCCAACTGCTCCTATACTATCACCTTAGCTTGGGTCCCATCTCATTGCTCAATTCCGGGCAATGAGAAAGCGGACTCGTTGGCTAAGGTGGACGCTATGGAAGGCGATATTTTTGAGCGACAAATTGCTCGTCAACAAGTCCTCATCAGTTGGCAACACAAATGGAATGATGGTGATTTGGGAAGATGGTTACATTCTATTCTCCCACAAGTGTCGAACAAACCATGGTTCAAAGCGTTGGACATGAGCCGCGATCAAGGCTAATGTCCAATCACTGTTCGTTAGACTCGCGCTTCTATCGAATTGGGCTCTCTGGCAGCAATTCATGTACGTGTAGTAGTGGTTATCACGATATCGAGCATGTTGTTTGGTCTTGTACCCTACATCGTGTTGCCAGATCTGAGTTATCCACATCCTTCAGGGCCCGAGGAAAACAACCCGCGATACCCATTAGAGATGTCTTGGCGAGCCGAGATCTCGACTATTTGAATTTAATTTATGTGTTTTTAAAACGGATCGATCTGAGAATTTAGTAGTTAGAGTCATATTGTGTTCTCCCAAGTTGTTAGCTGCCCATCGATGTACACCCATGTTTGTCCTTTTCATCAGAATGTCGCTTAGTTCGAGATCAAGAGCATATTGCTATCCAAACCTTTTGTTCACAATCCCTACCCTACCATCCATTTGCTACAATTTGTTACCCCTAACCTCGAGACAGCCGCAAGTAATCGGCCCCCGCGTTACTAACGATAGTTTAAACAATGAATATCGGCTCCGCAAAGCTACAGCAAATGAGCATGGAAAAATAAATTCATTAAAAAAAAAAATTCAATTGACCTAGCAGCTACCGCAACTGAAATTCGTGCTGAACCAGCGCATACGTGAACAGGGCATTATGAAGAGTGCTGACGTCTATTGCAATATTTGTTTTCATAACGAATATATTATCACTAGAACAATCACACACAGCCATTCCCACCCCTATCATCATTTCCATGTGAAACGTGTCAGAACCACCGTCATTTTTCCTAACGCGGCTACGTTCGATAATCGCATTACGAAAATTGAATCAGATTCTGCATTCAATATGACCAGCGTCAGACCCAAACCTTTCAACATTCCACATCGACCTCATCCGACGCCAACACTATGGTGCGATTCATTTCTCCCTTGCTAGGGCTTAGTTTAATCCTCCTCGCCACGTCAGATCCATCATTGGAGCAATTTCTATTATATGACACCACGTCGATGATCCAGCAGCTCGCCCAGCAACATTCCGGAAGATTCGACTGCGTCTTCCTGGACCTTGATCCCGGACAGCACCTCTTCGACGGATGGTTAGCTTTACTTCTGTCAGCACACGAGCTAAAAAACATCGTCAAGTATGTCCTGGATGCCACTTTCCGCCTGACCGATGAAAATCTAGCGAAAAAACCTGGTTTAGTGGTAATTCATGTGGGCAATCGAATCTTAAATCCAGCCTCCATTCCAGAGCTTGTGAAAAAATTCTTCTCCATTTTGGATTGCAACACACGGCTGCTGGTGCTAGTGGATACCTACAGTCGGGAATGCCTCTTGGGTATAGTAATGATGCTTGGCAGCATGCAGTTCGACAAGGTAGTCTACATGGGAGCCAAGCAGCAATTGGTTATTCAGTTAAATTTCATGGGAAGAATTGCCAGTTCTGCCATGCGTATCACTGAACTGCCTGCTTTGTTCCAGAGCAACGTTCGCAACTCACGGGGAAGACCCGTTCGATTCACTTTCATGTTGCAGCCATGGCCAGCAATAGCCATGTGGGCACATGAAACCGCACGCTTTCTCAACACCAACGCCGTGTTCATTCCTGGTGTTTTAACCGAGGATATGACGCCTAACGACTGCATTTCACGGCTGTACCGCGCTCATCACGTCGATCTATCGTTGGATCGCATGGCTTCTACTGTTCGCTTTCCAGAGTTGACTCATTTGTTATTCGACTTTCAACCGATCTCGCAAGTAATCGTTACTCCGCAGAGCAGACCGTTCAATGCCGTTGAAGTGTTCATCAAACCTTTTACCGTCGAAGCTTGGATTGTGTTGATTTTGATTCTGGTGCTGATGGAAGTGATCAGTTTGGTATTTCCGGCCTCGTTCAGAAACGATCCGATCCTGCTATCGGTGTGCGGTTTTGAACGATACAACCTGCACCGAGCCAGTGCCAGAGAGAAAACAGCACTGCTTCCCTTGATGGTGTTCTTTTTCCTGATGTGCAACGCATACGAATCGAAGATTACTTCATTCATGATCAATAAGCCTTCAATTGACCAAATTCGGACAATTCAGCAGTTGAGAGATTCGGGTATCAAGATAAAAGCAAATGTGGCATTGGATCCAAGGTTGAAAAACGACAGTGTCGTCGGTTCCCTAATAGAGCAGGACGACAGCTTCGAGAAGATGGACGGCGTTAATGCATACCTGCTTAATTCCTTAAACGCGCCGTTTATATTGTCACTTTTGTCAAACTACGATTACAAACTGCATCGACCGCATTACGTTTTGACAGACGAGAAAAGGGGAACTACGATCAGCATGTTTTGGATTGGGGTGAAAAGTCCGTTGGCGGAGATGTTCTCATACACGCAGCAGGTGTTTTTCGAAAGCGGACTGTACATGCAATGGGAAAAAGATTTCGATGATGTGCAAATCCGAACGGATAGGGCCGCTTTTATGAGGATTGATTTAGCTAAATCCAGATGGCTCACTTTTGAGGATTTGGAATCAACCTGGGCTTTGCTGGCGATCGGTTTGACTGTCGGTTTTGTGGTGTTTGTGCTTGAGCTTTCGGTGAAATATTGCTTGAAAAAGTAATGCACTGCATGGATAAGAAACGACGATCTTCGGGAAGTGTTATTTCAACTTAATTTAGTTATTTGTAGGATTAGTTTTGCAACATGCATCGTGAGAGTGTGAGGAAGACAGTTCTAAAAAAGTAGAAGGGGCTGTGCCTAGGGGCACGAACGGAAGCTTACGTAGGACCACTAGTGGATGGAACAAATATGTTGACCATCAAGTTCTTAACTCTTTCCGTGTTTAAGTGGGGAAACACAAGTAAAACATTTTTTTTTATCGATTTTTTATACTTTAATTTAAAAAAAATTAAAAAATGCTACGAGCACGAGGAAGGAGTGATCTATGGCCCCGGTATCACCGATTAACCGTAAGCTCCAGAAATCATGTTTTTACACAACCCAAAACTTTAAGCGCGGTTTTTTCGAAACGGTGTTTTCCAAATTGGCGGGAAAGATAACTCAAAAAGTTCTCATCCAAATGACTTGAAACCTGGCGCATCTTAAAGGAAATAGATTTTTACTCTATGTGAACCATGAACCATGTGATGTCATGAAAAAATTAACAATAAATAATTTTCAGGTCTGCCTAAAAACGGAAAAAAAACAGTGAAAAATCATGTTTTTTTTTCTAAATTTTAAAATTGTTTTTTTGGTTTTAGAGGTTCACATAGAACGAAAATCTTTTATGAATAAGGGCCAATTGATAAAAGTAAGTTTTGTCCATTTTTCAGGTCTCTAGCATGCCCGTCAATAACCAATCCCCACCGGAGGCGACCTCCTTCCGATGTGACCCCAAGGAGCCACAGAGGTCACACACCAATGAAAAAAAATCTCAAATGCAGAGGAAGATTTATGAAATTTAATGCAAAAAACCCCAAACGTTTGCGTTGTTTCATTCGCTCACAAAAAATTCCGAAAATCGTCGAGTTTTTGACGTGTTACTTGTATTTCCCCCCTTTAATTGATGACCCTGAAAAGGTAAGGTGCTTTCGTCGTCGTCTCAGTGATGTCACATACACAGATTTATCTGTAATGATACAGATTTATCTGTTATGATACAGATTTTTCTCAACATTTTGATACAGATATCTGTAAACACAGATAACAGATTATTTTTAAAAATTTAGAGATTTTTCAAATAAGTGAAATATATGTTGAACTCTGGATTATATTTATTAAATTCCGTAAACATTCCTTTCTTCCTTTTGAGTAGGTACAACAATATCTCAATTTACATTTTTTATTTTGTTATCTTCGTTAATTTTGAACTGACTTCTGATTTCTGATTGCTCATTAGAAGAGATGTTAATTTTTCATTCTCATTGTTTAACTAGCCATATCACATGGTGACAGGTACTATTGTTTTTTTGACGTAGGACTACGTCTTTCGGGAAGGCACTTTATGAAAACCGAAAAATGAAATTATGAAAGATTTTGAACGTTAATAACTTAGCTGCCCCTGTACAAATTTCAAAAAAATTATCACCAATCGATCAGAAACATTTCTACGCATCGACAACATTGCTTTTGACTGTTGATTTTCGAATTGAAACTATTGAAAAAGTGGTAAACTTCAAGCATTGTCCAAAAGCTTCGAAATAACTAACAATTCCACCAATTACGTACATGCATATGCTGCTTCCCCAACACAGTCATCAGAGAATGGTTCCTAGATGAAACAAGTCGAAGTGACGTAGGACTACGTCTTTGATTTCTATATGGGGGTACACTTTGTGAAAACTGAAATGGGAAAATGTAACAAATTATGAAAGATTTTGAACGTTAATAACTCAGCTGCCCCTGAACCAATTTCAATAATTTTATCACCAATCGATCAGGGCTACGCTTAGGCATCGATATCAATGACTGACTGTTTATGCTCAACAAGAAACAGTAGTAAATGTCAAGTATTGTCCAAAAGCGTCGAAATAATTAACAAATCCACCAATTACGTACATGCATATGTTGCTTCCCCACCACAGTCGTCAGAGAGTAGTAAGTAGACGAAACATGTCGATAAAGCATTACGACGAGGTTCTGTAGTTCAGTGGTTACCGTTTCTGCTTACTGAGCAGAAGGTAGGGAGTTCAATCCCCTACCCCCCCCCCCCCCTTGCAATTTTTCACTTTGCCTTATTCTATCCCCACTAGATTTAAATAAAGAACAAATTCTGCTTTAACCGATCGCATAACTTACCATAGTGAATCCTAATCTAAAAATAACCTACCTCGCTTACACTACTATCCTTCCCGAGATAGCCGTGGAGATGTAGAGGTATTCTCGGTCTCTTGTAACAACCGGACGTTGAACTAATCATCCTTCCCTCCCCAAAAGACCGGGAGGACGTGGCCGGCGCTGTGAATTGATCTATGGAATGAATTAATGTGCTTGTACATTGAAGATGGAAAGCTTATCCCATGCACCCATCTATGTAGTTCTCTGTGCAAGTGGATTAGTTGTGATCATTCACGGAGGAGCAACTACGAAGTGCACGGTCAGATAACGTTAACTCGACGGCAAACACATTCATTGATACGTTTATTGTTGTGGATGATAGAAGAGCATAGCAGAAATAGTGCGAAATAGGAAGCTATGGTCATCACACAAAAGAGGAAATCGAAAAAGCGAATTGGCTTTCACCCTTCTGCTTCTAAGCCCCTTACAGTCATCGCCATAGCATCGCATCGCTCTTGGTTTTAGGGCACTTACTGGTTGCAATTTTTAGATCAGGATTCACTGTGATGCGATCAGTTGTAAGCAGCAGAAATTTCCTTCCCAACTCTCTTGTGGAATCTTTTAGTGGCTCTGAAAAGGGCCAGTTTTGATAGATTTCGACGGAGAAATTAAGAGCGTTCACCACAAATACGAAGAGCCAGCTGAATGTCCTTTGGCATAATTGTGACACGCTTGGCGTGAATGGCGAACAGACCGACCAGATAGGTCGTTTATTTCACTCATGGAGGGTATACTTATACCTGCGTCGAGTAGCATATTATTAATACAAGGAGGGTACAATACATACAGTGGGAAGCAAAATACTGAAAAGGGGAGGAGTTTCGCTTCTTATCCTACGGGCACAAAAGGAGACACCACCGTCGAAACGACTATCATTCTCTGCTTGATCGTCAAGCAGTTCAGTTCGGTGTTAGCTCGCTCTCTCGAGTTGTTTGAAAAGTTCATTGCGATAGTGTTCGTGTTCTCTCTTTCGCGGTTTGTCGTGCGTGTGTGTGTGCCCCGTAATGGGGAAGCATCGGTCGCGAAGCCCGGCGAAGGTCCAGAACCCCGGAGAAGGAAGCTCCGGTGTGCCTACCTCGAACAGGTTTGCTGTTCTCCCCATGGATGGGAATATCCAGCCAGCTGTGTTGGAAAAACGCAGTAAGAAGAGGAAGAAGAATCGAGGCCATTCCGATGTCACTGCGACGAACAACAGCGATGTTGGAGATTTCGGTGACGCTGCCGAAACCGTGAATACTGCCGAAATGAGCACGGCAAAAGTGAAGCTACCTCCATTGGTAGTGAAAAATGCCCATCTTAATGTGCTCATTGCGGATCTAGCGACGCTGGGTGTTAAAGCCGAATACAAGTTGGGCAGAGTCGGCACTAAAGTGATGCTCCGTACCAAAACGGAGTTTGACGTGGTCGTCGCCCACCTGAGGACTTCCAAGGTGGAATTCTTTACCCACGACATTCCCGGTGAGAAGCCGTTCAAGGTCGTCATCAGGGGCCTACCAAACTTCGACCCGAAGTTTATCGAATCAGAAATCAGGGACCGGTACAAGCTGGCCCCAAGTGCCGTGTATCGAATGACAAGAAGAGACGAGAATGTGAAGGCGTATCCGGATAGCCTTTTCCTGGTACACTTCCAGAAGGGAACGGTGACGCTCAACGCACTGAAAGCCTTCCGGTCCATCAATTCCATCATCGTTCGCTGGGAGCCATACCGTGGCGGCCATCGCGATGTGACTCAGTGCCAGCGGTGTCTGAACTTCGGACACGGTACCCGCAACTGCAACATTAAGCCACGCTGCGGAAATTACGCTCAAGACCATGCCACCTCCGAATGTGCTGCGGATGAAGCTGTGGCGTCCAAATGCGCCAACTGTGGTGGTGCTCACCAAGGATCCAACAAGCAGTGCCCTAAACGCGAGGATTTCAAGCGCATCCGAAATCAAGCGTCCACCAACAATCAACCAGCACGAAGGAAGCATAAGGCCCCGGCTTTCAGGACAGAGGACTTTCCACCTCTTCGTGGACAAGCGAATCCCAGGGTGCGATCCGCGCCCCCTCAAGAAACGTCTGGATCTTCTGCTGGACAAAGCTCTCCATCCCCCCCTGGATTCTGGAGGCAACCAACAGCTCAAACAAACAATCCCGATCTGTTCTCAGCAGACGAACTGATGGAGATTTTTATCAACATGACCGGTGCTCTACGTAAGTGCCGCAATAAGCCCGAACAGATCCAAGTGCTCGGTAAGTTCATCATCCAATATGGTGTCTAAACCGCTAACCATCGCTACCTGGAACGCTTGCTCTGTAAGAGCTAAACAGATTGAGCTTGCCGACTTCCTCCGCAAGCATAGCATCAACGTGGGTCTTCTAACCGAAACCCACCTAAAGTTCGGTGACAGCTTCTGGTTGCCTGACCACAACATTATCCGGCTTGATCGCACCAGCTCCAGGGGGGGTGGTGTAGCGGTCATCGTCAGAAAGGGAATCAAGTTTTGCACTCTGCCCCACATCCGCACTTCTATCATCGAGGCCATTAGTGTGGAGGTGGAATCACCAACTGGAAACGTCCGGTTCATCGCTGTTTACTGCCCACGCCAGTGTACCGCAAGCAACGGATTAGGAATCCAATTCAAGAAGGACCTGACCGCCATCACCCGTACTAGCTCCCGATTCATCGTTGGGGGCGACCTGAACGCCCGCCATGAAGCTTGGCGGAACTACCAGAGGAATCGAAACGGATGTCTATTGTTCGACCACGCACAACATGGACTGTACACAGTGCAATTTCCGGACGAGCCAACTTTCATCTCTCCAGCGGGAAATCCCTCCACGCTAGACTTTTTCCTGTCAAACATCGGACTATCCAAGCCGGAGGCGCACAACGATATCAGCTCCGACCACCAACCGGTGGTGACTGAAGTCGGTGTCAACGTGGTTCCTGCTAGAGGCTGCCTGCGTAAAGACTACCACCATGTCAACTGGGTGCAGTACGGTCGAATGGTGGACAGCAACATCGATGAAAATCCACTACTCGACACCGTAGATGACATCGACCGGGCGTTGGAAGGACTCCAACAGGCCATATCCGAGGCTGACGAGACATGCGTTCGACAAGTTCCTGTGAGGGGTAAGTTTGTTGCTATTGATTCCCACACCCAATTATTGATTCGATTGAGAAATGTGCGTAGACGCCAGTTTCAGAGGACTGGAGACCTGGGCAAAAAACGTGAAATGGCCGATCTGAACAGGCAGATTGCTTCCAGAATGGACTCACTCCGAAATGAAAGTTTCGGGCGTGTTGTCCAGAATCTGGACGACCGCTCCAGACCATTCTGGAAGGTAGCCAAGGTCCTGAAAAATCATCCCAAACCCGTTCCACCTCTCAAAGTCGAAAATGATGACGATCGGCTTTTAATTACCCCACAGGAGAAAGCAAATGCGATCGGCAAGCATGTCGCTTCATCGCATTTGCTTGGCTCGACTATCCAAAGTCCGCTCGATGATCTGGTTGCGCAATGCGTTCAAAACCTAGATGCCTCCCCTTGTGTCGTGCCTCCGGCGGATATGATTACAGTACAACAAATTTGCTCAGCGCTGAAATGCACCAAGAACATGAAGGCTCCCGGGTTTGACGGTATATTCAACTTGATCTTGAAGAGACTCAGCATGAAAGTGCAGTCTCTCCTAACCACTATCTTCAACAGATGTTTGGAACTGCACTACTTTCCAAGCATCTGGAAAGTAGCAAAAATCATACCAATCCGCAAACCCGGTAAGGATCCAACATTGTCTTCAAGCTACAGACCAATCAGCCTCCTTTCAGCGCTGAGCAAATTGTTCGAGAAACTCATTCTCAATCGTTTGCTCAAGTTTGTCGAGGAAAATAACATTCTCCTTCCGGAACAGTTTGGTTTCAGAAAGGGGCACTCCACCAATCATCAGCTAGTACGGGTGATGAATAACATCCGAAGTAACAAAGCTGTATCCAAGTCTACAGCCATGGCCTTGTTAGACGTTGAAAAGGCGTTTGACAATGTTTGGCATGACGGACTTGTGTACAAGCTTTGTAACTTCAACTTTCCTTTACATCTTATTAAAATCACCCGTAACTACCTCCACCAAAGGTCGTTTAAGGTATCGTTGAATGGTTGTCTTTCCGACACGTTTTCCATCCCAGCAGGAGTCCCGCAAGGCAGTCTGCTGGGACCCTTGCTTTACAGCATTTACACTTCCGACATTCCTCCTCTTGGAGACGGTTGCGTGTTTTTCCTGTTCGCAGATGATACCGCAATAGTCGTCAAAGGAAGGATGCCTCGCGAAATAACGAACAAACTTCAACGATGCCTTAACGCCTTTGCTGATTATGCCACCACGTGGAAAATCAAAATCAATGCTTCCAAAACACAAACAATCATGTTCCTCCATCGGCAATCACCCAAACTAAAACCGGCTCCCTCTTGTTCTGTAATCATGGATGGCACAAGGGTTGAGTGGTCCGCCGAAGTAACCTATCTCGGGATGTTGTTTGACGAAAAGCTCCTATTCCGCTCGCATGTGGAGAAAACCGTAGTCAAGTGTTCCGCCTTGGTTAGGAGTCTGTATCCGCTGATTTGCCGTAGATCCCGCCTCTCAAGGGTGAACAAACTGGCCGTCTACAAACAAATCGTAGCACCTGCGATCCTCTACGCAGCTCCGGTGTGGGAATCATGTGCACAGACTCACAGGAACAAAATTCAGGTAGCTCAGAATAGAGTGCTGAGGATGGTTCTTGATCGTCCTTTCGACACTAGAATAACAAATTTACATGAAGAGGCAGGCATTGCCAAAATAGATTCAAAAATTAACGAAATTAAGACTAAATTTACACAAAAATGTAATTTATCAGAACATGCTTTGATAAGCAATTTGTATATAGTAGGTTAGGTGTACATTAGGGTGCTTCATTCTGAAAAACGTGATGAATTTCTGATGGGCCACCCTCCAGTTCGATTCATAGCCCCAAAATATGAACCTGTGCAAAAATTGGTAAAGATTGATGAAGGTTTAGAGGTCGCGCCAATGATTTGAAATTTGTATGGGAATTACTATGAAAGAATTTAAAAAATCGCTTATATCGCTATAACTTTGCTTCTACTTGTCCAAATGTCGAAAAAATTTAGTATGTTATTGCTATGGCAATAAACAAAAAGCCTACAGTTGCTACGCTCAGTTTTGCAGCGTATCAAGAATTATAAAAATGTGAAAAAATGGCAAAATAGGGTAAATTGACAGATGAATATGTACAAGGCAACAACGCCAATTTCATCGCAACAACAACAGGCTTGTTGATCATTGTCATGACAACCACATATTTTTTTTTTTCAACGTTTGGACAACTACAACCAAAGTTAGAGCAATGTAAACGAAAATCAATAATTTCCCATACTAATTCACCAAAATCTCCATACAAAATCCAAATCATTGGCGCGACCTCTAAACCTTCATCAATCTTTACCATTTTTTGCACAGGTTCATATTTTGGGGCTATGAATCGAACTGGAGGGTGGCCTATCAAAAATTCATCACTTTTTTCAAAATGAAACACCCTAGTGTACATAGTAGTTGTAGGTTAGTTGTAGTTGTAAATAGTAGTTATAAGTAGTCTCCTTTTTCCAATTCAAATCAAACCAATCCCACCAAGGTGGTCATACTTTAAAATAGGCCTGATAGCACTAGGAACTGTAAATAATAATTAAAATCTCAAATGTACCAAAGTTGAAAAGACGCATCTGTGTCACTTAACAAATTCATACATGTAAACCACACAATCACAAGAAATAAAGATCATTTAAATGGCAAAAAAAAAAAGTCGAAACGACTATCAGTTATTCTCTACCGAAGCGAACAGCTAAACTATGGCACCGAAAACCACTGGAAAGGCCGCCAAGAAGTCCGGAAAGGCGCAGAAAGTCATCGTCAAGGGAGAGAAGAAGAAGAGGAGACAGCGTAGGAAAGAAAGCTATGCCATCTACATCTACAAGGTGTTGAAGCAGGTCCACCCGGACACCGGAGTCTCGTCGAAGGCCATGAGCATCATGAACAGCTTCGTCAATGACATCTTCGAACGTATTGCTGCTGAGTCGTCCCGTCTGGCTCAATACAACAAACGCTCGACGATCAGCTCCCGCAAAATCCAAACTGCTGTCCGTCTGCTGCTGCCGGGTGAGTTGGCCAAGCACGCTGTCTCTGAAGGAACCAAGGCCGTCACCAAGTACACTAGCTCCAAGTAAATTCGTACCATCCAAACAATCAATCGGCCCTTTTCAGGGCCACAAATCGATTTCCAACGTGAAAGAGGTTTTGATAATTTATTGAACTTTTAAATGTTCGAAAGCAGCGTTAGCAAAGTTCGCGATAAGAAATCAGTTGATTTGCCTAATGAAAATAATGTTGACAAAAAGAATAAGAGGTTGCATCTATGACACGACCGTACGGTTTTGACGTAGGACGTCTGTGATATCTATATGGGGACTAGGAATGGGCGATGTCGATGCGATTTTTACAGAATCGATTTTTTTGCCTCGAAAAATCGATTTTTTTCATCCGATCTTTTTCTGTTCGATGTTTGACAGAATCGATTTTTCAAAGTTGATATCGATTTTTTACTCATTTAAACTTTTTTATAAAGCCTTTAAAAAAACAAAACGCCTAAATTACCAAAGGAGAAAATAAAATCGCCGAACTCTTTTTTATGTTGTTGTTGATTATGTTGAATCAAATGTTACACTAGTTTACAAAACAACATAAAAAGTGTGAACTTTAGTGGTTGACCAACGTTTCTAATGCAAAATCCTACGCTGAATTCAATGCCGTGGTCAGAAAAATATAAAGTAGAGCCATTTTTTAGATATTCAAAAATTTTGATTTTTTGAATTTTGGACAAAAGTACGATTACTAAAATGTCAATATCTTTGGAACTAGTGCACCAATTTTAAATCTTTTTTTATGAAAATGAAGCTAAAGGATATTATGTCTTGATTAAAAATTTAATTTTGAAGTCATTTAAAAATTTACAGCATTTTTTTTTATTTTTCCTGCGAATTTTCCATAAAAATCTTGTTTTAATCAACATTTTTAATGGGATAAAAAGATTCAAAAAATCTTTCCATAATTTATTCTTAAAGTCCATTAAAAACTGGAGAAAATGAGTCTTTAATGGATAAAATCGGTTGGAAATTGTCGAAGTTATGAATTTTTTTGTAAAATCATGGAAATTGAATGTTCCAAGATTGGCCGTTGTCCCGCTCCTAGGTTCATGCACCACTTCCAGTAAGCCTTTCTGCGGACGTGTACGCATACGGTGCATTTCACCAACACTACCAGCTGTCACGCAAAATTAAATGGGATATTTTCAACAATATAATTTACGCTAGTGTTTGTGAGACCGCTCGGCGAGAACCTAACGCAACCAACTCAATTTGACAGCTTTCTTTCTTTAACATTGCTTAACGATGTATACGACAAAACTTGAATTCAAGTGTAAAAATGATCCTCAAAAGTTTTGTTACGCGTGTGGCAACTATATATTTACAAAATCGGTCAATTTCACTGCTTCGTTGCAAACTGCATACAGGCTTTATTTTAAAATTGATCCTGGAGACTTTGACGAACCGTGGATTCCAAAAGTATTATGTAGTTCGTGCAAAACGTGCTTGGCTAGGTGGATGTCAGGCGCAAGGTAAATTGATTTTTTGAATAACTTTCATATTTGTTCTTTCTTGATCGACATTATCTTACTTCATCTATTTTTGATAAGTGTTAATGTCTTACTTACTAACTCACTTATTTGTTATCTGTCAGTCGCTATTTGTCCTTTGACATGCCCACCATATGGCGTCGACCGTTTTGTCATGCAACGGATTGTTATTTCTGCTTGACAAAAGTTAAGCAACAAGGACGTCACAAAACAGTTGAGTATCCACAAGTGGCTTCTATGACAAAACCTGTTCCACATTTAAGTTCGGTCCCGTATCCTGTTTACCCAAAGTGGAAACGAGCGCCCTCTGTTGAATCGACCGTTACAAAAAGTGAGGAGGAATTCAAGGAGGAATGCGAGGAAGACTTCGAGGTGGAATTGGAAAGAAACCCAAAACTGTTTACACAATCCGAATTTAATGATTTGGTGCGAGATCTCGACTTATCGAAGGAGAAATCCGAATTGCTGGCATCACGCTTGAAAGAACACAACATGCTGAGCAAGGAGGTCAAAATTTCTTGTCACAGGAATCGTCACAAGAAATTTGACAAATATTATTCTACAAAGGACAAGGCATGTTTTTGCCATGACGTAAACGGCTTGTTTGAAGAGTTTGGTGAGCCATATGATCCAGTTGAATGGCGTTTATTCATCGATAGCAGCAAGTTGAGCTTGAAAGCCGTTTTACTGCATCAAGGGAATGAGAAACCTTCTATTCCATTAGCTCATGCCGTTAATATGAAGGAAACGTATGAATCAATGGCTCTATTTCTCAATTTGATAAATTACAATCAACACAATTGGAAAATTTGTTCCGATCTTAAAGTGGTTGCCATGTTGACTGGATTGCAACAGAGATACACAAAATATATGTGTTTTTGTGTAAATGGGACAGTCGAGCTCGTAAGGAACACTACGTTCGAAAAGATTGGCCAAAACGGGATAATTTCACAATTGGTAAAGAAAACGTTAAAAATGATCCTCTTGTGGTAAAAGAACGCATAATACTTCCACCACTACATATAAAACTTGGGCTATTCAAAAATTTCGTCAAAGCGTTGCAAAAAGAAGGGCCGGCATTCCAGTACTTGAAATCAGTATTTCCAAATTTATCTGACGCAAAGATAAAGGAAGGTGTATTTGTTGGCCCACAGATCAAAAAACTGCTCAATGATTCCGCATTCAATACAGTTTTGACACCAGATGAGGAAGAAGCGTGGAAATCGTTCCAGCGTGTTGTCACAACCTTTTTAGGAAATTTCAGAAGCCCAGATTATGAGGAAGCCGTCGATGAATTGCTCAAAAATTATGAGAAAATAGGTATAAATCAAAAATATTGTGTTTGTTACACATAATTAATTTCAAATCCTTTTATTTCACTGAACACAGGTGTAAATATGTCTTTGGAGATACATTTCCTACATTCTCACATGGATTTTTTCCCGGAAAATCTTGGTGACGAGAGTGATGAGCACGGCGAACGTTTTCACCAACAAATGAAGATGATGGAACGTCGTTACCAAGGGTTTTGGGATGAAGCAATGATGGGTGACTATTGTTGGTTTCTGATTCGAGAAACAAGTTCAAAACATCGAAGACTAAGTCATTAGATTCTCAATCATTTTTAATAAAACCTAAATAAATTTCTTTTGTATCAACTCGGTTTTAAATCCTGATATGCCTTAATCAAATTGATATGTAGAGAAAAGAATCTCCCATGAAAACTTTACATGCGATTTGGATGCTTACAACGACACCTAGAAAAGGAACTCTAAAGCTGTTGTATTTCAGCAACATTTTTAAGTGTTTTACAAAAATGCTCATAACTTCGACAATTTCCAACCGATTTCATCCATTAAAGGCTCATTTTCTTCGGTTTTGAATGGACTTTAAGAATAAGTTATGGAATGATTTTTTGAATATTTTTATCCCATTAAAAATGTTGATTAAAACAAGATTTTTATGGAAAAATCGCAGGAAAAATAAAAAAAAAATGCTGTAAATTTTTAAATGACTTCAAAATTAAATTTTTAATTAAGACATAATATTCAAGTGAACGATAGCAAATTTATTTAGCTGCATTTTCATAAAAAAAAGATTTCAAATTGGTGCACTAGTTCCAAAGATATTGACATTTTAGTAATCGTCCTTTTGTCCAAAATTCAAAAAATCAAAATTTTTGTATATCTCAAAAATGGCTCTACTTTATTTTTTTCTGACCACGGCATTGAATTCAGCGTAGGATTTTGCATTGGAAATGATCATCACCTTACCGAGTTCAAAAATGCTGTAAACTAGTGTTATCATTGAATTCTTGAAAAAAAGATAAACAAAATGGTATTTCACTATCCCAAAAATATGTTTTTATTGAAAATCAAGCGATTTTAATTTCATCGTCCTCAAATTTTGCTAAACACCCTTTCAATCTTGGGCTTTATTTATTTGTTACTTTTTATGTTGTGTGTACTTTGGACCCATTCTTTCTAATTCATCCAGCTGATTTTGTTTGCAAAAAAAAACACGCACTCCTTGATGCAAAAAAACATTGGAAAGGTGAGTTTTAATACCTACACACTAAGATTATTTAACAGATTTCTGTAAAATTTTACCGAAATCTCAACAGCTGAACGTTCGGTAAACAATTTTACAGTTTTCCTGTAATTATTTACAGATAATTGTGAAACATTACAGGAAATCTGCGAAACTGTTTACCGAACGTTCAGCTGTTGAGATTTCGGTAAAATTTTACAGATTTCTTTAAAAATTTCTAAGTGTGTACAGAAGATTTTGAAAGCTCACTTAGAAAAAATCATGTAAATTTAGGTGCTCTGAGCCTGACACATACGAGCGTCAATTTTGACATAAAATTGTGTCATAATAGACGTGAAATTCAACTCAACAAAACGTATTTTTCGTCGAGTAACGAACTTTTCTGTCTCGGAGCATTTAATTTTACGTTACATGTTTGTTTACGTCTCATCTTTTACGTCAAAGATGGATTCCGTCACATGTAAAATTAGGTATTTCTAACTGTGAAGCTAAATATTCGCAATATTTCTTAATAATTCGGTTTCAATATTTAAATCGAGGGGGACGACTCTATCTACGATGTAGGAAATATTGTGATTTACTGTGGCTAGCTGTGCGTAAGCTGAGTAGATAGAAAGAAGATTTATCACAATTTGGGAGATTTCCTGCAAAAAGATGATGCGCGATACAAGTAGATGCGAGAAATGAAAGAAGATTTTTAGAAGATTGATTTTTCGAGCATCTAGAATTGAGATTTAGATGTGTCGCCCCCCACGATTTAAATAGAGTGCAATTGCTTTTGTGAATTGGTTTTATACAAATAAATGCTCACACACATACACTAAAACAACAGGAAGAGGAATATTTCGTCTAATAGAAGATTATAAAGCATAATTCAAATATTTAAAAAAAAAATCGATTTTACTCGAATCGATTTTTGTTCTTTCGATATTTTAGAGGATCGATTTTATAGTCAGTTTTAGAATCGATTCGACAACATCGATTTTTTGTTTCAAAACGCCCATTCCTAATGGGGACATTGTGAAAACCGAATATGGAAGGTGAATTAATTGTGACACGCTTGGCATGAATGGCGAACAGATCGACCAGATAGGCCTCGCTGAATTCCTGTAGGGCCATTAACGGCCGAGCTCTGGAAGCGCAGATCGGTCTTGAAGTCCTGGGCGATTTCACGGACCAGACGTTTGAAAGGCAACTTGCAGTCAGCAGCTCGGTCGATTTTTGGTAACGACGGATCTCACGCAGAGCGACAGTTCCTGGCCGGTAGTGATGAGACTTCTTCATTCCTCCATCTGTTTCAGAGGAGCCTTTCCTCCGGTGGACTTTCGAGCAGTCTGCTTGGTGGGGCCATTATACGATGTAGATACGTTGAACGCAATCTGTTGAATAAAAATTTTAATTACCCAGCACAATCATGGGTATTGGCTCCAAGCAATATTTCATCAGATTCAAGACAAATCTGTACGATAGTAAATAGAACAGAAAATAAAAAAATATAAAAATGAGGTAAGGAAAATAATTAGAATATGGTTCAGATTAATACCTGGCTGAATAAAGATACACATTACCATTTATTATATAAGACCACGTAGTCCTACGTCACCATTGCGTACAACCGCATAGGGCTGTCCCTTGTAGTTTTTTCCTTGGATTTGTTTTCCTTCGATATTGTTTTTGAGCACCAATGCTACCCACATGATCAGAGATGTTATGCCTCAGAAAGTCCCGGTGGCGCCGACTGGGACGTTACCCAGGTAATTACGCTTACCTCAGTGAGAGGTAATTACGCTCACCGCTACACCAACGGCGCCGCTGCTCTCCAGAGTTGTAATCCTGTAACCAAACTTGGAAGCAGGGGATATTCTATATAAATTCTATTCTAACTCTTTTCTGAAATGACTTCTAACTTTTCAGGGCCACCAATGTTACGTTAGTGATAAGTTTTAACCTCCAAAACCATACAGAGTGTGTCCCTGTCGCTTCAGAGCATAGACGACATCGATGGCCATGACGGTTTGCGTTTGGCGTGTTCAGTACAGGTGACGGCATCACGGATCATTATTTCTGGGAACACCTTCAGCACACCTCGGGTTTCCTCTTAGATCAGACCGGAGATACGCTTGACAACACCACGTCGAGCCAGACGAGGGATGGCAGGCCCTGGATGTTATCACGCAGAATTTCCCAATATCGACAAAGCTGCATCATCATGACTGTATGTTTTTTTTTTTTTTCCTTGGTTTGTTTTCCGTCGATCTTGTTTTCCGTGCTGAGCACCAATGCTATCGACGCCAGGAAGGCAGCTCCCACACCTGGACCCTACCTATCGACCCATCAACTCATGAACCGGGGACCAACGGCTTTACTTCCCATCCGAAGGAAGACGTGATCAGAGATGTTATGCCTCAGAACATCCCGGCGGCGCCGACTGGGATTGAACCCAGGCCTGCTGGGGTGAGAGGTAATCACGCTTACCACTACACCACCGGCGCCGCTACATGACTGTATGTAGCCAATGGGAAGCGAGATAATATGGTACCGGCAGAGCTGGTTGTCTATATAACAGGTTGCTAACTACGATTTTGGCTTACGAGGGCATTACACCCATTCTCTACATGATCGTCAAGCAGTTCAGTTCGGTGTTAGCTCGCTCTCTCGAGTTGTTTGAAAAGTTCGTGGCGATAGTGTTTGCGCTCTCTCTTTCGCGGTTTGTCGTGTGTGTGTGTGTGTCCCGAAATGGAGGAGCATCGGTCGCGAAGCCCGGCGAAGGTCCAGAACCCCGGTGAAGGAAGCTCCGGTGTGCCTATCTCAAACAGGTTTGCTGTTCTCCCCATGGATGGGAATATCCAGCCAGCTGTGTTGGAAAAACGCAGCAAGAAGAGGAAGAAGAATCGAGGCCAGTCCGATGTCACTGCGACGAACGCCAGCGACATCGATGATTTCGGCGACGCCATCGGCAACGAAAATTCTGCCGGCCCGAGTGCGGCAAAAGTGAAGCTACCTCCATTGGTAGTGAAAAATGCCCATCTTAATGAGCTCATCGCAGATCTAGCGATGCTGGGCGTTAAAGCCGAATACAAGTTGGGCAGAGTCGGCACCAAGGTGGTGCTCCGTACCAAAGCGGAGTATGACTTGGTCGTCGCCCACCTGAGGACTTCCAAGGTGGAATTCTTCACCCACGACATTCCCGGTGAGAAACCATTCAAGGTCGTCATTAGGGGCCTAAGTTTATCAAAGCTGAAATCAGGGACCGGTACAAGCTGGCCCCAAGTGCCGTCTATCGGATGACAAGGAAGGACGAAAATGTGAAGGCGTTTCCGGATAGCCTTTTCCTGGTACACTTCCAGAAGGGAACGGTGGCACTCAACGCGCTGAAAGCCATCCGCTCCATCAATTGCATCATCGTCCGCTGGGAGCCACACCGTGGCAGCCATCAAGACGCAACGCAGTGCCAGCGGTACCTCAATTTTGGACACGGTACTCGCAACTGCAACATCAAGCCACGCTGCAGCAACTGCGCTCAAGAACACGCCACTTCCAACTGTCCTGCGGATCGAGCCGTGGCGTTAAAATGCGCCAACTGTGGTGGTGCTCACCAAGGATCCAACAAGCAGTGCCCTAAACGCGAGGATTTCAAACGCATCCGAAATCAGGCGTGCATCAAAAATCAACCAGCACGAAGGAAGGATAAGGCCCCGGCTTTCCGCCTCTTCATGGACAAGCCGCCCCCCTCAAGAAACGTCTGGATCTTCTGCTGGACAAAGCTCTCCCCCCCCCCTGGATTCTGGAGACAACCAACAGCTCAACTAAATAATCCTGATCTGTTCACAGCGGATGAATTGATGGAGATTTCCATCAATATGACTGGTGCTCTTCGTAAGTGCCGCAATAAGCCCGAACAGATCTAAGTGCTCGGTAAGTTCATCATCCAGTATGGTGTCTAAACCGCTAACCATCACTACCTGGAACGCTTGCTCTGTAAGAGCAAAACATTTTGAGCTTGCCGACTTCCTCCGCAAGCATAGCATCGACGTGGTTCTTCTAACCGAGACCCACCTAAAGTCCAGTGACAGCTTCTGGTTGCCTGACCACAACATTATCCGGCTTGATCGCACCAATTCCAGGGGGGGGGGGTGTAGCGGTCATCGTCAGAAAGGGAATCAAGTTTTGCACTCTGCCCCACATCCGCACTTCTATCATCGAGGCCGTTAGTGTGGAGGTGGAATCACTCAATCACTCAATCAGAGTACAGAGAGTATAGACCAGTGATGCAAAATATCATGACACTCACGTGACACTCGACTTCGCATCAACCGACTATCGCTGATAGATCGTTTTGTCACGCAGTGAGAGTTAGAGCCATGGCAAACAACAATCACCAGTAATGGTCGCTGCTCACAAGCAAAACGTTACACTCGCTGTTGATGACGAAAAGCACAACGAAAACGGTGAATACTTCTGCAGTACGATCATGAGAAAAAGCGAAACGACAGAAGAAAATGAAAACAATGCCTACGCATTCCAAGTTTGTCTCGGCAGGCGCGACTGTGTGAGTTACAGACAAAGCAGGCAACATGAAACGGAAGCTGTTGGGTTCACTCACCAACACACTCACATAAGCAAGCAAAGCAGCAACTGCTTCAAAACGAGCACAGATCAGTGTCGTGATTGTCGGGAATGACCAGATCGGTGATGGATCACAACAGAAGACGACATTCATCAGTTGCTTTTTACTTCTTTCGTCAACTTGATGGATGGTCATGGAGAGAGCTTCGACGAGCACATTGATAGGAATGTTCAAAGCGTTACTACCATCAGCTGTTTGGCGATCGTGATTGTGATAGGTCGTAACTCTGGTATAGACTTAAAGTTCAGAGAGTACAAAAGAAGAGGAGCCAGTGTCGCTACTTGATAGCAAACTAATCATGATGGGAGTAGTCTGTGTACCTTACCGACGTGTTAAAAAAGAAAGGCAATCAAAATTTCATTTGTTACATGCATGAGGCATGTAACAAAAAGTGTGTTGGTGAGTTCTTTGGCGTTAATGTTCCCGGAAAGTTCAGTATTTTGCTATAAGCAATTGCAAATCAAACTCATTTATTTGCAGATTTGGGCAAATTTTGACCTGTTTCATGCTACCGGAAGGTATGCTGGTCACAAATGCCGTGCCAAACTGATTTACTGCGCAAGTGATATGTAGAAACGCGAATAAACACGAGGTCCAGTGATTATAGCAAAGCTTGCCATAAAGAAACCATCACAATTCAGGGCCACCACAACTTTCTACAAAAGAGTTGAGTTATGATATTCACTTAATTCCAAAATAATATCCGAAACAACAAACTAGAAAATCTAACAAAAATTTCGTAGCCCTACGTCAACAATGCGGTCGTGTCTTGTACACCACCCTCCAACTTTTTTCATCAGGTTCAGTGAATGCCGATCACTGCGAATGATGAATGCTGAAAATGTACAAGTTCATGCAGTCACAGGCAGAATGCGTTCCATCTTCAAGCCCTGGTCCTGTTATAACGGCCTACGATGGAGATTTGGTAAATGATCAAGTGTTTTTTGAAAATATTGTTCCGTATAGACAAATATTACAACTTTGCAGATCAGTGTTGATTTCAAAAAAAAGTCAAACCGACAGCGAAACCGTTTATGGAAAACTGGAATACGGTGGAACCAAAAGTGATTACGAATAATCGTGAACTCTACAAGGAACTCAAAAATGATAACGTTTTTAAGAGATGTAAACTTAATGATAACTTGAATATTGACTTTATGACTACTAGATTTCGTTCGTGCACTCCCAACAAACAATTGCCTATTGAAGAAACGACCTCTTGACGATTTTATTCAACTGCATGCTTAATAATACTTGCACTATTTTTAATAATAACTTCTGTTCAGGCTTTGTTCACACAAATCTGGAGAATTTATTCAACCACAATATCGAAATATTTGGTTTTGAATAAGGTATGTCGAGAAGCTTTTATTCGACTTACAAGAGTTGTAACAGAGCTTTATTCGATCAATTTTTTGATTATTCAGCGTTTATTAGACAATCATTTACTTTCTTAAACAGCGATGGTATAATGGTGTATTTATAGACGCTTGATGCTCATGTGAAATAATGTTTAATTAAACACTATTATTCGTTTATTAAACTATTATTCAAGTACGGGATAGTTAAATTAATCCGAAAATAATAACGGCACAGAAGCAGAACCATGACCTTCCGATCACCAGCCGCTTGCCTTGCCATCTGAGCTATCCTAGATTACATCATATGGGCAGCTAAATAATCAATAAAAGTTTGAATCTGGAAACCTATCAGCATTCCCAGCCATAACTCTAGCTAATTCAAGGAGATGTGAGAATGATTAATTCATTCATAGTTGTTTAACATGAGACCAACGTTACCTCTCCATCTTTCTAATTTCGATGGAAAGGATGCTATTCTTTTCGATAGATCTATGAATTGGTTGTCGTGAGTGATACGATTTGAATTAATTAGGCGTAGAAAATAAATAAAAAAAGAAGGGTTGATGTTGGGATTGAACTCACGACCTTCTACTTGGAAAGCGGAAACGGTAACCACTATGCTACCAATTTCGTTTTGATGTTAGCCTGAAGCAGTGTTGTGGAATAATGAATGAATACGCCGTTTGTAAAGCATTTACAAAGCATGAAATTAAAACATGGACGCATAGCGGTATAAGAGCTATTATGCTACTGTATTCACCTTTATTCAGCAATATTGGTAAGCAATGCAATGGAATCTAATAATGGAGCTAGAAAACAATTATTAGACGTCTAATAAGGCATTTTATTGAATCAATTTAAAACAGTCGAATTAAAGCGTCAATGTATGTCCAAATTACACTTATTTAGTATGTTATTAGATCAAACTTCTGGTGTTGAATCAGGAAGACAGTCATCGTTTGTATTGCTTTTAATGAGTACATTAATCAAATCCGAGAAATCAGTGGAATAGTTTTTTGAGCACATAATTTTTACACTTTTATAAAGCATTTATTCAATCTATATGCTTATTTGTAACTCTGAATTATTTGTTGGACAGTAGAGTGATGCAAAATTTGAAATTTTCGCTCCACAATACTTAAACGATTCCAAATCAGATCCTGACTAACCTTTCAAAATATGAACAATGGTTCAATGCGCTGATGTCTTATGATAATGCTCAATCAACTGCCCAGCAGGCAACATTGGTCTTTCTGGGGCGTTGAATAGGACACCAAAATCATGGCTACTATGTCACACTGCAAAATACAGTGTTGCCTACAGAGCAGCTGCTTGATCATGTCATAAGTTTACCAATCTCTTAAATAATTAATAACTTTTTCCTGTCCTGTTTTACATAGAAACAATCTTCGGCAAAGTTGTAGCTGAGAAAATTTTCTATAAAAATGGTTATCTAATTGTTTCGCAGCTCAATATGGAAGAAGACTAGAAGGCAATGAACAAAAAGTTGAGATTTCCCATAGTAATTTACATGTAAACTTCAAATGGCTTGTGCGAAGTCTGTTTCTAACCAAATGAGTTGTAACTTTGGGAGGCTAATCAGGACCCGATTTGAAACCATTTAAGCACTGTGGAGCGAAAAACTCAAATTTTGCATCAGTCTATTGGACAGTGTTGTGGAATAATGAATATAATTCGCCGTTTATAAAGCATTTACAAAGCATGCAATTAAAACATGGACGCATTGTGGTATACGAGCTATTTTGCTGAGCGTATTCACCTTTATACAGCAATATGGTAAAGCAATGCAGTGAAATCTAATAATGAAGCTAGAAAACATTTAAAAGACGTCTAATAAAGCATTTTATTAAATCATTTGAAAACAGTCAAATTAAAGCGACAATGTATGTGCAAATTACACTTATTCAGTTTATTATTAGATCCAACTTCTGGTTCTGAATCAGGAAGACAGTCATCGTTTATAAAGCTTTTAATAAGTAAATTAATCATATCAGAGCAAACGGTGGAATAAAGGCGCATCTGTCGATCTAAATAAGCTTTTTTCAGCACATAATTCGACATCCTGTGTTATTCAGCATTGTACACTGTTATACAGCAATTATTCAATGTGTATGCTTATTTGTGACTTTGAATTGTTTGTTGGGCTGGCAATTCTTTGGTACAAGCAATGTAAATATTTACCTTATTTGACAAAACCCAGGTAATCATGACGTTTGATTATTGAAAACAATTTGAATGAAGAAGAAATACCTACTGGGTTTTGTCAAATAAGGTAAATATTTACATTGCTTATACCGAAGAATTATCCGCATGAAGAATCCCTCTCGCGGGTCTAAAAGAGTAAGAGATGAAGAAGCAAGTCGTTGTTCTTCAAATGTCTTAGTATGGTTTTATTATTCACTTGTTTTCATGCAGGCTGAAGACGATTTACCATCACATGGTGATCAAAAATGCGTGCCAATTTTGTATGCTAGAGGTACATTGCTGGAGGAATCAACCGATTGTGCGATTGTTTGGGGGAACATTGTTTTTCCTCTCCAATTGGATATCAAATCATCATTTTCAGTCCTGTTGGAGTCGTTCTATGTTTCCGATGTTTCTCCAAACAATTTTATTTATTTATGGCTGGAGCGATAATGGCCGTGGGACAATCTAGTACGACAGGAATGAAGTTCTGACCAGCGGTAACTTAAATTTTATCCACTACTTTGAAAATTCTCCCCGTTAACCATGCTTCCAGTGGTTATCACAATTAATATTACTCCGCGCAACGAATGAAAACAATGAATGTAGTTTCATGAACGAATCGCTTTTGAACAAAGATAATTTCTTAAAAGAAACTGTAAAAGAGTAGAGGTTTTATATGTGGTTTTTGATCACAAATTTTTCATTACCATAAAATAAATCGCCAAAAAAGTCTTTGATTACTTTATCAGAATATGGAAAAGTATTGAGGATCTCAATGTTAAGACTGTGTTCTGGAAATAAACGTGTGTTTACCGAATACTTCTAACTTTTTCATACCAGTCAGAATATTTTGATTTTCAGTATTTATTTCATTAGAACCAAAAAGAACCAACAGAAATGATTTGTAAGTTCACGGAATTATTGTGAAAAAATACCGAATCGTTCGGTAAATTCATTTTATTTTAACAAAATAAAAATCACAGTATATCTGTGAAAAATAACAGGACAACTGTGAAAATCACAGAGCTATACGGCAATTTTGACAGATAACATTTTTGTAACTTTACAGATTCGGTGATTTAAAAAATCACCGAACTGTTTACCGAACGTTCTGCTGTTGACATTTCGGAAATCTGTTAAATATTCTAAGTGTAACGTACACGCTTGCATATAATAAAAAACATCTATGACATATATGCATTCTGGTTGCTTGGGTTGCCTCGGACACTTGGTGCGGAATGACCCTGCAGTTACTTCAGAAACGAATATTGGTCATTCCAGCTCAAGTGGGTACACAACTTGTGGTCGATATCCCCGATTTGAGCCAAACTTGACCACACTAGCGTGCACAGGAATCTTGTTAAGCAGGGGCAAATTTTTTCTTCTATGGTGCATTTAATCTGGGGATGGGGAGTACTCCAAAGTGCGTGGTGGATGGTGCTGTCCACCTACCACTGTTTTTCTACTGTTCAATTTAGCTAATTTTATTTATGTTTTGCTCCGGTGGTGGTTCGTCTTCTTCAATGCAAACTGCTTTCAGACAGCCAATGGAAATTGGCAATTTAATCCCATCGACGATGTCGATGATGATCGGATCATCAAATGGTTTCGATAGTAGGCCTTTAACCGAAATGATACATTTCGAGCATAACTATTCAAATCAACGTATAAGCTTTTGTAAACAATCACTTCAATCGACTATTTGTTAACTGCTAACTCATCCACGAAAACAAACACCATCATCAGGTAGGATAATCTTTCCCCTACTAGCTGGTGTTGTTAGTTTCTGTGAGAGAGCAAGCAGTTAAGACAAATCGTCGATTGAAGTGATTGTTTACAAAGTGATTGTTTACAAGAATCGTATTCTCCTTTCGCATGCACACTGCGTCGACAAGTACAAGGTTCAAACAGTGTGCATAGCAGTGAACAAACAGTACATTGCTCTTGATCGATCCAATCTTGATCAGTGATGTTGAGTACTTGGCACTGATGAAGTCTGCAAATAGTAGACGAAATACGCGTATCTGTCAAAAGTTAAGCAATTATAACGGAATTAAAAGGAAATAAACCAACACACTCAAAGCTCTTCATAACAGTATATTGCTGTTTTTGTCCTTGCATCTGACTTGTACTCCATTGTGCTGGCACCGTCAAAACATACTGCCATCACCTGCTCCCAAGAAATCTGCATCGCTGTCAGGACCTCAGCAATAGTATTGAAGACAGGGATGTAAACCGTTGACGTTTTTTACTACACTCGCTTCGTTGCCGTGCGCGACAGTCTGTTTGTATTCGTACTCTCATGCTCTACCGTCGTCTCTCTTACACAACACAAACGGTAGAACAACATTCGAGCAAAAAGAAAATTTTCAAATAACTTTCATATGACATGTGGGATTTCGTTCTAATTCCTCAATTTGGTGTAAATTAAACCATTTCTAATCAGAAATATTATTACTAGGACATCGTTGCTTGCTATTTTCAGAATTCACACAAGCACAACATCAGCAGCTCTTGTTATGAGAAAAACTAAAATACATACATTCGTGACGGTCTTCGACAACAGTGTCGTATGACAGAGCCTATCAAATGACATTTTAGTTTGGTACTGTAATTTGATAGCTTGTTTTGCAACTGTCGCAAGCAAAGGCAGTCGAATATCACAGAAAATGTGTCGACTACTGTGACCGCTTACAAGACTGATTGAAGATGGTCGTTGCGTCTGTTTTCAACACCCGTATCACACCCAAGAATGTTTCCGTCGGCCGATCATGATCGTGGTGGCCACAATCGCTCGTCTCATCTACAATGATTGTCACTGGTTTTCCTCGCAAGGTTTTCACCTTCCGCCAAGTGTTTTTCCAGCACAGGATCGTAGTTAGCCACCAACTGGGTGGCACACTTTCCGCTCCTTCCGAATGTTCATGAAGTGGTCGGCCACCTTTGCAAAGTATGCGCACAATATCGATGAAACGTTCCATTATATAGCGATTTTGTAGCCGCTTTGCCTCTCTAGCAGCAATCATAGCTGTTTTTCGGTGGTCCAGTTCTTTGTCGATACCCTTCCTGGGTTTGAAATTTTTCCACGCTTCCATACTACCAACATGATATTGAATTCTGCGATTGTGTTTGCCCAGCAACTCGGTCGCTTTCTTCTAATTTCTGAACCCTGTAGGAATCGGACAACTTGGATCGTCCGAAAAGACCGGCAGCAAAATGTTTGATTGTGTGGAATTGGCTCTGAAGATCCAGAATAACATTGAAAATAGTTTTTTAAGTTTCTAAAATAATATTTTGATAGAAAAATGTTGTAATAATGTTTTGCTCAAGCTCTTCTTTACAGGTTAAAAATATAAACCAAAGAAAATATATTTTTCAAGATACTGATATCATCTTTTATTCAGCTACCTTTCTGATATTTTGTACAGTACATTTTTATATATTTTGAAGGCATCGTTACAGTTTATTTTTGAATATTTAAAGGTTTTGTAAGCCCTTATATGCTGTTGTAGTTACACTTTACTATTACCGTTGCGAGTACGTTAAACTTGGTAATTTTCAGCGAAAATTTTAGTTTTAATTTTTTTCAAATGTTGACCTAAATGCTAAGGCAAGATTATTAAAAAGGTTTAAAAAATATGTGACGATTGGAACAAATGCGCACAAAACTATTTAGACAAGATTGTTAACGGAATGACAACTTGTGCGAAGGATTGAGCATGTTAACCCTTTCCCAAAGTCGGGATGACAGAAAATGATGCCGAACATTCATATAAAGAACAAACCCGAATTTATTGCAGCGCACATCAACAGCTGTAACTTTTTAACCACGGTAACAAATGACTTGAAATTTTCAGAGAAGATTCTTAGACGAATTATTAGTACGACAATAATAGGTCCATGGCAAACTTATACCTACTTTTCAATTAAGGAATCCAAAAGCTGTCTTTAAACTTTGTAAAGCTGCGAAAAAGTCCATCCTCAGAATTCCTTGAGGTTCTTTTCGAAATTTTTAGAACTATATGAGCTTTCTTAAATTCTTCTCAGAAGTCCTCTGGAACTATTTTTAGAACTCTTCTTGACTTTTACTCAGAACATCTTGGGACTAAAATTTCCCTAAAGTTTCAGAAGAATTTCCTCTGTATTCTCCTGAAATTCGTCCCTGAATTCCCTTGAAATTTTCCTCAACAGCCCTTTGGAATTTCATTCTAAATTTGATTATCTCGGTATTCTTTTCGAAATGATCTTGGAAAAATCTGCAGGATTCACTAGAAATTATTCGCAGAATTTTCATGGAATACTCCCCAGAAATGTTTTCTTTTGAAACTGTCCTCTAAATTTAATACCCTTGAGGTTCTTTCACCAAAACGTTGTAGTTTTTTTTTACTACCAGAAATGTTCAATAAAGCTTGTTCCTCCATTCACCAGAACTGTGCAATTTTTACGTTAGGAATTTTCAATTCAGCTTGCCCCTCCATGCAGCAGATTGTTGCAAATCTTACACCAGAAATTTTCAATACATTCTTGCCCCCAGAAAATTTTACACCAGAAAATTTCAATTGACGAGAACGATGCAAATTTTCCATCGTTAATGTTTAATAAATATAGCTTTTCCAATCTTCTGATTAATGCAGATTTCCTTTTTCCATTTTCCATCAGACATTTTCAATATAGCGTGCTTCTCCTATCATCAGAATGTTGCAGGTTTTGCACCAAATAAAGCTTGCACTTATTTTCAGATTTTTCATCACAAATGTTCAGTAAAGCAGCTTCCCTCCAATCATCAGAATGGTGCAAATTTAGACCAGAACTTATTATGAAAATTTATTTCTCTATTCAGCAAAAAAAATGGAAGATTTGCCCATCCGTGCAGACTTACCACCAGAAATTTTCAATATAGCTTTGATCGCGCACGGTAGCACTCGATTTTCTACGTTGTGTAATTATTAATTGAAACAGACCGATTTATTGGCCGTCCTGCCATGGCGGAGGCATTAAACTATATTCATATCACAGGGATAGCACATGACAGAGAAACAATAACGAAAAGTTACAATATACAACATAATTAAGTAGTGACATCTATCGGTTGGTACAGTAAATTGTATATGCTAAGGGTAGAAGTAGTAGTTGCCGCCTGCACGAACAAGCTTATTTATGTTTAAATAAAGCTGGTGCCTTCATTTACCAGACCAATGCAAGTTTTCCACCCGAATTTTTTTGTATGCACCACTGAGTTTTCGATGATACATGGTCATGACCAATCAGAAAGTGTTCCAGGGATATTCAGGAATAATTTCTGAAAGATATATGATAATTAAATCAGGTGGAAAAAATGGATTTTTAAAAATAATTTTAATTATTATTTGAATCACCGGTAAATGTGAATTCCAGTTAAGTCCACATTGGTCATGACCGATCAGAAAGTTATCAAGGGATTTCTCATGATGGAGTTTTCAAAGCAATACAATGCGTCTCCATAATTATTCATGAAATTAACGGGTTTGGTCGAAATTAGTATATTTTTAAGGGATGCAAATTAAAAAAATTGTTTTTGGTCCTCACATTGGCTAGAATGCCCTTAAGTCGAATGTTTTTTATATGAAATCGGGCTAAACTTTTTTGAGGAGTCCAATTCCGTGCCCAGAATTTATATATAAACCGATTTAAAAAGTTTAGTATAAGCATTTACATGAAAATAAGAGTACGTTAAAAATGAATTACAGATTCGTGGTACGTCACATTTCCGTAGAAATCTGGTCGATCGACTTGGTCATTGCTGAAATCGTATGTCTATCCAGCGGGACACGGGTTTTCCAGGAAGCTTTGAGGTAGGTCCAAAATCCTTGAAGGTACGCTATAGTACGCTATTGGTACATTCCAAAACACGTTTCAACTTTGAAATTCGTTAAGTTTGTCCCGCTGGATAGATTGACGTCAATTTTCAGGCACCATCTCTAAGGCATTAGCGCAATAAAAGGTTTTCAGTGCCCTTATATTATGAAATGAGGTTGTTTCACCTTCAAATCAAGTCATCAAGAAATCAAGTTATCAAGAAATCAAGTTATTTTATATTATAATTTTGTAAATGTGGAAAAATCTTATTTATAAAAGGAGGGGCAATTGCCCCAACCTTGCCCCACCCTGTGCACGCCAGTGCTTGACCAAAACGCTTATTTTAACATTCTGAACAAACGCCTTTTTTGATTTTTCTCTAAAGTGCCTCGGTCCTTCTAAGCTACAACCCTGTATTTTAGAGATTTCTAAATTTTTCAACTTTCAGAAGAGATTACGCAAACAAATAGGCTATTCGTGATCTTAGAACGTCAATTTGAAGGTTTTTTTTAATGTTTATTCTTATAAGTGTACCTACATTTTGTTTTTGTTATAGTAACTACAGTAAACAGGCTGATTACCGGCAGGTATTGAAATTGTCAAAAAATGGCCTTTTTTCACCATGGGCGGGATTCTTTATTTCTTAATATTTTGGAAAACTCTTCTACTTGATGTGTTTCCTAGGGCAAATGATTTGGACAAATAGTTTTTGAGATATGACCAGATGAGTGAGAGGTAGTTTTGAGCTTTTCTGGTGAAAATTCAATGTTATTTAATATATTTTTATTTTTTCTTGAATTCCTTCACGCTGATGGCATTATAATATTTTAATGTTATTTAACACATGTTCTTCGCTAGATTCTCATTATCTGAAATCATAACTACCTCATTTATTTACTTCTGTCCATAATTTAATTATGGTTCTAAAAGTAAAAAATTATGACTGTCTGCAACTGTTTCCTGTGCGTAAAAAAACATGACAGGTTCGTTCATGAATGAAAAGTGGGTTTTTAAAAAATGGCAAATAAAGTTTCAACGTTTATTTTTCTTTATAACTATAATAAAAAGCATGCTTGCATCTCACGAGCATGTATCTAAAAAAATAAAATTAATTACTCAAATAAGGTTATTATTCAAGTACCAGCTGTCATCCACAACTGAAATTTTGTATACCTGCCAATCTATCTGATTTCATCGTACCTGCACGTTTTAGATGTATCCCATAGGAAACGTATTTTCACTTTTAGGACCATAACTAAATTATGGACAGAAGTAAATAAATGAGGTAGTTATGATTTCATATAATGAGTAACCAGCCCAGAACATGTGAAAAGTAACATTAAAGTAACAGAAAAGCTCAAAACTACCTCTCACTCATCTGGTGATATCTCAAAAGCTATTTGTCCAAATCATTTGCCCTTGGAAACACTTCAAATAGAAGAGTTTTCCAAAGTGTGGTGAAAAGTTTAGCCCAAAATATTAAGAAGTAAAAAATCCCGCCCATGGTGAAAATAATCAATTTTTTGACAATTTGTATACCTGCCGGTAATCAGTCTGTTTACAGTAGTTTCTATAACAAAAACAAAATACGAGTACAATTATAAGAAATAACATTAAAAAAACCTTGAAATTGACGTTCTAAAATCACGAATAGCCTATTTGGTTGTGGAGTAATCTCTTCTGAAAGTTGAAATTATTGAAAATGTCGAAAATCCAGGGTTGTAGCCCAGAAGGATCTAGGCACTTTAGATCAAAATCAAAAAAGGCGTTTTTTCAGAATTCCAAAATGAGCGTTTTGGCCAACTTTTTAAAATTCTCTACCCACTTGAGCTGGAATGACCCATATGTAATGCAAAAGACAAGATCGTCAGACACAGACAGTCAATTATAATCATTGACGATTGAATGAGTAAACACAATGTGTTGTTTGAAACAAATAAATCACAATGTTGCATAAAGCTACTGTACAGCTCCATCATAAGCAATCTTGTTGACTCGAACATCGAGCACGCTGCCGTAGGGTAGAAGTATTTAGATCTCGTAGGAAGCGCATAATTTATTGCACAATTTGTATTCCTTTTCATTTGCTACAAATAATGCAATCCACCGTCTGCCTTGTTGGTTTTTCTCTCGTTGAAGAAAACCGACTGAAGAGCATCGTTAAAAAAAATACTCGCTTCGAAAGCATCGCACCATTTTGTCCCGTACGAGCACGCGCTAATCCCTTTCCGTGATATTAATTTCATTAGCCACAATGATTTTGACATTTCCAACCGAATCGTCGTCAGCGCTGCAGCAGCGATGACATCTTTTCGCAAATAGCCAACTAAGTCGAGAGTTTTATTTGCACATTCCTTACGAAGGAGGGGGGGGGGGGGATCGGATGTCGTTTCGCGTTGCTATGATGCAATTCTAATGTGTGCAGCATCAGTTAGTGTGGTAGCATTCTTTGTCACTTCCGAATCCTTGATGATTATTGCACAGTGCTACTGCTGAAATTGATGCAGCGGGGGTGGGTACGTTGAAATGGGGATAAGCATTCTGCTAAGCTGATTTTAATTCGCGCTTTGGCATCGCTGTGATTCCACGTTGACTCCAGCAACTGCACTATACTGTGGCGAATGGATCGTTGGAATGCAGTTTAATTTCAGTCTGATGAATGTAGCGCTGTGAGTCTGGAAATGGATATTTGTCACTTCGTTCGTTTCCGCTGCTTTGAGTATTTGATGAAAATTTTTCAGCTGTAAATTTATAGCATACATGGTTACATGTGAACTTAATGACTTATCGGTGATACAATCGAACTCCACAGCAAAATATGTAATCATGCATGAATAGATACGCCAAATTAATTTCAGACCTGATACAATCAATTAGGCCTCTATAGCGGCATAAACCAACCTAATGAAACAGTTTGTTGCTCCAATTATGCAGATGCTGTGTAGCTTAATCAGCGAAATAAATAATGAATTATCTCCAAATATGATTCACCGACCACCGCCGTTCGGATGCTGATTGACAGTGTGACGGATACGCATGACTGGTTGTGTCACATCGATTACCGCCGAGATTTGTAGATCTGTTGTTGTGTTGTTTATTGAGGCGTGTCCCATTCACCTGCACCCTTTTTCAAATCAACGCTATGTAAATCCATTGCTTTGCGATATCTCGATTTGTTAATTGAGATTGATTTGCTTACACGTTAAGCCGATATTTATGGCCATTCGGGAGATAATTAATTGTCCGGCTCCGTTCAAAAGATTATAATTAGTTTTCTGATTTACTGGCTATAACATTCAATCACTCAGCTCCATCTAGGAAGAGTGACATTTCAATCACTTTCATGCTTTTGATATGTATGAATGAAGTTTAATTGAATGCATCTTCTTACCGAGATTTTATTCTGTGTAAAACCATGCTGAAATGAGATTGTCAATAGGATGTCTTTCCGTACAATGACAATGGTCCGGTAGTAGCATCATCTTAGGCAACAACAGCATGTACAGAATGCAATTACCTTGTACGGAACGGTGACTACAGTGGAAAGGTGAAAATGGGTTTCATCATCATTATCATCATCATCACCATCATTATCATCGCCGTTCTTCTGTTGCCTGCTCGCTTGGTCGTCCCGTAGACGACTCGTCCACCTACACGAGGACCGTCATGGCAGTTGTGTGCCCAGATTCCGACCGGCGATGACTACCCAAGTAACATTGTAAGTTTTATTGAGGTTTTAAAGCATTATACAAGTCTAAATCATGGTCTACCGAACCTTCATAAGAACCAACTTTTGAATCAAGGATTCCGATAACCTGTGGCTGAGTTGAATTTGAAAGATCGACTGGGTTGATGCGTGTATGGGAGAAGCTCCAGAAACGAATGATCACTTGAACAGCTGCATCTGCAAATATATGAGTACCGTAAGTGGGGGTGACATTACTTACTTACTTAAGGGTCCTGTGCACCACCAGCGGTGCAAAGGGCCAACGTGAAAGACTTCCATCCTGGGCGACTGCTCGCTTTTGCCTTAACCTGGGCCCAGGTCAGATTTCTATCGACTTGCTTAATTTCCTTATTGAGGTTCCGCCGCCATGAGCCCCTGAGTCTGCCTCTGCTGCGATGTCCTGCTGGATTCCAATCCAGTGCTTGCTTGCAGATTTCGTTGTGTGGCCGACCCACCTCCACTTTCGCTCTCGAATTTCTGTTGCTATCGGCTTCTGATGACATCGACGATGGAACTCGGCATTCGAGATCCAGTTGTGAGGCCACCAGGCACGAATTATATACCGCAGGCACCGGTTGATGAAGACCTGCAGCTTTTGAGTGCTCTCCGCTGATACACACCACGTCTCGTTGGCGTATAACACCACAGATTTCACGTTCGAGTTGCAAATTCGGATTTTGGTGCGTTGACTTATCTGGTTGGATTTCCATACGTTTCGTAAACTCGCAAAGACAGCCCTAGCCTTCTTGATTCGTGCACCTATGTCGCTCTTGGTCCCGCCGTCCGACGCTATTTGGCTGCCAAGATATTGGAAACTTTCGACCTTCTCCACTGCTTGCCCCGCTACCGTAAAGTTGGAAGGGTTGCCCATGTTGATATCCAACGATTTGGTCTTGTTGACGTTGATGGTGAGACCCGCCGCAGAGGAGCGTTTGGCTAGGTCATTGAGCTTACTCTGCATATCAGAGCGCCGTTGTGTTAGTAAAGCAACATCATCAGCCAAATCGAAGTCGTTGAGATGCTCCATGGTGATAGGCTGCCAAAGCAGCCCACGGTTCGGTACACGGTCAATTGCACCTACCATGATCTCGTCGATTACGATGAGAAACAGTAGCGGTGATAGTATACATCCTTGTCTCACACCAGCGACTACCCGGATAGGGTCAGACAAGGCTCCGTTATGCAGAACTCTGCACGTGATAGCCTCATACTGCGCTTCGATGAGGTTGACGATTTTATCCGGGACTCCCTTGCGTCTCAGGGTGCCCCACAGATTCTCGTGATTGAGACGGTCGAAAGCTTTTTCGTAGTCAATGAATACCAAATAAAGGGACTCTTGGAATTCATTGACCTGCTCCAGGATGATGCGGAGCGTGACAATAAGGTCCACACAAGATCTTCCGGCACGGAATCCTGCCTGTTGCCGTCGGAGAGTCGCGTCGATCTTCTCCTGTATCCGATTCAGGATAACTTTGCACAGAACTTTGAGAATTATACACAGTAACATGATGCCTCGCCAATTGTCGCACACAGTCAGATCCCCCTTCTTTGGGACCTTCACTAAGATGCCCTGCATCCAGTCGGCCGGAAAAGTCGCGGTGTCCCAGATATTACAGAATAGTTGATGCAACATTTGTGCGGATAGCATGGGGTCAGCTTTGAGCATTTCTGCTGATATGCGATCGACCCCTGGAGCCTTGTTGGATTTCATGCTTCGAATAGCTGCTTCAATCTCCTGCAGTGATGGGGCCTCGGAATTGACGCGAGTGATGCGCCGCACCCTAGGCGGATCATGCCGAGATGTTGATGGCTGGTTGGCCGTCGAAACTTGAAGAAGTTGTTCGAAGTGCTCAAACCAGTGTTTCAGCAGTTCAGTGGGGTCGGTAAGCAATTGTCCAGTCGTGTCCTTCACTGGCATCCTCGGGTTCATCCTTGCTCCACTCAGGCGTCGTGAGATATCGTAGAGGAGGCGTATATCGCCAGTGTTTGCGGCTTTCTCCCCTTCGTCGGCCAGGGAGTTCACCCACGCTCGCTTGTCCCGTCTGCAAGAGCGCTTGACTTCCTTCTCTAGAGCCGAGTACCGTTGACGGGCTTCGTTCTTGGCTCCTCTGGTTCTCGCCCGCTCTATCGCGGCTTATGCTTCTCTACGCTCCTCAATCTTCCGCCAGGTTTCATCTGTGATCCACTCTTTCCTCTGGGTGCGCAGCTCACCCAAGTTGTTCTCGCTTGTTTCTATAAAGGCATTCTTGATGGCCGTCCATTGTTCTTCTACGCTGCCACCTTCTGGAACGTGCGCAGCTCGAGTCTCAAGTTCTTCAACAAAAGACCTTTTTACCGCTGGATCTTCAAGTCGGCGTGTGTTGAACCGCCGCCCGAGTCTCTCCTCCCGTCGCTGGATCCGCACCATGCGTAGGCGGATTTCACCGATTAGAAGGTGATGGTCAGAAGCGATGTCGGCGCTGCGTTTATTCCGGACATCAAGAAGGCTCCGTCTCCATTTTCGGCTGATGCAGATGTGGTCGATCTGATTCTCGGTATCACGGGAAACCCAGGTGACTTTGTGCACTGGCCGATGGGGGAAGAGCGAGCCCCCGATCACCATGTCGTTATTGCTAAAAAATTATGCAAACAGCTCACCGTTCTCGCTCATTTCGCCGAGACCATGGCGTCCCATGACACGCTCATAGTCCGTGTTGTAGGAGCCGATCTCCGCATTGAAGTCGCCAGTGTAGATCTTGATGTCACCCTTTGAAACCTTATCCACGACGGCATTCAGTTGACCGTAAAAATTCTCCTTGTACTGTAGCTCGGCAGCATCGGTTGGCGCATAACATTGGATTATGGTAAGGTTACGAACCCGTGTTCTAAATCTGGCAACGACTATCCTCTCATTAACAGGCTCCCACTTGATGAGCGCAACACTTGCCTGGACGCTAAGTAGGAGACCAACTCCACGATGGCGGGGAGCGTTTTCACCTCGAATACCAGAGTATAGTAGTATCTGTCCCGACGGCAGTTTGTGTTCTCCAAAGTTTGGCCAACGAACTTCACTCAGTCCCAGGATTTCTAGCTTCATGCGTCGCGCCTCGTTGACGAGTTGTGCCAGTTTACCCTGCTGGGCTAACGTCAATACATTCCATGATCCAATTCGTGTCCGTTGTTTTGCGCTAAAAGTCGTTGCCGTTAAATCAGTTCGATGTCTTTCTCTGTTGGTTTCTGTAACAATTGTAAAGGTTTCAGAGACAGTAGGTGGTTGGCCTAAGGTCTCCTATCCGCCGTGATGGGGCTGCCATCTTAGGTGTAGCTTCCGGGGAAGAGCTTTTCTTATTCAGCCGCTGGATGCCAGTCAGACGCTGTTTGAGCCGCACCTCCATGGTGAACAGACGCTCGGGTTGGCGAAGCATTTCCTCTATCACCGTGCTATGGTTACCGCGCCAGTGTTCACGTCGCACCTCCTCACTCTGCTATTGTCGGATTGACACACATTGCCCAGGCTACGCCAACCAGCTGTGTCCATGTTTCAGCTGGCAGTCTTTTGTGATCATATGACTCGTGGAGGCGTGAGGATGTTTCTCGGTGTCAGTGCATTTTGTTTATCTAAAGAACTTATTGATAGTGATATAGTTACTGGAGAATGTAATGAAATTAAAGCCCGATTCGTATGAAATCTTTATGGTTCCTCTACTGAAGTGTTGAGTGTATCGTCAAATGTGAAAAATCAGTGAAATTCAATCGAAAAAATTGTGTGGTGAAAATGGTGACCATTTTGCTTTGGTTCCCATACACTCATCCAAACATACCTAAATGCATATAGGAGAACAGTGCGAGAGCGAAAGAGTGCGATATTTTTCCTTCTTTTCTATCCGTTAATTTGCTCTCGAGAGAATACGGGAGCGTACGTTTCAGTTTCGACGAATTTTTGCCGGTTTTTGTAGTGCACTTCCCGTACAATGTTTGCTTCTTGTTAACGGTGACATCGATTTTTGGCCTTGTTTTTTGTTCCAAATGGTTCTCAATTTGATATCCATTTTGTGAAGAAAAAAATCAGATCCGCGGAATGGAGGACGTCAAGTGAGCGTTTCATTGTAGTAGTGTAGAAGAGAAAAAGCGAGAGAGTGAACACCATCCGAAATGTTTTGTGTTGGTGGTGATGTTGGTGCGGACAGCATCGAAGCAATGAAAAGTGTATTTGTGGTAATGTAAACTATGATTTTGATGACGATGACGGCTAGTGCGTTTTTTTTTATCTCGTTCTGTCGGTTATGTTGGTGCTCAATGGTTCGGCGTGTGTTTCTCATAATTCTGGTTTATTATGAGCCGATGATGCCAAATTTCTATGAGGTTAATCCCGTAGATGTCATAGCTTCTGGAAGTGATGAGCGGGGGTGACAATTTAATAATACGATGCAGAATAAGGATAAAACTAGCAAAATACGACGCATCAGTGTTCCCGAAAATGCGGTGAGACCTTTCTTATTTTACTTTTGTGTGTGTTTTTTTTTTAATGTTTGCATTAGTATATCTATACAGCGTAGCATTTGAGAACGTTGTTCTACATTAAAGATGATTATTTTCTATTTTATTCTATTTTATTTTAAACCATTTTATCGTTCACTTCAACAGCGTATTTCCTCATGGACCGACCAATGTTGAGATTCAAATAAAACAAGAATAATCTATCCGTTCAGAAAAAAAACAAAGCATATTTGAATTGGATTCATCGTTATAAATTTTTCATGTTTATCTCAGCTCTTCGTGGATTAATCATGGAGGCAAACATTCAAATAATTAACCTTCTACCGACTACTACAAGATAAAGTTAATCAATATTAAATGGAATATTTACGTATTTAGAGAAATTAGTGGCATCGCGAGTGATAATGTGCGTGAAAGAGCTCCGTACGATCGGTGTTGATGTTGGTTCGCTTGCAACTATTTTTGCAAAAAAAATAAGTGTTTTCGTACGAAATTGACATCGAAAGTGTACCAAAAGTGCGTCTAAACGTGTTTCGCAGTTGGGTAACATTGTTTGATTTTCTCTAATGTATGTTCTACGTTTATATGACAGAGCAATTAACCATTTTATTTTTCCATTCCCGGAGAGAAAATTACATTACTTGTTGATATATTTAATTGTATACTTGTAAATACTCATTTAATCAGATTCGGAATATGAGTGATCGGGGAGCTTATTGTGTTCGCGAGTCCTCCGTTTATGTTGGATTTACTGATTTGAATCTTTAAGTTTATTTTCAGCTCTTCGATGATGGAATTTTTTTAGAATAATATTATAATGGTTCACTTTTTCAGCCTTCGTTCAGGAAAATACAAAAATATTGTAATCCATGATAACAAGTGCATGAAAACTATTAACTGTCCAAATAACCTCGATTTTTCTGACTATTGATTCATTATTAAAGTGAAATTATAAACAGCTTTCGGGGACGCCGTTTTATTTGCGACGAACACTTGAAGAAATATTATTATTTAAAAATTTATTTTCAGCTCTTCAATGATGAAACATCTTTTGAGTTCGTTGATGACGGAACATCTTTGGATTTATAACGTAATGATTTGTTTTTCTCAGTCTTCACTCAAGTTAGATCCATTGTTTTAAATAAGATAAGTTTATTTTCAGATCGTTGAATATTTGAATATATGACATCATTAGATTTACAAAATAATAATACACTTTTTTCAGTTTTCATTCATACGGGATGTATCGATTTTAATTATTTAAGCTTGCTTTCAGCTCTTCGATGATGAAACACCTCTAGGATTATATTATAATATTTCATTTATATTATTGAATTTTGCATTTATATTATAAATATTAACTTTTTCAGCTTAGAGATGAACTAGCCTACAGAAGTTAAAGTAAAGTTAATGTAAAGTTAAGGTAAAATTAAAGTTAAGTTAAAGTTAAGTTAAAGTTAAGTTAAAGTTAAGTTAAGTTAAATTTAAGTAAAAGCTAAGTTAAAGTTAAGTTAAAGTTAAGTTAAAGTTAGGCTAAAGTTAAGTTAAAGTTAAGTTAAAGTTAAGTTAAAGTTAAGTTAAAGTTAAGTTAAAGTTAAGTTAAAGTTAAGTTAAAGTTAAGTTAAAGTTAAGTTAAAGTTAAGTTAAAGTTAAGTTAAAGTTAAGTTAAAGTTAAGTTAAAGTTAAGTTAAAGTTAAGTTAAAGTTAAGTTAAAGTTAAGTTAAAGTTAAGTTAAAGTTAAGTTAAAGTTAAGTTAAAGTTAAGTTAAAGTTAAGTTAAAGTTAAGTTAAAGTTAAGTTAAAGTTAAGTTAAAGTTAAGTTAAAGTTAAGTTAAAGTTAAGTTAAAGTTAAGTTAAAGTTAAGTTAAAAGTTAAGTTAAAGCTAAGTTAAAGTTAAGTTAAATTTAAGTTAAAGTTAGGTTAAAGTTAAGTTAAAGTTAAGTTAAAGTTAAGTTAAAGTTAAGTTAAAGTTAAGTTAAAGTTAAGTTAAAGTTAAGTTGAAGTTAAGTTGAAGTTAAGTTAAAGTTAAGTTAAAGTTAAGTTAAAGTTAAGTTAAAGTTAAGTCAAAGTTAAGTTAAAGTTAAGTTGAAGTTATGTTAAAGTTAAGTTAAAGTTAAGTTGAAGTTATGTTAAAGTTAAGTTAAAATAAAGTTAATATCATTTTATATTCTGTTTATTCTCACGAGTGCGAGTGTGTGTGCGTGTGTATGCGCCCGTTTTTGTGTTTGTGTACCTATTATAAATCACTACAATCAGCATTAGTTTACCAAAAACGATCTCGGCTGCTGCATACCTTTCCCCACATCCAACATCCCAGTGATTTCTCGTGGAAGCGCAGATGATTTCTCGGTTTCCTTCACAGCGAGTATCACGTCAACACATTCCTTCCCATTCCCTATTGGACCTGCATTCGGACACGGCCGGCGCTGGTATTGCTAAATATTAGATCTTCAGTTTTTACACATTGAGGATGAATGTTAATCCCAAACATCATCTGTTGGTTCTCTGTGTAATTGCAGCTGATCTGGTAATAACAGAGTAGCAACCGTGGGCGGTCAATAATGCTAATGCTAATGCTAATGCATATGACTCGTGGAGGCGTGAGGTAGGAACTTGTGAGGACCGGAGCTAGGTATATCGCTCCTTCCAGATTGTCACTCACCATTTTGTAGGGTGACATTGGGCAAATAAATCAAAAAATTTCGTTCCCTTTCAACATTCACATATTAGCAAGGAAAACAATTTTTAGCGTATGAATATTAGTGCTGATAAAAAAAATATTTTTTCTACTCTCAACTTAGCTGATTTTAGGCAACCTTTGAGTATCATAATCAACATTTGTTTTTATTCTTTCGTGGCTGGATGTTCATTATCGCCTCCGGTGTTGTTAATATTAATATTCGTCTTCATGTTGGTGGGGACGATTTTGAGGATCAAATGCAAAATGATTATTTTGATTTTACACAATTATAGCGCTGAAGGACGTGTCGTGTTAGGTTTTACACACAAACCGATGGAGAATTATTGCCTCATGCTGAATTTATGATAAAATCTTGGTTTTTGGCTCTGGAGATGACAATATTCAAAACAATCATTTCGCTCAAATTAATTTGATTATTTTACTTTTGAGGTTCATTTCTGTTTTCGACAATTTTGGGTTGAATAATCAAGCACTGGAGAATATCAACAAACGCGTATTCGTTGATGTATGTATAATGAACTCATTCTAGTGCCAACATTTCAAAGGGGCGTAATTGCATTTGTAAACAATGGCTTTAGCCGTCGATTTCTTGCGAATAAAAGCTCACTCATGAAAAATAATGACACCAATAGGTAGAGGAATGTTTCCTCTACCATCTAGCATTTTTATTTTGAAGGAGTGAGCTTTAAGATGCGAGAAATCGACAGCTAAAGCCATTGTTTACAAAAGCAATTACGCCCCTTTGAAATGTTGGCACTGATTTGTTCATTCCATTGGTACGTAACAGTGAAGATTTTCAAAACAAAAGCAATTCATCTATAAAGGGCGAACACGAAATTATTGCGACACATTCAACAGGGCGTAACTTTTTTACCATTGGGTAAAAATCAACCAAATTTTGCACACTTTCTCATTGATGTGTATTGTGTACATGCTGTCAAACTCGAAGTTGTGTTTTTCGATTCAACGAAAATGGAGGTGAACCAACGCGAGTTGAGAGAACAAATTCTTTCCAAACACCTGGAATTTCCTGACGTGTCGCACCGGCAGTTGGGAAAAATGTTGAACATTCACCATTCAACCGTCTCCAGAGCAGGGGTACCAAAAGTACCGGTTATCGACAGTATTTCGGCGGCTGTCGGCATTTTTCCCCTTTAACAGCCTTCTGAGTGAGCTATCCATGACAGCCCATAGTTAGGCTGTCATGCGACATGCAACGTTGCCGTCTTGTACTGTACGCGACAGCTTGCTATTTTTCATAATATATTATTCTTTCGTCAACGACAACCTCGGTTTCTCAATCATTACGTTCTTCGTAGGATTGACATACACTTCGTCATACTGCCGATTCGTTGCTGCTGTCGTTAATGATGTTAGTGTTAGTCGTGTTACTCGTGTCGTGGTTCTTCGTATAACTTCTGCCAGTGCAACACCGAAGTTGATTCGGTTATTGATGAGTGCTGTCCATTGCCAAATTTTCATTCCTTTTCTCCATTCGTCAACTAAGCGCGGTCTCTAGCAGCAGATTAAGCTTGTTCTTCGGTGAGTGCGTACGGGTTTTTTTTTCTATACCTAATTTTCGACGAATTTATCAGCAACTTCCGAAATGGACTTAAATGAAGTTAATGAGGTTGACGCGGGTCGTTACGCGGCCAATCTGTGTGAAGCGAATCTACACTCGCCTTAACCCGGGCGCCTATTCTATGATACCACAACATATCAGAACATCATGTTGATCTTGTGTGGCGTAAGGTGAACGTCGGCATGTCGTTTTGACATTCTAGCAGATGCCACACCGCCGCCACAACAGCGGACACCCTGCCTTTAGCCACGCGCTCACTGATGTGGCGGAGGTGTGGTATCTGCTAGCTGTCATCATGTTGACGTTCGCCACACGTCACACTATTTCCATAGAGGTAACTCTAAGACTAGTAGGTCCCGAAGAAAATCATTATTATTTTTGGCTCACTCAGTACCAGAACAACGGTCCCAAGCAGTCCCAAGCTATTTCACTCACCCCTGCATGTTCTGCATGAATCCACACACCCCTGATGTTATCTGTCAAACTTTCATAGCGAATCAAAACAAACATAGTGTAGTAATAGAATTTCAACTAGAATAGGGTACGTTAATCGTTTGCTTGGGACCAATAGGCTACTAAAGTGGTGAGCCAATTTAAAATCGTTAGTTTCGTATTGATTGTTGCTATTTCGACATGATGTTTTCACAGTTGTGTGATGCACATCGGCGCAACACCAGTGGGTGCCTGGCATTACAGATCTCCAAAATGGAAAGCCAAAAACAGAATAGAATGCGCGTTTCCATCCAAAAAATGTATTTTCCTACCCAGTAGGAATTGGGAAACACGAGTCATTCGTAGTTGTCGCTCGCTAGCACAGCTATAGGCCTAGTCACCTAGCTAATCTCGTGACAGCCTTCTCGTAACAGCCGACTTGGGTAGTGAAGGCTGTCCCAGCGACAGAATCAACGAAATAGCAGACATAATACAATGGAAACAGCCCATTTGGCTCGCTACGTTTAAAGCACGACGGTGTCAGCAAAGCTGGCGTAGCAGTGACTGTACCAAATCTGGGTTTCTTCCATACTCCACTGCCGTATATCAATTGTATATAATATCTCGTAACAGCCTTTTCGTGACAGCCGACTTGGGTAAGCTGAGGGATGTCGTCGGTTTGTGAAGGCTGTCGTGGCGACAGAAACATTGAAAACCTGGTCATAAAGAAATGTATACATACAGCCCATTCTGTTCACTACAGTCCAAGCACGATGATTTTAACAAAGCAGGTATATATGCGACTGTTCTAATACAGCTTTCATTCGTTCGTGCGTGCGCTGTTGCCAATACACTTCGGATTCAGATCCGAACGTACGGTAGCAAGCGGTAGTAAAGCACACAAAGCAACAGTCGATTCAGGTATAAACCAACTGTCGCGAGAAGGCAGTACTATTTGGAAGCCTGCTCCAGAGTGTTGAAGCGGTTCCAGGAGCGGTTGACGTTGGACCACGGCAAAGGAGCTGGAAGAAAACCGGGACCGGAGAACAAAAAGACGGAGGGAAAGGTGAAGCGGATGATTAAAGCAAATCCCAACGTCTCAAGCCGTGATTTGGCTAAAAAGATCGGCATGTCGCAGAGCTGCGTCCAGAATGCAAAGAAGAGAGCTAAACTACATACATACAAGGTACAGAACTTCCCAAACCGCGATGAGCGGCAACAATCGACGGCTAAAACTCGGGCACGGAAGCTCTACGAGAAGATGCTGACAAAATATGGCTGCTGTGTGATGGACGACGAAACGTATATAAAAGCCGATTTTAAGCAAATTCCGGGGTTGGAGTTTTTCACCGGCAAGAGCAAGTTCGATGTGGACGACAAATTTAAGAAGAAGAAAATGTCGAAGTTCGCCTCCAAATATCTCATTTGGCAGGCCATCTGCTCTTGCGGACTGAGGAGTGAGCCTTTCGTGACAAAGGGCACAGTAAATGGCGAGATCTACAAATCTGAGTGCCTCGAGAAGCGCCTTTTGCCGTTCTTGCATCAGCACGACGAAGCTCCGCTATTTTGGCCAGATTTGGCATCATGCCACTATTCTAAAAGTGTCCTGGAGTGGTATGAGGCCAATTCTGTCCATTTTGTTCCAAAGGACATGAATCCGCCAAACTGTCCGGAGCTGCGCCCGGTGGAGCAGTACTGGGCAATAATGAAGCGGGAACTTCGGAAGAGCAAGAGGACAGTCAAAGACGAGAAGGACATGTTAAGAAAATGGAAAAAAAAACTGAGAAACTGGTACCGGATGACACTGTAAAGACTTTGATGGAGGGCATCAAGCAAAAATGCGTTCCATTTGACACTCAAGGCTCCATCGATTAACTTTTCTTTTGATTTTTGAAGTAAATATATGTATAAAACTACCCTAAAATTTTGGTTGGATTCTAAACATTATAAGAAAATTGGCATGACATTTTCGGTGTCGCAATAATTTCGTGTTCGCCCTTTACTGGGTTGAAGGGCTACTCCTTGCGTGTGATGGTAAATGATTAAAACAGACACCGATGAATATATTCATCAATGACATATTTACGACTGCCATGGAAATGATTAATTGAAATTGATATCTCATTTTACTGAAATTAAATAAAACATAAACCAATGCAAAACCTTATGTGGGGTGACATTGGACCAAAAAATAAATTTGGTTGACATATCTTGGGCACTTGCTATTTCAAATTTACCGATTTTTCATTTTTCACCTGAACATGTATATCAGAAACGCATGTTATTGGATTGGATTGTTGTATTTAATCTATTTTGTAAAGTTTTTTTCGTTTTAGAGCTAAGTAGTCGTCGACTACCCTCGACTACCCATAACCACAGTTCATGCCTTCCTTCGGATGGGAAGTAAAGCCGTTGGTCCCCGGTCCATTAGTTCATGGGTCGATAGTTAGGGTCCAGGTGTGGGAGCTGCCTCCCTGGCGTCGGTAGTATTGGTATTCATTAGGGGAAAAACAAAACAATAGGGATATATTCTTTTGCGCAAAGTTGTTTGTCATAAAATTTTCCATATTTAAACTGTATGTTCCTAAAAATTATGTACTTAAAAAAATGGGAATTCTGATAAAAGAAAAAAAAAAAGAATCATGAAAAAAGGAGCATCTAGTAGACCGTGACGAACTTTTCTCTTATACAGGTATACCTCGATATAACGTAACTGTCATATGACGATAGATTCCACTAAAGTTGACCGATAATAAAAAACCATCCATGGACCTTACTGACAACCATAACCATTACTGAAGAAACTAAAGCACCGTAAAACGGCGTAACATTGTTAGTTTGTTGAAGTATATTCTAAATATTCTTTACAGCAATTAATTTTTTTTTTCAAAACAATTTTTTTTTTAAACAAATACTTATCCTTGAGTCAATTCGTGAGTAATATGCTTGACGGAATTAAATCATTTGCACTATTTTTTTAGTCTTGTTACCGAACATCAGTATTTTGATTTGGGGTTTCTTTGATAATGCTCGTCGACGGTAGGAGAAAATGCGTGAAGTTTAATTTATTTAGTTTTTGAAATTTAAAACTTTGAATGAGTATGTAATCAGAAATCATCATAAGTGATAAGAATACAACATTTAATATGTGATGGCTATATTGGAAATACATTTCATAAGTGAGGGTTTGAGTGCTTTTTCAAACAGGCGATAAACAAGAAAATTGAATTTTAATATGTTTGTGAAATATGTAACACAGACAACATAGAAACTTTATACCATATCAAAGGAAATGCCCTAAGCTACAAAATGGAACCAACGTTTTGAATTCGGAAAAGGCACAGAGAGTAAATTTAATCATTGTATTTTACTATCAAAGTTACCCGCATTATCAAAGATACCCCGTTTTAAAATATATTTATTGCCATTCGATGATATAAGAAGATGAAACTCGGTTCAATTTGTATGGATTTATTTCAATTCACCACGAAAATAATAAATTAGCTGGGGCAGTAAAGGAGAATCCTTTGTTTACGTCGTGCGGTGACATCTACTATTTGCAAGTGGGTACGTGAAACTCAGGTTATCTGTCACCTTGCCGGGGACTTGGTCTCGACCTTCCGATGGAATCATTACTTTGATTGAATGATGGTTTGCGAGAAATCGGCGATGGAAGTCAAAAGTGACAGCTATGTTTTATCGATATATACCTGTAGTAGGGACCCCAAAGAACGTGTAAAAATATAAAAGGGTTGGTTTGTACTAAATGTCGATGCTTTAAAATTATTTACTTACCTAGACTATGAAAAATTAACTTTTTAAATCTCATCAGGACAACCTCTATATCACGTTTTTCAGAGTTGCCGCCATATATAAGATTTTTCGTAGCATTTTTGGCTATCATTTGCAGGGTGACCCCCAGGATTTCAAACAAAGTGTTATTTTGGGCCACCCTACTATAAACTCAACGATTCCTAGGTTGGACATGTAGAGTTTGCCAAACAATAGTCACCAAAAGTTCAAGAACGAAAAGCACAAAACTAACTGCCAAACCGATCGCCAGCACAATCCAGGTTGACTCCAAATCCTCAAAAGTGAGCCATCTGGAATGTTCGATACAGGTGCTCTGAAATACAGCCCGATCTATTACCATGTGCCTTTCATTCCAATCCTTCCACCATTTCATGGACAGTCCATTTTCGAAGAACACCTGCTGTGTGTACGAGAACATTTCCGCCAACGGACTTTTTATCCCAATCCAGATCATGCTGATTGAAGTTAAGCTCTTCTCGTCGATTATAATGTACTTCGGTCGACGTAGTTTGCAATCGTAGTTTTTTATAAGTGACAATATAAACGGCGCGTTTAAAGAATTAAGCATGTAGGCATTCACGCCGTCCAACGTTCCGTAGTTATCATCCTGCACTATAAGAGAACCGATGGCACTGTCATTAGTCAAGCTAAGGTCCAATGCCACATTCGCTTTGATCTTAATTCCAGAATCTCTCAATTGCTCAAATGTTCGGATTTGGCCAATTGATGGCTTATTGGTCATGAATGAAATGATCTTCGTTTCGTATGCATTGCACATCAGGAAAAAGAACACCATCAGAGGAAGCAGTGTTGTTTTCTCTTTGGCACTGGTTTGGTGCAAGTTATATCTTTCGAAGCCGCAAATCAACAGCAGGATCGGATCGTTTTTGAATGAGTCCGAAAATAGCAAACTGATCACTTCAATCAGCAGTAGAATCAAAATGACCGCGATCCAAGCTTCAGCGGTAAAAGGTTTGATGAACATTTCAACGGCATTGAATGGTCTGCTCTGGGGAGTAACGATAACATACGAGATCTGCTGAAAGTCGTATAAAATATGAATCAGCTCTGGGTAGCGATAGTTAGATGAAAATAGATCCAACGATATATCGATGTGATTCGCGTGGTACAGTCGCGTAATGCATTCATCCGGATTCATATTCTGGGTAACAACACCCGGAATGAACACGGCATTGGTGTTGAGAAAACGTGCCGTTTCACGTACCCACATGGCTATTCCCGGCCATGGAACCAACTTGTAGGTGAGTTGGATGGGTCTTCCTCGTGAGTTTCGAACGTTGCTCCGGAACAAATCAGGCAAATCAGTAATGCGGTTTGCAGAGCTCATCATTCTTCCTAGGCAATCTAATTGTAGAACCACCCGCTGCTTGGTTCCCATGTAGACTACTTTGTCGAACTTGAGGCTTCCCAGCATCGTTGTTATGCCCAGGAAGTATTTCCGACTGGACGTATCCACTAGCACTAGCAGCCGGGTGTTGCAATCCACAATGGTGAAAAATATTTTCACAAGCTCAGGAGTGGAGGCCAGTTCTAGGTTTCGCTGACCTACATGGATAATCACCAAGTCAGGTTTTTTCGGTAGATTTACAGCGGTTAGCTGGAAAGTCGCATCCAGGACATATTTGGCGATGTTTTTCAGCTCAGGTGCTTGCAATAGTTTGCCGAACCATCCATCAAAGAGGTGCTGTCCGGGATCAAGGTCCAGGAAGATACAGTCGAAACTTCCGGATTGTTGTCGAGCGAGCTGCTGTACCATGACGCTGGTGTCGCTTAGTAAAAGCTGCTGTAATAATGAAGCGGACGTGGCGTAGAGGATTAACAAAAACCCCAGGAAAGGGTGGATGGTTCGAACCATCGTGTTGACGTTTGATGAGGCCAGTGACGAATGTTGGATGGCTCGGATCTGATGGTGGAAATATTGCATCAATACGTTTACTAAACGCATTAGGAAAATTAAATCCGATGTTGGGTGTCGCAGAACATTTTAATGGTGTTTGGTATTGAAATAAAAATATTTTAATTTAATAAAGTTCTAAAGGGTGTTCCATATCAAATTGCATCACGGAAAAAAAAACTTTTGATGCTTCCTTAGTGCCTGCTTTATAATAGCCCAGTATTTTTCGATGGGCCTTAGTTCCGGTGCGTTGGGGGGTTCATGTCCTTGGGTACGAAAGTGACCCCGTTGGCTTCATACCACTCCAGAACATTTAAATAGTGGCACGAAGCTAGATCCGGCCAGAAGATCGTGGAGCCCTCGTGTTGCTTCAACAGAGGAAGCAGACGCTTCTGTAGACACTCTTTAAGGTAGATCTCCCCGTTTAAAATCCCGGTAGTCACGAACGGTGCACTCCGTTTACCACATGAGCAGATCGCTTGCCAAATCATGTATTTCTTGGTAAACTTTAGCCCCAGAAGCTTCCGGAAGTCTGGCTTGACGTAAGTCTCATCATCAGTTTCCGGGCCCATGAATTTCCCCCCGTATTTTGCCGTTCGTCACGATTTGGAGTCATCTGCACTTTGTACGTATGCAGTCCCTCCCGGCCCTTGGCTCTCTGAACAAAAGACTTGGACAGATTCAACTTTTTGGTCACATCTCTGACCGAAGCATTGGGATTCCGCTTAAACGCTTTCATGACACGCTTGTGATCCTGATCACTAATAGAACATCCATTCTGACCGCATTTCTCCTTCCGTTCAGATGCTCAGAGTTTCGTAGTAACGTTTAATCACACGACTCACCGTTGACTGCACGATTCCGAGTTGTTTCCCGAAGTCCCGATGAGAGAGTTGAGGTTTTTTTTAGGTGCTTGTGCAAAATCAATTCACGACGTTTCTTTTCGGGTGACGCCATTTTAACAATATTGGAGGCGAACCAGCCTAAGGCTGAAAGCCTCCTAAATAAAGCTAAATAATAATAATAATAATTTTAACAATACACTCTAAACTACTTCTACCAAAATTTTCAAGAGAAAATACCCAATGGGTAATTTTCTACAGTATTTTTTTCCGTGATGCAATTTGATGTGGGACACCCTTTATTTTTATTACATATTCATGTTCTCGATGGTATTCTGTAGTTAATTCGTCAAGGAGCGAACTTTTGATCGGACGCTTCCCGTGAGCTTTAGTACAGATTCATTTACGATTACGCCCTTAGATTTTTTGAGAGTATACTGTAAGTTTTTAACAAACAAGTAAAGAGCTTACTATTCACAACGGGAATCCGAAGAACACTCAACTTTGAAATAAACGTTGCAGTTTGACAGCAAAGGTTGAGTTTGACAGTATGAGCACAGACAAACAGACGTAACTCTTTGAAAAAGTTTTTCTTGAAAACATAGTATCTCAAAATATAGGAGCTCAGTAACGACATCTCTCGGAAAACAAGCTTGCTTGCTAACTCGCAATAAATATTGCATAAAAGTTCTATAGAATGTATAGAAACGTCAAAATGATCCGATGCCAGCGCTGCGGCGAGTAGTTCGCGGAACTGATAATATTCAAATCAACCGTTAAATGCTTGAACGAAGATACACAATGAAGTGTAACGTCTGTTTGTCTGTGGTATGAGGTTAACAAATATATTTAATATCTCTTACAAAAAAAAAATCTTCTTTACTGCTCTTTTTTTTTCTATATGATATTTTTTACAGTCTATTAGATCGAAGTGCTTCAAAACGGACACCAAAAAATTCTGCTGTTAAATTACTCGTATATTATGTTTTCGTCGCGGTTTTCCAAATATTATCTGAAGATGATTTGCCAGTTTTGAAAATCGATAAGTTTTTTTGAAGAATAGTTTTTCTTTTTATGGCCGAAAGAAGGTTTTTTCCAAGTGCATTTATGACCGGTATTCCGATTGCAAGTAGAGTCAGATTCGAAAAACAAATTAGAATCTAATTTTGTGCACGATTCGCTTGTGAGACCACGGAAGTTCCGCTTTATTCAACCAGTTTTACCACTATTTGAACCGGAAAACAACTAGCAAAATGGAGTGGCTGTTCGGTAAAAAAATTTCTCCTGACGAGATAATGCACAAGAACCAGCGGGCTCTGAATTAAGCGATGCGGGATTTGGATCGGGAGAAGATGAAAATGGAACAGCAGGAAAAGAAGATCATCGCCGACATCAAAAAGCTGGCCAAAGAAAATCAGATGGATGTGGTCAAGATAATGGCTAAGAATCTGGTCCGGACGCGACGGACTAAAGATAACCACGAGCAATGACGAAGAACTGCATCCCAAGCCCCATGATAAACATTGCATTATTTTATGATTCTTCAATATTGTACAAATATTTACACATTACACACAACTACGCATAGTAACTCGGAGCGTTTGGTACGGTATGTCCACGCATCCTTTCACCCCTGTAGATTCAAGAAATATTCCCATTAATTTCCAAGAATCATCTTTGCGGCAAATGCAACGCAGTATGCCTGGCCGTATTGATGTTTATATCATATCATATGTAAACATCAATTAGACAAGAAAAATGATTAGACCTCATCTAACCTAATCATTTTCCAGGATGCTTTCTTGTACTGGCTGCGTTTGTATTAGATTATGTTAGATTAGATTAGATTAGATTACAGTTTTGCAGAATCGCACCCATTTACAATTTTGATAAGTATTTTTTTTTTTTTATAAATTACGCAAATCCACTAGTTTACAAAGCTTTTTGTAAAAATTATGTTTTACGAAACGACTTCAGCAAAAAGTACCGAACAAGATTTAAGAAATTTGATGTGCCCCTTTGTCCAGTTTTATTATAATTCTTAGAATGAATTTCATGGATTGATGGGTATATGCCAGTATTTTCTTTAACTGCAATCCATCTTGAAGTTTAAAATTGAATTGCATATATATTTCCAATCTCTAGACGTCACCCCGATTCCAAAAATGCACATTTTGATCGGTATTTTACAATATTTCATATTTTTCATATCGGAAGCTGCCATCTTGGATTAAAAAATGGCGTCGAATATCGATTTTCAATCTCTAGACATCATCTTGATTCCAAAAAATACCTATATTGATGCGTATTTGACAATATTTCCCACTTTTTTGAAGACAGAAGCTGCCATCTTGGATTTAAAAATAGCGTCGGATATCGATTGTCAATCTCTAGATGTCATCTATATTCCAAAAATACCTATATTGATTGGTATTTTACAATATTTCCTATTGTTTTAAACTGGAAGCCGCCATTTTGGATTTAAAAATGGTGTCGAATAACGATTTTCAATCTCTAGACGTCATCCCAATTCCAAAAAATACCCATATTGATGGGTATTTAACAATATTTCCAACGTTTTCTGAAGACGGACGCCACCATTTTGGATTTCAAAATGGTGTCCGATATCGATTTTCATTCTCTAAACGTCATCCCTATTTCAAAAATACCAATATTGATGTGTATTTGACAGAATTTCTCACTTTTTCGGAAATCGGAAGCCACCATATTGGATTTAAAAATGTCGTCGGATATCGATTTTTGATCTCTAGACGTCATCTCAAATCCAAAAATAATCCATATTGATGGGTGTTTGGCAGTTTCTCCCACGTTTTTTGAAGACGCAAGCCACCATTTTGTATTTTAAAATGGCGTCGGATATCGATTTTTATTCCCCAGACGTCATCTTGATTCCAAAAAAAACCTATATTGATGGGCATTTGACAATATTTCCCACTTTTCTTAAAATGGAAACCACCTTCTTGGATTTCAAAAAGGCGTCGGTGAACGATTTTTATCCTCTTGATGTCAACCCGATCCCAAATATACCAATATTGATGTGTATTTAACAGTATTTCCCACGTTTTTCGAAGAAGTAAGCCGCCATTTTGGATTTTAAAATGGCGTGGAACATCGGGTTTCATTCTCTAGACGTCATTTTTATTCCAAAAATACCTAAATTGAGGGGTATTTGACAGTATTTCCCACTTTTCTTAACCCGGAAACCGCCATCTAGGATTTAAAACTGGCGTCGGTGATCGAATTTTCTGAAATCGGAAGCCGCCATATTGGATTCCAAAATGGCGTCGGAAATCGATTTTCAATCTCTAGACGTCATCCCGATTTTAAAAATACCTATATTGATGAGTATTTGACAGTATTTCCCAATTTTCTTAAACCGGAAAGCGCCATCTTGGATTTCAAAATGGCGTCGGTGATCGATTTTTATCCTCTTGATGTCAACCCGATTCCAAAAATACCAATATTTATGTGTATTTGACAGTATTTTCCTCGTTTTTTCGAAGCCGGAAACCGCCATTTTGGATTTCAAAAAGGCGTGGAACATCGGTTTTCAATCTCTAGACGTCATCTTGATACCAAAAATACCTATATTGATGGGTATTTTCAGGCTTGCTGAAACTCCTCAAACTCACTGGCGGTTATAAACATTCTTGTCCTGCGAGTTTAGCCAGCTCTCACCTCGAGTGAGTGGCGGCAGGAATATGGAAGAAGTAAACAAAAACTCCTCGAGAGAGAGAGGGAGAGTAAACTTCAGTGAGAGGATGATTTGACGTGAGGTGCACTTTTCGAGACTCCGGATGACTTTTTTGTTCGACGCAAGAAGCGCAGAGTTCACCCAGAGTGGGAGTACGAGCATGTGATAGAAAACATGAACATAAATGGCAGCAAACCTCACTCTCATTTTATCCCCCTTCGCTCACAAGCTCTGAAGCTCCATCAAGCCTGGGTATTTGACAGTATTTCCCACGGTGATCGATTTTCATCCTCTTGATGTCATCCCGATTCTAAAAACATCAATATTGATGTGTATTTGACAGTATTTCTCACTTTTTCGGAAATTGGAAGCGGCCATCTTGGATTTAAAAATGGCTTCGGATATCGATTTTCAATCGCTAAACGTCATCCCTATATAAAAAATACCTATATTGATGGGTATTTGACAGTATTTCTTACGATTTATCAAGACGAAAGCCGCCATTTTGGATTTAAAAATGGCGTCGGAGATCGATTTTCATCCTCTTGATCTTCTCCCGAATCCAAAAACACCTATATTGATGGGTATTAGACAGTTTTCCCACGGTTTTTGAAGACGGAGGCCACCATATAGGATTTTTAAATGGCGTCGGATATCGATTTTCGATCTCTAGACGTCAGATCGATTCCAAAAATACCTAGATTGATCGGTATTTTAAAATATTTCAAAAAAAAAAAAATAAAGAAAAAAATCGGAAACCGCCATTTTGGATTTCAAGATGGCGTCGGTGATAGATTTTTATCCTCTTGGTGTCAACCCAATTTCAAAAATACCAATATTGATGTGTATTGACAGTGTTTCTCACTTTTTCTGAAATCGGAAGCGGCCATCTTGGATTTAAAAATGGCGATCGATTTGCATCCTCTTGATGTCATCCCGATTCCAAAAACATCAATATTTATGGGTATTTGACAGTTTTTCCCACGGTTTTTGAAGACGGAAGCCACCATATAGGATTTTTAAATGGCGTCGGATATCAATTTTCATTCCCTAGACATCATCTCGATTCAAAAAAGTACCTAAAGTGATGGGTATTTGACAATATTTCCCACTTTTCATAAACCGGAAGCCGCCATCTTGGATTTAAAAATGGCGTCGGTGATCGGTTTTCATCCTCTTGATCTTCTCCCGAATCCAAAAACACCTATATTGGTAGGTTTTTTTTACAATACTTGTTATTTTTTTAAATTGTAAGCCGCCATCTTGGATTTCAAAATGGCGTGGAATATCGATTTTCAATCTCCAGACGTCATCTCGATTCCAAAAATACCTATTTTAATCGGTATTTTACAATACTTGCTATTTTTTTTAAAATCGGAAGCTGCCATCTTGGATTTTAAAATGGCGTCGAATTACGAATTTCAATATCTACACAGAAAAAAATAAACTTTAATATTACATCCAAGAGGATGCACTTCAATCATGTCGAAAATCTTTTGTAATTTTTATGGTCACAAAAATAAACAAATGCAGTAAACGCAGCGGAATGTCCGTTCATGCACTGTATTGATGATAATTTTGTCGTTTTTGGCAAGTAATATTACACCATATTTGTGACATGATTGAAGTGCATCCACTTCGAAGTGATATAAAAATACATTTTTTGCTATGTAGACGTCATCCCGATTCCAAAAAATACCCATATTGATGTGTATTTAACAGTATTTCCTACGTTTTCTGAAGACGAAAGCCGCCATCTTGGATTTAAATATAGTATCGGATATCATCTCGATTCCAAAAATACCTATATTGATGGCTATTTGACAGTATTTTCAACTTTTCTTAAATCGGAAGCCGCCATCTAGGATTTAAAAATGGCGTCGGTGATCGACTTTTATCCTCTTGATGTCAACCCGATTCCAAAAATTCTAATCTTGATGTGTATTTGACAATATTTTTCTCTTTTTCAGAAATCAGAAACCATCTTGGATTTCAAAATGGTGTCGAATAACGATTTTCAATTTCTTGAAGTCATTCCGATTCCAAAAAATCCCATATTGATAGATATTCGACAGTATTTCCCACGTTTTCTGAAGACGGACGCCGACATATTGAATTAAAAAATGGCGTCGGATATCGATTTTCAATCTCTCGACGTCATCTCGATTTCAAAAATACTTATATTGAAGGGTATTTTACAGTATTTCCCACTTTTCTTAAACCGGAAGTCACCATCTTGGATTTCAAAATGGTGTTGCATATTCATTTTTGATCTCCAGACGTCACCTTGTTTCCAAAAATACCCTATTGATGGGTAAACAAACCACCTGACAATGTTAAATTTTACATCCACGTGCACAGATCTATGCGCATGCGATTAAATGAACCGATTGAAAAATCCACAAACGTCAGAAAAACTGTGCGAATTTGGATCGAACAGTTTCGCTTCAATGCGAAAGTAAGTTCATTTGACAATGAAAGACGAAATGAACATACAAAAACAAACAGCTTGAAAACTGATCGAAAGTGGTTCTGTTGATGTTGAAGGGGATCTGCTCGAAGAGAAGACAATTCAAAACAAGACTTTCAATTGAAAGTGATGGTTGACAACGTCGTTGTCGCTTGACGATTTTCGATTGAAAGAGACTTTGTTGGGCCCTGCTCTGTGCAATGAGTAACACCCTTCAAAGTTTTGGCATCATGCAATCGGGAATCATCACAAGTACCAGCCTTAAAAGAAAACCTATAAGAACAGGTAGCAAGTTTACTCGTACTAGGACAAGTTTAACAAATAGTTCACTTATCATATAACAATTTATCCACATTACGAGCAAATATCATCATTACATCATGTCGCAATCAACGATTAAATTGAATTCCTTAATAATTTGTGTGTGCATCATACTTGATTTAACCGGAAATCACCATAAAACTCAACAGAAAATGAAGCACTTGAAACTGAACCACATCACGCAAAGCCCACTTCGGAAGCATAATTTCACACACCGTCATATCGGAGAGAACACTCACGCTCGAATCGAAGCAGCAGAAGCAAAGTCAAGCTCAAAATGCACCAACGTTGACCGTCCGCTCGCCATGAATAATAATTTATTTCATTACCTTAATCGACAGCATGCTGCTGCTGCTGCTACTACTACCACTACTACTACTACAAGTAGTACTACAGACTGGGACCTCCGATAAGCGTACACGGGTGAGTGAAGTGATGCTCCGTCTTTTTTCGTCGATGGGTAATTCCATGTCATTATCATTTAATTAGATTTTTGCTCTCCCCGACCAATTACAAGTACTGTAGGATGACGACGCCCGACGACGACGACGCTCGATGGCCCGCAGTGCAGTTATCCAAAACGTCCTTCGGTTGAACAACTTTGTTCCGCTCTCACCCTCAAACGCGAATGCTTCCTCCCTGGATGACTCACCGCCCGAATGTTGCCCACTTGGTGCTGCTTGTTGATCGTCTTATCATAACGCCCAGATTTTTGCCCAAGGACTATGGCTCCATCAGCATCGAGCGGTGAATGCGGAACTGGCTTTATTTTCCGCGACGGGCAGCTGGAAGGGAGGGAAACACTTTGGAGCTGGTGTTCGTGTTTGGTGCTGTAATGGCGCCATCGGCCGCGGTATGATAATCGCCATTATGATGCTACTGTACTATTAATTATCCGTGCGAAACGGTATCGGAAAATGAGCCGTGTAGATAAAATGAAACTGTTGCGGCTGCAGTTTGAACCACGTGGCGATGAAAGTTGAATGGTTGTAAAAAGTGACTATCACGTAGCATAAACTGGTACGGTGTTCGAGATGCATCGACAACGGATGTTTGTGATCTGTTGATTGGCCTTCCGCTGAGAAATTTAATTATTGCGGATCAGAGTGGGTGTTTGGCTCTGGTTTAGGACGTCACTTGGAAGCATCATCGCTTCAAATTGCGGGAACAGAATCATCTCTTCCTCTTGCTCGGAAAACTTGCCAAAAAACTGACACGGGAATTATGTTTCTCGATCCAGAAACTTTTGTAATTGAAACCCGTTCGCCTTATTTAATTTGCATGAATATAATTATCAGAAAGCAATTCGAAACTTTCCCATCGCTTTTCGGTCGTTCTGCTCTTTTGACGGCAATTTTGAACGGAGCGTTGCTTGTAGCTGGTACACTGGTGGTGGCAGTTGACTGCCCGTATTTCTTACAACGGCCACCACACCATCAGCAATGCAAAAAAAACGTAGCTAAATCAAGCATGGACGAACATTTCCAAATTAACTTATTTTAGCGCGTTCGTGATTTATGAATCGAAAAATTATGCTTCGTTTGCCTTGGCAGGGCGTTGATGGGCCGTCGTTGAAGGACTGTAGGATGGTTAATTAAATTTTCCATACCATTTTCCTCAAAGTACACAGAGGTTCTATTAAACTTTCATGAACCGAAAGTTTTGCAACTGCTGTTTTATAACCCTGTAAACATCGGAAAATTATCGGTTATATGGTTGTGAATATTTGAAATTTTCAGATCGTTAAAGCTAATCAAACAGCTAATTTCACTCCGATCGTCATAAACTTTCTCGTAACGAGATTTTCTAGGAAATCTGTCACCATTGCCGGTTGGTAAGACAAGCTAATTACGCTAATCCCAAAGCCCAATCGGAAAGTAATGAGCCATAATCAGATCACCGCGTGCCGTGCGATCGTAATTATGTCACACATTCCATCCACAGTGTGGAGCCTAATGTTCCAATCCACCTTGGAGTGAAACCGGGCAGAAAGTGAAACACTAGGTACCTACCAATGATGGTGATGCTGATGATGTCATCTTGAAATATTATTTTTATTACGAAATAATTATCCTGGCGCACTTGGCGGAATGGGTGTTGGCATGCCACAATCCCTTATTATGCGCGTCGTTGTCACCGTTCGTTAGAGGGGCACGCAATCGAAGCCGGAGCATTTTTCCGCTTCCATGAATCGCTCAAGAGATTTCTTAATGAAACGCACAAACCGCGTGGTACGGTGCTTTGATGAATGAAGTCAGGTGGCTGCTCTCTGTACCGTCTGGTTGTATGGGTTGCGATGAAGAGCTCAAGAAGTATGGGACGGTAGTCTTAACTGCTGCAACTGCTGCTGCTATAGGTGCATTGCGTTGCAGCGCGTAGCAGTTAGTGAGATAATAAGATAATTAATACATCTTGCAGCGATTCGTGATCGAGACAGGCAGCAGATGGTAAGTGAGCTGAAAGAGAACGAGAGTGAGGAGTTTTTTTGTTGAAATGAGTGAGCTATACTGGGTTGCCTGAGTCAGGAGGGATAGTGTAAAGTGGTCAAAGATTGTTTATTTCTATTGGTGGTTTCGACTGGAATTACTTTATGGGGTGGCTTTCTCAGTCTTTTAGTAGAAACCATTTGTTTTTTACGTTCCCGACGTTTTGACCGTTTGGTTTCAGCCTTTCTCAAGGGTTTCTAAAATCAATGTATTGCACATGTAACATATAAATTAAACATAATTACTCAAATTTTTAACTCACTAATGTCTGTCGTTTCCATTAACAAATTTAACGCATCGTGAATCCAATAAAGGAAAGAGGATGGTTATGTGCACAACTGAGTACGATCATAAAAGACACTGTTGCTAAATGATCACACCAAAAAGTGCTATCAAAAAGATCCGACACAATCAATACAACGAGTCCTCCGTTTAGACTGGATTTTTAGATTAATATTATAATGATTCACTTTTTTCAGCCTTCGTTCAGTTTTGCTATTTCAAAAATTATACATGGATGCTTGTTTTTATAACTATTGTATGCTCAAATAACCTCGATTATTTAGCATATTGATTCTTTACTTAAATTATGGATTCATTCGATAGGCAAAGTTGAGTTCAAAGAAATTGAGTGAGAAGATCGAGGTTGCTTGCATTTTGTTATATTTTATTAATTATATATCGAATAGATGGATCCGGAATTTTGACGTCTGTGTTTGGAGGAGATACCTGTGATGGGTCGAAGAAAGTCTACGAGGAGGCCGGTGCTGTTGGTGCAGCTCCAAATGTTCTTCCGGAGGACGGTCCCATGGCCATCCAGGTACATGTTTATGTCACGACCCCAAATATTTTTTTTTATATCACAGTTCCTAATGTTTTCAAAAAAAAAAAAAAACCGCAGAGCTCTAGGATCAAGTTCATGGATTGGCCACTTTTACGGGTGTTCCGGATTTTCCGAGGACCGTTCCGTTGTCTCCAGGATCAATATATAGGAACAATGACTGTATTCTGGCTAATTGTGAACATTTGTGCCCATAATCTAAATTACAGATCTTACGCCACTTGCAAAACCCTACAAACACACCATTAAAAAAAAACGTGTAACAACTCTTTTCGCTTTTTAAAAAAGTAGACGACTCTATTTTCAATATTTTTACAATCAAAATCATCTACCAACCCTAGGAATTCTAAAGGTACCACAATTTTTGAAATTCGTTCGCCATTGCAAACTTGCCGTTACACGTTTTTCGGAGGCTTCGTAATCGGCGTAAAGTTTTTTACCCACCGTATTCTGAGTGTTAACAAGCCATGTAGGAAGTCCGAGCTCCCATCGTTTATGGAATTCAACGGAGAAGTTGCTTCCACCCTTCAGGAATATATGCTGCCTTTTTACGGACAGGTTTGCCAGTGTATTCACTAATGAGATATTAAGTGGCGACCAGAAACATTCCAGTAAATGGTTAAACGCTGAGTGCAATTGATGTTAACGTTGAGATGATTTCTTTTATTTGTCGTCGATCAGTGTAGACCGTTTTACAATATGAAAGATCCAGAAAGCCGTTCAACGACGACGGGTGTGCTTTCGCGAGAGTGATGTTTATTTGATCCGTTTCTTTGCACGGGTGTGTTTTTTTGTAACTAGCGTAAGTGTACCTGCGATTTGCATTGAGTGTCGGAGACTGTAAGTTATCTGAAGGATGCCTCGCTGGATACGCCCAAGACTGGACGGGCAGTAGTTGGTGGCCGTGAACGGTTCCTGGGGAAAGCACTAGATGCGACCCTCCTCCCAGATGACCATGGCAATACAGGAAGTATTACAACAAAGGTAATTGCTATTAGATATTTTGCAAACAGTAACAGATAGCGGACATGAAGAACCAGTGGAGGTGCCGGGCAAAGGTGTTTATCCTAAACAAATGGTAAGTTACAAATTCGGTGTTGTCGTTGTCGTAGGCGCCGTCGTATTTGCCGTCGTAGTCGCTGTCGTAGTCGCCGTAGGCAGTACCGTTAGTATATTTAAAATCAACCACCAACCGCTGAAAATATGAATTATCGCGTATTTCTGTTGTTCATTTCATGCCGAGAACGTAATTTCATTTGAATAGCTTGTTTAACCAGGTCTTAAACAATCGTCACGTCGGTCATAGCTTGTTATGATTGCCTGAACCATGCGTAAAGAGAAGATCGAAACATTTAACGTCGCGTGAAAATGGATCTTAATGAAGGCCTCTTTCGTAGCTTTTAGTTCAAGGATTTCAAAGATCGTCGGTTGCAGTGGCTTGCTTATTGAGCAGAAAAAAACGCGGTCCCAGGTCCTTTCATATTAAAAATGTATGGTAAAATCGCTTGTTTATCGTGTATTATGTAAAACTTTTCGTTGTCGTCGGTGCCGTGCTGAGTAACGCTATAATGTGATATGAGGGGCTCGGTGGCCTTAAAACAACCGGTTTTGCTTACTGAGCAGAACATCATGAGTCTAATCTCAAGCCCATCCACATTCAAGATTCGTCAATCGTTTTATTTGTTAACATGACTACATGGTAATAACAGCAACTCGATGATTACAAAGGAGCTCGTCTGCCTAGTGGCAAACGTTTTTGCTTACTGAGCAGAAGACCGTGGGTTCAATCCCAAGCTCCTTCGCGTTATATAGGACATCAATTCAGCTTATCGTTTACCAAAACGAACCCTGCTGCAAACCCAACCCAACCCTTTTACCCAACATCCCAGTGATTCCTCGTGGAAGTGCAGAGGTGTTCTCGGCTTCCATCAAAGCGAGTGTCACGTCAACACATTCCTACCCCTTCCTTTCTTGACCTGTGTTCGGGCGCGGCCGGCGCTGGTATTGCCTAGTTTGAGATCACCAGTTTTTACACATTGAGGATGATTGCTAGTCCCA